>NC_139611.1:62734793-63993285 GCF_964270895.1 Podarcis filfolensis | reverse complement strand
CCACTATTTAATCTTAACATGTGTATAGCACCCTCAAACATCAAAAGCACTTCTCATGCATTATCTTTTCTAGATGTAATGCTTACAATCCAGTTCCTTCAGCCTAACCTAATGGAACTCGCTTTCTGTTCTCTGAGCTTATATCAAGGTGAAGATCTGGTCATAAAAGTCACTTGGAATGTTTATGCACGGCATACTCTAACCTAGTCCAGCAACAGTGAAGGGGACATCTATATATCACCTATTATCTATCTATCCATCCATCCATCTATCTATCTATCTATCTATCTATCTATCTATCTATCTATCATCTATCACAATTATTCATATCCTGCTTTTCAGGATTCAAATCCTTTTTAGGGCAGCGCACAAACAACATCGATTGGGTAAAATGCCCATTTACTTCTTCCTTTTCTCCATGTAGGAGGCCGAACCTATGACCGGGACCATGCCATCCTCTGGGATTGTTCAGAGGAAAGGCCTACACAGATCTGGGACATCCGGGTGCTTTGAAGAAAGCAGGTATTGAAGAGCCATGCTACGCGCAGAACTAGAATTCAGCCTGCAAGTCACAGACGTTTGTCCTTTTGTGACCAAGCTGCATCTTTGGGGATTAGCTGCTAAAATGGATAAGTGACTGGGTGCTGCATTTGGTTAGTAGATGCAATCCTTTCCCCACAGATTGCAGCCCAGAAAGAGGAAAATGTTTCTGTGAAGCACAGAGATTGGTCTCCTCAAGGAACTCTGTAGAGGAAAGGAGGTAAAAGCTGGTTCTTTTCCAACACCTTGGAGCTGAGCCCAGCAAGATGGAGATTATTGGCGAGTTCTGATACGCGGATCATTCATGAATGGACAAAGTCAAGCAGCTCACCTGTGCGAGCACAGGAAAGCAAGCTGCCAATGCCTCACAGGTGTCCCCAGCCCTGCTGGTTGAGGCTTATATATGAATATCTAAAACAAACACACACATACAGCATGAATGAGCCTTTTGTCCTTGCATGCAGCCCATTCCTTTTCCCCTGTGCTCTTCTTCCTAAGGGGATGGGCTACCTTGTAAACTCTATTTATGTACCTGTGTATGATACAATGCCTTTTATAAATCCATCTCTCTGGCTGGTGTGCTGACTCCGTTATTTGCCACTAGGACATGTTCATGGGGACACCAGCTACGACCGCAGGCATAACATGTAAGGGATCTTGCCCACAAGGGTTTTGGGGGGTGGAGAGAAATACCTGTAACAACAAGAACAATTCGCCAGCTGGGATCATAAACAATAGAAAAGCAGGAATTGTTGTTGAGTCGTTTAGTCGTGTCCGACTCTTCGTGACCCATGGACCAGAGCACGCCAGGCACTCCTGTCTTCCACTGCCTCCCACAGTTTGGTCAGACTCATGCTGGTAGCTTCGAGAACACTATCCAACCATCTCATCCTCTGTCGTCCCCTTCTCCTTCTGCCCTCCATCTTTCCCAACATCAGGGTCTTTTCCAGGGAGTCTTCTCTTCTCATGAGGCGGCCAAAGTATTGGAGCCTCAGCTTCAGGATCTGTCCTTCCAGTGAGCACTCAGGGCTGATTTCCTTCAGAATGGATAGGTTTGATCTTCTTGCTGTCCATGGGACTCTCAAGAGTCTCCTCCAGCACCATAATTCAAAAGCATCAGTTCTTTGGCGATCAGCCTTCTTTATGGTCAAGCTCTCACTTCCATACATCACTACCGGGAAAACCATGGCTTTAACTATATGGACCTTTGTTGGCAAGGTGATATCTCTGCTTTTTAAAAAGCAGGAATAGTATCACACAAATGTGGCTGCAAAGCCCATATTATAAGGAACTGGTGAACATTAGGTTCTTGCAAGTCTAGAAAGCTATGCTGTTTTCACTATCTGTGTTTTAATAGAATTGTTTTTATATTGTTTTAATTCTATTATAGTTTAATTACTTTTAACCTTTTTTTTTGCCAAAGTTGTTGAGCTTTTTGGGCAAAATCTCTCAAAAAAAGAAGCTTTTTAAAAGCAATTTCTGCCTGGACACTGCTCCTAATTTTATCTGTGTTGCTTTAATTTTTCTAAGCTGCCATGAGTCCCAGTCTGTGAAAAAGGAAGGATATTAATTATGCTGCTGCTGCTGCTGCTGCTGGCACAGTGCAGGAATGGCTGGCCTGTGGCCTTCCATATATTGTTGTATTACAGTTCCCACCACCCCTCACAACTGATCATGTTCACTGGGGCTGATGGGAGTTAGAAGCAACAGCATCTGGAGAGCCACAGGGTGAACACTCCTGCTATAGTTTGTCAGAGATCAACCTCAACCTATGCTATTCTCAAGCTTCTCTGCAGTGCTGGTTAATTATTATTATTATTTATTAATTTTCTGTACCACCCACCAGAGGTTTACATGGTGATTTACAATATAAAAACACAAAATACATAACATAGCAACAAACAAAAACAATAACCCTCACACAATTCAAAGGCCATAAATTGTTTAATTAGTCAAAGGCCTGGGAGAAGAGGAATGCTTTTGCCTGGCACGTAAAGATATGTAATGAAGGCACCAGGTGAGCCTCCCTGGGGAGAGCACCCCATAAGTGGGGAGCCACTGCAGAAAAGGCCTGTTCTTTTGTTGCCTCTCAGAGGAGGCACATGATGAAGAGCCTCAGATGAGGATCACAAGGTCCAAGTCAGTTCATATGGGGAGAAACAGTCCTTGATGTGTGAGGTTCTTCTGCACTGCATAAATTCTGCTCCTAAAGGAATCCATGCTTGAGTCCTTTGGGATCTGCTTCCGTACCCAGAGCTACATGAATCAGTAGTCTGACTCACTATTAGGCAAACCCCCATATTTATTCATCACTGACACATGTTGCATTGATGGTTGTTAAACCAGGACCAGCTTCTTCCATGTGCTGGTTCTCAGAACCCTTCCCTCACTTTTCATAACCCCAGCTTTGGGGGTTATGGGAAAGACATCTACTGTATTTGCAGTGAGGAATTGTTGCTGCTATTTCTCATTTCCACCACTAGAGGGTTCTGTTTGCTTCAACAGCGCATAGCACATGAGTTCGTCCTCAGTCTTTTTGTGTGAAGGAGCAGGGTTTCGTCAGGAAGCCATTTTGCATGTAGATATCAAATAAAGGTGCTTACACTTTTCACTATATGTACATCCCACAAAACTCAGCAGAATCAGAGCTAGCCGTGGTTCCTTGGATGGATGTACACTTTCTGAAAATAAATGCATGCATCTTCCTCTCCTCTTTATGGGATTCGTTTGTGGCACATACTAAATCTTTTAACAGGCAGTTG
This sequence comes from Podarcis filfolensis, assembly GCF_964270895.1. Lineage (NCBI taxonomy): Eukaryota > Metazoa > Chordata > Lepidosauria > Squamata > Lacertidae > Podarcis > Podarcis filfolensis. The sequence goes on along the minus strand of NC_139611.1, from coordinate 63,989,983 downwards.
CTAAAAGTATGATGCAGTCATGCATTAGGAGTTTAACAAGATCAATTATTTAACCAATGTGCAGCTGGAGGGCATAGTGGAAATAGCAGAGGCTTGGCATAACAAATTGTCCCTCCTGGAAGTTTTGTTTTTATGTGTGAAGCCAGCCCATTTTCTTGAATGCAGGCAAGGGGCATTGATTTGTCTAGCTTTCTTTGGAATATTTTTGCATGTGGTTATTTCTGGGTGGGGCTTCTCCATGGGTTTCAACCGTTGCTTCAGCTCCCAGTCAAGAAAGGAAGGCAAAGGATCAAGTCCCTTCCCACCACTCAGGTAGGGGAAGAAAGCCCAGAATGTAGGGGGTGTGGCCTCTTTGGCAGGCGGTCAGGACTGAACTTGAGCCACAACTAAGTGTGACTGGGCCCCAGAGCCTGTTATGCCCAACAGGGGTCAAGTGCAGAACATATGAAATATTGATGTGCTTCCAGTGCCTTGGGAAGGTCAAATCTCCTATATCATTAGGAACAGTTTGGGATGTGGAATAGAACCTTTCTCCCTCCTGGACTGTGTTGTCCCTCCCAGGAAGGAAACTCAGCCAGTGAAGAGCATGCTTCCTGATGAGTGGCATGATGAGAGAATGTGAAAGAGGGTCTTGTGTCACCTTGACTGCTAATAGGGAAACTGGTTTCCCCGCAGCATAGCTTTCATGCAAAGCTTTGCCTGGAAGTGTCACAGGTATCTTTGGACAAGATATTTGATTTGGTCCGCATTCAAGGATTTGCACTTATCAGATTTGCACTTTCTGAAACAAAGATGCGAACCTGTTCAGAAAGATGTTGACTTACAGGAAACCCACACTTATCTGCATGCAATCTAAGACTGCAGACTGTGGCTTTCACATGTTTAGAAGGGAAATGAAACATTGGTGTCTAAGCAAGGTGGGTGGGATATATGAATATCCTGTTTTAAGCAGAAAAATAAAAGATTTTGTTCAGGTGTAACAAAACAATTGTTAGCTTTACCTTGGGGGGGGGGAATGCCCTTTTACAGTTTTTCGGCTAAATGCAAAATTACTGTTGTAGCATTTTGCTCAAAGGGGCAGAAACATTAATTTGAGACAGCAGATGCTAAAAGGGAACCCTAATGTCCAGGCCTCATAGCCCTAATACACTACATCAGCTAGCATGATGCTCTACCAATGTTTTGGACGACAACTCCCATCAGGCAAAAGACCTGGCCTGCTTTTTGTGACTAGGGATGTGAACTTTTGAACCAATCTCTTGAAACAGCAATTTAATCTAGCAGGTTATCATATTTAGCTCCGTTTGCCAATGACATTTTTAAAAAAGCTTCAACTTTTAGCATTTGTAATTTGTATATTAAGCCTCTGTTGAACAGGAGCCAGTTACTCTGACCCCCACCCCAAAGTAAAACCCCTCGGTCACTGCCATTTGGGAACCTATTTGTTCTGCTTCAACCTGATCTGCGGAAATCAGTTCTGTTTTTGTTTTTCATGGCATGGAGTTGATTGCCTACTGATACCTTGTAAGCCAAGCTACAGCTGAAGGTCAGAAAAAAACAATCCCTCTCACATACGAGAATGTAAGAAGAGCCAGCTGAGTGAGGCCAATGGCCCATGCAGTCCAGAATCCTGTTCTCACAGTAGTCAACCAGATGCCTGTGGGAAACTTGCAAGTAGAATCCAAGTACAATAGCGCTCTCTCCTGTGGCTTCCTGCAACTGGCATTCAGAAACATCATTGCTTCCAGTGAGTAGCCATCATGGCTAGTGATAGTCTTGTCCTGAGGAAAATAGTGTTCATGGGCATGCACACACACAACTGCTATTTGCATTGGGAAGCCTCCTTTGGCACCAAAAGGGCACTTTAAAATATAGCTTTCAACAGGAATTAGACAAATGTATGCCGGAGAAGTCATTCCTATATAATATAAAGGTAAAGGTAAAGGGGCCCCTGACCATTACGTCCAGTCGTGACCGACTCTGGGGTTGCGGCGCTCATCTCGCTTTATTGGCCAAGGGAGCCGGCATACAGCTTCCGGATCATGTGGCCAGTATGACTAAGCCGCTTCTGGCGAACCAGAGCAGCACACGGAAACGGCGTTTACCTTCCCGCCAGAGCGATTTATCTACTTATCTACTTGCACTTTGACCAAGCAACAGGAGCTCACCCCGTTGCGGGCATTCGAACTGCCAACCTTCTGATCGGCAAGTCCTAGACTCTGTGGTTTAACCCACAGCACCACCCGCATCCCCCCCTATATAATATAGTCCACTATTAATTTTGGAAAATTACTTGCCTATGCATGTGGACGCCTCTTAAGATATTGTAACCAAATTTTGCTCATTGGCACCTGAGGTCAAGGAGCAGGTTTTTGTCGATGTTTGGATACAATTGGTCGCCATGTTTTTAATCAAGATGGTGGACCGAGCCTTTCCAAACTGCATTGATTTTAATCACTGATTTCAAACCAGCATTGATTTTTTTGGTTTCTTAGAATTCCTGAGCAATGCCAGGAATGAGGCTGCTAATGAATAATAACAGTGACCTCATTTTTAATAGTAGATCCCATGTTTCCCACTACAAGAGGAAGGAGTCAGCAAACATACTTGGGCAGAGAGCAGAAGCAGTGTTTTTATAAGCACAAAAGGGGGGGGGCTAAAAGTGTGGGGTGGAAAGCAGACCTTTAAACACCTCAGTGAGGACTGAGCATACTCACTCAGTGAGCAAGAAGTGCTGACTCGCCGCTTTTTTGGTGATAGGAATGGGGAGGAAAACCAGAATGAAAAGGGAATGGAATGGGATATTCTGTAATGGGACATGGCTGGCTGGCTACAGCCCTGCACAGGAACACTCTAGACTACAACAAAGGCAGGCTTTCCAGCCAAGAAGCTTTTATTTCATTCATTGACCCACCCTGCGTGGGGGGTTACAGAAAACAAAGGCAGAACATTTGCAAACACTGCTTTTTATCTTGCATGGTTTATCTTCTTGGACCATCTTCAGCCAACTTCTTGAGGTTTGCCACTTCAAAGGGTTGACATTCCACACCTGAATTTGCTGCGAATCAAGAGGTGACCTCCTGAAGACCAGGAAGCGACCTCAAATGATTCCTGAAGTTGGGTGGGTGGGTGGGTGGGATGCTTCACACAGGATAGCATGGCATTAACTGAAAGGCTTATAGAAACAAGAGGTGGGTGGTCATCTTCTGGGACTTTGGATGACAGATTTAGGATGCCCTTGAAGGTGGCAGACTAGGAGGCAGATCTGAGCCACAATGCCTCAGGACAGTCTCCTGACAGAAATAAACAGGAGCCTTGCAGTGCTTATGCACAACTCCTGTTTCTTCCTGGAGGGCCTGACTGAGCAAACATCCCAGTGGATTTGTGCCTCTTGTTAATTAGTGCACATGAGTAGGTGACACTTGGGTTGCCTATCTCAGGGAACCGATATGTCTTTGTGAATATGCATTCTAGACCTGTGTGCATTGCCTGCTGCGAAGACCATCTGAGCATGAGCCCACACATCTGGATCAAGTTCAATAAGTCCTTCTGGTTTGCCTCTCATTCTGCAGATAAAGCAGCCATTGTGGTGAAGATGAAGCCCAAAGCCTTTGGATCATGAATATTGCCACATGGCCCAAAATTGTGGGTTGGTTGTAGCTGGAGCATAGGTGCTGGCTGGATCATTGGTAGAGGGAACGTTTCCCTAAAGGCAGAAAAGAGATGAATTTGCCCTCCAAGGAATACCCTCATAGGAGTGACTCTCCAGGCTCAGTATACTCGGAGGAGATGAATCACAACCATCAGGAGTGGTAGCAGAAAGCAAGCTGGGCCATTGAGGGACATGGCTCTGGAGGCTGGTGTAGAAGCAGGAGTCGTGGTTTTGGGAGTGTCTGCTGTGTCCTGAAGAGCAAATGAGAAGAGTATATGATACGGGGTCAGAGAAGTTCTCAACAAAACTGAAGGTCTGCAGGGTACTTTGTTACGTTAGTTGACACAGTTGATACCTTACCAACATAGGAAGACTCATTATACCAAGTCAGGCCCAATGATTCATCTTGCTCAGTATGGTCTACACAGCCTAGCAGCAGCTCTCCGGGGTTTCAGGCAGGGGAATTTCCAGCCCTACCTGAAGATACCAGGGACTGAACTTGTGATTTTCTGCATGCAAAGCAGCTGCTCTACTACGGAGCTACACCCCTTTCCTTCAAACAAAGCTCTCTTCCGCCTTGCATGAGAAAACTGCTCTCCCTGCATTCACATGCATCTTGACATGCTTTTGTTCTTTTCTGGGCCAAATAGAGGAAGTGCTGTTTACTCGCATTGAAGGTATCACAAACTTTTGAACTTTGCTTTTGACATTATGCTAGTGCAACAGCCCTTACACTGGCAGTCAGAGAACGCTGAATCTGGGCCAATGGGTTGTTTCCAATGCTAACCCGTTTAAATGACTGAACATGACTAAGTTAGGGCACATTACTTTTAATGGGAAAACTCTGCACAAAACTTACTTGGATGCAGCCTAATGGTCTTCCCAGATTGGGTCTCTTTAGATCGGGGATGGGAAACCTGATGCCCTTCAGATGTTGTTAGACTCTTACACCCATCACCAGACTCCCCCCTTGTAGAATGTTCTCCCCAGGGAGGCTCGCCGGGCGCCATCATTACATAGCTTTAGGCGTCAGGCCAAGGCATATCTGTTTCGCCAGGCCTTTGGCTCTTAACTATCTGTGGCCTCCTTGAGTGGGTAACATGTTTCAATCCTGCCTTTTAAAAACAGGATTGCCATTGGGCGTTTTCCTTGTTTCTATTCTGTGATGGTTTTAATGTGTTTGTTTATAGATTACAAGTCCCTTTGCATTACCTTGGTCAAAAAGGGGACCAACAGATTTCATAATTAGATGAACAACAACAACAACAACAACTGGAGAGCCTCAGATGTGACATCAGAGTTATGGCAAGTACAGCCGCACCTTGGTTTTCAAACAGCTTAGTTCTCGAACGTTTTGGCTCCCGAACGCTGCAAACCTGAAAGTGATTGTTCCAGTTTGGAAACTATTTTTTGAAGCCGAACATCCGACGGGTCTTCCGTGGCTTCCAATTGGCTGCAGGAGTTTCCTGTAGCTAATCAGAAGCTGCGCTTTGGTTTCTGAACGTTTTGGAAGTCGAATAGACTTCCGGAACGGATTCTGTTTGACTTCCAGGGTATGACTGTACTTCAAAATGTGGACAGCCAACCCAAAACAGACCTGGAGACAAAGGCTGGTGAAGCAACAGAAGTACATTTCCCACCTATGTGCAGTAGCTTGTGGCTACACCCCCCCCCCCCCGTCCTTCATCCAGAGAAAAAGACATTTTTCAGAGTTCAAGAACACATTCAGGCAGTGGGGGAGCAGGGCCTGTAAAGGATGAGGCCTCGGTAGAGTGCACAGGAAGTTCAAGGGCCTCATTTTGTTCTCAATCCTGAGGTACCTTACTTCTGTTTTAGATACACAATGAGAAAGATACCACAGTAGCATGGTGCCACAAAAGTTTGCTGCATATGTAATGTTCCCACCCTCATAAAAGGTTATCTTTCACTGCTATCTAATCGGCACCTATTTCCTGGGAAGTTTTACAACTGACTGACTGCCTCTCCCCAGCCGGCCCCCAGCAGCTGATGTTCTGGGCCTTGAGATTGGCAGGCAAGCAGTAAAGAATGGCAGGCCCTGCTCAAGGCAATGCCAGCACCTAAAACCTGTTTCCTGTTATTCTAGCAGAGAAGGAAACACAGAAAGTGATGCAAGGAGACCGCGCCCCAAATACCAGGGAAATCAGATCTAGCTAGTACACCAGCCTTCTGCAACCTGGTGCCCTCCAGGTGATCAGGACTATAATTCACACCAGCTCCAGTCTGCACTGGTTATACCCTGGGAATAAAGTCCACTGTACTCAGTGGGACTCCACTATATATTTAAAGGAGCAGCATGCAATTTAAAACAGTCACGGCTTCCCCCTAATAATTCAAGGAACTGTGGTTTGTTAAAAGTGCTGAGAGTTGTTCCCTCTACAATTCCCAGAGTTCCCTGGGAAGAGGGATTGTTAAACTACTCAGGGAACTGTAGTTCTGTGAGGGGAATAGGCGTCTCCTACCAACTCTTAGTACCCTTCACAAACTACAATATTTTTTCGAAAGACTGAAAAAAGTAGTAAAGGTGTGGAACAAAGATGGCAGTGTATAAAAAGCTTGCTGAAATAAAACAGTGTCCATGTCTGTCTGAAAGCAAGCCAAGGAGCACCTAGGCATCCCATGGGGGCAATAGCCACATTCGCCCCATATTCTTAAAGTGCTCTTATACCACTTTAAACAGTTATAGCTGTTAGAGTTGAACAGGCAGATATCCTAGAGATATCTGTTGCTATTTTCACGCATGCGTGTTTTTTGCACCATGATTGTCCTTAAAAAGCTAGCCTGCATCTCGTTCCCCACACACTTAACCCATTTTTATTATTTCCAGGGGGGAAACCTATAAACAAACATTTGTTGCCAGTGACCCATTTGTGATCTCTTAAGGAGCTTCCTAGGCAGGAAATTAGAGAAAGTTGGTTATGTGAGTTAAGAGAAGAAAAGTGTTGTGTGTGATAAATTGCATCTATCAGAATGGCTGTGGTTTTAAAGCAGCAATCTGGTACTCACCCATGTTTATAATCCTCAATTGGTCATCACCCATAAACCACAAGAGCTGAGTTTGAAGGTTTTGACAAGCATTGACTTTTCCAGTTTAGATTTTTAAAATGTCAGATAAACAGCAGCTTGCTTTATCAGCCCTCACAAGGGGCAGTAGTGGAAAACTGCTGTTTAATCCTTTGAATGTACCTTGTGGTCAGAAGCAGTGTCCGGCCAGAAAGCGGCAAAATATCCGGGACATTTTAAACTGGCCAGTGTGCTTGTGCCATTAAGAACAGATTGATAATGCTTTGTCTCAGAGATGGGGAGGCCGTGGCTCACCAGATGCTGAAAGACTCAAATTCCCATCAGCCCCAACCAGCATATCCAATGGTCAGGGATGATGGGTGTTGTAATCTAGAAAATCTCTGAAGGACCACAAAGTCCCCCACCTGTTTTATCTCCCAAAAGGCATATTTTTACACACGAGCTTTTCGTTAAAGGTGTAGGCTATGTGGGATGGGTTGGACAGCTTCCCCTTGGTCAGATGGTAATCTTCACAGATATGTCTGCTTCTTTACACATATTTTTGTAAGGATCAAAGAAACTTATCTCCCTTTGAATTCACCAGGGGTTATTTGTAAGGAGACCTGCACATTTATGTTTATGTGCCGTGTTAAAAGTCCAATCCAAACAAATACACAGGACTCACCTCCAAAAAGGAGGGGGAGTTTACATTGGACTACAAATTTCTGACATTTTGAACCACTTAATTTCTCCCCCATCCCTACCAGTTCACATTTAGAGTCAAACCTATCTAATTTTCACTTTCCATAACAATACACGAACAAAAACACAACCACCCCTTGAAATTCACACTTCTCTGTATTTTGCAATGCAGTTCTCCAGTCAAGTAGTGTATACAAATATGCATATGCTGTAACAACATTTACACAAATGTGTATACTATTGAAAATAACTCACCAAAATGCATTATATTAGGGGAAATCGCTTTGCAAAAAGGGGTATGTTAGGCAAAATATATTAGGAGAAATGTGCACTAAAATGCTAACGAACTTGCATTAACTTCTTTTTTAATTGTAAATGTGGAGAAGTGAAGTTAAGCTTGGGAAAATGAACAACTGAGAGAAACCAAAATTAGCAGAGTTTGATCTACAGAAACCAGCAGAGTCTACTTAACACTGGCTGGAGCATGCCTTTGCAAAATAAAAATTCCAAGCTTTATATCCATGGTCCTACTCTAAAATTGCCTCCTACATCCAATGTACGCAATGTCTGCATTCCCCATGTGAACTCACTTGGGACAGGAGTAAGCACTTTTGAACTCCGTGCAGGACATACATCCAAGGAAATATGCACAGGATTGGGCTTTGCATTTCAGAAACAGGTGGTATTAAATATGTTCAATTCCTATGTATGAATGCCGCCTCCACTCCCCCAAACTGCAGCCACTACATAATCACAGCCTTCTTTCAGTACCCGAAATAAGGGTTTTGAAGCAACTGAAGATTCTCATTTCAATTGTCACATCCAACAAGACCACTCCTTACCTCAGCGGCAACAGCCAGAGTCAGATTCATCAGTAGCACAATACCAATGATCAGGATGGCCTTCATGGTGAAGCTGTCTCAGAGCTCTGATGGATGGAACTTTTTGCAAGGGGAGCTGCCTTCTCTGAGATAAGACGCTCAAGAGGTTTCACACTGTAGATGGAAAAGAGGCAGGAGGAGTCCACCAATCACAAACTCCTCTGCTTGCTGCTTCCTACATGGCTCTCTAACATTAGCTGGTGATGTGTGTGTGCATTTGCATGTGTTCTTTATAACAGATTTACGGGGGGCCTCCAAAACTTCCTGTAAGACACTAGAATTCTGCTAACCTAAATGGAATATAATAGCAGCAACTCGGTGCTCTGAATTCCAGCAAATGGATAAAAAAGTCTCTGCTGCGCAAGAGGGCTACTCCTTTGATAGTAGATTTTAGTTTTATTTGTAGCCTGTCCTAGTGGGAGGGCTCCAGCTGTTCAACAACAATATGGGTCCCTTTCTTTGGAGAGCTCTATGTACTGCTGCTAATTCTGGGGTTTTTGTCTCTCATATCTATAGCACTTAAGTTCTGAGCTTTGCCATCATGCTCCTTGTTTTGTACAAAGTCTACAAGTACAATTGTACTCTGCCATCAGCCAACATATATACTGGTAACTACATCGTGTTTTATTTAGCAAGGTTGTTGTGTAGGTGTCTGAATGCTCCCTTTTCTATTGGGTTTGTTGTGGTATCAGGATGGTTATACACAATTCTGCTTTCAATTCTTGTTCTGCTTGCAAAAATTTCTGGGTGGCCATACTGCTTCTTTCCCCGAAACTCCATGTTGCAATCCTGTAACAGTTTACACCACAAATGTTCCAGTTTAGCTTTTTGACCCACGTTTGTTGTGGCAATAATGCAAGGAGTGATAAGAAGTGGGGTCTACAACAAGATACTGCAGTGTGGAGTGCTCCCCTTCAGGCAGCAGCAGATGGCATGGTGGGGCTGAGATATCTTACCTTACCTCCTGATGAATCAGTCGCTGCTGCTCACTGGGGGTTGGGGAGCAAGGGAGTGGAGAAGTCAGTGCAGTGCAAACACATCAGCAGAGCCATTTAGGTGGTCCTCCTAGTGAACTTGCATTACCTTCCCAACTGCTTCACTTCTCTCCTTCCCAGTATGCAACAGTAATGCACCTGCAGGGAAGTCAGGTAAGTGTCACTGGCCCACTATGCCATTCACTACTATGTTCAGTGTTCCAGCCAGTTGCATCTTCTTACGGGATATTCCATTCCACCCCGCTCCCCAAGTTTTCTGTTCTGTTCTGCTCTCCCTCTGCCCCTTCCACTCAACAGTAAGTCAGCATTCCCTGGCCACTCACTGAGCATGCTCATTCCTCTTTGGGCTATTTTTAGTTGCCTATCCTTAGGGCAGAGCTTTCCAAACTGTGTCATGACACGTTAGCGTGTTGGTTGCAGTGTGTAGGTGTGCTGCGCAAACGCTCCCCGTGCTCAGCGTTAGGGTTCCCCCCACCCAGACTGCTGCATGTTTGCAAAAGCTCGAGGGTTCCCCAAGCTTGCTGATACCTCTCTTGTGGGTGGTGGCATTTTAGGTGGAATTCATCGTGCTAAAACCATTGGTCCATCAACACAAGCATTTCTGCTTGCTAGATGGAACAATCTTCCCTCTCTTGCCCTGTGAGCTGTTCTGGAAGCTCTCCCAATCTTCTAGAGTGTATCTGGGGGAACTGGAGAAGCACAGGGGGAAAGGGAGAAAGGCCTATTGTGCTAGCAGGAGTTATTGGCTGACTCCTGCTAGTGCACCAAGTTAACTGAATCCAACCCTTTGGCCTGGGCCATTTTTAGATGAAGATAAGCCCTAGGCTACTCATGAGGCCCCCACCCTCACGACTAGAGGAAAATGGAAGAGTGCTATAAACAAAACTGAGTGAAGCCAAGGATGGATATTTAAAATTCTGCAACTCACAATTTCTCCTCTAAAGGACATCAGAAAACTTCATCAAAATTTGTTTAAGTTTGTCACTTTCAATGTACAGAATGCTCAGTGTGGACAACCTCTTGAGACATTGTGGCCCTTAATTCACTTTTAATTCTTTTGAGTCTTGAAAAACTCACTCTCTCCCAAGCAGTTAGTGACCATAAAGCTAAGAAATAGCCACAAAATTGCTTCCACGTTAAGAAAGGCCATCTGAATTTGATAAAGGTCTGTATGAGACAGAGAGTGCTCTGCTGTAAGCCTATGGCTTTGTCTCACATATAGGTGAAAGTGCAAAAGTTCATCAATAAGTTTCATCTTCTGGGTATGCTTCCATCAACAGTTCAACACCCTGCTGAATTTCTTGCTTAGATGCTATCCGAATAGCAAGGACGGAAAAACAATTGTGCAACATCACTGTACACAGTACTTCTTTTTAAATTGGCTTCAAGTGCATCTAATATAGAAATAAAGGATTTATCCTAAACTTATCTCTTGAAGAAAGTGCATCTAAGGCATCAGGTGCTTGCTGTTAGTACACAGGATGCAGGGATATTATGAAGGAGGAGCACCTTAGTGTCCTTCGTTTTGGACAGGATTAGATATGGTGCTCAGAGTTGCATTATCCATTTCAGTGATGAGGAAGTGGTGGCACTCAAATGTTCCTCATTCCTTATTCCTGGTAGCACTCAAAAGACAACAGAGTCAGTGCTAGGCAACCCTACTTGGGGATGACACTCTATAAATGGATCTTTGCTGCTGACAGACAAATATATTGAAGCAGCTCAGTTCTGATGAAGATGCAATTTGGCACAGGGTGGTGGCAGATGAGTTTATTTTTAATATGTTTTTAGTGCAATTTAAATATACAAATATCCACTCCATTAAAGTTCTTAATATAGGTTAATAGCAGCCAATGCTGCTTGAGAATTGTAAGAAACCAAAAAAATCTGTGCAGGTTTGAAAATGGTGGTTAAAGTCTGCAGTTTTGAAAGATTCAGTATGCCATCTCAGTACACCACCTTGATTCAAAATGGTGTCCAGCTGTATCCAGATATAAATGAAAACATGCTCTTTGATCTCCAGAACCATTGTGCAAAATTTGGTTATGATATCTTAAGAGGTGTCCAAATGCATAGGGGGAATTCGCCCCCCCCGCTCAAAGATTATTGCTTTTCAGTATGCTACAATTTTACTATACTCTTTAGTAGGCCTTTGATATCTTACCAGTTTCATTAGACTATTCATTTTTATAGCAATTTCTCCCCTGGTCTGGCAGAATTTTTCCATGTACTTGCAAAGGTAACCCAACAGTTGTTATTAAATATAACACACAACCTTGCATAGAACTAATTATCTTAACATGCAGGCAAGCTAGTCTGGGATGAGACACTCCATAAAGTATTTTTATGACACATTCTTACACAAGAGAAATGTCTACATAACAAACATCAAACTGACCCTAACTTTTGTCTGAATAATGCTGGAGGGACTGTGTGCATAGAAGTCTCTATATTTTCAACATTCAAGTTGTGAGTGCCATTGCAAATATAGTCAAAATGACACCATCCACATGCAAAAGAGGGAAGTATCAGCAAGCTTTGGGGAACCCCAAAGTTTGCAGAAGTAAAATAAATAAGGAGGGAAGCTCGTTAGAAGTGGGTGTGCATGTGGGAAGCAAATTGGGGAAATGTAGTGGTAGAAATGGAACATTCTGAAATAGGGCATGGCTGCTGGCATCATAAGAAAAGCCAGTTGGATCACACCAATGGCCCATCTTGTCCAGCAATCCCACAAGCAAGGCCTAGGCCATAGCTGTCAACCTTCCCTTTTTTTGCGGGAAATTCCCTTATTCCAGTGCCGTTTCCCACTGCTTCCCGCTGATATCCCGGATTGTTTGATATCCCGTAGACTGTCCCCAGGATAGGTGAGGCTGCTGGTCCCTTATTTTTGAGGCTGCTGATCCCTTATTTTCAAATCTGAAAGTTGACAGCTATGGCCTAGGCACAAGGACATGCTCCCCTCCTGCTGTTTCCAGCCATTGGTATTCAGAAGCATACAGCCTTCAAACTGTATGTATGGAGGCAGAACATAGTCATCGTATCTAGTAGCCACTGATACCTGTTACCCCCATGAATTTGTCTAAGCCACCTTTGAAACTATCCAACTTGCTGGCCATCATTGCCTCCTGTGGAAATAGGTTTGCCATACATCTGGAATTTCCCGGACATATCCAGAATACTGCAGTTGCAAGCAGTGTCTGGGAGGGAATTGGTTAAAGAATTGCCTGGGAAAATCCAGATGTATGACAGCCCATGTCGGCAGTGTCATTTTTGCCGATTTCCCTCAGAAATGGCTCAAAAACGTCCAAAAACTCAGCAACTTTGCAAAACAACAACAACAAAACCTCAGCAACTTTTCTGTCCAAATTTTCATTTTTTGAAATCTGGGAATGCCATGGTTTAGCTATGTGCTGTAAGAATATGTACTTTCTTTCACCTGTCTGCAATCTTCCAACATTCCTCTTCTTTGGCCACAAGTTATAATGTTCTGAGAAAAGTAGAACAACTTTTCTCTAGCCACTTTCTCCATGCCATGACACCTCTCTCCTGTCCCCTCTTACTCGCCTTTTCTCTAAACTAAAAAGCCCCCAACGCCACAAGCTTCCCTCACAGGGGAACTTCCTGAAGACCTGAACATGTTGCTGTCTGCCCTACTTTTATGCAGCCTGAAATCCTATGCTCACTTGCCCGGAAGTAAACCCCACTGAACACAAGGGGGGCCTTATTTCTGAGTAAACATGCATATAGCATTGCGCCGCCAATCTGAAGGGCAAAGAAAGAAAGAAAGAAAGAAAGAAAGAAAGAAAGAAAGAAAGAAAGAAAGAAAGAACTGGTCCAGGAGCGCTGAATCCTGGGAATTGTAGTCTCCTGACTCTTCCTCCAGGCTCTGGCTTGGAGTCGTTACCTAGGCAACCGAATGTAAACAAGATGGCGGCGCCGGCCTGAAGCCTCAAGATGGGCGGGTGAGTCCCTTAATCTTTGAAGATCAGGCAAACTGTTAAAACGGGTCGGGACGCTGCTTTTCATCCCCACAGGCGCGGCTCCTACCTAATTCACCCAGGAACCCGCGTTAAGTCTCCTGCAGCAAAAACAATGCAAACCTTCGTGGCACTTTAAAGACAAATTATGCCAGCCCACGCATTTTACTCAGACGTAAGCCCCACGGGATTCAATAGGAATTTCTTCTAGGTAAGTGGGTAAAGGATAGCAGCCCCCATAATCCTGTGTACACGCTTGCTCAACATCCTTGCCCCACTTAAATTTAATGAGGTTTTCTTCTCTGGTAAGTGTGCAATCCTTTGGCTGCCACCCCAATCCTCCTTTCTAGGGAGTAAGAGTGAGGCTTATACTGTATATAGGTTTGTGCTGTTAAACTGTAATCCCATGTGCATGAAGTGGGGAGCTTGTGGTGCTCCCGATGTCCTTGGGCTTCACCTGCCATCGGCCCCAGCCTTAGGATCCAAATCCCATTGAAATCAGTAGGCTATACTGCTGAATGAACAGGGTTTTGCTGTGGAAGATTCATATGTCAGAAGCTTTCATGGGCTTCCTTCAGCCTTCTTCATCAAATGCAATCTTTCTCAGTGGGCATATATGAATGGGGCACTGTTCTTGTATATTTTTGCACTCTGCAGACCCACAGATAAACATAAGAAGAGTTCCTCTGGGTGAGACTAACAGCCCATCTAGTCCAGCATTCTGCTCACACAGGATGTCTTTACACAAGCAGGACATTAGTGCAACAGCACTTGCCAACTTAGATTCCCAATTTCCCAGAAACTGGGATTTAGAGGCACACCACCTCTTAATACTGGAGGTGCTATATAGCCATCATGATTAGTAGCCACTGATAGTCTCATCCTCCATGAGTTTGTCTGATACCCTTTTAAAGTCATCCAAGTTGGCAGCCAACTGTGGGAATGAATTCCACAGTTACAACATTAACTATGTGCTATGTGAAGAAGTACTTCCTTTTTGTCTTCTAGAATTTAACTCCATTGAGAAACCCCTGATTCTCGTATTACTAGAGAGGGAGAAAACCTCTATCCACGTTCTTCACACCATGCATAATTTTATATATTTCTATCATATCACCCTTTTTCTTAACTAAAAAGCACCAAACATTGTAACCTTCCCTCATAGGGGAGTTTCTCCAGTCCCTTGATCATTTTAGCTGTCCTTTTGTACACCTTTTTTAACTCTGCAATACCCTTACAGTTTTCTTTGTGATTCCTTTTCTAATGATCTACCACTTACATTTCAGGTCTGGCTTTACTGTACAATACCTCCTCCTCTCCTCTCCTCTCCACTGCCCTGTATCTGTGTGTATGGTATGATATGCCACCTGTGGATAACACTTCACTCACCTAACAAAATAACCCCAAGTCCACAAAATGTTACGCTCTGTTTTCCTTTGCATCTGGCCACATAATATTTTGTGCTTTCTCCCCAGATATTTTTCCAGTGCTGCACCTCCATAGTTATTTTGGCACATTGGTGCACGACCCTTTCCTCAAGGAGCTCAGGCTGGAGTACATCTAAAAAATTTCTCATTTTGTGCTCACAAAAACGTGAGATAGAAACAGATGCAGCCATATTTGTAGCTGACTTGAGTGCTCTGTGGGCTGTCAGGCAGATTCAGATGGTAGCTATCTAGATAGTATCTCAGTTTGGTACTAAATCTTATAGTCAGGAGTGCGAAAAGTTTCTCTGGCAAAAGATGGTAATTTTGTAGTTTAGACAGTCCTTGAGCTGGTCTTGCAATTGTCAAGTCAATCATGTGGATGGATAGAGTGTCAGCCTAGGTTGACCCCTCACTGCATCCACTGTGTTTGGACTGTGAGTTTAGAGATGCTGTAGGAGTGTATCACATCTTCAACAATTAGCAATGTGCAGAGATGTGTGCATCATATAGATAAGCCACATAGGCAGTTCTGAGTTGCATATGTATGCCACAAATTGTAATGCATTTCTATCTCTCTCCCCCCCGCCCTTAGAATTTAAAACTGTAAATTCATAGTAAACCATGACGTCTCCTCTTTCCTCTCTGGGGAAGATTCGCAGGATGCCACTCCAGTTGCAGACATCAGGGTAAGTGAGGGTTCATTCATACAACCACCTGGACATGTAGGAGCCACAGAGAAAACCAGGGCCTGTTAGTTTTATAACATAGAATCCAGCTTTCAGGTTCATTCCAGCATTGTATGTACCTCACACCAGAATTTGAAACTAGGAACAGTTATGTGTTTACAGTGTAGTTATCTAGGGGCTTTATGGCCTCTACTCACATCACATTCTTGAAGTCACTCTTTTCATTATGTGTGCTCATATCAGAAAACCAAAGGGCTGTGGCATGACTTTCCAACTGTAGTGTAAAATTGCAAGCATCTTCTTCAGCAGTTATGTTTGAAGTATACATTTACATGGATAATCATTGATTTCTTGCCTGTTTTATGAGTGACAACTCCTGATTTCTTCTGGATTTCAGAAAAAGGACAGCACCTTTCAAAGAGAGCATTCAGAATGGTGAGTGGTAAGATCCTTGTCATTGTTTTGTTTACCCTGTTCCAAATAATTATGTATATAGCAGTGTATGATCTTTCTAATTTCTCATCAGTTCCTACATAAACCTGTGGATTACTTTCCCCCCTTTACAGGCAAAGAATTAGGCTGAGAGTGTATGAAACCTAAGGCTACCCAAGAGTCAATGGCAGAGTTGGAATTTCAACTGTGCTCCAGTCAACTGGCTGTTTGTGAGATGGGGGTGCCTGCTGTCTTTACAATCCTTGCCTCATTTGGCTGTGGTAACTAATGAGGCTCAGGGCCTCCCCCTCACCCCCAGCAGTTACTCAAAAAATTGTCTATGATTTAAATATATCATTAGTGATATATGAGCATTTTTACTAATCCTGAAAAATATCTAGTAAGCTGCAGTTTCTGGGTGCTATTAATTAAAGTGGTATAACTCTAGAGAGCTCTGGATAGGTTCCTCAGGGGAAGTAGAAGATGTAGTTAGTCTTGACAGGATCTTGATGCAGGATCTTGCATTAGAAGTCCACCAGCTTATGTTGCTCTAGAGACTGGCTCACATTATTTTTTTTTACAGCTTACTTTACTTCTTGTCAATTAGCCTTCTCAATGGAAATTGGTACAGTTGGCAAGTCTAACTATTTTGCCTCCTCAAGGCAACAGACATTTCTGCTTACACACACATACACATGCGTGCACCCACACACACAGCAGAGGAAGTCCTTTCTGTGCTCCTCAAAATGATTTGATCACTTTTGTTCACAGAGGATGAAGCAGCAATGATGGATGAAATCCTGGGGCCCAGAGCTCAGATTCCAATCAGCAGGCCTTCATGCTCAGATGGAACTGCAGAAAAACCAATGGCATTGGGTATGAGTAGAAGGGCTGGAGATGAGATTGGTTTTGGGTAATGCCAAGGGCTAACATCAGCCATGCAAATTCAAGGTCTGGGATGGTAAAGGCCACAGCACTTTCCACTATTTCCTGTTTTCTGTTTCCGTAGCTAACTCAGACATTGTGTGCTCTATGTTCATGTTACAAGGGCTGTTTGTCTTTTGTAGTTCCTCATGTATATTCTGGGACAGAATTTGAACTCATGACAACCTCAGCTTTGAGTCTCTATTACCTCTAGCACTAAGGATAGTGGAAATACATTTGAAAATGTCCAAACTCAGGGAACTCTGGTTAGTAAACATGCTGGGATAATAAACCATGCTTTAAACCTGGCTTCTCCAAACTAACCATAATTTAAACTAGGGATGGATAACCTGTGACCCTCCAGATGTTTCTGCACTATAGGTCTCATCATCTTTTGCCATGGTGGCTGGGACGGATGGGAGTTGGAATCCAGCAAGATCTGGAAAGCCACAGGTTCCCCATCCCAAACTAATAATAGTTTTGCAGTTTGTACATAATGGGGAACTCTGGTAAGTTTGAAATTAAAAGCAGAAGCTTTAATCTCACCCTACAGTGTTTAGCATTAAATCTGACAAGATCCAGTGTTTTTCTTTTCAAGGTTGAAAGCCTTGTTGTTCGTTGTGTGAAGTCACACAGGTTCTACAGGAGTTTATTTTAGTATTTTTAAAAAACCTGCAGAACTTGCTTTTGACCAGAGGCAACAGTGGGGCAAAACAAAGATAAGTACATGTTGTGGGAAGCAAAACCTCCCTCCTACCCATTTTCAGTTCTCTTAAAACCCATTGTCTGCCTGTAGCGTAAGTTTAGAAAGAACCATGCATACTGAGAAAGTGTATGCTAAATCTCAGCACAAATGACATTGATATGTGTGATGTAGTTTGATTGTAGCAGGTGGGTTCCCTTTATTTAGAACAGAGATGGGGAACCTTTCTCAGCCTGAGGGCCACATGTCAGTGGTGGCTGGGAACAGAGACAAAAAAGGGCAAAGCAATGAACACAAAGTTTCCCTTTATACAGCAGGCTAGTTTCTACACACACCTCTCTGTAGCCTCCATTCAGGCCTCATCAGAGTTGAAGGGCACATTCCAGCTCGACAAAAACATTCAAGGAGAGTAGGGCTGCTGAAGGGTGTGGTTCAGAGAGAGTCTCAAGGGCCCTTGATCTAAAATATGGAATTGATTTGCATAGAGTATGGACAGCATTGCTGATGAAGATGTTTTTCTCCCAAGCTAGGCCAAGTGACCCACACTAACATTGCCTTTGATCTTAAAGGATTTAGGTCCTTTAAGCAGAACCAAATTCTGAGACCTCACACATGTGTGTCCAATAAGCAACACTTCTTTGCCAGCATCAACACACTTTGCCACATGCCAATGAAGCCACATGTACAGACTTTTCCAAGTTCACCCTCTTGTTTTTTTCTGCCCATGACAAATTCTGTGCACAATTTCTGCTTCTTTTCTTAACCAGGCCCTGAAAAACATTTCCTTTTATTTTTAGTTAATTAGGTGACTAATGAACAGATAGAAACCCAAATGTTCATGCAGCACATTTAAAAATAAAAAACCACGCAGCCCACCAGAAGGATGGGGGGGGGGGGGACTGATGCCTGAGTCAGCAGTGGAACAGCCAGCCTGCACATCTCTTACTTAAGTTGAAAAGCCAGGAGTAAACAAGATTTTCTCTGTAGATGGGGGATAAATAAATAAATAGGGGTACTCAAAAGAATTAAGATTATACAGCTGGGCAATGCAGGATCTGTGTCAAAACAAATGAAATTCTGTACCCTGTATAAGTTGTGGAAACAGAACTTTTGCATAACTTATTTTATTTTGCATATTTTTCCTGCACTTTTAAAAACAAAGTTACATGTTTTTATTCTGGTTTTGCTTGTCACAGGGATTGGCAAGGAGCTTTTCAGGGCACTAGGTCTCCCTCTCCAGCCACCAGAATTATTATCCAACACCTCTCACTTCAACATGCCTTGCTCACCTATACACTTTCAATCATATCTTTGCAACCATAAAGTCTAGAAACTTTAAAAAAAAAAAAAGCTGAGACTCTCAGGAAACTGAATTCTAGGTCAAATATCTGTGCATTCTGTGCTTTCCCTTCATTCCTTAAGAATCAAGGCATATATGTGAGTCGCATCTAGCTCCAGTTGTATCCATTCCTTCTTCTCTTTCCTTTTTCGCTCTTTTGGGTAACTAGAAGGAGGGAGGGAGGAGTGACAGACTAAGTTTATGCCATGGTGAGGAACATTGTTCCCTGGCCTCCTGTATGTTTTGATCCTTCTGAGTACAACATAGAAAATGTAGGGTGATTGGCAATAGCCATATTCCCATCCTAGAGAGAGAGAGAGCATCTACAGATGTGTGCGTTTGTGCAGAGAATCTGTGGAAAATAGAGTTTACCACCTACCACTGAAATGTCAGCCTATGTCTGGGATCCAACATAGCTGCACCTCCGCAGTCTTCCCCCATTGGTGACCCAGATACTAGTCCTCTGTTGTTTCCGCCAAGGATTTGGGCAGAGAGCCGACACAGAGGACATACCAAGCATTCTAGCCCTGTGCTCCATTTCCAAGGAGCACAACATGCCATTGTGGGGTCGGCATCTCGATAGAACATTTGACACCAAATTGTTCTCACGATCTGTTGACTTTGTGCCTTTAGGGTCTGCTCCCAACGATATGGAGCTGATGACCTCCATGATGCAGAAGATTGCTTCCTTGGAACAGAGCATCAAGAGCCAAGCACGGGCAATATACCACAAGGTGAAAATGCCAGGCTTCAAAGGAACTGCGTTAGCATGGCAACAGTTCAAACTGGTCATAAATCATAAATCACTGGTCAGAATCATGCTAAGATTTTATTTATTAGATTTTTTAAATTCAAGTGTTTATTATTTAATTATTTTTTCTAAATTGCATAAATCAATCTGGGTGGGTGGGTGTCTCATAACATGGTATGCAAAAAAAAAAAAAGAAAGATAAAATTACAATCTGATAAAATTCCAATTATTTACACTATGTATAGGCTGCCTTATAACAGAGTGATCTGTGATTGGCTAAAACAGCAAATTTTTAAAAAGCCAGATGGGAATAAGAATGCAATGCCCCAAGTAAAAACACACCAGATAAGGACAAAACTATACATTAAAAAAAAAAAAAACAGATCAGAAGAATAGAGAAAAACAATATTGAAAGAAACATAGCATAATTTTAAAAGCCTTAAAAAATGGAATGTCCTTGCCTAGTGTAAAGAAAAGAAAATTAGCAGAGCAATCCAAACCTACAATCTTCTGCTTTTGTCGCTGCTGCACTGCTGAAAATGCAGACAGGCACTGGCTGTTGCAGGCAGTATCCTTGCTGGCGGTCAAGAATCTTTGGATCCTAAGCTGATCCAGCTACCAACAATGTTCCCCATTTAGACCCCTCTGGTACACCATCCTGGAGCTGTTGCAGCAGAAAAAGGGGCAGGGGAGGATGATGAAGCTGCCCTCCATCTCCCACCCAGGACAGCATGAGTGGAGGGGCTTCAGGTATGGCAGTGGCTCCAACCGTTCTGCTTACAGAGGAGAGAGTTAGAATTAGTCCAAAGAGTACAGCTTACCTGAGGAGGACATTCCACAGCCAGAGAGCCACGATGGAGAAGGCTCATTCACTCCTAGCCACTATCAGTAAACTCACAGCGGGAGGAAAGATGGACAGATCAGTCTGTTTCTGATCATGTGTGTTGAGTCATAGCACTATTTTTTATATTTATTTATTTATTTATTCATTCATTCATTCATTCATTCATACCTTGCCTTTTCCCCTAATGGGACTTTAAAGAGTCTTGGCTTCTCCCCACCAGAGAATCCTAGAAAGTATAATTTGTTAAGGGTGCTGGGAGTTGTTATTCCCCTTGCAGAGCTACACTTCCAGAGTTCCTGGGAAGAGGGATTGATGGTTAAACTACTAGGGAGATCACTCTGCAACACGGAAGGGGGCACCCTGCAGATACCGTCATATCTGAAGGCCTGCTTCATAACATGAAGGAATCTTGCCTTTATTGCGGCAGCACCTACCCTTTGGAACCCCATGCTCCTACATATGAGACACGGGTTCTCTCTAATGTATTTTTAGCGTCTGTTGAAGACTTTCCTCTTTGAGCAAGCTTTCAGAGTGGAATCTTTTATCCCATTCAACATCTGTATTGGTTTTGAATTTGGTTTCCTATATATGCAATTGTTCTGCTTGTATTGATGCAATTATTTTGTATATGTTTTTATTCTGTTGTGAATTTGCTTTGAGATGCTTCATAGGAAGCAGTTCATATATGACATGGAATTAATAGTGACTGGTAATATTTTTTGCCTTTTATATTTGGATCTGCAGGATAAGAAGATTGAGGAGCTTGAGGAGCAGATAAAAATCCTTAAGAAAGGAAAAGGTAACATTGTAGCACATGTCTCAATGCTTCTTTTTCTCTTCAACAAGAGGCAGATGCCAAGTTTTGCTAGAGTTGAGGGATGTGAGGCTGAAGTCCAGCCTCCAGGCCACAGCAGTGTGTGTATGAGCATGTGGAGAGAGCAGCTTTCAAGGCCTCACCATAATGCAGGTCATGTTTTAAGGTCTAAGGCACCAGTAAGTCCAGAACCGGCCAGGTCACCATATGGAATTGCCCATTGGAAGGAAGTGTGTTCGAAGGTAAAACGCTAACCTTTTCCATTCTGAGTCAGAACATTAATTTATAACAGAGACTTGGACTATTGCTGCTCTTTGTGCAGTTTGACCAAAATTTGACCAAACTGCGGGAGGCAGTGGAGGACAGGAGTGCCTGGCGTGCTCTGGTCCATGGGGTCACGAAGAGTCGGACACGACTAAACGACTAAACAACAAGTGCAGTTTAATATTAATCAAAATGAGGAACCCCTACATATCTTTGGGTGTTTTTTTTCCTTTGCAAGCTGAATCTTCTTGGGTGAGCAGAGCAGAGGAACTGGAAGTGATATGCCTTAAATTGCAGCATCAGGTCTGGGAAATGGAGGTAAGATTAATGGGAGCGAGAGATTATTATTTCTCTATGAATCTGAGCTTAATTTCTGTTCATTCTATGGGTGGTTACTGGGTTGGATGTGAACAAGAGCCTTTGAACAAACTAACCTCTCAGGTACCAGGCAGAAATGGGAGGGAGGGGAATCTCTCTTTTGCCTTTTTTTTTTTTACTCCTTGTGTTAAGACAATGAGAAGCGGGGGGAAACGAGATCTCGTAAGTTCTGGTTGGCCTCAGGTCTTCCAAATCCCCAGGGTTTGAATATGAGTTGGGCTCTGAGGAACTTTCACATCATCCTTATTTAAAATTGATTTAATTAGGTTGCAGCCTTAAATAAAAGTTCATTTTGGGAAAGTAGCAATTTTATTTTTCCTTCAGCATTTTTCTATTCTCACCATTGGTTAGGCTATCCTCCTTCCTGTCTAAATTGTCCCCATTTCCCCCTATGCAGCTGTTTCTGAATGACTATGGATTGATCTGGGTTGGAGAAGGGACAGACTCTTTGGGAGAAGTGCAGGCACAAAGTGATGAAAGGAGTGAGCTGTCAAAGCATTACTGGAAACCAGGTTTGCCGGGACAAAAGACTGCCCTGTTTTAGATACCTTAAGACAACAGAGCATACTTTACTTCCATTTAGACTGTAAGCTCCTTGGCGTAGAGACCAGTCTTTTCATTTACAGAACTCAATAATATGCTATGTACATTTATGGCATTGTATACATCATAAATTATCCCCATTGTCATTCATTTAATAACCTTACAAATCAGCATTGCCAAGATTCTCATAGCAAATAGTGCAAACTTGTCAGGCACAAGTGGTTTTGGGAAAAAAGTTTTCAATTTATTAATTTTAATTAAACTGTTTTAGTCGTACCATAAGCCAGTTTCTGAAAGCTTTTGCCTTGAAAAGCAGGGTATAAATGGAGAAAAACTCCTAATAACTATCCTGAACCTTGAGGTATCATGTACCCTGCTTTGCAACAACTCCACACCTAGAGCACAAAATCCATATTTGTCCCTATGGGTTGTACACAGTGTATGACTAAGTAACTTGTTACTTTAGCACAAGGATTTATGCTTGTGCAACAGAACTACTCCCTCTCCTTTCTGTTTGTATTCCCCAAATTTGTTCTTGGGGGTTTTCCCAACCCTCCAGAGCAGATTTGGGAAGGGCACTGGGCATGTCCAGGAGGAGGAGAGGGTGGAAAGTTCAGTTGAACAAGCCTAAGTCCTTGCACTAACAGAGCAAGTGCATTGGATACCACCCTATGTAATCCAACTCTAATTGTAGAAATAGTGTCCTATTGACAATATTCCTCCATTACTTTGTCATGGAAACTGCTTTTCTTGATGCTGGAAAAGATTTTGCAGTTAAAATGCAGTGTTTTTTTTTTTTTTTAATATTTTATTTAGGATTTTCTTGTTTTACAGAAGTGTAATGCCTCGTATTTTTTTTTTCCCATGTAACATTTTTACAAATCCGTTTCCTTTGTTGAGGCATTAGGGGGAGAAGAAAAAAGAAAGAAAAGAGAAAGGGGGGGTGGAGAGAGGGAAGATGGATGGGGGTGGGGTCGGGTGGCAGTGTTTCTATTATGCTTAGTGTATGTAGAGTTTGGTGTCAGCGTTGTTTGTGTTGTTCACTTGTGTTCCTTTGGTAGTGAGAGAGTTTGGGGTTGGCGTAGGGTGTGATTGTTTGTTTGTGATTGGCTGTGGTGATCTTTGTTTTCGTGTGTGAGTGAGGTGGGTGGGTGTTTTGGATCAGGTTAGCCATATTGATTTGTATGCTGTTGGTGGATTATTGTCATTGTCTTGTTGGGCTGTGTATGTGATAAAGGGGAGCCATACCGGGGTGAAGGTGTCTTCTTCTGTTTGTCCCCGTGTCAGTTTCAGTTTATTAGTTAATTTTTCCAGTAGGGCTGTTTCCCATACTATTTGGTACCATTGGTCCATGCTTACTCCTGACAGGTCTCTCCAGTGTCTGGTTATGGTGTTTCTGGCTGCTGAAAGTAGGTGGGTTATGAGTTCTTTGTGGTGTAAATGGGCATTGTTGTCTTGGAAGATGTTTAGTAGGGCCAATTCTGGGGTGATATCTAATACTTGTTTAGTTATTTTACATATTTCTCGTATGGCTGTTGCCCAGAATAGTTGGATTTTGGGACATTCCCACCACATGTGGAGGTATGTGCCTGTGGAGGTGCACCCTCTCCAGCATTTTGGTGAGGTTCCTGGGCGTATTAGCGCTAGTTTCCTTGGTGTTAGGTACCACCTGTAGGTGAGTTTCAGTGTGAGTTCTTTTCTTTTCGTTGATATGGATTTAAAGGGAGGTTTAGACCACATTCTGGTCCATTGCGTGGGGTTAATCTCATAGCCTATGTCATTCTCCCATTGTTTTTTGATTGCGTCTAGGGGGTTTGTGGGGTTTTGGAGTATTATTTTGTATATTGCGGATACCGTCCCTTTACTGTTCCCCTTTGTTGTTAGGAGGAGGTTTTCGAAGGTTGTCAGGGGCCTAGTTGCTGCTAATTTTACTGTTGGGTTGTTTAAGAGGGCATGTAGTTGGTGTTGTGTTAACCAGGGCATTTGGGTGTCTTCTAGTTTGTCTTGTATTTCTTGTGTTGACAAAGGTTTGTTATTTTTATAAAAGTCTATTAGGCGATATAAGCCTTTGGTTCGCCAGGTTTTTATCTGGAGGTTTTGTGCTGCATGGTGGAATAATGGGTGGTACGCCAGGGGGATTAGTGGGGATGGGGTTGGGGATAGTTTGCCTATTTGTGTTTTCCATGCTTTGAGCATGGTCTGTGTGTACCTGTTGAGTGTTGTGGGAATTTTCTTTAGTTTGTTTGGGAGGAGTGGGTATGCTGTGGTGCAGGTATTTTCAATTGTGTCCCTCTCTAGGTGTACCCATTGTTTTGTCTCATCTTTGAGTATATATGGGATTATATGTCGTATTTGGTTGGCAATGTAATATGCTTCTATGTTGGGGATTCCCCATCCTCCTTCTGAGGTGGGGAGGTGCAGGCATTTGGGGCTTATTCTTGGTTTTTTATGTGAGAAGATAAAAGAGTGTAGTTTCCTTTGCCAACTGCGGAGTTGGGTTGGGGGGATCCAGATTGGGAGGGTTTGGAATAGGTAGGTTAGTTTTGGGAGTGTGATCATTTTGATCATGGCTATTTTGTCTGAGAGAGTGAAATTCATGTTATTCCATCTCTTTAGGTCTTTGTTAATTTGTCGCCACAGGGGCTTGTAGTTGTGGAGGTGCAGTTTATTGAGGTTTCTGGTTATTTGTACCCCTAGGTATCTGAACTTGGTGTGGCAAAGTTTTATTTTGGTGACCTTCGTGAGTTCTTTTTGGGTGTGAGGAGGGGTGTTGAAGCACATAGCTTCTGACTTTGTGAAATTTACCTGTAGGCCCGACACCATTGCAAATGTGTTGAGTTCTCTGATTAGGGAGGTTGCTGTGCTTATGGGGTCTGGTGTTGTGACCATTAGGTCATCTGCAAAGAGCCCTAATTTATAGGTTCTGCCTTTTATTTCCACTCCCTTGATGTCTGTGGCTGCTCGGATGCGGATTGCTAAGGGTTCCAGAGCCAGGATAAATAAGAAGGGAGACAGTGGGCATCCTTGTTTCGTGCCTCTTTGGATAGCTATAGTATTAGAATCCATATTATTAGTTCTGCATCTTGCTGAGGCTTGGGAGTATATTTGTTTGAGGATTTGTAGGAAGTTGGGGCCAAATTTCATGTTAGTTAGAACTGCTAATATGTATTTCCACTCTAAGCAATCAAAGGCTTTGAGGATGTCTAAGGACATAATTGTCAATGGGAGTTTGGTTGCCTTGCTGTGTTCGATCAGGTTCAGTAGTTTCCTGATGGGGTCTGTTATATTGCGGCCAGGGACAAAGCCAGTTTGGTCTGGGGCTATTAACTTGTGTAGGAAGATTTTTAGGCGGTTGGCCAAGATTGATGTGAATATCTTGTAGTCTTGGTTTATTAATGAGATTGGGCGGTATGATTCTACTTTGAGGCTATCTTTTAGTGGTTTTGGGATGGAGACTATTTTGGAGTGGGTCCAGGTTTTGGGGATGGGACCCCCTTTTATGATGTCGTTGAATAGGCGGGTCATGTAAGGCATCAGGGGTTCTTTGAATTTCCTATAGAATTCTGCTGTGAAGCCGTCTGGGCCTGGGGCTTTGTGTGGTTTCAGATTTTTGAGGACTGCATCTATTTCCTCTGGGGTGATAGGGCTGTCCATGAATTCCTGTTCCTCATCAGTTAGGGTAGGCATGGTCAGTCCTGCTAGAAATTTTTTTATTTCCCTCTCTGGTGGGTTATGGGAGGTGTATAGGTTGGAGTAGAATTCTGCAAATTCTGAGATTATTTCTTTGGGGGAGAATGTTATGTTGCCGTCTTTTTTGGTGATGCAGTGTATTCTTGTTTTGAGTGCTTTTTTCCTACATCTATTTGCTAGTAATCTGGAGGTTTTCCCTCCATATTCATAGAAACGTTGTTTAGAGTATAGAATGTTGATCATTGTTTTGTTGATTTCTAAGGAGTCTAGTTCTCTCCTTTTTTGTTCTATAAGTTTGAGGAGTTTTTTAGATCCTGTTTGTTTGTAGCGTGATGAGAGGACTGTGATGTCTTGTTCTATTTTGCTAATTTTTGAGGTGGTTTGTTTTTTAAGGAATGTTTTCTCTTTTATGCAAGCTCCTCTGGTGACCGCTTTCATTGCGTCCCATAGGAGGGGGGGTTGTTATATTGTCTACATCGTTTTCCTCGAAGTAGTTTTGGAGGGTTTTTGTGAGATTCTCTCTAATTTGTTTGTTTGTAGTTAGGATGGGGCTGAAGGACCATGATGGGGTGGTTTGTGTTCCTTCTCCTATTTTAACGATGACTTCTACTGGGGCGTGATCTGTGATTTTAATGTTACCTATGTTTGTTGATTCCACTGAGGGGATCAGACCCTGTGTGAGTAGAATGCTGTCCAGTCTGGACACTGTATCATGGCGTCCCGATTGGAATGTATGGCTGATGTCTCCCGGGTTTTGCTCACCCCAGATGTCATAGAGACCCCTGTTTTTTAGCAATTTTAGTAATTTGTAAGAGTTCCTAGTTGTTGGAGGTTTCCTTCGGAGGAAGGTTGCCCATGGGGTTGTAGGGTGGATATCTTTCAGGGATATGCCTTTCATATTTAGATTGAGGTCCCCTCCTAGGATTGCTTCCCCTTCAGAGAAGGAGAGGAATTTGTTTAGTGTCTTCTGGAAGAATTCTAATTGTTTCGCGTTTGGGGCATATATGGAGCCGATTGTCAGTTTGATTTTGCCGTCTAGTGTCCCTTTAGCGAAAATGAATCTGCCTTTTTTGTCCTTGAGGACTGTTGTGGCAGTGAAGTTCAGGTCTCTACTAAGTATTATGGCTACACCACGTGCATTCCCTGAGCCTCGTGCGACCCACTGTTGACTGAAGCGGGGGTCGCTCAGGAGTTTGCTGCCTTTGGGTGGGTTGTGTATTTCTTGTAGGAAGGTGATGTGTGGTTTCATGGTGTTTATGTATGAGGTGATGCGCTTTCTTTTGATGGGGTTTCCCAGCCCCCTCACATTTAATGTAATTGCTTTAAGGTTAGCCATCTTGCTTATCTATTATGTGGGGTGGTTCCCTGCCAACCCGTTCGGGTTGTCTTGTGTCTCTCTCTTCGTGTTGTTTAAAGAACCAGTGGGGTTGCGCTGACCTAGGGTGTGGTGGGTGGGGGGCTAGTGGGGTTAGAGTAAGATTTGGGTTAAAGAGTAGGGGGTAAGTTGTGGAGAGTTTCCTATATGTAGTCATATAGGTGTTTGTTTGGGGTATTTGGGGCCATCTGGCATTTAGCCGGTTGGTCCTAGGTCTCAGCTGGTGTGGAGGGCCGTGTTCAAGGACAGGCCATCTCCCCTGTTGTCTGCGATAGGGGGTGATCAGCGAGACAGTGTGAATTGACTTTGTAACGTCGCTGTCAAGTATAAGGTTCATAAGCAATGTTGCCAATGTTTTGAGCAACATTGTTGGTGTGTTGGGGTGGGGATGTGGGTGCTGGTACGCTCTGGTGCCACCATAGTGCTGGTTGGGTGTCAGATTTTAGCCTGATTGTGGGTTGTGTTATTGAGGTTGGAGTTGTTTTTCCTTAGTATGGAGTATGGGGATGTTGAAGGTGTGGGTGATGGGGAGTGTGGTTGAGGTCGTCTGGACTGGTGTTGGGGTGAGGATTTCTGTGGGGGTGCGGGGCTGGGGGGGATGTTGATGGTGTTAACTAAATCTATGTTTTGGAGGAAAAGAGGGGGAAACGGGGGGGAATCACCAGTCCTTCAGTTTGTGGTTTTTTCCTGGTTGCTTCATTCAGCTGGGGTTGTTGTTGTAGGGTTGTCCATCTGCGATGAATTGGTTTGGTTAATCTTGGTCTGGTTTCTTGTGTCGTATGGCCGGCGGGACGGTTCTGAGCATGATGCTTGCCTGTATTGGATTGCGTTGTTGTGCCGCTTCTGTTGTTTCTTTTTCTTCTGTACCGTCGTCCAGTTGTTTGTTGTTGTTTCCTCGTGGTTGGGGCTGTCACTTGGTGGGTTTGTCGGTTGCCATTCCGGTGGGAGGTCGAGTTCAAGGTTCTTTAGTAGTTGCAGGGCCTCAGGTATGTTGGTAGCCATGTGTTGTGTTGTATTGGTTGTTACAATGAGGCGGAAGGGGAAGCCCCATCGGTATTTGATCCCTGCTTGTTGGAGACGCTGGGTGCATGGGCGCAGGCTTTTCCTCCGGTTTAGGGTATCCTGGGATAAGTCCTGTAAGGCCAGGATGGGGGTTTCTCCATATCGAAGGTTGGTTAAGTTTCTGATGCTGTTCCATACCTCTTCCTTCTTTTTGTAGCGTGTGAAGCATACAATGATGTCTCTTGGGGGGGCGCTGGGTTTTGGCATAGGTTTTAGGGCTCTGTGAGCCCTCTCCAAGTCATCTGCCTCAAGTTTCAGGCTTGGGATTATGTTTTTCAGCCAGTGTATAATTAGGTCTGCTGGGCTTTTCTCCTCTGTTTTTTCAGGAAAGTTGCGGAAGCGGATGTTACAACGTCTATTGCGGTCTTCAAGGTCGGCTTGCTTAATTTTCATCTCTCTGTGTTCTGCTTCCATTTGGTTTACCAGTTCGTCCAGTTTCTTGTTCACACGTGCATTCTCCTCCCGGTATTGCTCTATTATTCTTTCTTGCATTTGGTTCTTGTTCTCTAGAGCTTCCACTTTGGAGGTTAGATTGTTGATTAGTACCTGCATGGGAGCCATTGTGGCCTTCAGTGTTTCTTCTAATCGTGCTTCTAATCTTGCTTCCATTTCCCTCAGGTCTCGTTTCGTTACTGGGCGGTCATCATCTTGAAGGGGAGTTATGGTCTTAGCGTTGTTTGCCATCTCCCTGGTTGGTGGCATCTCAGTCTCCCTAATGGTTTTGGTTTGAGGTTGGCTTGGCATCCTCTTGGAGTAGAGCGGTGGTTAGGAGTTGTGGCAGTGGTGGTTCCTGAGTATTGTTGGGTTGCTAAGCTGATCAGGCTTTGGCTGGTGGCTTGTGCAGAGCGTTTGGATTAGGTGGTCATTTGTGTCACTTCTAGCCTGTGTTTCAAGAACTTCTGTAGGGCTTCTGTAGTTGCCTCAGCGGTGCCGCCAAAGCGGGGGGGGGGGGGGGCAGGTAAGAAGATGAGTAGACTAACGGACAGACAGTTCATATAAAGGGAGGGGGTCAGCAGGTAGAGATGCAAAAGATTAGGGGGTGGGGCCAGGGGAAATATTTGTTTCGGAGGGGGTTGTATATACCCCAAAGGGGTGCTGTACTGGGGTCCAGTTAAGGTGGAAGTTGGGGTTGGGAGTGCACTCAGAAGCAGAGACAGACAAATGGGCTATATGTAAAGGGTGGAGGGAGTAAAAGGAAGAAGAAAGAAGAAGGGGGGAGCCGGGGGGGGGGAGAGGAGAGATAGTACAATAATATCAGCGGTAATAGATTGCAGCAATAGTTTTAGCTATGGTATGAGGGGGGCAAAGTATGATACAGTGATTTGTATCACTGTAGGGGAAGGGGAGGGGGAGGGAGAAAGGGAGAGAAAAGGAGAGGAGGAGGGGGAAGGGTGGGAAAAGGAAGGAGAACAAAGGAGAGGGGAGAGGGAGGGTGAACTGTGGCAATGGTATGGGGGAAAGTCTTATTTTAAAAGAGGGGTGGGGGGAGAGGGCTCCCCCCTCGAAAACAATCTGGCGAACAGGCTAAAAAAAAAGGGGGGGTTGATTTTTTGAAGTAAAGGGGATAGAAAGCAAAATTGGGGATGGAAAGTGAAAGGTGGGATAGAAGGAAAAAATAAGGAGGGGTGAAGAGAGAGAGAGGGGAGAGAAAAAAGGAAGAGAAAAATGGAAGGGGAGAGTTGAGGGGGAGAGTATCAATAGCAATAGCAGTGATATGGAGAAAATTTTTGTTTTAAAAGAGAATAGTGGTCGTAGCAGGGGGGGGCGAAGGATTCCCCCCTCAAGAAGAAGCTGACAATTAGAATAAAAAGGGCTCTAAAAAGAGGGGGGAATTGTGTGTGTGTGTGTGTTGTTGTTGTGTATATATATATATATAAAGTTATTTTATTTTAAAAAATGAGTAAGGTACGAAGAGGATAGGTAAAAGAGAGTGGAAAGTCTGCGGCGAAGTGGCAGTCCCAGGAAATGACCTGTGTTGTTTCAGGGCTCTTTTCTGGGTACTGCCACTTTAATTCTTAAGAGGGGAGTTTGAGGTGAAAATAAAAGGAGATTTAAGTTGGGGGGGTGTGTGTGGAAAAGGGTGTCTTTAAATAGTGTAGAAAAGGTAGAAACAACAATTAAAGTTCAAGTAAAGGGTGGCTGCAGCAGCAGTGGCCCCTCTTTTAAAAAGAAGTATGATAAAAGTAGGTATATGGGGGGGTAAAAAAGATTTTTTAATTTTTTTTTTTTAAAAAGGGAGAGAGGGGGGAGGAGGAAGGGGTTAACAAAAAGGGGGGTTAAAAAAATAGAAAAAGAAAGGGGAAAAAAAGGGATAGTTTCTTGTTTTCTGTGCTCTCCTTTGTCATGCGGCTTTTCTCGCTGTTTTCCTTGCCGCTGGAGCTCCGTCGGGCTCAGCCACGTGTTTTTTTGGAGCCTCTTTTTCCTTCCTGGTGCTCACCTACCTCTCCTCTTTTTTCCCGACGGCAGAGATGGGGGCAGCAGCGGTAAATTTTGGGGCTCCTTTTTCTGTCTTTTTCTTCCTCTCTCCCCTTTCTTTCTCCCTCTTTGCTTTAGCTCCACTGTTCTCCTGGTTTTGGAGCTCCTCTGGGCTGTTGGGGGGGGTCGGGTGCCTTTCCGGCTCAATCTCAGTCTTGGGGGGGTGTTTTGGCTCCTTTGATAGACTCCCGGGCACCCCCGATTCCTCTCTGCTGGCGGTGCTGGCGGCAGCAGTCTTGGGAGCCCGGGAATCGGACAGGCAGCCTTTTACTCTGGCTGGCTTCAGGAGCTCTTTTCTGCTGCTGCAGCCGCCATGCTGCCTCACCGGAACTCCCGTTAAAATGCAGTGTTGAGAGTTTCTCTTCCCCTTAGTCATTTCTCCTCTTTTTGTCATAGGTGAATCCATCGTTTCAGAAACCAATTTTGATTTAATTTTTGCAAACCTGAAAGATTTAAATGCTTTGGCTGGGGAAGGCATGTCCCAAATCGAGCACACGGCAGGGGGTGCTAGGCTGAAGCAGCTGGACTCAATCCCCCTCACCTTCTATCAAAATGGGATTGTCATGTTCAAAGGGCCTTTCCGGTCATATGAAGAACCTTCCACACAGGTATGAATCAATACTTAAAGAAATTTAATCACCGACTGGCTGGCTGGCTGACAGGTGTACCCATAGTAATGGCTACATGATGACAAAGCAGACATTCTTGTGTGGCTTTCCTGATAGCACAAAATCCCCACTTTCTGCCCATAAATAAGTTATAGCATTTATGACTCCTTCCATTTTCTTGTAAGAAGCCTGATAGGACGACGAGATTATATACAGTTATGCATAATTAGGGCAGTCAAGGTTCAGTGGAATTGCACTCATTCACTTTGGACGGGTGCAATCTTCTCTGAAGGCTAGTACTCAGAGCTTTGACTGGTTCTGCTAGTTTCTAGCAGAAGCTGGCTGTGCATAGTGCTGATTGGCTGACATCATGAAAGCACATCTCCCACTCTCTGCAGCAGTTCTTCTTGTCTAAAAATGATTGACTTGTAATAATAGTAATAATTTGGCACAAGCATAGACCAAATTGATGCATTTGCGAGGTGCTTGACCTTTTTAAAAAACGAAAGCCTGCCTGAGGCAGGGGAATGAGAATAACCATAACTGGATTCAGACACAATACCTATGTAAATGTGGTGGATTTTGGGCTTTAACATTTCAGTGACACCCTGTGCAATGCCAAAATTCGGCACCTCCTGCCTCTTGCCATCCATTATTTATCATTGTTGCAGCACCTCCTGTGGTGCCCTCTCGGCTTGGCGCCCAATGTGGGCGAACTTGTTGTGCTCCCCTAAATTCGCCTCTGATGTGAGGTGGGGATGATGACAGCCAAGCTCTTCTTGCAGTAGGAAAAAAAATATGCTGCCTTATGCTTGCACATACATCTGTATGCACCACAATTTTCAGGAGCTCAGGTGGATGGTGCAGTGGTAGGCTACTAAAGTTTGCTTTCTCTCAGGCTCCAGCTTATTGGCTAAATGGGGAATCTGATCACCTAAATCCTAACAAACCAGAATCAGTGACTTCTACAAAACCATAATCTGGGTAAACATGGGATAGGCAATCTCAGGCCCAAGGGCCAAATGCTGTCTTCCAGGCTTCCCTATCTGGCTGTCAGAACTCTCCCAGACCACACACTCTGTCCCTAGGCCACACTACTCACTGGCCCTTCTTCACCCCCCCCAAGTGTTTTTGCTGTGCTGGAATGTGTGCATGAACTCCAATGCCTGGATGGAGAATAGAGAGGGCTTTGGGAGTGTGTGTTGAAACTGGTCTCCTGTACAAATGATGAAATTTACATTTCATGCCCTGCCCACTTTTGCCTCTGGCCCCACCCAGCACTGACACGTGGCCCTCAGACGATTGCCCAGAAGGGAATGCGGCTGTCAAGCTGAAAAGGTTCTCCACCCCTGGAACTGACCAGTAAATCATGAAGAATTAGGGGCCGGGGCAGGAAAAGTATAGCAGGGAAGAGATGAAAGAGAATGAAGGTATTGAACCTTGCAGGGTAGGGACATGGTGAAGGAAGCAAATAAAGATTCAGAGCTGCAGCAAAGCCCAATTCCCTTTCCATTGCAGAGGGCAAAGGAAAGGACTGCCAGGACGAGTATTTCATAGTGATCTTGAAATAAGAGGAACTATGTAGCATCTGTCCATGAAGAGACAAGAGATGAGAATTCAGTCCCTCCCAAGGGAATTGTGCTATTAGGCTGGAGTGGGCAGGAAGTATACTGTGGCCCGTTGGCCCACTTCCAGTGGGTCACTTAGTACCAGCTGGATGCTGAGATTCTTGCAAATAATGTTGGGCTAGATGGACTTTGGCTGGATCTTGAACAGTATCTTATGTTCTTAAGTGGGAGTGCATAGTCAGGGTCACTGAACACAGATCTGGAGCATGCACTCTTGCTTTATAAATTTAAAATGTGCCATTGAACCACGAGGCATCTTGTTTTTTAAAAAAGAAAAGACTACAGAATCCAGGAGTCATCCTGCCCTGATCTAAGGCACTCCTTCAGAAACACAATATGTGCCTCCTTGAAAGAAAGCTACCAAGGCTCTTCAGGCCCACGTTAGCAGCATTTCTGTGTGCTGTTTGAATATATTCACAAATCACACAGAAAGATGGGTTGGGTGAGTAAAAGGGAAATGGGGGGGGTGAGTGCAGTACCCTCTCCTGCCTGCGGTCTGCCCTTGCCACAACCCCTTTCTCTGGGGTTTTTACTTGAAAATTGTATGCAATTATCACAATTTCAACCTGAAGGAAGTGCCCCCATCATGCTTACTGTGGCCATCATTCTAGAAATGAGTTACAAGTTAAGGAGGAAGTAACGGAAAGCAAGAATGAGCACAGGGCTGTTCTGCTTCTGACTTTGAAACCATTCCAGCTTCCGTCCTCAAGCGCAAAGTCCCACCTGCTGCCTCTGCAACTGTTTGAATATTTGATGCCAATATTCAGTGATATTAGATATCTGGCAAGAACATGCAGTGATATTTAGATTTTGTGTTTGACACCTGCTAGAAAGGAAAGCTGTCTGGAGATACCTCCAGATCTAAGGATGGGTCCACACAATATGAAATAGAAGGCTGCCCGCCTCCCCAAATGGCAGCCCTGTATTGAGTTCCCCCTGACCACCATCCCATCACCTTTGCTGTATCCTGGTATCATTATTCTCAGCATTAACCAACCCCAGTTAATGGTGTGAGGATAGGGAAATATGCTCAGCTTTGTGGTTGTACCCCAAGGAGGAGGAAGTGAAACCCGACAGTGTTATGACCCAGACTGCCAGCAGCACCCTGACTTGGGGAGAGTAGACAGCTGAACCAGGAAGCATTGATTGGGGCCCTGACGTAATCTGCCATCAAGGCCCTTCTAAGCCAGGCGTGCCCAAATCTGACATGTTTGAGCCACTGACCCCCAGTGGCTGCAGCTCCAAAGCCAGACATCAGCAACCTAGTCTCAAATGTGCCTCCAAGCCTACTCACCACAACAGGCAGAGGTAACGGAGTGTCAAGCTCCAGGCAGAGGACTGTCTCTTTAAAGCCTATCAACCTCTTGATCAAAATGTGCTGGGTCATCCTGAGGTGGAGAATGAAATCAAGGAGGCATCCAGAGCAAAGGGCTTGTGGGACCTGGTTTGTGCCTACACTCAAGCCCAGGGGCTATAGCTCAGTTAGCATAAGCAGTCCTTGAAGCAAGTGGTCTACCCCCAAGACCTGTCCAAGGTTCTGAAGTCTGTGGCTCTGATCTGCCTGTCAGTCCCCTGCTCGTGCTACCTGCTACAGACCACTACCAGAATTGCTGCCACCAGATGCTGCTGTGGGCTCATGCTCACCAAGACTGGGCACTCAGAGCTGCCTCCCAAAGTTGTAGTCTGCTTCTTCCTTATTGTGGGTTCTCGTCCCTGAACTGTTTTGAATTTGAGCTACAATTTCTCTCTCATATTGAATATTTTGCAGTCAGAATTGGATTGGTGAAATGGAGGTTGTTGGCACATTTACATTTTTTATGTGCATTTTTTGTTTCACCTCCAGCTCTGGTAAGAGAGTATTCTGTAAATTGAAATAAATGAGAGGTATTCCTTTATCTGGACTGCTTATTGTGGTTGTTCAGTCACCAGACAGCCCTGGGGGCCTCTCCTGTGGTTCCTGCGGGTGCTATTGCCCCCTTAACCCTGCCCTCCTCCTCCCTTAGCACCTGCCAAAGCCTCTGTTCCTCCCAGTGTTTATTTTTACTTCAAAATTTTATTTTACTTTATTTCAAGCTTTTTTGGCATGTTCTTTTCTGGCTGTTTGGTTGGTTCCTTTTTCCATTTTTATCTTGATTCGTTTTAATTCTGAGGGGGCTGTAGGATTTTTAGTTGTTTCAGTGTCCTGAGCATCACCAATTGCTCATCTGTGAAATTTGTATTTTGTGGTTCTCGTGATAGTGTCTTAAACTGGTCCCCAGACCCAAAAAATGTTTAGGGGCACTACCACCCTCAGTATAGAGAAAAATCTGACATGTGGGCCCTGCTTGTGGTTTCAGCAACTCCTACGAGATATCATGGACGGTTACTTCCCTTCTGAGCTGCAGAAGCGTTACCCAGATGGTATCCCATTTCAGGTATGCCACCCCCTGCTCTCCTACAGCTTCCTGTTTATTGAGTTCTTCGTTTGCAGAAGTTTCATTTGCTTATCAAAAATGTGGTCTGAAGTTAGAGCAGCTCCACTGTTTAAGCAGAACTGAGAACCTCTTTTTACTCTAAGCAGTTATAATGTTTTTTCCTCTTTCAGGAACCGATTGTTCTATATATGAGGAACTAAGTGCTTTTTGCTTAAAAAACTGGAACACTTATCAGTTCTTAAAAATGGAGATTCCCTCCTTTAAAAAAAAAATAAATTCTGCGATCATCATTGGTTGTTCTGTGTGCAGTAATAGATTATCACTGTGTGGATGAACATTCTCTGGAGAAAATGAATCTGTGTTTCATTTTGAGACCCAAGAAAGGAAGAGGAGTGGGAGAAGAGAGCTCTCAGGCAAATGGGAAGAATAATAGGACATGATCTCTGAGAAAAGGGCAGACAAAAAAAGCCAGAAAATGTTAGACAAGAGGTGGGGAACCTGTGGATCCCCAGATGTTATTGGACTCCAGCTCCCATTAGCCCCAGCAAGCATGATCAATGGTCAGGGATGGTGAAAAGCATACAGGTGCAAGTTACCACAAATTAAGAAATATGTTATCTTCTGCAAAATGACAGTGCCTGAAAGTGGTTATTATATTTGGTAGGCTTGTACCCAAGTTGTGTTTGCTTTATGGAAAGTTGAAACTGTGCACAAATTCTTCTTTTAGATTATGCCCAATATTATATAAGGCAAGTAAAGAATTAGAGATTAACTTGCTATAAACAGCCACGTTTGAAAAAGCATGTGACTGGAACGTTGCTGCTTCATCTATTGAGAATTGATTAGAAGAGGATTAAATATATCGCTTGTGGTAAAACCTAACTGATTAGGGGGCGATACTAAGCTCCCTGAAGGGTCATTGGATGTTGTGGACCTCCCTCTCTGACTACAGAGAGGGAGGTCTGCGCGTAGAGAAGGTCTGCCATTGGAGACCTTCTTGGGGGAGCCATGGAAACCACACTAGGTAAAAGATCTCTGGACGATTAAGTCCAGTCAAAGGTGACTATGGGGTTGCAGCGCTCATCTCGCTATCAGGCTGAGAGAGCCGACGTTTGTCCACAGACAGCTTTCCGGGTCATGTGGCCAGCAGGACTAAACTGCTTCTGGGTCATGTGGCCAGCAGGACTAAACTGCTTCTGGCACAACGGGACACCAGGACGGAAACCAGAGTGCACAGAAACACTGTTTACCTTCCTGCCGCAGCGATATCTATTTATCTACTTGCACTGGCATGCTTTCAAACTGCTAGGTTGGCAGGAGCTGAGACAGAGCAATGGGAGCTCACCCCCATCTGCGGGGATTCAAACCGCCAAACTTCTGATTGGCAAGCCCAAGAGGCTCAGTGGTTTAGACTACAGCGCCACCCGCGCTATCCCATTCTATTGGTGCTATCCCATTCTATTAATGCTCTGATGCAACTGAAGAAAGGGTGTGTGTTGGAGGCAGATTGTGGGAGGCCCTAGCTTCACAGAATACGAGGCCTTTTGTTCTCTGAACATGCCCTTGACTAGGAAGTAATACTACACTCTTGAAGCTGGTGTAGTTCTTTCCTTTTCCATTGAAACCAGTTGCAGCAGGAATGGGGGGGGGGAGGAGAAAAAGTAAACAGAGAGGGAATGCCACCCATCCTTTGACCAGGCCAGTGCTAGCCCAGGGGTGCTCCCTCATAAAGTCGTGCCATAGTCTCTTCTCCCACCCCTACCACCTTCCTTGGGATTGCTGTGCCCTTCTGTTTTAGAGAAAGAAGGAAAATGAGGAAGTCATTTATCAATAGACTATTTTTAACTTTCTAGAGTAGTGTATTCGGGTGGAACTACTGATACAGCATTGCTCTGATCCTTGTCAGCAGAAGTGACTTATTAAGATGGTGTGTTTGCTTTGTTTGGAGGCAACTGGAGCAGTTTCTTCCAAACAGGTGGGAGGAAAGTATATTGCTTTCTTGCCCAGTATTCGTAAGTAGGTGGAGGAAACTGTGTTTCTTTGTTCTCATTATTCATAGATGAGTGGAAAATGTTTTACATAAAAGAGAAAAGAACAAGAACAAGATCTGGGGTTTCTGAAAAAAGTCCCTGTGAGACAGCAGAGGGGAAGCACCTGCTCCCTTTCCTTTTGCAGGTGAAGTGTGGGGAGCGCCAGAACTGAACAGTCAGTTAGACTCAAGCAGGGAAGAGTGCACAAGCCGCAGGGTCCAAATGTTAGCTGGGGCAGAGGATCGTCTCCAGAGGATCATACAGTTAGAGATCCAGAACACGTGACAGCTGGGCCTCTTTGGCTTCATATATCTTTCTGGTTTCCCATTTGCTCTCAACTTCTAGTTTCTGCAAGATAGTTATAGAATCAAGTAGTGATGCATTTTTGTACGGTACTATCCTGGGTTGCCAGAGGGAATGTCCGCATGTCATGGGAGAAAATTCACAGCACAAAGGAAAGTAATGCATTATGTAGAAGGATAACCAGAAGCCTTTCTCCCACCATGCTTATTTTCAGAGCACATGCAGAGTGTTTTTTCTATATGTGTGTGTTCCTTTCTTTTTCTAGGATAATGTTTCAAATATGCAACCTACTTCTTCACATAGCCCAGATTGGGGCAGTCTGGAAATGAGCTGCCACTTGATTTTGTGGATTGCATAAATTGGCCCTGAGTTTGCTTCTGGATTTTAAGTGGTGGCTCTTGGATTAGATTCATATAGCTTTTCTGATAGAACAAAAGAACAAGGAGTGAGACCCTCTTTTCTTTTATACAGCAGCTGGTCTGGTAGAGGCAGTGGCACATCTTGGATCATTGAGACTCCTCACACAAACACATTGGTTTATGATGGCTGCAGAAAAGGCCTTGCTTGTGGTGGCTCCCAGCCGAGGGTTGTATCCAACCTAAGCTTTACTCAGAGTAGTCCCTTGAAATTACTGGACATTACTTAGCCATCCTGGTCTACTCGTGAGTAGGACTAGATTTGAATACAACCCTGAATGTTTTGCTTTGAGTGAACCTTTTTGACCCACCTCTCTCCAAGTGCGGTTTATTGAGTTATCAAGCATTGCCAGCTTGATAGGCAGTGCCACTGTGGCAACTGTCCTGCTGATCAGGCTGAGGCATCCCTGCTGACTGATCATTTGTTTTGCAGTTTCTGCACAAGGAAATGATGACTTCTCTTCCATCCTCCATTTGTCACTGCTGCCAACATTTACTAACACTTCCTTGCCTAACACTGAACTCTGGAGTTTGGGGTTAGGTAGGGCATTGAATAGCAATACGGGTCTCTTCCACAGGTCACCGACAAGCGAGACACCGTATTTCAGGAGAGGAAGCTGCAGCACAAAAGTTTTCCAGGCCAGGGCCACGTCATTGGCCTTGCCAGACCAAGCGGATTAAAGGAGACAAATGAGATACCAGGTGAGATGGTGGTTAATGGTGAGTGTAGGAAGGACCCTAACTCAGCAGCAGTATTTGCCTGGCATGCAGAAGGTCTCAGGTTCAATCCCCAGCTTCTCTAGGTAGAGCTGGGAACGGTTCCCTCTCTGCTGCATAGCTGCTGCCAGAATAGACTTTACTGATGGACCAGTGGTCTGGCTCACTATAAGGCAATCTCCTATGTTCTTGTTCTTATTTGTTTGGTTTCCTTTAATCTCTCTCTTTCTTTCTCTCTCTCTCTCTCTGTGTGTGTGTGTGTGTTTGTGTGTGTCGTTCAGTGTTTTAAAATTCTGGTCCTCAACTCATCTCCTTATTTACTTACAACCACTCTGTTAATTATGGCTCCATTTCTTGTATGACAAAACTTTTGACATTGCATTGTGTTGAATGACATTTTGTGTTATATGCTGCTTGTGATGGAAAGGACCTTTTGTTTTCCCCCACCAAACATCTTGACAAGAAGCGCTTCAGAAGGCTTTTTGGAAAGAAGTCAATTACTAAAAATGAATGAATGAAAAAACAATGTATATACTACTACTAACAACAACGATAGTGTAACATGCTGCACTGGGGGGGGGGGCGGGACAAAGAGTGGTTTCCAAAGTGGCTTACATCAGTAAAAGGTACAATTCAGAGCTGATGGCAGGCACTGTAACTAAATCAAAACAAGACGCAGGCCCAACCCCCAGGCTCCCAAATGAAAATGACAAAGAAGGGAGAGTGGAATAGAGGACAAAGACAGAGGAAGAAGATCCTGTCTGCCAATGCCAGAAAGGAGGGATGAGCTGTGAAACAGGCATTTAAATTGACTGTAAACCAGACTGATTTCCCCTTGCTGGCTTTCTTACCTGATTAGAAGTAGCACTTTGGCTGGTGGCAGAGATGGGCTGTGCTTTGGTCAGCTGTCGTCAGTCTCAGGGCAAATGGCTTGGAGCTCTTTCTTTTAGTGGCTGGCAACCAGAGAGTAATTGTCTCTCACTTCTGCAGCCACTGGATGACAAGATCTTAGTGCAAAGTCCCAGTGTTATGCCTAGGGTTCTTTCTTTGCCTATCTGCTAAAGCAGGCGTGTCCAAAGTCCATTTTGGGGGTCTAATCCAGCCCCCTGACCGGTTCAATCCAGCCCCCATGGCAGTTTCTTTCTTGGGGTAAAATCCAAAAAAAAGCTCAACAACCTCAACCCTAAAAAAACAACACCTCAACAACTTTGGTCGGCCCTCACACATGTCCACTTCATCAAATCTGGCTCTCTCTGAAAAAAGTTTGGGCATCCCTGCACTAAAGCATTTACTCCCACAATCCTCTGTTATGGCAGGTCCTAAGCTCACCATGGAGCAGTTTTTGAATAAGCTTCCAAAGTCACGGATTCAAGATGGGCAAGTGATCGATATCCGAGGAGAAATTAAAAAAACCCTCCAGGTAGGATGGAACTCCTTCTCCAGCCTGCATGTAATGGGGTTTGATTCTGGGGTTCCTTCTTCTGGTCAGCACTTCTGCTAATAGCCAATACTTTGCAGCAGTGTGGGCTTAGGTACCATATCCCTACCTAGAATCCTTCTCCCTACCAGAATTTAATTTTGTGACCAGAATGTGCCAAAAGAATATAGGATGCACATGTGGAATACCTGCCCTTTTAGGGTCTCCTTCCTTGTCCACCTAAAGCCCAACACAAATGATACACAATGATAATCTTTCCCCTTCTGCCTTCATTTTGAGAATCAGTGCTGACATGGTAGCCAAGGTAAGGGGGGAAAGCACATCTCTAATCCCAAGTATCAGAAGGACAGGAAATTGGGGTTCATATGGTTATCTTCTCACTTCCCCAAAGGCTATATATTATTGGCATTCAAATAGTGCCATCAAGCTAGTGTGGT
The DNA here is from genome assembly GCF_964270895.1 of Podarcis filfolensis. Lineage (NCBI taxonomy): Eukaryota > Metazoa > Chordata > Lepidosauria > Squamata > Lacertidae > Podarcis > Podarcis filfolensis. Next base: position 63,949,057 of record NC_139611.1, on the reverse strand, counting down.
GGGGTGTAGTGGTTAGAGTAAGGGTTGCCAGCCCATGGGCAGCTTCCCCAGACTCTGAGCTTGGAGTCTGAGCTGAGTTTGGAAGTTTTAATTAATAGCCAAGGACCCAGGACCAAACCCTTCAGTTCTAAACAGTACAACAAAAGACAACTTTGCTTCATGTTTGGATGTGCTGAGATGAGCAGGGCAGCTGATTCCGTTTACATTTCTCAGGACAGTCAGATTTTGACACAGATTTCCTTCTTTGGTTCCAGGGCTCAGGTGGAAAAAGCCACGAAGTGATTGTGGTGGAGACCCCTAGTATTGAAGCAATGAAGAAGAGGTAAAAAAGAAAAGGCAATTTCCCCTCTTCACATTAATGGCTGTGGCATCATGCAGTCTCCTCAAGCTGTAGTGCAGGAGGGGGAACCTGCGGCGCTTCAGATGTTGCTAGACTGCAACTCCCGTCCTCCCTGACAGCTGGCCACGCTGGTTGGGGCTGATGTGAGTTGGAGTCCAGCAGCATCTGGAGGGCCACTGTAACACTTTCTTTCACGCTGATGCCCTTTATTCAGAGCTGCATTGAGAAGTATGTGATTTGGGTTCTCATAATTCACCTTTGACAGGGGGCAGACAAGTCCCTTACTCACCTGATTCATTGAGGGTTTAAGACCCATCAGCTACCTTCATCTGGTTTAGCTGGCCAGTTGAAGCCATTTCCTGGGGCCACTGTCAGCTTCTAGGAGCCACAGGTGAGAACTGAGTGCACCAAAGGTGGTCAAACTACTGCACAAACTGTCCCCCACCAGAGATACTGCTCCTTCCTTAATACCCCATATGGCTTGGACAAGTTTCTGCATGTTCTGTTGAGGGAAATGAGGGGCAGATGGGGCTTGTCAACCTGGGAAGGTTCCCCACCCTCTTCAAAGAAAACATTGTCCCTTCTCTAACCAGCTTTTCTGATCTTCAGGTTGGAAGGGAATGAAAAAAAGAAGGCCTCCAACCCCAATGTCGCAACTCTTCGGATAAAGTCAGAGAATGGGGAGAAGACCTATATCATCAAGATGCCATTCACCGAGACCATCGGAGACCTGCGCCAGCATCTTGCCCAGAGCAGGTAGTAACAGGGATCATTCTGGCAGATAATCTTTTGTAGAAGTTTCTGAACCTTAAACTCCTGATTCTGCAACTAACATCAGCAACTAAAGTCTGTGCTCACTATAAACAGATTGGGGGAAAGTGTGCGTTTTTGCTTAATGTTGCCAATTTATTCAGATTGATCTCCCACCTAGAATCTAGGAGGACCAGGCCTCTGCAATGCAATATGGGGAGTAAACGTTTGGGGGCGAAGGGCAAATAATAAACACTTTCGGGGTTATGACTGACTTTCAGGTTATTGGGGAGGGACAAGGTAGGAAAGATCCCATGGCTTTGGGGGAATTGATCTATCACATCATACAGGCATCTAGGTTCCTGACTCACCTTCCAGTTAATTTTTCACCATTGTATATCCTACTCCTCACTATCTGTCCTTATTTCCTTCTGGTTTTGACCTCTGCTGAGTTCTCCGGTTTCTGCCACAACTCCATAGTGGAGTTTGTACAAGGAATAAATAAAAGTGCCTGTATATCACATACCATGTCAGCCTCTTCCACTTTGGCATTGCTCTCGTGTTTTTGGTTGGGGTCATGATACCATCAAAGCAGGTAGGGCTACTGCCAAGGGATAGTAGCAGTGAGGATCCTGGAAAATCTTGCCATAGGCACTCTTCATTCCATGCCCAATATGTGTGGCTGAACCCACAGAGATTGTTATGACCACAGGAAACGGGGTAAGCTGCATAGCTCAGATGTAGAGATACGAGGGGTCATGCAAAGAATATTCATTCTTGAATGTAAGGAGCCTCTCTAGAGAATAAACTGAAGTGTGGTGCTCTGCTGTCTTTTCCTTAGAGAATCTTCCAATGGCATTATTGTCTAGGTCCTGCAGTGACATAGCATAGTTTCTGAAATGCAGACTCTTGGCTTGATGCCTCCCAAAGCCAAAGCAACGAAGATGCCGATAAATTTAAAACAATTATTCAATATGTGTATTCAAATTTTTAAATTTTGCATTAAACAAATTATTTGCATTTGAATGTCAAATTCCAAATCAGCTTACTTACAAGCAGTATTCTGCTCATTTCCTAGGGGAGAAGAAATGGAACCTTACGAGATCATCAGCACTTTTCCTTATCGAGTGTATAACAACAACTTCATGACGCTGGAGGAGTGTGGGCTGGTCCCCAATGCCTCGCTTCGGCTGCAGAAAAGGGCCCCGTCAACCAAATCACAAGGGCAACAAGTGTAATGGTTTACAGTGGATGATTCATCAGGCTTGGCTGCCACTCAGCTAGGGAGTAGTGTGCCTTCTTCAGGAGAGCCTGTGCAAAAATGACATCCTCTAGTCAGAGAGAGAAACAGGGAAGGACTGACCTTTCCACTTACCCAAGCTCCAACCTTTGCGGCTATTCTCAGCACTCCAGTCAAAGGAGAAAGCCGGGGTTGGGGTGTAGTTGGAATACTGGGCATTAACCCTCCCTTTGTTACCCAGCTTGAGTGGGGCTTAGCCCCAGGTCTAGGTTATCATTAGCCTCAAATGGATGAAGAGACTCTGGCCCTTGTAAAGCTCTCATCAGAAACACTAGACCCTCGCTCCAAGAAAGAGCACACGGTTCAGCTACTGGTGGTAGCATGAAGTTTCCCTTTTCTAAGCTGCTGCATCACCAAATGAGCGCTGAGTCCCAGACCATGCACTGCTGCACACCATGTGCTTGATAGCACCCACCCTGTTCCTGTAGCCTACAAGGGCCTCACAAATAGGATTTACCAACTACTTGGTGGGGTTAGGGGCACCTGTGATGCAAGCCTGTTAATTCATCTAATGCAGGTGTGCAGAAACTTCAGCCCTCCAGATGTTACTGAACTATAATTCCCATCATCCCTGACCACTTGCCGAGGCTGATAGGAGTTATGGTTCAGCAACATCAGAAAGGCCCATGGTTCTCCACTAGTTCTAATGGGAAAGGGAGATGAACATTTTTTGCCTTTCCTGAAGCTGAAAAGGACCTGCGCACCCAACCTTGAACTTTGTGTGGCCACAAAGGCATCTCAGCCACATGTAAGCTTCTCCTCCCCTGTGCAAGAGGCTAAACAGGGAGTCCCAACTTCAGCCAGCCCATACACTGTGTGTAATGCCCCAAAGCTTAGTGAGAAGTGCCTCTCCCCCCACCCCCATAGCGTGGATGCAGTGCCAGGGCAGCCCATCCCTTGTCTCTGGCAGGACTGGGGAGTCTTTGTCCCCCTGGATATTGCTGAACTACAACTCCCACCAGCCCCAGTAAGTCTAGCCAGTGGTCAGAGATTGTGGGAGTTGTAGTTCAGCAAATGCTGGAGGGACTAGGTTCCCCACACATACAACTCTGGCTACAGCCAAACGTGGATGTCCTGCAGTTAAAAACCAGCCAGTGTGTGGGAGAAATTACCTTTAGCAGGTCTCTTTTGAGGCCACAACAAAACACAGTTAATTTCTCTTCCTCTGGCGAGTTATATGCAAAGCTGACCGAATCTCATAACAGCAACCCACCTTGTTCAATATAATGTCCCTTGTTATTGTTTCCGTTTGCCCAAGGCTTGCAATATTAGGTAGCAAGTTCTTCCACCCCGACTGATCTTTGTAGTTGTTCAGTAAAGAGGGCCTTGACAGCCATGTTTCAGGGTGTCATTCCCTACGCCTTCTGGGATGGAATTTGCATGTTTCAATGATCAGTCCATGTCAAAACCTCCCTTCCTCCAGAAAATTAGCTGGCCAGAGAGAAGGGTTTTAAAATAATTATTAAGCCACAATTCTGCTAAAAAGTGGTGTACCGAATGGACTCAGCCTTTTCTTTGACAAGGAGGAAGGACTCAAGCATATCCAATTCCTCTTCTTCCCCACCTTCTTAATTGTTCCAAAGTTGTGAAGTTGTACTGTTCTATGAAGACACCAGATGCTTTTTCTGACCTGTTAAATTGGTTCCTAGTGCTTACTAATCCATGACTGCCTTATCTACTTAATTGTTACTGGTTGCATGCCACAAGGAGAGATGTCCAAAGTTTGGGTGATCTGCACCTTTTCAACAGGAACGCCAATGCATCTGGCCTTCCCTATGCATAACACAGCACCTCTAACCCCTAAAATCACCAATGCCCAGGAGGTCCACAAATCTCAGCCATTTGTGCTCATTGTAAAACTCTGCCTCTTCTGATTTGAAGCTTTGTCCTGAGTCTCCACAGCCTAGCACCAATACAGAAACAAGACCCCACTCTCCCCTCCTTGGTGCCGAACTGGGAGATGGGGACTACTTTCCTGCCAGACTTAGGCCCATCTGCACTATATATTTAAAGCTGTATCCTGCCACTTTATACAGCCAGGGCTTCCCCTAAAGAATCCTGGGAACTGTGGTTTGCTAAAGGTGCTGAGTGTTACTAGGAGGCTGCTATTCCCCTCACAAGGCTAGCTTCCAGAGTTCCTTCCCTCTGGAGAGGGATCAATTGTTAAACCACTCTTGAGTACTGAGCACTGAATGCTGAATGATTGATGGGGAAGAATAAAAAACATAAAGCCTGGGGAAAGTGGGAACAGAAAGGCATATCCTGGAAGAGAGCATGCCGGCTGGTTGGCACCCTAAGCATAAGGCACACACACTGCAACATTTTGTTGCAGTTCCCATTTGCAGTCTCAAATTAAGAAGAGATCAAATGAGTAAGCTGACATTTTACACCGGCTTACTGCCTTCCTCTGTGGGAGGTGAGGGGAACTCCACTTAAAGAAGTAGTGCATGATGAGTTAAGGGCATCTTCTTGGTGATCGCTATCAAGTGCATTTTCCCCTACTAGCACCTTCTGCATGGCATTGTTTTCACTGGCAGGTAATCCCACACAATGAATGAATCAGTCTTGCCACTGAATAGACAAATCGCAACCAAGCCTCCTTCCTAGAGCCAACCTGACTGTAACTAGAAACAATTCAGTGATGTCACATCTCCCATCGTACATCCACAGCAAAACAATCCTGGCTTCAGTGCACAAGTCTTTACAATTTACGCTTTTGTGATACATCTACTTCAGTTATTGAGGAAGGGTGCAAGGATACTATTTTAGAAATTTATGGGTATTTGATGCAACTGTGCTCAAACCATCCCAATATAGCCTACAGGACTCTGCCACCTGTCCAACGCTTGGTCCAGGAACAAATCGTTTTGTGCTGAGGTATAGTAAATGTGATCAACCCAGCTATTAGGAGAGCTGGGAAATGGATTTCTGAATCAATAATCAGGATGGTACTCAACTTTTATCTTCCAGTTAAAGATACACACAAAGCCACAGTTGAGGTTTTTAGCAACATTTAATAGCATCTCAAATGAGATGGCCATTTTTACAAATTTTGCTTTTAGCAAGGAAAAAACCTGAAAATGCACTTGGTCCATATTTGCAAAAAGCCAGTTTTGTTTTTTTTTTTAAAAAAAAGAAAAAGTGTGAAACAGCTGATGCAAGAACAGACCTAGCATTCTATATACGTCCCATATGAGTTGGGGTGGGAACACACTAATGGAATACAAGATCTGCTCTCACCATCCTCTTGGAAACCGCTTTTCCTAGGAGAGTCTGAGCTGCACTGAAGTAATTTTAAGACACACGTACAACCCTACCCCATCTCTCTGTCAGAAAATGAAATTTCAGCGCATCATCTTGTGCAGTACTTTTGCATTGGTATATAACAAAGTAATATTAATTATAGCAGACGGCTGCTGCTCTCATTTCCTGGGTAGGAATGAAAGAGGAAGTGTGGAAGCCAGCATTTGCAACTGGTTATAAGACAAGAGGCAACGCCTCCCCTTGTTCTTTTCTCAAGGGCAGGCTCGGCACAAGGGGTGGGGGGAGGAGGTTTGGGGAAAGCTCTGCTTTCCGATGTCCTTGACTGGTAGATTTCTCATCCACAGAGGCACGAGGAGCAAGGCCCAGCAGCATTCAAAGGAATGTGCAAAGTGTTTTTCTTTTTGACCATGCTGAGAGGGAAGCAGGCAATGAAAGGGAGCTGGAGAGGTGTCTGGTCACACAGGGCCAGGCTAGGGCTGACAAGGACATAGGAGGTTGGGTAGTGATCCATTTGGAATGCAAAGTCCAGGTTTGGGGTAGGGCAGAGGGTCAAGGGGCAAGGAACAAAGCATGCTCAGGCTAGCTTGAGGAACTCCTGCAGGGTCTTCTGTTCCACTGCTTCCACAAACAGTTCGTAGTCCTGCCGGATGGGAGAAGCAAGAAACAAAACTCAAATACAGAGTCAATAATAAGGCAATATGTAATAGAAAGCTAGAAGCCTCTGAGGCCCCATCTGCACTATAAAGAAGTCTCATGCCACTATGAATAGTCACGGCTTCCCCCAAAGAATCCTGGGAGCTGTAGTTGGTTAAGGATGCTGAGAATTGTTAGACCACCTATTTCCCCAGAACTACAATTCCCAGAGTTCCCTGGGAGGAGGGGATTGATGCTTAGACCACTCTGGGAATTGTGGCCCTCATAGGGGAAAGGGGGTCTCCTAACAACACTCTGCACCCTTAACAAATTACAGTTTCCAAGATTCTTGGGGGGGAGCCATCATACCTGTCTAAAGTGATATGATACTGCTTTAAATGTATAGTGCAGTTGTTGAGCTTCTTGCTACTAGGGCAAGAAGCTCAACAGAACTCTTTTCTCATCAAGGCACAGGAACATGACACAGGAAGCCTTTGAACCGAGTACTCAAACAAAAGTCAAGAGAGTTGTATGAGGAATTCTGCACCAACCACCGAAGAAGCCTCTGTGCTCCCAAATTTAGCTTGCTCCATTCTGCAACCTGCTCACTCAAGAGGCTCATCAGAAGCAGAAAGAGTAGGGACCACAGTTAACCAGAGGCTCATTATTAAAATTTTGTTTCAGAAAAAGTGGTTGCCGTAAACAATGGACATCACCTCCTGTCTGTAAAGACAGAGTTTAGAACAGATGAAGTGACCCAGAGACTAAGCGAGCGCTGGTGTGCGGTCAGCAACAAGGGTTGCAGAGGGAGGATAACCACAGAATCAAGCACCTTGGCTTCAGAGTTTTCAAAAAACCGTCCAACAGAAAGCAACTCTCTTTCAAATCTCTCTCACCCCCCAGTCCTAAAGCATAAAAGTCGTTCAGAACTTGGCCCAAGTACCACACTGGAAATCTGTCCCCAGACAGAGAGGGTGAAGCTTATTTAATGATGTATATGACACAATCCTTATGGGTGGCTCATGGCTGAAAAGCCCCTTTTCACCAAACAAGGCTTCCTGTTAGCTGGGTGTTACAAAGGGAGCTTTCACAAGTAACACAGGAAATGACTTCTGATCTGGAATCTGTCACTTCTGGGTGTTGTTAACATGGCAGGGAATTATAGCCTTGGGATGGAACAACAAAGGCTGATAGATGGTCCTCTGGCACCTCCAGTGAAGGAGAGCCAAGCACTGTCTGCATCAGTCTTGTTTCCATTTATTGAGGCTGGATAACCTGTGACCAGGATAGGGCTGACAAGGACTTAGGAGGTTGGGTCCATTTGGAATGCAAATACAGCTATCATCATCCCTGGCCACTGAGTAGGCTGGCTGGAGCTGATGGGAACTTGGGTTCAGTAACCTCTGGAGGGCCGCAGCTTCCCTGTCATATCAGGGAATCCTCGAGGTGGGGAGGAGAGAAAGAAGATCCTTATGATCCCAAGATCTATTCCAGACAGGGAGGGCACAGTTAGTAGTCCACTGACATATCTACCTAGAAGAGGCTCAAGAACAAAGTTTTGTTTTAATATTAAAAAACACAGTTTAGCCTAGCTCTGATTCAAAAGGGGCCCTGTTGGTCAACTAGATGGCTACAGGATGGCTACAAATAGACCCAAGTGCAACAGCAACTCTTTCCGTTTGTAATTCCCAGCAGAGGCACATTGCCTCTGATTCACTTTTATTTCCTGACTTAACCTGCTGATTGTCACACATTCCGAAGCACTTTGCAACAAGCAGCTGATGACAAAAGGAGGGCATGAACCTTTGCTTGCTCCCTAGATGTCAGATGGCAACGGCATGTCACCTCAAAAGAGCAGCACCCCAGGGATGTCTTAATAATAGCAAATGCCATTTTAAGTACACAAATGTTCACAAATAGCCAGGGTAGGCTTTTCACCCAAGGGACATTCAAAAAAGCCCATTTGGGGGGAAGGAGCCCAAAAGCTCAAATGTTGGTCAACTTGCAAATCTCTAAAATAATACGTCACTGCGCATATACTACATTTGTAATTTTTGCAGTGAACATTTACTACAATGAGTTGAAAAAAAGCATGAGGCTCACATATAACCCAACTCGCACCTGAGCATTATACATGCATTACCCACAAATCTAATTAGGTCCATTCAGGCATATGGGGCATCACCCCATCAACCCCAGCCTGCCCTCAGCCAGCCCTACCTGCCTGCCTGCCGCATTCTTACTTACAACCAGACATGGGGTGGGGGCTCTGCCTGTCACTGGTCTCTAGCCCCACCTAGTGTTAGTCTCCCTGCCTTCCATCCTACCAGCCACCAGAGCCTGCTAGGGCATAACCATGGACAGACTACAATAGGGCTAGAATGACAAAGCAGGCCTTGCCTTTAAAAGCTGTAAATGCAACTCATGCATAGGGCCATAAAGAACCTTGTACATAAACCAGGGTAGGCATCCATTAAGCCACGTTTGTGTGTGTTTGTGTGTACGTGTGATCTTTTCAGATTGAGGGCCAGAAGAAAAAATGGGCAGGGCAACAACAAGTTTACACATATAGCTCAGTGTCAGAGCATTGGTCTTGCATGCAGAAGGTCCCAGGTTCAATCCCCAGTAAAGTAGGGAAAGTCCCAAGGACCGGTGTGTGTGTGTGTGTGTCCTGGAGGGCTGCATTTGGCCCCTGACTTAAGCAACAGACCTACTCTTTTAAGGCACACAGGCCTACTCACACATGCATATGCACACATAGGTCTGGTCTGCATTCAAGGCTTCAAACTAAAGGCCTCTTGAAGGCCATTAAATATATGAATGGTCTTACCGGTTTCAGATCTATAGTTATATATTAGAATTTGTCCTGGGGGGGGCACACCAGTCACACCTCTTGTGAACAGCCAACTCATCTCTTCACTACTAGCCTTGACCAGGGAGCGAAATAACTTTTTCTGCACCAATCACTCACCCCACAGTAATGGTCCCCATTGAAAATCTGGGGAGGGATGGCTTTTGGGTTGCCCGATTTGGCCCTCATTTCGTCCCGCAGGGCGTTATCCTGGGAGATATCCACCAGGGTGTATTTGATGTTCTTTCCATCCAAGATCCTGGTCACTTCGCTCTGCTGAGATTTGATCTGCAGAACACACAAAGGGGGGGGGGCGGGGTGAGTAGGAGATTAATCACCCTGTTCTGGGATTTGATACATAGGGAAGGTCACACATGGGAACACAGCCTGCTCATATTGCTCAATGCAAAACAAAGAGCCAGAGGCAGGGATTGCGAGACCAGCCATGCTTTGTGAGGGAGGAGGTTTCACTTCTCTCCAAATACAGACCAAGCCCAGTATGTACAAATGCCAGCGCTGGCGGGATTCTAGGCATCGAGGAGAGGGCAGGGCCATTTCAGAAATGAAAGGGGGAGGGAGCTGCTGCTTCAGACTGCATCTGGAAGGGAGGATCCCCCCCAGAAAAAACTGGTCCCCTCCAGATGTTCTGGACTACAACTCCCATCAGCCTGGCGTTGTGTTGTTCAAGGAAGACACTGGGCTGCGGGAGGCTGCGGGGAGAAATCCTCTTTCAAATGGGAAGGGAGATCTGGACCTCTCATTCTGGTTCGTTCCGCCATCAGAGAACTGGAGGGGCTCCCAGTTTGGATTCCCCTCCGGTTTCTCATAGATCATTCGCGGGGTTTGGGGGAGAAAACAAGATGACTGTAGCATCTGGATAGAGAAGAATCCCCTATGGAAGAGAAGCCCGTCTAGGGAGCTGGAAGGGAGGGGGCAAGAAACGGGGGGCTCAATTCAAGCGGGAGGACGCGAGGGTTGAAAAGGCAGCCAGCTGCATGGGGGCGGGGAAGGGAGAGGGAGCAAGAAAGGGGAGCGCACGCTGCAGAGGGATGGCGGAAAAGCTCCGCCTCGGAGTGCCAGGAGGGCGGGGGAGAAGCGAGCCGCTCGGCGAGGCAGCTCACCTTCCCTGGCGCGCCACTCACCTCTCTGGAGCCTGTCACCGAGGTGCTGTAGACCGTGAGGCTGGCCATGATGCTGGGCTTTGTCGCCGCTCCCTCTCTGCTTTGGCTGCTGGGTGGGTGCCTGGAAGGAAGCGGAGGAAAGGGGTGGAGAGGGAATCTGCTTCCTTCCCAGCCCCGCCCAGCATGTGATCGCGGAGGCCAATGGGGTCTACAGCCGCGGGCATGCGGGGCGGATAGTCTGCGATCCGGCCGCCAGGCGATGCTTTGGAGGCGGGTCGCTCGTTGTCCCCATGCATTAGGTTGGGAGTCGCTTTCCTTCAGGAGGCGCGGAGCCTCAGCCCAGAGGCTCTCAGGAGGAGTGTGTCTCTGTAGATCTTTCACGATCCACTTGCAGCTGGTCCTGGAAGTCTTAACTTGGAAAGAAGCCCCTTCGCGCGCAGACTTGCTCTCGAGGAAAGAACGCGCAGCCTGAGGTTTACCACCATCGACCGTGCATTGTTGGACAGCAGAAAGTTGAAAATACCGACCAGGACTTTCCACTGAAGTATAGTTTATGGTCTATGAACTACATTGTATCGGCTCTTTATCAGTAAGGAAGAAACGTTTAATTGGTTTAAAAAGCTCGACTTAAAAAGCTTCCCCAGTTAATCAAGGAAGAATGAACTCTACAAGCAGGGATAAAAGTGCTCATAAAAATTCCAGCTGACAAACGCCATCGTGGAAAGAGACACTCCCTGCTTTCAGAAAGAGAGCACCTTTTATGATTCATAAAATATGGCAACAAGTTTGCCTCGGAATTCATACACATATTAGTATTTACTCAGCTAATAATTTGTTTTCTGTGTAATACTACCCCTGCATACATAACAACTCTAGCACTGCCAGCATGTACATTTCTGTACACCCACACCAGATATGTGGGTTTGCTTGAGCCACAAAATAACACCTGAAGTTATTTCCTTGTGTTAACATTACCTAGACCAGCAAGCGTGGCCACCAGGCAGGGATGATGGAAGGTGTACTTTCAGTAACAACTGGAGGGCCAAAAGTTCCTCACAGAGAAAATGGTATGAATACAATAAATTAGTGCCAAATTGGATTAGTCTATTACTCATGAAATGGGAGGGTAGTAAGGCAGGGTGAAGGCCAAGTGTGGCAGAGGTAAAACTCAAAGCAGTCCAGGATAAAGGCACTTTTTTAAAAAGCAGAAACTCCACTTTATTTTGTAACCAAAATACTAAGTACCAAGTAGCCTGGCAAAGTAAGCTTTCTTTAAGTACAAAATCAAAATCTGTGACTCAGATATTTTAAAATTATAACCAAGATTTTTCTTTCCGGTAAACCTGTAGTATAATAATAATGTTTTCTTCCTTTGGTATTTTGCAGTGAGTTTGCCATGACAACAAAGCAACTATCCCTTCACTGGCTGGAGTCACACAACTCCCACTTCATTAGGAAATAGCTTTGGCAGGGGTAGCAGTTGCCAGTGGGAAGAATGTCATGTAAATGCCAGATTTCCATTAACTGTCAGAAATTCAGCACTTTCATTATTTTGTTGGTTAAGGCTCTTTGGTGTAGCAGCCTAGCATCAACAAAACTATATTCTTGTCCCAATACACAACTCTGAAAGTTCCAGCCTTTCATGCTGACAACAGATTCCAAACCTGGTACAGTAATACCTCTGCGAATACGTCTGCCTCGTCTAGCGTCCACTTTGGCGAACGTCTGCAGGAAACCCAGAAGTACCAGAACGGGTTACTTCCAGGTTTGCCACTCGCGCATGTGCAAAAACGCAGACGCGGCGCTTTGCCTTGCGTCCTTTTCAGCTAGCGGCTGGGGCTCCAGAATGGATCCTGGTAGCAAAACAAGGTATGACTGTACTTGATCAATCCATTCACTAACCTAAAGCTGCATTTTAAATCCATTTTTTCAGCAGGCTTAAAATGATTCCTCTTGGAAAGAAGTTATAGCCGCAATAAACTATGAACAAAATATTCAATTTCTACATCATCTGTTTTCAACAACAAACAGATCTTGGTGTTTGAGATGGGTCGTGTGTGCCCATCTTTCTGCAGGTTCAATACACCCTTTTCAATCTACCCTTTTCACACTGAAGCCTAGATAGATGGTTACCAAGTTCCTCACTTTCTACTTCACAATGCTCTCTCCTCCTCTCTCATATACATCTTTATTACTAGTTTACTCAGTTCTTTATGAATGATTTAATGCACCTCAGATGGATTCAGAGATATGTAACCCACCACTTTAGATGAGATAGGAACTTTAAGAATGCATACATAGAAAGGGACTGCTGGTGGGATGTTAGTCAGCCAATTGCATGTTGAGGCAGATTTTTAAAAAGTACGCTTGCAGTTATATCCAGGGAGGTAGGGAGAACAGCAGCAAGAGGCAACAAATGCTCTTTGTTAAGTTTGCAGTTAACTGCTTGTTAAGTTGGCAATTCCATGTGTATTCATAAACCTTAGAAGAAGTACATGCATTGCACCAAGAGCATAACACATCTGGGCTACATGACTGAACATTCTTCCATATTATAAAGTTCCCATCTGTGTAAAGAAAGAGGCATAGGTTTCTTGCCAAGATCTTAAATGTTCTAATTGGAGGTGTGATGTTTTATTTTGAAACATGAGGGGCAATCAAAAACTCTTCCTCTACCTACATTCCATAACTTGTACAGATCAGTTTAGTCATAATAACTAACCAGTGAAGGATCTCAATATTTTTGCTCAAGTCAGATCCACATGATAGATGGAAAGAATCCAAATGCTGCAATACAGCCACACACCTATAAGAATGCAGCTGATCTCAGACAGTTTATTTCTAGGAATTAAGGCACACGAGTATGAAAATCCACACTTTGGAATATATAGTAAGTATGTGCGTAAAGAACAGAGACATACAAAAACAGTTTAAAAGGTGCATTTGAATGGGAACATTTTAACCCATTAAAACAGGCACTGTGAAAGGCCATTTTACTGATGTAGGTTATAGCCCCCCTGCCCCAGTTAGACATTTGTAGAACTAATAAAGGCTTTTAAGACCAGACTCCTTGGTAGCAGCTGTACTTATAAGGCTTTTGAGGGTAAATGCATCAAGGCTTTTTAGAACTCCCAACATTGTACTGCTGCTTCTTTGGGGGTCTTTTCTAAACCAGAACAGTTCAGAGTACTGAAGAATTTCAGAAGATCTTTATCCAGACCAATTTAAATGTTTCTACACATGACATAGTGGCTCCTCAGTCTTGTGCATGTCCACAATTGCACTAATATTTTTTTGCGTAAGCTGCAATACACAGTAGCCAGAGTGATTCCTATGACTATGGTATCTAGAAAAAGTGCTGCTGCAAAAATCACAGAAATGATTGTCAGCTGTAACCATGTACTACTCCATTCACATACTTCCTCATGAAATTGCAGGCTACAAGCTGAAGAGAGGGTGCATTTACTGGCATGTGACTGCAAGCATGAACTAGCCCTGGAACTGCAATTATGTCACTGCTGAGAACTCACAGTTGGAAGGACCACCTATTTGGTAGCCTGCCCAAAATCTTAACCAATTGCAAATAAAAAGGAAGTGTATGCCAAACACAGACATTTTCTTCAAAGAACCTTCCTGGCTAGAGAAACACTTTGATTTCTTGGTGCAGGAAACACGCTCCACTTGGCATCAAATCGGAAGTATAATATATTGAAGGAGCTTTGGAAAATCCCACCCTATAGCAGCTTTCATGGATGTGGAATCTTAGTCCTTGGGTCCCATCATTTTGCCTTCATTGCGTGATACAGTTATCTCCCATATCCTGTGCATATCTGTCAGAAATAGCAGTCCGTAAATCTTCAATCTCTTTGCGCAATTGTTTTACATCCTCCAGCTTCTTCGCTATCATGCCCGGTTTCTGTAAGTCATCCTTTTCTTTAACTGAACAGTGCACAGCTGTGATATTGGAGAACAAAGTTATAGATGAGTGAGGTAATATTCAGGGATTGCAGATATCCCATTTAAGGCTAGAAACAGATTTATCCCCCCCCCTTTTAAAGCATATTCTAGCTCTCACTATTATTAATACACATTTGGGTATGTCTCCAAATGGTTAAGAAAGTATACGAGAAGTGTTGAATGTCAATGGTCTAGTGATTCTAAAATGGTATTGCAAGTGAAGCAAACATTATTGAATGATTTTGATGTCAGCAAAACAGTTTACAAGATATCCTCAGCATAAAACCCCAAGCTGCCAAAATGGGGGCACCATGACACTCTTTTCCTACAGACTTTCCTACAGACTTTTCCTAGTGCCCCCCAATACTCTCCATAACCTTTGTCATTAGGAGGCAAGGGTGGAGGAAGTGAGCTACCCTCTCTTGCTTTTCTTTTTTCAGTTCCCTAGGCTTTTTTTACTTTTACTGCACAGGCTACCAATGTAAGCTTTACTTTGAATATGCTTTTAGAGAGCTCTGTGTAAAATCAGGCAAATTCATGAGGCTGTTTCAGTTCTACTGGATCTCAGTTTTACATAGACCTCACGAAAAAACAAGGAATTTGTGTGTGCTCCTCTGTCCACTGTGGGAGCAGAATGACCCAGGGGAGTGAGGAGAGACATCACTTTGCCCACTGACCTATCTCAAAACGCCAAATATGCCCACAGACCTAGAAAGTGTTGGCAACCCTTGTCCTATCAACAGGCAACCAATAAAACAGGAGAAGCATTACATCTTCAGAGCCCCAAAGAAAGAATATTCCTCTACTACTAGCTGCTGAAAAAACTCAGTTTTACTTACTGCAAATCCCCAACAATAAAGACAAGTTGGGATCCTTTCCTTGAGCCCTTTGCGTAACAACGCTATAGACAGACTGCAGGTCCTGCAGGCAGCTGGCTAGCTCTCTATGCAGTTCTTGAATAAGGTGGGCTGTTTCATCAGACAGTAGCTGACCCGGCTCAATCTGCCGGAGGTGCTCCTGAAGAGTCAGGTTTTTTTCCATCAGTTCCTGGTTCTGTACAGAAAGCTAAAAAGGAATGGGGAAGAGAAGCTGGAGCATTAGAGAATATCTCTATCACCCCCTAGTGTGAGACTGCAATTCTACAGTATGTCTTTTATTTTGGAAATCTTCAGATTGGCAGCAGCACCCACTTTCTAATGTCGTCATAAAATATCAGAGGTTACTGTGTGATCTCAATTCTAACCATAATTACTGGGGAGGTGGGAATAAAAGAGATACTAGATCCTGAGCTACTTGATACTATGCTTTTGTAACCAAAAGCCACCGCAAGCTACAAATTGCTGTACAGCCCTAGGAGTACCAAAAACACTAAACACTATTTCTATATGGGTATAACAAATCAAAGGGAAGGAGGATTCAAATAAGGCTACAAATCTGAGAAGTAAAACACACTTATTAGGCAATCAAGGTGCTCTAAAGCAAAAAAGGGAGGGAGGGAGGGAGGGACTAGGAATGGAGATCCTACTACATAGTTGTTTGGCTGGTTAATCTGTTTAACAGATGCCAATATTTAAAAGGGAGACTACCTCTTTCACTGCTATGCGCAGTTGTTGCATTACATTCTCCTGCCTCAGTGCTTCCACTTTGAGAGCTTGACCTGTGTCTTCCTCCTGAGCAATCCGATTCTCTAGATCCTGGAATACAAGAACAAACAAGTTCTGATTATCCTGTTGATGATTTGGATACATGAACCATATATCCAACCCTTCAATTTGAACTCACCTTTACTTCTGAAGATAACCGATTCATCTTCTTCTTCTGATTATCCACAATCTGAAAAAGATGAAAACCTTCCCATGTATTTATTAGCACCCTTAGATGTACTCTTAGCAAAATAATAAAAACTGAAGATTTATTGCTTTAACAAATGCATTTATGAGCACTGCAATACTGTGTATGACCCCATATTTGCAATTAGAGAGATTACATTCTGATCTTACTCTCAACCCCAAATCATTTGTGGACTCTTCAGAAGAGATTATTCGTCCTGAAATATAACTATTCACAGCAATACACCACTAATTCAGGACCACACTTGCAGGAAGTACTAGATTGTTGAGCTTAAGATCTTCATGATTTAAACTGTTCCCTCTTCAGATGCTTATCTGTAACCATGGTTCCTTGTGTGGTCATCTGTGCAGTCACAAACGAGTTCTGCGCTAGGGTCGGGCAATATATCAATATATTGTCTTATATCGATATAAAGAGCAAACTGTGATAACCATTTTTTAAAAAAAATCTGGCAATATATCGTAAATTGTGTGTGCGTGCTTGTGTGCAATAGTCAAAAAGCACAACATTGCAAAACTCAGAAAGCCGATGCTTCTTCCTGTCCTGTGCAGCCATTACTATTGCTAACTCTGCCTCAGATGCTCTTCTGTGCCTCCTGTAGCAGCGGCAGCAGCAGGCTGATGCAAAAATCGCTTTTTAAAAAATTGTGTGTGAACTGCAGGGTAACTCTCTGCCTTAGCTCTCCGTCTCCCCTGCCTGCCTCCTCAACAGCAGGCAAAAATCATCCTTGGAGGTATCATGTGTGTGAGTGAGTGTGCAGCCTAACATCGCCTGACTGCTCTGTCTCCTGAGCAGGTGGAGCTCAACAGCCTGCAAGCGGGAACTTCCTTAGAGACGCCAGTCTCTTGCTGAAAGGCAGGCACCGGTAGAAGGCATGGCTTCTGGAATCTGGAGCCCCTTTCCTCCTCCTGTTCTCACATAAAAATATAAACTGGGGTAATAGTAAAAAAGAAAAACAAAAACATGCTGCTCTGGCCACTTCCCTCTTTTCCCCATCTGCATGTGCTTCTTGTTGGTTTGTGTGTATGCTCAATTGTCTCTGTCTCTCCCTCATTATGCTCCTCATTTTCTCCTCCAGACCCTCTCCCTACCCTAGAACTCTTCTCAATCCTCCTCTTGCCCCTTTGGTTTCTCACAAATTTGTTCTTAGTAATAACAAATTAATATATGAACATTAATATATTCTCCAGAAATTTGTAATGATAAAGTTGAAGCACGCTATCATTGAGTAAATCTTCATATAATTAAATGCATCAAATTTTCCTTGCAAAAATATTTATGTTTGTTTAATAATTTTTTATTTTGTAAAATTTTATACATTCTTTCTGGTTTGGCCTGGTTTATAAAAGAAATGGAAATTCCCCTGGCATTAAAAATATAAATTTTGTTTAGCAATTTTTTGTTCTGTTAAAATTTATCCATTCCATTGTTTCTATTTTGGCCTGGTTTAGAAAAGAAAATTAACAAACAATCAAACAACTGTGTTGTGAGATGCACACATTCAACTAAGAATCAATAGTGAAATATATTTGAATATCTAAAAGTGTGACTGTGATTGTGAATTGTTTTTTTTTTCTTGTTTAGTAATGTAATCAATTTTTCAGGAAACATTATCTCACCATACCTTAGATATCTATGCTACTGAATTACTTCTACAGCTTTAATTTTAGAGAAAATGTGCTAATTAAACATTATCTGTACAGTAGTACTATAACATAACAGTTTTAACAACATGTTAAAGGTAAGTAAAAATTGATCAGTTTTAGAGTTAGACCCGTACATAGTACCAGTTGCCAGGGCATTACCACATTCACCTCTATGTAGTTCCAGCCTTATTTCAAACATCGTGATATATCAAAATATTGCGATGTTTTGCTGGTGATATTGTGATATTGAAAACCAGATATCGCCCAGCCCTATTCTGTGCCTGCATGAAACAATTTTTGGAGCTTTCTAGAACTAGACAATAACAATTTTGATGGGAAGCCTGCTCCCAACCCTCACAGTGCATATCCTGGAGACATGGCTCCTGCCTTCCTGCTCAGTTCCTAACATACTGTTGCAAGAAGTACTCAAGTGACTGCAGGTCCTAATGGCATTTGCAGTGATGAAGAAGGGTGCAAGCACACAATGACGCCTCAGTGAATGACAATCCAAGCTGTTTTGTTATTCTTTGTTATCTCTGTGCAGTTTCACAAATAGGAGAATAGCAAGGTTGCTTACCCAGAGGTAGGGGTGTGATGTTAATCACTGAGCTTGGCACAACCTATCTAAAAGAGATGTCTATCTTAGCAAATACAGAACCCATATGTGGGACTGCACAAAGAATATGATCCAATTGCCAGAGAACATGAGATCCACAATAACCACCAATTCCCCACTGGGAGTAGGTTACCTTCCTAAGGAGATCACATTCATTTTGCAGAGAATCTTTTTCTTGTTTCTCTTTCTTCAACTCCTGGGCAGTGTCGTCTGTTGCTGAATTCTTCCCACACTGCATTTTATCTTGTAAACTAAGAAACAAGATGCCAATGCTAAATGGAATGACCTCAACAAGTTCACCCCTTGAAGATGGATTTCATAATACTCAATCTGAACTACAGCCACCCCTTGATCCCATATTGTCAAAGTAGAAATCCTACTCTGCTCCAAAAGCATACATTTTAAGTAACAAAAAACACATTTTAAAGACATTCTTGTCACATTTGTGTTAAGGAGACAAGGCCACATTTTTCTGTGAAAGAACAAAAAAGCCAAACATTGTCTTGTAGCTCTTCCCTACCCCTCATCCAACATGGGAAGAAATTGACAGCCTTACGTAATCAGCATGGCAAGTTCCCTAAACCTGTTCACCCTGCCTTCACTAGATCCCAGGAGAGGCAGCAGGCCTTGGAGCCTGCTCCAACTGGACTGGACTGTCAACTCCCCAAATACAAGGCATTGTGGGAAGAATTCTGATTATTTATGTTTTTATATTGTTTATTGTGATTCTGTCAATGGATTTTGATGGTAATTGTGATTCACATTGGGAGGATTTGTATCCCTAGAGACAGAATATAAACAGCTACAATTTTTTTAAAAAAGATATCCCAAGCAAGGACACTCAGTTGATGAGACAAACGCTGGGGATGGGGAACAGATTCATGGGCAGGAGGAAGGACTGTGTCCCCCCACCCCCACTGTAAACTCCCTTTACTGTTAATCATTCAAAACACACCCCTCTTCCACACAACTGGGTAGTTTAAACAAAATGGATCTGCCTCCATCACATGCTACTAATGTTTTAAAAGCAGCCCAAAGCCCAGTGCCAAATTATCCCCTCTTGATTCTGAAGCCAGAATGTTTACCATAATTTGGAAGACAAAACTGACATGACACACTTTTAATAGCAAGCTCACTACATGCCTATAGCCAACTATTTTATCTATCTATCTATTGCATTTATATACTGCCTTTATGCCAAGGCACCCAATTTGGCCAATACCCATATACTCAGCTCCTGTGGTGTCTGCTCCTCTATTGTCCATTTTCCTCTCTCAAGCATCACGCTAACTCCAGAGTCCACTCTTTGCCCCCAAGCTCCGTTACTCACTTTTATAGTTTTAAAAACTGAATGTTGTGCATCTACACAGCAAGCTGAACATGATCTCTTTCCCACTCGACCGCTACTCAAGTTTACTCTTCTACAGCTATTCCCACCTCTTGCCCCCACCCTCATTCCCGAGGCTTGTGCTATCATATTGTCTTTCACTGCATCCCTGATAGAAATGTATTATAGGGAAGTTCCACCACAAGCACTATACAATATAAGACTTTGAGACCACACCAAATAACATTCTCTTATTTCGTTCTGTTTCTTCACTCACAGTTCCCAAGAGCATTACCTGCGCATGGTAGAAAGCAGTTCCATTTCTTTGTGTTTCTGCATTTCTAGGTGCAGCTCCTTCTCTCTACAATTGGCACGAACATCTGCAAGCTCTTTCTCAAGAGTGGTCACTGATTCCTGCAAAGCTGTAGTTGCCTGCTGAGATTCTTTTAACTAGAAAGTAGAGAGAGAGAGAGAGAGAGAGAGAGAGCACTTCAGAACCAACAGAATTCTTTCCTAGCAGTTTTTCTTTCACGCAAAGCATATGTCTCCCACATCTTCTTATAGTTCCAAGCAATTTGAATAGATCAGAATATTTCACTTCCTGAAAACAGATTGCCATTCCAGCCAGCCATGCACACTCAGTTAGATGCAAAGACCTGGCACAAGTGCAGCTGTATCCAGGAGATACCAATATACCTGATAGTGGAGTTTCTTATGATCTTCCAACATTGGAAGGTCAGCAACGTAACGCTCCAGAGTCTCAATTCTCTGCTGTTTCTCACGGTTCTGCTCAAATTCTTTTTGGCACTTCTTTTTCAGGTGCTCAATATGTTTATCTCTTGCCTTTACCTGCACAAACAAAGAACAAAAGTAGGGGCTTTCTTAGAGGACTGTTTTTCACTCATTGAGTGAGTGCATGTATCAGCTTTGAGGGGCAAACACTATTTTAACCTACAAGCAACAAATAAAATATACATTAGAGACTTCATTCAAGCAGAGTACTTCAAGACAGAATGGGCTATCACACAGAGCAGGCTAATCTCACTCCAGGCTACACAAAAGCAGCAATATGATGTCAGGGGATAAGTTGTGTCACCTAAGTAAAAAAAATATTCTCCTTAATACATGCTGATGAAGAATGCAACACATTTTACATGCAGAGCACAGTTAAAGCTACATATTGAAAAACCATAGGATTTGGATGCTCAGAGAAACCCAGTCCAGTACTGGTGCCACTGTTTTGGAAAAATCTTGATGTGCTCAGCTTTCTGCCCATTGCATTTCATTATGTAGAATCTTCAACACTGATGTGGGGTTTTGGTGGAGAGGAATTCTGATGCCCCAGAGAGCAAAATTGTTTAACATGTTTATTTTATTTATATTTAGTAAATAAACTTTGAATTTGCTAAGCTTGCCTAATAAATGTATTGCAATTAGCATTCATTCATTGTTACTAATGAAACAGTACTACAGTGGTACCTCAGGTTAAGTACTTAATTCGTTCCGGAGGTCCGTACTTAACCTGAAACTGTTCTTAACCTGAAGCACCATTTTAGCTAATGGGGCCTCCTGCTGCTGCTGTGCCGCCGCTGCACGATTTCTGTATGTAACCCGAGGTACCACTGTATTTCTAACTCACATTACTGATCTTCAACACAGAAACCAATTTCCAAAAGCAATGCTACATGATGCAAGATCAGCAAGCAAGAACTGTATCAAGACTCCAGGTTTAGATGCCAAAAGAGCCAAGTACTAGGTTTTCTTTGCTCCAGAGTCAATCCTTCAATATAAACTCACATGCAAGAAGCTGTTGTACTCTTGCCTTAACCCCAAAATGCATGAGGGGAGGATTCTGTATACCAACATTCCTTGTATATTTTGTGATAGTTTATTCTTACTACCTGCAATGTCCATAATCAGAAGCAAAACATTCTGCATATACCATGTGCCCATGTACTGTTTTCCTTTTGTAACCAAGTATCTTAGTGGAAACCGGGAGATACCTATTGTATTAATAGAGACAGCTCACCCTTTCATCTTGTTTCTTCAGCTCCACTGTATGCTTCTGTATAGTCTCCTTATGGGCCTCCTGGATCTGTTTTACACTTGCTTCTAAAGCAGCCAGTTTCCTCTCCAATTCAATCTTTTCCTTAGTAAGAGATTCTGTTTTTTCAGTAAACTGAGCTCGTAAGAATATGTTCTCCCGCTGCATTTCCTGCAAAAGAGTTAATGAGGATCATACTAGCTTCCAAGCATTCTCAAAATCCACACCAAATATTGCACCCCCAGAAAAGCAGCAATTGCAAAAAAAAAGAAAAGAAAAAAGACCAATGGTATGGTGGATACTGTCAGATCCAGAGCTTCAGAAGATCCTGAAATGGTAGATGACTAGTATGGCATTTCCCTAATCCAACCTTCTTCACCCAAGCATTATTTCTGTAGCTCTTACTTCAGAAAAATGAAGGAAATTGAATCTTCAAACCATACCAACCATGAATTGATGGTGCTTACCTGCATTCTGAGCAGATACAAGTCCCCATAAGCAGCAGGATGGCTCAGGAGGGCATTGTGGACTTGCAGCTCACTTTCTCGTACTTTCTGCTCCAGCTGTGAAATGTGTTGCCTTTGCCTTCAAAAAAGAAATATCCCCAACACGCATATTTACATTTGCAAAGTCAGATATTCAGAAAACAAGAAGTTTTCGTTAGTAGGATAGACTTTATACAAGATTTTAAGTGTATTTACCAATGCCTGTTAATAATCTAAAGACAGGAAGCAAAGCTGGGGGAGGGAGAGTAATGGAAAGGGGAAAGGTAACTGGGCATGAGGCTACCTTCCATTGTCATCCCTTAAATATTTATTTAAACAATAAATATGTGTTGTCTGAAAGTGAGACAAAACATGAGCCCAGGTTTGAATATAACACTAAACCAAGTCACAGCTTAGTGTGACAACTTAAATGTCAGAACCCCCATGTTTGCTCATTCATGCTAAACCATAGTATGGCTTAGTGTTACATGTTAATTACATGCTAACTGAGTGACAGTCTCAGTCTTGTTAGCTGGAAATCTAAAAGATTATTTCCATTTCCTACCTGTCAATGAGGATTTCTTTCTCCCTGAGCAGGTTCTCATTTGAATTTACAATACCAACCCACTGGGCTGGATCAACAGTGTGCAGTGAAGTACTGCTCCCCAAGGGATGGTAGCAAGGAGCTTTGTTTTGCAGCTGGAATCATGAGGGTCAGACAGAAATAAGGCATTAGGTTCAGCTCAGACACAACTTTTAAGAGGCTATTCACTTCCATGCACCAATACATAGAAGACTCATCTTACACCCAGCTATTCCAGACCCACATCAAAACACTATGAAAAAAATAGCTCCATAAAGAACTGCACTCAATAATTTTAGATCACTCTGTGTGTTACAGAGAAATGATACACTGGACCAACCATGAAAGTTCCCTTTCTGCAGGGAATGGAGGGGATTTGGTCTAAGTCACTAAACAAAGATGGTTTCATCTCACTAGAAGAGTGTGGATTTTATGACAAAGTTTTCAAAAAGGCAAAATGAATCACAGTCACTTTGCTAACTGTTACTTGTCTGCATTTTTCCCCATACACAGTCAAAAAGAACTCATGATATATAGCAACAACATTTGGAAAAACAAGGCTGGAATATGCACTTTGGAGAATCCCTAAACCCCTTAAAAACCAGATACAACAAATACAGGATTTCTCCCTATGCATACCCATGGGCTGCCCATTTTTTCAGAAACTTCTCCTTGAAAAATGGCACAGTGCCATCTCTCCCTGTAAACTAAAGCACCACATAGACAATACTAATGATTATCAATTGCACCCTCATTAATCTTTAGTCAAGGAAGCTTATTACCTTGTACTCTTTCACCAGACAAATTCATACAACAGCATTAGTCACTGACAACTGTATATTTTATTTCTATTAAACCACTATCATAGAGATTAAAGCAGAAAACAATTTAGAGGAGAAAGACTCACACTTAAATAGAAAGTGGAAACATATATATTTCAGAAAAATAAACATGCAATGGAATAACTCTGTTTATATGCAACTGTGAATAAGGGCTAAAAGTGCTATTCAACTTTAAACTCTTGGTGTGCCCACATACTCTCTTAAACTAAAGCAGATTGTTTCAAAAAGACCTTCTACCTGAATCTGCTCCAATTGCAGGCGAACACGGTCCAAGTGCTGATTCCAGGCACTAAGCGCACAATTCTCATGCTGATGTAGTGTGCAAGTTTCCTGCTTCCACAGCTGAGACTGAGCAGCTGTTGGGCTGGGGTACATAGTAGCAGGATTAAGCCCCAAGGGTACCTGCTTTTCACAGACTCTGTTGGTTTCTGTTGCTGGTTTAACATCTAGCAGCACTTTGCATGGGTCTTTTTCTAGGCCAGTAACAGCAGTATCTGAATTACACATTTGAAGCTGGGACCAAGGACCAGCAGACTGCTTATCCAGAAGAGGAGATTGGTTAAACGTCAGTTCAGCAGCCAATCTAATGGGTTTCTGAGCACATTCCACACTTGTTTGGTCAGGAGCAAGGAAAGAGGATTGGTTACAGCCATTTTCCACTGAAGTTTGATAAAGATGAACAGGGTTCCTGTGAAACACCTGGGAGTGCCTCAGAGTATCAGGATCATGGTTGGACATCAGCCCTCCTGTGCTACTTGAAGAGACTGGCAGAGAGGAAGTCAGGGTGGTCCGAAGTACGCTTGATTCACCCACTGAACAAGAAGACCTATCTAGCATGGAAGGCATGACATGAGCTGTAGGGATGGCCACTTGGGTTTTGATGGGCTGAAATGAAGAACCGTCACTGGAACTGCAGAATGCTGGGAAAAGAAAAACAACTGGTAGATTAGGCTAAAAACATTACACTTTAGAGAAGTGTAGCTTATCTGTACACTACGCAGCTAGGCACCTCACACATTGCAGCAGAGCTACTACAGTATATGATAAAAAGGAAAAGCCATTTTCTTATAAACAATAGCTATATTTCCTAGCTTATTTACATCAGCCTCTGGACACAATTCAAATGTGAATATGCAACCAGACTAATTTTCATTTGATCAAATGAGATCTTAAAAGAAAAGTGGAACTTTCTAGCTGCTCATAAAAAACATATTGAAGTGTGGCTTTATAAAATGCTAACACTTACTCAGGACCGAGGAACTGAGCTCTTGATTACATTCCCAACCCACAGCACTGCAATTCTCATTTGCTGCCGGACACGTTAAGTGAAGTTGGCGACTACCCTAAAGCAGCAGTAGATTGGAACACCTCCTAGAAAAGTGAAGCAATTGCTGCCCTGTTTGGCATTAGCTTCCCCCCAAAATAAGCTTTGATTCTCCCCAACAGCTGTACAGAATAAGGCTGTACGAATGCTGAAAATACTGACGCAGAAGTACCAGATCTGACTAGAGGGAAGTGTGAAGTTATTCTTAGCAACTCTCAGGTTTCAATACAGGAAAAACAACAGCAGTTCAACCAAACAGCAAGGCACCATATTGACTAACAATATTTATTCCTCTCCATATTCTTGAGTAGCTTTGCATGAATTTAAGTCAGCAAAAATACAATTTAAAAGTTTGTCTCTCTGGGATACAGCTTCTTTCCTGTTTCAGAATGATGATCTCATATTGCCACATGTTTGCAATACCCAAATGCTGATATGAAGGGGAATGCAGGGCCCTAGTTTGATTATCACAGGATTGATGCTATGCATGGCATGATTAAGCATCTACTGACAAGATGCCAATATGAAATATGTCAGAAGAATTGGTCAGCTGATAACTCCTCCAAGAACTGAAATTTGATTATGCAAGAGCTAGACACATTTCAAAAACAGGAGGTCAACACAGTGTTGTTTAGCATTTATTAAGCCAATCATATGAAGATGTGATGGCTATATACTAACCAGAAAACTGGCACTAGGAAACAAGTTCTATTAAGAGCAGAACAGAGCATGACTGCATGTATGAGATCCCACATTAGATTTCTAGAATTTATTATTTGCAGAATGCAGAAGTGCTGGGAAAAGTTATTTAAGACACCCTGGAAAACTAAAAGCACACATGCTGTCTCTTAAATTAGGGGCATCTGGACGGTGCCCAGAGAATATTTGCATAGGAAAATTCACATCTCAGCTAAGCCACTCACCTTGATGGCCTACTTCACACATAGCATTTACCCATCAAGAGTGTAGAATGGTGTTGGGAGGCAATGCACATATGCAGGCTATGCAACATCTCTATAAGAACTCCTTATGAGAGATGAAAAGAGGGAAGTAGACTAGGGGCACAGCTACAGATGTGGATGACAGGGAAAGAGAAGGCACCCACGGTAGCCAGGAAGAGATGGAGCAAGTCATATCCTTTTTCTAAACCAAGGAGACAACTTCATACAGTGCAAAAAAGAAATGGACACTGCATATGTGACAGGGTACCAACAAATTACTTGTTGAGCCAGTGTGGTGTAGTGGTTAAGAGCGGTAGTCTCGTAATCTGGGGAACCGGCTTTGCGTCTCCGCTCCTCCACATGCAGCTGCTGGGTGACCTTGGGCCAGTCACACTTCTTTGAAGTCTCTCAGCCCCACTCACCTCACAGAGTGTTTGTTGTGGGGGAGGAAGGGAAAGGAGAATGTTAGCCGCTTTGAGACTCCTTAAAGGGGGTGAAAGGCGGGATATCAAATCCAAACTCTTCTTCTTCTTCTACTTTTCAATTGATGCGTATATAAACAGCAAAATAGATGTTTCATTAACATCACACATAGCATGCAGTAAGCAAATGCCTTCCCCCACATCCCATACTAATGTATATCTGTGTAGGGAAAGTTTTATATGCAAAGTTGCCCACTGCTAAGATAACCTAAAGGGCATATCAAGTTTCCTTATACGGTACACAGTCACATCATGGATAATTTTTCTACAGTCAGAAGTCCCCGAAGCCATTAGCTCTGTAACCTTTGAAATTTCCTAAAATGGAAACAAATTTCAGTTCAAAGGAATTTAAAAGATCATGTGCAGCAAGAAGCTGATCTGTTTCCTGGTTGACATAAAGTTTCAGAAAAGGGAGATAAAAAGTCAACCAGACTGTGGACGCCTATTTATTTATTTTCAAAATCTGTATCCATTCTTCAGCTAATATACTCAGAGCAGCAAAAAATCAACTTATTAAAATAGAATAAAATAATATATTGATAAAACAGAGAGTGGAGGCAAAACCAGCAATTAATATCAGCCAGTTTATAGCCTGCAAGTACTGTACAACAGAGAACACATGTCACCAGGGGGCAAAAAACAAATTTGGTGCCAGGATAATTTTCTAGGAAAAGTTCTTCAAATGCAGGTTATCACCAGCTGCCTAGCCTTCTCAAGGTAGGAGTAGGACTCAGAGAAATTAACATTAAATACTCTGGAAATTAACATTAAATATCAGACAGCCATGTGTAGGAGAAAGCAATCCTTCAACGAGTCAGATCACACATATTTAGAGTTTTACAGGCAACAGCCAGCACTTTGACTTATGTTCAGAAAACAGGCTACTAGCAAGTGGAGTAGTTTTAAAAATGGCAACATCTGATCCTTGCAGCCAATCCAAGGCAGTTTCTGAAGAGTCTTCAAGTGAGTCCCACATACAACACACTGCAATAGTCCAATAGTCAGGACTGAACTTCAGTTTATTGGTCCTCATTCAGTTCATTACCAATCCTAAATACAGATTCAATTCTGCCACTGTCTCATCTGAAAAAGTGTGCAATAATATGAGAAGGAACAGTAACCGGAATGTAAAGGCTTTGTATTGGAACTTTAAAATGGAAACTTACCATCAGTTCTGTTTGAGGAGGAGGTCTCAGTTAGTGTGTCCCCAAAGGCAGCCATGCTTGGAACTATGACCAAAGTATCTATCTGGAATTTTAGATAAATACCAAATTTACAAGACTGTATCTAGCCAATCACTCTTCTAATCTTACATAAAGCTTTATCTCTATAAGAATTCCTAAACCAAGTGTAAGGAACACATCCTATTCCACAACCTATAGACAGATCTCCAGAGCATATTCTCATTCTCTTGTGTATGGTATAAAGATATCACTACAGTATGTGTACAAGGTATACAGACAAACAGGCAGGCTCTGAAAAAAAATTCAACGGTAATATGCTATGAAGAGAGAAAGGGTGTAAGATCAGGCTTAATTCTTGTATGTTGAGTTAGTCACACTCCCTCCCCCACTTCACCCTTCTAAGGTATTATGTACTGTGTGTGTGTGTGTGTGTGTGTGTGTGTGTGTATTTGCTGTAAGTCACAAGTGACTAAGTCTAATAAATGAATACATAGCACAATCCTTTTAGTTCTGATTTACCGTAATGGCTAGAATACACACCTAATGGTTTTCACATTCATTCCCAACAACATTCAACAGCAGCAAGAGTTCAACAGTTGTCTGTGGGGCATATTCATGCAAAATCTGGAACAATGCCTTTGAGCCTCTCTCATACAACTTGTATTATGTGTGATATATAGATGATCATCCATATTTTTGCCAAAACATGCTTTATTTTCACATTTTAAAAGCACATGTATAATACTTTTATCCTGTTCCCTGACCTGGGAAGTTTAAAAAAACAAACAAAAAACCCCCCTTTGCATTACCAGTGCTGTGCATGTTTATTTGAAAGTCCTGTTAAATTTCATAGGACCTAATCCCAAATGTGTGAATAGGATTACAGCCATTGTACATATTAAGACAGTAAGAGTCATGTAGCACACTTAAACTGCCTGTCACCTAATGCATCTGCCAAAATTAACTTCTGGGTTTGCCAAAACAAAGAATGCCACATTTCTTTTTATCTCTGCTCTTTACCTGAGCAAGAATTTGAGGTTTCATTTGACGTGTGTGGGAAAGAACAGGTTTACAGGCTGGGCATTGTTTTTTTCAAAGAAATGGGGGCAGCAGCCATTTTTTCCTTTTCCATCCCAAAACCCCAAATGTGTAAGCCAATATCTCAGCATCTGTGAGGGACTCAGCTTGTAATCTCCATTTTAGACATTAACTACAAACAGCTCTTATAGTGAACATCCAGGGTAGTTTTTCTGGTTTTTTGCTTATTATTTTTCCTCAGCTAACCACCCCCTATTTTGTGTAACATCCTGCCCAATCAAGATTTCTATAGATGTCGAAAGCTTTCCATTTTTGTGGCATTTTGGTTGGACGCAATAAAGGCATTACCCAACTGCAGCCTCTAAATATATATTGTTTCTAATTGCGGCTGCAATTCTACATGTTTGGAACGTACCTGGAAATAAGTCCTACTGCACTCAGCTGGACTCACGTCTTCAGTGGAAAGGCCAAGAAATGCACCTTAAGGCATAGGTTCCCTGTACCATGGTCTGTGGCCCACAAGCTTCGTTCATGCAGTCCATAGCATGTCCACATTAACTATTCATTTCGATTTTCAATTGTATTTTTATTGCTTCTATTTCTTGCATTATATTACAATTTGAGTTCTATGGAATGCAAATTGCAACACAATAAAATACAATATAAAACAAATGAATAAAAATACAACTAAAAAGCATTCAGCATCTAGCAGAGCACATTGCAATTACTACAATGGGCAGAAGAATCATTAAGTGGTCTATCCATTTTGATGGAGTTCACTTTCAAGTAAGCCTGGTTTTGAGTTTCTAGCCTATGACTTATTTAGAATCCTCTCAATCCGCATCATGTGTACATGAAGAGCATCTTTCCTTCAAAGAGCCACCAAAGGGGAGGGGGAGAAATCCAGCAATGGTGTTTTAGGGGGGAGTTATGAGTGTATTTTAAGGCTAAATAGTGCCTATCTGAGGGCACAGAAGGACACCCATCTCCTCACTACCTCTCCCTCCATCCCGGTTTCGGGTAAAGCCGTGGTTGTTTATACCGAAGAATATACAGTATTTCAGGGTTTCTGAGCGGCGAATTAAATGGGGTCAGGGCTAAACCCACAAAGAGGAAAGTTATTTATTATTATTATTTTACCTCTAGCGTACAAATGACGGATCCGCGAACAAAGGTCCCTTTGAGCGAGTGCTGAGGTAAAACACATCCGTTCAAAACTCGGATAAGAGCAGACGACGACGAAATCTCCCCAGACAACTCCGGGAAAGCGGAGCCTTAGACCTCCCGCCGCTCACTGCGCACGCGCAACGACCGTTGCACGCGGGTGAAAAGAAAAAGGCTCACGACGCTCCACCTTCTCCATTGTTGCCACGCCCCCTCCCTCGTAGAGTGACCGTTGAAGGCTCGCGCCCTCGGCCGCGGGGCGGCGCCGCGCCTCTTTTCTCTGCCAGTTGGCAAGGGAGGAGTTTCCCTTTCCCTTCCTATTGGTTCACAGCCTCCGAATGTAATTGGCCGGCGAGCACCCAATGAATGTTCTTTTCGGACTCAAGTCCCCTCTCCTCGAATATTCAATTTCTCGTAAGAAAAAAATTGTCCCTTCTCGAGAACCGTAGTGAGGGCAGAGGTAGTGGAGGAGAGGGCGGAAATACCTGAAGCCTCATTCCATCAAAACGGGGTTTCTATTGTCAGTTGTACTGTACAACCAGCAACTTTTAATTCATCCCTAAATTTGACCATTACAGCTATTCACGGCAGGTCTCTGTAACCTGACAGCAGAAGTCTAACTATGTCTATTCAGAAGTAAGCCCTACTGAATTCAATGGCACTTACTCCCAGGTAAATAGGAGCCACCATTAATAATAAAATAATGTTCATCTATAGTTGCTATATGTATGTGTCATTAATAAATTAGAGCACTGCGTTTTTGAGAAGTACTTCCACTTTTCCATTTCTCTTGAAGAGCAACAAAAAAAAACACCACTCAAATCTACAGTTGAGCAATAGTTTTCGTTTGTCCTAATAAAAGTATTGCCCGACTGTGGATTTTGGATTTCTCTTAAATGTTTGATTTACTGCGTAAATCTCCTTTGCACATTTATCTGAGAATGTCTGTTTCAAAAACCAAGAAAATTGCATATACATAATTACTTTCATATATATAAACCTTGATTTACTTACCGGTATGTTTTGGTTAGGGTTGGACTAGATGACCCTTGGGTCTCTTCCAACTCTACAATGCTATGATTCTTTATAATGCTTTCTGTGTATTGCTGCCGTACCTTTGAAAAGAAAAGAAATCCCGTTCTTTATGTTGCTAATAACATTAATGTCATCCAGCTCATGGATGTTATCGGCTTTAAATCTAGTGGACAAATTAGATCAGAGACAGCCCAGGCAGCATAGCCAGTGGTCAGAACTGTGAGAGTTGCAGTCCAGCCCCATGTGAAGGATACCACATTGGCCAAATCCTAGCTGAGGTTATTTTTTTTAAAAAAGTTTTTTTTTATTAAAGTTTGAAAAGAAAAACAAAAAAGAAGTAATATACAAATGTTAACATCAAACGCCAAGCATTTTAGTTTTTTACATTAAAACTAAAGAAGGGAAAAAATGAAAAAGAAAAGACTTGTGGGTCTATGACTATCAGCTTTATAGACTTATGCAAAACCCTTGCTCCGTAATAGAATTCCAACTCTTCTCCTTTCCAAAAGCCAGCCTGTGGAACGCCCTCCCATCAGATGTCAAAGAGATAAACTACCTGACATTTAGAAGACATCTGAAGGCAGCCCTGTCCAGGGAAGTTTTTAATGTGTGACATTTTAATGTATTTTTAATTTTTGTTGGAAGCTGCCCAGAGTGGGTGGGATACAAAATTATTATTATTATTATTATTATTATTATTATTATTATTATTATTATTATCTTCCATCTTTATGCATATAAAAATCTCACCACAGTGAGCATATATTGAAATAATATTCCATATTCTTTTTCTGGTTATATATCATCCATTAGTCCCAACAGGAAGAGTTCTTGTTTCAGCTGAATATTAACTTTCAAAATCCTCTTTATCAATTTGTGTATTTGTATCAAGTATTTTTTAGCTTTTTGAACATACACCAAGCATGATAAAGTGTCCCTTCGTGTTCTTGACATTTTCAGCAAATATTTGGAACATTTTTATATATTCTAAATAATTTCTCAGGAGTTAAATATCAATGGTACATCATTTTGTAAAAATTCTATTTTAGAACATAGCACAGTATGTATTTTAACCCTTTTGCCTGTATGTATATGTTCCCATTGTTCCATCTGTATAACCAACACTTTTTGCTCATTTAATCCTGCATTATTTAACTAGTTCTTCTTACATTTCAAATTTCAACAAACGTTTAAACATTTTTTATATAACATGTTCATCATCCTTATACAATTGCTTCTCAGAATCCATCTTGCTTTGTTCCATACCTCAAGTCTTTTTCCCCAACTTAAGTCTCTCTGCTGATTGTAAATGAGAAAAACCACTGAAAATTTTAACCTTCCACTGTTAATTGTTCCCTTGTTTTAATTTTACAATCTCCTTGATTCCACCGTGGGTTAGGTTATAAATGTGAGCATAATCATTCAAGATTAATTGTTGTGCATGCTGCTGGTGTGTTGCTTATTAATGATTAAAGGCCTTCATTATGACTGGCCATGAATAGGGTCCAGAAATAGAAGGATCATTAATATGTAACTCAATGGAGTTGGTTTGTCTCATTTGTGCTATGACGCTTGCCCTCTAGGAAGTGAGCTCCTTTCCCAGTTGTCTGTAATTGTGCTTTGAAAGAGATGAAGCTGATGTGGCTACTAAAATTATAAAAGCAACAGTTTGGATTCTGATGCTAGACCAAAATTAGGGCGACGGGCAAGTCTGGTTTAAGCTCTCCTATAGGAAGGACGGACATTTTAAGTGGATTATGGCAACCGGCACCATGGTGCTAGGACTGGTGGTTGCACCCATGGGATGGGTTCTGATGCTGGCAGCTACAGTAACCCCAGAATGGCGGGAGTTCCCCAAAAGACCTGGCTTCCCTCATGAAGATGTCTCCTTCAGTGACGGCCTTTGGGAGAGCTGTATGGAGATGACCAGCATACAAGACAAGGTATGCCAACCGGTTCCAGAGGAGATGGCTATCTCCTGGCCTGTTCAGATGGTGAGGGCCCTGACTATCATCTCTCTGCTTGGTGGCTTCCTGAGTTATGTTCTTACCCATGTGGGGACACGTTGGTGGTCTGAACATCCAAACTACTGCCTTACAGGAGGCTCTGGGCTCCTGCTCCTGCTCTCTGGAGTCTTATACCTCTATGCAACATCCTATATGGCATACAGAGTCCTATCTAACATTGCAAACACAGAGACCCCAGATATGGACAAATTCCATCTTGGAACATGTGTCTATCTAGGTTGGAGTGGAGGAGCAGCCAAAACCTTTTCTGGGATGTGCCTGGCTACAAGTTTCCAAAGGAAGCATGACAACAGCTTAAGGAATCTACCTATGCCCTACTATGTGGATTATTAAGGAACTGAATTCGGTTTTTCAGGATAATTGGTGGAACAAAACGGGTTGGTGGGTCTTTTAATCCAACCTTTGTATGTGGTAGCATGCACTCTTTAAAAATATTTGTAGGATGTGGCTCAGTGATGACTTGCAAATTGAGGATACAAAAGCTTATCAGGAAATGTGTGTTGTGCTTCATGACAGGAAGACTGGGAGATGAACCTGTCAAGGCTGAAGTGGGCAGGTCAACAGGTAGGGTGTAATGGATATAAGAATATAATGTATCTGCACGTTTCAACCACAATTGGGAGGGGTGTGTTATACTGAGATAGGGATGGAATATGAGGATTAAGACAGCAATCCCATTTAGCAGGGAGTAAATCCAATTGAATTCAAGTCTAATCTAGACTAGACATTAGATTATACTGAAATGTTGATGCTGCAAGGATTTGTTGATGAACAGTACTCATCATATCCCTGTCCTGGATTCTCCTGGAGCATTCTCCTGGAAGGAACAAGTCTGCCACTCGTGGGTGCTGCTGGATCCAGCACTGTCACTGAAAGCTCAGGTAGCAACCATGACTAGGAGTGACTCTTTCCAGCTCAGCTGGTTTGCTAGCTATGGTCCCTCTCAAACAGAAATGTATTGTCCACCATACTCCAATGCAGTGATGAACTTCAGGTTGGAATACTGCAATGTGTTTTACATGGGGCAGGAATTGAAGATAATTTAGAAACTTCAACCTATCCAACATGCAAAAAGCACCCCCCAAAATAGTACTGCCTTTAGAACTCGCATAACCCCTGTTTTAAAACAGCTGCAGTAGTTTGCCAGTTTGTTTCCTGGCTCAGTTCAAGGTGCTCACTTTAGTGTTTTAAAGCCCTAAATGATTTAGGCCCCAAATATCTGAAAAACTACATACCTACAGACCCCTCCCCAATGGAAGTGAGCCTGGCATCTTCATTCTATAGCTTTCTTTGCATGCTGAAGATTCATACCTCTTTATCCTGGTCTTTAAATGAGACTCACCTCTTTTATTGGATCTATACTGCTCTGCTTTGTTCCATTAAAACAATACTGTGTTTCACTTATTTTTATATAATTGTAATGCTTTTATTTCTTTTGATAGTTATAATATATTAGTTTAACAGACTTCCCAGGAATGGGTAGGAATGAGCCTGCAATTCCAAGGATTCTTTGGGGGAAGTCAAGTGCTTTAAATGTGCATTGAATGTTCTTTAAAGATGTGTGGATCTCCCCTTTATCTTGCATGTATCTTGATCAAATCCTTTACCCTTTTAAAATTTGGCTTTTTGATTTTCCTGAAGATTTAGATTTATGGAGCATTCCTATTTTGACAAAGTCTTACTGCTAAGAGGAAGCATTAATAGACTGTGGGATTCTTTTTGAGATTCTGTGTTTATTTTGGAAATAAAGTGGTTTTAAGCTTTACTATGGTCAGTAATTTAATACTGCCACTCCCTCTCTTCCTGCCTCCACCCATCAATGAATAACTAGGAAGGAATGTTTGTGATAGAATCCTGCACTGCAATGCCAAGAGTTCCGTCTTCAGGATACTTGTTCCTCCAGCGTTGTATTGGTGCCTCAGTTTAGATAATAGTGAAGGTATGCAGAGCTTTGGAGCAAACAAAACAAAACCCATCCACTTCTTAGAAAGAATTGCAGGAAATGAGAAGTCACAAACAAATATTTATCATTCAGCACTTACAGGGTTTTGTTTTTTTTAAAGTATTCTGCAAGTTTTTTGATCTTGCAACAAATCCCTATTAAATATTTTATTATTTTTGAAGCTGAAGTTACTTTTTTGTTTAAAAGAATGCAGTGACTTACAAAAAGATCAACAAAGGATTTTAAACAACCAACGCAAAAAGGGCATATCAAATTATACAAGCTCATGGCAAAAAATATACATAATTCCAGCAGCAACATAAATAATTAGGAGGAAACTCCTTGAACAGATAGGTAACCACTGTTCCTGGTCTTGTCTATGGTAAACCAGTTTGCCCAAAGTTTTAAAAGGGGCAGGTGGGGTTTGAACCCAGATACCCTGGAACAGCATGGGGGAACTATGATTCTGTGAATCTCCAGCCCAACGAGCAAGTCATATGTGACCAAGTATAGGGCCAGGGCGTAGCTAGCCGCTTCGGCACCAGGAGCGGTGGGGGTGGGGCGAGCTGCCCACGGGTGCGCCACGCGGGGGTGCCGTGGCAATTTGCATATGGGGGCGCCGCAATGGCGGATGCAAGCCTCATGCTGCCATTTTGGGCAGCGCGGGGCCCCAGGCCACAGCGTCGCTCCCAGGAGAGACCCGTGGATTGGGCGCGCTGCAGGCCAGGCCCTGTGGTAAGTGCCGACTCCCACGGTGTGCCATTTTGTCAGCCCCCTCAAGGATGACACCTGGGGCATGCCGCACCCCCTGCACCTCCCTTTCTACGCCCCTGTATAGGGCAGCTAAAGCTGTGGCTATACAGGAAAAAGCAGGGGCCTTAAAATGTGCTCCTGATTGGATAGTGGGGTTTGCTGTCAGCACCAATCAGCCGATTTCCCACAATGCCTCCAGTGACTGTGCAACAGGGACATTGCGGGGTATTAAAAGGGCATGTCCTGCCAGACACTATCCATGCATCATTACAGCCTCATCATTACAGCCGCTTCTGCCAAATAAGCCTACATGGGCCCACTGAAAATGGAAATCTATTTGGATGGCTATAATTAACACAAATATGCTGGAAGCTGATATAAATACAAGATAAAAAGGGTATATTCGAATTGCAGGAGATGATACTTCTCCAAAAGTGTTCTTTTTAAAAAGGATAAGCATTGTCCTAAAAAAAAATACTTGATTTATTATAGCTCAACGTACACTTCATTGTTTTGGGACTGGACAATTTGAAAGCCATCATTTTGAAGATATATGCAAAGTAACATGTTTGATAGGCTTGAATCTATAAATTGTCAGAGCCTTTTTTTGCAGTTTAATAGTACACGTAGCCAGTATTATTTATTCTTGCATATGCTTATCCCACCCAAGCTAGTTCCTGATGCAAACCACCGGTCATTTAAAATTGAAAACCACACATTGCTAGGATGCCTTTTTAGTTATTAAAATTACACATAAGAGTTTCAAC
Organism: Podarcis filfolensis; assembly: GCF_964270895.1. NCBI lineage: Eukaryota > Metazoa > Chordata > Lepidosauria > Squamata > Lacertidae > Podarcis > Podarcis filfolensis. Next base: position 63,912,790 of record NC_139611.1, on the reverse strand, counting down.
TTGAAACGTGTCAGTGAAAGTGCTGCTTTCTGAATAACTTTTTCAAGGGAAACAAAGCTACGGAAAGCAACTTTAAAATCTTGCTTTTTCAGCTTTTTTCAAGATGTTGGTCCACAGACAGCAGTTAGTGTCCTGCTCCCTTGGGTCAGGCTTCTCTTTTGCACTGTCAGAAACATGTGTCTGTCTTCTTTAAAAAAAATAAACCCAGATGAAATCAAAATGCCCGCCATGACAACAAACAATCTTCCTAATCTCTCAGTTCAGCAAGAAGTTCTTCTTTGTCATTCATATTCTTTCTCTCTTGGGTGAGAGGACCATCTGAGTTTGTTTATGGGAACAGGGAGGAAGGTAATATCCACAGAGCACATATCCTGCTGACAAAATAGTTTATGGAGGAGCAGCAGCAGCAGCAGCAACAGCGTCCTCTGGGTTGAAGTCTGACACATAGTCTGTTCTTGCGCCATCCTCTTGGCTCACCCTCTTGGCCCACCAGGCCTGGATTTCCTGGTACAACTCCTGATGTTGTTCTTTCCATGCTCTGAATTTCTCAGAGGTCAGTTCAGAGTCATCCAGAAGAATATCGAGTAGCTGAAGTTCAGCTGTTTTTGCCTGAGGGAGGAAGGAAGGTCCCATCTTTAATGCTGATGCACTGTTCTTTTTAAATTTATTTTTAAGTCTTTGAAGCCCAGAACTGCAAGGATTTTAAAGCTTAGGAAAATGCCAGCCTGTTGCATTTCCATGCTGGTTGTGGTATCTATCACAGGTGTGGGGAGCCTTTGGCCCTCTATAGCTTGCTGAACTATAACTCCCATCAGCCCCAGCAAGCATGACCAATGGCCCGGGGTTACGGGAGTTGTAGTTCTGCAACAACTTGAGAGCTATAGGTTCTCCACACCTGACTTCTAGTCCACCCCTCACTTTCCATGCTACACCTCCTCTCCCTAGGTCATCCCCCCTCTCTGACCTTGCTCTGCACATTCCTTGAGCGTTTCTGCCTATGCAGAACATGTTCTTGAACTCTGATTATGCTTCCTGCCTGTCTGGAGGGATGAAGGATCAATAGTGTGTGCAACTGTTGATAGACACTAGCTGACTGTACAAAGGTAAAATTCACATTTATTGCTCTGCCCACTTCTGCCTCTGGCCTTGACCACCACTAGCATGTGATCCTTGGAAAGTTGCCCAGAAGGGAATGCAGCCCTCAGGCTGAAAGATGTTCTCCTCCCCAGTGTAAAGTGATGCTCCACCTACCTTGAGTGTGCTTTGGAGGGTCCGAACAAGATGAACCTTCTCGTTGATCTCCGGGTTCTTGTTGCGCTTGACAAAGGACTTCCGGTAATATTCGCGGGTGAACACCTGCTGTTTCCCAATGAGAGACACTCCGCCTTGCTTCAGACACTTGATCAAAGACTCCAGTTCTTCTCCTGAAGGATCTTCACGAGGCAGAAGGTTGAAAACCATAAGCAAAAGCGTTCTAGAACTCTGCTGCCCTAGAGGGCAGGGCCAGTACAAGAGGAACAGCCTTTCACAGAGATGAATAATGAACTGTGTTGTGAAGGCTGCATTTTCTTCTTCTTACATAAACTTGGAAGGGGGAGGCAACGTAAAACTCACCTGTGGGAGAGGGCGATGCTGGGCTGTGGTCTGCATTTTGTCTTGGGAGGGGACTACCCAGAGGACTCCTGCTTGGGGATTCGTTATTCCCTGCAGCTCCTGTTAGCAGCTGATCTTTTTCCAGTTCCCTCCGCTTTGGCTGAAAGAAAGTAAGATTTTATTATAGCATGCAAGAAATGGAGTAAAGAAGAGCTAAATTCATTATCACTGGGCTCGTCTACCTTCTGCTTGTTCCATGTCTAGAAAGCATGAGTCTGAGCGGTGTTCCGCTTGAACTTTACTTTCTACTCACGGGTCTGAGTGGTTTTGCCCTGCTCCTATCCCAGGGAAAACCCACTCTTTAGTGCTAAATCAGAGCCAAAATCAATCCAGAGAAAACCCAAATTGCTGTTTGCTCCAGTTGAGCACTAAAGAGTGGTTTTCCCCAGGGGGAAAGCAGTGGGACAAGAAGAAAGGTGGATAAGCCCATTTTGGCATTCTTACACCATGCTCCAGCCCCAAAGGCTCCCCTGAGCAGCTTACAAATATCGGCGAGAAGACACCCCTTCCCTAAGGCTCACAATTTAAGAGACATGAAACTGGAGGAAAAAAGGATGGGGAGGGAAGATGGGGAAATCAACATCAGCACTAATTTTTACCTGAATACATCATGCAATGAACAAGAGGAATGAAAAACTGTGGAGAATCCCCAATTGCATTTGATGTGAAAAGGGGATTCCCCACAGCAACATTTCAATTGCACCATCAATATAGCATTATCACAACTTTTTGGCAGGCACTGAGTGTGTGAGTCCATTCCCACTTACCTCCATAGCTCAGATAAATGGGGATGGGCTCGCAATTTCAAACAGGGGACCTCTTTTGGGTCACACATCTTTACTATGGGGTGCACAGTAAAGATGATCCTTCCATAAGACACTTACCAGATCAAAGCTATGCCTAGGAGAGTCATCCTCAGGGTCCTCTGCTTCTGTTTCACTGTAGCAATCTGTTCAAAGGGGAATTTTTTCAAAGAAAATTCTCAATGTCCAATCACATTCCATTACATGAAATTCAGTCCCAGCAAGAGACATATTTTCTCTACCTTTCTGTAGGGGGCAATTAGAGAGAATGTGGTACTGTCCTTTCTCACTGTCAAAACAGAGTTTGTGTCTCTGAAAATCCCAAGACAGAAATGGAGGAAGCTGCTTTATTCAGAGGACCAGTTTGCACATAACACAAAGCCAAACTATGGCTTCGTGTGAACACATGAGTTCCTGCTCCACTCCTCCCCTCAGTCTTGCTGCTGCTGCGCTCCTATGAATTGTGCCATGGCTTAGCTTAGTGTGGCGTCCCAAACCAATCTTGTGGGTTGCCTCCTCCAGGAAAACCATGACCTGTAAACCCAAGAAAAAACCTTGGTTGCAGCTTGTAGTTTGCCTGGAACAAGTCAAACCGTATGCCTGCTCAATTATGGCTTAAGCTCACAGGAGCAGGATCTGAGGAGGAGCAAAATGGCTGTGATCTCTCTGAGACCCATGATTTGGCTTAGCGTGACACAGAAATGAACCAAGTGTTGGACCTTTGGTGAAGTAGCTCAGCACTCCCTACAACACTGACTCTTGTCTGCCAAAACCAAATGGAACATCTCTGGACCTGAATTTAGGAATCAAGATAGATTTAGGAATCACAGGCAATAGAGTCCCTTCAGTTTACAGAGAGAAAATATGCTGAATAGGTTTTGTTTATGAAGTGGATGCCCTTTTACAGATAAGCTTTCTATCAGAAATGGATAGCAACTGTGGAAACGGCACTCTCCTGCCTCTGGAATTCTCACATCCCGGGATGCTTGCCAGGCACCTAATTTAATGCATTTTAGGCACTCTTAGTAGAATAATAGAATCATGGGAGGTACCCCAAGGGTCATCTAGTCCAACCCCCTGCAATGCAGTAATAGATCTGATACTGCTGTTTCAAGGATGCATTTTAGTGATTTTTGTAAATTACAAAGTTGAGACATAAACATTTTGAATCGAGTATTGAGAGCCCACCTTCTTGCCTATGTGGAACAGATTTATGGACTGGAGTGTATTTCATCATAGAAGTTATCAAACGGCTGACCCACCTGGGAAGAGAAACAGTCTGTTTTGAGATTTACCCAGATGCTCAAGACAATTTTCCTCACTGCAGTATATGAAATCACTAAAAACAAATATCTACTTGAATATGATCTTTTTATTAGCAGTATTAACGCTGCTTTGCCTCTCAACTCCCCTTGATGACTTCATTCCCCAAAGTGTATTTGGGTATTTGCTGGAAAGACACAGACTCAGGAATTTGTCAGCTTGAAGCAGCTGATATCAGATACTCCCTAGATTTCTTCACAGTTTTTGTTTTTCTGTGCAAACCCTGGCTGGAATTTGACTAGGGTCATCTTTCTCGGTTTATGGCCCTCCACAATAAGGTTGCAGTGAGGCCTTTAGGGAAATCAGGCAACATCTGTCAAGGATTGCAACACTACTTGAGACGACTTTGCATGGGATGCATCAGTCCCCAAAGTTGCTTCTAGGGTGGAACCTGAGATTGCTCAGGTCACTCCCATGTGGCTACTTACATGCTCAGGTCAGCCAGGGTCTCTGCTGCAAAGATAAAGGGCTTGTATTTCTCATGGGTAAGCTGGAAAACACTGCAGAAAAAGAGAAAAGGTGGCTGTGGTGGAATTCCCCATGATTCTTTGCAAGGTCTGCCCATACCCAACTACAAATCTGCATGGTTACAGTTGTGTGTCAAGGCTTGAAAATGGTTGCAGTGGGCAACTTCACTCTCCCAACCTCTTTGGCTCAGGATATGCTGAGAAAGATCATTCTACTCTAGGCACATGAAAGAGTGATAGAATTATGGTCCAAGAACTTGAATAAAATGACTGATGAACTGAACAATATGACCGACTAGCGGGACCTGCAACAGAGTGCTGCAGCATGGAATGCTCACATTCAGGGTGCCATTCAGCCAAGCTCTCTTCCAGGGTATTCCTTTCCCTCTTCCTTCCCCCATGACAACCGTCACATGCATCAGTCAGTCAGCATTCCATGCCCACTGAGCATGCTCGGTCCTCACTAAACTGCTTTGCATACTCCTCCCCTTTATCCTGGCTCTCCTCCCCTTAGACCTGGAACTGGACTCTTCACTATGTCCATTCTGAAAGCTTTATTGTGCAAATCAATACAGCGTCCCAACACAGCTCTACGGGCTACAAACAGGTGAAGCGCAGAGGAGTTGAACAAGCCCTGGCTAGGGGTAGGTAAGACATTGATCCAACACTTGACATGTGCCTGGGTTGGGCCCTTCAATTCATGCAGTTTGCACCTAGAGCCTCAGGGTTGGGCAAACCAATGTTATTCCTCCACATAGGCTGGATTTGTAAGGTATGTTTGCCCTGGTGCTGACACTGCCACATCCTTGGGAGTCAGGAGTGGAGTTGGAGCCAGACTGATGTCAGACTTTTCCCCAAACACCACCCTGGGAGGGGAAGCCTCCCTGCTGACAGGTGGAGGTGCTGGAAGTGGCTCCACATTGGACGATATCAGGCTTGGGGAACTCTGTTATGGGAGCTGAACTCTCCTCTGACAGCCCTCCTTGGGATCCAAACCTCCTCCTCCTCCCGACCAGATCAGACACCTGAGGTTCCTGTTTCACATTCCACAATATACCACTGATGTTTTTATTATTCAACTGCTCAAGAATGTTTTACAGGAAGCAATTAGTAGGTGAAGTAAACAAAAACAGTAAGCATCTTACACTGTTGCTAGTTGAAACCCCCCGCTGGGGTGATTCTCAGAGGGTAGTTGGTCCTGGCCATTCTTTCTCCCTACTTAATGGATGCATTTCCCTTTCATTTATGAGCAGGGCTGTAGCTCAGTGATAAGAGCATCTGCCTTGCATGCAGAAGGTTCCCAGGTTCAATCCCCAGAATCTCCAAGGAGGGCTGAAAAAGATTTCTTGCCTGAAACCCCAGAGGGTTGCTGCCAGTCAGTGAATTATTGGATTTATGATGTGCACGTCCCTCTTTGGAGCCCAGGGTGGTGTAGACGATACTGCGTTAGATGGATCAGCAGCCTGACCCTGTAGAAGTCAGCTTCCCCTGTTTGTTCAATGTTCAAGAACTCGCCAGAGCCACCCATCAGGCTCACTGCACATACTCACTATTTCTTCTTCTGTTCCTTTTTGCTTTCCAGTCTGTACGCTGACACATTGATGAAACCCACAGCCTTCTCATCCTGGGGTAAGAGAAAGGAAAGCACCAATTAAAACAGAGCAGCACTTCACACCCTGATTGGCTCCACTTGCTGCTACTCATATATAAAGCGGCAGCCCAGGAATGCTGAACAGGTTTCTACTACAGTTGCCAACAGAAAGAAAGGGAAAGCTGTAGGAACCACAGGCTGCTCCTAACCTTCCATGGGCAAGCTATAAAGCAAAGAAGGGGAGCTTGCAGACCGCCAGATGTTGCGGGACCACAGCTCCCGTCATCCATGATCATAGAGATGCAGCCAGCTCCCATGGGCATGGTCTTCAACTTGCATTGAAACTGACCAGTTGCAACCTGGATGCAACTAGCAATAGCAGAGAACGAATCATTTTGTGTTTTTTAGAATGTAATTTTATGTTGTGAACTGCCCTGGAGATACATTGATAAGCTGGGGGCAAATGTGCTCCAAACTGCTCCACTCAGGATTGCAGACAATGTTTTGGTGGTTGGTGGATCAGTTGTCACTTCCTGCTACTCCTATAGCATAGTTGCCCATCTCTGTACATTGTATCTTGAATGTTGTATAGGACACTGTCTGCTCTGTAAGAAGAGAGGGAGGCAGGCAGGCAAAAACATTGGGGCCAGCTCCAGTCAGACTGCTCCCTCCCCTGACCAATTTTATGTTTTATAGCGTTCATTTGCTTTAGTATTTTAACACTGTAAGCCATTTTGGGTGCCTAGGCAGAAAGGCGGTATTAGAAAGTATTACATAAATACATAAATAAATAAGAAGGAAAAATTGTATTTTTTTCTTTGGAGCTCTCAGATTTGCGCAAAACCAGAAAACCACAGAGGTGTGTGCTGGGAATTTACACTTGCCCAACTGTGTGCTTTTGCGCACTTCCTTGGCAGGGGGGGCAGGGGAAAGTGTATGTGCTGCATCAGCACTTAATTGGAATAAAGGAGTCAACAAATCAGAAGGCAGGGACAAACACAAAAGTGAACATCTACTGATATGAACAAAAAAGACAGAAGTTGCTCCTCATATACAAGTTCAAATATGTGTGGACTATTCCATTCTAATTCAAATGGGGGGAAAGTAGATTAACAGCTTGAACGTGGACAGATGCTCTGTTGTGGTGACGACAACAACAACCAACAGGGCAACCCTTTGGTGATCCATGACTCTCTGAAATACTTAGCGACCTAGGATGCACTCACGTTGGGGTTGCTGTACCAGTAGAGGGATTGACCCTTCAGCACGAACCAAAACCGCTTCCATTTCTGGGCCATGAAGCCCCCGTGGTCTTTCTTCTTAAGGAGCCAGCCATCGCAGTCCACCTGCCCCAGATCCTGGCAGGAGATTCGGCGGCGACTCAGTCGGGTTGCCATTCCTCAACACAAGCGGGGGGTGGGGGTGTCATTATGACAAAAAGGAAGGACAGGATGCAAAACGCAATTCACTAAAAGAAATCAGGCTCATAGTATACAGTTTGCAATTTTTCCACCACAAGCACTTTTTTAAAAAAACGTTTGCTGACTTAGGGAGGCATTTATAGAAGGGCCAAGAGCAACCCATCCTTCTAGGGATGCAGCTTTGGTCGCCATAGGTTTAAAGCACATTAAACAGCACTTGAAACAAAAAGCACTTGAACAGCCAAGGCTTCCCGTAAAGGATCCTGGAAACTGTAGTTTAACTCCCACAGAGCTACAGCATGTTTCTCTGGAGAAAGCATCAAGCTTTAAATGTATACAGTGTGGGTATGAGTTTGGCCTACATATCCCATATGACGAGGCAAGAGGAATCTGCAACAAAATGTTGCAGTGTAGAATGTGCCTCTTCAGGGTTCCAGGTGTCACATCCCCTGCCTCAGGGACCCAGGGACGGCAGGAGAAGGACTCCGATTCAGACAAACTGAAATCTGTGTGCATGACACTTTACAAAGAACAGGACTGCCAATTTCAAGCACAATCCCATTTCTTTTCATTATTTCCTTGCTTCACCTTCTCCTGTTGCCTCTAGAATTGTGGCTTCCTCATTACGCCAGACCAGTATTCACCAACCTGGTGCCCTCCAGATAGCAGGTCCCTATCTGCAAGGGACTTGGAGGATGACCCTGTAACCTCACTGCCGCTCCACAATATGCAGCTGTAGAATCTACCACGGGCCCTTTAAAGATTGCATTCAGCTCTCTCAAGGGGGCAGGAGCCTCTGGAAGGGAAGGCTCTGCTAGTCTTTATAATTCTTCAGATAACTGTGGGACAACATTCCCCATGCGTGGCTGTAAGCAGCTCTGGCAATCAGCTGATCAACCACGAGGGCAAACATGGGTCACCTGGTATCATGTCAAGAGACTGACCACCCACCTGTCAAACTTGGCCCGAGGGGAACATAAAAGTTCCCCCCTCCCTTGTCTGGTGAATGGTGGCACACAAAAAAGAACTGTTCTCCTCCTCCTTCTAACCATGATATATTTGTGAACATGTTACACAGCTTTAGCATAGGCTGAAATGCTTGTAATATCAAAGGATGATTTGATGTTACTGGTCCTCACCTTTTTGTTTTCGTCGATATTCAACACTGCCCTGAAAGGAATCGAGGGGGAGAAAAGCAATTTATCAGGATCTGCAAGAATAGCTGAGTGTTCCTGTTGCTGGTGCCAGCCACCCCACATCACAATAAACAGTGAGTGGGGGAAATCACACTACAATTCAGTAGAAACGCAAACTCACAGCTTTACAATTTGTTTAAGACTGGTTCGAGGGGGGGGGGGGACTCACCAAATAGCAGCATTTGTTAAGAAATCATAGGATTGATATGGATTGTGGCTAACATGTCTACGTAGCTTTAAAAACGATCAACCATCTATCCCACACTTTTTATGCATTTCCCTGTCACTTTTCTAGCCACAAAAACCTGTTTCGTTTGTAAAGTGAATTTGTTGCACCAGAGCAATAGGGTGCTTTGTTCCACTTTAATTGCGGAAGCCCAAATTTACAGTATGTAAATTGCTCCTGCAAAATGCTGACAGTCAGGGATTGCTCCTGCTGAATTAGTTTACATTTTTGTTTCTATTGCATCAGCCATTCAGGGAGGCCTTTTTATACCTGAAGCCAAAGGGTCTAAATAAAACATAGAAATAAGCAAAACACGATACAACTCTCACCTCTTTGGAAGAATCTGCAGATCCCAGCCCTCTGATTCCTCTGACAAACCCATTCTCAGGGGTTGTGGAGTCTTCCGATTCAAGTTCCAAGGTACTGGGTCTGGCAGGGGAAGCAGCACCAGGGGATCTGGATCCTTCAGGGTCGACCCTGACAAGGTTCTCACCTTCCAGCACAGGTTCAGCAAATGCACCTGGAAGAACAAGTCAAAAACCCAAACCAAAGCTCATCAATTAATCAGTCTGGAAAAAGGTTTCACACCAGAAGGATTTACAGTGGTACCTCAGGTTACATACGCTTCAGGTTACATACGCTTCAGGTTACAGACTCCGCTAACCCAGAAATAGTGCTTCAGGTTAAGAACTTTGCTTCAGGATGAGAACAGAAATCGTGCTTCGGCGGCACGGTGGCCCCGTTAGCTAAAGTGGTGCTTCAGGTTAAGAACAGTTTCAGGTTAAGAACGGACTTCCGGAACGAATTAAGTACTTAACCCGAGGTACCACTGTTTTTGTTCATTAGATACTTAAAAACCCACCTTTCTGTGCACTTGTCCTCAACAAGTCAGTTTGCAACAGTTATAAATACATCAATAATCCCATAACAGCATAGCAGCAAACAATATTCTGAAGTTCTAAACTATGAAAACAACCCCGATCTATGTGGGGTTCCACTTGAGCCTGGTGTTAGTGCAGAATGATGCAGCATGACTACTGACTGAGAGGAGTGAGATCCTGTCTGCATGTAACGTGTTAATTCAGACACTTGACTGGCAATTTGTAACCGGGACAAGTTCAAGTTATTACTATTAGTATATAAAATCCTTAGCAACTAGGGACCAGCTGACTTGGAAGATCACCTTACCCTATGTATGCCCACACGAACACTTTGACCCGTGGAACTTGTACAATTTCCACATGATGTTCATTCTGCACTTGAAAAACACCAATCTTTCAGTGTAGTAGTTACTACCCGCTGGAACTCCCTGCCCATTGACATTAAGTAGGAATTTTGTTCCTTTCAGTGCCTGCTAAAAGCATTTGTTTAGGCAAGTATACCCTGACACGTAAAGGTGACATGTATTTTAATCTATAATTTTAGTTCATAAAGTTTATTTTTAACCACTGATTTTACTCATATTTTGATCTTTCTTTTCCTGAAAAAACATTGTCTTTAACTTTTATTTTTATTGACAATTCAATGTATATCTTATATTCTTTGTAAACTGCTTATTTGAAATTAATCACTATATAGTATAGATAAAATACACAGCCTCAGATGCTGATCTCAAAGTTTGGGCAGGTTTGTGTACAGCTGTAAGCCAACCTCCAGAGCCTCAAATCGTCAAGCTGGCACCCTTCAAGTGCTGGCTGGGGCAGATTTGAGTTAAAAGCTTTAGAGTGAAGATTGCTCTAAATGGATTGGAACCAGGTTAACACCACAGCCTTAAATTAGGCCTGGGAACAAATAGACAATTTAAACGGGAACATAATAGGCATAATGTGGTCTAAATGCCTAACTCCAACAAGCTTTCTAGCTGCCACATTCTGCACCAGTTGTCATTTCTTTGTTGTGAGTAGTGTGCATGACAGCAATCTAGCCTGTATGTAAGCAAAGCACGCCTGAGGCCTCTACACTCCAGAGAAGGCCACAGGTAATGAGCCAGCCCAAGCTGATAAGAAGCTTCGTTAAAAATGTTCAAATGGTGAGAGGACTGCAGCCCAGTGGCAGAACAGCTGCTCTGCATGCAGAAAGTTCCTGGTTTAGTACCTAGATCAGTGTTTCCCAAGCTTGGGTCTCCAGCTGTTTTTGGACTACAACTCTCATCATCCCTAGCTAGCAAGACAGGGATGATGGGAATTGTAGTCCAAAAACAGCTGGAGACCAGAGTATGGGAAACACTGACCTAGACTCTCCAGTAGGGCATCAAATGTCCCCTGTCCGAAGTCCCAGAGTGTCACAGCCAGTCAGTGAGAAAATGCTATGCTCTTGCTCCATGTAAGGCAGGGATGGCCAAACTTGGCCACCAGCTGTTTTGGGACTACAACTCCCATCATCCCTAGCTAACAGGACCAGTGGTCAGGGATTATGGGAATTGTAGTCCCAAAACAGCTGGAGGGCCGAGTTTGGCCATCACTGATGTAAGGCATCTTCTTGCCTTTGATCATCCCTGACCGCTGGCTAGGCTGGCTGCAACTGATGGGAGATGGAGTCCAGCATCAGTGTGTCCACCACCAGCAAGCCAATGTCCAAATCCTTACCTGCCCCAGAATGTTCTTCTAGAGAGCTGTCCGAATGCCATGAATTGGTTGCTTCCTGCTCCTCTTCATCAGCAGGGAGACCTAGAAGAAAATCCGGTCTCCCATCCACCTCAGCAGTCATGCTTTTAAAGGAGAAAAGAAAGAAAACAAAACAAACTTGGAGCTCTATCTTTCATAGCAGCTGTGCACTGTTTACCAGAACTTCAGATCCCAGTTGTCTGGCACTTCAGCCACAAGGAGGAGTCCAGCAAATGCCGATTTGGCAGCAAAACATGCTGGGACCCAGACAGCTACAGAGCTGGATGTTTGCCCCTGCCTTCTCCCTTGCCCTTCTTCCCTTAACACCACACCTTGAGAGATATTGGCTCTCCATATCTCTCTCTCTCTCTCTCTCTCTCTCTCTCTCTCTCTCTCTCTCACACACACACACACACACACACACACACACACACACACACAGCTATTCTCCCTAACCACCAGAAATCTAGGACAGGCAGAATCACTAGATTCCAAGGCAATTTGCAGTAGATCAGTAATTGTTTTGTTTTGTTTTACAACCATTTGCTTAAAACAGCAGCAACAACAAAATACTTGCCCTTCCAAATTAGGTTACTGAAAGGAAGAACATTTGAGGGTGGGGGAACCAGGAGTAGATTCATGGGTGAAAACTAAGATTAGTTCTGGTCCCAAAAAGAAATTCTTGAGCAGTGTGTGTGCTCTGAAGCATTAAAATCCTCAATTCTCTCAAGGTTCTAGCAAAATTCAAACAAGAATGGTTATGCCCTGTGCTTTTTCCCCCCTGGGACACACACAGGGTTATGCATACCCCTAAACATTTTGTGAATCTTTGTCCTTTTGTCCTTTTACTGTATTTATTTTCCCCAATTTAAACTATAAACTGGTGATTTTCTTGAGTCAATATGAGAGTGCCCCTAAATATATTTTTTTTAGAAAAAAAGCACTGGTTATGCCTGAGAATCATAGAATTGTAGAGTTGGAAGGGACCCCAAGGGTCATCTAGCCCAACCTCGAGCAGTGCAAAAAATCTCAGCTAAAGAATCCATGACAGATGGCCATCCAACCTCTGCTTAAAAGGAAGGAGAGTCCACCACCTTCCGAAGGAGTCTGTTCCACTGTCAAACGGCTCTTCCTGACGTTTAGTCAGAATCTCCTTTCTTGTAACTTGAAGCCATTGGTTCAAGTCCTACCCTCTAGGGCAGGAGAAAACAAGCTTGCTCCATCTTCCAAGCAACAGCCCTCAAGATAGCCCTCCCTGCAGCATGAGATCACAAAGGGATTTTCTAAGTACCTCTGCCCCTAGTTTCTGCTGAGCGAGAGGCCAAGAGGATGGAAAATATTTTATTCTTGGGATGTTTAAACTTGGACAGACCTTGGCTTGCGCAACAGGAAGGGGGAAAGGTCACTAATTTAATTCAAGAGATACTCCATCTGCGCGTTGAACCAGAGAATGCCCCCTCTCTGGGCAAGTTCCAGCATGACCCTTTGCAGTTTCGTTCCCACTGAAAGTATGAGTACAGTGTGACATCATCAGAACTCACTGAGTCGCAGATTTTGCTACAGCTTCTAAGTCAAGTCCACAGAACCCTGGGGGTAATCCAGTGAAGCTGAAGAAGTTGGGAGATTCAGGACAGAGAAAATGAAGGGCATCCTCACAAAATGTCTATTTATACAGAATTTGCTCCCACGGGATGCAGTGATGACCCACCAACTTAGGGCACTTCTGGAGTGTCGCCATTTTGGGGCGGCATTTGACCACATACTAGCAAATTCGAGATGAGCATTTAAAGCTGATTCGTACAGCAAACTTGCTGCCCACCACCCCACCCCCCAGCACAAAAAATACCACACTTTATGTGATAGGGAAAGCAATCCTTGATGGACCAGACCCACAGTCCACATGTCAATATCTACATAGCACAGTAGTGGGCCCGAAACCCTAAAATCCCCAGAAATGTTGGATTCCTAACCTGGAAGTCGAAGAACCAAAACTAGTCGCAGACTCATCACTGTGCAAGCTCAGGGGTTCCACAACATCGAACAAACCTTCCAGCACCTATGGAACGAACAGACAAAAGTCACCTATCTGTTACAGTCAAGGGGACAGTCTACACTGTGCCTTCGGTATATTGTTGAGATGTTGCTTTCGCCTTTCCATTGGGTCGGAAATGACACTCCAGGGGAGTCGTAAAAAAAAAAAAAGCCTGACAAGGAAGGACGAGCAAATTAGTCACAGTTTTATTTGGAAATGTGAGATTACTAAGACTCTGAAGCACTTGAATTTCCTTTTTGCTCACTTCAGAGTAAGCAACCCATAGCTGCAAAGATACGGTCTAAGGAGACCACTCCAGCTCTGCTTCATCCAATGCTGAAGACACACCTCTTTACCTGGCCTTTGACACCTGAGGTGCATATTTTTAGGACCCACCTTCTTTCTGTGATTTTAAGCTGTTTTGAACCATTTCTAATATTGTTACCCACCCTGGGACCTTAGGTTGAAGGGAGGGAAATAAATAACAATAATAACGGTAATGATGATAAGCAGCGGTAGGTCTGGCTCTAGAAGCTCTCGTCAGGACTTATACAGGGAGTAATCAGATAAACACCCCTAGAATCATAAAAGGGTAGAGTTGGAAGGGACCTTGAGGTGGTCCAACCTCTTACAATGCAGGTATCTCAACAAAATCATATATGACAGGTGGCCACCCATCCTCTCCTTAAAAACTCCAGGGAAGGAGGGAATGCATAACCTCCTTTCCAGGAGGCTCCTATGCCAAAAAATGGAGGTGTAGTTAGTCCAGGATCTGAGAAGCTGCTAGCTGATGTTCAGTGGTTTACCACATGGGGCAGCTTCACAGAGATCTCAGGAGGTCCTCAGGTGCTTGTTCTAGGCTGGAATATGTCCCTGAATAGGGATAATGCCTCTTGCATGCCTGGGTGCAGGATGGAGGTATATGGAGGTGCAAAAACCTTAGACTTTCCTGTAGATTGAACGTTGCCTACTGTACAATGTAAGAGTCCTGTCCTTTGCTTCACCCATGTTTGCCTCTGGCCTCACCCACCACTGGGAAGCAGCTCTCCAGAGCGGTACCCACAGGGAAATGTGGCCTTTATGCTGTTCTAGGCCTCGCTTACCTTCTGCTGTAGAGGAGAAGACTCAGGGGAACTGGGAGTCCCTGGGGAAACGAGTGGTATTTTCTTCAGCACCAAAGTCACCTGACTTGATGTCTCAAGAAGCTTCTTCACCAGATTCATCCGCGTCCAGCCCACCTATATGGTGGACAGATTGTCTTGCCTTTAATGATATTTTTTAGCTTCAAAGTGCTTTTCTTTAAGTTTCACATTTTTCAACATTCTTTTATTTGAAATATTTTTGTATTTATCTAGCTATCTACGCTATTATTTGGTGATGAGCCGATGTAGAAAGGCAGTTTGCAAATACTGTAAATAAAAACAACAATTGTCAAATAAATTAAGCGAGGGCTGCAAAATTCAGGGCTTGGGCACATCTTATTTTAACACTGGTGACGGAACAGCAACAGGCTAGATTAGTCATATGCTTCACCTGCACTAGACATTTAAAGAGGTATCATACCACTTTAAACAGCCATGACTTCCCTCAAAGAATCCTCACTAAGGGTGCTGAGTTGTTAGGAGGCCTCTGTGCCCTCCACAAAGCTACAATTCCCAGAGTTCCCTGGGGAGAGGGCTTGATTGTTATACCACATACTGTTAAACTTCAGCAACGAAACATCATGGGCCAATCCTGCTCCAACACATCAGCACCACTCCTCACCCCATATCCACTGCCTCAGGTGGCTGCCTCACAGCCCCACTGCCTAATGATAAGGCTGGCCCTATGCAAAAACCCTGGGATGAAAACACTGACGGAACTGGCAATATTCATAAACCAGTAAAAAACCCCAAAACATTTCAGTGTGCCAGCATACTCTGTCAGTGATCTTAAAGGAATTTCAAAGGGAGTGGGGGGCTCCAGGAGCAAATGGAAGAATTGCAATTCCTGAAGTTTGATCTATTCATTTGGGTCTCAATAGAGATAATAGTTTCCTTTCCCATTCAAAGGTTAGTTAACTCAGCATTGCCAGAGTTGATTGTTTTATCACCTCTCCGGGCTGTTGTAGAGGACCACCCTGCTTATCTTGCACACATTCTAGCTCAAACCAAACTTCCACTATCTGTACTGTTTGCATTTCAGGTCCTTCTCTCCTCTGCTTACTCCACGTGCAACACTAGCCACTCTGCATCCATCCATCTGCAACTGAGGATTACACTTCATACGCCTGCTGAACTTCTAGCCCCTGAATGCTTGTGCAATGTTAAAATGTATTAGTCTTAAGATGCCAGAAGATCATTTGTTGATTTTGGCAAGCACTAGGCACTTAAGATTTATTTTTAAAACTGTTACTGACGTGTCACACAATTAATTAACTTTCTATGTACCCTTAGGCTCCCTCGCCACCACAATATTTCTAGCTACAGGCCTGAGCTGCTGCACTCACCAGTTGCTAGCTGCAAATTTACCTATAGGAGGCAACCAATTGCCATTTTTAAGAAGGTGAAGCACGGATAGCCTATTTTGTTCTCTGCAAATTTGTCTGAAACCTGGATGGCTTTGAAAGAGGATTAGACAAATTCATGGGGGATAAAGGCATCAACAGCTACTAGCCATGACTGCTATGCTCTGCCTCCACGACTTTCTATCACTACCACCAAACCCACATCAAAACAAGACAAGGCAGTCAAGCAGCAGCATCACAGGAGGAAAATCTGAGCCTGGCATTAATGAAGACCCATCGAATTTAGCTGCAACCCACCACAGTAGCCAACTTAGCATCCTACTTAGTCCTGCCCCAGTAGTCAGCCACGGAGCCAAATAAGGAAGAGGCCCACACTTACCACCACCTGGTTGTTGACTTGCACTATCTCGTCCCCCGGAAGGATCCCGCTGCTGCAGTGCTCAGCCGGGGACTGGAAGGGAGCAACACGTGCAACAAACAAGCAAGCAAACAAACAAACAAGGTCAAGATCTCCTTTGCTGGAAGGGAGAAGGAAGCAACTTGGACACTCTCACTCTTCGACAAATCCAAGTAAGCAGCTTTCTTGGACAGTGAAAGTTGAGACTGTGGGAGGGCTGGGGAGTTGCTGCAGAGGGGATTAAGTATTAACTTCAAGCTCTGACCTTTGGGGTAATTCCTGCTCAGCAAGGAGGCAAAGGAATGAAGAAACTAGCTGGGCTGAACAGCGTGCGCGCACGCACACACACACACACGCGCCAAGGTTTTGGCCAAGCTTCGGATGACGCAGAGTCACTGCCGAGGGGGAGAAAGCAAAGCAGGTGGGCTAAGCCACGTTCTGCCTGGCACAATCTGAGGAAGAAATATGAGCTCCCCCACCTCTAGATGAGTTGCTAGGTTTCCCACACGGGCTCATTTTAGAGACCTGAAGTCACTGTGGTGGGGCAGGGCAGGGCACTATTTTAGTACCTAAGTTAATGCTCCCTTCTTCCCTATGGGAAAACCCAGAGTGCGTTTCAAGGCGACCTGCTTATGCATTCATCCTGATTTGTTGTGAGGAGATGAGGTGATGCTGGCTATGAACATTTATGCCAGTTGGTTCACAGGGAGGACAGATGACGTTGCACCAAAAATCCCAAACTTTCCAGTGCATTTTCCTTAGTGTGAAAAGTCTGAGGTTTCAGGGAAGCAAGTTTGTTGCGCAAGACCTCCCACAGTCAACTATAATTGTGCATCTTCAATTTGCCAGCATGAAACCGAATCCCTGTGAAATATAGTGACAGTCTGGGAATGCCCCTAAGACACAAATAACCCCCTGTATCTTCTTTCTGACTCACCTCTGGGGCAGTTCCCGATATGAAATGGAGACAGGTGGGTGAGGACTTAATCTCAATGCCCTGCAGAGGAAAAGATGTAGTAGACATGGTCACTGAGATGGTGGCAGAAGAGATCTTAGCTCAGTAAAAGAGCATTAACTATGCACACAAAAATTGCCTGGTTCAGTTCCCAGCAATGCTAGGCTGGGCTGGGAAAGACCCGTATCTGAGGCTTTGGAGACCCATAAATATTCACATAGTTATCCCTCCATGGAGTTCGAGGTGGCACACATGGTTTTCCCTCTCCCCATTTTCATCCACACAGCAACCCCTGAAGTAGGCTAGGTTAAAAGACAGTAACTGGCCCAAGGTCACCCAATGAGCTTCATGGCCGAGTAGTGATTTGAACCCTGGTTTCCCAGCCTGACTCAGTATAAGGCATCTTGCTATATCAGCAGAATAAGAGTTGTAGTTCAGCAGCCGAGCACCTGCTTTTGCATGCAGAAGTTTGCAGGTGGAATCCCCAGTATCTCTGGTTAAAAGGATCAGTTTGCAGAACAGACAATGATGGGCTTAACTGACTAGAAGCCTGTCTTGGGGGGGGGGCAGACAGCATGAGCCCTGGGGTTTTTGCACTGACACCCAGATCTCCTGTCCTTTCTTCTCTATAATCTTTGTTTTGTTTAAAAACACCTCTTGTTTACAGGGCAGCTAGGTGTGCTTAGAGAACAGTAACAGTGAAGCTCCAGCTGTCTTAATTTGCCCAGAAGCAATTTTATGTCATGGGTTCACTGCTTTTAAGTACCCAACAACATCCCTGCCTGACTCTGTTTAAGACAACTTAAAGGGAGGAGGGAGAAGAGTTCATTCACCCTGTCTGTGATGAAGGTCAACATTCTTTCAATAAAGGACAATTATTCTGGGGGCTTCCAGGTTGCAGGAGAGGGACCTGACATTTTACTTTGCCAACCCAGCTTTGACAGACTTACATAAACAGGGAAGGCCATACAGCTCAGGGCCAGAGCACCTGCCTTGCATGCAAAAGGTTCTGAGTTCAATTCCTGGCATCTCCAGGTAGGGCTGAGAAAGACTCCCTGCCTGACACACTCAAGAGGCGCTGCCAGTCAGTACAGATAAAGCTGAGCAGTGCAAAATGCTGTTTAGCTGTATCATGTTGCTTTGTGGGACTTTCCCATCCCCTCCGGTAGGTAAGTAAATGCTAGTTGTTGTGATTATTATTTATTATTGATTTCCTGCTCCTGTTTCTTATTTCATGTTGGAGCAACCAAAAATCACACCCGCCTTTATAAGTGCTGGATATGCACTTTATAACTGTGGGTGGGGGCTTTGCACTCATCAGCTCTTTTGCCTGCGACGGCCTTGCAAAATAAAATAAAAATAAAAATAGCCTGGCAGGCTCACCAGACTGTCCTCTGGACCTGCTGCCACAAGTTCCACTGTCTCCAAGATGGCAGTTCGATGCAGGAGTTCAACTGGACTGTAATTCAAGATGTGCTCGCAGATTCCTGAGATGTGTCTGCCCTGCAGGGCGCAAAGAGGGGAAAACTCACTCTTTTAGAAGAAGCCAGGTGGATTATGAACCTTCTGACAGAGGTAAGAACATATGCAATTGGAGGCACAAGATCCTCCTAGATCTTCCCCTACCCCAATTTTTTAAAAATGCATTTGCTAACCGGGAGGTTACATGCACACCATAAATTTATAGCACATTTACAGCACTTTCATGGTCGTGGCTTCCCCCAAGGAATCCTGGGAACTCACTGAGCTACAATTCCCAGGACACTTAACAAACTGCATTTTCCAGGGTTCTTAGTGAGAATCAACATGCTTTAAATGTATGGTGTGGATGTGACCTGGGTCAGGAAACAAGATGCAGACCAGTCTCCTGCTATTTCCCAAATGGGATAAATATGGTTTTGATGCCGCTTACTCCATCATAAAACTATGCTATTTACCTAGATTACGACAAGTGTTCAATTTTGAAAGAAAAATAATTGTTCCCAGTCCACTCTCTCCATACTATTCAGTTTTTTTAAAATATATAAATCAATAGGTTGTTTCAGGCTTCCACAATGTGGTGCGCTCTAGATGTTGCTGGACTCCAACTTCCATCAGCTAGCATGGCCGATGGTCATGGATGATGGGAGTTATAGTCCATCAACATCTAGAAGGCATCATATCAACTACAGTGGTACCTCAAGTTACAAACGCCTCAGGTTACAAATGGTTCAGGTTACAAACTCCGCTAACCTGGAAGAGTTGAGAACTTTTCCCCAGCATGAGAACGGAAATTGTGTGCCGGCAGCGCAGCGGCAGCAAGAGGCCCCATTAGCGAAAGCGCGCCTCTAGTTAAGAACAGTTTCAGGTTAAGAACGGACCTCTGGAATGAATTAAGTTCGTAACTAGGGGTACCACTGTACTCTGGTCCTACAGAACGATCTAGTTTAGCTGTTTTATCTGTATCTAGTAAACAAAAGCAAAACTTTGAAACTGTCAAGCTTGGAGTTGGCATGCATTCATCATCCCTAATGAACTTAAGAAATGGGAAATATGCTGTTTTGGAACATTTTCTGCTGTACATCCCTGGTGTGCACAAGTCCAGAACAGAGGCGATGGACACATTTCTCATGCCAGTAAAACATACTTGGCCATCTGAGGGGGCTTGTGTACTTGACAATGTCCAATTTAGATTAAAGGGACCTGAACATCCCACCCCCCAAAAAATAGCTGTCAGCCCAAGAATTTAAAGCAAGATTCCACATCAGGCCTCATCTCATAGCACATTCCATCCGCAGATTGCAGTACTTACAATCAGTAAAATCCGGTCCTCCCTCTCAGACACAGTGCAGTCCTGCAAGTACAAAGAAAACCAAGCTAGACTCTTCAAACTATCCCAGAAACAGGTAAGAACTAGGGTGCTTCCAGATAACCTGTTCACCTGATCATTCATCCTGATTTGTTTGCAGGGAGATTAGACAAGGTTGTTTATTCAATGAGAATCCATTCTTGATTTGTTTATGGGGAGGTTAAATGCTGCTGCATCAAAGCAAGTGTGATCCCACACTTTCCTCTGCATTTACTCATCACTTTGCTTATCATGAAAAGTCTGATCTTTTTGGAGAAGCAGGTTTGTTGCACAAGACCTCTCAATCAACACTAACTGGATAGCTTGAATTCGCCAGTATGCGACTGAAACCCACCCAAAGATAGCAACAGTCTGGAAGCAATTGTTCATTCAGAAACAGCAGGGAGTATCTCTGATTGTACCAGTGACCAGGGAAACAAGCTCACCTGCGCAGGTGCAGTACAGATTGCATGTTAATTCCCTCCAATGCCTACCCCCGCCAGTTGCTTCATCCACACTCCTAACGCTGGGTGCCTCCAGGCGGTCCTTATCTTGCAGGCCCCTACCAGAAACTTAGGTTTGCACAATTAAAGTGCTGGGCCCCAAAGGACTTTCTGCAGTTAGGGAAGTGATGGGGAAATGCACCAAAATGTGTGGATGAACAAATGATCAACAGGAAGATGTGTAGACAAGCCTGCAAGGAAATCAGGATGAATGTCCATTGTCAGATAACTGCCTTGTAAACAAATCAGAAGAACACTCAGTAAAGGCTGGGCATATTCCAACTACCATGCAAGTTTTGTGCAAGCAAATCAAGCTGAATGCTAAGCAAATAGAATATCTGGAGGAGCCATGAGAATGGTGGGTAATGGCTACTAGATCCTAGGTTTGGCTCAGCTTCCTTCTAGGGCAACAAGGGATGGATATATTTTCCACATGGCGTACCACTGATCATATTCCCTGCAGCATTAAAAACACACACAGAAAAATAAGAACACCATTAATGCATTTCAGGGGCTTTTTTGGTGTGAGAGAGACTAAAACAGTTTTCCAAAATCTGGTGGCCTCCAGATGTTTTGGTATATAACATCCATCAGCCCAGTCCAGCACAACTGTAGTTCAAAATACAATCTAGAGGTTGAGGAAAGCTGTACTATAGAGGACAGCTCTGTCTTTTCATCTGCTATCCACAACTAAGGCAAGTCTCATCAAGCTGTGCACACATGGCATCTTAAATGTGCACAAGCGTGCATCTGCATGCGTGTGCATTGGAGGCAAGTTGCCCTGAGGGATCTGGCTTTCAGCTATGACAGCCAGAAAGATTGTGCAGTCATCAATCATGTGTGTTCCACTCAATGGTATTCCAGGATCAAGAAAGATCACACTAGGGCATCTTATCTTCAAACACTGACCTTCCCCCAGTTAACGTAGGGCATTAGGTTCCAAGTAATGCCATGCACACATCTCAGAGGGAGGTACACATTCCACAAAATGATGTGTTTTTGGATGCAATTATACTGGAGGTAAAATGACTATTTACTGTTCTGCTCACCACATGCTGATCCAATGGATTTTTAAAATATCCCCTTAGATCCCCCCTTAAAAAGAGAGAGAGAAAGTGCACTAGTTAGAGTGCTGGACTAGGACCTGGGAGACCAGAGTTAAAAACCCCAAACAGCCACGAAGCTCATATCCCAGCTTTCCTCCAAGGAGCTCAAAGTGGAACAAACAGTTCTCCCTCTCCTCATCTCATCCTCATAACAACCCTGTAAGGTAGGCCAGACTGAGAGAAAAATGACTGGCCCAAGATAACCCAGTGAGCTTCACTGCTGAGTGAGGAATTTGAACGTGTGTCTCCCAGGTCCTAGTGCAACTCCACTCTAACCACTACACCATACTGGCTCTCATACATGCATCCAGCAAAAGGGCAAAATGGAGACAATGCATTATCAGGGACAGGCACCAGAATTCAGAGACTGTTCCAGTAAAATAGAGACAGTTTGAAGATATAACAATCCAGCACTGCAGCACAATTAGAAGGAGTCTTGAGATGTCTTTAAAATACAGACATTAAGTTTTAAAGTCTCTGCCCCCTTCTCCAACATGCACCACCCTCAGGCTCCCAGGCTCAAGCCCCAAGTCTCAGGACCAGAGACTCAGATTTCCCAGCAAATACTAATGACAGGAACCCAACTACACAAACAAAACAAATACTTGTGGGAAGTGGGGAAGGGAAAAAAGGAAGAGAGTGAAAAGCAGAGTACTAAGAGACGCTATGAAAGAATATGAAATTTTCAGAATACACGCATCTAAGTCCTACCCTACAGGCTGGAGATGGTTTGCAGATCACAGCTGAATGAAGACCTTCTCCCACCACATTCCCAGCTTCCCTTCCCATCTGTCAAAATGAGTTGGGCACATTCTTCTTTCCTGGTCATTTGTATGTTTTTTTATCTTAAAAGCACTATAGAACGAACAATACAGGCTGCATGCCCACCATATATTTAAAGCACACCCACTCCATGGATCCTGTGAACTGTAATTTACCCTTCACACAGCTACAATTCCCTTACCAAATTACAGTCCCCAGGATTCTTGGTGTGTGTGTGTGCTTTAAATGTGCTTCAAATGTACAGGGTGTATACAGCCCTAAAAAGATACAATCTCTCTCCTCTCTCTCTCTCTCTCTCTCTCTCTCTCTCTCTCTCACACACACACACACACACACACACAGCCTTTGCTTCAAAATGCCATAAAATATCATTCACCCGGTAGGGCACCCCTAAATATCAAATGGTTTTAGTAGAGGTAAAACATTTCCACTTATAATACTACAATGGGGGGGGGGGGACTCACCTCACGTTTCTAGCTACTTCTACTTAGATAAAGAAGCCAAATTCTTTAGTTTCTTCTGCAACATGGCACACCTTGTCAGGCCCCTCCCCTCCGCTCCCAGCTCTTTTAAGAAATCTATAGCATGGAGCTTTTGACAATTTCTTGCTATTACGACCTTCACACTTTCCTTCCTTTCCTTTCCCATGCTCTCGTCTAGAGCTGGCGGGATTTTCCAGTAGGACCATTTGTCATCAAGTCCCTCCAGCTCATTCCACAGATTCCATCGCAGAAGGTCACACAGAGAAGGAACATTTTACAAAGAAGCTACCTATCGCTGTGCCTACCTGTAAAAGCTTCCCTGAAGAGACTTTCTCTCTGTCTCCCCTCAGCGCATATGCTTCCTTTCACTGGGCTACATCCAACTAAAAATGGAGATTCCCCAAACTCAGCTATCCAGCCCTGACCCCGATCCCAAAGCGTGACTCACTGGATTATTTCTACAAAAAACAAGTCGCTCCCTCACCCCCGTCCAGTTTTGTTTACCTCGCTCTTCTCGGTCTCACTCCTCCCACCCATTTCTGGTCAGCTGCCATTTCCCTCAGTTCATTCAAGTTCAGAATAGGGTGTCTCATTCTCTGTCAGCCATCAATGAGCCACAGAGCTTGGCACCTTACAACCCACAGATGGATGGCCTCTCTGACCCAAACATGGGGGCAACCATCTTTCTGGAGCAGCGTATCTTTAAAGTACACTCAAAACATGTTCTTTTTCTCAAAGAATTCTGGGCCCTGTAGTTTACCCCTCCCAGAGTTAAAATTCCCAGAAACCCTTAACAAACTACAGGGCCCAGAATTCTTTGAGGGGGGGGGAAACGTACTTTGAATGTGCTTTAAAGGTGTAGTACGTACACAGCCTTTATTTCCTTTCTGAACAGTTTCCTAGGAAACACCCTAAACTAAGGGATTAACAATAGAAACATCAATCCAATTTCAAATCCAACACAAACACAGACCGGGAGAAGAATCTCCACTTAAAAGGCTTGTTGAAAAAGGAAGGTTTTTTGAAAACATTGAAATGACAATGGAGACAGCACTTGTCTCATGTGTTGTGGAAGGGAGTTCCGAAGGATTGACCCAGTTCTTACATCATAAAACAAACCTCCTGATGCAATAGTATCTGCAGGAGGCTCATTAAACTTCAGGCCAATTTGCAGACTGTTTCTTAACACAGCTCAGCTATGTACATACAATATATTTAAAGCACTTTCTCTCAAAAAGATTAATGGGAACTGTTGTTTAGCACCATAGAGCTATAGTTTCCAGCACCCTTAAACTACAGTTCTCAACATTCTTGGGGGCAGGTTTTAAATGTATGGTGTTTATACAACCTCAGTTTTGAAATCACACCAAACCGCAGTTAATGAAGTTTCCCTATCGATTACTATTGTTGTTATTCAAACTTACAGCCCACTTTTCCTCATAAGCATAAACTCCAAATGAGTTACAGTTTAACACACAAACAAAAACACTTCACACAAAGTCCAAAAAACAAAATAAAGGACCATAGTAATTTCTTCCAATTACTATAACAGCAAACAAAAGCAGATCACAGAAACACTTAAAAGATAGCTAGATAGAAAGGAGAAAAGAAAATTCATAGCCATGCATGTTCTGTTTAAAACACCAAAAAGAATAAAGAACCACAGCCTCCTTAGGGAAGGTACAGTATTTCACAATTAGGTTCTTCAACTGGGTAAGACACTCTTTGAACCACATTTGGCACTCAGAATAAGGCCTCAGGCACCAAATGGAGAATACACACAGGGACACCTAAATGAAGGAGGTGCTATAGTGTGGGTGCCTGAAATGATAAACCATAGTTCGGTCTGCTACTCCTCCCCTGAAACAGGCATGCCAAACATACCGAAAATGAAATCATAGTTTGATCACCTGTACACCGAGAGGCTCAAATCAGGATATGTGTTCTAACCTATGGTGCACTGTCCAAATGGAGCGAAGGAAATCAATATTAAATTGCCTTTCTGTGTGTTGGTGGGAAAGAATTTGGGACATACGGAGGAAGTCTTACGAACGTTCTCGACAATGTAACTGGATCACAACTCATCATGTCCCAGGGTGAGGCTTCAGTTAAGTATGTGGCCATGGTGTGGGAGCATAAGACCAGCTCAAGAGGCACAAAAATAAAACCAGCTTCAATTTCACCAAACCACATGATAGTCTGGGTGTGTCCTGCATATGGGGAAAGCCTGTGATAAGGTGCATCCTCATCTGTGGCGAGCCGTCAGCAAATCGTCATAGGGTACAGCACGTATTTGGGGAAAACATCTGTCCAACACCTCCTAAAGCATGCTGAATTATGAATTCTTCACATAGTGTTGGAAAGTCCACAACCTCCTGTGGACCAAACTCATTTCAAGTCAAGCATTCAGCTCATGGGAAGCCTGCAAACAGGATCTGAGCACACCAAATCAGCAGGGCTTTTCCTACTTGTGATTCCCAGCAACTGGATTCAGCAGCATAGAGGTGGTTTCAGTTTCTGGAGTCACAGCACAACCTGCATCTATAAAGCCTATGGCCCCTAAAACATGTAAGGCCAGCTTGCTAGGAGTGAGAAAGGACTAGAGAAGACCCAACATAGCCAGCACACCCAAATCACTTGCCTTGCCATTGCAGGGCAGCTAATCACCTCTGGATAGTAGTACAAAGATTTATGGCAGTCAAAGACCCATGGAAGAGGCCACTGGACATTCTGGCCTTTAGAATACTTTCAGCTGGTGGCACAAATAGGCACTTATTCTCTCAGAGAGCACCAAAGCTAAGCTTCCCAGAAAACACACATTATAGGCATTGTCTTTGAACAACTTACCGCTTTCATAATCTCTGCTAGATCTCCACACAGCCAGATGATGTCTTTGCTGGCTGAAAAATCGTTAAGGTGGGA
Source organism: Podarcis filfolensis (assembly GCF_964270895.1). Taxonomy (NCBI): domain Eukaryota; kingdom Metazoa; phylum Chordata; class Lepidosauria; order Squamata; family Lacertidae; genus Podarcis; species Podarcis filfolensis. The sequence goes on along the minus strand of NC_139611.1, from coordinate 63,886,994 downwards.
GAAGAGATACCTGCAAGAAAAGATCAATGAGCCTGCTTCCTACATGCCAATACCTCCTACTAGATACTCAGAGATCCCATTTTAATACCATTTCTGTCTACTCTCCACCTGACTTTGGTATTACAGGTAAGTAATACAGCACTGAAAAGAGAAACACGGCAAGAATAAACAATACTGTGCTAAACAAACCATCAGTCTGACATGGTATATAGCAGCTTCCTATGTTCTCATAGACAGTCTGAAAAACCGCTAACATCTGGCTCCAATTTGGCTCTCAGAAAAATGGCCTCCTACTTGATTATGCAGAGCTCTGGCACTGGCCCAGCAGCCAGTGGGTGTTTGAAGCTGAACACAGGACCTCCAATTTCCCTTGGTACCTTTTCTCTCAGACCAAAGGGATGAAGACACAAGCTCAAGGTTCACTCCCTATCTCCCCTTGGGTTCAGAACTCTACAAGTGAATCATCATTTAAACACTCCCAAACCCTTTCCATTCCACACACCCATCTCCCTTAAATCTGCATGAAACCTTTCCCCTTTCCAGCCCTTTTATACTATTTTCCTCCAGGCCATTAGGTTAATTCAGTGTACAGACTACCTCCCTCCACTGCCCCAAAGTAGACAACAAGAAGCAGTATCTGTGTGTGGGAAACATTTGGCCTTCTGGATGTTCCCACCAGCCACAACAAGCATACCCAATAGCCAAGAATGATAGAAACCATAGTTCAGCAACATCTGGAGGGCCAAAGGTTCCCACACCTGGTCTACACCAATGGGGTCTGTGACAAAACACTGCAGAGTGGAATTCTACTGTTCAGGATCCCAGCCACTCCACTCCATTCCATTCCATCTCCCAACTTGTTTTCCGTTCTCCCCCAAGAACCAGTCAGTGTTCCAGGACCACAGAGTATTACTCAGTCCTCATCTGACTGTTTGGGAGGTTCATTCACAAACAGACAGCTTTGCTCTTTTGGATGGCAGGTGCCATTTCCATGACATAAACAGAACCCACAGCCTGAACATTAGAAATAAAGGGAATGGAGAAGATGATCATGACAATCTTTACCTGTTGAGCCATAAGAAGAGACCCTTTGCAGCGCCAATCAACTCCACCACACAGCCCAGGAGGTCTGAGGAGGGTTTCTCCATAGTGTATCCGTCGTAGGTGCTAACTTTCCTTCGGCTCAGGATGAAGGTTTCAATCGTCCTTACAATGCCTTGCAGCTTCTCAGTCAGCACCTGCAGGTTGGTCGTTGCCAGGTCATAGTTCTAGGGAGAGGGAAACAAGCCCAGCTACCCTCACTAATGGAAACAAAGGCTTGTATACAGCAAAGTTTCACTCAAAGTAGGGGGGTGGGATTTGGTTCAGTTCACATTTAAAGGAGAAATTAAACCAAATTCGCACTTTTCAAAATGAGAACTCAAGCACAGCCATGCTTTGAAACTGACACGTCTCTTAACTTTGCAGTGCAGTTTCCCAGCTAAATAATGCTTACAAAAAAATACATATATGAAGGGAAAACATGCAGAAAAAGGAAGATATCAGTGAAAATAACGTACAAAAATGCATTATATTAGGAGAAACTGCTCGCAAAAATAGGTGGTCACAACTGCATAACTGTACAACTGTGTTTAGTGTTGCATGAAAATGCTGGAGATTTTTTTTATGAAGACACATAAACAGAGAAGATTGATGGAAGAGATCTGTGTGAGAGACAGACTGGAGCGATTGATTAAAAAAGAGAAAATTCATAGTACAAAGGCTAGTCTAAATAATAAAGTTTTCAAAAGAAAGAAGGGAGGGAAGGTTCCCCCCTGAATCTCCATAAGGCAGGGCCTGCCGCGCTAAAGGTTTGCTCCCTAGTGGAAGGTCAACTGAATCTCATGGGTGGAACCACCTTAACGGCCCTGTCATAAGTTGAGGTGGAATATAAGGAATCAGATGGTCCTTAAAGTACTTCAGAGGCCCAAGTTGTTGAGGAATTTGTGAGCTGCACTGAGGTTCACAGCCATGTGCTCACCAATACGCAGAGCTGCTCCACAGCTTCCAGAAGCAGCTCCTGATGGCCAACGCGCCTCATGCCCAGATCCTCCAGGTCCCGATACGACAGATGAAGCAGTCCCTTCCCAGTCAGGCCCCACGTCTCAAAGGGATAGTCTTGTAACACCGGATCCAAACCTAAACGCAGGAGAGGAAAGCATTTGATCCTCTTTCTTTCATGAAACTGGCCCAGAAGTTTTGGAAAGAGCCATAGATCAATGGCAGGGCACTTGCTTGGCATGCAGAAGGCCCCAGGCTCAACCTTTGGCATCTTCAGTTAGGAGGTGGGTGGGGAACCATTTTTTTTAAAGCCCAGGGATCCTTTTTGGGTAACCATGCAAGGGTCACATGCCAGTGGTAGGCTGAAAAGTGGCAGGAGCAATGAATGTCATTTTTACTTTTGCATAGTAGGTTAGTTTCCAAATACACTCACACAGCCCCCCCCCCGCCCCCCCATCTTCCATCCAGGCATGCAAGAAGCATTATCTGAGTTCTATGACTCTGTTTTCTACAGCTGATAACAAATTTGGCAAGGCTTACAGAATCTCATATTTTAACTTTGAAATCACATGTTTGGGGGAGTCTTGGGAAGGGAGCAGAAGAGAGAAAGACGTAGTCAAACATCATGCGGCCACAAATATTTTTATGGCTTTGGTTTCTTCCCCAAAATCAGAGATGGGGAAGCTGTCCCCCTCAAAATCTAGTGCGACTACAACTCCCATCATCCCTGACTGTTGGCCATGCTTTGGGAGGTGGGGGTGGCCGATAGGAGTTGGAGTCAAACAGCAGATGAATTAGCAGCTGTGATTTTTTTGCCTTTGCTGGTTGTTGCATTTTAAATTGCAATGACCCGCACTGAAATCAGTAGTGAGGAGGACATTAATTCTTTAAACTAACATTTCTACAAGGCCAAGGTTCCACGTCCCTGCCCTAAATCTAATTACCATATTTTTCGCTCTATAGGACACACTTTTCCCCCTCCAAAAATGAAGGGGAAATTTGTGTGCGTCCTATGGAGCGAATGCAGGCTTTCACTGAAGCCTGGAGAGCAAGAGGGGTCAGTGCGCACCGACTCCTCTCGCTCTCCAGGCTTCAGGCAGCTATCTGCAAGCCTTTGGAACACTCCGAAGGCTTGCGGATGGCAGCCTGAAGCCCGGGGAGCGCAGCGCTAACTGCCGCTGCACTCCCCAGGCGTCAGGCAGCTATCCACAAGCCTTCTGAGCCTGGCAGGAGTTCCCTCCGCGCTCCGAAGGGTTGCGGATAGCCTGTTCTGGGGGCTGGGGTCGGGGGAAGCCCCCGTCCCCAGCCCCGCAAGCTCCGGGAGTGGCGGCGAGGTTGCGCGCAATCTCGCCGCCTCTCCTGGATGTGTTCTGGGGGCTGGGGTCAGGGGTCAGGGGAAGCTCGGGCTTCCCCCACCCCGGCCCCGCGGCTAAAAATGAAGCCGCTCGCAACCTCTCCCGGCTGAAGAGTTTGCGCATGGCTAAAGAGGAAGCCAAGACAGCCAGCGGGATGGATCCCGCTCGCTGTCTTGGCTTCTTTGCTCTTTGGGGCTGGGGGGGGGGAATAAATTTTTCCCCCTTTATTCCCCCCCTAAAAACTAGGTGCGCCCTATAGTCCGGTGCGCCCTATAGAACGAAAAATACAAATTACAGCTGTTTTATTTTAAATGGTTGTGACCTGTCCTGAGATTATTATTATTATTATTATTAACTACCTTTCATTGTAAGATCTCAGGGCAGGATAAGTGAGAAGTGGGATAGAATGCTGAACTTCATTTGTGGCAACCCACCCTGCAACCTGCTGGTGATAATAATTTATAATAATAATAATTTATTATTTATACCCCACCCATCTGGCTGAGTTTCCCCAGCCACTCTGGGTGGCTCCCAATCGAGTATTAAAAACATACAGATGGCCAAGTAATAAATTGATTAACAGTAACAACATAAATTCTGTAAACAAACACATCTGGAAGACAAGGCTTCTCTATCCCTGTCCTAAATCTAATTAGAATTTTATTTTTGCAAACATGAGGACTTGGCTGATCTCTCTTCCTCTTCCCAGCCACCCCCATAGTTTTCCAATTCTGTTTCCTTCAGGGCCAGATTTAGGTTTGATGAGGCCTTAAGCTACTGAAGGTAATTGGGCCCTTTATATGTCCAGTTGTCCTTTGTCAACAACAAATTGTCACTGTTTTTTGTGTTGAATATATGCTATATCTTAATTCATGGACCCAATAGGTATCTAAAGCCATTTGGACATAACAAATAGGAGCCTACACAACACAAAACACTGTTGCTGTATGTAGGTTTTACTTTATTTGTTTTTTATCTTATATTTTGGAAATGTACACCCAGTGTGTTTTTTTCATTAATTTTTTTTTTCGGGCCCCGAGAGAGTGGGAACCTAAGCTATAGTTTGTTCAGCTTATACGTAAATCTGGCACTGGTTTCCTTGCTCTCCCAGGTCTGCAAATTTGGAAAGAGAAGCCAGAAGAGGGCAAAGGAGGAGGAGAAAGCCATGTCCGACAGCTACTTCCAGATCCTTTCCTTACCTCTCCAGTCAACACATGGAAAAATCAGGCATGTTGTGGCAATCACAACACTGTTTGGGGGAGTGGCTTCTCCTCCCACTCCGTTGAACACGTAGTAACCGCCCGGCCAGGTAAGAAGGGCCTGCCCTGAGCAGGAATGTGCTTCATTCCTGTGGGCAAAGAGGTCGGCTCTTATTCACTTCTGCCATCTCTGTCATAGTTGCAGTTTTAGCTCAGATTTACACCTCCTGGTTCCTACCAGTTCCTCGAGTATGGGCCAGCCTGGAGTCCCATGAAGGCGCAATAGGCGGATACAGCACCCTCCCAGCAACATACAGCTGTCCGATTTAAAAAGATTCCCCCAAAGTTCAGCTCTCCCTCTCACCTCTCATCCAGGCCACCACCATCTTAGTATTCCAGGTGGAGATGGGATCCATGTTCCAAGCCCTGGCTTAGTCCCTTCTGGGCACTCCTATTCGAGGAATATGTTTCCGTTCCAGGGAAATCACGGATGAAACTCAAGACGCACCTGCAGGTTCCAGCAGGTAACTCCCAGCTGGGTTTCTGGTTGGTCCGCCCACTTGTCACTCGGCAGTAAAGCCCGCCTTCTCTAAAACGTTGGATTCTCTAAGGCAGTTAGTAAATGTTGTTCAGCTGTCCCCCTTTGGGGAATTGGGAAAGGTAGAGGGGGCAGTTCACCCCGGTTCAAAGAAGCTCTCATTCTCCAGTCCTTGGGTGCTGATAACCTTTTGGCTGCTGAGAAGGCACACACTCCCTCCCCATTTTCGAGCGTCTGATTCAACAGGATGCCACACAAACCAGTTTCACCGCCTTGTCTAACTTCCTTAAAGGTACAGTGCATTTATCACTCTGAAGTTTGCCTGGAAAGGTAAACCTGCAGTCTTATACACGCTTATGGGAGAGCAAGTCCACCTAAAATATGCAGGGATATAACTTCTCAGTAAACACACAGTGAAGAAAAGGGCTGCGTAGGGTCTTTCTGAACAAAGAGGTATGCCATTTATCATTTGCACAATTGGCCCAGTAGGCCCTGGCGAGTGATTGATGGTATTGAAAATATTCCTGAACCGCCCTTCATCAGAAGACTTCAGGGCTGGGTGCAAAACTGAAACAATGCACACAACATAAAAAAGCAGAAAATGAAAAACAAAAATCTAAACACATAAAATGGGAGAATATTTTTACTTGTTTACATTTATATCCTGCATTTCCTACAAGGAGTTCAAGGTATGGCTCTCTTCTCCATTTTTATTCTCAAAACAACCCTGTGAGGTAGGCTAGGCTAAGAGACTGTGACTAGTCCAAAGTCACCCAGTGAGTTTCATGGCTGAGTTGGGATTTGAAGCTTGGCCTCACAAGTCCTAAGCACCACACCACATTGGGACTCAGAAAAAATGAAGAAGCAATTCTGCCTAAAATTCTATCTAAAATTCCTGGTCAAATAGCAAAGATTGTAATGTTGGTGTCAGACAATAATTTTTTAAAAAAATCATTTATTTTCCACAGCACTATCAACATTCATATTGTACCCCACTGCTCTCCACTGGCATTTATTTCATTCATTTCTCACATGGAAAATGGTAAAGGAATAGTGTCTGGCACATCAGTGAACTGGAGACAAAACCTGTGGCTGGTGACCATTAACCATAGACAATCAAGCCAGCTCCTTCCTGCATATCTTCCTGGGAAGGAATACAGGAAGCTGTCTTATACCAAGTCAGATGCTTTTCCAAAGTCAGAATTCAAGTCTAGGGTTTGCATGTTCTCAGGTAATTTCTCTATGCCTTTACTGCTAAGCAGTAGCACTCAAGTTTGCTAATCCTAACCAGGCAGGACTGGCTCTGCCATTAGGCAAGGTGAGGCAACTGTTCCAGGCAGCAGATGTGGAGGGGACAGCAGCAGCAGCAGCTCCTGGCTCCTGTTCTTTGGTTATGCTAGAAGAGATAGCCAAGTATAAAACCAGGTGATAAGATACAGCCCTCGAAGGCTTCCCATCCCTGAGCTCAATGCAAACAAAATCCAGAAGTATTCATTGTGTTTGCAAATACTACAGAGCTGAAATTGCAGTGGTGATTTTACATTATGGCATGTTCATCTTAAAATCAGGGTAATCTGAGGATTTTAATCACTTGGATGCAAACTCTTGAAATCTGAAAGTTATGTTACAAAAATAGGTAAATGTAAAGGTACCCCTGACCATGAGGTCCAGTCGTGGACGACTCTGGAGTTGTAGCGCTCATCTCGCTTTACTGGCCGAGGGAGCCGGCGTTTGTCCGCAGACAGCTTCCGGGTCATGTGGCCAGCATGACTAAGCCGCTGGCGAACCAGAGCAGCACACGGAAACTCCGTTTACCTTCCTGCCGGTACCTATCTATCTACTTGCACTTTGATGTGCTTTCGAACTGCTAGGTGGGCAGGAGCTGGGACCGAACAACGGGAGCTCACCCCGTCACGGGGATTCAAACCGCCGACCTTCTGATTGGCAAGCCCTAGGCTCTGTGGTTTAGACCACAGCGCCACCCGTGCCGCTTTGTTACAAAAATATGTTGCGGCAATAATTTCAGAGCTGTCAATGCCTACAGAGTAGTATTTTAAAATAAGGAAAGAAAGAAACCTGCACATGATCAAATAATGATCTTCAAACTATTCAATGCTGGTGTGAAGATGAGCTCTAATCACCGCTAGAGGGAGATAAATCAGCAGACAAAGAATGCCAGAGATCTACTCATCACTGAAGACCACTGCATGCATAGCTACGTATCTATGCTATTACATCATGGAATAATTCTTCAATAATTTCTGTGTCAAAGTTGAGTTGCTGGATTGCTTTCAGGAGGATTAGCAAATTCATGAAGGGTCAGGCTATCAATGGCTACTAGCCACAACAACTGTTTTCTACTTCCATTGTCAGAAGAGGCACATGCCCCTGAATACCAGGTGCTGGAACTCACAAGTGGGGAGTGTTGCTGTTGCACTCAGCTCCTGCTTGTGAGCTTCCTATCAGCATCTGGTTGGATTCAGGATTAGATGGGTCATTGACCTGTTCCAGCAGAGCTCTTCTTATGTTCTTAATTGATTTCTGCAGGTTATTGCCACTAAAAGCATCAGAGCAGGACCAGTGAAAAGAAAAGTTGGTGACCACGTTGCTACATTTTTTTTTTGCACTAGGGCTGTATACACAGTATGCCTTCAAAACACGTTCAAAGCACATTCTTTCCCTCAAAGAATTATGGGCACATTCCCCCTTAATATGTACATTTTTGTTAACATTGCTTGGAGAACTGCATTGTACAATAAGTGTGAATTTCAAAGGATGGCTGTGTTTTGGTTCTCATGCTGTTTTGGGAAGTGTACAATTTAAATGCAAACTGAATCAATATCCCTTGGAAACATAATGGTCCTTTTTGAATTATTATAATTTTTTGAATGCAGGTCAAGGCAGAGAATTGTGAACTGGCTGAAGGTGAAGTACCTTTCTCAGAGAATTTTGTATGCTCTATTGGATTCAAAATGTCTTCTGAGACTCTCTTCAAACTTCTCTTGCAAGGGCTCCAACATCAAATTGCATGAGCAGCACTGCTGTTCATCACACCACCTTGCAGTTCCACTCAGGGGAAATGCAATCCCACAGCTAACACCAGTGTGAAACACAAAAACCAAGTTCTGCAAACAGTGAGAAGTTTCGGGGGGAAGCTGGTTTCCTTTGCCAGGAGGTCGCTGCAATCTTATCAGCGTTCTGCAATATTTGTGTTTATTTACAAATATACAGGTGGAGCACAGATGAAGATGAAGCTTGCACATTCCAAGAGACAGTCAAATCCATAGGAGAAGCTGACCTTATACTGACTCAGATCAGTGGTCCATGTAGTTCAGTACTGCCTACACTGACAGACACAGACTCCCCAGGGTTTGAGGCACAGAGTATTTTCCAGCCCTACCTGGTGATACTAGGATTGAACCTAGGACCACCGAGCTACAGCCTTTTCTTGGTGCTCCTTCGTAGCTTCTCTAGGGAACCGCTAGCATACCCACAGTTCTGTGTCCTTCTCCAAGCTGTAGCCTATTGTTCTTTGTTTTCACACCAATTTGTTCTCTTCCTCCTGGCTGGCATGGATGGGTATCCGGATGAGTAATCTCTTCTGACAACCATCTTGCCTTATTAGAGTCCCAAGAAGACAAAGCTCCAGAATCAGCTATCAGCATTCATTTGTCAACTTTCAGGAAGCTGCCCACATATTTGCCTTGGGGCAGCCTACACCGATAGTCCTGTTTGGAAAAAATCTGATAGAAATGGCACACACACACTGTATTTTTCTGGTTTTGACATTTTGCAAACAGCCCTGGAATTTTTCACAAAGGGCAGGAAATCAGGGGAAGGGCACCTACGACCTACCAGGTGTTCTTAGACCACAACTCCCACAATCTCTGGCTGAGACTGATAGGAATTGGAGTCAAGCAGCAGCAGGCAGTGATGGCTAGTGCCTATTAGGGCTGGCAGGGTAGAAGGCAAGGAGACAAACATTAGCCAGAGCCAGTGACAGGCAGAGCCAGCTACTTCTAGTTTTTCCCTTACCCTCTTCTTTGCTGAGTTCTACAAGGACAACACTGCATCTAAGGCGGAGCAAGCTGATAGCCAGTGGGCACCTTTTAGACCGGTTTTAAGAAGGCAGACAGGTGGGGGCTGGCTAAGGGCTGACAGGTTGGTGGGGAAGTGCCCCATTTGCCCTGCTAGACTAGCATCCAATCAGTCAAATTTGATGTGGGGCTGGCAGATCTGCAGCCTGTTTTAGGGATCACTTTCAGTGCCCTCTGCTTGTACATTAGTGCATGAAACAAATATTGCCAAGAGACCAGAGGTTGCCTCAGAGCTCTCATCCAAAGACAGTTAAACACTATCACTGCTACCCTGGGCTGCTCACTGCCCAGAGAAGTGGGGGTAAATATAACAGAAGGCAGATGTTTCCTCCATGCTTCCAAGATCATTCCACAGTAATTATCTTTTGCCTCACCTTATTTGGGGAAGATGACCAGGGGCCAGCAGATTAACAGGAAGCAGAGCATCAGGATAATCGCCTGTGATTGATTTCAGGCAACTGTATGGCTCAAAGTAATCTGCAGCTGGTCCATTGATTGGAGCAGCTTGGTTTCCTCTAGACTGGAGTTGTTTCAAAATAATATTTCACAGTGTAGGGCCTAGGCATAACTGGCTAAATATTTGATGCTGATGAACTGTCACTCCAAAACTCATGCCACTTGCAATGAACAGGTTCCACAATTGATCCACCTTATCAAATTCTGCATTTTATTTTTTTTTTGAAGTGGGGGGTTAGTTATGGACAGGACAGGAACATTCATCACTTGTTGTTTATGCCCCGGCAGCCTCTAGGTTACATTACTGCCTCACGTTATATGTAGGGCTGCCTTTATAGATGGTTCAGAAACTTTGGCTGGTGCAGAATTTGCTAGTCAGGTTGCTCACTGGGGCAAGGCATTATGAGCATATTGCACGGATCTTGACCCGACCGCACTGGCTTCCAGTTAGTTTCCAGACAGACTCTGGTAATATGATTATGACACCCTGAGTGAGGTCAAAATTTGGCACCCCCTTCCCATATTTCTTAGTTTCACAACAATTTCTTTTGGTACAGTTGCTTCTTTATGGATCTTCTCAGCATGTACCTGTATAAGTGTAGGTTGTTGTTGTTATTGTTTTGTGCTGCTCGGCACGGTGTCCTGTGCAGGGGAACCGCCCATACCACCCTAAACCCAGCGCTGTTCAAAGTGCTGGTTTTGACCTACAGTATAAAGCCTTAAACAGCTCAGGACCGCAATACCTGAAGGAACATCTTCCCATAGGCATTTGGCTGGTCACTGTGAGAACAAGATGCTAGACTAGACGAGCCTTTGGCCTGATTCTGCAAGGTTCTTTTTATGCTTTTATATTCAGATTAAAAAAAGTTGGAATAAAAAAATACATTTCAAAGGACGATGGATGCATCTTTAGGTCACCTCCCCATCTTTACACACACTGACCTTTCCCACAATGCATCTGCTTTAGGTGGCAACCTTGTTAAAGCACCCTTTGTTGGTAAGGCCTACAGGTACAAAAGCCTGTGTTGTATGGTTATAGCCACATTTTGGAAAGACTTAAAAGATGCAAACTTTGAATACTTGGCATAAGGCGTATTGCCATTATGGAATACAGTGGTACCTTGAGTTACAGACGCTTCAGGTTACAGACACTTCAGGTTTCAGACTCTGCTAACCCAGAAATAGTACCTCAGGTTCAGAACTTTGCTTCAGGATGAGAACAGAAATTGCATGGCGGCGCAGCGGGAGGCCCCATTAGCTAAAGTGGTACCTCAGGTTAAGAACAGTTTCAGGTTAAGAACGGACCTCCGGAACTAATTAAGTTCTTAACCCAAGGTACCACTGTTGTATTGTAGCCGCACCAGCTGAGACTGGCAAGAGGAATGAAGCACAAAGACATCTTTCCTGGAGAATGGCAGAGCTTTATTTTGTTTGGAAACCAAAGGCCAGTTCCAAAGGTTTCTACTAACTTGTAGATCACATAAGAGCATTGTCAGGGAATCAGGAGCAGGAGCACTGGGGAGAGAGGATTGGGAGAGCGAAGGGGAAGAATCCGAGGGCAGCGTAGGGGAGTATGACAGTGGCCCGAGAGATTCCATGAGCTTCTCCAGCGAATCAGAAGATTCCCAGAAGGGGGCGCCGATGGTCAGGGCAAGGGGGGTCCCAGGGGGGACGCACCAGAAACAAGGAGCCAGAGGGGAACCCCAAAGCAGCAGTGGAGGATCAGGACCAGTTTCCCCACCAGAGCGTAGTGGGGGGGAGGAGTCACATGTGTCAGGAGCAGTGTCTCCTCCAGAGAGGGAGTCAGGGCTGACCACGCCTCCAACGGAGGGGAGGTCAGTTGCAGCTAGCCCCCCCGATGGGGGAAGCAGTGACAGCAGCAGTGGAACGGTCAGGAGGAAAGCTGCTGGCTGGGCGCGCGCGCCAAGTTCAAATGTGCAGGCGCGCGGAACAGCAGGAGACCCGGATGGGGAACCAGCTCCTAAAGCCCGCCGGAGGGAGGGAGAAGGCTCAGGGGAATCAGCGGGAGAAGAGGCTAGAAAGGGCGGAACCCCGGCGGGCAGGCGGACCCAGAGGAGGAAGGAGCAGCGGAGAAGGTGGAGCAAGGCTAGACTCTTAAATTGGTGTCAAGGGGGAGGAGACTCAGACGGAGCATCAGTGGTCTGACACTTTAGACGTGGGGCTGCGCGCTGCGGCTCTGGAAGTGAAACTGAACTTCAATAAAGGCTTTTATACTTAATAACGAAGCAGCGTTGGTCCTTTGTGAGCTGGGACCTAGGGTAGCCCTGACAGTATGCTCCGTCTCCATAAAAACCTCGCAGCGTGAGTTGGTGCAGCGAGGGGCAAGACTTGGTGTTTTGCGAGCTCACGAAGATAGGCAAAGATGACTACAGAGAGCCAGGTGAAAGAACTGCAAGAAGCAGTCACGACGCTTTACGCGGAAGTAGCAGCATCCAGGAAAAGAGAAGAAGAAGCAGTAGCGCTCTGCCGGGATCTGCAAGCCAGGTGGGACCGTTGGGGGAAAGAGGGGCTGCCAGGACCCAAACCGGAGGGAGTTGGCCTCGGGAAGAGGGGGGGCAGCCTGGTGGCCCACTTTGATGGGAACCTGCAGCAATACCCTAACTTCAGAGCTGACGTGGTTTACGCGCTCAATTTGCTTCGGAAAGACTTTAGAGATGAGGAAGAGAAAGTGGGCTTCATAATCACTCATTTGCATGGGGAAGCAAAAGCGTGGCTGCGGAATTTGTGGCGCGAAGAAGACCCCGCCCTCAAAGATTCCGATGCATTTATCAAAGCTATGGACGCTTGCTTTAAATCTACGGTAGATGTAGATGTTGCTCGGAGGGAAATGCATGGGCTACAGCAAGGGAAAGCGACGGTGAGACAATATCACTCACGCTTTTTTGCCTTACTGAACGTGCTGGGCTGGGAGAAGGACTCCATTGCTGTCAGAGACCTGTTCTGGGAGGGGCTAAGTGGAGAGGTGAAAGATGAACTGGCAAGAGGAGAAAGACCCCAAAATACCCAAGAAGTTGCCCAAAGAGCGTTGGCAATTGGTGTGCGCCTGGAAGGACGTAAGGGAAGCACCCCAGCCAGGACAACCCCTTTCTTTCCCAGAGAGGCGGGGCGGGCGCTGTCCATGCCTCCTTTGGGAAGGGGAGAAGAGCCGATGGAGATTGGTGGTGCAAGGGCTCAGACTGCCAGCAGAGCCCAAACACCGGGAGCAGTCAAGGGGAAGGCTCCTAGAGGGACCAGGAAGTGTTACATCTGCGACAGTGCACAGCACATGGCCAAAGAGTGTCCCCAGAGGCTCCAGAAGCACACTGCAGCCTCAGCAACAGTAAAGGGAACAGGTGAGCAGCTGAAACAGCTGCAGGGGGAAGAAGAAGCCTGGTTGGAAACAGAGCCACTGGGGCCCAACCAGGCAAGTCAGTGAAGCAGTCCCCAGAGATTTTACAGCCCACAGACCCCCTCCCACCCAAACCAGTGGTGCAACTCACCGCATCGCTCCAGTTGCCCAATGGGCACACCATGCAAGTACCAATAACCATTGACTCTGGGAGCAACGCAGACTTTATTGGAGTGGACTTTATCAAGCAACATCGCATAGCACTCATGCCAGCCACGATGCCCCTAAACGTCGTCACGGTCGATGGCAGGAAGCTACTGGGAGGAGAGGTGGTACAGCAAACACCACCGATGGTGATGCAAATTGGAAACCACCGCGAAGTCATCAGCTTCAACGTCACCCACCTGTCGGACACGCCCATAGTGTTGGGTATGAGTTGGCTGGATAGGCACAGCCCGGCATTGGCATGGTACCAGCGGCAGTTGACCTTCTGTTCCTCCTACTGCGCAGAACACTGCATCCAGACCCGCCAGGAGGAGGAGGGGCAAGAGGATGAACCGCAGCTACACCTAGGCATGGTGCAAGCGGTACCCAACAAGTACAAGGAGTTTTTGGAGGTCTTCTGCGAGAGGGAAGCGGATAAGCTGCCTCCCCACAGGCCTTACGACTGCAAGATTGACCTCCTGCCGGGAGCGACGCTGCCGACTGGGAAACTGTATTCCATGTCTGAAGATGAACTGCAAGAACTCAGGGAGTTCATAGATCACAACTTGAAGCGGGGGTTCATCCAAGAATCTAAAGCAGTGGGGGGCAGTCCCGTGTTTTTCGTGAAGAAGAAGGACACGCCCCAACGGAGACTCATAGTTGATTTTAGGACCATAAATTCCAAAACAAAGCCCGCAGCATTCCCCATGCCCAAGATCGACGACCTGCTCGCGACGGTGAGGAAGGGACGGATCTTCACCAAGTTGGATCTACGAGGGGCGTACAACCTTATACGCATGCGGGAGGGCGATGAGTGGAAGACAGCCATGTTTACACCTTTAGGCACCTATGAATATCGCGTAATGCCTTTTGGTCTGCAAAATGGCTCCCATACCTTCCAAGCTTTCATGCATCACGTGTTAGCGGGACTCCTCTACAAGAAGTGCGTCTGCTTCCTGGACGATATCCTGATCTTCTCGGAATCGCAGGAGACTCACGAGAGGGACGTCAAGGAGGTCCTGCAGAGGCTACGGGAGCACAGACTTTACGCCAAATTAGAGAAGTGCCAGTTCGACATGACGGAGGTGGATTTTCTGGGCTACAAGCTGTCCGACAAGGGACTCGCCATGGACAGCGCCAAGGTCCGCGCGGTGTTGGACTGGAAGAGCCCGCGCAATCGGAAGGAGGTCCAGAGGTTCGTCGGCTTCGCCAACTTTTATCGCAAGTTCATCAAAGGGTTCGCGAAGGAGACGGCGGCCATCACGGACACCCTCAGCTCCAAGAAGAAGAAGTTCACCTGGACGGACCAGGCGGAGCAGTCCTTTCGGAGACTCAAGCGTCTCTTCGCGTCCGAAGAACAGCTGCTACATGTAAACCCCAGCAGACCAATGAGGGTTGAGACGGACGCCTCAGACAGAGCAGTGGGGGCCGTCCTGTTGCAGCAAGATCCGCAAGGGGAATGGAGGCCGTGCGCATTCTACTCCAGGAAACTCAGCAAGGCGGAACAGAACTACACCATCTGGGACAGGGAGTTGCTGGCCATTCATGCAGCTTTCAGGGCGTGGCGGCACTTCCTCGTTGGAGCCAGACACACAGTGCAAGTCCGCACGGACCATAAGAACCTGGAGTACTGGCGCACGGCGCGGTTCCTGAACCAGAGACACATCCGCTGGGCGGAGTTCTTTGCGGATTTCGATTTCCGGATAGAATACATCCCGGGAGACAACAACGTCATGGCGGATGCACTATCCAGGAAGCCGCAGTATCTCGAGGAAGCGGCGCCGGTGGCGGCCAAGCACATTTTCGCACCGAAAGCGTGGGCGTGCGCTTCAGCTGCCGTGGACCTGGACGCGGTGCGTCGAGCGCTGCAGACGGATTCGTTCGCACAATCCAAGATGGAGGAGGTGCGAAGAGGCACAGCGAAGGACGACGAGTTCCAGATACGAGACGGACTGCTCATCCGCAAAGGGGCTCTCTACGTGCCCGGAGACGACCTCCGCGCGAAAGTCTTGCAGCAGCTACACGACGCGCCCAGCGCTGGGCACTTCGGCAAGGACAAAACGGCGGAATTAGTAACCAGAGACTTTTGGTGGCCCAAGGTGAGGGGAGAAGTCGCGGATTACGTCTCCAGGTGTGACACCTGCCAAAGGGCCAAGCCAGTACACAGGAAGCCAGCGGGTCTACTAGAACCCCTACAGACGCCGCTCGAACCGTGGGAGAGAGTGGCCCTGGACTTTGTCACAGATCTGCCCAGCTCGCGAGGCAAAACAGCGGTGCTCGTGGTCGTAGACATGTTCACCAAGATGGCACACTTTATTCCGTGCGCGAAGGTGGCCACAGCGGAACAGACCGCCAAGCTGTTCATAGACCACGTGTTCAAAGCTCACGGCTTGCCGCGGTCCATCCTGTCCGACCGGGGTCGCCAATTCGTCTCGAGCTTCTGGCAGAAGCTGCTGGGCATCCTGAACGTCAAGATCAACTTAGCGTCGGCACGACACCCGCAGACCAACGGACAAGCGGAGAGGGTCAACGCCATCATGCAGCAGTACCTGCGATGCTACGCCAATCAACAACCCTCGACCTGGGTGGACTACCTACCGCTGGCCGAGTTTGCCTACAACAACACGAAGCACGGGTCTACGGGAGTGACACCGTTCTTCGCCAATAATGGGCGGCATCCCAGAACTTTCCCAGGGTTAGAGACGAAGGGGGAGGGGGAGCCAAGGGGAGCAGAGCACTTAGCAGCAGAGTTACAGGAGGTCCACGAGCAACTCCGCAGGCAATTGGAACTGGCGAAACACGCCTACAAAATGCAGGCAGACAAGCACAGGAGGGTCGGGGAGGACATCCAGGTGGGGGACTGGGTCTGGTTAGCAGCCCAGGCAGTGCCGGCCAGGACGCTAGCTAAGAGGAAGCTCAAGCACAAGCAGCTGGGACCTTACCAGGTCGCGGCGCAAATCAATCCAGTGGCCTTCCGGTTGACACTCCCGGAGGGCTCCAGAATGCACCCAGTCTTTCATAGGTCAGTGCTCACACCCTACAGGGAACCCCACAGGTTTCAGGCGACAGGGAACGCGCCAGACACACTTAGTGAATCTCCGAAGAGGGAGGGGTCACGGAGGGCGACGCCACTCAACGAGGTCACGGAGATTTTGGACTCGAGGTGGGGGGAAGAGGGGGTGGAATACCTCCTCGCCAGGGAAGGTACCCCAGCCAGTGCCAACAGGTGGGTACCGTGCTATGCCGTGGAGGAGCACTATCTTAAAGACGAGTTCCATGCACTCTTCCCACACAGACCTATGCCGGCAGAGTATTTCGACGACTGGCTCTTCACGCCCACACTGTCAGCCAGTACGTTCCAGGGTTTTTCATCAGCTGAAGAGACGACGCCAGACACTAGCTCCTCGGAGGGGTCTCTCTCGGGGTTTGCCACAGACCGCTCCTATTGGTGGGACACTCAACCGGAGGTGGGGTGGCGCAGGGAGCTGCTGCGGGGACCTTTGCAAGCTGTCTCACCAGAGGTACCCGGGGGAGGGGAGGACATGGACGTGTTGGGGGAGGATCCTGGATTCGAGCACATCAGCAGAGAGATGGAAGCCGAGGAAATCGACGTCGACGAGCCCGTTGCGGTTGGGCCGGATCCAGTGGACCGGCTACACACCAGGGGGGAAGAATGGTATCCCGCACTCACACCCACTGGACTGGAGCACCCGGAACCCACACCCGAAGAGGGGGAGGGGGGAAGGGGGGGCTTCGAGGGGGGGATGGATGTCAGGGAATCAGGAGCAGGAGCACTGGGGAGAGAGGATTGGGAGAGCGAAGGGGAAGAATCCGAGGGCAGCGTAGGGGAGTATGACAGTGGCCCGAGAGATTCCATGAGCTTCTCCAGCGAATCAGAAGATTCCCAGAAGGGGGCGCCGATGGTCAGGGCAAGGGGGGTCCCAGGGGGGACGCACCAGAAACAAGGAGCCAGAGGGGAACCCCAAAGCAGCAGTGGAGGATCAGGACCAGTTTCCCCACCAGAGCGTAGTGGGGGGGAGGAGTCACATGTGTCAGGAGCAGTGTCTCCTCCAGAGAGGGAGTCAGGGCTGACCACGCCTCCAACGGAGGGGAGGTCAGTTGCAGCTAGCCCCCCCGATGGGGGAAGCAGTGACAGCAGCAGTGGAACGGTCAGGAGGAAAGCTGCTGGCTGGGCGCGCGCGCCAAGTTCAAATGTGCAGGCGCGCGGAACAGCAGGAGACCCGGATGGGGAACCAGCTCCTAAAGCCCGCCGGAGGGAGGGAGAAGGCTCAGGGGAATCAGCGGGAGAAGAGGCTAGAAAGGGCGGAACCCCGGCGGGCAGGCGGACCCAGAGGAGGAAGGAGCAGCGGAGAAGGTGGAGCAAGGCTAGACTCTTAAATTGGTGTCAAGGGGGAGGAGACTCAGACGGAGCATCAGTGGTCTGACACTTTAGACGTGGGGCTGCGCGCTGCGGCTCTGGAAGTGAAACTGAACTTCAATAAAGGCTTTTATACTTAATAACGAAGCAGCGTTGGTCCTTTGTGAGCTGGGACCTAGGGTAGCCCTGACAAGCATGTTTTACAGTTGTATACTGTTATAAATCCTGGTGTATGTATGGGAATGCTGACTTCCATAATGTACTTTAGGGGGTTCTCCAGGGAAAACTCCATTGGGTTTGTTGGGTTATCTTTGTTTCTCAGACATATATGCACATGATTTTGAAAATAATAAAATTAGAAGAGGAAAGGCCAGCTTTGAAATTTTTGCTGCATCGGGGTAGAACTTGGTTCCCCTTGGATGGTGCGAGCAGCACAAAGCCCTCACAAGTTTTCTTTCCGCAACCAAAGCCGACTCCTCTTCACACGTGGATAGCGTGCGGTCGGCAGAGCAGCAGGCACTGATCTCTTGTGACAGCTGCTCCTGAGGCTGGCTGCGGAAGGGATCGTCATCGGGCAGCGATGGGAGGAGGGCAATATTTAAGCGCTCCCGTAACACACTTGCCCGACTGTACTGCTGGAACGCGGCACACAAGGATCCAGAAGCTGGTGAGTGGTGGGATGAATGCTTATGAATATCACCCTTGCGTCTGAGTAAAAAATGAACAAGATGGGAGCAGGGCAGGCTGAAGAATGGGGAAGATGGTTGGGAGCAATGGGGGAATGTAGGACGATGTTCCACCGTGCACTGCTGTGACCCAGGGAGTTGCCCTGCAGTAGGCGACTGATGTGGCTGAAATGTGAATTGTATTTACTTAACTCTAAAACAGTCCGTGCAGTTAGCCCTTAGCAATGGTGGGCACTCCACAATTCATTGATTGCCAACTGAGCTACCTGTAGACAAGATCTATAGACAGTTCCACAGTTTCAGTGGGTGTTTGCTGCAACCTCCTCCTCTTCCTCTTCTTCCTCCTTCTGTTCTTGGACACCATGTTCTAACGAGCTCTTTCCCCTTCCTCCCACAGCCTGAATCAACTTAAAATAACTGTACAAAGCTACGAGGGAGGAATCAGAGGGGGGAAAGGTGACAGCAACCTATCCTTTCTCTCACTTGCTCTGGGCTATGATCTTCCGCCTGAAGTGTTTAACCCCAGGGTACTTCCGCCTCCTACAAGTAAGCTCAATACTTCTTACCTTGCGGAGTGTTAGAATATTTTAAAGTCTGTGATCTTGAGCAGAATCAGCTCCAAAGTAGCGTATTCAGTAGTGTGGTTAGGTAATTTTAGACTCTGAATGAATTGTTACTCTGCCCTTTTGACACCTGCGATGTATATTTGCAGGACCCGTCCTATTTTTTGTGATTGCATTTTGTGATTTTAAGTTACAATTATTTTATTAATGTTGTATTTTAAATTGATGTAACCTGCCCTGGGTCCTTAGGGTGAAGGGTTGACTAATAATAATAATAATAATAATAATAATAATAATATGGGGGAACTCTTTAGATCTCAGGTGGAGAACCTGTGGCCTTGCAGCTGTTGCTGGATTACAGCTCCCATCATCTCTGACCATTGGCCATGTTGGTTGGAGTTGATGGGATCTGGAGTCCAACAACATTTAGAAGGGCATAGATGGCTAGCAGCCATGGTTTGTCAGTTGATGCTAACCCTGCCCCACACCTGCACTCTTGGGTCATCTTTTCACCAAGTGCCAAGTGCCAGATTCTATCAAGCCAAGTTCTTGTCAATAAGTGGTTTCACCACTTTCAAGTTCCTAGCAATTTCAAGGTGTGCCACAACTAAACCTTTGGAGAGCCTTGAGTTTTTCAGTTGATGCATTCATTGAGAACTTGCCATCCACTGAGTAGCCAAGGAAGACTTAACACCGAAGCTCAGTGGGGCTTACTTTCACGTAAAGATGCAGTTAGAAGGGTTGCAGCTCTCCGAGCTAGGTCTTATCTCTGTCTTAACCAGAAATTCATTGATTGCAATGGAACTTGTTTCACAGCAACAGATACGTATCAACAGTGAGGATCATTTTAGTTTTGCAGCTGACAAAAAGTGACCATAGGCTGCTGCCACTTTGAGCTGGGGAACACCTTGCTTAACCTTATCACTTCTGGCTGTTCTGTTTTATTGTACAAAAGCAGCTATCTCCCAGCTACTTTTCCTGGGGGAACAAAAGAGGTAAGAGCCATAGCTCAGCCACAGAACATTTGTTTTTCAAGCAGACGGTCCCAGGCTTGATCCCTGGTGTCACCTGGGAAAGATTGTGGTTTGAAATCCACTATAGACAAGGCACAGCTAGGTGGACCAATGGTCTAACTCTGTTTAGGGGAGGGGGCACTAGCTCAGCAGTTGAGTGCATGATTTGCCTGCTGAAGGTCCCAGGTTTGACCCCCAGGTAGGCCTGGGAAAGATCCTGTCTGAAATCCTGGCGAGATGCTGCCAGTTAGTGTAGAGAATACTGATCTAGATGGACCAGTGATTTGAAACAGTGTAAGGTGGCCTCCTACATGAGCGTTTGGGGCGGGTGAATGGGGAAGCAGCATTATTCTCCACCCCCATTAAGAAATTGGCCTTCCTTAGCCTAAATCCCACTTGCACATCTTCTGACATCCAGCTTCCATAGATTTTTTTAAAAGCCTGAATATTAACTTTGCACTCTTATTACATTAGTATGAATATTAACTTAACACCTGCACAACTGCCTTCAAACCAGGTTGTCAGTTTAACACTCCAAGCTCACGTGAACAAGAGCTGGCTAGCAACATGCATCTCTTAGATCACACTGCCTGCTGAACAGAGCTGTGTGTTTCTGGCCAGGGGAGGAGAGGGGAGGATGCTGCGTATGGCGGAGCCACGTGAGGAGATGCTGGCTGGTTCATGCAAAGCCCTGCAGTGCTGGAGACTGCACTTAGTTTAACCATACTCTAGGGTACCCAAATGGGATTTTCAGCATCATCAAAAAGGAATAGATCCACTGGCTAATCCTACACTTGGTACCTGTCCCTGGTACACAAGAGACATTTGGGGAACTGCTGAGAATACCTTTTTAAAGCGTTATTAGTACAAATACACACAAAAACTCTCTCACTACCACCATCTCTCTGCCAAACATGCCAGGCAGCTTTCAGATTTCATCTCTGCCTCCCTCCGTCAGGTTTCTAGAAATTAAGGTTGCAATCCTGTACTCACTCCCCTAGGAATAAGCCACACTGGGGCTTGCTTTCGGATAGACCTATAAAGGATCATGCTGTAAATTTCTGGTTCTTGGCTGTAGTGTGCATGCGCATGAACTTCCAATGTGTGTGCAGTCTCCTCCACCACCTACCTGGCTGGCTGGCAAGCGTGGCTGATTTGCTTGACCTGCAGGCAAGGTCCATTGCAAAATTAAACAGGCAACCCTATTTCTCCCCCGAGTGTCATATAAGGAAACAGCTCTAATCACTTAATTAACACAGAATTGCTCCAGCAGCCTGTGTAATATCAGCTACTTCAAAGTTAATGATGTACAACTAACCAAGATGACAATCCCTGAGGCAAACTCTTCAGCAAAGTTCCCTGTTTGCTAGGATGTTGAGAGAGGGTGTGTCTTAAGTCTAAACCGGTGGTGCACAATGCAGAAGGTATGGTCTAGTTTGCCAAAACACAGTGTAAAAGTAAACAAAGAAAGGCTCGTTCTTGAAAAGAGATTTAGCAATTGTTAGCTACTGGAGTGGTTTCTCCCATCCGATGTCAAGGAAATAAACAACTACTGTACCTGACTTTTAGAAAACATCTGAAGGCAGCCCTGTTTAGGGAAGTTTTTAATATCTGATGTTTTACCTGTTTTTAATTTTCTGTTGGGAGCCACCCAGAGTGGCTGGGGAGGCCTGGCCAGATGGGCGGGATATAAATAACAAATTATTATCATCAATCATTTAAAAAAGATAGAGGGTTAAAACAAAAACAAAAAAACTGAAAAACCTCTCTCTTGCTGCCTAAAAGTGTAATTTGCAATACAGCATTGTATTTTGGTGTTGGAGTATAATTCATAGTATGAATTTGACCGATTTGCACTACACAAATGCCGGGTTTGCTTTTGACATTCTAAGGCAGCGATGGGGAACCCATGGCTCTCAAAATGGTGGCTACATTTCCCATCATCCTTGATTACTGGTCATGATGAAGGAAGTTGGGAGTCCTGCAGCATTAGAAGAGCCCTGCTAGATGAGACCAAAGGTTCGCCTAGTTCAGTATCCTGTTCTTATGATAGCCGACCAGATGTGAACAGGAAGCCTGCAAGTAGACATGAGGGCACCGCTTTTGATGCCCAACAACCCTGGAGAGCCACTGCCAGTCAGGATGGGTCAAGTGGCTCTGACTCTGTATAAGGAGGTTCTCCACCCCAGTGGCGTAGTGTGGGTTGTCAGCACCCGGGGCAAGGCAAGTAATTTGTGCCCCTAACCCGTGGATTTGCGCCCCCTAACCCTAACCCTCAGATGTTGCGCCCAGTGCGGCCGGCCCCCCCCGCACCCCCCACGCTACGCCACTGCTCCACCCCAGTTCTAAAGGTTTACACCTCAACTTTTCCATCCCTACAGATGCAACTGGCCAGTGGACTGGAGTCAGAACCTCAAGACCGGCTGATGAATCACCTGGCTTTACTGCTGGCCATTATGGGATTAAGCCTCTCCTATTACAGCGCCCGGCAAATGAGTGAAGAGACCAAACCAAATCCGGAACCTTGACCCTTGGGCTGCCGAGCGGCAGCTGCACGGGCCAAAGAGGACTCCAGGAACGCACAGAAAAGAAACAAGGTTGGAGAGAGACCCTGGCACGCACTCTGCGGCACAAGCAGCATCCTTTAGGTATCCTGTGCATGCGCCGGCCGGGTGGCTCACATTAGAAAACTCAGCGCCAACTTTCCTTGTTCTTTCACAGACGGTGTGTTGCTAGTGCCCCTTCCGGCCATGCTAGTTTCATTCTCTCCTCCTGGATCCTCCTGGCCAATTCAGCTATTGCCCAACTTGCTTCATTCTAGTTTCAGGGGGCCACTACCAGGGTTGCATTCCTCTGCCCCAATTTACCCCTGGATCTGATCCTCATTCAAAGCCCAGAAATGGATTTAAACCAGGATGGCCACGCAGGAAGGAAGCTGAAGAGCTAACCTCATTGGTTGGGTCCAATATTGCCTTAGCTTGTCACAGGAAGCTTTCTGCCTGGGCATATTAAGGTTGCCCTCCAGGGGATGCAGCAGGGAATTATTATTATTATTTGACACTGTAATAGAGTTGGGTCTTTTCTTCACAGGGGATTAACAGCCACACATGGTGGCAGTTGAGCTGGTGTCACCTACCCACCCGTCAGCAGGGGTGATCCTGCAGCCCAGAACCTCCCTGCTAAACACAAAGGCCACCCCACTTGTTTTATGAACCACCTGAAAGATGACATACATTAAGTGATATAGCCCAACGGAGAAAAGGGGAAATTGCCAGTTTCTAGAGTATCAACAACTCAGCTGCTCAGTTTGCGAAGTCAGAAGACACCCTGTCATGGCAGAGCATGCAGGTCCTCCTCTTAGCATTGTCCTAAGCTGCTAGAGTGACATGCACACTCCTGCCAGTTGCTGCCTTAAAGCAGTTATGGTGAACCTTTTGGACCTCTAGATGCTGCTGAAGTACAACTCCACCAGCCCCAGCAAGCATGGCCAATGGCTGTTGTTCAGTAACACCTGGAGGGCCAGATATTCCCTGCATCTGCCTTACAGCATTGATCTTCAGTGCGGTGTTAGGACCCTAACATGGGTACCAGCCTGACCTAAAGGGGTTGGAGCAGTGGTTAAGACAAGGATGGGGAGCTTTCAGCTCAGAGGCCAAATGTCTGGCCCTCCGAACTCTCCCCAGGCTACACCCTTCCCTGGCCCTGCTTTACACCCCGGATTGTGTCCTAGAAATCTGATGAAGCTTCTCACTTGTCCGGATGGAAGATGTAGAGGGGTGTGTGCAGATACTGTATAAAAGTTAAAATTTGCATTTATTGCTCTGCCCACTTCTGCCTCCAGCCCCGCCCACCACCAGCATGTGGCCCTCGGGAGCTTGCTCAGGAGAGAATGTGGCCCATGGGTCAAAAAAGATTCCCCACACTTGTTTTGAGAGAATAGGAAAGAGGGAGAAAGACGACATAGATCTACAGTAAGAAATTAAATATGGATCCTTTGTTACAGATGGAGGTTGAAAGGTGGGTCTTTTATAGACGAAGATCAAAGTCTTACACAGTTCCCAAAGAAAAGGGGTTTATTCCTAGAGGGCCAGGCCCACCCCCTCACAGTATGTAGAGGGGCAGGGAGAAAAGGTCAGATGAGCATAATGCACTGCATAAAAAGGCAAGCGAATGTATTACAGACGGTTGAACGAGCGCATTCGCTGCCTGCTCCCTCCCACTTGACTTGGCCAAAGCAGTGCATCATGGGAAAACCAAAAGGAACTGCAGACTGCCCGTTACGTAACGGAATATGTGGCCAGACAGCTGTGACCTACATCATGCCTTCCCATGAGCAATTAAGGAGAGGGGGATTTTTAAAGGCGCTCAGCCTTCCGTTTTAAAAAATGCACCCATAGTTTGGGGTTGGCGAGGAGTTTCAAAGGGTGCAAAGGCGAGGCAGGTGAATCTTTCACCTCTTACAGGAGGATAATTGTTGCCTTCTTCAGGGAGTTTCAGACCAATTTACCCACAGAACACAGGAAGCTGCTGTTTACCTGGTCAGAGTGGTTTTTGCATTTTGCCCAGTATTTGTCTACTTTGGCAGGCAGAGGCCCTCCAGACTCTCAGGCAGAGGCTTTCTCATCACCTGCTATCCACTGCTCCTTAAGCTAAAGATACCAGGGCTTGAACCCTGCATACAAAGCAGGTGCTTTGCCACTCGGCTATGGCCCCCCGTTAAATCTTCAACACCAAAATCTGCCCTTGTTCCTCTCTAGATTAGGCTCTTGCTAAGGCAGCTAGATCTCAAACACCATACTAGCCGATTCATCTGTCTCATACCAACAATGCTAGGAATAAACGTGTTGCACTGTGTACAATAAATCTCCGTTTTAAAGAATGTTGCCTGTGTCATTTTTGCACCCTGGGAGCAGCTGTTCGCTTCATGACCAAAGCCAGTCTTTCCTTAAGCAAGGGTGGGGAAACCCCAGGGGTCAAATGTGAACCTTCAGACCTCTCTCTGTGCTCCCTGGGACCCTGTGCAGGCCCCTCCCCTCCCAAGTCACACCCCTCACCAGTTAAAAACAAACAACACAGATTATCAGAGTTTAGAGACTTGCAACAGATTCCATGATCAGAGCCATAAAGGCTAGAATAATTCTTGACTCTGTGTCCCCCCTAAATAGCTAAGGGAGAGGCAGTAGTGGCGATTAAAAGCATCCCTCCCTCTTCTTCCAAAAGCCTTTTTGTATAGAGGCTTAATCTCTGCTGATCCACAGCAAATGATGTGCTTGTTTCAGCAGATGTCAACAGCTAAACGCGTTGCAGCAATAAGCACGAACGGCTGTGGCAAAGGATTTATTTCTGCTCCTAGGATGCCAACCATTTATAGCAGGGGTTGGAAACCTTTGGCTCGCCGGGTGTTGTTGGGCTCCAGCTCCCATCAGCCCCAGCCAGTGAGGCCAAGGGTTGGGGATGATGGAAATTGTAGTCCAGAAACATTTGGAGGGCAGCATGTTCCCCTCCCATGATTTCTAGGGTCTAAAAGGGCTAGCAATATCTCAATTCAACAGGCATGACAAGACACACAAGACATACAAGATGTTAGGGCCTGACTCACTCGATCACAGCAGTATTAAGTTTAGTGATATTTCCATATGGCCTAGAAAGTGGGCATGTAGTATACACCACAGTGTAACCCAAAATGATTCAATTACTTCCATACCACCCAGAAATCTGAACCTGGTACACAGTTCCATGCTTACCTAAATGAGATGTACATTTGCAGTATCTCATTCAATCACCTAATTCCCGAAAAAGGTTTTTAAAAAACCCCACAAACGCATCCAGACCTTGCAACGTAATATACCTTGTTGTAAGCTAGCAGACCATTTGTAAAGAATTATCAAGTGATAACGTTACACAACTAGCTATTTAAATGTCTGCAGGACCCACGCTTCGGAACTCTCCGTCTGTTGACATCAGGCAGCTGCCTTCAGTGTTCTCTTTGCAGAGCCCGCTAAAAACATTTTTGTTTAGGCAAGCCTACCCAGACATGTAGAATGCTGACAGGTGTTTTAATCTGTTTTTAGATTATCACTGATTTTTACTATGTTTTAAATGTTTCCACTTGTGGTTTTTAAAGAGTTTTTATTGATAATTTTATTGTTTTTTTTTCTTTTTGTAAACCACTTTGAGGGTTCCCCCCCTTACAATCCAGTGGTATATATTTTTTTCCTAACTAACTAACTAACTAACCAACCAACCAACCAACCATCCTGTGGGAGCAAGTCCAAAGCTTTACTATGTGCTGTGTGAATTGCTCCCTTTCATCGAAACAAGCAAAGGTTGTTGGTGTGGGCATCCGTCTGTCTCGAGAGACAACAGAGGATGCCTGCGGGCGTCAAGTCAAACTTATGCATTAGCAGCACTGAAGTGACCTCCCTGGGGTGCAAGCCTGGGCTGTGTGTATGGAGGTCTTGGGACAAGACCCCCCTCTCTGCCACACTGATGTGGTCCAAATGAAAGCAGAGTAATACATTTGGGCACCAGCTTGGCTGCAGGACTTGCTAGAAGGAGGCGTACAAGGCGCCATCCAACCTTCTTAGGGACTCCACTCCAGATTTGTGTAGGGTTGACTCTTTAGCCTTTTCTTCTCCTGAAGATTTCCCGCAAGGCAGCGGAGGTTTAGGATCAGAGTTTTCCTTCTCCTGGATGAGCTACCTTCCCAGGTGGACAAGCCCCATCTGCCCAGGGCAGAAGCAACAAAACCAGGCATGCGATGAGGAGGGAAGAGGTGAGGAGGGCACATGCAAGAACATGGCTTGTTCTCTCTTCCACCTGTTCTCCCGCACAAGAATACCTCATCCCATTCTAAATATCTGGCTGCACTCACAATAAGAGACGCTAAAGTCTGGCAAGATTTCTCTTAACCCACCAATGCACACTTAATGGATGAATGGAGAGCTCTAAGCAAAGTTAGTTGTTCTGAACACGGAACCCAAAGCAATTGTTCCTCAAGTAAGTCATGCAAACTGAATGGTTTCTGTGTGTCATCTGCTGCTCTTCTTCTTCCAGGCCCTTGAAAGTCTACTTTATAGCATTCAATCAAATCAAGCGAAGCACAAGGCCCAGCGTCAGCCCAGCAGCTTGCCAGCTCATTTATTAAAAGGGTCTCATTTGGAAGCTGGAGAAAGGTCACATTCAGAGCAGAATGCTAAAAATCCACAGTCAGGGCTTACAAACATGAGCCGCTATAAGAGACGCAATTAGTTACATAAGCAGGTCAATAGGACAGTGGGGAGGTCTGCTCATCCGCTCCCAGACCTCCAGATGAACTCCATCTTCTGCCAAAAGGACAGGATAAGAGTGCTGGTTCCGTCACAAAAAATAAAAGCGACGCTTATGTCCACTGAAGCCATTTTATGCCCCAGTTCTACTACCATGAAATAGCTGTGGTTGAAGCCCCATGTCACTTATGCCAAATCACACACCCCTCCCCACTGTCTCAAGTTATCTACAGAATTTTCAGATGGGATCCACTTCTCTCAGCCAGATTCCTCCATCTCGTCCAACGGTTGTGTGTGGACTTCGACTTTCTTCGGAGGTATATAGGACCCCATTCCAGCCGCTCTCTCTGCTTCCTCCTGGGTGTACGGCTCCTCGCTCAGCTGCTTCAGTCTACAAAGCAAACAAAATCAACTTAAGTCAAATGAGCTTGCAAACTTTGGCGCTCCACCTCCCACCCCGAAGCTGCTTAAACTGATTTACTTAAGTCTTAAAAAAGCCAATTTCCACTACTTTTCTCCTTACAGTTGCATCCAGTGCTAGTACTACTCAAAGTAAAAAAAGGTAAAGGTCCCCTGACAGTTAAGTCCAGTCGCGAATGACTCTGGGGTTGCGGCGCTCATCTCACTTTAACTGGCCGAGGGAGCCAACATTTGTCCGCAGACAGTTTTTCCTGGTTGTGTGGCCAGCGTGACTAAGCCGCTTCTGTTGAAACCAGAGCAGCGCATGGAAACACTGTTTACCTTCCCGCTGGAGCAGTACCTATTTATCTACTTGCACTCTGACGTGCTTTCGAACTGCTAGGTTGGCAGGAGCTGGGACCAAGCAACGGGAGCTCACCCCATCGTGGGGATTCAAACTGCCGACCTTCTGATCGGCAAGCCCTAGGCTCTGTGGTTTAGACCACAGCACCACCCGCATCCCCTACTACTCAAAGTAGACCCATTTAAATTCATGGACCTAAGTTAGTCACGTTCATTAATTTTAACTAGCATTGGCTACAGCCCATATTCTACCAACTGCATGGTTAAGAGCCATTTAGATGGCAGTGCTATAAGTCAAGGAGGAGCCACTGATGCACTGAGATGGAAACCGTTCCACTGCATTCTTTCCCATTTCAAGAAATGCACTTGTTTAATGAAATTAATTAGCAACACAATTAATACATTGGAAGTCAAACTGGACACCTAGAATGGATACCATATGCTAATAGTCAAATGTAAAATCAAATCAGTATTTTGTCGTTGTTGGGTTTTTTTCAGGTGACTCTCCCAGGAAATAGACATCCTAAAATGAGTTAACAGTTTTCAGAAGAACAATCCATGAATCCTGGTTTGCACACAACACTAACTCTGGTTCCTTTCCTCTTCTGTGGGTCCTTAAAATATGTATCACAGGCTAAAGGTTAGGGAAGAGAGAAGTACACAATAAAAACTATGTTGTGAAGGTGCCAGACACATCTATACAAAGAGGAAATCCCACCCCAAACTTCTGAGAGTAGCACAGCTGCCAAGAGGGCCCCCACTGCCCATCTTTTTCACTTATTTTATAACAAACATATATTAACCAGACAGCACCCAGGCAACATACATAAAATTAGTGAAGTGCTTTCCCAAAACGTTGGAAGGTTAAGAGAGATGGGTGCATAGGCAAGCCTATGTGTCTACAGGTGTTAATTCCCTAGAGAAAAAGGCTATTCTGTATAATACACTGAATTCATATTACCTCTTTTTGTGAACCTTAGATCTGAAGTGATCCTTCATGCTTTTTAAATCAACGAAGTATCGCCTGTTGAGGGAGAAAAAGGAAAAAAAGTTAAGCTGGTTGATGCCTATTGAAAAACAGAAAGTTCATTCCCAGAAATTATTTTGTTGACCTACATTTATCTGTGCCTATTGCAACGGCACCAAGCAAATATTTGAATGCATGAAAATGGCCATCAGAACTGCAGGCTGAGCTTTCATGTCATTTCACATCACCTCAACCCTCTAAACCAGTGTTCGAAACTCCCATTGTTCTAGGTTCATTTTGCGACAGGGAATTTCATTAGTGCAAGCAGTTTCTGAGCTCTGGACGCAGTACTGCGCCTAGGATTTCAAATTAAAACTGCAGAGTGGAAGGAAAGGAGGACCTTTTTCTGCCTCGCTACTTCCAGCTACTCTCTGAAGACTGGAGAAGAGACCCTTTTATGAATATTAGGAGGGTGAGCAGGGGAAGAACTAGATCTTGTGAAAAATGAACATAATATTTTAGCTGCAGTTCATTCATTTTCAGCTTTGTATTCCTGTTATTAAAAAGCGCACCTAGACAGTCAGTTGTTGTGCCCATAAC
Organism: Podarcis filfolensis; assembly: GCF_964270895.1. Classification (NCBI taxonomy): domain Eukaryota; kingdom Metazoa; phylum Chordata; class Lepidosauria; order Squamata; family Lacertidae; genus Podarcis; species Podarcis filfolensis. The sequence continues at coordinate 63,857,519 of NC_139611.1, read as the reverse complement.
CCAGGTTTAAGGTGCCATTTAGCTCCTAGCTTTCATATTTCAGTTTCTAGCAAAGCTCTAAACTTGTCCACTTTTCTTGGCAATGCAGAAGAAACTGCCCTGATTCTGCCCAGTTAGGAGTGCGGGATCCAGCAACATGTGCTCCCTCCCAGGAACAAATAGCCCCTTTAATTTTAACCAATTAAGGGATACATCAGTTAAGCTCCTAATGCAGGATTCTTCAAACTCAGCCCTCCAGATGTTTTTTTGGCCTACAACTCCCATGATCCCTAGCTAGCAGAACCAGTCGTCAGGGATGATGGGAACTGTAGTGTCAAAACATCTGGAGGGCCGAGTCTGAGGAAGCCTACTTTAAACTTTCGTATCTCTGTGCTAAAAAACGAGCAGGGTCGCGCTCGAAGCGGCTTTCTTTTTTACGCAGGCGCAGTAAGCAAAAACGAAGTCGTAGCGAGACAAACCGAACCCCGGCCCCGCCTTTCCCTTTTACGCACGCGCAATGCAGGCAATAGTGCTGGGCGCTCCCGGGCATGTCAGGATCCGGCTCTTGGCGCAGCAGCTTGGCAGATTTCTCAGGCAGCATATCCTCGTGGATCTGATCCAGATCCCGGCGCCGCCGCTTCGTCTTCCATTGGCGCGCCAAGGAATGTGCCTTGTGGGAGCCTGTCCGGCGACACCGGCTAGGGGCCATACTTCGCTCGAGAGGCTCACCAACGAGAGAAAGGAGGGAAAGGAACTTCCGCTTCCGGCGACTGTTCACAACGTCATCACATGTCGACACCCCTGAAACTATTATAATTTTTTTTTTAAGGTGGCGATTTGTAAACATCGCTTATTAATAAAGCAACTGTCTGCGCCTGCTGACGTTTATTATTGTGGATACCATAACTGAGCTCCCCTGTGTACTTTCTGTCTTCCCTCCTCCGTCCGGTTTAATGGGGCATAACTTGAACTAATATGTATCTATTTAAATTATTTATATGTATATTCTGCCAGTCCACAACATAAATGAATAAAACATATGTAACATAAGCTCAACAAAACAAGCTGAAACAAAGGAAACACAAGTAGGCTTGGGTTTTTTTAATGTTTTTTAAAAAAAATGTGTGATATCCAATATCATTTCAGTAGGTCCAGCTTTGGATGTCACTCGTTAAATTACTGAAATTCAAATGAAGGACAGCAAGACCTAATAAAATAGACTTTTGACAAAGTCTCCCATGATACTCTTGCAGAGACGCTGGTAAAATGTGGGCTGGACAAGGTAACTGTTATCTTAATAGACATAAGCAGTTGCAAGAGCAGAGCATTTTTTTATTTTAACAAAATGTATATACTCTTTACTCGAACAAAATACCACTGAGTGCTTTAAACATAAGCCTAAGGTTGCCTGCACATGGGATGGTGCCCATAAATGGTTTGAGACACTGAATGACACTGGAACCACTGCCCCTCCTGTCCTTCCAGTGGTTTGCCTGGCTGGTCATGGCCGATGCCCATTGGGGCTGGTGGGACACAAGGCAGGGAGGCGAACAGTGATAGGCCAACTACCAGGAGCAGGCGCTTTTTGGTAGTGCCACCGACTCAATGGAATGTCCTTTAGAGGGAGGCCTTTATGGCCTCAACACTGACTGCATCTGGGTGTTTACCTAAAGGACATTCCATTGAGTCGGTGACCTGGCTTTTGAGGTCAGTCAACCTGCTGACAGTTAACTTTTTTAACATAGAGTTTTCCCTATTTTTAAGTGATTACTGTTTCTATTTATGCTAACAGGGAGGTTAGGAACATAGGAAGTTACCTTATATTGAATCAAACCCATTGGTCCTTCTAGTTCAGTATTGTCTACATTGCCCACTGCCTGGCAGCTTCTCTCTGGGGTTTCAGATGGAAATTCCCAGTCCTAACCTGGAGATGCCAGGGATTGAAGCTGGGACCACCATCATGCAAGACAGATGCTCCACCACTGAGCTATGGCCTTTCCCCTAAAGGCTAGCTTGTTTATTTTTAATTCTGTTCTGTTGTTGCGTGTAATTTTCCAGCAGTTCATGTTTATTGCTCTAATGATTCTGCTATTAGCCACTTGGCCACTTGTTTATAAACAGCATCTAAATGTTAAAAAGCAATCAATATAAATATAGTCTTGGCCTGCAGATTTCCTGGCATGACTATGATTCTGGATCCACAGCTCTCCCTTGAAAACAAAACATCCATCCCAATTCTTTGTCCTTCCTTGGAAGTGCACTTTAAGTCTCGGAGATGAAAACGAGTGGAATGTAATTCCATAGGGAGATCATGTTGCAGCTCACCACTGATTAATGGCCAGTCACCGCAAAGGATGACCCTTTGACCTGTGTAACTGTTGTTTCTGGTGTTCAGCTAATCCTTCGTGAAGGAAATCTAAACCCCGAGACCTGGCCATCAAAAGATCTCATAGCACTCTTTGCAAGCAAAGGGCGATAACCCCAGTGTCCTGGCCAGGTTTCCGTGTGGGTCATTAGATTCGGCTGACCTAAATTTCCCCTGCAGTTTGAATTGGATACGGTGTTCTTTGTTTCCTGTCGTACAACCATTCCTATATATTATTGCCTAACCGAAATAGCAGATTTATGGTGTCCCTCGAAAGGGCTTCAGAATGCCAGTGGCACAAAAGGTGATGTATGTGTGCAAAATTATAAGCAATGTTTCACACTTGGATGGAAGGAGCTTAAAAATCCCTGGGGATGAAGTCTGGACTAGAAATGTAGTAAGAATTGGTCTTGGAGCAATTCCATAGCAAGGTCCCACTGATGGTGCTGGGACACTGAGGAATCAGCATTCTATAGTTTCTTTTGGGCTTCCCCAGTAGTGAAGTTAAACAAATGCTGTTTATTGATTTGCTTGCTAATTCATTCTCCTGTTTGACAACAGCAGTTCTCAGAAAATGGCATATTTGTAACTACAATCTATAGATGAAACACAGAGTAAAAAGTAGCTAATGTCTATGTAGAATTACTGCAGTCAATTACTTGAGAATTCATTCTGACACTAATGAAGTCCTGTTGATGTGAACACCTAGGTGCAGAAAGAACTGTGAAACACATCGAAAAAACAGCAGCGTCACTGTGCTCAGAGGCAGTAATGTGAACACACCCTAAATCCATCCTGGATTGGTTCCCCACCCCAAAAATTAACTAGGGAAGATGTTGCAGTGTGAGAGACATGTGATAAAGGTTGAGCCGGGCTGCGTAGGAGGGAAATGTAATGCACCTCCCCATGGGTTAAGCAGGGATAGCCAATGTGGTGCCCTCCAGATGGTCCTGAGCCCAGGCATTTAGCACTCACAGACCTATAACAATAGAGTGTCTGGGGCAAACCAGCTAGATGGGGAGGGGATAAATAAAAAAATTATTAAAAATTATTAATATAATACCGCCACAACAGTAAAACTAAATAAATCAACAATTAACATTTCACTTAGATATATTTTGTGTATAACTTTAACTAGTGGTGGTAACTATTAGTTTTGTGGTGAAAATTTTCTTACTTTTTCTACCATATCTGTATTTTCTTAGAACAGAACTTGCCTGGTACAGGAAGCTGCATAGCGGCTATTGAATAGCTTATCTATAAATTTTCCCCAACTGTGTTGCAAATTATTTTTTAAAGAAGTTAACAGTTCACTTTACACATCGGAATTTAAGTGAGCATAACGCTCGCCAGTAGGTCAATTTAAAATACCCAAAGTATCGTCAAAGCTAATGACTTTTGTACCTAGCAAATCCCCCCTCAATCTTTTATACCTCAACTGTGAAGGTCAGAAAGCCCCCCTCCTCCCCTTGATTTCTTTTGGAAACAGCCATCCCATGATGGCAAGAAGTTAGTCAGGTCCATTAATTTCAATGGGGCAACTCTGAGTAACACTAATATGGATACGACCTATAGTGTCCACCTGGCCTCTACCTGCCAAGGGAGCATCAACCTTTCTGGATAAGCCCATCCACACTGCCACTGGGCCACAGCTCAGTGGTGGTAGAGAATCTGCTTTGCAAACAGAAGGTCCCAGGTTCAGTCTCTGGGAATGTCCCCTGTCTGAAACCCTGATGAGTCATTGTTAGACAATGCTGAGCTAGGTGGATTAATGGTCTGACTTAGTATATGGCAGCTCCCTATGTTTCTATGTAGGTACTTTGCTGAGAAGGGACGTGGGTGGCGAAGGGACGCGGGTGGCGCTGTGGGTTAAACCACAGAGCCTAGGACTTGCCGATCAGAAGGTCGTGGTTCGAATCCCCGTGACGGGGTGAGCTCCTGTTGCTCGGTCCCTGTTCCTGCCAACCTAGCAGTTCAAAAGCACATCAAAGTGCAAGTAGATAAATAGGTACCACTCCGGCAGGAAGGTAAACAGCGTTTCCGTGCACTGCTCTGGTTCACCAGAAGCGGCTTAGTCATGCTGGCCACATGACATGAAGCTGTACGCCGGCTCCCTCGGCCAATAAAGCAAAATGAGTGCCGCAACCCGAGTCGGCCACGACTGGACCTAATGGTCAGGGGTCCCTTTACCTTTACTATGTTGAGAGTTCCCTTAAGCCCAGAGTCAACCCTGGATGAAGAACCTTTGTTCAAGTATCGGCTTGTTTTGAGTTTATGAACAGCATTGTGTCTCCAGTTCTAATACACAGGATGTGATTTGTAGGCACAAATCTGACCCCTGCCATATTTTTTTCCTCCTGTCCTGAATTAAGCACTCACACAGCAACAGTGGTTTCACTTTGAGTGATCCTTGAAGGACGAGAACTCTGTGGGTCACCACACTGCCCTGAGCACTACTGTTCCCAGCGCAACTCAACTCGGGGAGAGGCACACAGTAGAGCATTATCGGCAGCATCAAGCGTAGCCAATATGGATTTGTGCATTTAGGATGCGGCTGTCAGAGCAGGACAAAGGAACAACCGCCAGTCAGTTAACTACTCGCGATCACGTTACTTGCACCAGGCCGGGAAATCAATAATACATTTACAGGCATGTAAAGGCAGCAGACAGGCATCTGTCATTAGCCGCGGGGAGAAGAAAGATGGGCAATGGAAAGACAACCCATCCTTTCATTGCTCCTACAATCGGAGCATGAGTTGGGGGTGAAGGAGCTAGGAGAGCTTGATAGTTTTAACAGCAAGCAAAGAACCAGCACCCCTTGTTTGCAACTTGCACGAAGCTGTTCTGGGGCTGGAGTCGAAGCTTCCTGTTTAAGGCAGAAACTAAATCTGCAAAGGAGAAGACGACACAGGTCTGCGAGGCTATCAGCCCTAAGAAATAATTTAGCTGCCAGGCACTATTTTGAGAGCCTGTTGCTGAGCTACCACATTCCAAAGTCCTTTTTTTCGCTGGAGATCAGTTACAGGACTCAGACAATGGAGAGTAATACAAGAGCGTAGCGTTGCCAGAATGAGGCTTTCCTCAAGACTTGAAAGTAGAAGATTCTGCATGGGGGTGGTAGGGGGACTCGGGGGCTGTGAGGGGAGCACATCACTCTTCTGAATAAGAGAGGACTCTACACCAAGCAAGGGTGCAGCCAGTAAGTTCAATGTTAGTGAGAGAACTAACTAACAAAGATTCACGTCTCAAATCCGGAATGGAAAGAAGTCCAGCGGGTCTTTTTGGCAAAAGTGTCTGGAGATGGGATGCATAAAGGGTGATCGGAGGAGTCAGATTATTGGGATCCATGTCCACAGCACTTTCATCTGTTCCAGGGGCCTTCATTGACGGAGTTCATTGGTATTCTGGGTCAGTCATGGATCCGATTCCTCTCAGTTCTTTGAGATGTACATTGGAAGCTTCTGAAATTTTAATGAAGACACCAGATCCGAGAAAGAGGCAGCCAGTGACAGGTGTGAATTTGCAGGGCGCACAAGCATCTGCCTGAGCTCCTGGTTCCCTGCAGAGTCTCCGAAGCAGCTGGGCACAGAGGCCCAATGGCAACCGGAACCTGACCCGCTTAGACTTGGAAGAGAATCCAAAGTGGGGACTGTAAGCCCCCAGGCTTCCAAACTGCCGGGATCTCAGGGGCTTACTTACTGTGTGACCCTCTAGCTCCTGGGAGAAGAACCTGAGAGTGAGAGGGGCTGTTGCCAGGATGACTCAGGGATTCTGGAAGGTCTACAAGGCCAAAGTTCTACAGACCCTTGGTGGAGAGCTGCCGGAAGAGGAACTCCATGATGAGGTAGAGGCATCCTCAGCTGGGCCCTTTCCCCTCCTTCGGTCATTGAGCGTGCGGTAGCAGCAGGCAATGGGTTGCCCTCTCTTAATTTATGGCAGGCAAGGGGAACCTAAGGCCCTCCAGATGTTGCTGGACTCCAGCTCCCATCAGCCCTAGCCAGCACAGACAAAGGATGATGGGAGTTGTAGTCCATCTGAAAGGCCATAGGTTCTCTGTGCCTGATTTATGGGGAAGAATAAGATGTCTATGAACTGGGGTCATGCCCCCTGGTTAAAGAAAACTCGTGATCACATGCATTTTAGTTGATCCATTTATTCATTAACCTACTTTCCTGCTTGGCAGGGGGTTGGACTCGATGGCCCTTGTGGTCTCTTCCAACTCTATGATTCTATGATTCTACTTCTGGCACTCTTCAGGTGTTGTGCTGGACTTCATCATCCCATACCATTTGTTATGCTGGCTGAGGTAAATGGAAGTTGGCAGCCCAGTGACATCCAGAGGGCACAAGTTTGGGGAAAGCTGGCTATTTAAATCTAAGAAATGTGATGGGGGGGGAATTCTAAAGAAAGAAGCATAGATCTAAAGAAAGAAAAGAGTCCGTTCTTTGTTTTCAGATAACACAGATGAGTCTGTCTTGTACATAAAAGCCATTGTCTGAGGGAGGCATTCCCATTCATTCTCATACATGACAGAATGCTTCTTCTAAGATGGAGTTTGCCATCTGTTATTTTTTTGTATAAGAGCTTGTATTGGAAATAATTAAATGTTTACTAATAAGTAAATAAACACCTGCTGGCTGATAATTGCCCCCCCTTTTTATAGCTGATTGAAATGTTTAAAGTGATTTATTTAATGGATTAGTTGACAAAAAGCTAAGGCTTTACTAGAAAGGAAATTGACTTTGGTAGGGCAGAAACTACATTATGAAACTGGTGGAGGGAGACTGGCAAACGCAGGCGGCAGAGGGAGAACAGGAGGCCACACCCATAACATACATTTAAAGGACTATTATACCACTTTATCAGAGAATGCTGGGAACTGTAGTTTGTTAAGGGTGCACAGAGCTACAATGCAAGGAGTGGTTTAATAACCAGCAGGAAAAAGCTTTTTCCACACTGCCGTAGAGTGTAGTCCAAAAGGGCTACACCTGGACTATTCCATCAAGTCTCCTCCAGCACTCCTGAAGCTGATTTCTTGTTTCAGAGAGATAACCCTGAACTGATGGAAACCACAGACTCAACCCTGCTGACAGAGGAGGGGTCAAATCCTGTTTCTCAGCTGGCACGGCGGGTAAGGACCAGTAGTTATTTCTCTCCAGAACTCAAGTTGCTTTTGAGCTTGGAGCTGCATTAGGTGGCAGCCTTTTAGACCCCGGAGCAGGCCTGGCCGGCATAATGCTTGCCTCAGCCAATCAACCCACTAATGCTGTATTGTGTGGTTTGCTGAGTGACTGACAGGTCTCAGGTAACTTGTGTTGGTGGGTGCCCATCGGGGCTGGTTGCACAGAAGACAGGGAGCCTAACAATAGGTGGCACCAGAGACAATGTCCCCATCCTCCTTCCTGCAGAGTTCTACCAGGCAACACTAAAACTAGTAACTGATGCCACTTAATGGACTGATTTGTAGGTGAGAATGCTGAGGGCAGACTGAGGTTGGTGAGGCAATGCCCCATTCACCCCAAAGAACCAACCTCTACTGCAGGCAACTAGCAAAAATGAGATGTTTACTGACACACACACCCCAAACAGGCTGTGTTCAGTATGCATCAGCATATGGCTGTTACATATGGGGCGGGGGTCAACTTATTTGCAGTGAGTGTCAATTGCTTATCTGTTCATTCATAATTCCACCCTACCCCATTTCTGCATGTATCAGCCTTTAAAATAATACTAACAATAATTATGAGAAACTATATTTAAAGATATATTAAATTACATACGTAAATGTATAGCAAAATTTAGACGAGGGCAAAAACGTTGAGTGCATCCTCCTGAAAAGACCACATGAGAACCACTGAATATTGTGTGAAACATATCTAAACTGTGGTCTATGTAGAGCTCCACTGAGCCATGACCTCGTAAAATAATTTCAATTGCCTGTTGTTTCCTGGGAGGGCTAATGGACTGCAGACAGAAATATGAATGTGTGGTCATCGTGTTGGGGAAACGGGGGAAATACTAGGTATGGGGAGGGGCTCTCAATGGAAAGCAGCCACCCACCCCCTACAAGTCAGCAGCATAATAAGTTTAGTAAGTGTCCACAGGCTTGTCAGTCATCCTAGTGCTTTGCACACAGCGAAAGCAATAGACTGCAGCACTTCTCGCTAAGCAATTGGGTTGAATACTCACAGCACTCTGTTCCTTTCGTTTCAGCTCCACATGTAAAAAGGAATAAAGACTGACTTTTTGTTTTTAAATGAAAGCTAAAACTTCAGGGAAAGGGCCAGGAATTTCCCACTATCTAGCACATATGGCCCTAGGTGTGGTTAGTAGACCCTGATCTCCCTCCCTCTTCCATCTTCCTCTGCAGGTCCAGGGTGTTGGAGTGAAAGGCTGGAGAAGTGTTTCATCTTTGTTCAGCCGGGAAGACGAACATAAGTTGCTGGCTCCTGAGCCTTGTCCCGACCAGTAAGTGAAATCCTTCCCTAGTTCCACCCCTCCCCTCCCCAATGTTTCTTTCTCAAAGAACCAGCTAGTTCACAAGACTCTGTTTATCACATGAGAATCACAACTTTTCCATGGTAGTTTGGCTGAAAGGGACAGAGAAGTTTCCCACTGCAGCATATCCACAGAAGCCTCTGAGTGCCTAAAATTGCTGCTGGTTCTCACAGCCACAACAGGCTCTCGTGGCCGGAGAACCTCCATCCAGCCCTCAAATTGCCCCACACTCTGGGCTAAGAGGGAGCCACCACCTACTCACACACTCATGGCCATGTTTTGAGGAAGAAGAAAATTACAGTACAGTTTCCTTTCCCTCTTTTTTTTTTAAACCTCCCAGGGTTGGCTCCTCTCTTGCCTACAGTTGGCAAGGAAAAGAGCAGGAGAAAGCTGACATTAGAAGAGAGAGAATGTGGACATGTACGGGATAACGGCGGCCAGAATTTTAGTAGCAAGAAATTGGAAAAATACAACAATACCTAACACGGAAGATTGGCAAATCCTAATGGTAGAATACCTGCCACTAGCAAGGGCAACGGGAAGGATAAGAGGCCAAACAAAACAAATAGTCTATAAGGAATGGAGAATTTTTAAAGAATACTTAAAAATTATGGTATAAAAGGAAACCTCTTGGCAGAACTAGACTGACCCTTGTATTGTATAAATATAAGTTCGCAGGGATGTAAAAAGAAACTATATAAGAAATATGCAACGGTGCGGTATAAGGTAATCAATAGATAAAGTACAGTGAGACTAATTAGAAGTCACTTTTAATTTTTCTCTTCAAAAGTTTCATAATTATTTGCATTGTTGGGTGTATAAATGATGTTTGATATATTATTGTTGTTTCTTATATTGTTGTTTGTTTTTTCTATTGTTTGTTTGTTTGTTTGTTTGTTTGTTTTTCTTTTTTCTTTCTAAAAATGTGTTTATTTTAAAACAATAAAGACATAATCGAGAGAGAGAGAGAGAGAGAGAGAGAGAGAGAGAGAGAGAGAGAGAGAGAGAATGTGGAAAGGAAAGTAGTGGGGCAGCACCATCCTTGCTCCTTTCTAGAAACTAGCTTTCGGGTGCTTCCTGAGAATCTGTTAATTGAGTATGCATCAATAAATTGCGCCCAAGGACGTGTTATCCCACACTTTCCAGTGCATAACTTTCCTTACTGCAAAATGCCTGATCCTTAGGGGAAGCAGGTTGGTTGCACAGGACCTCCCAATCTGGGTGATTAGCAGGTGGATGCAGCTTGGGGAAAATGGGGGAAATGGTCTTCTGGGCCTAATTCAGCCCATGGGCCAGAGGTTCCCTACCTCTGTTCTAGACAGAACGCCACAAAGGCATAGGTAGCTTTCTGCTGCGGAACCAACAACACTCCTGAAACATTCTTATCGGAAGGGACCCTAGCTCAGTGTCAGAACACAGACTTCGCATGCAAAAGGTCCAGGTTCATTCTATTCTATTCTATTCTATTCTATTCTATTCTATTCCATTCTATTCTATATTTTATTTTATTTTATTTTTTGTTTTACCAGGTTCATTCTCCAAGTAGGGCTGAGCAAGGCTTCCTATCTGAAAGTCAGGCCCCTTCTGTACTACACACTTAAAGCACAACCATACCTCTTTAAACAGTCATGGCTTCCCCAAAGAAAGTAACTAAGGGTGCTGAGATATTTTGGGGGGACCCCTGTTCCTTTCACACAGCTACAGTTTGCAGAGTAGTTTAACAATCGGTCCATCTTCCCAGGAAACTCTGGGAATTGTGCTTTGGGGGTGGGATTCAACTGAACTGAATAAAAAATTGCCCAAAGTTCCACTGGAACTTAATTCACAGTCATTTTGCCCAGAATTTACAGGAACAGGCATAATTCAGAGATTTTAGAATTATGTGAATTAGCTAATCTGAACCAGTTCTTTCAAAGCCACTGCCTGCACCTCTTTCCTTCCTGAATTCTCCTCTTGTTTTCACAGCCCACTGGCAGCCAGGCCAGAAGAGGACTCCCCTTCTGAAAAGAAGACATCTGGCCTTTGGGACGTCTTTGCCACGAAGTGGCAGCAAACTTCAGCTCTGGAAAAGGCAGCTTCGAAGGCTGAGAGTGGAGACCAGATGTCTGAGGGCATTGGGGCATCGGGAGACATGGCGGCTGAGGAAGCCGGCTGCACCAGCCTGGACAACGACCTCCGAGAAGCTGAAGGGGTGGCCTTCAAGTGGAGCTTCCTGACCAGTAAGCTGGCCGAGATAAAGAACAAAAGTGCCTCTAAGAGCAACTAGGAAGGAACGTGAAAGAAATGGACTTTGTGACATAAGAGACAACCTACTTCCATGCAGGGCAAGCGTTTTTGGCCTCCCCGCACCCCGTTTCTCCAGGAATCTTTGACAGAACAGTCAGAGATGATGTGAAAGTCCCGGGGCCAGAGCTCGGTGTTATTTAACCCTCAAAACATTAGGATGCCCCAAATGTGTGTGTCTCATGTATCAAACCATATCCATTCCATCTCTCCCCTTCTCTGAACATTGCTTTCTTGAGATAAAAAAAATAGACAGGTTGAAGCTTCTGCCAGAGGTTTTCTGCCCAGCAAGAAAAGAGGTTGGACAGTCTCATTGTTTTCCAGGCTTGCATGGTTTGACGACACTCATGTGTTTTCTAAGGAAGCTTCCTCCTCCTGAGTGCTGATCACCCAAGCGTCCAATCAAAGTGTGGAGGAGGCAACAGGGAACCTGAGTCAAAATGGTGCGTTGGATAGACTGAGAAGACCTGGGTTCAAATCCCAGATCGGCCACAGAAGCTGTGGGCAAGTGACCATCTCTCAGTCTAACCTCCCTTGTAGAGTTCTTACGAGGACTGAATAGGATAGCTCCATGCATTTTGTCCTTGGAGGATGACCGGTCTACAAGGGTTTTCAATAGGAAATAAACAAATCCTTGCATCAAGACCCTTCCTAATGGGACCAGCAATGGCGCCCCAACACTGACAGGCTGGCCTTGCAGTTGAAGAATGGCTCTGTGGTGTTCGAATCCCAGGAGCCCCCTCTCTTAAGCAAAAGGGCCTTAGCTCAGTGGTAGAGGACCTGCTTTGTATGCAGAAGGTCCTGGGTTCAAAACCCACCCACCCCCGCACCCCCAGGTGGGGCTGGAAAAGAAACCTTCCTGAACTCCCAGGGAGCTGCTGCCAGTCAGTGTAGACACTACTGAACTAGGTGAGCCAATGACCTGACTTGCTATAAGGCAGCATCCTAAGATACAGGCTGCTTGGCTCCGACATTTAGATGGTCTGATTTGGTATAAATCAGCTTCCCGTGTTCCTAGCCTAGGAGGATCTGGCTATCAGCCCAACTGGGCAAGAAGCAGGAGCATAGTCTAAAAAGAGCCAGGTGAGACTGACCAGGGGCTGATCACTGAAAACCCCAGATGGAGACCCCTTCTCTACTGGGGCCTTACACTAGATCAGGCATAGGCAAACTCCAGCCCTCCAGATGTTTGGAACTACAATTCCCATCATCCCTGACCACTGGTCCTGTTAGCTAGGGATGATGGGAACTGTAGTCCCAAACATCTGGAGGGCCAGAGTTTGCCTATGCCTGCACTAGATACACACTCGCAATCTAGAACAGTGGAGGATTGGAGGTGCAGATCTTGCTACAGCTATCATCATGCTCCAGTCACACAACTCAAGACAAACTTCTAGTGAGCAACGTGCCCTGACGAGGGCTGGAAGTGCCTCCAGCCCATCTTTCTTGGGCTTCATCCCCTTGTGGGGAGCTAGAGCCTCCTAAAGACGGGCACGTCTTCTGCATTCCTCTGCATTCCACGGACTCTTGCCTGCCACACTCCCTACACCATGGAACGGACAAGTCAGTTTGGGCGGCACTTGGTTCCTTGAGCCTATAGGAAGGCGCCCAGGGAGATTCAGGTTCAGCTTCTGTCAGCTGCTGATCACCAGCGTCAGACTCAGAGCCAGGAATGCAACGTCTTAACCAGTGACACTGCAGCTTCCAACTCATTGTCCTGGTTACTCCTGGACTCTGGGATTATGACACTTAATCCATAGCCTGTCAACAGCCTAGGACTACCACTCACATCAAGGAACTTAGGTTCGTTGGTTCATCTATCCGTCCATCCCTATACCACATTTTCTCTCCTGCTAAGGTTTTCCTTTGGCAGCGGGGATGGGGAACCTGTGGCCTTCCAGAGGTTGTTGGAATACAGCTCCCATGGTCCCTGACCGTTGGACATGCTGGTTACCTGGGCTGGAGTTGGAGTCCGACAACATCTGGAGGACCATGTTAGCCACTCCTGCCTTAGGGACATGGCTTTGAAATGACCAATAGATCAGTGGTAGAGCATCAACTTTGTACACACAGAAGGACCCAGGTTCAACCCGTTTCAAAGAACCAGGTGATGCAGGAGTGAGCTTTGCCTAAAACCTGGGAGCCACTGCCAATCAGTGTAGACAGTACTGGATTGGACCAGTTAATGGCCTGATTCAGTATGAGGCAGTTTCATATGAGAACTTCCCCAATTGCCCCAGGAGCAGATATTCTTCAGTTACCAAAGTTTCTTCTTTTAACTGATGTTGTTGGACTGCAGCTCCCATCATTCCTGATCATTGACCATGTTAGCGGGGGCTGATGGGAGCTGGAGTCCAACAACAGCAGGAGGGCCATGGGTTCCCCAGCCCTGTTCCAAGGGAACAGAAAGTCACCAAGGGAAGACTCAGGGTTTATCTACACTTACCATTCCTCCAGTCTTTCCATGCATGGTCTGTGCTTTAAAACTCTGTGTCTGAGCACCCTTTTTTTTGCTCCGGTGCTTTCTCTGAGAAAACCCACTCTTCAAAGCTTGGTTGGAGCAAACGCCAATCCATGGAAAACCCAAATTGACATTTGCTCTGATTGAGCACTAAAGAGTGGCTTTTCACAGGGAAAGCTCATGCTTACATATATGCTTGGATGCAGAGATTTCAACTGGAAAAAGCGAGGGGAAAGGTAAGAATGGATAAGCCTGGAGAGAGCATGGGCTTTGCATTCTTGAGTCCATCACTGAAGATGCTCCATTATCCAACTCTCCTTTCACAAAGTATCTCCATCAGTGCTGGCACCATTATCCAGCAAGGAAGGGCCTTTGGGTTTGGGGTGCCCTTTTGCTGCCTTGTTACCAGCTGGCGACTGGGTGAGTGGGGGCAGTTCAGCAGCCTTCCCTGGGTTCTGGCCCGCATGCTGAGCAGAAAGGGGTCATGCCTACCTTGACCGTTCATGGTGACCCTCTTATTTGCAGTATCTTTCTTTGGATTTTCATTGACAACTGTATAATAATAATAATAATAATAATAATAATAATAATAATAATAAACAGGAATGAGCAAAAATGGTCTCTTAAAATTCTCTGTATATATATATATATATGTATATAAAATTCTTCTGGGAAATTTTGGCTCACTTGATGTTGAACAAAACTCTGCTGTTAGGAACGGGAATTGTCCCCTGCCTGGAAGTCCTGCTGCCAGACAGTGTAAATACTGAGCTAGATGGACCAAGAAGCCTGGCTCCGTATAAGACAGCTTCCTGTGTTGTTCTATGTTCTTTTTGGTGGATGAGCAGTGGTGGGCTGGTGCCCATTGGGTGGAAGGTGGGGAGCCCAACAGTAGGGGGAGCCAGAGTCAATGACAGGGAGCCAACTGATTTTGGTTTTGTCCCCATCCGCCTCCCTGCTGAGTTCCACTAGGGCACTTGGGTGCTGGCTGCCCCATTTGCTCTGTGGCCAGTCTCCACTGGATATGAGAATCAACAAACAATGAGAGAGGGGGCCTCCCATATCCAGTGGAGACTGGCCACTTTAAGATTGGATCCGCAGTTGCATCCAAAATACATGGATGACAAAGTTGCAGGCACCATTCTACTAAATGTCCCCCAGCTATTCAGGAGAAAGATGGAAGAGGTTGAATTCAACTTCAGTTGTAGCTGAAGATTAGGGGAGCAGCTGAAAGCAAGAGGAACTCAATCACAGAGTATTGAAGTAAAAGGTTCAGGGTGGAATGGATCAGGTTGTGCTTGTGTTTTTAGGGCTGTGCCGAAATTTATCAGAAAATAATTTTCTAGCAAATTTTTGAATTCAATCTCTTCCAACTTTCTCCTGAATAATTTAGTCTGCGTAATTTAGTCTGCTTCTACTAATTATGGGGAGCTTATGCAGGGCCCTGAAGGCCATTAGAAATCCAGTTCAGCAGTCCTTTGGGCTTCTGAGATTTGCACTCTCCAAACACTTTAAAAACCTGTTTTGCAATCATAAGGGCTAGAAACTTGGGTTTGTTTTAACATTAAATCCAAGATTCTCAGGAGGTGGATTTGAAGAGAATCCTGCTAGTCTCCCAAGAAAATGCAGCTGCAGTCTTGACATAAGATGATCTTCTTGTATTCCTAGGGCTGCCACAAGGTGGCAGTATTTGTATAGTCTCGGGAAGCAAAAGAGGAACACGTAGGACTCAGCTATACAGATGAAAATAAAACGTTTTGAATGTGTTGTTAAATTCAATATACAATTGTGACACTAGATGGCGACTGTGAGCTATAGCAAATTCAATGCATTTTTCAAAACGGTTTTTAAAAAACCATTTTCACAAGGTTTTTAACATGTGTGTAGATTCCACCCTATTTGCAACTTTCCATGCATTACATGGCAGCAAACCCAGGTTTGTTACATAGCACATACAGTTTTAAGAAATAAATAAATGGAGGCAGAGCCGAACACAATGAGACTTGGGATCACCAAATCTTTCCTCCTCCCCATGCTGTGGTCTCATGAAAATCCCCACATTCCCTGCAAAACTTCTATTCATCTGGATGGAAAGTTACCACTGCTTAACATCTGGAGTGAACAGCATCAGCATGAGAGGGTTAGTTTTGTTGGAAACACGGTACAGGGTGGAAAAGGTTAACCCCTCCCTCCTCTATGGTCTTGATCACCAGAGCCCTGCTGTAGCTGCTATTTGAAAACAACCACCAGCGGCAGATACGTGAAACGTAATCACGCGTTTCATATACAGTGGTACCTCAGGTTAAGTACTTAATTCGTTCCGGAGGTCCGTTCTTAACTTGAAACTGTTCTTAACCTGAAGCACCACTTTAGCGAATGGAGCCTCCCGCTGCCCCCGCACTGCTGCCACGCAATTTCAGTTCTCATCCTGAAGCAAAGTTCCTAACCCGAGGTACTATTTCTGGGTTAGTGGAGTCTGTAACCTGAAGCGTATGTAACCTGAAACGTATGTAACCCAAGGTACCACTGTATCCCCTAGTTTGGCCACAATCAGAGAGGCTGTGGAACTCTTAGGGTGCTGAACTTTTACAACGGCATCCACATTTATACACTTTTCAAATGAAGCCCAGGGCCAGCGCAACCATTGGGCAAAATGAGGCAGCTGCCTCGGGGGGAGGGCAGATGCTGAGGGGTGACAGTTAGGTGTCAGAGTGTATAAAACCCTGCATGTCGCATGTCCTGCCGTTAAACTAGCTGTGGAGAGACACCAGCATGATACTCATGGATGGCAAGGTACCCACCAGTACTGCCCACGAAAGGTTTCAGTAACTATCCCCTCAGAACCCCACAGTGCACAAGAGACCCCTTGCTCTTCCTGCTCGGTTCCTATTTGCACTGGATCAGCCCCACCTACAATGAAAACGCCCCCTGAAGCAGGTCCACATTTCACTGTCTACCTTCCTAAACGTTATGAAAAGAGAAGAGGTACAAAGAGCTTCTCTCTGTGGTCATATGTGGCAGTGGGCAGCATAGGTACCTTTCCCTCTCTGAAGTGCCAGCTAATGGGAGTTGCCCCATTATTTTGTGGTCTAGCCTTATTTTCTGTGCTTTCAGATGGGGTAGCCATTTTGTGTTCTGCCACGCCTCACAGCAGCCATTTTGTGATGGGCACCCATGACACTTGCTCAAAATTCCAAATGCACCCACTGGCCCCAAAGGGCTGACAACCCTTAATAGTAGCCTGATGTCCCCAACTGCAGTGCAGGATGTTGCCTTTTTGAACCCAATCCCTTGACCAAAGACAACCTAGCAGCTGTCTTAACTGTTTCACTCAAGCTTTCATAGAGGGATGCTGTAGCTGAGGAACCCATAGTTGAAGGAGATGATTGGACTAGATGACCCTCGGGATTCCTTCAAACCCTGCAATTCTTTGATTCTATAAGTTATAACATTTCTGTCATAAACCTTCGACATGGAGCGATTCTTCAAAAAGCTTCACTTTTATTAAGAATTCAGGGACAGAGGTAACATTTCTTAATTGCAAATAAGATGTTAGCTGGCCCTCAGAAGGACCCATCAGTTTCAGATTGACGATGACTTCGTTCTGCTTTGCAGTCTGCCTCTGAATACGAGTTGCTGGGAATCACAACTGGGGAGAGTGATGTTGTGCTCAGGCCCTGCTTGTGGGCTTCCCATGGAGGCACCTGGTTGGCCACTGTGAGAACAGGATGCTGGACTACTTGGGCCATTGGCCTGATCCAGCAGGACACTTCTTATGTTCATGGCCGATCACTGAGAAAAAGGTTGAGCGCTTCTATTAATACCCATTCATAAAGCTAATCCCATCATCCTGAGCTATCAAAGCTAGTTCTGAAAACAAGGAAAGAGATACAAACATGGGTTTTGCTTTGAATATCTGGAGAATGTCTGAGGAAGGAAGGCACAGAAGGAAAGAGAACTGGGTGCAGCACTGGGGGCCTGCCCTAGAGATTGTGCCAGTTCAGAGATTGCTCCTGTTCTTCCTGCTTACATTTCACGGAATGGCTCAGTAAAGAGTCAAGGGCCTGGCAACCACAAAATGTTTCTCCCAGACTACACGAAAACCACACAGCCTGGACTGGGGCTTGTATACACCCCACTAGCCACAGTGGTGGTTCTCTGGCAGCTTGTTGCTTGAAAACCTAGAAGGGCTACGCCTGAGAAGTGCTTTGTAACACTAATGATCTCCTGTTGATCACATTTGCATCACACCCCTCCACAGAACTTTGGGGTTATCCCATGAGATGCTCTGGTTGTATCTTCATAACAACCCTGTGAGGTAGGCTAGACAAAATGCATAGGACTGGCTCAGGGTCTCCCAGGCAGGTTCATGGGGGATTTGAACCCAAGCCTTCCCTGTCCAACAATCTAACCCCCTACACCATGCTCGCTGTTGATAACTGCGGAAGGGGAAGATTTACTCATATTCCTGCAACTTGTGGCTCTCCAGGTATCATTGAACTCCTATCAACCTCAGTCCACATAGCCAAGGGTCAGGAATGATGGGAAATGTAGTCCAGCAGTATCTGGGGAACCACAGGTTCCCCATCACTGCTATAGAACATATACTTTATATGCTGGTCACCACTACTCATAGCGGGGAAAGAGAGGAGGAAAATTATTTGCCCCAAACCCCCAAATTTTGCCTTCATAATTTAGACCTCAGTTGAAAATCACATTGGTCCTGACATGTGTATCCCTTTCTACCTCACAGGCATATTTGCATACAGGCAATGCAGGACTGTTTTAAACAGCACCCATCATACACTAATTGCCATAATTCCATGGTGAGAGACACTCCCTGCTTGGCTTCCCATGATGGGAATGTTGCCATCATCAAGATGGCAAGAATTGGGCCCTCACTTAGGCAGATGACTGGCACTTGCAAGGTTACAGGAACAGTGAGGCCCAACTGCCTGGCCTTTCCTGTGGTAAGAATTGCATTTGAGACCATGTTTCCATTCACACAGTGGACTCCTTGGCCACAGACAGGGCCTGCTGGCAGCTGTACAGCCATTTAATGACACGGGCGTTTCGCTCAATGACAGAGACCGACGTGAGTGGCTTCTCGCTCAGCTCTTCCACAGACAGCTCCTCTTCATTGAGTGAGAGACAGTCATGCTCAGAACTGGCTGACCCCACGCTCCCCAGAACCACACAGGAGGACCCCAATTCCCAGCTCCCTGGCTTGAACCGCTCAGCTCCCAGCTTCTCCACCAGATTCTGGTCCAAGCCGCAGTAGTTAAAAAAACGCTCTTTCTCCGAGAGAGGGAGAGAATAACTTGGTGCCAGCTCTCTCTTGGAATCTGATGGTTCTGGACTCGTGGAAGAAGAGGTTTGGTCCATAACCAGCTGGGAGCTAGGCTGGTGTCCCAGGCTGCGTTCAGAAGCACGTCCCACAGATGTCCTCATTAGAATGCCTACTGAACTTATAGTCCTTGTTTCCTCCTTTTCTGCCGGCACCCAGACCATGGAGGTTTCTTCCTGCGTGACTTGTAGCTGTCCATCTCCCAACAAGCCTCTAGAGGAAGGGGAGGCACCATGCCCATCTCTCAACGGGCCTTGAAACAGCCGCCTCACTAGGCTGTAGCCTTTGGTGTTCTCCTTGTTGACAGCCGAACAGTCCCGTTTCTGCCGGTAGATGACAAGCGAATCAGGCCTCAGCATGCGCCTGCCGCCCCCTCTCCGTGGTATAGGCGACTGAGGAGAAGGAGGCAGCTTCTTGGGCCCAAGGCCATCTTGGCCTACTTGAGAGAACTCGCCTTGTTGGTGGAGGGTCAAGGCTCTTCTGCCACAAGCAGGCGACTGGAAGGTGTAGCAGAGCAGCACTGGCTCTTGGCGACTGTTGATGACTTGTTGGGATTTGACGTATTTGGCTTTATCGGCCTCCAGCCTTTCCACGGCACTTGGGGTCCGCCCCCCGGTACTCCCCTCCAGCTGCTTACGGAGGTAGTTGGGCCCTCGGTTGAGCAGCCCAAGAGGGGAAAGTCCTTCTCCGGGAGACAGAGGCCTCATTTTATGTCCACAGTACTGAGATAATGAGCAACCTTCAGTTTCAGAAGGAGAGTTGTGAGGAGACTTTGCGATGTCAAGGTATCTCTGGGAAGTTGGGATGGTTGCCAGAGCTTTGCCCTGAACTGGGCAATAGGTTAAGTTGGTGGTTTTACCACTCTAGGTTTTGGCTGGCTTCTTCAGAATCCACAGCTGAACTCCTATGGCAGCGCTTGTAGCCAGCTTCCTGCTTCTTACTTCCTGTCATTAAAAGTTCACTCACGCTGTGAAGATTAGGAAAATTCCTTTTCTGTGAATAGAGGAGTGGGTGGGTATCAACAGGTCAACAGTTGCCCTAGAAGCAGAGAATGTGGTCAATTAGTGAAATAATATCTGTCAGAGGAAATGACTCTAGAAAGAATGGAACAGTTGGTGACTAACAATAATAATCCTAGCAGTGAATGGTTTTTGTTGAATGAGGTGAGCAGTTGTTGGTGTTGATACACTGTGGATATATAACTGATTCAGTGAATTGCAATGTTTTGACTCAGGCTATGTCCACACAGTGCAGTGGTACCTCTGGTTGCAAACGGGATCAGTTCCGGAGGCCCATTCGCAACCTGAAAAGCCCGCAACCTGAAGCACCGTATCTGCGCAGGTGCGTGGCACGATTTGGCGCTTCTGCGCATGCGCGAGCGGTGAAACCCAGAAGTAACCCTTTCCGGTACTTCCGGGTCGCCATGGGACGCAACCTGAAAAGACGTAACATGAAGCAAACGTAGCATGAGGTATGACTGTATGTTTAAAGCACTATGATACTACTTTAACAGCTATAGCTTCTCTTAAAGCATCCCAGGAACTGTAGTTTGTTAAGGGTTCTGACAGTTATTGAGAGGCCCCTATTCCCCTCAGAGAGCTACCATTCCTTATGCCATTTAAATGGAAATTGCTATCAGCAAGGGGTTTCCTATGCTGTCCCTCATTCCAAGGAAAACTAACCCTGGGTAAGTATCTGGAAGCCAAGGAATCTTGCCTCGCTCAGAGGCTGGGGGGGCATGCAACAACAGTGACCCTCTAGAGAGGTGACTCACAGTCGTGGAAGCACGAGCAGGGGAAGAATTTCAGTTTTGTGTTCTAGCATCAAAAGACTCCGTATGTGAAAACCAGGCCAGTGCACCTGCCCCAAGGAAGGTGCAGCCAAGAGCCAAGACAAAACTCTAGACAGCAGCACTTGAAGTGGGAATGACCCGACCAGGAAAAGGAAACTCTACTGGGCATGTTGTCAAAGGGCTCTGATTTTTTGTGTGCTGAGGTTCCAAAAGGAAACAAAGCAGGAAAAAATAAAGGAGCCAGCAATCTTATCTTTACGGTCTCAGCCGTCCACAGAACAAAGCAAACTCTGCCAGGGAAAAGGGTATCTTTGCACTCCCCTCCAGGCGGTCAGTTATAGGAAGGAGGAGACAGCGGGAGGTTGGAAAAAGCCACCACAGTGTCATGGATTCGCCTTCGCTTCTATGCAGCTTGGAATAATCTAAAGGGGTTTTGGCTGACGCGGGACCTTGATGTCCGCTTCCTTTTCAGAAAGAAATGCCAAGAAACTCGGGAGGTGCCTTTGGACAGGATGGCTTGCCTTTGATCTCAGGGCTAGCAGGGCAGAGCTTGGGGGAATCTGCTGAGTCCAGGGGAGAGGCAGGGAGGAAATATGGCAGGTCACTGGTGGAACCTCATTGGTAAGACCCACTAATCCATTGGCTAAGCATGGCAGAATTGGAAGCTTACTGGCTTGTCAGATTTCATGACTGCTAACCTAGGGTCTAGGGCCCTTCCAGACTGATGGGGACTGACTGTGTGTGTGCGCAGGTTTATTCTGCAGCAGTGTGGCATGTCATTAACACATTAATAGGGCATAGTGGTGGATTTGCACTGAAATGTCCATGCACCAGTCCCCTTTATTAGTTGTTCTGCTTCCCCAATGTTATTACATTCATTGCCATCTGAAAGCGCAGATCCAGCCTCCAAGGAATGCATTGCTGCTGCCATTGTGGCAGCAACAGCACTCCTTGGCCTCTTGGTGAATTGGAGGCTCTGCTGGTCTCCTCCCAGCTCTAGGGAGGAAATGGTGCAAACTCCTGGGCTCTGCACCTGCCTGGCATAATTCAGAGCAGGCCCCTTTCCCCCTCCCCTCTGCAATGGCCTTTGATTCCCACTTCAACCACTGGCTAAGGTTGATTTGACTGCCTCAAAGAATTCTGGGAATTGCATCTCTATGAGGGGTAAACTACAGGGCCCAGAATTCTTTGAGGTGGGAGAATACATGCTTTAAAGGTACAATGTGTACACAGCTAGATTGTTAGCCTTAGAATCATAGAACTGTAGAGTTGGAAGGAACCACAAACGACATCTAGTTCAGCCCTTTGCAAGGCAGGAATCTTTTGCCCAACATGGGGCTTGAATTCATGACCCAGAGATTAAGAGTCTTATTGCTCTACTAACTGAGCTATCCCTTGAGTCATTTTTAGCTGCAACCTCACCTAAGAACCAGCATACTGTATATGCAAATATAATTTTTTGTCTTATTCTCATTGTCCTTCCTGTTGGAATAATGCACATTTTTGTTGTTGTGCGGACTATTAATATAATTTGATATAGCTGGGATCTCGGCAGGCCTTAACCAGGTCCTGGCACTTAGTTCAGAGGTGGTAAATGCCTCCCCCTCTTTCACTCCTCCCACCCAGTAGGAATCACAGATGGTTACTTCTCTATTAGGAGAGACACAAATGGTTCAGCAACAGCCACTTCATCATACACAGGGGGTGCTCAGAACAGAAGAGTAAATGGGATTCGCACCAAATATCTGGCACATGCTAAGTAGCCCAAAGCCATTTGTCTCTGGGAAATGCAATGAGTATTTCCTTGCCACGTTAATCCAAATAGACTTAAAGAGTTCTCAGAAACAAATAAAAAAAGCCACACTTGGCCACTTGTTTTTGCAAATAATGTGTGTTGTAAATAGTGGGGGCTGAGGGGGGGACACTTTTGGAACCTAAGAAGCTGCTTTTTACTGAGACCTTTGGTCCATCTAGCTGCGTATTATCTGTGCTGACAGCAGCAGCTCTCCAGGGTTTTGGGACGGGACATTCCAGCCTCACCTAGAGATGCCAGGATGGAACCTGAAACCTCCTGCCGGCAAATCACGCACTCTTCCAATGAGCTACGGCCCTTCCCCTAAACATAAAGTGAGATTCTAGTCCTCACCATTCTGAATAAAGGTCTGAGTTAAATAGGAACGTAAGCCAGCTGTCTTACACTGAGGCAGGCCTTTGTCCATCCAGTTCAGTTAAACAGGTCAGTGTAGCTCCAGCCTGGCTCTTTCTCCTGACCAGATGGGCTTGTCTAGGAACCGAACCCAGGGCCCTCTTGAACCCAAAGCAAGAATTCTACTCCAGAGATGGATCAACCTTGAAGACCAACAAACAATACTGAGGTCGATGGACCAATGGTCTGAACTTCCTCTGGAAGCAGTTCTCTAGGGAATTAGGCCAGGGCTTTTCGTCATCCATGCTATTCAAGATTCCTTAACTGCAGATATTGGGGGAAAGGGCGGGTTTCAAAGGAGAAGCTTCATATACAGAGAACATTTATTCTGTCACCAAACTGTGCATGACTAATTCATCTTATTTAGCAAAATTTATACGTAAAACCACTCATTGTTTTATATGAAAACGAATAGGGCCACCTAACACCTACCCAGTGAAAGCTATTATCCTCCGGGGATGCCATGATAGACAGGTCTTCAAACACAGCTTCTGCAAGTGGCTTGAGCAACTGTCTGGCTCCTTGAGTCACCCCAAATGTGAGTTCAATATTAATCCTTATGCAATCAGCCATGTCAGCTTTCCTGTAGCTTCCCAGCCCTATTGCAAGAGGAGAGGAAGCTGCAGAGGGTCCCCATTGCTCCATCCCTTGTAGCAAAAAGACCAGCTGTTTCCTGAGCTGTCTGCTACCCACTGCCTCTCCCTTCCTCTTTTCCCTGTGCAACTTTTTACTTTTGTCTTGTATTTGCCCATGGTTTTGGGCAAAAAGCAGCACTAAGGGCCCTTCCAGACCGAGGTTTTATTGGGGGTGTATTATTTAAGCTGCAGAAGATGTGCTGATTGGAAGTGCAGCAGTGTAACTTTGGCAGGAGTAAAGAATATCAAAAGCAGGATTGCATATGGCTGCCCCAGTATCATCATGAATGCTGAATAAAAGGGACATCTAGAAGGGGCCCTAAGTATATCTGGTTATCAGTACAAAGAGAGAAATTGCACATCCTGGAAAAGGCCCAGATTCCTTTGTACAGCCCCTCAAGTGATGCCCCTTTCCTTATACTGGGTCTCCTGCAGAGTCAGCCTTGTACCAGGCAGACTGTCAGATGCTGGGGAGACTGCTTCTCCTGCGCCCCAACTCCTAGTCATTCCCACGTTTCTGAGCTGGCACCTTAGTAGGGGTCCCTCCAGACAACGTATTTATCAATCATTCCTCCTGGCTGTGGGATATTTTCATGTCTCCTTGTTAATAATCCACTCATCTCACACTGCCAAAGCATTTCCTGTCTCTTTCCAAACCGCAAAAAACTCCAGTATGGATAGCCTTAGGTAGGCCACCATCTTTCATCATGTGATTCCCTTCAACCCCAAGGGAATAATAATACTAGATTGGCATATAGGGTTTGGGGAAGGATTGCCAAGATAATTTATGCTTTAAGCATAGAATCAACTGTAGAGTTGGAAAGGACCACAAGACTCATCCAGCCCCCAACCCCTGCAATGCAGAAATATTTTGCCCAACATGGGGCTCAAACCCACGATTAAGTGTCTCATGCCCTACAGACTGAGCTAGCCCAGCACTTAATAAAAGTGCTATATAGGAAGACCGGGTCCTGCTTTCAATACCGGGCCCTTCGACACTATATATTTAAAGCAGTATCATGCCACTTTAAACCATCATGGCTTCCCCGCAAAGAATGCTGGGACCTATAGTTTGGTAAGGGTGTTGAGAGTTGTTGGGGGGGAGGGGCTATTCCCCTCTCACAGCTACAACCCCCAGAGTTTCCTGAGAAGAGGAATCAATCGCTAAAGCATGCATGAAATTGTAGCCTTATTATTGTGTCCATAACATGCTGCAGAATACAAGCATGGGGTTGGGATGGGTTTTTGGAAGACGCCTGTGCATGAATTTGTTTTATGTGTGTAGATCAGTGCATGCTGACCAACGCACAGTCTTCACACACCCATCCGTCTAGAGGAGCCCTCAGAGAGCCAGGATTGGCTGCAGCCGCCCATCATTTTTTTACCCTGTGGCAAAGCAAAAAACCTGATTCCTTGCTGCCACGCACTCTGTAGGCTGACCCCAAGAGGAGGACACCCACCTCCTTCTAAACCTTGCGAAGGTCAGCCAGCTTTCTCCCTAGGATGCCAGGAGAGAAGTCATCCTCTCCAGGCTACAGAACCAGACCCCCCAATTACGGCTGAACTTTTTGCCTCTTGAATCCACAGCTATAAATAAGCACGCCTGGGGCAAGCAGCCTCCCTCCTCCCTGCGACACACCCGCCAGAGGCGGGTTTTAACTACAGGGCAGCCCTGGCCAAATGGGATACTTACGTGCAGCGGACTGAGAAGAGAGAAGAACTCCAAGCTCCGTTCCCCCGAGAGGAGGCTAAAAAAGAAAGAGAGTCGCATTCTGGGTTGCTCACCACAGGAAATACCTGCTAGCAAAGCAGATGGGTGGTCTGTCCAGTTCTGCCTGCAGGGACAAAAATGAAAACGGGGTCTCAAGGCATTAGGAAAATAGAAAGGTGCCTTATATGGAGTGCTCAGCAATGTCTGCACTGACTGGCAACAGCTTTCCAGTGTTTTAGGCAGGATTCTCTCCCAGCTCTGCCTGAAGATGCTGAGGACTGAACCTGGAGACCTTACAATATTCTACCACTGTGCTATAGCCCATTTCCAGAGGGTGGCACACAAGTTTATTGCGTCCAGTGCTTCTGTACACTAAACCCCATTTTGTCACATGCATATAAAGTGTTTTCCTGAAGTTTGTTCACTGGTCTTTATTGATTGATCACAGGGATCTGCCTCCTGCCCTCCAGTCGAATTTCTAGGGCAAGTTACAGATTTTCAAAATATATAAAAACGTTAAAAGTGGGCAAAAATACACCAAGAACAGCAGAATCTAAAAGAGCAACATCAGCCTAAAAGACACACACAACTCAACCATCAGCAAAGATCAAATAGATTGCGGCTAAAAGCCTATACGATTTCGTAGAAGTAAGCCCTATGGAACTCATTGCATAGGATTGCTCTGTAAATTAAATTAAAAGATCTGAGAAAACAAGAAGGTGCTCATAAATCCCATTATTCGAACCTCCCCATTTTGTCTACCAAAAGTTATGCTACCACAATGCATTTGTTAGTATTTCTTTACAGTACCACAAGACTCCTATTTTTTTGGGGGGGGGAGGCGCTGGGTTCCGAGAGCTCAAAAATCTACATGTCATCCAAATTCATACAGCACAAGATTCCTTTTGGGAGATTGCCTAGAGCAGGAAGACCCTCAGTTCATCCAAGTTCATAAAGCACACACACACACCTACCTGAGCAGTTAATCAGACATCACCACCCTTCCAAAAAAATATCTGCTTTGAATGCAGGAGGTCCCAAGTTCAATCCCCGTGGCATCACCAGGTAAGCCTACTAGGACGGTACCCTGTCTGAAATGCTGGAGAGTCGCTGCCCGGCAGCACAGAAAATCCTGATGAGCAAATGGTCTGACTCGCTATAAGGCTGCGTCCTATGACCCACCCTCGCTGGCTTTGGAGGCAGGGAGCCTCTAGAAGCAGGTAGGGTTATCCCCAAAGAGGCACTCACCTTGCTATCCTGGCCAAAGACATGTCAACGCTGCTTTGCCATCTCCAGCAAAAGATGGCCAGACAGACGGGCAAAGTGAGCTCAGCAGCTGCAGCAGCAGCAGGCTGGCTGGTAAATATGGGCTGCCAGGGCAGGAAGACACAAACAAGCTCCCTCCCTCCCCTGCCTTAACCCTTTCTGAACTGAGCTGCCCCAGGCATGATGCTATTGACCCCTTCCATGCCACAGTCTTTATTGCCCCCCAGAGCCTCCCTGCATTTCTGCCAACAGCATTAACCCTTCCGTTTCTCACACATCCCTCTGTGTTGTGTTAATGACATTTGCTTTCGGAAATCCAAAAAGCAAGGAGGACTTGGGTGTGTGCCATTTTTGCATGTGCTGCACCTGCAACTTAGGTGTAAAACTGACTTATTGTGTCAGCAAGAAGCTGATGAAGTATACTGATGGTCAATTCCACATTCAAAGCATGTGTAAAGGACATGGTTCCCACTACGAAGCCTGCGGACTGTAGTTTGTTAAAGGTGCGGAGAACTGCAGCTCTGTCGGGGATAAACCACAGTTCCATGTGTGTGTGTGTTTACACACCCACATATCCCTAAATCAAATCTTTTGGGGGTTGTGGGGACATTTTCAAATTGGAGATATTGCTGTGGGCATGACATTCCCTACAACCAAGCTCACACTTCAGCCTGGTATATAGGCTATAGTACAGAGGTCGGCAAAGTTTTTGTGGCTTGGGCAAACGCCGCGGTGGGCTGGAGTGTGTGTGCGTGTGCACATGCATGCATGCGCAAACACTATTTCCAGCGCTCCTTCCAGCGTGGAGGAGGCATGCGTGCCTGCAGCCAATGGGAAGCCGGCCTGCGTCACGGAAGGCGGTCCCCACGCATGGGAGCCAACCGAGCGGGCGAGAGTCCATGGGCCAGTTAAACAACCCCCATGGGCAGCTTGTGGCTCATTGGCCTTAGGTTGCTGACCCCTGCTATAGTATAACACTTCTTTCAAGCTTAATTTCAGCACACGGGATGAGTAGGGAGAGGGGACTTTGTGGATAGCAGGGCCTTTTTGGGCATATGTATGTTCACAGGTGCCTTGGCAAGCCTTGATGCCCTGAACAACTTGGGCCTTGAATATCTGGACACCCACCTCCATCCATACAGACCCGCTTGAATTTTAAGATTGGCAGGGGGGGCCCTCGTGGTAGTCCACCACCCTCAGAAGTGCAAGGAATGGCAACCTGGGAAAGGACTTTATCTGTGGTTTTTAATCGTATGGTTGTTGTAACCTGTCCTGAGGGCCCCATGGTGAAAGGCTGGTTTAATCAAATAAATAAATAAATGGCCTTGTTGTTGGCATTCTCCCGTCTCAGAAGACAATGGAGAAGTGTGCCTTTATGAGCAAAGTGCAACTGTTAGAACGTTGTACCACCTGCTGTGGCTGTAGAGGAGAGACATGTTTTGTTGCAGTTGGGGCAGATGAAGGCGTCTGGTTGTGCTGCTGCAGGTGTACCATGGTGTTTCAACTCTTTGCACTCCTCCCAGCAGTCATTGTCCTCTGGTCACCACTATGGATACATGACCTGCCTGCCTGCCTGCCTGTCTCCAGGCACTGCAGGATGGGTAAATCCGCCAGTCCCCCCCCCCCCGTCAGTTTCTAATATTTTCTATTCTTAAGTTCAGTTCTCTACATTTCCACGTAAGTTTAATTTTAAAAAAACAACAACCCCCAAACATATAAACAAACACATATCCTCATTAAAAATCATCAGCTTAAAGTGTACAGTTTTATGTGATTTTGTCCAATATACACATTTTTGCACCTCAATTATCCCAAATATAATGCATTCTTGTATGTTACTTTTACCAACATGTACATCTCAATGCACACTTTATACTGGTGTGCATTTCCCACGCTCCCTTCAGGTTTTCTCATACCCCCTCCTTTTCAAAGTATCCCTGATATAATAAAATCCGGACAGAGGGATGGAAAAGTGTGGGAAGGGAGTCATTTGAAGGAGAAAGTAAGGTGGACAACAGAGAATTAATTGAAGTACAGAAAGCTTACTATCCCCATCCAATGACAAGTCTGTTTGGGTGAGGGGGGCCTGCCCTGCTAACCTCAGACAGCTCCTACTGGCCTGCCCTCTTAGTTACAACCTGGCATGAGCTGTCAGCTTTCTCCCCTTCTTATTATTGCCCTTGTAGAACTCAGCTGGGAGGAGAATGGGGACAAAATTAGAATAAGTTGTCTTTGCCTGTTATTGGCTCTGGCACCACCTACTGGGAGCCTCCCTCCCTACAATGCTACCAGCTCCAGTGGACACCAGCCACCACTGACCCTGAGATTACAGGATTTGCTGATCAGAAGGTCGGCGGTTCGAATCCCCGCAATGGGGTGAGCTCCCATTGTTCAGACCCAGCTCCTGCCCACCTAGCAGTTTGAAAGCATGTCAAAGTGCAAGTAGATAAATAGGTACCGCTCCGCCGGGAAGGTAAACGGAGTTTCCGTTCATTGTTCTGGTTTGCCAGAAGTGGCTTATTCATGCTGGCCACATGACTCGAAAGCTGTCTGTGGACAAACACAGGCTCCCTCGGCCTATAGAGTGAGAAGAGCGCCGCAACCCCAGAGTCGTCCACGACTGGACCTAACGGTCATGGGGTACCTTTACCTTTACTATATAGGGCAGGTATCAATGTGAGTCTCTTTTTGCAGCAAAAACAGTGTGTTTTAGCACCTTAAAGACAAACAAATGCATTAAATGGCCTAAGCGCTTATGGACCAGAAAGTCTACTTATTCAGATGCATTGATCTAATTGTGGCCCTTGGGTCTGTCTGGCACTGACAGGGTTAAGAGTGAGAGCCTCTTTTCTGCCCCACCCCACCCTGCTCCCTCCCAGTCAAAAGGAAGTTTTGATCATACTCTTTCCTGGGGAGATTTAAATTGCAGGAAGCCACAGTAGAACCTATAGCAGTTGCCAGAGGTTATTTTTGTGGCTGGTCTTTGAACTGCTCAGAATGTTGCTCCTTTTTATGAAAAACAATTATAATATTTTTTCCCCAGTAGAGTTACTATAGCAAATGGAAAATAAAACAAGAGAAATGTTTGCGATATAAAATACAGGAGATTACTTTTACACAATATATAATAAACAAAAGAACTACAAACTGTTTTTATAGATATTTTTTATTTTTATTTTAGACCGCTTAGAGATTTTGCTACAATCAAACAGTGTGTGTGTGTGTGTGTGTGTGTGTGTGTGTGTGTTATATATTAATGCTCCCAGCAATAATAAATAATTGACATAAACTGCAATTCCCCCAGCACCAATACATAACAAAGCAGCTCCATTTCTATAAAGAGCCTTTGGACATCCTTTTTATGGTATATTCATTATATTTTGTGCTCATGGTGGTATCAGGGAGGTTGTGCGTAATCCAGCTTTCAGACATTTTGGGGCAGTCACACTTTGTTCCCCATCAGTGTACGTCCCATAGATTCCTGCTGAAATCATGTAACTTTTTATGCCACAAGCACTCTGGAGGGAATTTTCATTTGGAGATCAAAAGGGGACACAGATGACGTTCATGTAAGATAAAAAACAAATAAAATAAAACCTACATACAGCAACAGTGTTTTGTGTTGTGTAGGCTCCTATGATGTAAGTAATGGGCGCCACTGCTAACCTGCTCACTCAAATATCACTAGTTTGCTCATTTCTACAGATAGGGTGCCTACATTCTGCATGTGCAAATGGCTTTAGATACCTATTAGGTCCATAAATTACCATATAGCATATATTCAACACAAAAAGCAGTGACAATTTGTTGTTGACAAAGGACAGCTGGACATATAAAGGGCCCCATTACCTTCAGTAGCTTAGGGCCTCGTCAAACCTAAATCCGGCCCTGGCTGAGGCAACTGCAGAGGCTGCTGATCAGGTACTGGGCAACGTTCAAGTTCTTGTTACTAACATATAAAGAAAGCCCTTGAACAGCTTCGGACCAGGTTACCTGAAAGATTGCCTGGCCCTGTATAGACCGCTAAGATCACTTAGATCTGGGGAAATCTACTGGTGGCACCACACCCTACAGAATATCACAGGGCGGTGACCCCAAATGGGTATCTCCTGCCATGTGGAATGTCCTTTGTTCTGCCAGTCATGGAGCATCACCCATCAGTTGCTTCAGGTGTCTTTTAAAGACCTATCTATTTTGCTTAGGCTTCCTCTGTTCCCTGTTAGGCTTCCTCTGGACCCTGTTATTTCTGAATTCTTCTTTTAACCTTTTTTTGATGTTGCATCTCTGCTTTTTTGATACTGGGTTTTCTGTTGTTGCATTTTGTATACCGCTTTGAGATTTTAAATCACTCATTGGCTTTGAAATGCTGCTAAATGAATGAACGAGCAAACACAAAGGAACTGGTCCCTTGCTCCTTAACCTCCAAAGATTTAAAACTCACCAGCCAAACCAGGGTCCCTAAGCATGACTTCCTGCTGAAAGATCCCCTTTCCTTCTTCCATTGTCACATCTCCAAAGTGGAAGATTCCACATGTCCCATCTGAAATAGCAATCCGGGGCTGGGGCGGGAGGTCTCGGTGCAAGGAAACCTTGCAGAGGCAGCTTGAGTGACAGAGACAGATGCTGCCACCAAAGCTACTCCAGCTGTCCAGATAACAAGGCCAAAGGGCAGGGGGAAATCGCACACAGCTATGTGGAAGGATACATGGGCATCTCTTACTGAGAAAAGCAAAAGCAAACCACCAGCAGCAATATATTTACCACGGCTAGTCAAAATAAGTAACCTCCTAGAGAGCAGCCAAAGCCTTGATCTGTGGTCCGGCTTGCACAGCACAATAAGCCAAACAACGGCTTACCCGGACTGCACGAACATGCCTGCTCCCCAAGAGGAGCTCCCAGTCACTCCTGCCAAGTATCCTCACTAACTATAAGCTGTAGCCAATAGCAAACCTCTTAAGCCATGTCTTTTACTAGGAACATAGGAAGCTGTCTTATACAGAACAAGTCCTTTGGTCCATCTAGTCAACCTTTTTATACCAAACACCCACTAATGCATCTTTCTTGATGGTAAAATTTCCTTACCACCCACCAGTGCTCAATGGAAGGAGGATTCAGTTTGTGCTGCAGAACCCATTACCGCCCACCTAGAACCCTGAACGCCCACTAGTGGGCGGTAGGGACCAGGTTGACAACCCCTGATCTAGCCGGTGGTGGCTGGCGCCCACTAGTAGGGCAGAACACAGGGAGGTCAACACTAGGGGGAGCCGGAGCCAACGAAAGCCAGAGCCAACTGAAAAATTCCAGTTTTCTCCCGACACACAATCCTGCTTTCAATACTATTTGCACCTGCAAATGTACTGGGGTGGTCATACTGCTTCATTTCCAGTCAGGCAGATCCTGTAATTTGCTGCTGAAATCCCATAAATGTTGTGGGTTTTGTTTGTTTGTTTGTTTGTGCGGCATTTGTAGTCCTGCAGCCTCTCCAGACAGCAACAATGTGGCTAGGGAACATTGGGGAAGTAAAGCAGAACTAAAAAAGCAGAACAAATCCACCACCAGTGCACTATTATTGTGTCAAAAATGCGTTGCAGAATACACCGGAAATAAAACAGCAGTGTGAAGGGGCTCCAAATCCACAGGGCCAGAGCTGATGTGGAAATTATTTCACACCTAGACTTTATCTGGAGGAGCTACTTTCCCTGGGTGGAAAAATGATGATGATGATGATGGTGATGATGTTAATAATGATAATAATTATGCAACTTAAGGAAAATGGTCAGTGATAGGGAAATGAGGCATTCAGGCAGCAGAGCACACAGGCTTGGCAAATCCTACTTTTGGGAAGTGAGAGGATGCTGGGCTGGAAATAGCAAGCCAGACAAGAACAAACAAATGTTTAAAATAGTCTGACTGCTGCCTCCTGTGGTGTGAATCATCTCGGTTTCCAATGGCTTCTTATTTTCAGTGTGGCAAAACACTCACAAAGGCAAAAGTGAATGACTCGCACATCTGCGTGAGGGATTCCCATCAGGAGGGAGCTAAGGATTTGAATTATATATTTGTGGGAAATTGCGGGGGGGGGCGCTAATAAGAGGCATGGGAAAACCAGCTACTATTTCCTTTCTCCCTTTTTGAAGTTTGACAAAACTTCAGGGCTTTTTCCCCCAGCTGGAACTCACTGGAACTGAGTTCCTGCACTTCTAGGGTGGGCGCCATTGCCATTATAAGAGAACAAGGGAGATGTTCTTGCACCTCTTTTTCTAGAAAAATAGTACCGCACAACTTTATTACATTTACACATAGATCTGTGATGGAATATCTCTTATCACTGATTGCTATATAAAGATGGAATTCTTAAAAAACTGACGTCAAAGTATGCTTGCTTGCTTGTTTATAACAACATTTTTATACCCCTTGATTGTAAAAACAACACAACCTGTAAGCAGTTTACAATATAAAGCAAAGCATTAAAATAATTAATAAAAACAGTTTAAAACAGGTAATTCAAAGGTGATTAAGATCAACAGTAGCTAGAAAGAGATAAAATGTATGCGAACTGTCTACGTGTCTGGATAGGCTTGCTTAAACAAAAATGTTTTAAGCAGACGCCAAAAAGATTACAATGAAGTCTCTGCCTGATGTTAATAGGTCAGGTGTTCCGAAACATAGGTGCTGCCACAGTAAAATAAAAATAAAAATGATTTAATTAGTATTATGTGGAACCATTAACAGAGGCAGTTCTGTGGACTGAAGGAGCCAAGTGGGCATATGAAGGATAAAGTGATCCCACACAGGTAAATTGATTCCAAGCTGTTAAGGACTTTGTATGCTAACAGTTATACATTGAACTGGGGTCAGTAGCAAACAAGCTACTGGTGCCAATCTCTGAGCAGAAGTTTTATATGCTGACAGGGTCTCACTCCTTTGTGGAGTCACTGTTAGCAAAGGCACTTAAATAACGTAGATGGAGTCCAGAAAGAAGAGCCCTGAGTAAACTTTGCTGAGTAAAGTTAAGAGAATCAGTGTATAATTTGAGGAGAAAGGGACAGAGAAGTTTTGTGCTTCTTAGGTCAGGTTGCATACATAGCAGGGAGGCATTCAACCAAAGACGCAGAGGGAAAAAGATATTAGAAAAATCTCTCAGAACTACACAACCACTTGCTTCCTCAGTGAATTTGCGCCACTCTCCTTGGTTGCTGAGCAATACCTCCACTTGTCCCTCTCTTGGCTACTTGGCTTTAACACTAACAGAATTAACCCCCAAGTTACAAACTGAATGATCCCTGCTTTCACACTTCCAGCAGTCACAGCATATACAGAGCCCAGCCTACAAAACCTGCCCTGGAATGAGTATTTGGCTTGCGCCAGCAGAGGCAAAGTGCCAGTCTTCTTCTCTTCTAATAAATGTAACACAGGAAGGTTTGAATTCCGGCCTTTGTGTCAGTGGACAGCATTGGAGATGAATGGCAAAACTATCTATTTCCCCCCAAAGTATTTTCCAAACACCGTAACCGTAAGCGTGCTGTGAGCACGCATTGTCTAGTTTCTTCCTTTTCCCACACCACTGAGGACAAGGCTAAGCCAGTGGTCCATCTGGGCTTGTGTTGGAAGCCCGTTCTATCCTTATAGTTTGAGCCACTTCTCAAGTTGTTGCTGTTTTTAAATATAGGTTTATGAACTTTTTGAGACTATAGCTTTAAAAAGTCACTAAGATGTGAAAGTCAATCAAAATAATATATTGAAAAAAATTGTAACTGTAACCATAACTGTGACTAAGTGATGTAAGGCCCACCTCTCTTAACAAACTATACAAGTGTGGCTTCAGTCTACACAGGAGAACATAGCAGTGGATGGTGGTCGAATGAGCAAAAGCAACAATACTATCTGGATTTTCTGCCATGGACCAGGGGTGCGGAATCTCCATCCCATGGGCTAATCCTGATCTCCCAGGGGGTCCAGTTTGGTCTGTGATGCCATTTCCCCCAAACCATGCCGACCTGTCTATCAGCTGACATCACAGGGTGCTCTCTAAAGATGGTCTGCTGAGTAGGAAGAGATAAAGATCGGGCCCACTAACCCATCATAGTTCCTGACCCCCTGACCTGGGACATAAAAGCCTTCAACATTCTTATACAAATTGGAAAGTCAATTTTTTTAATGGGAGAGGCCAAACTGAGTTAAGAATTTACTTATTTTTTTAGGCTGATTGGCTCTGATGTTTAGGATGGGGGTGATAATCAGGTATGTCATTTCAACCTAACAAGTAGTGGTTATTTTTGTTTGTTAAACCAAATTATTTCTCTCAATGTCTCAAGAAAAGCAGCTGTTTGGAGATTCAGCAAAATGCACACTTTTTTCTAAATTTAAGCTGCTTAACTGGTTTGTCAACCGATTAAAAAGTCTTTTAATCAGTAGATATAACTGAATTAACTCTGTTCTGAAAAACATTCTATTTTGGATGGCTTTGCTGTACTTAGTAAATGATATAGGAGCAAGCAGTGCCACACACACACACACACACACACACACAAAAAGCAAATATCTAAAATACTGCAGGCCAACATTTATTTATTTATGTAAATACATTTAATGTGGTTTCCTTGGGCAGTTTTCTAGTTTTGTGCAACTCTGAGGGATCAAAAGTGGGGAAATACACCTGATATCTGTGTGCTTTTGCACACTTCCTGGGCAGAATATTTTTTTTAAGCAAGGTGTACAAAACTATCTGCATGCATACATGGCCTGATGTTACTTGATCAGTATGATAGAATCAACAAATTAAAAGGTGGAGACAATTACAAAAGGGAACATCTACTACAACTATAAACAGAAAAGACCAAAGTTGCTACTCCTATACATGCCTGTGTGGACTACTCTGGTCTAATTAATATTGCGGGTGTGTCTGTGTATGAGAGGAATTGGATTAACAACTAACTAGTTCTGAAATGCAGACAAGTCCCAGGTTTTTCTTTGTCCCAATTTGGATCATAGCTATTTTGGGGTGGGGGAACATATCAAAACACAGTATTTCATAAGAAGCTAACTGCACAGATGTGTATAGTGGCTTACATAGTTTGTACAGGGTTTCCCAAATCAGCGGTATGAGCATACTGGATGCAGAGTAAATGTTCAGTTGGTAAGCAGCTAAAAATGAGAGTTGGGACAGCTGAAAGCAAATTTAAGGGGAATGTACCACCTTGTGGCTAGCCTGTATACTACAACCCCTCCAAGAAGCTGCCCTAAATAGCTAGCTAGCTATTTATTTCATTGATATTCCATCTTTCGCTCCAAGGAGCAGACAGGGGCATACATGATTCTCCCATTCCTCATTTAATCCCAACAACAACCCTGTGAGGTAGGTTAGGCTGAGAGGCAGTGACTTACTGGTTGGCTGGCTGGCTGGCTGGCTGGCTGGCTGGGTGGCTAGCTGCCAGCCAAGCCCTCTTCCAGGACACTCCATTCCACCCCCTTCCCCACTTTCTCCATTTACCCAGCTCCACTTCTCAACAGGCAGTTAGCAGTCTGTGGCCACTAAGCATGCTCAGTCCTCAGTGAATTCTTTGGGGGCCCCCCGCCTTAAGGATTGATTGATTGATTGATTGATTGATTGATCGATACCATGGTCTTCCCCCAAGCCTGTTGATACCTTCCTTTTGTGCCTGGGTTGAGCCATTTTGGCTGCCTAAGGATCCATGCTTGGAGATGGCTGAAACATAACTATGCCTGACAACCTTGGAATCATTAGCTGTGATGATATATGACTGTTTTGAAATGTTTTATTTATTTTGTTTTATATTGTATGGTTTTGGTGCTTTGTTGTTTGCTGCCCTTTGGGAGAAAAAGTGGGCTAGAACTGTAATCCATCAACCACAGAGTTTTCAGTGGGCATGTAGGATAGGCTTCCTCAACCTCGGTCCTCCAGATGTTTTGAGACTACAATTCCCATCATCCATGACCACTGGTCCTGCTAGCTAGGGATCATGGGAGTTGTAGGCCAAAAACATCTGGAGGGCCGAGGTTGAGGAAGCCTGATGTAGGACATGAGGACCTGAAGCAGAGCTTGGGAAAGGGGAGGAGTTTGATTCAGTTTGTTTTTAAATGTGAACTTACCAAATTTGCACTTTCTGAAACAATACAATTCTGTGCATTGTATTAGGGGAAATTGGTTTGCTAAAATGTAGTATGTATTAGGCACAATTGCATACAGACATGTGTGTACATTAGGGGAAAAATCACACACTAAAATGCTGGTGAAGGTTCATGAGGACTTTTACAAAAAGTTCACAAACTGCTATGGAAACGTGGAGAACCGAATTTAAGCTTTGAAAAAATGGTAAATTGCATTACAAGGGGCTGGACTAGATGACCCTGTGGATCGCTTCCGACTCTACCATCCTCTGATCCTATGATAAAGGGGGAGAAATTGAAATGGACTGACTCGTCACCATTCCCTAAGCAGAGCACAGGGAAATAAGGTGAACCCTGTGCATCCCCGTCATACATTGCCTGTTCTTTCTCCATACCTTAACACAAAGACTTAGC
The DNA here is from genome assembly GCF_964270895.1 of Podarcis filfolensis. Taxonomy (NCBI): domain Eukaryota; kingdom Metazoa; phylum Chordata; class Lepidosauria; order Squamata; family Lacertidae; genus Podarcis; species Podarcis filfolensis. Next base: position 63,820,434 of record NC_139611.1, on the reverse strand, counting down.
AAAAACCTGTACACAAGCTAATGCATGAACCAAGTGAGAACAGCAAATCCTCAGTCAGCCTCCAAGATTCAAAACTGAACAGGATTGGGGAACAGGGCGTGACTTTTTATGAAAGCAGCGTTCCAGAAAGGTGCAGCCTCAGCTGTTGCCCAACTTCCCTTCAAAGTTTATCTAACTAACTGCACAAACCAACGGTCTAGCATTACTCTGCAGTTTCAGACGGAAGCCCTGATTGGCTGGCGCAGAGAGGAGAGCACCATTTGAAATGTGTATAGAAAGGAAACAGACTGAAATGAGGAACGAGCGGAACAGTTCTCAACACCAGCCACGCAGACTCAACACCTTGCGTGTGACATCTGCAGGCACATCCAGGGTAGACAAAAGGCAAGAGCAAGCTCTGAATACAGGGGAATAGGTGGGGTGTCGTGGTTAGGGCGTTGGACCAGGAGACACCTGAAGTCAAATCTACGTGAGGCTACCTCTGTGCTTGAACCAGAAGCCGAAGTTAGTGCAGAATGCTGCAGCAAGTCTGCTGACAGGAATGAGACTTTGTCTGCATGAAACATCTATGCTCAGAGAGCTACATGGGTTGGGACGAAGTTAAAGGTGTTACGATTGGTATATTAAACCCTTATAACTTGGGACTAATTTACCTGCAAGATTGCCTTACCCCATATGTGCCCACCTGACCACTTTGATCTGTTCCCAAGGCCCTTTGTAATTACCAGCCAAAATGTTATAAATTAGTGAAAGCAAGCTTTTGAGTCCAACAGAATTCTGCACCAGGCTGGATTCTGAACAAAACTGGTATGTGTGTCTGAGGGGGGGGGAAAGGCTAGCTTAATACTGAAGCCATGCTTCTTGCATTGGTCATAAATTTCCTTTTCTTTTCTTGTCGTAAAGCAAGGACAGTTTTGTGAGTTGTCTGGAATAGCACCTGCACTTCCGATCTCTTTTGTGGGTGACTCTTTCAGGAACCACATTTATTCCTCAGGGCCCTCCCCCTCTGGCACATACACAGCTGATAATCTAAATATACCATCCAAATAACTGTCCTCCATACCGTTGGGCTTTGGAGCCAACTTCATAATTGGGCCTGAACATCTGAGAGGGTTGGGTAGTCCTTTCTCTCCCAACAAGTTTCTGAAGAAGATAATAATTGTCAGGAGCCCAGGACTGGGTTAAACTTTAAACTGCTGTTTGAATAAGGATGCATTGTTTTATCCTGGTTTTTTTAAACTATACCTTCCCTCTCAGGAGTTCAGTGCTTCTTTTTCGTCTCTGAGGTTGAACGTCACAGTGTCAGCTTCTGACAGACCAAGAAACCCCCATCTAAATCCAGCTTCTCTTGTTTCATTATCCATTTCCTTCAAGAACAGTAACGTTCAATTTATTTATTTTAATTTTATTTTATTTTTATTTATTTTTATGCTCAGAGTAGGAAACATGCAGAATGCCACTACAGTCATACCTTGGAAGTCAAACAGCTTAGTTCCCAAACGTTTTGGTTCCCAAACAACTCAAACCCGGAAGTGACTGTTCCACTTTTTGAATGATTTTTGGAAGCCAAACGTCCGATGGGGCTTCCAATTGGCTGCAGGAGCTTCCTGCAGCCAATCAGAAACCGCACTTGGGCTTTCAAACGTTTTAGAAGTCAAACAGACTTCTGGAACGGATTCAGTTCGACTTCCAAGGTGCGACTGTACACTAAAACTTGGAAGAGGCATTTGAAATTGGGAAAACAGGACTGGGGAGGATGGGAATTATAACGACCAGATCTCCTTATTGTACCAGACACAGGTCATTTCTTGGACACCAATAAGAGACACTCCAGGTCAAAGCTTGAGGAGCGCTGCAAAGCTCTTATCCGCAAAGGTTGCATTTCTCTGGCTAAACCTGATTGGGCAACCAGAACAAACAATGTATATTAAGTAACATACTTGTTGGTGCTTGAACAGGGATAGCATTACCTGAAGAATAAGTATTTATAGGGTGGCTCATCAGTGTTCCCTATCAATAACAATGTTTCTGCATGGAGATTTCAGTGAAGCATGTGCAGAAGTTGCAGGTGGGTTACATCTCATGGGGCAGATCTGTTTCCCCTACTGTGCTGCCCTTATTGGCACCTAAAACCAGCCACTTGGAACAGCTCTCACCTTGCCTCTGTCAAGCTGCCTCTAGAAATAGTAATACTAGTACACAACAGGGTTTGCTGAAACGGAGCTCCCTGCACTCCACATACAACAAAATGAACATTTCAGGGGTTAGGAACTATTTTCAGGCTTCCAGGCAAGCATCTGGGGGTGGGGAATCTCATGCCAGCAGTGGGAGGGGCCAGATGCAAAAACAGGCAGAAAAAAAACGGGTGGAAAGTTTATCTTTGTCCCATGGGCTAGTTTCTACCACATTCACACACTCTTATCTATCCTCTGCCTAGACAAACAAGAGGCATTATCAGAGTTCAAAGACACATTCCAGACAGACAAAAACCCTCAGGGTATGAAGCAGAACCAATAAAAAAAATCAAGGAGGACTGCCTTGGCCCCTGGGCCTGAGGTTCTCCCACCTTTGCTGCAAAACAAAGCCACCACTATCACACCCCAAGGCCACCATGTGTTGGTCCCAATGCTAATTTTGTGTCAGGAGAAAGCGGGATAGTTCATGGAAATAAATTTGTATTTAGCACAAAAGAAGCATATCAAACACAATTTCTTTCAATTCAGACTTTATTTCTTTTTAAAGTCACGAACTCAATAAATTACACAATCATTTCTCCTTCCACCCTTTTTTTAATAATTTTTTCACAAAATAGAGTTTGCAATTTTTAAGGAAAAGCTTTGAAAGTCTGCTTTCTTTCTGAAGTGCTGATGAGTATCTCAACTTCTTTGTTACGCTGGTGAATTGTTTTGTAGCTGCTACAATAGTTTTGATTTTGGAGATTTTACAAGAACCCAAAGCAAACACAAGCAACAACAACAAAAATCACGCACACGGATCTCAGGGACAATTTTTCAGTGGATAATTAATGAACAATCAAGTTAGCATTCAATGCCAAGGGGCTAAGCACCATGAAAGGAGGTGACCTGGTGAGGCCTCCCCAACTCTTAAGAAGTAGCAGTGCATTTGGGCATTAACAGTTTTACTGTACGATAAATATAACTTGCTCTATTACTAGATACTGCACTGTGTCTATGAAGCACATGCAATAATGTATCCAGAATCTGGATTTGCTGAGGATTTGCAAGTGCCAAGAAATTGTACACAGTAATCAGACTAGTTAGGACGTACATGACTGAGAGTTCCTGCTTTTCCAGTCCTCAAAGAAAAGACTGCCAAACTCCTGCAAGTCGTGCTCTTTTTGTTTGACACATTTTTAAAGGAAATTTGTTGATGGATAAAACTGCAGGAGTGCTTTCCTACCTGCAATATAATCTTGTCTCTAAAGGCACAGGTGGTGCTTTAAAGAGTTTTTTCCGCCTCTGAACATTTACATTGTAACTGCAGAGAAGAAATCTGGCTTGTGTATTACCTTTGCATTCAAAGAACAGACATTGATAGGATCCTCAGTTGACAAAATATACTATAGCATCACACTGAAAGCTGGGCAGACGGATATATGTCAAGTGATACAAGTTGATATTCTCCTGAAATTTGTCTCTGTGAAATCCAAGATCATTGGAATGACATTTCCTCAGTTATTTTAGGCAAGATATAATCTGCTCCAGTGCCTTTCATGGGGGGGGGGGAGGTCAATTCACACTCCAATTTCCAGGTTGTAGCTGATGGCATCAAGACTATTTCAATTGAGACAATACAGTTATTTTCCCCAATCAACACACACACTATGCCAGTTTTCCCTGTGGAAGTTCTATTTACTCATGAAATCAAGATATTTATTCCTGTCTGCTATCAAGTCCTGTATATTAATGCAAAACAACATAACGTGGAACTTTTGTTTACCCCGTGCGTGGAGAGCCATGGGCAGAGTAGCCTGCATACCCAAAAACCACAGGGGGAGAATCAAGGTTGCTGAAAACTTCAGAGTAGCAGTCAAGAAAGGGAAGGGCTTTCTTGCAGAGTAAAGGCTTCAGATGTAATGTGGTGCACACAGAGACAGTAGTGAGGAAGCACCAAGGTGATGGAGGAAGGGTTTAGATTAGCCTTTGGTTGAGTCACTTCTTGACTCTGCTCTCTATGCATGGATGGAGCTGGCTGGGTTGTGCCAAATGTTCTGCATCTACTACCCAAAAGTAATAAAAAAGTGCCTTTCACATGAGAGCAACAGAATAATCACTATTACTTTGTGCAGAGAACAATGCCCACCCCACCCAAACGGGCAACATTTTCTAGCAAGAAAGAATCTGGATAGTTCAATGGTACACTAAGCTTTCAGAGTCCTTCTTCCACAAAATAAGTGAACAATACATATATCCCATCATCAAGACCACCGCTAAGAAGCAACCAAAAAACCTCTGCTAAGAAGGGAGGGAGTAGCTAGCATGACTGGCCTCTAAAAGCCAGGGCGGAAACAAAATATGGGAACCTTTTTCTCATTTGCAAAGTTTTCAGCAGAATTTGGGAGGTTTTTCTGTTCCCCATGATCTACATTTGTAAAAAATAAAATAAAATAAAAAATTGATAAAAAGAGACACAATGCATTAAAGGTAACGCTGGATGTCAAATGCAAAGGATGGGGGGAGGAGCTAGAGAGAGATTTAGCACAAGACTTCCTTTACCTCAAAAAAAATGAACCTGAATGCTCAATGAACTAAGAAGTGCCATCAGACTACCTATTGCAGCCTTCCAAACTAAGAGATTTGCCCAACAGTAGCTTAGTGCTAGAACCAGAGGTTCCCTTTGCATAATATTTGTTTTATCATATTTTGTGCCATCAACTTTTTTTCTTTAAAAAAAAGTGGAGAATATCTATGATGTGGAATTTACGGATGATCTATAGTCACCCAATTCAATATGAGACAATATAAATAATGGGGACATTTTCGAAAGATGGGGAAGTCAAGTCACTCATACAGACATAAATATATACATGCTTACTCTACAAAGTTGAATAATTTGCATTACCAGCATGCAAACCTTCTCTTCAATGGGCATTCCAAATTCTGCAGTATGAAACTGGAATGTTTGAAATATTCCTAAAAAGCAATCACCTCCTAAAATGTCAAGTTTCCTGGCCATGTGGATAGCATTACAGCTGCAGCTTGGAAATATACACATATGGTTCTGAAACAAGAACAGCCACCTTGAGCTTTGTTTACAAAAATCAAGAGAAATGCAATGGGGGGAAATATTGAACCCTGACACCTTAAATTTTGGGTTAAGTCTGTTTTTTGCTTCCACAGAGTGCTGCCCTATTTTTACAGACACAATCCTGACAAGAGTTCAAAGTACTACGGAGGTCACGTGTCCCAATTGCTGTCTTTAAAAGCAATTTTAACTAACCGGAGTTCCAACTCAAAAGCATCTGGGCGATCCTGTGGATTAGCAGCAAGCATTTCCTTAATCAGCTGCTTCATACGAGCATTCATTGTCTTTTTCTTAACAGGAATGAGTAGCTCCATTTTTGGATTTTCCAACAATGCCTCTCCAACAGGTACAATCGCAGTTCCTTGTTTCACATAACTCCCCAACAGTTCTTTCTTGGTCTCTGTGTCTATGAAAGTGATCCTTTCCAACATCGCCCAGATTATAATCCCTAATGCAAAGATGTCTGCTTTGGCAGTATAGTGACCTTCCCAAACTTCAGGAGCCATGTAGAAGTCTGTGCCACAAGCTGTAGAAAGAAAACATTTATTCACGTTCACTGGCTCTTCAGGGTTCTGTCCTGAAGCTGAACAAACCTTACTCAGTCCAAAATCAGCTACTTTCAAAGTGGGCTCCAAGTCACTAGCATCCATCCTGGATTGAGAGATCAAGATGTTGTCAGGCTTGAGGTCACGGTGGATGATCTGGTTTTTGTGCAGAAAAGCCAGGGCACTGCTGAGCTGAAGCATAAAGCTAGTATTGGTCTTACGACTAGGCTTTCGAGACAGGAGATATTCATTCATATCACCTCCATCACAGAAATCCATCACAAACCAAAGGTAGTAGGCGCTTCTGGGATCAAAGGCAATTTCACCTTTCAAGGAGGTCTCTACAAGCTGTAATAAGAAAACATTTAAGGAATCTGTTCAGCAAGTAGGAGTCAAGTTAAGAAAGCAGCTGATGAAAAGGAATGCTAGAAACCCATTATCTTTTAATGCATGTATTATAAATACCCCTTTTGTGCTCATCATTCTTCCCAATTTTCTTCTTTATTTTCAAAAGACAATTGATGCCACCATACATGCATAGGAATCATCTCACCCATTCAACCAACATTTTCCATGGAAGCACAGATTTAACTCTAAACCATAGTTTACTACAAACTCATGGTTTGAACTTCCAAATATACAGACATATCATGGTTTGGAGCTGCCTGTCTGCTTTTATTTTCTATCTGCTCAGCATTCCTTTCTACAGTGCAGGGGACTCTAGAGGTCTCAGCTAGAACAATGGCTTGTAAACCCACTTCAAAGCATGGTTTCCATTACTGGCTTGCTGGCTGATTAAAGTGATAGTGTGAACCAACAAACATGACAACAAACCACAGTTAAGTTTCCTTTGATATGGTTTGGTGTACCGTGTGAATGAAGCTACAGTATTATGAGTACCATTATGATCACTACTGTCTCTGGATTAATGGAATATGTATCTAGTGGGACACCAATACACACTTCCCCCTCCATCTGCATGAATGAATGCCATCAGACCAAGCTAACAGAAGAATAAAAATGCACAACTACAAAAAAATTAGAGGCCTTTGCTTTTGTTCTCAAAGCTATTTTTTTACTGCTTATTTTACTGCATGAAATGCAGATTGCTGAGCAGCTGTTTTCACAATCTGCTTGACACAAAGCTCGTTCTCTGTCCTTTAAAGGAACTGTTTTTCCTTCTTTAGAATATCAAGTGGGAGGAAGTTAATAAAAATTAATATTAGAACAATGATTTAGCCTATAGAAAGACTTTAAAAAGATGATTAATTTATTCTTTGACTGGCTTTTTATTTTTAATTTTGTTGTTATAGTGCTGTTAGACAACACAACCCTTTGGAAATAATGCAATATGCATTCAAGGCATGGAAAAATGTATTTCATTAGAGATGATTTGATCATAACATTGCTTAATACAGTGATGACTTTGTGAAGCAGATACAAAATTATTAAAAGTGTTATTAATGCTTCTTTTCCCAGGATGATACCAACAGTACTTATTGCTATAATACCACTAACATTCCTGCCATGCAAAAATAATGTTATTCAATGTTGTGCTGGCACGGCTGTCATTTAAGACTGTTGGGAGACCTATTACTTTTGGACAGCGGGACAGCAGTTTCCTATATCTCACTCCTCTTTCAAGCACAGCCAAAGTTTAGAAAAATCGGTTGTATTTACAATCTCATGCAGGTAAAGGTAAAGGATCCCTGGATGGTTAAGTCCAGTCAAACTAGACTATGGGGTGCAGAGGTCATCTCACTTCAGGCCAAAGGAGCCAGTGTTGGTCCACAGACAGCTTTCCAGGTCATGTGGCCAACATGACTAAACTGCTTCTGGTGCAACGGGGCACCGCGATGTGTGAAATTCAATGACAGCTTTGCATACAACTGTTTTGTGTGCTTTCCCTAAGTTTCTGCTTCAGGAAAAGTGTCGTAACTGTAGTAAAAACAGAAAAGCAAACACTCTTCTAAAGAACACTGTAGTATGTACACTTCTGGCATCTGTGTCTTTGTTGTCCTTTCTGCTTCCCTTTACTTCTAACCCACTGTGTTTCTTCCACTACCTGCAACTTCATTTACCTGCAAATAAAGCGAAGAGCTGGAGCCGTGGGACATCTTCTGAACCATGCCATCTTTTTGCAAAACGCATTCCTCCAAGTGGATAACGTTTGGGTGTTGGCTCTTGATGCTGCTAAGTGCCCAGAATTCACGCAGGGCAAGCTCTACATTCTCTGGAGCATGGCACCGAATCTTTTTCACAGCAACACGCGCAGAGGTTTTCCTCACTACTGCTTCATACACCACACCATAGCTGCCACGACCAACCTCCCGTATTAGATCGTACTTTGGCTGGCTACTCACCATCTTCAAGGTCAAGGTATCTATAAGAACAAAAAGCCAAGCACAACTAAGAAATTTCTGGCTGATAGATGTCCTATCACTGATTATGCCCCATCACTGCCATCCCAATGCTATAAATATACACTCTACCCCAATTGTGAACCTCACCTCTCAGTTCATTTCTGTGCTACTGTGTGGTGGCTGTATCTATTTGTTGATGTAGTAATTTCACACCACACATATTTTTCTTAGGAATATCTATATAACCCACCCCACTTCTAAACATCTGTTATATTTAAGATGGGACAGGACTTTGCACCAATCTTTTGTTATTTTAACTACAGACTGGCAGCTGCTCTTCAGAAACAAAACATTTCAATATTGAAGATGAACATATAAATATACAAGAAACTACAAAACAGATATTAAACCAAAGACAGAACTCCCACATAGCATGGGACACATACCAAATATTTTCTATGATGCCATGGTTTGGACAAGAGTAATAATAATAATAATATTAATAATAATAGTAATAATTTATTATTTGTACCCAGCCCATCCAGGGGTATGATCTTTGGGAAGGGGCATTTTAGTTTATACAGTAGGAGAAAGAACTGTCAAAAGCATGTGGCAGGTACAAGATTGTTGACAAGGAGGTGCTTTATCAGATAATCTGTAGGTAATCCTTGGAAACCTATAAAACAAGAGTAGGAAACATTTTGCCCCAGTGGGCCAAATCTTTATCTCCTCCAACTGTGGAGGCAAACTTTGACAGGTGGGAGGGGCCACTCTCTTGTCAGTCATCTGCAATGATGACATCATGACAACCGTCAGGTGCCTAGAAGGTGGGTGCTCCTGCCCACCTGTCAAAGTTGACCCATGGGGCAGGGGTGGTGGTTCTGTTTCACCAGCATGTTCTCCGCAGGTAATATGTTAAAGCAGCACCCTGAAGGACTGAACTCTCTGCTCATCAGCTAATAGCAGAGTTCAATACTGTTCTCTGCAGGGATCTGCTTCCTCAGCACGTTCCCAGCGGGGATCGTGTTCAGCAGGACTGAGGACTGAACCTTGACCCCTTGCCTACGTCACCCAGTGATGTCAGCTGATTGAAAAGTGAGTGTGGTTTGGGGAAAATGGCCTCATGGGGCAAACTGGACTCCCTGGAAGGCCACGGATGGCCTGTAGGCCAGAGGCTCCTAACCCCTGCTACAAAACACAGAATTCTGGGTCCACTGAACTACACATACCAATTTGGTTTTGCTCCAACTCTCTAAGCTCCCTAACAGCTAGACTTCTCCCTATCTCCATGCCCCAAGTGTCGCTTTGTTTATGTATACTAGACATTGCTGTGTATCTAATGTGCATGCTTTCTCCAAGTATGCCTATTTAGCTGGTAAAAATATCAGCTTCCTTTGTTAGGAATAAATACTTTAGTAGCTTCTGGAAACTCCAGTACCAAATACCGAGTTTTAAAGATTACATGTTTCCTACATGTTATGAAAAGGAATACTCCCAAGGCAAGGATTTTCCAAAATCCTTTCATGAATCTCTAACACATCACTGTGAAAAGCAGCATACTTTTACCATTCACTGAAAGGCAGCTCTTCCATATAATCTAATTCGAGCATATCCCTGTTTTAACCAGTGAAATAATTCAGCAGAACGAGGTCGCGGTTCCATCCCTTTGATTAGTTATGCAGAAGGAGAACTGCAGGCAGTATATCTTACATCACTCTTTCGCAGCCTGGTGTCCTCCAGATACTTTGTACTACAGATCCTATCATCCCTTTTGACTACTAGCCATGGTTGCTGGGGCTGACGGGGAGTTGGATGTCTGAAGCATCAGATTGGGAAGGCCAGCTTACACCATCCCTGCATAACCATTAAAAGATACAGGCACCCAGATTTCTCTTGCAGAAGTTGGAAGATATACAGAGATGACACTGCAGCTCACCTGCAGCAGTCTGATTCAACAGGTTAGTGTGCACAGGGCTAGATCCACGACTAATTCAAGCCCCCATAAACCTACTCTACGTATGACAAAGTCTGGATCCAAACCATATAGCTGCAGCCTCGTTTGCCATGTCAGTGTTTTCAATCAACCTGCAAATGGCACAAAATACTTGTTTGCAAAACACATTCTTCACACAGGCATAATGATAAGAAAATGAGTACTGCTTTGGGAGTGGATGGGTGCCCCTATATATATAAAACCACCTGGAGGAAAACCTAGAAGGAAGGAAAGAAAGACAGCACCCGGCCTGGCCTGCTCCTGCGCCTTTAACAGTCGCTTGCTCCAGAGAAACCAGCAGGCAAAGCTTTCCAGCAGAATTATCACCTGGCAATAGCCGCAAAAGCAGCAGCTGATTAGGAGACAAAAGCAGCACCCTCCCCCCGCCCGATGCAAAAAAGTTGGTGACAGACCTACGGAGCTGACAGCCGGTGGTCAGCCAGGGATGTCACCGCCGCTAGACCTGCAGCACTGAGCAGGTGGCCGTGTTTACTTCCGCATCATTAAAAAAAAGAAAGCTCACCTGCTGATACCCCACCTCCCTTAAAGCGACAGAAGGCCAGGCTAGGACAGCTTGTTTCGGGCTCCCTCCCCGCCCAGCCCCTGGAAAGCCAACCCTGGTATTCGTCACGTAACGTGTGAACCGGAGCTCCGGACACGCGAACACTTCCGCATTTTCCCACGACTGCCTTCCCAGGACACCACGAAGGCGTCTAAAGGGAGCTACGAAGCCTGCCGGACGTCGAGCTGCCTGCTCCGAGCGCCCAAGGCCCGGGACGCTAGCTCGGGGCTCCCTCGGGCCCAGGCCCCTGGGACGGCCGGGGCTCCTGGCTCGGCCTCTAGGGCCTGTCGCGGAGCGTCCTCGGAGCTCCGGGCGCCGCTCCCGTGGCAGGACTCGGCGCCGAGGCCCGAATGTGTCAAACATTTACCTCAGAGGCGCCGCGGCGTTCTCTTCTCCTGGCCGCCATTATCGGGCTCCCTTCCCCCCTCCTGCCGCCGCCGCCGCCGCCTTCGCTTCTCCCGGGTTCGCCGACACACCCCCTTCTGGGCCAGCGCGCGCAGGCGCGCATCCGCGCCAAGGACAGAACGCTTGCGCGCTCGCGCACAACCAGACAGACAAGCCAGGCCGACACCAAACTCACCGCCCCCTCTTTTGATTGGCTGCTGAAATCGGAGAAAGGGGGCGGTCCGCCTCCTTTCCCTTCGCAACGCGGCGCGCGTCGCTTCTCATTGGCTGCTGAAGCCGCAGAGCCGGTGCTTCGAGCTCCCGTCTCCCGCCCTGCGCTGAGTTTGGGCAGCCTCGGGTTGCTCGCGGAGCGAGAACGGCTCAAAGTCCGCTAGGAAGACTTTGGGGGTGTTTTTTCAGTGGGGGAGGGAGACATCGCATGCACTGCGTGGAACGCTGCCTCAAGCAAGCGGCATTCGTTGCTACGGGTTTTGCTTATTTATTTAATGCAGTATTATTTTCCGTGCTTTATTTGGGAGACGTTGTATTACGGCTGCTGCTATTAATTGCTCCTGTCCGATGATGATGATTATTATTATTAATTGCTCCTGCCTTTGACTAGCACGCTTCGTATATTCGGGATCGCGATGCGCAGCTTCGAGGAGCGCGCCGACGGGCTTGCGCGGCGGCCCTTGTGCATTTGGCAAAGCGGGGGAGCCTCTGCTTAGCGCGCGGCGTGGGAACGGGCATGGAGCCTGAGAGCTCCCTGCTAGAGGACGGGAAGCGGCGGGGAGGCGCGCGCCGCTTGCCTTTGCGAGAGCGCAGCCGCCGCAAACCGCGTTAAAGCGTGCGGAGGAACGGCGGATTATGCACCACTTTCGAGGCGGCTCCTGCAGGCGATTGCGGAGAAGTGCACGGCGCCTGGTGAAGAATGAAAGAGGTTGCGCAGAAACGGGGAGCCTATCTGCACGCGCCGCCACCCTTTCCTCCCGCCACCCCCACCTCCCAAATTAGGTGCTGAGGCCTATAAGCCACTTGTCACCGCTCTGCTCCCGGCTGCCTCCTACTTGCTGTCTTGCCCCCTGCAAAAATACCTACCGTAGCTGTCACCCAGAAGTCTTGCTGCTGGATTCCCCGCTGGATTTTTGTGCATTTCTCATATTTATTTTTCTTCTTTCAATTAGATTGCTAGCCAATGTTTTCTTTTTGTTGTTGTTGTTGCTGCTGCTTAAAAAAATTGGAATCTCTTACTTGTCTGCCTTTCTTAAAGAAAGGAAGGAGAGAGGAAAGAGTCAGCTGTCCTTATATAAATAGCTTTTGCAACGTGAGGAAGCTTAGTGACACCTTTTGTTATCCGCCCTCTCCCCACCACGCCATGGGGACATGCTTCTGTGGCTGCTGCAGACACATGAAGGTTGCAATCTGATGGTAAGATCTTTCCCACCCCTCTCCTCCTGAGAATGGAGGGCTGTTGGTATCTTCCCTTAAAGGGACACCGTCTTCCCATTTTTCTCTATTAAGGGAGAATGAAATCACTTTTATCTATATGGCATCTGGGGGTGGGGTGGTTGTCTGTGCTTCAGCGAGAGAGAAGATGAAGTGCAGCTTTGCAGAAGGACCTGCTGTGGATTAGAGGGGCTCACCTGTCAATTGCAGAAGGATCTGCACAGACCAGTACCTCCATTGAATTTCCACTGTAGAGCTACTATGGAGCAGCTCCACAACTCTTAACATCAAGTGTGCAGTAGCTGTGAAACAAGCAAATCTCATGCTAAGGATCATTAGGAAAGGAAATGGAAATAAAACTGCCAACATCATAATGCCATTATACAAATCTGTGGTGCGACTTCATTTGCAATACTGTGTACACTTATGGTTGCCTCACCTCAAAAAAGGATTTGTAGAGCTGGAAAACACTCAGAAAAGGGCATCCCTAAGGCCCGGGGGCCAGATCCGGCCCAATCACCTTCTAAATCTGGCCCGCAGATGGGCTGGGAATCAGCGTGTTTTTTCATGAGTAGAATGTGTCCTTTTATTTAAAATGCATCTCTGGGTTATTTGTGGGGTCTGCCTGGTGTTTTGACATGAGTAGAATGTGTGCTTTTCTTTAAAATGCATCTCTGGGTTATTTGTGGGGCATAGAAATTCGTTCATCCCCCCCCCCCCAAATATAGTCAAGCCTTCCACAAGGTCTGAGGGACAGTGGACCATCCCCCTGCTGAAAAAGTTTGCTGATCCCCCAGGTGGAAAAATCAAAATTGGAAACAGAATTGTTAGAACCTAAAACTAAGAACCTGTCAAGAATGTATAACTTGCTGTTGAAATGGAATACACAGGATGAAACGGTTAAATCTGTTATGATTAAATGGGCACAGGACGTTGGACACAACATTATGTTTGCTGACTGGGAACAGTTATGGACCACAGGTATGAAGTTTAAGAGAGAATATTATGAAAATGATTTCCAGGTGGTACATGACTCCAGTCAAGCTTGCAAAAATTTATCATCTGCCCAATAATAAATGTTGGAAATGTAAAGAATGTGAAGGTGCCTTTTTCACCTTTGGTGGACGTGCCCAAAGATTAAGACCTTCTGGGAGATGATTTATAATGAAATGAAAAAGGTATTTAAATATACCTTCCAGAAGAAACCAGAGGCCTTTCTCTTGGGCATGGTTGGCCAGTTGGTGCTAAAGGAGGATAGAACTTTCTTTATGTATGCTACGACAGCAGCAAGAATACTTATCGCAAAGTACTGGAAAACACAAGATCTACCCACCCGGGAAGAATGGCAGACGAAGGTGATGGACTATATGGAACTGGCTGAGATGACTGGCAGAATCCGAGACCAAGGAGAAGAGTCGGTGGAAGAAGAGTGGAAGAAATTTAAAGTCTATCTACAGAAATATTGTAAAATTAAGGAATGTTAGAAAGAGGTTGGAATTAAACTATGTGGTTTTAGCAGAAAAGATAAAAGGATTATGTAAAGAGGAATTGTTAACAGGTGAAAATGTAAAGTTACAATATATTAAGATAAAATATTAAGATAAAAGCCAAAAGGGTAAGGATTTGCTGAAACAACTACTGAATTAGAATACAAAAAAGGGAGGTGAGAGGAGGTCAGGGAAATAAGTAAATGAAAGATAAGATATGGAAAGACTGATTTGTTTTTAACTGTTTTTTATTTTTCTGTATTTTGTATTTTTTTCTTCTTATTTTTCTTTTTTCTTTTCTTTTTTCTATTTTTGTAATTCCTTTGAAACTTTAATAAATATTATTAAAAAAAAAAAGAAAGAAAAAGTTTGCTGATCCCTGCCTTAGGCCCTTTTCAAAGAGGGCCAGATTTTTTTAGGATTTTACCCCTAGGCCCCCGAAACGGACTTTGGACATGCCTGCCTTAGGGTGACTCCACAATGAAGAAAGGTTGCAGTATATTTAGTTTACAGAAAAGGTGAGTAAGAGGTGACATGTCAGATGTTTAGAAAATTATGCATGTCATGGAGAAAGTGGATAGAGAGAAGTTTTTCTCATAATGTCGTGGACATTATTTTTTGTCCATGATAGGCACTTACGTGTTGGAAACGACATGTATCCTGCATGTATAAATGATCATGTGAGATAATTACACACCTGCATTTTGCTGTGTGCTGTGCAGTGCTAGTTTCATGTTACTTTTCATGCTGACAGGACAATCCTATGCATGTCTGCTTCAGTGGGACCTAGTCCTAGGGAGTAAATGTATCTGGGATGGGTTGGGATCCTGTGGCCCTCCAGATGTTGAACTACAGCTCCCTTCACCCCCAGCTGACATGGCCAATGGTCGGGGGTGATGGAACTGGAGTCCAACAACTTCTGGAGAGACAGTGGTTTCCCACTTCATATATATGATTACTGTCTAAGCCAATGTGAGCACTGTGGGACTTAGGCGGCATCTACATTCCCATTTACTTTGCATCCAGTGTGCACTCCCACCCTGATTTGTGAGGCAGTGTACACAAGGTGATAGCCTCTACTCTGTATCTATCCCATCATTTCTTATGGTATTCTGTGGTTTGTTTGGTAGTTTGAGTGCAACTCAGCTGGCAGAAGAGGGGCTTGCGTGGGGTTTGAGGCAGATAGAGTCTGGGGCAGTGCTGTTTTTCTATGGTGCCGGAACTCACCATGAACACCTCCCTTGTTCTCTTAGAATGGCCATGGCCTGAGTGGTGCCAGAACTGAGTTCCTATGAGTTCCCCCTGGGAAAAAGCCCTGGTCAGGGGGCATCCAGGTTCCCTAGACTATTTTGTATCTTGACTTCCGCTTAGCTTTCCTCTTACCTTCTGTTGTTCGACTGATATGTCTTAGGTTGCACCCTGCTTTACAGATTCCTGCTCCTCTCATACTTTTCTCTTGCACCTCAAGATGAGAGGTCACTCTGGGACTGTCTTCTGAAAGGACAAAGCAACCTGCGTGATTGCATTGTTCTGCTATAGGCTAATAAGCTAAACTAGAACCAGAAACTTTCCTATCCAAATGTGTATTTCCTACAATAAAATGCTTTGTTGTTTTTCTTACCTATAAACAGTGCTTTTTTTCAGGGGGCGCTCAAGGGTACCAACACCTCTTTTTTTTGTTCTTAAAAAGTGTGCCACTTCGTGAAACAACTTCATGCTGAGTACCAGCACCTATTTTTCTAGAAAAAAAGCATTGCCCACAAATACCTCTGTGTGTGATTGCAACAGGTAAAACTCTGGGCTCTAACCACTCCCTTGACGCTGCCTCACCCCACAGACCAAATGGGTTCCAATAGGTAATTGGCAACCAAATCATCCAATATGTTGATGCATCCCCCCCAATCCAATATTTTGATGTGTTTCCCCACAAAACTATCTTCGATTCAAATGGAGATAAGGAACTACCTAGCTGTATTTTAAGCTCATAACGTGTACACAGCCTTACTCGCAGGTTAATACATGTTGCGCTGTGAATTACATCCTTAGTAAAAACCTAGTGTTGTCGCCAGCTAAGTTTTATTCAAAGTATACTCATTGAAGTACAGTGGTACCTTGGGTTACATACGCTTCAGGTTACATTCGCTTCAGGTTACAGACTCCGCTAACCCAGAAATAGTACCTCAGGTTAAGAACTTTGCTTCAGGATGAGAACAGAAATCGTGCTCCGGCGGCGCAACTGCAGCAGAAGGCCCCATTAGCTAAAGTTCTTCAGGTTAAGAACAGTTTCTTAACCTGTTTTTCAGGTTAAGAACAGTTTCAGGTTAAGAACAGACCTCCAGAACGAATTAAGTACTTAACCCGAGGTACCACTGTAATGGACCAAACTTAGTCATGTCCATTAATTTCAAACTGCTGAGTAGGAGAACATAAGATTGGATACAACTCTAATATCTAAAGTGGGTCTCAGTGTTTAGCCATTTGCTTATCCAATGGAGCAGTGCTCAGAGCCAATTTAGAATATGCAGATTTCAAAGTAATTCTGGACATGTTGTCAGCAAGCTTCTCTCTCCTCGCCCCTTTGTAGATCCTCAAGAGGCACACACACAGCACTCAAAAATAGTCACAGCAGCTGTTAACAGAGTGCATGGTGGGAAGGGGAAAAACCAGGAGTGTTTGGGGGTTTGTGTGTCAGGAGGGGGCGCCTTGTAGCTTCGGAAAGAGCCCTTTCCCCCACCAAGCACTAGAAAGAGTTGGAGCTCAGAGGTAGGTGAAATGTTGGTTCATAGTTCCTAGAAGAGGATGCTGAAAACTGTCCAGTCAACAGAGGATGATGAAAAAGAGAAAAGAGGGCACTGAAAAATCAAACAACCTACTGGTAGAATTTAGTTACAGATAACAATTTCTACACAGATCTCTAAAATTGCGTGGGAAGGCTTTTTCAGCCCAAGGACCACATTCCCTTCTGGACAACCTTCTGAGGGCCACATACCAGTGGTGGGTGGGGCAACAAACACACATTTCCCTTTTGTCCAATAGGCTAGTTTCTACCGGAGATGGATTTAGCAGTGTGGAGCCTTGGAGACGCCACAACTATGATTTACAATAGAGCGCGAGAGGCGGAGGGGTTCTGAATTTCGGCTTTGCCCAAAACCCTGCTGAAATTGGAGACCACAAGGTCTGCCACAGCTTCTACACGTATTCACCCACTCCTCTTTATCCTCCACCCAGACAAGCAGGAGGCACCATCAGAGCTGCAGACAGGCAAAGCCACTTGGGAGAATGATGCAAGACCCACGAGGGGCGTGGCCTGGGGAAAGTTCCAGAGCTACATTCAATCCCCCCCCCTCCCAGTCTCTCTTCTAAATATTGCAAGTTTGCTCCTGATAGCAAAGGTTTGGCTCCACATTTCTAAAGTGTGTCAAGATGGGCAATGCCAGTAAGGATTCTCTCACAATGTGCTCCTTTATCTCTGTGGGACTTGAACCTGAAAGCCCATCCAAACTTTCTCCTAGGCCTAGGCTTATTTATCCAGCTATAATTTTGTTGGCGTCCTACTTTCACACTTGACTGCTTGTTTTGTATTTTTTCCAGGGGAGGACCACTGAAAGGCTGTGATTTCCCATTAATCCTTCTAGTCCATTTTTTGGTTGCCGCCTCCCCTGGCCTCCCGTGACAGCCGGGTTGAGCATGCACATTCAATTCCCTGCCACTGCCAAGGAGACTAGACTCAAGTTTCTGCACAAAATAGAGCTCCAGCACAGCAGGGGAGGAATGCCTGTACATGCATTTGATTATTTACCACTAAAGATCATTTTACTGTCCCACGACAGCCAATGGAAATAAATGTAAGTGGCATGCAAATCACACTGCCACAAAGCACAAGTAGCACCGTGCAGTGGAAGCGGAGCTTGTATTGCAAAGTGTTTAATTTGCTAAGGAAAAGAGGCCTTGTTGGTCCTGTTTCTTCTGCAATGTGTCTTTTTTCAAGTTACATTTTCTGCAGATCAGTTTCATTTGTTGAGACATTAGTGTTACAGTAGGAAGAAAAGGGAGAAAGAGGTGGAGGGAGCCATGGTGAGTGGGGGTGGAGTCAGGTGGCGATGTTTCTATTTTATTTAATGTATGTGTAGGGTTTTGTGTCAGACTAAGGAAAATTCCCGCAACACTAAACAGGTACACACAAACCATGCTTAAAGCATGGAAAGCAGAAATAGGTAAACTGTTCCTTCTTGTTGTAAGAAGGCTCACATCATGGACTCCACCAAAAATGGCCAATCCCCTTCCTTTCAAAAGGCCTCCAAGCAAAAGGAAAGTTGCATTTCAAAGATGAATTATATAGAAATCGTTCACAATCTGTTCAGAGTGGAACCATTGGCAGGTGGCTGAAAAATGGGGGAACCTGGCCATTAATGAACCCTCAAGCCAGAAGGGCATAGGAGGACATGTCCGGACAGCTTTGGGTGTCTTCAGACAGTGGAGTAAATTAGAAGCATTTGGTTTTAAGCGCTCTCTCCAGAAGGCTATTGATGATTGAAGACTGAGTGACGGATACCAGCTGCTGGCTGAGAAGCAGCAATTCCAGGCCACTGTAAGAGAAGTTCCCAGAAGGCAATCACTTTTTAGTAAACAAGTTCTCTCTATAAATCCATGGGTTTCTGAGGCAGAAGATCCATTTCAGAGTACTCGCCAAGAGAGGTAAGGAAGTATTCATCAGGATATGCACAGTCTTAATCTCACTTTTGCCATTCTGGCCTTAAGTGGCCTTGGTCATCTTTTGTCTCTCAGATCTTCTCCCATCACCAATATGGGGATACTGATTTGTTTCCAGTATATTAGTAAGGAAGGTCACTTAGTGGTATATTTGCTCTGCAGACGAAATGTTTTTGCGCTGCTGAAATATTGCTGTGCAAGAGACTGCACTAGTGCGTTGCTGGTAAGTTTGTGGCACGAAGCATAGTGCAATCTTCTGCACCGTGAGTTTTCTGCTAGTTCAACTGCTGCACAGCATTCCACCATTGAAACAGGTAGAACTTCACTATAAACTTGGATATTATTGCACTGTAAGATTTCTTTAACTGGCTATTAAGTTCACACACACACATTTCTATGCACATGGAACTCACTTTGGGGACTTAGAAATTTGAAACAGAAATCAGTATACAAATTAAATCAACTAATCACATGCACTTTTCATCTCACATTATCATTTTATTGCAATTCCTAGACCATCCATTGACCAAAGTCCTCTGGGCAGTTTACAAAAAATCAATAAAATACACAATACAATAAAACCAATGAAAACCATCTCAATAATAACATGAAAAATACATAGTGGCCCTTGCCCTTGTATCACTCCCAAAGTGACTCCCTCAAGGAGTGAGGCCGTTTGGTGTTTTCCCTTTGGCTGCAGCATGTCAGTGACAATCTACCACCAGTGGCCGCCTTCCAGCTTAGCTGTTGCAGGAAAGAACAGTTGATGAACAGCAATTCCTGCTTTAGATTCAGTTGCAGGTCATGCACATGATGATCACACAGTTATCACATGACAGTCTGGCCATTTAAAACTTTCTATCATGCTGTGGCTCTTGCATCACTATGTACCACTAGTTGTCAATGAAGATAAACTTCACAAACGATGAACCCTTTCTGCTCTTTTAGATTCAAAGGAAGTCTTTTTCCACACAGTACTGATTGGTTAACAAGATGTATATCCCACTTAATCGACAAAAGCAGGGCAGTCCAACCTGGTGCCCTCCAAGAATGATTGGACTACAACTCCCATCAGCCCAAGCCAGCAGGGTCAATAGTCAGTGCACAACACTGGCAGCTGAACAAAGACCTCTAAGTGGTTTACATATAATAATAAAAAGTGATAAAATCAAACATTTAAAAACTAGCAGGTATAAAATTTCTTATAAAATATAAAGTCAGAAGTTTAAAAACGAACATTCATGATAAAATTCCATGTCTAGGTTGGCTTGCCTAGATAAAAAAGTTTTTAGCAGGTGCTGAAAATATGGAGGACCCATTGTCTGGCTAGGGTTGACAGACCCCTACGCAGGAGGAGGAAGAAGTGATTGGTGGGAACCAGGGCCAGAGGAGACAGTCTCTCCCCATTGTTTCTCACTGTCAGCTGCTTTGGAAGGGGGAGCAGTGATGCCGGCTTCAGTGAATTGAGCAGATGACACCAAGAGTGGGTCCAACAGTCAAAAAGGCGGTTTCTGCACGTGTCATAGAGGGAAGTGAGGGACAGATGGGACTCGTCAACCTGGGAAGGTAGCCCGTCTAGGAGAAAATACCCTCTGATCCTAAACGTCTACTGCCTTGCGGGATATCTTCAGGTGTTATGTACTGAGTTGAATAGGATCCAAAAAGCAGCAGTCTGATTGGTCCTAGAACAATAGGATTCAGAATGCAGCCCAGGACCTCCATACACAAACTGCCCATGCTTGTGCTCCAGGGAGGTCATTTTGGTGCTGCTAACACAGCAGTTTGACTGTGGAGACGCACTCCATTGTCCCTCTCCATTGTCTCTCGAGACAGATGGATGCCAACAACAGTAAGCATGTCAACAGTGACAGATAATGAAACTAATTGACTGGCAGATAAGTTAATGCCCATGGCCGGGGGCTGATATTGAAAACTAAAACCTTGACCTCAGCCAGAGGACTCTGTCAATTTTCACTGGGGGTGGAGGAGAATGAGGAGGAGGTGGGGGAAGTCATAAAGTTCAGGTCGCAACTCATTCACTAGCCAGATATGCGAGAGCCCAGATCAACACCTCTCCAAACAACAGCTGAGACTCTCCCAGGCTGCACAACAGATGTTAGTGTTGCTTAACTCTTCTGGAAATGAGAGAGAGAGAGAGACCTATAAACCGATAGGTCCAAGACAGTGAATTTCTGTCTTACCCATACTGTTGCTGTCTGAGAAAATGTGTCTACGTTGTCAGGGACATCTGTGCCCTCCCTCAAAAGTCACAAGAACTGAATTGCACGGGAGAATGATGGTGTAACTGCACTCTCATTCTTGGAAGATTCAAACAAACAGAATCAGGCCTGGCAAAAACATGTTCTGGCCTTAGAAATAACAAACAGAGCAGGCAATGTGATCTGTGCTCCTGGGTGAGTTTCTATTCCTGGTCTTCAGCTAGTCACCTGCAAAGCCCAATCCTATGTCTGTTTACTTGCAAGTAAGCCCCATGGGGTTCACTCCCAAGTCAGTGGATGTTGGATTGCAGCCTTGGCCTTGGGACTGTTTTCTGTAAAACTTGACTGTGCTCTTTTTCTTGCAATGAAACCTAGGGGACAGGTCACCCTGCAGTTAGTGTGACCAGGTGCAAATGGGCTCCTGCACCTTTAATAGACTGTGTAGAACAGCCACTGCCATAATGATAAGCTACACCTGCTGAAATTCCCGCTCCACAACTATGAAAGGTGCAAGAGCTTTATCTACTATGCGTTTCTCCTTATTAGATCTGGATTGCTCAGCTTTTAGCCAGGCTGCACAGACTGAAATATTTTGCAAGCTGCTTTTGCTGCTTCTCCTCCTTCCTCTTCTTCTTTTTTCTTTTTCTGTAGCATAATTAGTGTTTAGGCTGAAGAAAAAGTCACTCAGCTATTTGAGGAAAACAATGCATCACTTCCTCTCCTACTACTCCACCATATCTTTTGGAAAGCCATTTGTTTGTTCTCTGTGCATTTGGACATCTCTTAAGATATAATAACTGAATTTTGTGTGATGGTTCCTGAGCTTTTCTTACATGGTTGGGTGCCATTTTGAATCAAGATGGTGGACTGCACCTTTAAAAACTGCACAGCTTTTAAACAATGAATTCAAAACTACACTGATATTTTGGTTTCTTGGCGTTCCCAAGCAACACCATGTACAATGCTGCCAGTTAGATATATTTTATTGTAAGCTAACACTGCTACTGAGGACTCAGCTACATTAGTCCATGGAGGTGCAGGTCAATTCTGTGTCCAGGCAGCTGTCTACCAGCTCCATCTGGTATGCAGGCTGAGACCCTACCTGCCTGCGGACTGTCTCGCCAGAGTGGTGCATGCTCTAGTTATCTCCTGCTTGGACTACTGCAATGTGCTCTATGTGGGGCTACCTTTGAAGGTGACCTGGAAACTACAACTAATTCAGAATGCGGCAGCTAGACTGGTGACTGGGAGCGGCTGCCAAGACCACATAACAGCAGTCTTGAAAGACCTACATTGGCTCTCAGTACGTTTCCGAGCACAGTTCAAAGTGTTGGTGCTGACCTTTAAAGCCCTAAATGGCCTCGGTCCTGCATACATGAAGGAGCGTCTCCACCCCCATCGTTTTGCCCGGACACTGAGGTCCAGTGCCGAATGCCTTCTAGCATTTCGGTATAATGATTTAATTTTTTACTTATTTATAGTGTCCGTCCCCCCCTTGTAGATCCACCCCTGAGTTATTACCATATGTTAATAATGCTTTATCTGCAACCCTACAATATAGGGGTGAGGAACTTCAGGTCTGCGGACCAAACATGGCCCACTAGGCCTCTCTGTCTGGCCCTCAGGACTCTCCAAAGGCCACACTCCCTCCTCAGCCACACCCACTCTCCCCAGGCCTCATCCCTCCCCAGCCCTACTTACTACCCTCCTTTAATCCTTTTGGCTGACTGGAATGTAAGTGGATATAGGAGAATAGCCCTGATCTGGATCCAACCCATTATTTATTTTTATTTTATGCATTTACCACTGCTTTACAGGTATGCAGCCTCCTAAAGCGGTTCTACAAAGATTTCCAAACAATACAGCATTAGTAAAGATACAGTATAGAGTACAACTATAGAAGACGGCAACAGAGGAGCATTTGAAAAGCCATCAGTCAAGCAAATACTCCTGAAATTTATTTACTACATTTCTCTCCTGCCTTTCCTCCCATGTAGTGCACATGGTTCTCTTTCGCGCTCTCCATTTTGCCTTCACAGCAACCCTGCGAGGTAGGCTAGGCCATTCCAGCAGGGCAGTTCTCCCAAAGGGTTGAAAGGGGTTTGCTAGACCAGCCTCCGCTAGCACCCTCCAGATGTTTTGGACTGGTGGGCCTGATGGCAAATTGTAGTCCAAAACACCTGGAAAGGCACCAAATTGGTTAAGGCTGTTAGACTTGGGAGGGGGCAGGGTGAAGGCTTCGCAGGACCAGCTGTCCCCTTGGTCTTGCACCCAAGTTGCTTTCTTACATGAGGTTGGAATGCGTCCCCGGAGAGTGCCAACCCGATTAACACGAGGCTCTCTGGAATCACAGCCCTCTGAGTCACTGTGCTAAAATTGTGCTGTTGCCTCCCCTCCGCACCCTTTGGGCTGCCAATATTTACAGGTCTCCGTGTAGATCTGGAATAATAACCTGTTTATCGTTTGGGTCCCCAGATGCAATGGAATGTGAAACCCTGGTCATATGAGTTCCTGAGTTGCACCCAAAGCTTATCCTGTCCAGAGTTAGAGCCATTGAAATTAATGAGCATGACGAAGTTGGACCCATTAACTTCAATGGGTAAAACTTTGTTGGATAAAAGCCAGCATTGTGGTGGTTGTTTTTGCTTGAATTAAGCTCATATCTCTTCTTCAGGTTGCAGGACAATGCTCCAGCCCAACTCCTGGTAGCTCAGTTGGAAGAACAAGAGATTCTGAATCTCGGGGTCCTGGGTTCAAGTCCTGCTTTGAAAAAAAGATTCCTGCATTGCGGGGGTTGGATTAGATGACCCTTGTGGTACCTTCCAACACTATGAAATCTATTAAACCCTCCAAATTAGAGAAACCCTTTCTCTAAGAGCAGCGGAGTGCCTACCAAGCTGGGAGCATATGTATTTCACAAACTGCTGGAACAATGGGATACTTTCTATTTTCATGCATTTCATGCTATGCAGCAGTAATGAGGAACCTTTGGCCCAACAGAGGTTGCTGAACTACAACTCCCATCAGCCCCAGCAAACATGACCAATGGCCAGGGATTATGGGAGCTGTAGTTCAGTAACATTTGCAGGACCAGAGGTTCCTCCCACTGGCTAGATAGCATACAAATTGCAGATTCATTCCCATGAACATAGCCAAAACATCACCAACTGTGCACAAGGGGAGGTAGCAACTGGCTTGGTGAATCCCAAGGTTTGCAGAAGTGCAAAATGTTGTTGTTGTTTAGTCATTTAGTCGTGTCCGACTCTTCGTGACCCCATGGACCAGAGCACGCCAGGCACTTCTGTCTTCCATTGCCTCCCGCAGTTTGGTCAGACTCATGTTTGTAGCTTCGAGAACGCTGTCCAACCATCTCGTCCTCTGTTGTCCCCTTCTCCTTGTGCCCTCCATCTTTCCCAACATCAGGGTCTTTTCCAGGGAGTCTTCTCTTCTCATGAGGTGGCCAAAGTATTGGAGCCTCAACTTCACGATCTGTCCTTCCAGTGAGCACTCAGGGCTGATTTCCTTAAGAATGGATACGTTTGATCTTCTTGCAGTCCATGGGACTCTCAAGAGTCTCCTCCAGCACCATAATTCAAAAGCATCAATTCTTCAGCGATCAGCCTTCTTGATGGTCCAGCTCTCACTTCCATACATCACTACTGGGAAAACCATGGCTTTAACTATACGGACCTTTGTTGGCAAGATGATGTCTCTGCTTTTTAAGATGCTGTCTAGGTTTGCCAAGTGCAAAATATATTTTAAAAAACCCTCTGAAGGACCCCTAAAAACCAGTCCAACGAGTACTGAGCAGGCTTAATGACACCGACTGAATATTTGAGGGGAACTAAAAACTGGGGGGGGGGGCAGGGATGGAATGGAGTATCCTGGGAGAGAGAGTGGCTGGCTGGCACCATGAAGGGGAGCACTCCACACTGCAACATTTCATCACAGGTGAAATATTCACCTCAGCTGATTTTAAACCCAGGCAAAGGTGACAATTTTTACCAGATTAATCATTCACCCAAGGATGCTGGAGTGCTGAGCCCCAAGAAAACAGCATTGGCACATCTGGGAAACCCCCCAATAGTAGTGACGGTGCTTCAGAATATGGTCATCATTTTCTCATCACATGACAGTGAGCAATCCCTGAATTTCCAGTGGTCGAGGGTGCGCAAAGCAGCCCTTATGCAATTGCCAGAATCAGCTTTTCCCCAACCTAGTGCACACCAGGTAATTCAGACTACAATTCCCATCAGCCCCTAGTTCCAGCATGATCAATGGCTCCTACTGACCATGGACATGTTGCTTCGAGCTGATAGGAGTTGTAGGCCAAAACTTTTGGAGATCCTCGCCAGGTTGGAGAAGGCTGGTTTAATTTCTTTCTGTCTTCCAGGACCAGTGGAATGAAACTAATCATTCTAGGAACATGCCTTTTCCAGGCCTTCTAGTCTATTTGTCTGCCTGGTCGAAGTGTGGGGCACCTTTCGCACTCCAGAGGTTGCTCAGCTGCTACTCCCACCATCCCTGACCCCACATCTGGTCTAGCCTCATGTGGTTGTCTAATCTGAATGGCCAGGGCTCTCCAGGATCTGAAGCAGAATTCTTTTACATCACCAGCTACCTGCTGGTTTTTTTTAACAACAACACGGCTGAAGATGCCAGGAACGGAACCTAGGACATTCTGTGTGCAAAACACATCCCTCTCATGAACACAACAATATAACAATGGTTATATATCCAATAGCTGAGTGAAAAGCATTAAGTCACGGCTGGGGGACTTGTGCCCTCCATATGTTGTTGGACTCCATATGTTGTTCCATCTTCCCTGACCATTGGCTATGCTGGCTGGGGCTGGTGGGAGCTGGTGGCCTCTAACCACAGCTTGGTTATCATTGCATCAAGTCGTTGCTAGGCAATAGTTCAGTACTTCTTCTTTCCTAGAGAATTCAGGAAATATCCCAGCCATGGGGAAAAGGGGTGTGGCTGGTGATAGTGCCATGGGTTATAGTTGCATTTCTACATTTCATCCTAATAGCTAAATAAGATCTTTCCTGTTGGATTGCCAACTTTTTATTGTATAAGAATTCACACCTTACCTTTAAAGCACATAGCTTTCCCCAAAGAATCCTGGGAGCTGTAATTTTGGTTGAAGGTGCTGCGAATTGTATCACTGGGAGGGGAAAACTGTCAATTCCCCCTAAAGTTATTGGCATGTCTTCACAGCAGTATCTGGCCATTTTCCTGAACTAGATTCTTCCATAGCATCTAGAGATCCTCGGAAAAAATGCACTTGACTGTTCTTTTAGAATAGAAGCAACCATCTCCCCTGCTGTTTATCCCCAGCATTTGGCATTCACGGGTAGGTTACATCTGCACTTGAAGGTTTTACTGGTCAGGACAGCTAAATTAAACCTCTAGCTCCAGATGCAGTCTACCAGGTAACAGGGACAAACAGCATGGGAGAGCTGTTGCCTCTGTGCGCTGCTGGTGCAGTTGCCAGAAGTATCTGAATACCTGCTGTAGAAACAGAACTGAGAGAGCTAAACTAACAGGTCTTCTGATGAGCTCACCTAGAGAGCTCAGATTTCCTTCTACTTATGCCCTTGATTCACAGCACCAAGTATTAGGGGGACTGCGGCGTTACAATTAGGTAAAGATTCTACCCAGTTCCATACCCTCCAACATTTCTCCAATGAAAATAGTTACATCCTATTTAATAATAGAAGGGATGTGGGTGGCGCTGTGGGTTAAACCACAGAGCCTAGGACTTGCCGATCCCGCCAACCTAGCAGTTCGAAAGCACGTCAAAGTGCAAGTAGATAAATAGGTACCACTCCGGCGGGAAGGTAAACGGCATTTCCGTGCACTGCTCTGGTTCGCCAGAAGCAGCTTAGTCATGCTGGCCACATGACCCGGAAGCTGTACGCTGGCTCCCTCGGCCAATAAAGCGAGATGAGCGCCGCAACCCCAGAGTCGGCCACGACTGGACCTAATGGTCAGGGGTCCTTTTACCTTTACTTTATTTACGGTAATAGTAGTAGTAGTAGTAATTATAATACCCCACCTTTCTGACTGGGTTGCCCCAGACACTTAGCACGGCTTCCAACATATATAAAAACATAATAAAACATTAAATATTTTTAAAAACTGCCTTCAAGGCTGCCTTCAGATGGCTCAAGGCGGTCAGATAACTCCATACCATCCAACATTTCTCTGATGAAAATAGGGATGTCCTAAGGAAAAGTGGGACATTCCTGGCTCAAATCAGAAACCAGGACAGCTTCTGTAAATCTGGGACTGTCCCTGGAAAAGAGGGATGCTTGGAGAGTCTGCAGCTCCTGCCATGCCTCGGTTTGTCCAGTGTCCTTAAAAGAAGTGTTGTAATTTGCACTTCTTGGGTGGGAAAGTACATATAACTAGCCCACTTCAGATAGTGGCAGTGGTGCAATGCTTTAAATTATGGCAGCAGTGTCAGGAAGAGCAAACGGAGGCGTCTTATTTGTATTTGGCAAGTTCCCCAAGTTTTGAAATTCGTGTTGCTACAATCCACTATGAAAGATAACATGGAGGTGGGGAGAGTTTTCTTTTGTTCCTAGACCCACAGCTCCTGGGCTTGGCTAGCTGTCTCGGGGCAGAAATGTTAATAAAAGAAACTCTACCTCATAACGGCTCCCGGCATTGGGCAGCAAGTTCAGCGTAAAGCTGCTAATTTTGTCCCAGCTGTTACTTGGCTCCCTGCAAAACCCATCAGCGAAGAGAGAGATGGGAACGCAGGGCAGAAGTTCTTTAAGAGGTTAGAGAGGAGGCTGGCTAAAAATAGAGCTGCAGGCGCTCAGAGGTGATCAGTGTCTGCAGTCCTCTTGAGATGCAAGCACTGCACTGTGTACATAGGGCCACCCCAGTCATTGGGCAGATAGTGTAATGTTCTGCCTTGCTGGCATCTATCATCATGCAGCCGTTGGGAGATTTTCTAAGACTGGCTAGCTTTAGATTTTGAAACCTGGGTAAGGTCAAAGGGGGAGGCGGAGCCAATGGAGGCCAGGGGGGTGGAGTTTGGCAGACTCAGGTGGGAGAGGGTGCAGAGCTCGAATAGCCCAAACCTTATTACTGTGACTCGCACTGGCAGCTGCAGCAAACTCAAACGTCCCCTAATTCTAGCAGGGAGAGGTGCAGAGAATCAGATGCCACCGCAGCACAATCCATTTCTTCTGTTCTTTGGTTGCTCTCATTTATATTGCAAGTGGGTCTCTCATATATTAAAGGTTTTCTTGATTTACAAAAGTGTTTGCAATCTCTCTCTCTTGTATTCCCCCCCCCATGTAACATTTTTACAAATCAGTTTCATTTGTTGAGACATTAGGAAGAAAAGGGGGAAAGAGGGGGATGTGGAGGTGGAAAGATGGGTGGGGGTGGGGTCGGGTGGTGATATTTCTATTTTACTTAATATATGTGGGGTTTTGTGTCAGTGTTGCTTGTGCAGGTTCTTTGCTGTTCGCTTGTGTTCCTTTGGTGGTGAGAGAGGTTGGGGTTGGCCTAAGGTGTGGTTATTCATTTGTGGTTGGCTGTGGTGGTCTTTGTTTTCATGTGGGTCTCTCATATATATATAGAATTGATGGGGGGGTTGGGGGGGAGGCTGTTGTCCCTGTCCTATTTTATCCCTGATTTTGTATTGGATGATGCCGTATTAATATTGTGTTGAGCTCTTAAGAATTAGAATTACAGAACTGGAAGGTATCTTGGAGGTCATCTTGTCTAACCTGCTGATCAATGCAGTTTCCTTGAACTGTGATTATGCTTCTTGCCTATCTTGACTGAGGGATGGGGCATGGAAGCATCTGGATTTTGCACAGCTGGAATGGAGGCTGGTACAAAGATAAGAGTCCACTCCCCTGTGCCTCTTACCCTGCCCAACACTGTCATGGACTGGGAAAGTAGATTTTTCAGCAGTCAACAGTTAGTCTGCTCCTCACTCCTGGACTCCCACTGGCGACACTGACCTAGAGATAATTTCATTACAAAATTCACCACCGCCCCTCCTCAGTCATGGACCTCCTCTCTGTGTATTCAGTTTCTGCCCTATCAGAGAAATGGGCTC
Source organism: Podarcis filfolensis (assembly GCF_964270895.1). Classification (NCBI taxonomy): domain Eukaryota; kingdom Metazoa; phylum Chordata; class Lepidosauria; order Squamata; family Lacertidae; genus Podarcis; species Podarcis filfolensis. The sequence continues at coordinate 63,791,365 of NC_139611.1, read as the reverse complement.
CCCCCACAGAAGGCTTAGAGGTGTGGCTTGTTCTGTTTGCATGGAAGAGTAAACAGGGTCATTTCATTCCAGATCTTTGTGGCATCTTGTGGGGGCCAGTGAAATCTTCCATTTATTTTTCAGGGAAATCACTTGACCCTCTTCAAAACATGCACACAAGTCCCCCCCAGCCCACTCTCACAGATGTGAGATCTTCCTGGGAATCATTGACCAACGTCAATAAAGATATCTCAGGAAATTGTTCTTTAAGTTGAGCAACAGACATACCTGGTTTTTCAGAGGCTCTTTGCAAGGCTGGTCCAGGACTAAGGATGGGGGCAATATCCAATTCAATTTCCATTTAAAATGAATTTACCTAATTTGCACTTTCTGAAACAATATGAAAAATGGAAACAAAGTCATCCTTCGAAATTCAGGCGTCTCTAAATTTTGCAATTCAGTTGTCCAGGCAAGTCAAGTAATGTGTTGAAAAACACATTTGCTAGTGTAAAGTGTGCGTATCAGTGCACATATTAGTGAAAATAATTTACCCAAATGAATTATGCTAGGGCATATTTCTTTACATAAATATGTAAAATTGCATACAACTTCCCTGTTTTCCATTAAACAATATTTTCACTCCCTCTCCCAACTTTTTAGCCAATCAGAAGGATTTCAATTCCCCCTTAGTTGCCAAGATCCTAGGCTGAAGGGCAGAAAGGAAGTTCAGAAGAACAGCATCCCTTTAATATTTAAAATTTTCAACTGGACTAATGGTAGCTTCCTGTGTTTTGTTCCCAATTTCCAGCTGACAAGAGTTTTGCTATAAAATGTAGGTGTTAAGCAGTCTAAACTGGATGAGTCTTTGCTAGATGTGAAACATTTTCAGGATGCAGAGGCTACTGGGACCAATAAACAACCACGCCTCTTTCTCAGGGACTTGAGTTTCTCTCCATAAATCTGTGAACCTCTAATGTCCAAAGGACAGCTTCAGGCATTAACGGGTGGCTGCACGGCTGGTTAGTGTCACTGGGTTCTTCTTTTTGATCTCCCGCCATCTAGGTTGGTGTCCCCCACTGCCTCTTGCAGGAGTGAGTGGCATAATTCAACTATGCACTGCATGAAGAACTACTTTCTTTTATCTGTCATGAACCTTCCAACATTCGACTTCACTGGATATCTATGAGTTCTGGCATTATGAGAGCAAGCGAAAAACATTCCTCTATCCACTTTCTCCATGACATGCATAATTTTTGTAAGCTTCTGTGATGTCACCTTTTAATTGCCTTTTCTCTAAACTAAAAAGCCCCAAACGCTGCAACCATTCTTCACCATCCTCGCTCTATCCCCTTAATCATTTAGGTTGTCCTTTTCCAAACCTTTCTTCAGAACCTAAAATATCCTTTTTGAGGCAAGGTGACCAGAACTGTACACTGTATCCCTTCCCTCATGATCTCTAGTATGGGATTTGCCTTTTTCACAGCTGCTGCACACCAGGCCAACGTCTTCATTGAGCTATCAACTATGACCCCAAGGTCCCACCATAAAACCTGGTGGTCTGTATTCAGTTTGGTGGGTCACACAAGTCCTGCAGACTTTTTTTTTTTTAAGATATTTATTGAGATTTTACAAAAACGTAAGTTTACAAAATAGAAAAAAGTCACATAGAAAGAAAAAAATACAAAAAAGAAGACATAGAAAAATACATAAAAAAGAAAAAAGAAGAATAAAAATACAAAATACAAAAAACAAATAGATAAAAAAGAATTAAAAACAAATCCGTTTTTAGTAACTTTAAACTCATTAGCTTGTTTCCTTGACCACCTCACACCTCCCCTTTTTGTATTCCCATTTAAATAATCAAATCAGCAAATCCTTACCCTCTTTCGTTTATCTTAACTCTATATCTTAACATATTATAACTCTATATTTTCATCCATTTATCAATTCATTTTTGCATATTTTTATTAACTTTGTTGCTAATGCCACTTATTTTCAATCCAACATCATTTTAACATTCATTAATTTTACAGTGTTTCTGAAGATAGTCTTTAAATTTCTTCCAGTCTTCTTCCACCAACTCTTCTCCCAGGTCTCGGATTCTGCCAGTCATTTCCGCCAATTCCATATAATCCGTCACCTTCATCTGCCACTCTTCCAGGGTGGGTAACTCTTGTGTCTTCCAATACTTTGCAATAAGTATTCTTGCTGCTGTTGTTGCGTACATAAAGAAAGTTCTATCCTTCTTTGGCACCAATTGGCCGACTATGCCCAGGAGAAAGGCCTCTGGTTTCTTCAGGAAGGTATATTTACATACCTTTTTCATTTCATTATAGATCATCTCCCAGAAAGCCTTAATCTTTGGGCACGTCCACCAAAGGTGAAAGAATGTACCTTCATTTTCTTTGCATTTCCAACATTTATTATCGGGCAAATGATAGATTTTTACAAGCTTGACTGGTGTCATGTACCACCTGTATATCATTTTCATAATATTCTCTCTTAAGGCATTACATGCCGTAAATTTCATACCGGTGGTCCACAACTCAGACTTTGTACTCTCAGTGGATAGATCAGAGAAGAGAGGGCTGCAGCTTGAGACATGGGCAATGGGGCTGAGAGATTCCAGAGCCAACAGTAATAAGAGGAGGAGATGTTAAGAGTCTGTGGATGGCAGCCTGTGCTGGAAATAGCAAACAATTTTGTTGAGTGCTTTGAGTTTAACCCTCGGTTTTCTGGAAGTCAGGGGTGACAGGTGGGCTCATGTTGCCTGTTTAACTCCCTGGAAAGTGTGACTGTGTTTACACAACGATGTCTCCAATTTCTTTGTCCCAAAAGACACTGCCGGCTGCAGCAGAGGAGAAAAATAATATATATCCCTGGAAGTTGACTTCCCAGCCTTCGAACAAATTGTCCTCAGCCTTGTTTACAGACCTCTCTCTGGAGGGGTCACCCCTCCCCATGTGACAGCATGTCAGCCTTTAGGAAACACGACCCTCTTCCCAACTGATCCTGCCAGCCAATGCAGATGTGACTCAGATGATATAAATAGAGCAGAGGAGCTGTCTCAGACAAAGTGCAGAAGCCCAAAGGTTTGCTTGAAGGGTCAGCACACACAGTTCTAGAACCCAGAAGCAGACGGTGAGACCTTCCGCACGGAGCCTCTCTCCAGTCGCTTAGAAAAAGAAAGGATATAATTTGGACGCACCGAAGGGGGCAATGGATTACCAGTCGAGCATCATCCGGGACTCTAACCCCATGGAGAATCTGGAGAAACAGTTGATTTGCCCCATCTGCCTGGAGATGTTCTCCAAGCCTGTGGTGATCTTACCTTGCCAGCATAACCTCTGCAGGAAATGCGCCAACGACGTCTTCCAGGTCAGTAGGCGTCCTAGCATTATTGGTGTGTGTTGGGACGACGGGGGTGGGGAGGGAGTTGTGGGTGTGTTTTAGGTGAGGTGGGAGCAGCGGGGGAGTTATGCCACTTAAATGTATAGGTCACCTCTGTGCAAAAGAAGAAGGGGGAAAGGGCAGAAGATCTGGGTTCATCCCTGAACAATATCCCCAGTGTGGTGTACATATCTCAGGCTTGCGGATTCTGCTGGGAGGGGGGCAGTTACCAGAACCCTGAGGTCCCCCCTCCCACGTGGGTACAAACTAATAGCTTCACTAAGCTACAATTCCCAGCACCCTTAACAAACTACAGTTCCAAGGATTCTTTGGGGAAGCAATGAACTGTAAATGTGCTTGAAATGTACAGCCCAGATGCTCCTATCCATGCTTATTCAGAAGCAAGTCCCACTGATTTCAACAAGACTTCCTTCCAATAATGCTTGCCTAAGACAGCAGTCTTTGACAGCCCTCCTCACATGTTATTCATCTGCAAAACCTAAGTGTACAGAGCAGGGAAAAGGAGCCTCAGTCCCAGGGGCCAAATGCAACCTTCTGGGCCTCTCCCTCTGGCCCTTGGACCTCTCCCAGGTCCCACCATTCTACAGCCACACCCCCTGTCCCCAGGCCACGCCCCTCACTGGCCCCGCTTTGCAGCCCCTTGGGCGCTTCTGCCTGGTTGGAATGTGCCCTTGAACTATGATATTGTTTCTTGCTTTCCTGGAGGGTGTGTGTGAGAGAGTGTGCATTAAAATGAGCCAACAGCAAAAATTCACCTGTGTTGCTCCACCCACTTTTGCCTCTGGTCCCGCCCACATCGGGACACCTGGCTGTGCTGGTATACCGTTCACACGGAGCCTCTTCTAGAGAGCAGGAGCTCATGTGTTGGGCTTTTGTCTTCCACTAGATAAAGTTGTGAAGAGCCTACGTCACCCTGTCATCTTTGGGTGGGACTTTGTATCTTAAATTATAGACCTATATGTCAATAGCAACAGAATTTTCTATTCTGTTACAACTGCCTGTCACTTATTACCATTCATTATAATCTAAAATGGTAAATGCATGAGCCTGAGGGATAGCTCAGTTGGTAGAGCATGAAACTTAATCTCAGGGTTGTGGGTTCGAGCCCCATGTTGGGCAAAAGATTCCTGCCTTGCAGGGGGTTGGACTAGATGACCCTCATGGTCCCTTCCAACTCTACAATTCTTTGCTCCTCTAAAGCCATTTAAAATTTTAATACCCTGTTTGTTAGAAGCCGCCCAGAGTGGCTGGGGAGGCTAGGCCAGATGGGGTATAAGGAATAAATTATTATAAAAGTTTTCACAGTCCTAAGTGTCACATAGTAGAATCATAGAATCATAGAACTGTAGAGTTGGAAGGGATCCTGAGGATCATCTAGTCCAACCCCCTGCAATGCAGGAATATGCAGCTAGTCTGGTTCATCCAATATGTACTTTCTTATTTATCCACTTATACAACGAAGAATGGTCTCCATCATAGTGTTATCTACCTACACATACTGAAAGGCCAAGGTGCCCCTTTAATATGAGTGTGGAAAAGATTTCCCCTGGCTCGAGAAAACCAAGCCCTTTCCCCAGAAGGACCCAAGGCTACCAATCAGGTTGTCAAATGAAACGTTGCCATTTTCTAGTTGAAAATACATAAATAATCTCAACTCAACCTTGGTGCTACATGGCCTGGAATTTCCAGCAGGGAAATAGCTGCTTTAGTCTTTTGTGAAGTAGCCAAGGTGGTGCCCGCCAGGTGTTATGGACTACAACTCCCATCAGCCCCAGCCAACATGGTCAGGGAAGATGGGAGCTGTAGTCCACCAACATTTGGAGAGCACCACCTTGGCTAGTACACCTGCCTTAGACTTAAAACTTTATTATGGGATTCACTTTTATGAACTAAAGGAAGTGCACTTCCAATCCACAAAAGTTTATGCCATAATGAAACGGTTAGTCTTTAAGGTGTCACAATACCATTTGATGTTTCATAGAATGATCCAAGTTGGGCTCATCTCTGGCTACTTCCAAGCACAGTTCCGTGTTCTTATTTCATCCCTGAACAGAATGTTATGTTCTGAAAGAAATCACCCTCTGCCCAATCACATTAATGAATGAATTGATTTATTGACTGAATAACTGGAACGGCAAGATGAGCCAGCATTGAGCAAACTCATTAGCAGCGCTGTGCAAAAAAGCAAGAAGGAAACGAAAAGCATATACTGTATCAATGTACTTTAGTTGCAACGTGAGTTAAATATAATGATAACTGTGAAATATCCTTCATTACTTTTGCCAGGGGTCTCATCCCCTTGACAATTCAAATGCAACCCCTTTCCAATTTCAGTTTGTGTGAATGCACCAAGGCCACTTCCCAAGAGATCCAAGAGCAGCTGTGGCCAGGAGCCAGTTGATAAGAGTGCTGGGCCTTTAGGGGGACTGTTTTACTTCTGACACCGCCTTTCCAAAGTGTGTTGATCGTTGTTGCCAAACCTCCAAGGCAACATAACAAGGAGAGGCAGGAAGGAAAACCCAGGGGCAGAGGAGAAATTGGATTCTGTTTGCTGGGACAGGGGGATTAAAGTCTTCCAAAGGTCTTACAGTTTGACAGCCAATTGCAGGGGGGGGGGAGGCAGGGACTGAAGTGCTTGCTGAAACCCAAACGAGACCTGTTGTTCCTTTATTATCACCAAGGGCTGCTTCTCGCAAGATGGCTTCCTGCACAGGCATAATTTCCATCCAGGAAAACCCACATGGCCACTGGGTCATGTGACAAATACATGTGTGAATGTGTCACTTGTAGATGGTGTGAAGATACCTCATGAGCTTCTAGAAGCAGAGTTTTAGGGAAAGCTGGTCCACAGTTTTACCTAATGTGTTTTTGTGCATCGCAACAGTCAGATAAGTGCAGATTTCAGAGGATGCTGGAGTTTCAGGTCCCATGTTGCTTTGGAACGTGCAAATTTGATAGATTCTCTTTTAAATGGGAACTGAATTGAATTTCTCCCCCATCTCTGGCTGTCACAGGGTTCTTCCTTTATGATCATAAGACCCTTAGAACAGCCCTGCTAGATACTCTGAAGGCCTACCCTAGCCCTGCATTCTGCCCCCACAATAGCCAACCAGATGCCTCCAGGAAGCTTACGAACAGGGCAAGACAGCAGTGACCCTTTCCTGCTCTTGCGCGGCAGTAAATGATATTCAGTGACATACCATCTCCAAAATCTGAAGAAGGCACATATTCATTGTGATGAGCAGCCATGGATAGACTTACAGAATCCTCCTTTCCACCGGCATCCATTTTGTACTGCTGGCATTTCATGGTACAGTCACAAGAAGCTATTGTAAATAAATAAATAAATTCCAACACTGTTTCAGCTCCTCTTAAATAACAAAACCCTTCTTTCCCTTATAACCCCCCACTTTGATTGAACCATCTCTAACACTGAAATCAACATGTTGTTCAAAAGCTGGATCAGTGCTCTGCTAAAGAGGATTGGAGCAAGTGGCCTGTTCCTATGAAGGGTTGTCCAACCCATTCAGATCTGCTCATCAATAGGATGAAAATTAATCAAGGGCTGGAGCAGATTCTCTCACAGTCATTCTCTAATGGATGTGATTTGCAGCAGGCACAGGATGGACCAAAAGAAAGTACTTTACACCCCACACTCTAGCTTAGATGGGCTTTTAAAAAGGAATTAGATCAGGGATAAGGAACTGGGGAACTCCAGTTATTGTTGCACTCAAGCTCCCATCAGCCCCAGCTAGCATGGCCAATGGCCAGGGATGATGGGAGTTGTAGTGCAGCAACATCTGGAGGGTACCATGTGTTGTCCATCTCTGGTTCATACAAATTCATGGAGTGTAGACTTAAGAAGAAGAAGAAGAAGAGTTTGGATTTGATATCCCGCCTTTCACCCCCCTTCAGGAGTCTCAAAGCGGCTAACAATCTGCTTTCCCTTCCTCCCCCACAACAAACACTCTGTGAGGTGAGTGGGGCTGAGAGACTTCAAAGAAGTGTGACTGGCCCAAGGTCACCCAGCAGCTGCATGTGGAGGAGCGGAGACGCGAACCCGGTTCCCTAGATTACGAGACTACCGCTCTTAACCACTACACCACACTGGCTCTCAGTGAAATCAATGGGTATTATCCGTGATAAAGTGTGGGGCACCTTTCACATTCCAGAGGTTGCTCAGCTGCTTTGGACCTTAGTCATATTCAGCAAAGCTATATTTGCATTCTTCAGTTCTTGTCTTTGTAAGTTAGGGATGGGGACGGAAATCTGTCACTTTCAGTTTCTCATGTTTCTAATCTTAAATTCAATTCACATTTCTGCAGCAATTTGCAGTTGTTATTATTTTAATCCTCATGAAAAGTCTTCAGCATTTTAGTGTAGATCAGGCATAGGCAAACTCTGGCCCTCCAGATGTTTGGGACTACAATTCCCATCATCCCTGACCACTGGTCCTGTTAGCTAGGGATGGTGGGAATTGTAGTCCCAAACATCTGGATGGCTGGAGTTTGCCTATGCCTGGTGTAGATCTCTCCTTATATACACATTTTTTGCAGCTTTGACATGTGCTCATTTTTGCAAGCAATTTCTCCTAGTATAATGCATTTTTGTATGTTTTCTTCACCAATACATTCATTTTTATGCACATTTCCCCCTTATATATGCGTTTTTGTTACATTGGTTGTTGAACTGCATCAGAAAATTTGGAGGTGTGAGTTTTGAAGGATGGCTGAGTTTTGGTTCTCATACATTTTCAGAAAGTGCAAATTGTGATGAATTCAGCTTTAAATGTGAGCCTAATCAAACTTCTCCTGCATTACTAGTTAAAGCAAGAATGGTGAACCAGTAGACCTCCAGGTATTATTCAGCTACAACACAGGTGGGGGAATCTCAGCATCAGGAAGACATAGGTTCTCCACTCTAGATCTAAAAATACATGTGAAATAGATAACATGCAATTATCTAATTGAAAACCTAGTTGTGGCCACTGATCTCCAGCTCCAATAGAAAGGTTGTTTTAAAAAAAGGGTTCTGGTTGGATCATCCACTTGGTTTGTTGAGCTTGGCCAGTTTTCCAATGTCATGCTCTGATACAAGTGCAAAGCATGATGGGGTTTTCCCATCCCATAAGGACAACTATGAATCATTCTTACAAGCGTCACCAGATAACTGTGATGATACTTGAATAGCTGAGCCCTCAGGTCATCTTTTCCAAGCCAAACAATGGTAGGATTGGTTGTTTTGTGGGGTCCTTTGCAATTTTTTTTTTTTAAGATTACTGAACTTTCCCCTTACGTTGTTGATGGCACTTGCAGGCTGCTAACCCATACTGGCAAACGGCCCGGGGGACTACCATATCAGGGGGGCGGTTCCGCTGCCCCTCCTGCCGCCACGAAGTCATCCTGGACCGCCACGGAGTCTATGGCCTGCAGAGGAATCTACTGGTGGAGAACATCATTGATATCTACAAGCAGGAATATACCAGGTTTGTATCACAGCTGCCTTCCTCTTGTTTGCCATAGCTCAAGGGGGAAGTCATAGCTCAGAGGTAGAGCATCTGCTTTGCAAGCAGAAGATTCCACATTTGATCCTCAGCATCTTCAGGTAAGCCCGGGAGACGCCTCATCCAAAACCCTGGAAAGCTACTGCCAACCAGTAGACAATACTGAGAGAGATGGGATAAAGGTAGCTTCCTATGCTTTGAGGGAGAAGCACGGCTGTCACTCATATTTGGGAAGGATCCATTTGTTAGAAAGCGGGCAGAAAAAAGCAGACCAGTCCAGGAACACTGGGAGGACTTTAGGAACCCAGCACACATGCACTGATCCATTTCCATTAGAGGAAGTGGAATTTGGGTGGATTAGAGAGGTATCTGAATATAGTAGGGGAGGCGCTGATGATGCTTTGTGGGGGAGCGGGGTGTCATTAAGTCCTGCCCAGAGTGAAGAAATAGCATTGGCATCCCAAAATAAAATCAACAGCTCTGCAGAGCCAGAGCTAGCTTCTTGGACACTTTGGCACGCACAGAAGCAAGGTCTAAACATAACCTCAGTGTGGAGGTTAATATTAGAGAGGAGGTGGGAGTCAGTCCAATTCCTACTGTACAAAGAGATGGCCAGGGTCTAGTCTCCATTACCTTCATGCCAAATCCATCCCCCATTATATTCTTGTAGAGAAGCTGGTAAATGTGGACTAGATGAGGTAACAGTTAAGTAGATTTGTAGCTGATTGACAAACCCAGAGTGCTCACTGACGGTTCCTTGTCACCCTCGGAAAAAGTGACAGGTGGGGTGCCACAGGGTTCTGTCCTGGGTCCGTTGTTGTTCAACCTCTTTCTAAATGACTTGGAAGAAGGAATTGAGGGGATGCTCATCAATTTTGCAGATGAGCAAACCAGTTTGAACTGAACACACAACTATCCTTTGAAATCTGCACTTCTCCAAATTTTGTGATGCAGTTCCCCATTCAAAAAGCATGCCAAAAATGAATAGATGAGTGAAAATGATGTACAAAACTACATTATATGGGGGAGAGGGAAGCTTGCAAAATGCATATATTAGGCGTACAAAGATGCATAGCTTAGAAGAAATGTGCACACACAAAAATTGTGTGGACTTTTTAAAAGGAAAAATTGCTAGTTGATGTGGAATTGGAATGGGGAAATGAGAAGCAGAGAAAGACAAAAATTGACAGATTTGTGCATCTCTGTTGTAGTGGTTGGTTGCTGCTGAAGGAGAAACACACCTGAGCCACTGTTCCCATTTAAGCAAACTCACATGTGAACTCTGGCTTTATTCCCATAAATAAAAAGACGCCATTAAGATGAGAAAAGAGGAGGGAATATGTGTGCTTGTCTTTAAACAAAAGTCCATTATCTCCAGGACTAAGAGTCTCATCTATCCAACTGGCTTCTTTTGTGTTTTCTCCAGCCGACCCCTGAAGAAGGGAAACCACCCAATGTGCAAGGAACACGAAGATGAGAAGATCAACATCTATTGCTTAACTTGTGAGGTGCCCACCTGCTCCATGTGCAAAGTCTTTGGGGCTCACAAAGACTGCGAAGTGGCACCCCTTCAAAGCGTCTTTCAGGGCCAAAAGGTACCAGCTTCACACTCGTTTTCAAACTTTTTTTTTAAACTTTCTGCCTCCAGAAAACCCTTCCCGCCATTGGCTCACCTGCAGGGGGACTCCAAAACCCTTGCCCTGGAAACTCTCAAGTCGTTGAACATTATTACAAGAGCAGGGAACCTCAGACCTAGGGGCCAAACGTGGCCCTCCAGTCTTCTCCTTTGGCACTCTCCCTAGGCCACTCTTTTGCACCTCTATCCAATTGCCAAAAAAAAGGGACCCTGCTTTTTCCACAATGTAAATATATAACCCTACTGAAACCTCCCACACATGGCTGGCTTGTTGGTGGTAGGGCATAAGCTGTCTTTCAAGGAAGCTGTTGTTCACCATTAATGATCTTCTCATTGAGGAATCCTTGATAAGCTTCAGAGGAATCTCAGGGGGGAGTCAGATCATTTTTGATTCCAGAGTTAATTGTCTTATTGATGAGTTGTGGACTTTTAAGATGGCAATGGACATTATTTCACGTGTGGCAAGCCAGACCTGCTGTGTTTTAGTACCCACCTTCCAAGTGGGGTCCTGGATTTCTGCCCCAAACTCTACCTGGATGGCGCCAGTATTGGACACTACCACATTAGAGCAAAAAGGGGACCCATTAGGAAACCTTGGTGCATTGCACAAGGACAAAAGGGTTCAGTCCCTTGACCTTAGCGGGGTTCACATCTCATTGCTTGGCATGCAGATAGAGCAGGAGGGAGCACCTCCCATTTGGGTTGAGAGGTGATTGGAGACATTAGGATGTGCTGCGCTGTGCCTTTCAGGAATAGCCTTTGACCGCTAACACAGCTGGTATGGATATACACAGATGACTGCAGTCCCCAAGCAGCCACCAGCAGATTATATTTAGAGTCACTTGAGAGCCGCGAGGCGGTGGTGGACCCCTCGGAAAGGCGTCCAGTCCCAAGGGAGCAGCTGTGAGCAGGGCTGGGTGGCTGGAGGTCTTTCCCTGGGCTTCTTGGATGGGTGCCATGGAGACTGCATGATTTCTCTCACAGGAGTCAAACAAATCAACCACTGGGTCCCTTCCCCACTGCAAGCACAGCGAAGGGCCATAGTTCAATGGTAGAGCATCTTTTTGGCATGCAGAAGGCCCCAGGCTCATTCCCCAGTGTTGAGAGTAGAACCCATGTGTGGAAGTTGCAACTATAAAATAAATAAACCTGCCATGCAGGGATAAGTGAATCACCTAATGGCTTCGTCACCATTCACAGCTCACGGTGCAACTCATCCTTCTCACCACAAACCTAGGTTGAGCTTTGGCGTAGCAAACCAATGTCAGTTGCACTGTTTGAGTCATGATAGGGACAAAACAACTGCCCCAAGGCCCACTCACCCAACCAACCCAGGCCAAGCTGTGCATGGCACATTGTCCATGTGAGAGCCACAGTTCAGACAGCCTTTTGGATCCTTGGAAGGGGGGGGGGTTGCCTAGCGGCCAGGTGACAAAAGACCATCTGTGCTGGCTTCTGCTTGGTGAAAAGCCCGTTGTCTCCCAGGGGCTGAAAGGATCATGTGAAGGTGCCTTCAGAAGCCATCAGGTCTACAAGGTATTGAATTTGCAAGGAGCATGAGGAGAGGGATTTGCACAAGCAACCACTGAGCTGAGGTTTTCTTAGCAACAATCTCTGTTTCCTTAAGAAGCCCTGCCTCATTCTTTCAGAGACAGGGGGTCTTGGGCTGTGGTGTGCTGGGGCAAATGGCACCTTGCTGAGATAATAATGATAATGATAAACATTTTCTGCACTGTACAACCCCCTCCCCAAGTCCCTGCCACCAGTTTACAGTCTAACGAGACATGACATGAAAGGGAAAGGGTATAGAGGAGAAAGGGAAACAAGCCAATCTAGGCTGGAGCTGTTTGTATTACAAGACCCCCCCAGCCCTGTCCGAACCCAAATTAGAGGGTTCCTCTTTATCTCCTCTATTAGGATCTTGCATTTATTCCCATAGCCATCCCTTCTTTCACTATTATCCAGAGAAACAGCATGGCATGCCCTTTCTCTCGAAGGAGAAGGGGCATGCAGGATTCCAATCTATTTTTGTTGCCTTCTCTCACACACAGACGGAGCTGACCAACTGCATCTCTATGTTGGTGGCAGGCAATGACAGAATACAGACGATCATCAACCAGCTGGAAGAGTCGTGCAAAGCCACCGAGGTGAGGAATGCAACAAATGACTGAGCCCTTGGAAATCTGAGCAGCGGAAGGGAAACACAACTCTGAGATGGCTGGTGCAGGTGTTGACAGGGCGAGGGGTGGGGGAGGAGAAAGAAAGATGTCTGCCTGTCTCTGAGGTTCACTGGCTTCCCTCTTTTTCCAAATCTGGGCAGCTAAATCAGGGGAGAAGTCTACTACTCCATTTAGACAAAGCAGTCGCTGCAAACCCACCATGTTCCTCACCCTCATCCACTTGTTTCCTCTCAATCCCTGGCAGGAGAATGGCCGGCAGGTCAAGCAGGACTTGTGTGAGAAGTTTGAAGCCCTCATTGCCACTGTAGAGGAGAGGCGGAGTTGGCTGCTGGAGCGCATCTCCAAGGCGCAAGAAGAGAAAGTTGGCTTCATGCAGAACCTCATCCAGCAGTACAAAGACCAGCTGGAGCAGTCTAGCAAGCTGGTGGAGAGCGCCATCCAGTCCATGGAGGAAGAGGCAGGAGCTGCTTTTCTCATGGTGAGGCAAACTTATGGGCAATGATGGGCAGCCTGTGGACCACCAGGTGTTGGTTGGACTACAACTCCCATCATAACTAGTCATTGGGGTTGCTGATGGGAGCCCAGCGACATCTTGACAGCTATTGGTTCTCCAGCCCTGTGCTAAGGAAGTGGAGTGGGTGGCCAACTCCTCTTTGTCTTCTGGCTGGAGACCAAGACCACATTGCCCTCCTGCTCACTTCCATAGCTGCAAGAAACTCAGTGCAGCAGGCCTTGACAATCGTAATCATAACTGCAAGATTTTCTTTGATGACCATTGTGGGTCCATCACTGGCAGTAGGGAAGGATGGCTGCTTGCACATCAGGAATCTGATGTGCAAGGCACTGCTTTTCTACTGGAAGCAGAATTTAAAAGGCTGGTTCCACATGGGGCAACATATCATTCCATCCATGTCCAGCAACGGCCATCCTCCTGGCCTCGATCAGGGGTGGGGGAACCCCGCCGGCCAACTTTGACAGATGGGCCGGGCAACCCAGCTGTCAGTCAGATGACACCGTTGTGATGGCAGATGACTCACAAAGCAGGTTGCCCTGCCCACCTGCCAAAATCCCTTGCGCAGGGTTCTCAAGATGGCTACCTGTTGCTGGAGGTGCAGCAGGAGTCACACAGAACAGCTCACAGAGCCATTTGCAAGTCTCCTCAAGGGTGGAAAGGAGCAGCACAGGGGGCCTTCAAAGAGCACAGCTGGGAGCAAGAAACCATTTAGATGAAATGGAAACTGCTTTCCCCTCCTTGAGCAAGCCAACCCCCTACCACCTATCAGCTGATGGGTTGTTGGGAGCCCCCCTTACTTCAGCAAAGTAACAAGTGGGAGCACATTTTAGTCTCCTGATCATTCCTTTGTAGCCTTGCCCTGCCCTGCTCCACTCTGTGCCACCCTCTTCGCTGCATCTCCCTCCTTCTTCCAGGAAGCAGCAGCGACTCACCTGCCAGGCCACGTAAATGTCTCCACCCCACCATCTACTATTAAATTCTGCTGAGTGCTAGCACCAATCACAATTGAGGGAAAGGGTGACTTTACCCAAAATAAGTCCAAGGGAGACTTTGCATATCCTTTTTCAACTCTCCACCTGCTGCTTTAGGAGACCCAACCTCCAAACTGGCCTCTAGATCAAAATATTTGAAAAGAATCACTTAGCATATGTCAAATGCCATATAAATGCTATCTCAGTAGTTCCGACAACAACAACCCTGGAAGGTAGGCCACTATGAGACTAAAGGAGAGACACAGGTTCTAATCCCCCTTCAGCCAGAAAACTCATTAGATGACCTTGGGCCAGCCACTATCACTCAGCCTAACCTACCTCATAAGGTTGTTGTGAGGATGAAATAGGAAGAGAAAACCATGTATGTTGCCTTGGATCCCTGGAGGAAGGGCAGATGACCAAAGCAGGTCAAACTTTTAAGATACTGCCACTAAGGGGGGCACAGTTTTAAAGTGAAATGTCTTTCTCCACTAATGATCACTCTCTGTTTTTTTCCCCTCCCCTCCCTGTTTCTTCCTCATTCCAGTCTGCCAAGCAGCTCATTAAAACGTAAGTCCTGGAACACAATTTTCTAAATTGCAGCTTCTCTGTGCAAATTCTTCTGTATGCTGTTCTTCTCAATTAATACAGGATCCTAATGAGAAGCTCTCTCTGATTGAAAGCTTAAAAACAAGGCTCCTTTTCAGAGCTGACCAGCTTAGAAGGGGTGTGCTGTTTTTTGTTTCTTTGCTGAGTTGTAACACTCCTGCTTGCAGAAATTGAGAGGCAGAATAAAGATCATAAAGTATGCTTGGTTCAGTTTGCATTAAAGGTGAACCTTCCATATCCCCACTTCCTCTTGTTCCGCTTCCTCCACACAACCCACTCCAGAAAACTTCTCTTTAGTGCTCTATCGGAGCAAACAGCAATTTGGGTTTTCTCTGGATTGATGTTTGCTCTGATTTAACACTAAAGAGTGGGTTTTCCGTGGGAATGGATGAGGGTAAAGAAAAAAAAGGCTCGAACCCATGCCTAGAAAGTGCGGGTCAAGTGGGAAACTGCTTGGACCCCTGCTTTTTAGGCACAAAACAATTGGAAGTGTGGATCAACCCAATAGGTGAACCAAACCAAAGCCATCATTTGAAATAAATTTCAGGATGAGTTATAACCAAAATTAAAACAACACAATGGGTTAATGATGTTCTGGGATAACTCATCTGGGAATAAGCCCCACTGAGCATACCTGTGAGTGAATTACACTGCACAGGTGCAGTCCTCTACCTACTTACCTGGGGATAAGTCCCATTGAATTAAATGGGGATTAACTCTGAGTAGACATGTATATGATAGCATTGGGAAACGCACTAAGAGCAGGAAGAAAAAAACATCTCTTTCCATCCTGTTTTCTCCGTAGAATTATCGAGGCATCGAAGGGTGCTCAATTGGAGAAGATTGAGCCAGGTTTTGAAAACATGGATTATTTTACCATAGACCTAGAAAACATTGCAGAAGCCTTGAGAAGCCTTGACTTTGAGGCAGGTATGGTAAACACGGCACCTTTTCAGTGTTCTTGTCATTTAAAGAATCTTTCCCCTCCAATTAATATTAACAACAACAACAACAACTTCCAAAGTAACTTACAGATCAATAAAACCAAGACCAAGTCCCTACCCCCAGAATTCCAAAGATACAACAGAAATGAAAACTAGATGAGTCAGTCACCAATACAAAAAATCATTACAAGTCATCTCTCAAGCTTTACTACGTACTACTGCATGCCAGCTGTCAAACACCACCTACTGACACCAAATTTCCTTCAGGGTTTCCTTGAAGGGGTTGCATGCAGTTGTCAGATATATGGTGCATGCCCAGTAAATATTGAAGATATGTCAAGTGTTCTCCTGAGCAAACATTCATAATGGAAAATTTGGCAGAGAAAGTTCCTCTTGTGTCTCAATTGCCTCTCCCACCTGCTCTGTGGCTAAGGTCCATTGCTCCCTACGAAGAACAGCTGCATCACCTTGTTTTCTGTTATTAGAGAGGTTGAGCAGACTAATGAAACTGCCTCTACCTGTAAGCTACTTGCAAAACAAAAATAAAGGATTATTAACACAGTTAGAAATAATAACTAATATTTTCAAATACTGCCCCTTTAGGCACAAAAGGTTTTCAGAGAATCCCATGCATTGTTCCTTATGAAGAAGAGATCACAGCTCAGCGGTAGAGCATGTGCAAAATATTCAGAGCGTCCCAGGTTCAGTCCCCAGCATCTTCGGGTAGGACTGGAAGAGACTTCAACCTGAAACCCTAGTGAGCCCCTGCCAGTCAGTGTAGACGATACTAACTGGGCAGACCAACAGTCTGATCTGGTCTAAGTCATCCTTCTGTGTTCCTTTGAAAGGATGGTTGCAGTGAGCAAACTGCTTTCCTCCCAGTGTTTTCTGCGAGGGACCACAGGTCAGGAGCAGAGCACAGATTTTTCCATGCAGAAGGTCTCCAGTTTGGTTCTTGGCATCTCTTGTTTAAAAGGGATCTGGTAGCAGGAAGTGGAAAGACCGTAGCCTCAGCCACTGCCAATTCATCAGAGTAGACAATAGGGGAGCTAACTGTTGGCTGTGCACACACCATACATTTAAAGCACACACAGCCCGAAAAGATCATGGGAAATGTAGTCTGTTAAGGGTGTTACAGCTCTGTGAGGGGTGAACTACAACTCCCCTGATTATTTTGGGCTGGTGGTGTACTCTAAATGTATGTGGTGCGTTTGCAAGATCCTTCCTAGCTGAACTCCTGGCATCAAATGTCAGTAGATGGTTCCTTGGTAGAAAAGGTGGTTCTAAATCTCCTGCATTGTTTATCTCTCTGCCCTGCCCCCCCAAACCCTTTTAAGATGAGGAAGATGAAGAGCTGAATGAGGAAGAAGAAACAGAAGAGGGAGACCCACAAGATGAGAAGGTGGATGGTACGTGCATAACTGAGCAAGTGAAAGAGAAATGTTGCTGTTGAGAAACTATTTTAACTTTGGCTGCTCAGAGCATCCACGTTCTTGCTGAGGACTGGGGTTTGCGTGGCACCTTGAATCATGGCAGTGCTATTTTCATTTCAATACCGTGAGGGGAAAAATGGCACCCATGGGATGTCTTTTTGAGTTTTGCCCTTCCAGAACTTCACAGCTTTGGCTGCCATTGATGGAGGCAAGGAGATTCACAGTGCAATGACACCCTGTCACTGGAACGCTGTTCTCAGCAAAGAACACAGGCTAGAGGAAAGAGAGCCCCAACTATACATTTAAAGAAGTATCATACCACTTTAAACAGCCATGACTTCCCCCAAAGTGTCCTGGGAACTCTTTGAGAGCTGCAATTCCCAGAGTTCCCTTGGAAGAGAGACCGATGACCAACCCCTCTTCCCAGGGCACTCTGGGAATTGCTCTGGGAGGGGAATAGTGCTCTGTGTAACTTGGGGTGAACTACAGTTCCCAGAATTCTTTGTGTCAGCCAGCCGGTCAGTTTTATTGCACATAGCCAAAGGCTGCCGCAATGTACAGAGAATCATTCAACAATTAAAAGAAAATATACTGCATTGATACAAAAAACTTAAAACATTTATATTATCAAGACATTACCTACTCTAAACTATAAAAGTGCTTTAATATACAAGTTAAGACATTAAACAATAAAATTTATAAGCTAAAATTATCACATGGTCACTAATATGTTAATTAATACAATGTGCAATTATATTCAGAGTTTGGTGATAAAGATGAATTCTTTGTGGAGACTAAGTGGTATAAATGAGTTTAAATGTACGGTGTGGATGGAGAAACAGTCTGCCCTGTTGCAAGGCAATTGCCGTCAGCTGTTGGCCACTTTAGTTGGGGCTGATGGGTTTTGGGGTCCAG
Organism: Podarcis filfolensis; assembly: GCF_964270895.1. Lineage (NCBI taxonomy): Eukaryota > Metazoa > Chordata > Lepidosauria > Squamata > Lacertidae > Podarcis > Podarcis filfolensis. The sequence continues at coordinate 63,773,270 of NC_139611.1, read as the reverse complement.
TAACAATTGGAGGGTCCACACATTCCCCATCCTTTCCTTGTGTACCAAACTGGTTTCACTTACATGTCTTTTCCACCTTTGTTTGTTTCAGGTCCTCAGTAACGAAGGAGGAGGGGAAAATGGATTCCAGAGGGGAAGGAGAAATTCTGCCTGTACGGACTGGGAAGACTTGGGGAGGGGGAGGAAGAGGGGTGTAGTGGGGTGGGACGCCCAAATTGAATGCCCAACAAGCAATGAGGAAAAGGAGCAGGACGAAGTTCAGCTGAAGAAGAGCCATTTGGGATGTGGAATTCTTGGCAGTCCAGAAAGAATACTTGCACAAGGACACTTTTATACACGGGTGCAAAAAGGAACCTTTCATACATTTTATATGTTGTTGGTGTGTGTGTTTTTGTACATAATTGTCATGCACTTGAATTTTTTTTTGTAACGAAAAAAAGATAAGCTTTTTCTCCCCCTCAGTTGTTTTTTTTTTTGCGGGGGGAGGGAGCATTCAGAGCACCCTCCTGCAGACCGAAGGATGCCAATTCTGGGAATTAGTTAGAGTTTCTTTGCACTGCTTAGACTGTTAGGAAAAATGGGAAAGTTTTAGTGTTAGTAGACCTTGGCTAACCAACCGTACCAATAGTTTTAGTCAACTTTTTTGATCTAGGGAGAAGGATCTGATAAAAGAATATTATCTGCCTCAATGCCTGTAGCTGAACTTTAAAAGGTGTCTGCCGATTTTACTTCTTTGTTGTATATAGTTAAAATAAAATGAATTCCAGTTTTATCTCAATTGGTTATTTATTTCAGCCAATCAATCTCTATTATTATGACCACAGATCAGCCACTAAGTTACAGTCAAACAAATGCAGTTTTCAGGCCAAGAAAAGACTATTAGGAAGAATTACCGGTATTTATTTAGAATATTTATAACCTGCCTTGCAAACAAATGATTCATACTTAAGTTATAATACTGGTGTGGGGAACTTTTGGTCCTCCTCTAGATCAGGGGTGGCCAACTCCCAAGAGAGTGCAATCTACTCACAGAGTTAAAAACTGGCAGTGATCTACCCCATTTTGGGGGGTTCAGGTCAAAGTTGTTGATCTGCTGGTAGATCACGGTCTACCTGTTGGACGTGCCTGCTCTAGATGTTGCTAAACTACAACTCTCATTAGTCCCAACACACAATGGTCCTGAGTCGTTTATTTATTTATTACATTTGTATAATGTATACCCTCAGGTCTCAGGGCAGTTCACAATATAAAATCACAACATCTGAATATAAAATCACAATATCAAACTACAAAACACATTACAAAAATAATAACAGCCCAATAATCCCCCCTCACCAACACATTTTAATAATGGCCTGAGCTTGTACTGGACATTAGCTTCTGGCTCTAAGGCTTTATAGGTCAAAATCAGCATTTTGAATTGGGCCCGGAAACTAAATGGCAGCCAGTGCAGTCAGGTCAGGATTGGTATAATATGTTCAAACCGTCTTGTCCCATTGAGCAAACTGGCCACTGAATTCTATGCTATCTGAAGTTTCCAAACAGTCTTCAAAAGCAGTCCTATGAAGTAATCCAGGCACGTCCAACAGGCAGATCGTGACCTACCAGTAGATCCCTGGACGTCTGTGGTAGATCACTGGTAGATCACTGGCTCCCCCCAAAGAAGCTCAACAACTTTTGGCGCCCCTTAAAAAAGCTCAACGACTTTGACCTGAACCCCCAAAAAGGGGGTAGATAACAGCCAGTTTATAACTCTGTGAGTAGATGGCACTCTCGTGGGAGTTGGCCACCCCTGAGTAATCTAACCTAGGGGTTACCAGAGCATAAACAACAGTAGTTAGGCTGTCCCTGCCCAGAGAGGGGCACAGCCAAAGCTGATGGAAGGCACTCTGCACCACTGAGGTCACCTGAGCCTCTGGCAACAGCAATGGACCCAGAAGTATCCCCAAGCTACTTACCTGCTCCTTCAGAGGGAGTGTAACCCCATCAAGAACAAGCAACTTCCCAGGATGAATGGGAACTGACTTACCTTCCTGGGAGATGGGGAGGATAACCTCTGAATGGCCCTTGATCAGATGGCCAGGGGGTCAGAGATGTTACAATAATCACTGTGGTCATGTCCACACCATACATTTAGGGCACATAACTTTCCCCAAAGAATACTGGGAGCTGTAGGGTGTTAAGGGTGCTGGGAATTGTAGTTCTATGGAATGTAGTTCATTCTTTGGGGGAAGCCGTACTGTTCAGGTGATCTAAATGTGCTTTAAATGTATGCGGTGGGTGGGAACTAGACAGCTTTGGATAAAAAAAGGATTAGCCAGAAGTGCAGTGAACAAGCTAAACCGCACAATGGCTAAAAACAGAACCTCCATTTTCCAAGACAGTATACCTTTGATTACCAGATCCTGAGAACAAACAGCAAAGACCAGCTAGCTGTGTCATCACTTGCCAGCTCTTGAAATGGACAATTGTAGTACCTGGGGGGGGGGGGGGCTGAAAGGCAGAGTGGGTCTGGCATCTCTTAAAATTATTTTCTTTGGGTGGATCGTTGGCAAACGGCAGCCCTGACTGGGTGGTGTGAACAGAATGACCATAAGGCACATCATAGGCACAACAGTGCACAGAATTTGTGGCATCTCTCCAGTCAGAAGGAAGCCCCTGGACAAACAACTGGCCAATGAAAACTGAACATTGGGGAGGTTGGAGGAGAATTTCCAGCTGTTCTTTGAACAGCAAGGAAAAAGCAGTAAAAGACCAATGTGAGCTGCAACAAAATGTTGCAGTGTGGAACGCTCCTGTTTCACACCCTTACCTCTTTCAAGATCCATTCCATTCCATTATACTTTCATTTCAGTCCTCATTGGGCTATATTTTGGGGTGTCCCCACCCTGAAGGGTTTTAAAGAGCCAGTGGCCCAAGTCCCCTTTGTGGACCGCAAGTCATTGTAGCAACCAGCGCACCCTTCAGCCCTGCTCACTGAGCATCCATCGGGGAGTGGATCTAGCAGGGCTCTCCTTATGTTGGATAAGACACAAACAAGTCGAAATTCCAGTTTTGCCCCTGGAGTTTCTGGGTTTGCGCCCCATCTCCTGAAAAAGCAAACAAACCCGGAACTCCCCCCACCCCCACCCTTTAGTGTGCGCGGGCGAGGGGGAAGGATGGGATCACCAGCGGCCCTTGGGCAGGGAGGGGTCGGCGTCTTGCTCCCTCCGCGCCCGCCAGGTCAGCCGGCGCTTGCAAACTTTGCAGCCGGGCCGCCCCGGCCGCAGCGCCCTCCTTCTCCCCCTGCGGGGCTTTGCGCACGAGTCGGCGCCGTTTTCACACGGGCTGCTGCTCGCCCAGCCGAGATAAGAGCCAGCTGCCAGCGACGCCGGCCTTACCCGGTGGGGAGGCGGCCGAGGAAGGGGGCGCAAGGCCGGAGAGGTCGAGGCTGAGCGGGGGCCTCCGCGGGGAAAGGAGCGTCCGCCGGTTTGCACCTGCCGGAGAGGATGGAGCCGGGCTCGGGAGAGAAGAGCCAGCTCCTCAACGGCGTGGAAAGCAGGTGAGTCGCGGGCAGCGGCCTCCGCGATTCTTTCCCCCACTTTGCTTTCTGCTCCTACAGTTCTCCGCCCCGAAGGCAATGCGGACGCTTCCCGCCAATATAGCTCCAGATCCATTTACTACTGCTTCCCCAGCATTAATTCTTTGCCACAGTGCAGTCCGATTTTAAGCATGTTTACTCCGCAATAGGAGCAAACTCCGAGGGGCCCAGGTCCCTTCTGGCTTCCCCCCAATAAAATATTTGATTCTTCCGCCGCACCCCGAGTTGATAGGCATTGCCATTCAAATAGTGTGTGCCTTGTGATTGATTATGTGGGGCGCAGCTTGCCTTTCCCCCCAATATTTTATTTAAGCTGGTACCTTTGTAGATGGGGTAAGTCCCAACAAGTTAAGGGTGATCTGATGATGGCACTAAATAGGTGCAAGATTGGACTGTAGGTGTGCAAACCTGTGTTTGCTCAGGTGTGAATCGTGTTGCGTTCAGTGGGAGTTATCCCCAAGTGAGCGCCTTGCAACCTTATCTAGGTCGCTGGCTTTGGGAGAGGGGCTCACCACCGCCTGCCCACCTCCCCATCTTACCCAGCCTATTGGTTAGAGTTTGGGGGCTCCATCGAAGCCTTCAGATCCAAAATTGTGCATGCAGACCCTCCCAGCCACTCTCTCTTACAGTACTGGACTGGAACCCAAAGAAGTGTAATGAACTTACAAAAAAAAGAAAAAGAAAAATCCTGCCAATTCCTAAAACACGGGTGGAGAAGCTGTGGCCCTCCAGATGTTGTTGGACTCCCAATTCTGCCAGCCCCCACCAGCAGGAACATGGGCCAGGAATGACTTTACTCATTGGTTTTGGCAATTTACATCCTGCTTAACAGTACTCCTCTCTAAGTAGTAGAAACAGCAAACTCAGTAAACACCATGGAGATAAAATCAGTTAAAAGCTAACTCTAAAATAAAAAGTAGCTTAAAATGACTGCTGACATGGGCTCCGGAAGTTCAACAGGGAAGTGGGGGGGCGGCTATCTGATATCAGCTGGGAGGGGACTGTAAGCTTGCAACATCTGGAAAGCCAAGGGTTCCCTGTCTGGTCTAGAATCAAATCAAGAAGTTAAACTTTTCCTGGCATGAAATTTCAGAGAAGCTTTATCTGTTGAATGTCGATATCTGTTGTGTATTTGTTAAAGGCAAGGCAGGCAGCTTTGCGTGAAAAAAGGATGGCAGCCTCTGGCTCAAGCCCTCCCAGGGTGCGTGTTCAAAGAGTAATTAGTCACTATTAAGTAACTTTGACATCCTTTTTCAACTGCAATAAGGGTATCTAAAAGCAAGGCAAAAGGGTTGTTTCTGTACACCCCCACTATACCAGGGAAAACCTATGAGCTGAATGTGGGTTCTGTTCTTGCAGCAGAGATTGCGAACAGAGAGTGGGATCAGAGGGTAGGGATTGTTCCAGTTTAGTTAATGTAAAAATGGAATCTTGTCTAATCTAGCATAAAATGCTTTGCAGCAGGGGATGGCAGCATTTCAGGAGAAACGCAGGGCTGTTTTAGAGAGAGCCCTGGGCTGCGACATGTATTTGCTACACTTACACACCACCCTCCTGGAAGAAGCACTGAGCAGTGTGCTTACCTCCCCCCTCCCATATTATTCTTACAACAACCCTGTGAGGTAAGTTAGGGAGAGAGAATTATATGCCAAGGTCACCCAGCGTGGGCTAAACTCTGCGTTTGTTCTTGTAATGTAAAGAGCATCTGCAAGGAAGCAACTTCCAGGCAAATGTGGCAAAAGCTTAAAACTTTTTCTCTGCCTGCCCTGTTCCAAGAAAACTTGCCTCTTGGAAGCGGCAGTTTGCATTTCTAGGGCACCATCAGAGGCTTCCCTTGAAATGTAAATTGCAACTTTAGAGAGAAAAAGGGTTTGTTTTTTTTTGGCAGAGAAGGTTGCATGGAGAGAAAATAAGGTCCTTCCCACCCCACCCTCAGGGTCCCAAGTTTGATGAAGCTTTGCAAGAGATGCTGTATATATCCTTAAAAATTTACAAGTTGCTATATACATTAAAAAGCTTGAACTTGGTGTGATATACAGAAGGAAACCCTTGCATGTTAACTGCATTATTGCAGTAAAGATCACCCAGCTTCAAGACTGAGTAGGGATTTGAACCCTGGTCTCCCCTGCCCTCCTTTGGCACTTGAGTGTAGAAACCGAAATTGTTTGCCTGGGCAGATAGAAGGCAGAGGTGTAGGAGTGTGTGTGTGTGTGTGTGTGTGTGTGTGTGTTAAGAACCTCCGACAGTAACATGTTCGGAATGCAGCCTGCTCTACGAAAGGTAATAGTCACATCCACCCATTGTTCTGCCTGTGTCCCTCTTGCCTGGCTTTGGCATGCAGCCCCCAGAGTTTCCCTGCCAGTGATTGCAGGAGGCATTGAAACATTGCAAGGGCACATTCCACCCAGGAAAAGAACACCAGGGAGGGGCAGAGCAGGGCAGATGCTGTAGGACAAATGACCCGGGGAATGAATGGGGCTTGGCCAAGGAGGAATCAAGAGGGCTGGGTAGAAAACTGTGGAGGGGGAGGGGCTGCATTTGCCCCGTGGGCCTGAGGGTCCCCACCCAGTGGCGTAGCGTGGGTTGTCAGCACCCGGGGCAAGGCAAGTAATTTGCGCCCCCTAACCCGTGGATTTTAGCACTCGAGTGTGAGCGCGCCCCCCCCCAGATGTTGTGCCCGGTGCGGCCGGCCCCCCTGCACCCCCCACGCTACGCCACTGTCCCCACCCTTGACTTGAGTGGTGCATATGTGCAGAGACAACAGAAGCCAGATTGGGTAGTGCTGCCTAATGACTGGAGGGCATGTAAATCAGTCTCACTCACTCACTCTCTCTCACACACAAGCAAACACACACAAAAGGCACATGCCTATTTCATGCTTGTTTTGCTAACACTGTGAGGATCTCTATTTGGCACTGCTGCACAGCAGAACTTCAATGCCATACCATCAAATGAAACATTATTTTAAATAATAATAATATATGTGATCAAGATACTATTTATTTATTAGTTTACATTTCTTTCCAACCAAGGGATACATTTATATCCCACCTTGTTGCCCAGAGTGGTTGGGGCAACACAGTAAAAGTAATAAATTATTACTACTATTATTATTATTATTTATTGGCTCAAGGTTATGTACCTAGTTTTCCCACACCCCCATTTCATCTTCACAACAACCATGTGAGGTAGGTTAAACTGAGGGACCAAGGGCCACCCAGTGAGCTTCCCAGCCATGTGAGGGCTTCCTATGTCCTAGTCCTGCACACTAATAGTACAGTGACTTTGAATTAAATTCATAAGGAGCTGAAGTAAGGCCTCTGCTGTTTTCTGCTTTGCTTTTCCAGCTGACACTCAACATGGTGTGGCTAACTAACATACTTGGTCCTTATTGGACATTTTTTTGTGGTGGCAGGGGTATTCAGTTTATTGTTGTGCTTCTGCAAATTTACAGTTTGGGGGGCAGCAGCATCTCTGCCTGAGACAAACTCTCTGTCTCTCTGTCTCTGTTTCTCTCTCTCTCTCAAAATCTTCTCTTTATGACACAGGTCTTATTTAGGAGTCGTGGGTAAGAATTTCCCAAACCCAATGGTCGGCTACGTTCCAGACCTTTCCTCCTTCGAGCTGGGCCTGAACGGGAACCAGCACTGCCATTCCAGCTGGGCATCTAACAGCAGCTACGATGCTGAAAAAGAGAGAGCTCGGAAGAAGCTCTACCTCGCCTCGGCCATCTGCTTGGTCTTCATGGTGGGAGAAGTTGTGGGTAAGGCTCTTGACGCTTTTTGACAGCACTGTTTGCTGTTTGGGTTGTGCATCATGACTGTGTACAAAATTATCATCATCCTATAGAATCATAGAATTGTAGAGTTGGAAGGGACCTTGAGGGTCATCTAGTCCAACCCCCTGCGGTTCAGGAATCTTTTGCCTGATGTGGAACTCAAACCCATGGCCCTAAGATTAAGAGTCTCATGCTGTACTGACTGAGCTGTCCCAGTTCTTCCTATTATAGTGGTACCTCAGGTTACATACGCTTCAGGTTACATACGCCAGAAATAGTGCTTCAGGTTAAGAACTTTGCTTCAGGATGAGAACAGAAATCGTGCTCCGGCAGCGCAGCGGCAGCAGGAGGCCCCATTAGCTAAAGTGGTGCTTCAGGTTAAGAACAGTTTCAGGTTAAGAACGGACCTCCGGAACGAATTAAGTACTTAACCCGAGGTACCACTGTATTTACCTGCCCTTCACCATAAGTTCCCTGGGCAGTTTGTAACACATTCCGGCCAGCCACACTGAAGGGGTGTGAAGCACAGCCAGTGAGGGCTATGGCCTTGGGTGGAGGGGAGTTCCAAGGGATACATAAAGAGGCCCAGAGGGCTGTATTTGGCCCACAGGCCTGAGTTTCCCCAACACTGCCGTAATACATGAATCATCTGTAATCAGTGTTGGAAATTCGCATTGTTCTAGGCACATTTTGCAACAGGGAATTTCATTAGTGCGAGCAGCTTCTGAGTTCTGGGTGCGGTACTGCGCCTAATATTTCAGATTAAAACTGCAGAGTGGAAGGAAAGGAGGACCCTTTTCTGCCTCCCCACTTCTAGCTACTCTCTGAAGACTGGAGAAGAGACCCTCTCAAAAGTATTAGGGGGGTGGGCAGAGGAAGGACTAGACCACATGAAAAAGGAACATAATATTTTAGCTGCAGTTCATTCATTTTCAGCTTTGTATTCCTGTTATAAAAAAGTGCGCCTAGACATTCCGTTGTTGTGCCCTTAACCTAGGATTAAGGTGCCATTTAGCTCCTGGCTTTCATATCTCAGTTTCTAATACTGCCCTCTGCCTGTGGGGCTCTCTTTTCCCAGGGGGATACCTTGCCCACAGCCTTGCCATCATGACTGACGCCGCCCACCTCTTGACGGACTTCGCCAGCATGATGATCAGCCTTTTCTCTCTCTGGATGTCCTCTCGGCCCCCTACCAAGACCATGAATTTTGGTTGGCATCGAGCAGGTAACAACATCCTGGCTACTAAGGAGTAAGTCCCAGTGAATACAGTTAAGCGGACTTCCAAGGAAGCCCACCAAAGGTTGTGCCTGCTGGCTATGTGACATTCACACTGTAGCAGATCAAATGCAAACTTCTGAGCAGAGACTATAGAGCTGTGTTGGTGGGGCATGCTGAATTTAAAAAACAAAACCAAACCAAACCAGTGAGCGGGGCTGAAAAGTTGTAACATGATTTGGGAATTCAAAAGATATGTTGGTTAAATGAATGTAACTTAGTTTTGCTTGGTAAGTAAAATGTGTATAAAATTTCATAGAAATAATTAAAAATGATTGCCAAGTACTTGCAGCTGTTGTTGGCCTCCGTTTGTCTCGGGAGACAATGGAGGAGTGTGCCTTTGGGGGGAAGTCAAACCGCTGGAGAGTTGCATCGCCTGCTGTGGCTGTAGAGACTGATACAGGAGCGACATGTTTTGTTGCAGCTGGGGCAGATGAAGGCATCCAATTGTGCTGCTGAAGATGCAGCTATATTATTATTATTATTATTTAGCATTACCTGACATTTTTCAGAAGGTAGAATTAAAAGTATTTGGTTTTCTGAAAGCAGAGGGAACAATGGATCTCATTTTAAGCCCAGAAAATAACTGTGTGTGCATCAGTGATGCAGGGAGGGCTGAATTGGGGACGGTAAGATTTGTGGGCCCAATTCACATGGAACTCCTGCACACGGGACAATTTTCACACAGGTCCCAATTTCTCCCGTTCCGCCTCCAATAAGGGCCTTAATGTCTTTATTGTTTCAAACAGTTCTCAGGACATAATTTTTACTGTTGAGGCTGCCTGCACAAATAGAGCAGCACTGAATTGGGCCTCTTGTTGCCTTGTGAATTGGTCTGTCTGTTGCAAGAGAATGTATTGGAGCAGTCTAATTGGGCAGCTTTATTTGGTGGACATACTCCCAAGTGTATGCAGCTAGGACCAAACTCTCAGAAATTACTTGCTTGGGGAGTTGTTGCTCTTCACCTGCCATTGACACCTAACCTAACCAAACCTTCCTGGCTTTCTCTGCAGAGATCTTGGGAGCCCTGCTGTCCGTGCTGTCTATCTGGGTGGTGACTGGTGTCCTGGTTTATTTAGCAGTGCAACGGCTGATCTCGGGCGAGTACGAGATAGAAGGGAATGCCATGCTCATCACCTCTGGCTGTGCTGTGGCAGTAAACATCATGTATGTAAGCATGCTCAGAATGCACTTGAATGGGCACCTAAGGAAGTTGCATAAACTGGAGATTCTCCTTAGATGGGGGTTGATCCTGGCAATGGATTGCGGGCTGCATAGATCAGTGGTACCATGCGTTGTAGGCCAAAACACGTCTTGTGTTCATTGTGGGGAATCTCCAGCCTTTTGGTCCTGCCCACTGACATCAGATGGTAGGTAAAGGCGTGGCTGCCTTCACTTTGAAGTCCCTTTGCAAGCAGTTTCTATTGAAGCCTCCTGGAAACTGACTTTAAAAGCGATATTGTCACTTGAAGTGATAATGAAGTCAGGTGATTAGCCTGCAGGCATGTGTGGAGATAGAGATCTGTGCAAAAAGGATCAGGAAGCTGGTGATAGAAAAGACCTTAGCCAGAGGCCCTGGAAAGACACTCCCAATTAAGGGTCTACATTACTGGGCTGGGCAGACCATCTGAGCTGGTGTGAAACAGCTTCCTGGGTTTTTGCTTCTGGATGACAGGGGCTGAATGAACAAAAGCCTCTGGTCAAAGGAAGAGCCCAACTCTCTTGCCCCCACTTCTGAGTGTTTTTACTTTTGATGTTCTTCATTTAGTGCAGGGGTAGGCAACCTAAGGCCCAGGGGCCGGATGTGGCCCAATCACCTCAGTCCGGCCCGTGGACAGTCCAGGAATCAGTATGTTTTTACATGAGTAGAATGTGTGCTTTTATTTAAAATGCATCTCTGGGTCATTTGTGGGGCATAGGAATTTGTTCAATTTCCCCCCAAAAATATAGCCCAGCCCACCACATGGATGGTGGACCGGCCCATGGCTGAAAAAGGTTGCTGACCCCTGATTTAGTGCAATTATCAGATTTCTGTCCTGCCCTTCAGAAAGGTTCCCAGGGTGGCAAACAACAAGTAATAAAACTTATGTACAGAATGCAAGAGGAGTTGAGAAGCCAGTGTGGGATTTAGTTATCTAACTGTAGCATTATTTCTCTGCCCGTCAGCTGGGGAAAGGGTCCCAGAACTGCTTATGGAAGAATAAAGATAGTTTCTGCCCACCGCAGTCGGAAAGAAATGACAGAGGAGGAAAAAGCAATGGGGAGGGAAGAGGAAAACAAAGAAGCTTGGATACCAATTCTTAAAAGTAACAAGTGACAGCCAGCTGAGGCTGGAAGAGAGTTCAGGAAAGATCAGAGAGCAGAGCCAGTGGTATGGCCCTGCTTCCCATCTTTGCCTCTGCTGCAGCCTGATGCTCTCCTTTTGGCAAAGTCTTCTCTCCTTGCCCACTTTTCCTTTTAATTTCTCCCTCCAGAATGGGCATTGTTCTCCACCAGGCAGGGCATGGGCACAGTCACGGCAATGGGCACAGTCACGGCAGTGGCCCCAACACCAGTGTCCGGGCTGCTTTCATCCACGTGGTTGGGGATTTCCTACAAAGCATTGGAGTCTTGGTGGCAGCCTACATCATCTACTTCAAGGTAAAGCGGTCTGGAATAATTGATAATTGCAAAGAATATTTATTCCATGATGGAGCAGCTCTGCCGACTCTCTTAGGAGAAAACTGCTGCTGTTACCATGTTGGCTCTGTAAAGAACAAGCTTGTTTGGGGCCAGTAATAAGTTAGGTGCGGAGCAGAGCAGGGACTCTGCAGTCGAGTGGCATAGCATCTTGGGTTCGGTCCTCAGCATCATCCCTCCCTTAAACCCTGGAGAGCTACTGCTGGTCATTGTAGCGGGTACTGATCTAGATAGACCATTGAACAGATGCTGTATAAGGCAGAGAGGCTCACAGTTTTCTTTCTCCTTCGCCTTCTTCCTCCAGCCAGAGTACAAATACGTGGATCCCATCTGCACCTTCCTGTTTTCCATCCTGGTCCTTGGAACGACCCTAAGCATCCTCCGAGATGTTGTCCTTGTGTTGATGGAAGGCAAGTCTCCCCTTTTGAAGTGGGCGAAAGAGACTGGAGTATCTGGTTGGACTATGCCATGAATTTTCTATGTATGGGGGAGGCTGCTTGGTGTGGGGGGACATTGTAAGTCAAAGCAAGACATTGCAGCACTTAAAATGCAGGTAGTTGCTTTACTTTTGCTTTGTTTGACTTCTGTTGCATTCTAAGGGTTTGGGTTGGGTAGTAATGTGTTAGTTATTTCGCCCTGTGTCTCTTTGTCCCCATAGCAGCTGGAAGGGTGCACCATTTGAGTCTAGAAAATGGGATGGGGGGGGAGGAAGCACCACTCCTCTGAGTCTCTGGAGCAGGCATAGGCAAACTTGGCCCTCCAGATGTTTTGGGACTACAGCTCCCATCATCCCTGACCACTGGTCCTGTTAGCTAGGGATGATGGGAGTTGTAGTCCCAAAACATCTGGAGGGCCGAGTTTGCCTATGCCTGCTCTGGAGGGTCCCTTCCTCTCCAGCTGCTGAAATGGAAGAGTGGGGAACCTCAGGCCTGGGGGCCAAATGAGGTCCTCCAGTCCTCTCTCCATGGCTCTCAGGGCTGGGAAAAGGACCCCCAAGGAAACACGAAGTCATCTTCCATGGTATAATCCAGCCTTCCCCAAACTCGGCCCTCCAGATGTTTTAGGACTACAATTCCCATCATCCCTGACCACTGGTCCTGTTAGCTAGGGATGATGGGAGTTGTAGTCCCAAAACTTATGGAGGGCCAAGTTTGACTATGCCTGGTATAATCCAATCAAACACATAGTTTTAGCTTTACGCAAGTCAAAGAAGCAGTTGTCATCTTGTTGTCTTCTTCTTACCAGCATCTCCTTCTCCACCTTTTTCTTCTCTGCAGCCACCCCAAAGGGTGTGGAGTTCAATGATGTGAAAAGTATCTTGCTGTCCATAAATGGAGTGAAAGCCCTGCACAGCCTTCATATTTGGGCCCTGACGGTGTCTCAGCCCGTGTTGTCTGTCCACATTGCCATCAGTAAGTTGCACTCCTGAGCAAGGAGTATCTGCATGATTCTTTCTAGGGGGTTGGGGAGAGAAAATATAATAAACCGGGCTTCCAGTTGTGGTCCAAAATACCTGAAAGGCACCCAGGTTGGCGAAGGCTGTTCTAAATAAACAAGTATAACTGAAAGGTGGGAGCACAGAAACAAATGAGGGGTCTCGTGCCTGTACACGCTGCCTTGCATCTCAGGTTCTACGAATGCTAGAAACTTACTTTGTTTTGGATTTTTTTTATAAAAATAAGAAATATGGGCATCTTGTGATACATCTGGCAGGGGAGACAGTCCCTCTCCTTCCTTCTCTGCCCACATGGCTATGCATGCCTCGATGAGTTGCAGGTTTAGGGGTTACAAGGTGCAGTCACTGTAGCTGAGGTGGATGTTGGATTTTGCAACTAGGGAAGAAAAGCATGTGAACATAGACAGTGCTGGCACCCAGAAAAGCCAGGCTTTGACTGGGATGGTCTGCCAACCTCAACCCTTAATCCTACCTCCTCCTACCCAGTGGGTGGATGGCTTAGGCAGCGTACTGAATGAGGATCTTCAACTGCCCCAAACCCCCAACCCTGTGCTTTTTAAAAAATGGAACACTTTGTATTTGTTTAATATTATTATTATTATTAATAATAATAATAATAATAATAATAATTTATATGCCACCCATCTGACTGGGTTGCCCCAGCCACTCCAGGTGGCTCCCAACAAAAAATACTAAAAACACAATACAATTTTTTATTTTTAAACATTTCTAAAACGTTTAAAAATCTCTCTTAAGCCATATGCAAAAATAACCCCGAACAAAGTAAGACTATCACAAAATCAGTGAATGAATACCAGGAACTGGTTAAAGACAGCATTTGGAAATAATAGGGCCCAATCCAGCAGGTCACAGAAAGCACAGGCAAAAACAAAAAGCAAGAACATCTACACATGACATCTGAAGCAACTAATGGATGTTGCTTCATGTATACCAGAGGGTGCTTGTGGTGGTGCGGATGGGCGAAAGAGGCTCTGAAATTGCTTGGATCCTGACCAGTTTGTGGGCCTTGTCCTTGGTTATGTTTTTGTTGCCATTGAGTTGATTACACAATCACCTTCATGAACAGTCTGTTTTGATCCTTTCTGGGGAAGAAGGTGCCCTAATAGCCAGATGTAAACCTGCTTTCCAACAGGCAAAACTAAAGAGGTCTGAAGGTGTGCTATCGCAGATATTTGGGGCCCAAGTAGGGCCACAAACATGTACTGTGAGAAAGGCTCCCAGATACACCACTTAGCATGGAGGGAATCAATCCATTTGTGCCGCCTTCCTCAACGTGGTGCCACCCAGATGTTTTGAACTACAACTCCAAGTACACCATTTCCCCTCACCCCCGGACTTTGTGTCAAATAAACAAAAAGTGCCTGTCTTCCTTTTGCTCCGCTCACTGCTTGCCTCCCTTTCCAGACAAAGACGCAGATGCCCAGGCTGTCTTGAAGGAAGCGAGTTCCCGCCTGCAGGGAGCCTTCAACTTCCACACGACGACAATCCAGATCGAGAACTACTCTGAGGACATGAAGGACTGCCGGGAGTGCCAGAGTCCCTCTGACTGACTGTTTAGAAAATAAGAGAACCTGAGGAGAGTTGTAGAGCAGCCTGCAGATAGATATGCGGCCTTGTCAAAACTGCTACCTCAGAATTCGTTCCAGTGTGACCGTTACTCAGGGCCAAGTAACTCATGCAGTGTCACCTAAGTGCTGATGCTTAGTTTGTTGGGAGCAACTGAAAGTACTGCGCTCTCTCTCTCTTTTTCTCGGATCTATCTGTCTCTCTGCTTCTCCCTCTTTCCGTTCCTCTCTCTCTCCTATAGTTTTATAAGTACCTGAAAATAAAACTGGGATCTTTCTGTTTATTGATTTGGCTGTAATAACTCCTCAATGCAAGGAGTTTCCTCTTCCTCAGGGGGGTTAGGATCTTTCTCCTTGTATCTAGAGTAGAGATGGGAGAGGAAGTCAATTCAGTTTGCATTTAAAGGCAAACTTACGTAATTTGCACTTTTTGAAGCAATACATGGACCAAAACACCACCTATTGTTAGTAATTTGCACTTCTTGGCTGCAGAACTGCACTGCAAAATGCCAAGTAATTTGCTCAAAAATTTACCTGCTAGGGGAAAGTGTGTTAGTTAGCTAGCTAGTTAGTTAGTTACAGTGGTACCTCGGGCTACAAACCCTGCTAACCCGGAAGTAGTACCTCGGGTTGAGAACTTTGTCCCCAGATGAGAATGTAAATTGCGCGGCAGCAACAGGAGGCCCCATTAGGGAAAGGGCGCCTCAGGTTAAGAACAGTTTCAGGTTAAGAATGGACCTCTGGAATGAATTACCATAAGTTCATAACCCGAGGTACCACTATATTTTTGTGCATATAATGGGGTTGCCATTATATGCAAAAAAAAAAAAGTGTTTTTGAGCTTATTATTATTATTATCAACACAAAAACAGCCCCGTTGCCATACGTCTGGGTTTTCTCAGGCATTTTGCCATTTTCCAGAAATCCCGCCTGGAAACTATTTACAACGACCAATTCTCAGACATGTTTGGGGAAACCTGGACGTATGGTAGCCCTAGCATATAAAATACAAAAATACATTATTTCGGGAGAAATTGCTTTACAGAGATGTGTATGTTTGTCAAAATAGCATCCCAGAAGGTTGTTTTGGAGAGAGGCTCCCTAAAAGTGGTGATAAATTTTCATGAGGAGCTTTTTCTTAAAAAGAAAGAATGCAAACTGATGAGGAGAGGTAGAGAACTGAAGATTGGAAGAATGAGAAACCAAGAAGATGCTGACAGTTCCCTCCATCCCTTATCTAGAGTTCAGGGCCAACTCCAGGACTGAGGAGAGCCCTAGCCATAGAATTGCCTCACCATTTAAATTTCCCACAATGCCCTGAGGTGTCCAACGTAGCATCACTCTGAGAATTTACAGAACTGGCTTCACCACAAACTTTTAATAACTGGTTGAAGCCAAAGTTACACACACACAACAGGACTTCACCGTCCTCCTCTATCCCTCTGGGAGCAGATTTTGAGGGTTGCCACTGGGTGGCGCTGGAAGGTGCAGCCTGGCTGTGTAAGGCCACTGCTGTTGGGATACAAAGCAATGCTTTCATTGTTATGTACCGTTATGCTGCTCTGAGGTCATGGGAATAGGGTGAGGAAGCTGTTATAAATTGTATTAAGAGTGATCTGTTAAAATGGGGGGAGGGGTCTGCTCTTATGCCTTTGACAGCAGTCCGATGCAGAACTTAAAGCATCATGCTCTGAATGGCTTGGAGTTAAGGCCTCACCTGCTTAATTTCCAGTGTGGCGGGAAAAGCCTCACCTTAATTTCTGAGAATCCAGCTGCCACTAACATCACAGGAGCCCAGCCGGTGGTGGTAAGAAGGCTTGGCCACACTGGGTGGGGTTTTTTTTGGGGGGGGGTCCTGGAACTGTAGTGCTCTGGCAGAACCCGCTGACACTGGCCACAGAAACCATTCTGAGGAACTGTGGGAAATTAAAACGGCCTTACAATCAGCCACAGCTGATAGCAGCTCTAGTACTGCTTCAAGCACCAGGCAAGCCTGTGGGATGGGTGGCCATCAGAGGACACTCGGACAGGGGCTCTCCACAAACGGCAGCCGGCCTGGGTTTAGGAAGTGAGCAGGCTGCAAGCATCACAGACCAGATGTGGCCTTGCAAAAAAAAAAAAAACATACAGTGGTACTCAGGTTACAGACGCTTCAGGTTACAGACTCCGCTAACCCAGAAATAGTACCTCGGGTTAAGAACTTTGCTTCAGGATGAGAACAGAAATTGTGCGGCAGCAGCAGGAGACCCCGTTAGCTAAAGTGGCGCTTCAGGTTAAGAAGGGACCTCCAGAACGAATTAAGTTCTTAACCCGAGGTACCACTGTAAATGTCTAGTGCTCACTGAGCCTGACTTAAGTCACTGACCAACCACTAGAGGGCAGCAGAGGCATACCTTAAGCTGTGGTGTTGCTCACAAATACTCTAAAATATTCCCTCTAGGCCTTTTAAGTAACAGGTTTGGGCTTTCTGTTGGGCAAGGACCCGCTGAATTAAATTTCTATTAGCAGCCAGTTTCTCACCTGGTAAAAAAAGAAAAGCCACTGCAAGTAGCAAAGAGTAAATCTCTTAAGTCCTGGGTTCAATTTCTAGCATCTCTAGGCACGGTTGGGAGATCTCTGCCTGAAAGCTCTGGAGATCTGCTGCCATTCAGTGTAGACAATATTGAGCTAAATCGACCAATGCTCTGGCTTGGTATAGACAGCTCCCTAGAGAGCAGGGAAGTATATTACTTCCCTGACCTCAATACGTGGTAAGTTAGTCCTTGCTGGCCTTCTAAGAGCCTTCTTGCTTGTTTGGCTTAGGGGGGGGGGCTTGGACTTCTGCCCTCAAGTCCAGCCCCCGAGGGCAGGCGCTGCTGGATGAATCCGTGTCATAAGACTTGCACATTTTGCGCCGTGATCCCTCCAGCGTGGCCGCATGCCTGGTGTGCTTTGTGCAAAAGGTGGAGGAGTGCAGAGCCTTCCCCCGTGCTGCGATGACCCCAAAGAGGTCAGCAAGTCACAGCTGCTTAAGGCAGCATCACATGAAATGCTTTTTCTTTTTCCCTCAAAGCCTCCTGTTAGAACAGCTCTTGCTGCCATGGGGCTTTGCAAGTGCCGACTGTGTTGCTGTTTTTGTGTTGGATGAGTTCCAGTTAGTAAGGCTTGAGGATGTGGATAAGGTGCTTGAGTTGATCTGAGCAACCACTTGCACTCTAGAACCTTGCCCCCTCTTGGCTAATAAAAACTAGCAGAGAGGGGCAGCTGGCTGGGCCAGGGAGGCGATCAATGCCTCCTTGCAAGAGGGGGTGGTCCCTGCCTGCTTGAAGACCACTCCTCAAGAAACCCACTCTGGATTCGGAAAATCTAAGTACCGTATTTTTTGCTCTATAAGACGCACCTAGTTTTTGGAGGAGGAAAACAAGAAAAAGAATATTCTGAATCTCAGAAGCCAGAACAGCAAGAGGGATCGCTGCGCAGTGAAAGCAGCAATCCCTCTTGCTGTTCTGGCTTCTGGGATAGCTGCACAGCCTGCATTTGCTCCATAAGACGCACACACATTTCCCCTTACTTTTTAGGAGAGAAAAAGTTAGTCTTATAGAGCAAAAAATATGGTAACTGCCACCCAGTTGCCAATCTTTCCTCTTTGGGCAAGGTTCTTGAGCAGGGGGTTGTGGACCAGAGCCAAGCACTCTAGGAGGAAACTGATGATAAATCCTCTGATTAAACGCCACTGCATTAAACTAATATTTCTCCTGGAACTTCGTGGCTCAGATTGATGGATGGATTGGTTACTATTTATAGTCCACCCACCTTATCATCTTATGTCAGGGCTGATGACATATTAAGTGAACTGCCTGCCTGCTTTGTGCAAAACCCACTTTCCCCTTCTTATTTTACAAGATTACATGTGAAATTCCAAAAATAAAAAATAAAAAAAATCATACTGCACAATGCAGGTATTTTAGTCCTCATCTTAATAGTCTCACTATATATTACTGTGGGTTTCCACCAATGTTAGTCCTACTCAACAGTAGTCCCATTGAGATTATGGTTCATTACTTTCAGTTGGTCTACTCTTGAGTCGCACTTCGTTGGCAGCAGCACTTTGATTTCAAAAACATTATCTCCCAGCCACTCACCGTTTATAATTAATGTTTATGAAAGAATAAGCCTTATTATGATTTACAGTGCAACGTTTTATTCTCTTTATTGCCAAAATCTAACTTAAGTGTCAAATACTTAATCACTAGATCCCAGCTCTTCAAAGTTTGTATTTTTGTGGGTTTCACAGAAGTGGTGCCAGTTTATCCGTTTCTCTTTGTTTGCATCATTTCCTCAACAGATGGGTCTGACTTGGAGAGCATATAAAACTGATACATGCTTTTCTCTGGATACTGAACCTCTTCTCCCATCCATCTGTCCGTCTTTGAGAGTATTCATTAACCAGCTTTCTATTTTGAAAAGGCCTGAAGTTAGGGAACAGGTTTAATCATCAACAGCACCGGCCCCAGCATTAGGTAGAATGAGCCAGCTGCCTCAGGGGGCGGATGCTGTGGCTGGCAGGCAGCAGAGGAGAGGCAATGGAGAATGCAACTGGTTGTGCCACATAGCCTGCCCTGCCCTCCTGAGCCTGGCCTATTCTCCTAAACCAGGGAAACTTTGCCCATGTTTAAATAAGATTCAGCTGCCAATCTGGTCAGCTTTTGCACATAGGATGTGTGGGTATGCCTCCTTGTCCTTCGCTTCATGCAGCAAAATGGCTTACCACGTTTTTTTAGATAGTGCCTCAACCATCCCACTTCTTAAGAAGAGTGCATGTTCAGGATCCCATACCTGTGAACGTGGGATGGGGAACTTGCATTCTTCCAACTATCCTCGGGCTCCCACCAGCCCAAGCCAGCATGGCTCACGGTTGGGGCTGATGAGAGCCACAGTCCAACAACATCTGGAGGGCCACAAATTTCCCATCCCAGCATCAAAGCACAGCACTCTTGCTTAAGAACATGCTGTAGCTTGGCATGCAAAAAAAGTCCCCTGTTAAATTCCCTGTTATGTAACTGTGACTTCATTCACAGTGACATAAATATTCCCATCAGGGTGATTGATTCTAGAAAATTCTACATATAGCTGTTCTGGCTGGGATCACGTGAGCTGTGGTCCAAAACATCTGGAATGCACCAGGTGGGCAAGAGACGCTAAACATACCAGCCTATCCCAGGCAGCCATCAAATTCCACAATCATCACACCATTGAATATTCTTGAGAAGTCTTGTATTCGTAGAGTAATATGTCCGACAAAGATCATGGAGTTTCGATTACCAGAAGGCCTGTCATTAATTTTATTTCACTTAGCAATTTGTTATGTAACCGTTACATTATTCACAGTGGCATAAATATTCCTATCAGCAGTAGGTGATAGATTTTAGAAGATTCTACATGTTGCACTTTAGAAGATTCTTTGCACAGAGCTCAGCCTGGGCTGGCTGGGCAGCCCAAGCCATTTTTCTGCCTAGGGCCTGAGGAACCCAGGTTCAATGCCCCCCCGCCATGAAGCTCACTGGATGTGGCCTTGGGCCAGCCACTGCATCTCAGCCTTTCCTACCTCACAGGGTTGTTGTGGGGATTAAATGAGGCGCAGGGGAGAACCATGTACGCCATCTTGAGCTCCTTGAGGGTGGATGGATAGATAGATAGATGGTGTCCCTTCCACATACAGAAGCTGACTGGATTTCTGGGCAGTTAAATACAGTGGTACGTCAGGTTACATACGCTTCAGGTTGCATTTGCTTCAGGTTACAGACTCTGCTAACCCAGAAATAGTGCTTCAGGTTAAGAACTTTGCTTCAGGATGAGAACAGAAATTGGGCTCCGGCGGCACGGAGGCAGCAGGAGGCCCCATTAGCTAAAGTGGTGCTTCAGGTTAAGAACAGTTTCAGGTTAAGAACAGACCTCCAGAATGAATTAAGTACTTAACCCGAGGTACCACTGAATCTTACTTCAACATGGATAACAGGTCAGCACCCTCCGCTGCATTCTGTAAAGCAGGCATATCCAAAGTCTGTTGCGGGGGTACAATCCAGCCCGCTGGTCGGTTTAATCCAGTCCCTGGGGCAGTTTCCTGGAATATAATCCTAAAAAAACCGTAACAACTTCAATCCTTAAAAAAAGGTCAACAACTTTGATTAGCCCTTTGGTTGCCCTCACGGCCCTTCACTTTATCAAATCTGGCCCTCTTTGAAAAGAGTTTGGACACCACTGCTGTAAAGTAACAGCGCTATCAAGTCCTGTCTTTGAAGGGCTGTCCATTCATGTCCACTTTAAAGACAAAGAACCAGAAAAGGGAAAACTCTGAGCCCCTGGGGAAGCAGACTTGAGTGGCACACAGGTCACATGGCCACTATGAGGAGATATATTGGATTTCTTGTTTAAATCGTTTTGTGTGTGTGTGTTTTTCTAAATCTGCACACATAGTCACATAAATTGGCATACTGAAATGTGTGTCCTCCTTTTTCCATGATGCCTAACTGGCCCCTACCTTCCTTCTTAGGTGCTATCAGAGAGCTTCATTGGAATGATTAAGAGAGAGACTGCTGATTTTAGCTTTTCTTGATGCAGAATTTGGGCTCACGTGGTACATAAATTTGTAGAGTTTGGGCTAAGCTAAAGGAACCCTGAGGGACACGAGTGGTGCTGTGGTCTAAACCACTGAGCCTAGGGCTTGCCGATTGAAAGGTCGGCGGTTTGAATCCCCGCGACGGGGTGAGCTCCCATTGCTTGGTCCCTGCTCCTGCCAACCTAGCAGTTCGAAAGCATGTCAAAGTGCACGTAGATAAATAGGTACCGCTCCGGCGGGAAGGTAAACGGCATTTCCGTGCACTGCTCTGGTTTCAGTGTTCCGTTGTGCCAGAAGCAACTTAGTCATGCTGGCCACATGACCTGGAAAAACTCTGTGGACAAACGTTGGCTCCCTCAGCCAGTAAAGCAAGATGAGTGCTGCAACCCCAGAGTCATTCGCGACTGGACTTAACTGTCAGGGGTCCTTTACCTTTTTAAAGGAGCATTTGGTATTCAAACCAACTGTCCTTTTTGTGTTGTGAACTGCAATGTGATCTTCAGATGAAGGGCAGTATACAGATTAAATAAATAAGTAAATCCTACAGCAACAGGTGTGCTCTACCTCCATATTGTTCGGCTTTAACGAAGTTCCCATCCTCACTCTCAAAGCAATGAAAAAAAGAGGAAGGATGACTGCTAAAAGTAATTATGCAGACTGTCATTATTATCTTTTGCATTGTTTAATGCTCTGGAAACCTTTATTTGTTAAAAACCTGTGTTTTTTCTTTTACTCTCCTAGGGAAAAAAAGATAAAGGTACCCCTGCCCGTACGGGCCAGTTGTGTCCGACTCTAGGGTTGTGTGCCCATCTCACTTAAGAGGCCGAGGGCCAGCGCTGTCCGGAGACACTTCCGGGTCACGTGGCCAGCGTGACGAAGCTGCTCTGGCGAGCCGGCACCAGCGCAGCACACGGAAACGCCGTTTACCTTCCCGCTATAAAGCGGTACCTATTTATCTACTTGCACTTAGGGGTGCTTTCGAACTGCTAGGTGGGCAGGAGCTGGGACCGAAAGACAGGAGCTCACCCCGCCGCGGGGATTTGAACCGCTGACCATGCGATCGGCAAGCCCTAGGCGCTGAGGTTTTACCCACAGCGCCACCCGCGTCCCTAGGGGAAAAAAAGGTGGTTTTAATTCTAAATCTGCAACCTATTAGCATGCACATTTGTGCAAATACCAGCTACAAATCCCTATAACCAAGTGGCAGTCTCAATTTATTTAAAAAAGCATACATGGCCCTAGGTCTAATCTTCCCCACTGTAATACCTAATCATCATGAAAGAGTGGATTCTGCCAGTTAAAAATTCTAAAAGGAATGAAACACACGGATGTGGGAAACGCTTTGCAGCAGCGTCCAAAACCCCCACCAGGAAACACTCATGCCAAGGAATTATTTATGGCTCCTTTCTCCTCCCTAGCCTCCATCCCCGTCTTTCTAAGCGCCTCATTTTTCACAGCCTTTTGCCAGGAGAATATTAACCACAAATCCCACCCTCAAAAAAACCCAGTAGTCTTTTGGCAGACAAAACAGCAGCTTCTTACCTCTGCCCCTTCTTCCCCAAGTCTCATTTTATCTCTTTTGCAACAGGGACCTGGACCAAATCAATTGCTTGTAAATTATGCAACTGAGTAGATTCTCTTTAGCCAATTGCTGCCTCCCAGCTTGAAAATTCCACTGCCATACAAATCAGATTTAGGTGGAATAGGGAGGGCTGGGCTGCATGAGACATGTTAATGCCCTGGGTAGAGCGTCCAAATAGTGGACAGGAACATAGGAAGCTGTCTTTCATAGAGTCAAATCATTAGTCCACCTAGCTCATTACTGTCTGCACTGACTAGCAGCAGCTTTCTGGAGTTTGATGCTGGAGTCTCTCTCCCAGCCCGACCTGGAGATGCCAGGCATTGAACCTGGGACCTTGGTCTCCATGCAAGGAGATGCTCTACTGCTGAGCTAAGACCTTTCCCCACTAGCTAGCATGGAAGTTAGCATGGAAGTGTGCAAGCCTCAATGGGGATTGAGCAGGAAAACTGCCTCATGGATTGCCACCCCTAGTGGATCACTGGGGCTGTCAATTGGCTTGGGGGGGGGAGCCAGCCTCCCCTTTTCCTAGTTACAGGTAGGTAGCTGTGTTGGTCTGCCGTAGTCGAAACAAAATAAAAAAATTCCTTCCAGTAGCACCTTAGAGACCAACTAAGTTTGTTATTGGTTTTTTTTTTATTAAAGATTTCCTTGTTTTACAGAAGTATGTGTAATGTCTCTCGTATTTTTTCCATGTAACATTTTTACAAATCAGTTTCATTTGTTGAGACATTGGGGGGGGGGAAGGGGGTGGAGGGGGGAAGATGGGGGGTGGGGGGGGTCGGGTGGCAATGTTTCTATTTTGCTTAATGTATGTAGGGTTTGGTGTCAGCGTTGCTCGTGCAGGTTCTCTGCTGTTCATTGGTGTTTCTTTGGTAGTGAGAGAGGTTGGGGTTGGCCTAGGGTGTGGTTGTTTGTAGTTTGTTATTGGTATGAGCAAGAAGTGTGCATGCACACGAAAGCTCATAACAATAACAAACTCAGTTGGTCTCTTAAGGTGCTGCTGGAAGGAATTTTTTTATTTTGTTTCCCCTGTTCCTGTTTGAGCTCCAGAAACCGAGTCAAAGCTTTTTAATTGCACCTGGTACCTGCTTAAGCTGTGAGGAGCATTTGCCCCTCTCAGGATGTTGATGAACTACAATTCCCATCATCCCTGGCAACTGGCCATGTTTGCTGGTGCTGATGGGAACTGAAGTTCAGTACCAACTGGGAAGCTAAAGG
Source organism: Podarcis filfolensis (assembly GCF_964270895.1). Classification (NCBI taxonomy): domain Eukaryota; kingdom Metazoa; phylum Chordata; class Lepidosauria; order Squamata; family Lacertidae; genus Podarcis; species Podarcis filfolensis. Next base: position 63,749,520 of record NC_139611.1, on the reverse strand, counting down.
TTCCTCCCAACTGGCCTGCTCGTTCCTGCAGATCAGCTTTCCCCAACCCTAGTGCCCACCAGATGTTGGGCTACAACTCCCATCATCCCTGGCCATTAGCCATGATGGCTTGGGCTGATGGCAGCTGGATTCCAAAGCACCTGGAAGGGGAAGATTGCTGCTAAAATGGGCAACTACAAGAGCTGGTTGGAAAGTTGGCAACCACACTTCGCAGGCCTGTCTGCCTCCTCCTCTCCTGCCTCTCGTGCAAGTCTGTTCACTTCCTCTTGCTGCCTCTGACAACGGGAACCCAAAGGAGGAACCAGATTACATAACCCCCAGGTACTGATGTTTGCAAAGGTTTCCTCTTTCTCTCCTCCTGCTTGCTTGTTATTGTTAAAACAGCAGCAGCAGCAACAACAAAGGTCTGCTGCAAACAGTGAGGACATGAGAAATCCTGCTAAAAATCTCTCCTACCTGCCCTGCATCCAATCTCTTGTCTTTGATAATAAGCAGAAATTTAGCAGGTGGAATATCTTCTCGCTGCAACTGCATGCTGGGAAATGCTTCAACTATTGAATTTCCACCTGCTTGTTTTCAAAGGCAAAAAGAGAGAGGCCTGGTTATGCATTGCAACCCATGCATTTCCAAAAACTAGCACCTCACTGTTGTGTGTCTCTGAACATACGCGAAGTACATTTTACCTGCTCATGAGAGAGAGAGAGAGAGAGAGAGAGAGAGAGAGAGAGAGTGGTTTTAAGGACAAATAAGTGCTTTTCCTTTTGTAGGGTTGCCATATTTCAAAAAGTTTCACAAAGTTGCTGAGCTTTTTATTGTGTGCAAAATCTGAGCTATTTTAAAGAAAATTCGCCAAAATCTAGACTTCCCACATCGATTGCCATATGTTCGTATTTTCCTGCACAATTTCAGCAATTTCCGCCTGGACACTGCTTCTGACTTCAGTGTCCGGGAAATTCCGGACATATGGCAACCCTACCTTTCCAACAGTAAGTGGTTTAAAACAAATAAACATACTACTTCTCAAATCACAGAGGAAGAAAGGGTCCTCCCAATCCCCTTACCTTTTCTGATGGTCCCTTAATCCCTGTTTTTAGACAGCTACTACAGACAAAAAAGATTTGGCTAAAACCAGTGGTGGCTGGTTCCCATTGGGACCAGCAAGGTCGAATGCAGGGAGCCAAACAGTAGGTGGCGCCAGAGCCCACTAATTGTACTTTTGTCCACATCCTGCTTCCTTCTGAGAACTGAAAGGTCAACACTGAAACTAAGGAGGAAGGAAGGTGACATGCCGTTTCACACCCTGGACTGGATATAAGTAGAAAGGCAGGCAGGTGCTGAGGGCAGACTAAGGCTGGACTAAGACACTGCCCCATTTGCCCTGATGCACCAGCCTCCACTGGCTAAAAGTGCATGAATCAAAGGGTGGAGATAGCATATTTCATGATACGACCCCCAACCTTTTCCTCCAATTCAAAAACCAGGGGAAAGAAGAAAAAAACAATGAAAGGACACATTGTTTTGAGTATGTGCAGAGTTCTTCCACCCCACCTTCCCAGTATCTATCTATCTATCTATCTATCTATCTATCTATCTATCTATCTATCTACCTATCTACCTATTTATTTTAAAACTGCATCTGCTGGAAAGCAGGGAATAACAAAGAACTTGAACAGATATATATATATATATATATATGGCGTATCCTCCTCTAGTTCCGGCACATGACCAGCAGGGTGACATAGTAGATCAGGCCAATAGATTCCGAGCAACTGAGGTTACGTCAGAAAAAATGCTGACACTTCTATCTGAAGTGAAGACAATGAAAAAACAGTCCTGTTAAAAGCAATCAGGGAGAGACAGAGCCAATTCCTGCAAACCTTTATTTGTACTGGTAAAACCCAATAAAGACTGAAAATTCATCTGGCATCTCCACAGCTACCAGCAAGACGAGAGTATTCCTCCTTTCAGTATCGAAAGTTAGAAGGCTCTGGGTGCAGTGCCCCACGGAGGGGGTCTGTAGTCTCCTTCCTTGCAATGCTACTGATGGAATGGGTCCCAGCTCAGCAACCCATCTGTGTGCCACGGCACTGCAGGTACTCCCAGTGTCCAATACAGGGAGGGCTGAGGCTGCCAGTGCTCCTTCTGCACCGTTTCTTGTCCCAGAGGGAAGAGGTCTCCTCCTGCTCTCTCTGGAGCTAGGCTCTCTCTAGATGCCGGTACTTTTTCCGCAGCACGGACACCTGGTCCTTGAAGAGCACGGGGTCCAGGCGGAACTGGGAATGCACCAGAGGCATGTACCCAAACCAGGCTGCAAACTGATTGACGCACTCCTGGCGCTGAGAGAAATGAAGGTTCCCATTGGATGGGGGAGCGCTCTTCAACAGCTGCAGGGGAAACAAAGGCAGGCAATGGGAGGGAGAGTTCAGACACATTGCTGTGAAATAACCCCCTGTCCCCTGCAAAAAAAAGGATGTTGCAAAAGTGGTATTCAGAAGCCATGCAAGGGTTCAGGGCTTCTCCTCTCTGCAATTCACATAGAGATTTCACATAAGGGCTGTTCACATTATACTGAATGCAGGTATAAGCTGACTCTAAATGCATGTGAAAGTTTGTGTGAAAGAGTGAGCACTTGTTGATATGTACAGCTCAGCCATTGTGTACACAGGTTGTGTACTCATGAAGCCCTGCAAGTGAGCATGTGTACAAGTGTACAGCTTAACTATGTCTGTGCACAGGTACACAGCTGGTACACGTATTGAATGTTATGTGTGAACACCCCGTGCGGAGGGCGGGGTCTAGCCTATGGAATGAGGGAGACATGTGACTTTGTTTGCATTTTAATGAGGAAACACCTAATTCTTTCCAACACAATGCACAAACAACAGCTATTGTTCAAAATTTGCACTTCTCTGGGTGGGACTGATGGGAGTCATAGTCCGGAACATCTGGAGGGCACCAGCTTGGGAAAGGCTGATCTGGAGTGACATTTCAGGGGTCCAAATGACTATTGGATGGGAAATGATGTGGAAACAACCCTTGTTCAGCTCTTTCCCCCTCTACTCCCCATGTTGGCCAGTAAACACCTTGTACCTGCTGCGGAGGACTCTCTCTGTGCTGCTTCTTCTGGGTCACTTTGATGGGAGGTAGCTTGGTGACAGCAGAAACCAGGAAGTTCATCAGTATGTCTTCACAGTTGGCAATCTGATCAACAAGGCTCCTTAGTCTAGCAGGCAAATAATTGGTGAAGAGGCTGTGATAATACCTGTCGAGGGGAAGAAACGGAGGCATCGTAAAGTGGCAGGAAAGGAGAAACAGGTGCATTACTGACTTATCTCCGGACGGTTCAGGGAATCAGTGGTCTAGTAGGGGCAGATGGGGCTGGTGCTCATTGGAACTGGTTGGGCAGAAGGCAAGGAGGCCAACAGTAGGGGGAGCCAAAGCCCAACAGCAGCCAGAACCAATGACAGATGGAGTCAACTAATTCTATTTCTCTCCTCTTCTTCTTCTTCAAAGTCAGCAGTGGGACCAAAGAGGAGGAAGTTGACAAGCAGGGCCACCCTCTGGACTGGATGTAAGAAAGAAGGCAGGCAAGGGGGGGGGCTGAGGGTGGACTGAGGGTGGTGGGGCAGCGCTCAGTGGCAATAGACAGCGAGGGAGTGGGGGTGGAAGGAAAAAACAGAAAACCAGGAGGGGAGAAGAATGGAATGGAGCACCCTAGATGAGAGCACAGCTGGCTGGTTGGAAGGCTGAGCAGGAGAACGCTGCAACATTTTGTTGCAGGCTCCACTTGTAATTATCAGTAGCGATAGCTGAGGAAGGGGGGGGGGTACCTGTGGTAGAATGCAGCTGCGGTGAGAACCATAGAGAACTCATTGGTCCATTTTGAAGTGTAGCTCCACTGGCTCTTGCTGGCATCCCAGAAGTGGCTGCGCATAGGGAAGCCCACAATCCGGTCGGGGAAACTTCTCCACACCACAAAGGCAAAGTCAACCTGGAGAGTCAGGAAGAGAGAGAAGGAAGAGGATAAGTGCACCATTCTTCCAAGAAAGGATACTGCTTCCCAGCCACCATCCCTTCTCCAGCATTTTTTAGTAGATTGTGGAACAAGAACAGCCAATTCAATCATGCAAAGAAGAGCAGGTGGTATCTACTTCCTAGGACTGTGCCGCTTCAGAATGCGGTGGGGCAATCACATGTCTGAATGCTTCCCTTTTGCTAAGAACTCCCTGCACACAGAAAGGCAAAAGGAAAGGATTTGAGCCTAGCTTCCTCCTTGAAATGCTAGTCTTCCATGTGCAGGGGATTTCTTAAGTGTGTGATTCCCAGCAGGTACTCAGGGACACACTGCCGCCAGCAGTGTGGGAGAAGAACACACCAACTGAAGCTAGTAGCCACTGATAACTTTATCCTCCAGGAATTTGTCTAATCCTCTTTTAAAGACACCCAAGTTGGTGGTCATTCAGGTGATTGCCTGTTTGAGAAGTGACTTACTACGCATTTTGCTGCATTTGCTCTGGGAAAAGTCAACACGCCTGTATGTTTTTAAATAAAAGAATGACATATTCCCCACCCAAGCTGTCTACTCCTCCAAGCCCTATTTGAAAGAACAGCACTTCTCCCTTGCTCACCACTCCCTAAACCAATTAAATGCATGAGCCTCGAAAGGCCAGGGCTTCAGCTCAGTGGGAGAGCATCTGCTTTCCATGCAGACGGTCCTAGGTTCCAGGTAGGGCCAGGAAAATGACTCCTTCCTGAAACCCTGGAGGGCTGCTACCAGTCTGTGTAGATAATACTGAGATAGATGGACCGGTGATCTGAGTCTGTGTAAGATACCTTCCTATGTCCCTATCACCAGCTCAACTCCCTCAACCGTTCCTCATAAGGCTTGGCTACCAGAGTCACTCCTGTGAACCACCTGAATGAAGTATAGGGGCCACTGGTGGTCTGCAGACCAAACATTGGGAACCCCTAATTCAGAATACTTATTTCCTGCTTTACAGACCCTCCCGCCGCTGCCCAAGGCTCTCATGGTGGCATACAAACAATATGCAGAATGCAATGACATTCAAGGGCAGTATCATGAATCACAGCCAGCTCTGCCATTAGGCAGAGTGAGGCAGCTGCCTCATCCAGCAGGTACTGGATGTCATGGGAGTGCTGGAAATTGTTGGTTATTTAATTTTTATTGTGTTTTTCTTACTACTGCTGAGGGGCATGGAAGGTGTCTGGGGGATTTTCTGCCTGAAATGCCACCTATTTATACTGCCTTGTGCCTGTTATTCATCTTGACCTGGGAATGATATCTGCTGCTCCAGCTCAGACAGCAAAATGTCTTGGACCAGCCGTATCAGAAGCAGAAATAGCACAGTGCCCAAATGATGCCAGGCTGATGCAGGCGGCATTTCCTGCTCTCATCCTTGGCCCTCCCTGGTGTTGCCAGGCAGCAGCTCCCCGCTGAGGACCTTTGCGGCAAGGGAGTGAGGCTGAGCAGCTGGAACTCACTCAGCTCACGATGATGAAGGCAAAGGTCTTCCCTTGCTGGCAGTTCACCAGCTGAAAAGGAGAAATTCTACCAAGTTGTGGGAGAAGGAGAGAGATGGGAGTGCAAGGCCTCACCAAGCAGCTCAGCTAAAAGACCAACAGCTTTTGACTCATCTCCCCCCAAAAATCCATTCCTGTTGCTCACTACAATAACTTAATTATCTAAGAATTAGTGCCTAAGCTTGCTTTTTTCCTCCTCCCTCCCAGACTCTTTTCCTTTTGTGCTGTGTCTCTTCAATTGTGAGTGTGAGTCCAGGGCACTGCCCAACAAATATTATGCCCTTTGGCATGCTCATATATTACGGGTGCCCATGTCTGCAAGCAAACCATTAAAAGGCTCAGGAGAGCTGCCTCACCTCACCGGTTGAGAGGCTGGTGTGTTCATCCAGACTCAGCACCGCATCTGTCCCAATGGCGGAGTAAGGCAAAAACCGGTCACTAACCTTCAGCAGAAGAGAAGGAGACACAAGAGGGACATGGATCAAAATGACAGCATACTGTAGTATTATTTAGGCATTATCAAGAAAATAGTATTGAAGGAAGATCAAGAAATGACCGTTCATTTACTTCATGCAGCACGAATGACCGTAGATCAGGCATGAAAAAAGGAAGGAATACCAAAAGGCGAAGAATGATTAAGTAAAATCTGGCATATTGCACCAAGGATTAAATTCACAAAAAATGGTTATGGTTAGGCAGGGAAGACATGATAACACCTTTACTGAAAAATCAGAGTTTGTTTATTTCTGTGATGGGATGGTGAGCTGCTTGTGCGTAAAATCCTGATCCCTCAGAGTTTGGCTAAGTCCCCAAACCTCTGTCTGTGATGGAGCTCCTTAAGCATGGCTCCATCAATCGCTCGTTGAATCGGACAGTGGGCGTTTACGGAACTTCTTCCAGCATAAAAGCTCCTTAACGGAAACGTGTCTTCTGGACTCTCGGCGTGACAGTTTCTGCCGAGGAGTGGGTGTCCCTACGGGAGGTCCTGAAACCTCCCCACTGTTCTCGCTTGAAGTGTCTCTGAGCCCTCCCTCCGACTCACTTTCCCTTGGAACTCCACTTCTCCCCCTGCTGGTCCCCTCCTCCGCTGAGTGGTCTCTCTCACCCTCCATGAGCCCTTTCACCTCCTTCGTCTCAGATGACAGTTCCCTGACAATTTCCTATTGGAATGAGAGAACTCGGGGCAAAATAAACTCTGATATGTTACTGTGAATAATTGTAAGAAGAATTTCATTTGCATTTATCCGGGGTACGTTAATGCCAATGTTTTAACTTCTGTATCTCCTTCACAGCAGTCAAAGGCAGCATACCTTGCTGCTGCCTTGGATGATGGTCAAAGGTACCGTCGTCTGAGGCCATTTACTGCTCTGTGGGGGTGGCTTCTCACAGCTCCATAAAACTAAAATCTGTATTTAAAGAAAGAAGAAGAGGAGGCATATCACTCACAGAATCATATGTCAACTGTCACAGACAAATGTGCGTGAGCACACATTTCCAGAACGCCCTCTACCACACTGCGGGGGAGGGGGGGCGGTTGCCTTTTACTTTCTACATATCATTCTAAGGCTAACCCCACCCCAGATCAGGAGTGAGGGGGAATGTTGCCTTTTCATCTTAAGAGATAACGCCTCTTCCTGCTTTTATCTCAACACTGGGATCAGAGATAAAAGATCCCTCTGCCTGTTCTTTAGAGAGGATCTCTGAAGAGCAGTCTGTGGGATTTTATATCATGAGATAAAGTGCTCTCGCTGCCCTCCAGAAGTGGCTCTCTAAAGATCAGGCTTTATCTCCCAATCAGATTGGCTGCAAGGGCTGGCAGGCCTGTGGCTTGGTGGGCTGGATACGGCCCCATAGGCTGCAGGTGAAGCATTCTTGGAGTAGAGTAGACCGTGTGATGCTGGCCCTCCACCTTCGTCCAAGCAGCTGACTGAAAGTTGGAGGAAGGTGGATAAATGGGTTTTATCTCGCTTATGTTAAAAGGAGAGCGAATTATAAGGGGGGGGGGGAAAGGGAGGCGATATAGAACAGAAGGATGGCCCCTTTGCAAGTAGTGCACATTTCTTAAAGAGCTTTAGGGTGCAGGAAGATGCTTTTATCTACCTGGAGTTCTCAGATAAAAGCTAACTTTTCCCGACTCCATCCTAACTTCAAAAGGCTGTATATGAAAGGTCACCAACGGACCAGATTTTAAAAACAAACAAACTGAAACTGGCTTGCTTTTGGGACTTTAAGAGAGGTTTGGTCTGCAGAACTCAGCAAGTGAAACTAGTTAATGGCATGGAATTAATAACCAGTCTCCAGCTTCATTGCTGCAAATCAAATGGCCTTAAAGGGACAACTCAGGTGCAAAAGCTGGCAAACCTATCTGTATGTAATCAGACAGCCTGGGCTTGAGGTTTTTTAAATATGTTTGCATGTGTATGTATTTAGATAGTAAGGAAGGTGTGTTTGCCTCTGTGTACTGTACATACAGTAACTCCCTCCGAAACCCACGGCCAGCCCAGCCCAGCCCTCTTCTACCCCAGCAAATAAAAGTATCCTTACCTTGATTAACCTTTTTAATCAAACAGACTGGGGAGTTGCCAGGGGCCTCACCCATGTTTTGTATAAAAACAAAAAAAATAAATGGAGAGAATAGCATAAAGTCTCCTGTTCCTTGGCCTGTGGTTGCTAAATATCAGGGCCAGGAATGAGGAAGCCATTTCGGCCTCTGAGTTGCCGTACCTTTCCATGTATAAGATTAAGTTTTTTCCTTAAAAGTCATGCTAAAAAGTGGGGGTCGTCTTACACATGGGTAGTGCATAGGGTGGACGTTTTATTGGTTGCTGCTGCGTCTGTAAGTGGCTATTGTGCATTTTATTGGTTGCTGCGTCAATAGGTGGTGTTGATTGGTTGACACTCCAGCAGTTGGGTGGGTAATAGGCACATGCGGGTGAGTGATTTTCGACATTCCTCCACAAAAAAAGCTCAACAACTCTGTACCATCTCCCCCCATTTTCTTAGGGTCCCCAAAAATAGCAGATGTCCTATACATGGGGGCGTCTTATAGACGGAAAAGTATGGTACATTCCCTTCTAGGCAACTTTCCAGGTCAAATTCTAGTGGTGGGTGGCGTCAGAGGCAAAAGTGGGCAGAGCAAGAATATCGACTTACACACACACCTCCCACTGAGGCAAGCAAGAAGCATTATCAGGCTGAAAGAAAACCTTCCCTACCTGCATGAATGGCGTCATGTCAGCCTTAGGCTGCATTTTATGAGAAACTTTCCCTGGATTGATGACAACTGTCTTTGTGTTTAGCTACTCACTATCCTGCCCCACATCCTATTTCAAAGGATTTATTTTTATGTTTGTATCTCTAATTTTTTTTTTCTTTTAGAAAAGAATACTTACCGTCGACCATATAATTACCATGCTAGAAGCAATTACAGTTCCGCTCTAATAGATGACATCTAGAGTATGCGCTTTAATACAACCTCAATATTATTACTAAAAGCAAAGCATCGTTGCTAATAAAAGACTCTCGTGGGGGAGAGCGCGTATTGTAATGGGTCTATTTCGTTTAATTTAGCAAGAAGGCTTTATATTTCTCCAGTGATTTGAGTTTCCCACTCCACATCTTCTTTGCCTTCTGCATGAGCTAGAAAGTTAACGCAGGAATGTAGGAAGAGGCCTTTTACAGCAGGAGAGTGCATCGTTCCATTGACTCAGCACGATCTACGATGGCTGTGAAAAGGGTTCTCGAGGGTTTCAGACAGGGATCTTTCAGAGCCCTCTCTGGAGAGGTTGGGAGCTGAACCTGGGATCTTCTGAATGCAAAACATGTGCTTTATGGCTTTAAAGCACAAGATCCCCTCCCCCCCAAAAAGAACGGTGGGAACTGTAGTTTGTTTAAGGCGTTGGGAACTGTAGCTCAGTTAGGGGTAAAATACAGTTCCCAGGATTCTTGGGGGGGGAGCTATGTGCTTTAAATGTATGGCATGCACACAGCTTTTATCACTTAACTACATTTCCCCAAGGATGCAAATCATTCTTCTTATGAGGTCAGCATGTCTAGCAGCCTTTACTTGTTGTGCTAATATGGCCATCCTGAAGCTATTACCATAGAATCATAGAGTTGGAAGGGAACCTGAGGATCATCTAGTCCAACCCCCAGCAATGCAGGAATCTGCAGCTGTCCCTCATGGGGATTGCCATGCATTGTGGCAGTGAACTCGTGCATGGGAAGAGAAATCATTGTGGTGGGCTACCTTGCACTCTTTTTTTCTTCTTTCTTTTGCAGAGGTTTGAGCAGCATTTTCTTCCACTCACAATCATGAACTCAAGGAAAGTGCCGATTAGGCCATCTAGCTTGCTTCCAGCTGTGAGTTTATTGTGCAATTTCACACGGGAGAGCTCTTGTGTGATCTCAGTGACTTGTATGTGCATGTCAGAGGCAGGTTCCGCAGGGTATCATCATCGCAATGGAATGCCAGCCCATACTTTTGTTACACTTCATGCAGATTTTCCCATACCATGGAGAATCCTATTTGTAAAAATGAGCCACGATGCATCTTCTGTCACAGTTGGTGTGGAGGGGTGGGCGACTGGTCACTTGTGAGGTTGTGTTTCACTGACTGCTCTCTATTACCACATCCCTATTTCCACTTGCCCAATATGGCCATTTTATTTCCAGAGGCCCAAGTGACTAAAAGAGGGTTCCTACTTCCACTGACTGCTGCAGCCTGGAGGCATGCCTGTATTCAAGAACCCAGCTTGAAGGAGCTAATTTCTCAAGATCTTCACAAAGTAAAAAAAAGGGGAAATATATCAGCCTTTTAAATACTGTACTAATAATATGGTGGTTTTGCACAAGACTGGCTATCACAATTCTGCTATTTCGTTGCAGGTTGACTCAGCTAAATATTGGTCCTGCAGAGTCCGTATTATTATTTTAAAAGACACAAAATGGAGATGGATTTTGCCTCATCCCTAGAAAAAGCACAAGGCTCCACTTTGCCGACCAAAACATGATCCTCCTCATCATAAACAATAAAATGAGTAGGGCAGGGAGGACCATGCACAATAAAGGCTGTGTACATACCATACATGTAAGGCATACCCCCTACTGGGCAAATGATCATGGGAACTGTAGTTTACCACCCACTGAGTTACAACCCCCAGAAGCTTTAGCAAACTACAGTTCCCAGAATTCTTGGGGAAAGGTGTTTTAAATCACATGGTGTGCACACAGCTGAGATAAAAAAAAATTAAGGGTAGCAAATCAGAAGGGAAGAGCTGAATTTCCATTGTGCGCTGTGCTTGTTTAGAACTGGTTGCCTCAACTCCTGGTTGTAGCTGGCGCCATGCCATTGTGGACGACACCTCAACAAGCACTGCTTCTCCTTGGTTAAGACCAGAATGGCTGCATTTTTGTAGGCTTCCCCTGTTCTGTTCTTTCCTGCCCTACATCCAGGGTTGTGAATAGGTTGCAGATCAATATCCTGCTTTCTCCTCGCAACCATCTTATGGGTTGGCATTCCGGCTTTATAATTGGGAGGCAGCCCAAAGCCACAAATCTTTTGTGGCATGACTGAACAAGGGAGCTGGGCCTCTCTCAGAGGCCAGCCCTACCATCAGGCAGAATGAAGCGGCAGCCTCAGGCTACTGGGTGTCATTAAAGGGCAAATTGGAAGCTATTTATTATCATCACATTTTTTTAGAAGCAGGGAGTGGGAAGAGGTATACAGGGGGGTGTTCCATCTGCTTCATGGGGCGTAATGACTTGACCTGCCTTGAGTGCGATACACTTTGATTTGCGAGACAGGATGCACCATTTGCTACTCGGCCTCAGGCCGCAAAATATATTGGGCCAGCCCAGCCTCCCGCCAGAGAAAACCCAGTCTTCCGTCTACCACATACCATCTGAGACTGGGTGCCTGAACATATGTACTTCGAACAAGTTCAGCTGAAGTAAAATGGGCCCCCTGATTAATCTATAAATTCAGTTTCTCTTAGTTCCCTCCCCCAAATTCAGTTCTCAGCTGGTAGAGCATGAGACTTAATTTCAGGGTCGTGGGTTCGAGGACAAAAGAATCCTCCATTGCAAGGGGTTGGACTAGATGAGCCTCATGGTCCCTTCCAACTCTATAATTCTATGTTTCTTATAAAAGTATAATTATTATTATTATTATTATTATTATTAAAAAATAAAGATCCTTATGAAAATTCAGTAGCATTTTACTGTGAATTTTTCCTAATATATACTTTCATATGTCATTCCGCCTAACAGACACATTTTGGCCAAGCCATTTCCCCTAATACGATGCATTTTTGAATGTCACTTTCACTAACATATGCATTTTTTATCGAAACTGTACACATTACCTGGCTGGAGAGCTGCCTCTCAGAATTCGCAGAAGCGCACATTTGGAAAGAAAGCTGGCATTTCGGTTCGCACACTGCTTCGGAAAGTGCGAATTTAGTTCACACTTCATATGTGAGTTGAATCGCCCCCCTCCCCTACCCCTACTTCAGAGTAAACATGGCCTGGATCCAGGGTGCAATGGCATCCTGGGCTGGCATGCCCAGGCCAATTTGCTGCTGTGCATTTCTGAGCACCTGGGGTGGCCTGAGATGGGTGAGGCCTGTTGGCAGAATTCTTCTTCAGCAAGACATAATTGCTGACAGGACTTGCCCTGCAGGTAGAAGGAGAGGTGAGCACCTGCTGGCAGTGGCAGTGGCTGTATGCCCACCCAGGTGCTTCCTCCAAGCTGCCAACCATTCCAGGGAAAGAAATCTACCATCTCTGACATTTTGCCTTGGTGCATATGGAGGGGCGGAAGAATGTCTCACTGGAGAGTTTTTTTTAAAAAAGGGCATCAGCAGTAGGACAGGAATTGTTACATTGGCACCATCAAGGCAGGACTTTAGGGCAGACACCCACAGTCCTGTTCAGCAGAATGAGCACAAGGACCACCCAAATACAGCAGAGTTAGTATATCACGATTTGATGCAAGTGATTTATATGAGCATATAAAGCAGGTGCAGGGAAACCTTTGGGCCTCCAGATGTCGCTGAACTACAACTCCCATCAGCCCCAGCAGACATGGCCAATGGCCAGGGATGAGGGGAGTTGTAGTTCAGCGACATTTGGAGGGCCAAAGGTTCTTCAGACCTGATCAAAACAGTTCCTCTCCCCTCTGCTCCTCTGATAACAGCATTAAGACCAGTGTGCAGTTCTCCCAGAAAGCCACTGTACTATACCGTAGGTAGGACAAGCCACACCTCCTGCTTACCTGGGCGCAGTACTGGGACCCAGAGACAGCTTGGATGAGCTTGAGGATGGGCTGAGAAAGGGAGACAATAGGCGAGACAGCCCGGATGAATGCTGTAAATTTGTTGGAGGGGCTGGATCCTGTTACAGGGAGAAACACAATTAGTATGAAATACCAAAACCGCTCCTTGTGCCCCACCTTTTCCATGCATCCCTGCCTGTCCCAAGGAATTTGCCATCTGTAATGCAACACAAAACAACAGAGGAAAGGGCAAAGAGGGAGAGTGGGGCAAAATGGAGTGGTTTGGGGGATCGTTGGGGTGGAATATCGCCCATCATGTGATGCTGCTGCTAAAAGGTACAGGTATGACAGGTACAGAGCCTTTGCAGCTGAGGCACGGAGGCAGGCTCCATTCACCCTCTGCGTGGGCTCTGCATGGGCCCTCCTGGCACAGGCCCCCACCCTAGCTGCCCAGTCCACCGGGGGGAGGGGCGCAACACTTGCCATGCCCCGGGCACCGGCAACCCACGCTATGCCGCTGCTCTGTTGTAGTGGCACCTACCCTTCCATTATGTACCAGACAGTTGGTGTTACTATTATCTTTTTGCCCCCTTCTCTATTTCTAGTGTACACCTCAGTAGAGGGTTGAAGGACAAGCATGGAGGGGAGGCATCTGAATGTGTGCTCCCACCCATCAGCTGGTGAGCAGTAGGAGTACACCTTGCTCAAGGCTTTCAAACACTCCTTGAGTTTCTCCTTCAAACCTCTGCTAAGGTTTAAAGGAGCAGTGTGGAGGGTGGGTGTGAATGCACCTCCAACACTCCCCCTCTTCTTCTTCTAAGCTCCGCAGTTTGAAGGAGAAATGTGGGGGTAAGGGTGGGGGTCTGAAAGCCCTTTGTAAACATCCCTGTGTGAGGATGTTCACAAAGGGCTGTTGGAAAGCTCTGCAGTTTACTTTGAAGCCTTGTCAATCGGGCCTTCAAAGAGAAGCATCATCTGCCATCACTATGGCATCAGGTGTGAATGACAGGTGGGCAGCCCTGCTTGCTCTACCCTCCGTAACTTCGCTTAATCCCTTCCATTGCTTTCAGGCTCCTTGGGAATATAGGCCTCTGTGCAAGGATGTGCCCAGATGGTGCAGTAATAACCATCGTTCCTTCTAATAGCAAACACAGCTGCCAGATGCCGGCAGAACTGTAGCTAAAATGGGACCACTGGAAAAGACAAGAGGACAGTATCAGCCTCCAAGGTTTACAGAGGATATAGCAAAAATATGTAGGGGGAGTCACCCACTCAGGCATCACAGTAAGGACTGTGCATAAATAAGACAGTAATTGTTATTGTAATAATTAGGAATGGGTGAGACTTTCGATTCAGTTCATGCTTTCCAAAAAACTATGCAAATTTTACAAAATATGAAATATACTCAGAGTCGCAAAGTGATTTCATGCTCTTTATTCAGCTCATAGTGGTGAGGAGGAATGAATGAATGAAAGTCCCCTCAAAGTATCTGCTTTATATACATTATTTACACAATGGGCTGCACATGATTGGCTAATTCCGGAATTCTACTGTAAGCCAATCAAGTTGTGGATTCACTTCTATCTGGAGCATGATTGGGTGGTTCCTGCCAACCAATCATACTGCTGCATTGTTCTAGGACCAATCAGACTGCTGCATTCTGAATCCTATTGTTCTAGGACCAATCAGACTGCTGCCTTTTGGATCCTATTGTTCTAGGACCAATCAGACTGCTGCAGTTTGGATCCTATTCAACTCAGTACATAACACCCCTCCCCTCTAAGTTCCAGTCCTGCCCGGGAGGTCGCATTCATAGTCCTCAAGGTACACCGGTGGCCTACGTGTGCGTTGCGGCCTGGGTTCAGGTTCTGGCTCATGTTCCAAGGATGCTGGCTGTGATGGGCCTGTTTGGTCTGGTGCAACCGGCTCGCTCAGTCGTGGTTCTGGTTCCGGTGTCCTTTCGGCCTCGCGGGTCCTCTCTGTATTTACTGATTCTGCCTCTCCTGCTGGCCCCTCCTGCTCTATGGGCCTCACTGCCCCTCTGTTCCCTTGGGACTCCTCTGACCTTTCCTCCTCCTGGTTTTCTCCCGGGAATCGTCGCCGTATCTGGTCGCAGTGGCGGCGCCAGCATTGCCCCCCATCCGTTAGCAACTCGTACGACACGGGACCAGTGACCCTGGTGACTGTGGCGGGTACCCATGCTGGGCCTGCCCCAAAATTCTTTGCGTACACTGGGTCCTGGGCCTCGAAGGTCCGGGGGTTCCTGCCTTCCCCCACCACTACCTCATCCTGAGCTCTATCGGGGTGAAGGCGGTCCAATCTGATTGCAAGGCGCCGACCCATTAGTAGTTCAGCGGGGCTCCGGCCAGTCGTTGAGCTGGGGGTGCTGTGTTGTGCTAGGAGGAATGTGGCAAGGCGGTACTCCCAATCCCCTTGCGTCATGCGGCGAAGGGTGTCCTTGGTGGTCCGCACCATGCGTTCTGCTTGGCCATTGGTGGCAGGGTGGAATGGCGCCGAACGGATGTGGCGGATGGCGTTCTGCGCTGTGAAGGTTTGGAATTCTCCTGACGTAAATGCAGTCCCGTTGTCTGAGACGAGAGTGTCAGGGAGCCCGTGGGTTGCAAACAGCCTGCGTAGTACCCGGATGGCTGCGAACGTAGAAGTGGACGGTACCAGTGCGACTTCCAGCCATTTGGTGTAGGAGTCCACCACTATGAAGAATGTTTTCCCCTGAAAGGGGCCAGCGAAGTCCACATGCAGGCGTGACCATGGTGCTCGGGCGGACTCCCAGGACTGGACTGGGGCCCTTGGGGGATCTGGGCGGGATTCTTGGCAGGCCTGGCAGTGTTTGACCCAGGCCTCTATCTCTCCGTCGATCCCCGGCCACCACACATAACTCCTGGCAAGGGCCTTCATTCTTACTACCCCTGGGTGTGTCTCGTGTAGGGCTGTGAGGACCCTTTTGCGGAGGGGCTGGGGAACAACGACCCTGCTTCCCCATAACAGGCACCCCTTGTGGGCCGACAGTTCATGTTTGCGGGTTGTGTAGCCGGCGAATTCTGGCCCGGGGCTGCTGCTGGGCCATCCCCTCCACACCCAGTCCAGGACCCGGGAGATGACCCTATCTTTCTTGGAATGGTGTGCAACTTCTTGTGCCTGAATGGGGCGGTCGGGAAGCAGCTCCAGGCTCATAACCTCTTGTGCAGGTGCTGGGTCGGGGCCTGTTTCCGGTAGTGGTAGCCTGCTGAGGGCGTCCGCATGGCCCATCGCCTTCCCAGGGCGGTGAATCAGTGCATACTGGTAGCTGGCAAGGAAAATTGACCACCTGAGGACACGAGGAGACAGCACTTGGGGGGTCTGCTTTTCGGGGGCAAACAAGCCAAGCAAGGGCTTGTGGTCAGTCACCACGGTGAAGGACAAGAAATCATGGAATTTTTTTACTCCCTTCACGATTGCCAGACCCTCCTTGTCGATTTGCGAGTAGTTCCGCTCGGTTGCGTTGAGTGTCTGGGAAAAGTATGCCACCGGTACCTCTCTTCCATCCGGGAGTTGGTGTCCCAGGACAGCGCCAATGCCATAGGGTGAGGCGTCGCATGCTAGCAACACCGGCAGCCTCTCGTCGAAGTGTGCCAAGACCGAGTTTGAGACAAGCAAGTCCTTGACTGCCTGGAATGCGGCCTCCTGGCGCTGGCCCCACACCCAAGGGGCCCGCTTTTCCAGGAGTCTGTGTAGGGGCTCCGCTACCGCCGCCTTGTGGGGAAGGAAGGAATGGTAAAAGTTCAATAGTCCCAAGAAGGCCTGAAGTTCAGTCTTGTTCTTGGGCGCTGGGGCATCACAAATGGCCCGTACCTTGTCCCCAGTCGGGTGGACCCCTTCTGCGTCCACCATAAATCCCAGAAAGTCCACCTGAGGCACTCCTAGTAGACATTTTTCCCGCTTCACCTTGAGACCCGCCGTCTGGAAACGGTGCAGAACGGTGCGGAGGCGGTCCTCAAACTCCTCTGGTGTGGGCCCGGCAATCAACACATCGTCGAAGAAGGGGGTGACGCCAGGAATCCCTTTAAGGAGAGAGTCCATTAGATTCTGGAATATGCCTGGTGCCACGCTGACACCGAATTGCAGCCGCTTTACCCTGAACGCTCCTCTGTGCGTCACAATCGTCTGTGCCTCTGCTGTGGCCTCATCTACTGGCAGTTGTTGATATGCTTGGGCCAAGTCCAGCTTGCCAAAAATTTTCGACCCAGCCAGGGTGGCAAGGACATGGCTGACCACTGGCACTGGGTATGCATGGGCCGTGAGGGCCTTGTTTATGGTACATTTGTAGTCTGCGCAGATGCGGACCGAACCATTAGGCTTGACGGGTGTGACGATTGGGGTTTCCCAGGGGGCATTAGGCACCGGCTCCAGCACTCCTTGCTCCACCAGTCGGTCCAATTCCTCGTCTATATGGGGTTTCAGGGCGAACGGGACCCGGCGGGCCTTGAGCCTGACTGGTCGTACTGCGGGGTCAAGCTGTAGAGCAATGGGGGGGCCCGTATACTGTCCCAATTTCCCATCAAAAACCCCCGGAAATTCCTTGCATATGGCGTCCACGTCCACTTGTAAGGTAGTGTGGTTCACCCCGGTGACGGCTAGCCCCAGTGGTCCAAACCATGCCAATCCCATTAAGCTAATGTAGGGGCCCTTGACCACAAGCAAGTCCAGTTGCCGCGTCCGCCCTTGGTATTGCACCCTGAAGGTCCCCACCCCCATTGTGGGGACCTTACGTTTCTGGAAGTCCCGGAGGGTGAATGGGGCCGGCCTGAGTTTGGGACCCCCAGTAGGACACAGTTTCCTTAAGGTCCTTGCCGAGATTATGGATAGAGTTGAACCCGTGTCAAGCTCCATGCGGCATGGGGCCCTCTCTATCTGTACCTCTACATAAATTTTCTCTACGTTGGGGTGGGGCAACTGGTATACCTGGAAGTCCGTGAGCTCCATCGAGTTGCCTTGGTGTGTTGGGCCCCGGGACCTGGGGCTCTTGGATTGGTCATCTGATGCCTGGCGTCGGGTGGGCCGAGCTCGACACACCCGGGCGATGTGTCCCAATTTTCTGCACTGCCTGCACTCTGCGTTGCGGAAACGGCAGGTCCTCCTCTCGTGACTTTCTCCACAGCTTGCGCAGTTCCCTCCTTCTCGTCGAGGCAGCTGTAGTATGTGGGCTGCTTGAGTGCGCTGCTGTACTCGGTGCACCTCCTCCCTGTTGGATCCTGAGTCGTCGGTGAGGTCTTCGTGGTGGACCCTCGGTTGGGACGGCTGGCTCGGCCGTGCCTCTTGCGTCGACCTCTCGGCAGCTTCCGTTGCCAGGGCCTCCTCCAGAGCGACCTGGAACGTTAGGTCCTTCTTAGCGTAGAGGCGTCGTTGCAGCTTCTCATCCTTCAGGCCACCGACGAGGCGGTCACGAAGCATGTTCTCCAGCTCTGAGAAGTTGCAGAACCGGGCAGTTTGGCGGAGAGAGGTCACAAACCCAGTTATGGTTTCCCCAGGGGCTTGCCGCTCTGCATAGAAGGCATTTCGACGAGCCACCACAGAGGGCTGTGGCGAAAAGTGCCCCTTCAGCTGTTCCATTATTGTTTTGTATGGAACAGTAGCGACGTCTTCGGGTGCAAGGAGAGCCCGGGCGATTTCAAACGTCTCCTCTCCGCAGATGCTGAAGAATATTGCCCTCTTCTTGGCGTCTTCTTCATCGGTGACCCCTTTGGCTTCTAGGAGGAAGGTGAAACGGGAGGCGTACGCTTCCCAGTCTCCAGATGCTGGGTTGAACGGCGAGAAGCTGCTGTCTGTTGCCATTCTGAGTTCCTTGTGTCCCGGAGCTGAAGCCTGGATACACGGTGCGAGGCAGCGGTGCGGCAGGTGGCGGTGCTGCGGTGCTGTGTGTGGCAGTCAGCTCAGCGGGATCCCACCTTCGTCGCCAGTGAAATATACTCAGAGTCGCAAAGTGATTTCATGCTCTTTATTCAGCTCATAGTGGTGAGGAGGAATGAATGAATGAAAGTCCCCTCAAAGTATCTGCTTTATATACATTATTTACACAATGGGCTGCACATGATTGGCTAATTCCGGAATTCTACTGTAAGCCAATCAAGTTGTGGATTCACTTCTATCTGGAGCATGATTGGGTGGTTCCTGCCAACCAATCATACTGCTGCATTGTTCTAGGACCAATCAGACTGCTGCATTCTGAATCCTATTGTTCTAGGACCAATCAGACTGCTGCCTTTTGGATCCTATTGTTCTAGGACCAATCAGACTGCTGCAGTTTGGATCCTATTCAACTCAGTACATAACAAAATAATTCAAAATTTGCACTTGTGATTCAGTTCTCCAACCAAGCCACATGTACAAAAATGTACATATTAAGAGAAAATACACATAAAAGTTCACATATTGGGAGAAATAACAATACAGAATGTATCATCCCGGGGGAAATTGCTTGCAAAAATATGTGATGTGTGCTAAGATGGAGAAAATTTTCATGAGGATGATATTCTGATGTGGAAATGAACTTAAGGCTGGTGGGGGGAGAGAACAGAAGGTAAACTGAAACTGACAGATTTATCCATCTCTAATGGAATAAAAAGCAAATAGAAGGCATAATGTGATGTGTTAAGTGACAGTAGGGGTGGTGCGAGGCGGGGGGGGGGGGAGAGTCCCATACCATGTTGCAGATAGTAGAAAGGGAAGTCATTGAGGTGGGTGGAGTATTCTGGCAGTGCCAGCAGCCCTCCTGGAAGGGCGTTCCAGAAGAACTTTGGGCGGGATTCCTGATGAAATATCCGATCCTTTATGATCTGACAAAAAAGAAAGAAAGCTGTCATCACGCAAGCAGCATTAAGCTCCTGAAGCTGTCAGCACCTGACAGGTGATGAGAGGGCGTCACCCGGCCTGTGAGATCATCTGCAAACCGCCCTCCTCACTTCAAGGTAAGGAAGGCTGGACTAGGGGCACATAGACACCCAGAGTCTGAACTGCAAGCCAAGAAACCCCAGTTCAAAATTCACCTGTGGGGTGAGCTTCTATAGTTACCTTATGGCAGATGGGGGGAAACTTTGGGGGGACGGGACACTGTTGACCTCTGACCTGCTGGCCAGTCTTGGTCTGCAAGGGTGTTCAATTTTACCCAAACGGCTATTTCCCCCTGAAACCACGCCTACTTGATGAACATAGTTCATAGCTGCAAAGTGCTGCTCCACCTGCGCACTCCCTGCAGGGAACACACACTGGTGATGCAGATAGCAGAACTGAACCCTCCACTCATTGACCGATGAGCAGAGCATTTAATCCTGCAGAAGACAGCTTCACTGCTTGCTCATTCCCACATGGTGCCTGATAATTGGCAGGTGATTGACACCTGTCAAATTTGGCCTGGGAAGTGGGGCTGAAAAAGAACTGTCCCATCAGGCCAGAAAGGTTCCCTGTCCCTGCTATAGCCCTTCCTACAATGGGACAAGAACCTCGCTATATTTTACATGTGTGCACAAAGCAGCACATGAAACAGGCTTAAAGTGTTGGCTGCTCCTGGTCTTTGGAACTCCCTCCCTAGAGAAACTAGACTCCTTGTCCTTCTGCTGGCAAGTGAAGACTTTTTTGTTTCAACAAGCTTTGGGGAACTGGCTGCTTTCAATGGAAGGGCTGGTTTAAATATGTATATGGTTTTACAATGACTGTTTCTCCTATGTTCTTAGCGGTTCTTATTTTTATATGTAAGCCGCCTTGAGTCCCATCAGGGAAAAGATGGGGTATAAATAAATATTTAATAATAATAACAATAATTCCAAAGACCCCTTTGAAGGCAAGTAGAGAACAATGGAGAGGAACATAATAAGTAAACACATAGGGAAACAGGGGCTGGTGGCTATCTTTCTCTTATCTCTTTTTTAAAAAATTGGTTGATATTCACCAGGAGTTGAGAGGGGAAGAAGTCAAAGCAGATTAGCTGTTTAGGAGAGAGAGATAAACAAGCAGAAGTCGCTTGCTGGGAGCCGCTAAGCCCGCTTCCCAGCAGGAGGGTCCCTGCAGCTTACTGGGAAGGAAAGTCAGCAGGGGAGACGCAGCAGGGAGATCTGCGCAATGAAAATGTTCAGATGGAGCTAATTTGGTGTTCCTGCTGGTGCGTTTGCACCTCACCAACCATCTTGCTGCCCACCTGTGGGGAAGCTAGCGTAGCGACTCCACCTCACCTGACAAGCAGCTTCCATTAGCAAGGGATGAAAAAAGACTGCCAGCAACACTTTATCTGTATGGGCTATTTCTCTCTCCAACCCAAATTTCCTTGCCTTTTTAAAATTATTTTTTTGGAAAGGGGGTTCAGAATTTCTGTTGAGCAGAACCCTGGATTGGTGAATGTCACCTGTTCAGCGTCTCTTGAGACAGTTTGCAAAAGGAGGTGTTCCCCATGACCTGAGCCTGCCTTTTTGCTGAGTTACCTCAGGGAAGCTTTGAAGGCTCAGGTGTTCATGTTTAGACAAGCAGCTGTAAACTGCAGGGGTTCATCTAAGCTCTCACCACTTTGTTTATCCTGCTGCTAACCAGGCATGGAAACAAACAATGCGGTTGTCCTAATGCTTTCTATTCCTGCCTGGACTGAAAGGAACCAGCTCTTCCCTTTTTCGAGAGGCTTTCATGGGGCACCCAGTAGACAATTACACAATTACAGGCACTGACACCTGTTACAGCACTGGATGCACCCAAATTGCTCACTGGGCCTTAAGGCAAATGTGGTCTGTGTGTTTGCTTTGAAAAGCGATGGATCTAAACACCATGCTAAAGTCTGCAATTCCGCTGATTCTAATCTAATTCTAATCTTAATTTCCTTGCAGCTGACCTCTTGGAATATTAATCTTACTTATCTTTCTCACACTGGAGACAAGGTACTGCCAAGAGCTCAGGACTGAACCAGCAGATCAGGTGTTCCAAACTGATTTGCAGGCTTCACCTGCAGAGCCCCTGAGACCTTGGTACAAAGCGTGTTGCTTTGCTTTCACTGTCTTCAGTTTTGCAAGGCTTGTTGGACTTGTCTTAATCAGTACATGCAGGATCTGAGCATGCTTTTGGCCCAGTATCGCCCCAGACACCCCTGATCAATCTCTCTAGTCTTTCCTCAAGTGCAACAACAGTCATTCATCAACAACAGAAAAATGACAGGCACAACACAGCATTATCAAGTTATAAACGACATGGAAAGAGTTGATGAAGATTCCGCCTCTCATAATATTGTAACTCTGGGTAAAGTACTGAAGTGGGTGGGCTGTAGGTGCCAGTGTATATAATCTGAAGGCACATGGGACCACCACCTTGCTGAAACTAAACAGGTCTAGATCTGATCAGTGCCTTCAATGTTGGGCTCTATTATGCAAGAAAGGTTGGAAATAAACTTAAGTTTTTTTTTTTAAATGCTTCAAAGCAGAGAAAAGGAAGCACTATTTCACTCGATGCACTTACAAGGTTCAGTGCCACCAAGGCACAATGATGACTACTGGCTTAGGTCGTTTTAATATATTTCACAAATGCATGGAGGAAGATCAGTCTACCAGCAACTATTAATCATAATTCCTACAGAACTTTCCCATCTAGAGGCAGTCTAGCTTGGGGGCGGGGGGAACAAAGGGAGGTTGTTGTCTTCAGGTTTTCCTGGATGGCTTCCCAGAAGCATTTGTTGAGCTGCTTTGAGGAAACAATGCTGGACCAGGCAGATCTTTTGGTCTAATGCAGCACAGCTCTTCTTACAGTTTCAAATAAAAGTGTGCAGTGAAAATGTTTTCACTTTCCTTTAATGCTGGGAACAGTAGGGCAAGGAGTGCAGCTCTGGAAGTTCCCATGCATCACCAGGCTTCCTGATCAAGGCATAATTTCCCGTAATTTTTCAGCCACTAGACAAAGCAGAATTGTCTACAACTGTTCTATGACCAGCAATAGCCATGGCCTCTGGAGACATTTCCTCTTATTCCTTTCAGGAATAAGGCTTTTCCTCTGCAAATCTGTCCAATCAATGACGACTTGGCATGGATGAGAAAATGGTCAGAGGCTGTAGCCAGGGAGTGGTTGCCAACATCATATGCCCTGCTTGCAAACATCTGCTGTAGTTCTGCTGAAAGCCAGGTTCTGAATTCCATGGGCATTTTGGTTTGTTCCAACAAGGCAGTTCTTAGTTAGTGTGTCAGACCCCACCCACCTGTCTCATTGGGCCCTCCAGGGGAAAGGCGATAAGGATCTGGCCAGCCAGCCAAAATAGATTCCCCATCAATGACGAAGTCAGCCTCCTGCAGTATTCCTGGATCCATCAACTCTCTTCGGTCCAAACCGTTCAGCAACAATTAACATTGAACAAGGAGCTGGCCCATCGAAGGAATCAGCTGCCCAGACTCTTGTGGCTTACCTCAAGGGTGGTTTGCACAATCTTCTCCACAGAGGAGAAATATGCTTCCCACAGGAACTGGGTCTGCTGCTGGAAGGCCAGGATCTTGTCGCTGTGGAGACATCGGACTGTAGATGGAATCTGTGAGGAGGTAGAGGGGACGGGGGTGGGGGGAGGAAGCAGAGTGATTTATGACCAATCACAAATATATACCCAGACATACTGGCTTTAAAACCAGGAGCAGCGGGGGGCCCTCAGAAGTGAAGGGTAAAGATGTTGAGTCAGCCAAACAACCTGCACGGCAGGCATTGCCTGAAAGATGCATTCGTGCAGGTTACATTTTTCATACTTGGGAAGTCTGAATATTCTGAACTTGGGGCGGGGTGGGGAGTCCACAAAACCTTTGGAAATGACGTTTTGTGCAATGAAATAAGTTACTATGCGCTTCAAAGGGAGACTGCGGCATGAAACCACTATTTTAAGAAATACAATATTATCACCTATGACCTGAATCAAGATAGCAGGTTTTTATCCCAATATAGATGTTAATTGCTCCACCAGTGCCAGGAATTTTGTATTACCATTAGCAATGATTAGGTCACTGTACATTTAAGTTTTAATGTAATGGTAACAGACTGTAGTTTTTGCATTTCATTATTCTGACCTCACCGCTAACTATTGTGCAGGGGTGCGTGTGTGGGCACACACGCACATGCACACGCACACACACACACACACACACAAGACCTTTCAATTTAGGCTTGCACTCCATACATCTGATGAAGTGGACTCCAGTCCACAAAAGCTCATGCCATAATAAAAACTGTTAGGCAACTTCTGCATCTTATATTTAGGACAGTATCATACCACTTCCCCCCATACCACTTCCCCCAAAGCATTCTGGGAACTGCAGTTCATTAAGGGTGATGAGCATTGTCCTACCTTCCTGCAAAATGTAGCTCTGTGAGGGGAATAGGGGCTTCTGAACAACACTCGGCACCCTTAATGAAACTACAGCACCCAGGAATCTTTGCAGGGGGAAGATGGCTGTTAAAACCAGTGCTTTAAACGTACGGTGCAGACGGGGCCTTAGTTGGATTATCACCAGTGCTTTTTTATCTGGAGGGATGCAGGGGTACGCATAACCCTAAACATTTCTATACAGTGCTTTTTTCCTGGGGGTAAGCATACCCCTAAACATTTTGTGAATAGAAGTTTGGCCTCATTGAGGGGCAGTATTTCAATATGAGTAGGAAAATGAGAGTACCCCTAAACACTTTTTTAGAAAAAAGCACTGGATATCACCCTCCGTAAATAACTGCTTAGATGTCTTTCATTACTTCAGGCACCACTCCTGTCAATGCACCCTCAGACTAATGGAGAGCACACATTTCCCTCATGGACTCTTCAGATGCATGATCTACCAAGAAACAGTTCAGGCCAGAGCCGTGATGATCTCACAATCTCGCCTGCTGCTATACAGTAAGTCTACAGTGCTCTGTGTGAAAAGCACAGCCCTGCACAGAGGACCGCTTATGCTGTGCCTTCTTGTACCAGGCTGCCGGCCGGGCTCGGGTTGTTAACACAGTGCGGGCATTGTTACCTGCAGCAGGAGCCTCTCATCCCCTACGATGGCTGATTTGCTCCAGTCGATCACCTCCGAAAATGGCAGCTCCCAGCCGTTGCTGAGCAGCACTGGGATGCAGGCGGCCTGGATCAATGAGAGACGAGGAACAGAGATCAAAGAGACAGAAGAAAGAGAGCTGTGCAAGGGGGGGGGGGGAGCAGGCAGAAGTAGCTTTAGGATGAACAGCAGAAATCCATGCAGGCTTCCTCAAAAGCAAGCCACACTGTGCTCAGTGGGGATTACTTCCAGGTAAGTGTGCATAAGGTTGCAGCCTTTGAAATTCCTGCTGAGCTAGGAAGAGTGATTTAATGGCAACCTCTGTGTGTCATACAAGTGCTCTGTTGCTGCTCCTACACACTTTCTGGCTGAGCTGCCAGAAGATGAGCCTGTTTGTAGGTGGGAATCACACACACACAACCTGAACCTCTGCAGCAACCTAGTATAAAGAAAACGGGCTTGGAGAGGCTTGGGGAATTTATGCTCAATTGGAGATTAAGCTAAATAAAATATTATTGCTTGCTTCTGGGAAGCGATGTACTAGGACATCCAATTCCCAAGTAAGGGACGTATATAGAAACAGTGCTTTTTTCCCCTAAAAAAAAAATGTTTAGGGGGTACTCTCATTTTCCTACTCATATTGAAATACTGCCCCTCAATGAGCCAAACTTAGATTCAGAAAATGTTTAGGGGTATGCGTACCCCCAGGAAAAAAGCACTGTATAGAAATGAGGAGGGGTTTTGCTTCTTTTGATCAGGCTTCCCCTAAATTAATAGCTGGATGATGATGGTGATAATGATGATGATGATAATTAATACTCAGGAAATGACCTATATAACAAATACTCAGATCATAGGTTCACCTGAATTGCAGAGTTTCAGGGCCTTTGACCTCTCTCCCCCCCCCCCCAGGCCTCTGTCCTGGCCACCACAGCCACGCAATTCATCTTCCCACCCATTACGGTTTTCAAGAAAATTGGTAGGGGGTGGCAGAGAGTGGAGAAATGCCTCCATCACTATCATATACCCTCAAAGAGAATCCCTAAAAGTACACATCTCTGCTGATCCATTATTTTTCAGTATATAATAAAGATATGCACACACATTAAGCTTTAATGGCAGATCATCAGTTGATGAAATGCCACAATTTTGAATTAGAAATGCAAAGAATGCCAGAAAGTTACCATTAAACTGCTGGTGTGAAGAAGTAACCCCATCAAAGGAAAGGAAAGAAGTAGCTATGTCTTGCTTGGTTATTTTCCGCTTTCTCTAACTTCCTCTGTGCCAATCTGTTTCAAATAAGCCTTATTATCACTTCATTCACTAGTCAGAGCCAGGTGAGTCCACCAGTAATTTTGGTGCTTCAGCAGATGATGGCACTACTCCTGCTCTTGAAAAGTCTTTCCTGTGTCCTCAGCCTCCATTACACCATTGATTGAAAGGAACTGAGCTTGCTGAAGGCATATCTACTCTAGAAACTGTCATGGCCTCCACAAGAAATCCTAGGAACTGTAGTTTAGGAATTGTGCTGAGAGAAAGCACTGCACTTTCCATTTAAAGAATTACATCTCACAGTTTAAGGAAATGGGGAAATGGGAATGACTCGTAAAACAGCTGATACCTGCAGTGCACTTGAATGTGGTACATCTACACTACAAATTTTGATTGCTTCAGTATCATTTTCAGATAAAAAGAGCAATGAACGAAACAAAAACTAAAATTCTCACCCATCAATATATTTAAAAGGATAAATCCTCTGAAAAGCAAAGAGCTGAAAGAGGAAGTAGGGAAGAAAGTTTCTTTCTTCCACCTTCCTCTTAGAGCTCTCTGTACCTTCTGTGAGCAACAGTTGCCTGATAAACAGTAACAACTATTAAACCGGTTTATATCTGTAAATACAAAAAACACTTTTTGTTGTACCTGTAGTGCTTCTAGAAACCGGAAGGACCCCAAGCGTCTCCCTCGGGGAATGATGCAGAAGGTGGAATTGTGCAAAAGTTCCTGGTAGTCAAACCTGGGAAGAAAAGACCCAAACTTATTTTTCAGAAAGTTGTAGCTCTGTACGCTTCCCCAATTGCCTTGAACCTATGAGCAGAAGACTTTGACTGAACAGCCCTGGCAGGGGAAATATGGACATACTGGGATCAAATCAGAAGCTGGGATGGCTTTTGGAATTCCAGGACTAGAAAACTGAGGCACTTGGGGCATATGCAATCAATAGATCAATGTTAATAAATATAACAATACAGTGGTACCTCGGGTTAAGTACTTAATTCGTTCAGGAGGTTCTGTTCTCATCCTGAAGCAAAGTTCTTAACCTGAGGTACTATTTCTGGGTTAGTGGAGTCTGTAACCTGAAGCGTATGTAACCTGAAGCGTATGTGACCCGAGGTACCACTGTATCTGGAGGTCGCCATCACACCAGCTATCCCCAGTAGAGTCAGTACTGTGCTAGGTGAACCAATAGACTGACTCAGCATGTTTCTCATAATAATAATTTTATGTCCCTGAGTTGCCTGTTTGGGGGCTGGCGTAATGGGCGAACAACCAGCTCCCAGCAAGGGTCTCCAAACAACTACAAGACTCCAGTGGTCTCTCCTGTTTCCACCATTCTAAGCAGCTACTTTGAATACACATTGCACATCAGGTCAGGTCCAAAGTGGGCTCATGACGTATATCCTTCCCGTATGCGTTTAAGGCACCATGGAACAAAGAATGCACTCACGGCCCAGAGAATGGTTGACAGAGAAGTCGTGTGTGCTGAATGTGACGCAGCTCAGGTGGGGAGGGGTGCGGGAAGCTGAAGAGAGACAGAAGTTTCCACACAGCCCTGCTAAGAGTGCCGAGTTCCCCTCACCACACACATACAAATATCCTAAGTAGTGTTAGGGAGGGAGGTGGGGGCCAACAGAGGAGCTTTGTACATGGAAGGATTTCCCACAGGATATGTGCATAGTTATATTTCATGGCTTCTCTTCCAGGCCCAGGGCTGCTTAGCTTGTGAATGAGAGCGAGCGCATTCTCACACATGGCTTCAAGCAGCTCCTGCTTCAGACAGGTTGTAATGCAAATGTAAAGCCTGCATTTTGGACAGAAATGCTTGTTCACATTACAAGGGCCTGACTTAATTTTCCCACTGGGTTTGGGCCGGCCCTGTTGTTAGGCAAAAGGAGGTTGTCACCTGGAAAAGCCAAGTAACATGAAAGGGCTGCAAATAGTTATTTATCTGTTTGTCATTGTTTGAATCTCAGGAAGAGGTATTTGTGGGATTTTCTGCATCAGGTGAAAAAATAACTGGGCCAGTCAGCCTTGGTACTTGACTAGAGGTTGGGAAGCCACCATTTGCTGCTCTGCCTGGGCAAAATGCCTTGATTTGGCTCTGTCCTGGGCACAGAATCACCCAGAGGGTGCTTTCTACCATAAATAATATAGTTTGTTTTCTATAAACGTACCCCTGCAGGTTATCTGTTTAGGGTGCCAGCAATTTCTTTTAATATATCCCAAGCAGTTTGCAATTCCAGAGTGTTAGTTAAGTAGATTCATTTATTACATATAATGGATCTCAGGGAAAATGCAATAGAGGACTAAATGGTGTGAATTAACAGTATAATAGTGATAAATGCTGCCTTCCGTGAGGGAAGCATTATTCGGCATTTCATGGGAAATATATTTTTCACACACACACATTTATTTATTACAAGGGCTGTGTAGCCCCTGCCTCCAAGGAAGAACACCAAGGCAATGGGAAGTCCAGATGGGGCCCAACCATTGACTAGAAATGGAGCTTGCTTCCCCACTCCCTGACAACAAAAGCACTCTGCTCCAACGGCCAATTGCCCTGGGACTGCAGAACTGAAGAGAAATATGCTCTGGCCACAGCCATTGGCCAGGGGACCAAGGGCTGGTTGGGAGCTGCTCCCTTTGCCTCCTAGGAAGAACATCAAGGTAAGGAAGAGACCAATTTGGTCCCATCCATCAGCCAAAGAAGGAGCAACTAAAAGAAGCTTTCTTCCCCCACTCTCTACCAAAAAAGAACACTTGGGCTCAAGTAGGATGTGCAGAGAATTCTGATGGAAATGAATTTGCCAATGTTCGCTTATGCATCCCACATCTGGATCGGAAATCAATCCAGTGAATATAATCAGTTTGTTGTTGTTGCTTTCGGTCCAAAATGATACATAATTGATTATGTCCACTCCCCCTTTGCATTACATTTCCTTAGCATTAAAACATATGGAGTGGAAATTACAACACAATTTACACATTCGTTCATTCATATTACATATTTGTTCATATAATGTCCTACCCTCCCAAAGGAGCCCATGATGTAACTTATGTACGTAATTATGTCAATTACACAAGTTATGTAATCTCATCGCAGCAGGCAGCAAGATGAATAACAGAGCTTTTGGCAGAAGATGAACTGCTCTAGAACAGAAACGGTGGCGCATGTGATAAATATGGGATGGAAAACACCCCTAGCCCCAACTACCAGTTGCCCTGGGACTACAGAGTTGAAGTTTTAATGGTGTGGCTTGACACATGGATGCACATATGTGTCCTGGGAAAGCCAAGTGCTCAGCCTGCAGGGACTGGAGAAGTAAAGGCACGCTTAGTGTATCACTGGTGTTGCTGCTGCTTGGCTGGACAGGGACAGAGAAGGGTTGTGGCAAGGTCTGGGCCATGCAGCTGTACCAGTGGAACAACTAATCAGGCGCTCCTGTTGGTGCACCTGCATGGCCCAAACCTTACCAGCATGCCACCCTTCCTCTCCCTTGTCCAGGTGCTGTGGGAAAACTCCACACCACTGTCAGAAGTGGGTCTGAGACCTTCAAAATAAAATCTGAACAAAATTGGTGAAGCAGCAAAGAATTTATTGATTGCAAAAGTGTTCTTGCAAGAGTGGGTGTCCAAAAGTAGCAGACACAAGCTTATATCCCCTACACCCGAAGCGTAGGTCCCTCCCTTGTCTCCCCCTTGGGTGGTGACTACAAAGTTTACAGCCTATCATGACCGCCTAATTACCCTACTAACATTATTCATTATTTCCCTTATTTGGTCTATTTCCTTTGCAACTACATGCTAAGCCAAACAAAAATACCTGGAGATAAGTGTGAATTGATCTCTATACTTGTTGACGCTTGTCTACTTATCACACCCACGTTCTGACCACTACCAGATGTCAGCAAGATGCCTGCTTCTCTGAGATTGCCTAGCATCCTTCTACAATGCAACATTATGCCTGAAGCTTTCCAGTAACTATGGTCTTGAGCAAAGCAACATCATAGCCGTGGCCTTGTGGCTTTTATATGAAAAGCAACATTTTCATTTCTTACACCATTACTCTAATTTTGGCAGCTACCACCCTTGATTACCTTTGGTCCATGTTTCTTATGTTTTTACAACCAACAAGACAAAAGCCACAGAAAACACAGGTGAGCAGCAGTGACACCAGTGTTGGTAAGACACCTCTGTTACACCACACATGCTGCTGCCAGGTTGCAGGGCTTGGGTTTTTCATCTCAGTCTTGAGCTGGCCATGCTGTTGTTGTTGCACTCTCAGGATCTGGATTATTATACTGTCATCATCCCCTGTTAGCCGTGGCTTTAGATCCCTATGCATAAATCCAGGCTGATGATGAGGCCTGCACTGCAGTCCACTCACCTGGAGTCTACATCAGCCCTTCAAACCAGGAAGAACAAGGAAACTAGTCTTTCTGTTGGGCAAGTCAATGTATTCTAAACATCTTCCCCAGTGCACAAAGGGCTCTGTTGGGAATGTTCCTGGTTCCTACCACAGCCTGATTTTGGGAAGCCTGGAACCTGGCAGCAACCACCATGCTCCATGAAACACCCAGAGATGAAAGAAGCCTCTGTGCAAACTTCACAGTGAGAGAGGTAAATTCACTGCAGGCTGCCTGTGTAACCACAGCGGAAAATCCAATATTTACATTTGCTCTGGACACACCATCTTGTGTTCCAAACTTGTGCTCCACCAACAAGCAGCACAGTGGGGCAGGAAGAACAAAGGGGCCAGTGTGGGGCACGGCGCCACGTGGAATAGTACTCTTGGCTTTCAAGGAGGAGGTCAGCTCCCCTCACACACAAAACACTGAGGGTAGTGCAAGGCTGAACAGATTGTTGGGTTATAAAGTTCTCCAACCATTCCCACCCAGCCTCACCCTTAGGAAACTAGGGATCTTAAGAAAAACAAAAAACCCTCTACCAGTCTGCAGTCTCATAGCATAGTACAAAATCTACTTGCTTGTGTACATATCTTGGGTTGTTTCTTAAAAGCCACAATAGTTTCCTTAGCAGCAAATCTGACGACATTCATTGGACCACCATCTTATTCTGACTGTGCTTCTGGTTTAGGATCTGTTCATGCATGTGTGGGCTTGTTTCACTTTAATGAGGGATGGAAGAGAATTTTGTCTAGTCCACAATTACAGAGAGTTTCAGCTCATTTTGACATTTCTCTCTACTTCTTTTTTAAAAATCACTTATACTAAAACTGAAATAAAATTTTGCACAAACTTTAAATTGTGTAAAATTGCAGATTTTTCGATTTCAAAACTTGTCAAAAACACTTCCACTGTTAGAGGCAATATGTTTCTGAACACCAGTCTCTGGAAACCACAGAAGGGGAGAGTGCTGTTGAGCTCAGGTCCATCTTGTGAGCTTCCCAAGGGCATCTGGTTGGCCACTGTGAGAACAGGATGCTGGACTAAATAGGCCACTGGACTGATTCAGCAAGATCTTTGCATGTTCTTAAAGTGAACTGACCTGACTCACAGTTCCCAAACTTAAAGCTGGATTAGAACACAGTTATCAATCAAAGTGCACGTGCCTCTGAACTCTGGGAATCAAAACACTGTGAGGGGAATCGGAGGCCTCCTCACAACTCTCAGCACCCTTAACAAACCACAGCTCCCAGAATGCTTTGTGGGAGTCATGAATGTCTATGATTGCTTTAAAGGCATGGTGTGAACGTGGCCCTGCCCTAAGCATGCAGCAGCAAAAAAGGCCCCCACACTAGCCACTTCAGGATGTGAGCGACTAAATGACTTACGATGTTCAAAAGGTTGTTTTTTTAAAGAATGGACTGAGTCAGCGCTGGAGCCCTTGGACTGCCTTGTAAGTACTTCTGTTTCTTTATTTTATATTTGCGTTTCTACACAGACCCTAAGGATCCTCCCTTTTAAAATCCACACAGAAGCATGTACAATCGGGATGTACATGACCAAAATGGCTAGTCCATCCCTAATCTCACCACAGTGAGGAGGACTACCGTCAGGTGCCTTCTCGGTCTGTTTTCTATGTGCTGCTAACAGATTATGGGCAACTTCAAGGCCCCTCTTGCTCTCCCCTCTTAGGAGTTCCTTCTTTTTAAATCAGATTTAGGCCCAGCAGCATTCAAACAGAGGATGCCATCGGTAAAGTAGGAGACAGTGCCCACCACCCTGTTAACTATTCTCATATCTGCACCCCAACTCCTAGCTTGTTAAAATGGTAAGGGAAATGTGTGGCACCTGAAAAGGTTTTTTAGAAGAACCCTATTCCCCCCACAGAGCACCTGTTCTCATAGCAATTTTAACAACCAATTTGCTTTCCCAGAGAACTCTGGGAATTGTAGCTCTCTGAGGGGAATCGGAGGCCTCCTAACAGCTCTCAGCACCCTTAACAAACTACAGTTCCCAGGATTCATGGGGGGGGGAGGCATGACTGTGGTATGATAGTGCCTTAAATGTATGGTGTGAAGATGGCTTTACACACATGTAAGCAGCGTGAGTTTCTCTTGAGTCACAAACCTACACCTACAAAAATGGCCCTGAGAAATGGCGCAAGTTGCAAGTGACTGCCGGCAGACCTTATGGCAGTACCAGTGGAGCCCTGGGCAGGAGCAGAAAGACGTCTCTGTGGCCAGAATGCCCCTTTGCAGAACCAACGTCAAGCTGTTGGCGGGTATCCAGCAGTCTCTACAGCTGCCAGTTCTTTGGCCGACATACCACACCAGAGTGATCCCGAAAGCACTCCACAGTTGGCAGGCCTGACGCGATATTTCTTTTGGAGCAGTTCCTTTGCTTGTTGGCTGGCACTAACAGCTCACAGCCTTTCCAAGCCTGCTAAAAGGGGCTGAAATCTGTGTTTGCTCCGTGGAACATCCTGTGTTTGGGGAAAAGGACCATCAATAAAGTCCCTCCTTTAAAGAGCTGTGCTCTGAACCTCTGTCCCACAAAGGCCCCAGGCAGATTTGCTGAACATTTTAGCATAGTAATGTATGTGTGTGACAGTGTGTGATGAACAGCAGCATTTATTTATGTTATTTATAAAAGTATTTATATACCGCCCTTTCATAAAAATATCAGGGCAGTGTACAGCAATATAAATTTTTTTTTTAGAAAACAAAACTTTAAACCCTGGCCTGGTAATATGCTTTGGCCTCTGCCTTTGGTCAGCGAGTCAAAGCAGTTATATATCCCGGCCTCATCTTGCCCCCAACCAATTCAACAAAAAAGGAGTAGCAGCGGAAAGCTGACTTCTCCCCTCCTTGCCATAAAGAATACAAAGATGTTACTAAGAACCAGTGCCCGAGTTTTGTTTATACTCACAGTCCATCAGTAAAACTAGATCAAAAGTTGTACTACACTTTAGAACCCCCTGCCTATTGACACCAGGCAGGCACCTTCCCTCTGCTTTCTTATGGCACCTGGTTAAAACATTTTTGCGTAGGCAAGCCTACCCAGGCATGTAGAAGTTATGTGCATTTTATTTATTTTTAGCTACTGTTGATTTTAATCTTTTGAATACTGGACAGCTGAATCTTAATTCAGCACGTCAGAGGGCACTGACATTCACTAACCACTCTTCTTGACACCTGCTTGCTGCTCACTCACACAGACATTGCAAGGACACCACAGTGCATTATCTCAGTTGAGAGCTGTTGGGGGCTGTATTCTAGTAAAGCAGGAGGGGCCAGAAGCCAAAGTGGGCAAGGCCAGAGAACATGGTGAAAATGAGGCACGCACACACAGACAACGTGTTATGAGGGGTTTTTTGGTGGAGAGGTAGTCTGTCTCCCTTCTGATTCCTGAAACAGCCAAGCTAGCTTCCTAGTGAGGCAATTGCCTAGGTAAGGGGCCATTAAGGGAATAAAGGAAGCAGAAAATGGGTTGAGGGCTCCTCCCTCAACTGGTTGGTAGTTAGAAAAAGAAGGATGAGAGCTGAGAGTGGAGTGATGTGAGCCAGAAGCAAAGCAGCAAGCTAGGAAGCAAGAGAGTCAGAGCAATGCTTGGTTTCTATTTGAATCCTTCTTGGTGCGTTAATGCTGTGAACCCTCCATTGTAGGCTCAAACTGTAGATATGTGTAAATAAACCTTATATTGTAAAGACACCACTGTCTGCACTCAACCTCATTCCAAAGGAAACACAAACTCTAGTTAATTCCACCTGGAACCCCAGGAATCTCACACTGCTCGGAGATTGGGGTGGCATGCAACAGTACTTTATAACATAGCTTCTCAGGCCCAGGAGGAATTAGTACTCTTGTCACACAACTACAATATTTGCTTAACAGAATGCATTCTGCCTCCCAACCCCCGCCCTTTCAAATGGAGACAATGATTCATATTGATGGCACCCAGTATAAATGAAGAAACAGGTATGGACAGATAAGCCTTTTTCCATACTGTGTCACAGACTTGATTATAGTTGTGGTCCATCCCATGTTTTGCAGATTTTAAAAATGCATGAAAACCCCAAATTTAACCTGCATGCATTTAACTTGCATTTTATCTGTGTTCTTCCCCTAAAATGTTCTGCTTTTCAGTACGTTTCCCCCCAAAAAAATTCCTCAAAAAATACAGTTTTGTGCACCCTCCCCCAATGAAATTGCATCATATAATTCAGAGAAGTGTATAGTCTGTGTGACAGCTGCGTTCTGATCCACATATAAATCCATTGCTGACATTTAGATCGGTTCGCTTTAAAATGCAGACCAAACACATTTCACCTCCATCTCTGTGAAGAAACAGCTCAGCTGCTCCTGCCATCAGCATGCGAGACTAGGAGGGATTTCTGCAAGACCCAACATCCCTGAGGAGTGTCCTTCCCTGACTTGTACTTGTAATAATCTGTGGCCTAATTCGAGGTCTCGTTGAGCAAAGGTAGCTGTGGACAGAAGTAGCTGGGCCAGCCTCACTTTTCATGCATTTTAACAGAATAGGAAAGGACCTGAAAAGAACCTAAATTCTTTCCCAACCATCACAGGCCCCAAGGAAACTACAAGGATGTAGGCCGCTGTTTGTTTGACTGTTCCTTAAAAACAAAAAGTACAGAAAAGGAGCGGAAGAGGTGAAACCTCCATTCTGGCTAGCTGTAGAAGCACCAATGCAACAAGGTGGAGTTTTGCTCAGAGGCAGGTCTGAGAGAGCAGACATTCTCAAACTAAGAACATAGAGCCTGATGGATCAGGCCAGTGGCCCATCAAGTTCAGCATCCTGTTCTCACAGTAGCCAGCAAATGCCTGTAGGAAACCTGCAAGCATGAGCTGAGAAAATCCTTTTGTCTGTCCTGAATCTACTGCAATTTTATTGGGCACTCCCAAATTCTAGAATAAAGGGAGTCCTCTCAGGCACTTTAGGCTGATTGACATCAGACCCTCCAAGTGTCCCTATTTTTCAGGGTCAGCTCCAGATTTACAGAAGCCGCTCTGGTTTCTAATTTGATCTTGGAATGTCCCGCTTTTTCTTAGGATGTCCCAATTTTCATAAGAGAAATGTTAGAGGCTATGGAATTATCTGAACCCTGAGCCAAGGAGATAAGTAACTATATAACCTTTAGAAGACAACTGAAGGCAGCCCTTTATAGGGAAGTTTTTAAATGTGTAATGCTTTATTATGTTTTTATATATGTTGGAAGCTGCCCAGAGTGGCTGGGGCAACCCAACAAATTGTTGTTGTTAATGTTTTGCCATGAGAGCAATTTTACCTTTACAAGACCCTCTTCATGCTGCCAGTGCTTTCTCTGGGTGGTATTCAACTTAAGTTTTACTCATGTTCATTGATTTCAACGGGTCTACTCTGAGTAAAACTCAGTTGACTACCACCCTCTGTTCTTGCTCCCATGTTCTTCACTCAAAGTAGAGGCTTTATAGCTTACTGTAGGTTACAAAACCCAAACCCATGAGGCACAGGAACCGTAAGCAAAATTCACATACCCAAAAATATTTGGGGCCTGTATCAAATTACAGATAGGAGCAGATGGTTGTGCAAGTTAAGAGCAGATGGAATCTGCAGGAGTAATGTGGATATTTAAGCATGCCCACAGCTCAGTATGTGCTTTTGCTTTAGTGGAACTGTATATTTCGCTCCAAATCCTATTTTGGTCAGAATCTGGCAGTAACTGTAATTATGACATTGCTGCAAAGTGAAAAAGTAAGGCAGTAAATGAGCTTAGACAGAGCTAGTCCCAATGGGGAGCAGAGGTGATGAGTGTAGGCAGATAATCTTTTTTGACTGCTTTTTTTGCTCACTTTTTCTGAACTGCTTTGTTGGGACAGACAGGTGGAGGGGTATCATCTGAAAGCTGAGAGGGTGTAGACCTGGAAGACCAGTGTTCAAATCCTCATTCAGTCATGAAGCTCAGTGGGTGATCCCAGGTTAGTCACTCACTCTCAGCCTGACCCACCTCACATGGTTGATTATGAGGATAAACTGAGGAATCACAGACGCCGCCTTGAGCACCTTGGAGGAAAGGTGGAGTGTATATATAATAAAAATAAAGGGGCACACTTTATTTGGGGAACCTGCATGCAAACATCTAAAGCCCTTCTCCCTGCCGATTCCTGGCCCAGAGGAACAGCATACTAAAAGAGCACTGTTTTGTTCTCTCTCTCTCTTTTTTAAAAAGCTTGTCTACTGTCTTCCTTTCTAGCTTCACAGCATTGTCAATGTCAAACTTAGAATTATTGCAAATTCTGACCAAAGTAGAATTTGGGGTGAAACATGCCATCCTGCAAAATTCGAAGTGCAATCTGGAGTTAGGAGCATGCTTAAACATTCCCATTACTCCGCAGGTTCCATCTGCTCTTATTTGCACAGCCATCTGTTCCTATCTGCGAAGTCACGCAAGACCCAAATCTTCTTGGATATGTGTCTACTTCACCAGCAGTCACTGTGCACCATGGGCTTCATAGTCTATGGCAGCTTTGTCAGCAGCTATTATGCACCAAACCCTCACAGACCTATTTGCATGCCCAGTAGCCAATGTCCCGCTGAGAAGAATGGCAAAGACCACCATGTTTCAAGCCTTCATAGTTCATGAATGAATGTGGACCTACAGAAATGAGCATGGCTGCAGGGTGAAGGTACAGCCAAGAGGCAGGGCAAGACTTGGGGAAGCTGGGACTGAGGTGAAGATCCCAAGGTGGGGAAAAAGAGAGGATGCAAGGAGACAGGTGGGGCAAAGCCAGATGGAAGGGGGAATTGGGGCCAGAGTTTGCTCACCCACTCAGCTACAGCCTGTGTTTGTAGACACAGATCCACCCTTACTGTTACTATTTTGTGTTCATCCTGCTAGCTGATCCGAATCAGAACCCAAGTTCTGAACAACTAGTAATAGTAAAAGATTTCCTATAACTATTCTTAGTGCAGCATAAGCACAAAGGCTCCCTCTTTACTTCTGCTTTGATGGAACCTGTTTGTTGATACAGTTCCTTGGACAAGAGGAGGTGAATGGGGGACGTTTTAAAGCTTTCTCCCTCTTTGACAGATCAACCCCTGACAATAGTTGCACTGTTAGGCAAAGTTCACCCTGGAAAATTGGGTGGGGCTGCTTCCCAAATACGATTGCTCTTCTAGCAGCTGTCACAGACCACCCCCACCCTGCCAACCCAGGAAACTGCCTCACCATGGTAATGGAGCATGGGGTCACCAGCTGTGAAACTGACCTGCAGTAGATGCAGGACAGACCAAACAACAAGAACCCTGCATCTTCCACAAGTTCTAGTGATGGCTGTGGCTTTAAGAGAAAAGGACTAGACAAATTCATGGAGGATTATGGGTGGCTATTTGTCACAATTGCTTCAGTGGAAGTTCCACGCTGAGAAGCAGTGTATCTCTCTGAATAATGGATGCATTGCTTTTATGCCCTGTATACAAATTTCTGGGAGCCTACATAGACAGCAATTATTGGAAGCAGAATTCCCCTGGATCCTCGTCCTGGTACAGCAGAACATTTCTTGTGTTCTTATACAACTAAGTTATGCACTCATGCAGAGGAAGATTGCATGTCTGAATACTTATCGTGGAGAAAAGAGGAAGAGGGGAATCACCTGTGCATAGAAAGAAAGTGGCACCATGGAGGAAAATTTGGGGCAATGGATTCTAATTATATATATATTCTTATAAGACTGGGAGCAGGAGAGGGCCAAATGGATCTAGGAGTAGTGCTAGAAATTGCTTTGGTCTTAGCACAGTTGCCACGTATTTCTCTTTAGTTAGTGAGACTGGCTGATGGCTCTCGATAGCTGGCCTTTCTCAAAGACTAGGAACTACATCTCCCTCCCCACCCACCACCAAAGGATGAAGTGATCTAAATGTCTCTGTGTGAAAAAATACAAAAATTTGAGGGGGGGGGGTCTGAGAGTTGAGTTTGGCTCTGTCAGCATCTTATGGTACCAGCTGGAGTGCATGTGGGTG
The DNA here is from genome assembly GCF_964270895.1 of Podarcis filfolensis. NCBI lineage: Eukaryota > Metazoa > Chordata > Lepidosauria > Squamata > Lacertidae > Podarcis > Podarcis filfolensis. The sequence continues at coordinate 63,710,986 of NC_139611.1, read as the reverse complement.
ATCTGCTGGAGAGCTTATCTGATGCTTCCATCCATGCTCAACTAGTATATTTGTAAATCAACCCAAATATTGCTAAGCAGCAACAAGCCTCAAGGGACCTCTTTCCAAAGGAAAAGAAACTATCCTCTGTCCCAAAAAGCATCTCACTGCTTGGAGGAGTGGGGTAGGCATAACAATATAATGTGGCACTATGATTACAGAACACCCAGGAGGATTAATAATGCATACAAAAGTAAATAAAAATGGGTCATGGAAGCCAAGCGAGTGCCAGTTCTCATTTTCACTGTTTCTACGCTTACAGGCACATGGGAGAAAGGCCTTGTGCCCCAGTGTGCCCCACACTCTTGGGCAGGGATGGCTGCCCCTATGCTGCAAAGCACCGCTTTAACTAGTACCCCATCAGGTATCTTTGTGCCATTAGACTGTTTTCCCAACAGTGAGGTATGGCTGCTTCTGATCATTTAATAACAAAGCAGAATTGATGCCGCTGACAGGGCAGGTGTGTGCATGTGCATGAGACAGAAGCAAAGAAACAGTCTGTGCAGAGACATGGGGTGGAGGTGTCACTGCTTGCAATTGCCTTGTGAGAAATGCAAGGGGACCATTCCACATGTGACCCTTTGTCTGCACATATCATCTCCCCAGTAGGAATGGGTGAAGCTGTCAGTTTCAGTTTCTCCCCGTTTCCCGTATTTTCCAATCTTAAATTCAGTTCTCCGCATTAGTTTGCAATTAAAAAGAAGAAGTCCTCGTGAAATTTCATCAGCATTTTACTACAAATTTCTCATAATATACAATGCCTGTGTGCCATTTTGCCTGATACACACTTTTTGTGGAAAATCCTTTCTCCTAATACAACACATTTTTTGTACACTGTTTTATGCACTCTTTGCCCTAGTGTGTGAATTTCTATACATATTTGGCTGGATTACAAAATTTGGAGAAGGGCAAATTTAGAAAGGTGGTTGTGTTTCCATTCGTGCTTTGTTTCAGAAGGTACAAATTAGGTCGATTCAGTTTTAAGTGCAAACTAAATCAAATTTCTCCTCCATCCCTAATTCCACCAGGCATATTTGTGTCATTAGAACATTTCCTCAGAGGTGAATTCTGACTGCTTTTCATCGTTTAATAGCAACGCAGAATTAATGGCACTGAGCAGGGGAGCATTAAATATAAACAACATTTCCAATAACTATGAGAAAACATCAGGTTTGTGGAGAAACATGGGGGAAGTCGCTATTTGACATTGCTTTGGAGAATATGCAAGAGGGCCACTCCACCTTCAGCGCTTTGCCTACACACCTGTCCTTTCCCCAGCCACTTTCTGCAGGGGAAATACTCTGAAAGACAGAGGTGAAACTACTGTATACTGTGGGCATATGTTCAAAAGCACCAGATCTTCTCTCCCCGCCACCCACAATTAAAATACTTGACTTGACCCTGCAAATCCTGGTCACTTGCAAGAAAGCTGAGGCTCAGCAGGGCATCCGAGTGCAATCTTCGATTTACCTGGGTCATGCCCTGGCCCTCATGTGCTGGCAGACATCTGAGCATGTAGGGCAACCTTCATAGCATCTTAGGACAGGAGTGGGGAGCAGTTCCCCAACCAAACATCATTAGTCATCATCATCATCATCATCATCATTAATTACCTGCCCTCCCTGTAAGCTTCTGAGGTACGAAATGCATATATAAGGGCAGAATGTGAAGCGGGGGGACATAGATAACATACAAAAATGCATTATGGTAGGGGGAAATTGTTTGCAAAAGCTTGTGCATTGAAGAAACGACATTCAAAAATCTGTTTGTAAGGGAACATTCACACCAAAATGTGAATGAATTTTCATTAGGATTTTTTCCCCAAATATCTGCAGAAATTTGGAGAACTGAATTTATATTGGAAAAAACTGAGAAACATAGAGAAGCAAAACTGACAGATTCATCCATCCCTAGTGTCCTCCCATTTCTGGAAAGAGGGCATATTTTGGGCAAGAGTGACAGAAGTCAAGACCAAAGTCGCAGGGAATGTAGCCAGCCTGTGCATCTTACTATAGCTTAGCCTCAAGCTTACTGTACAAGCAAGCAAGGGACTGTGGTACTTCAGGATGCAGGTATGGGAGTGGGATACCTGGATCACTTTGTGGTTGTAATTTGCTACCAGATGTGTGTTTTATAGTAATGTTTTATTGTTTTTCTCTACTTGGATCATGCACCAGTTTGCAGTTTTGAACTGAAATGAGTACAGAAATAGTTTAATTAATAAACAAAAATTTAAAATGACAGCACTCCTCAGTGTAAACCAACACTGTGTCCTCCAGATGTTGAACTACAACTCCCAACAGCCCCTATCAGCATGGTATACCGCCCTCCATCTGTAGACCTTGTGTTATTGTCAAGTTTACCCAGGGAAGCATTTGAGCATGCAAATCTAATCTAACCCCTTCCCAGGTCCTCGAGAATGCAGTCCCATAACGATGGCACCATGCACTACCCCTGCACCCCTTTATCAGCCTATTCTCTGCACTCACTTAGGGTACGGTTGGCACTGGTTTCCCCAGGGCCATCACAGCCACCCTCCTCCAAATCAAACTCTAATGGCCATGCAAACGATTGCACACCTCTGAAAGAAATAAAAAACAAATTGCAGATTGCTGAAGGGGAGAAAACATAATACTGGGGAAATGGCGTTATTTATTATTTTGTCACAGAAGCGAAGTGGGAACATGGCGTTTTGCTAACTCAGGTGGGGATTCTCTGACCCGGCAAATTCCTTTGTTGTACATGATGGATGGATCCCTGTCAGTGCTGAAACCTGATTATGTCAGGGGAAGAGTCTGTAAAAAACCCCCACAAAAGAGGAGGGGCGGGGAGAGAGAGAAAGAGGAAAATAAGGACAATTCCTAAGCGGTAAGGCTTGTATCCAGCTATGTTTTACTCAGAGTAGCCCCACTGACCTACATTAGCAACGTTCATTAATTTGAGTAGTCCAGTTCTCAGCAGGACTAGCATTGGATATAACCACGATGCTGCAATCCACTTACCTGGGAGAAAGCCCCACTGAGTAAAATGGGACCTACTTCTGAGTAGACATGGGTAGGATTGCAGCCTAAGAAAGGGAAAGGGTCGTGACTTTTGTAGTCCTGTGCATGCTTACTTAGATGCAAGACCCACTGAATTCCACAGAACTTGCTCTCGGGGAATTGAGCATACAATATGCACCCTATATCACTTTCTGAACGGTTCACCTTGGACTTTGGGAAGTTTACAGTATCACACCATTTCCCAAAAAGACTGTAGGTTTTGGGGGGTTTGGGGGGGGATAGAGACTGGGTTGCAGTTCCACCTCAATCCTCATTAGTACTTTCTGGTGTTAAATTAACCTGGGGGAAACCAGTGTGCTCACCCCTGGAATGCGGCCCCCAGAAGGTTCTCTCTGAGAGATGCGGCCCTCACGGTGAAAGGGTTCCTTATCCCTGGGATGCAAGATGGGAGAGGCATTTTGGCTCAACTCTGGTTTGTACAGCAAGTGAGAAGAATCTGCATCAGTGTGTTCTAGTGATAGGAAGAATCTCATGGGTATGAGAATAGAAGCATTAAGAAAAAAGAAGTATTCCCATTTTTCACCTGTGAGATGCTGCAGGTTATATGGACAGCCTCACCACACCTCACAGGTTGTGTCTAGCAACAGAGGAAACCTGTTTTTCAAAGTTAGGAAATAATTTGTGCGTCACATACGCAAAGAAATATACGGATATTGTTGTTCGGTAGGAGCCTTTAAGCTGCAAAAGCCAGTTAAAACTCGATTAACCTGGCATGACTTCAAACTACTTAAGAAAGCTAATTTGGTCGGTTTTTCACAGGACAGAGATGTTGCAAAGTGATGCATATCCGGTTTGGGAATATTCACATTTTCTGCATGGCTGCCTCATGTGAAAAAAATGATGGCAGAAGAAACCATAGGCCTTGTGGGTAGGGGATGTCAGACAGTTCTAGTGAAAACAGAAAAGGAAGTGGAAATTGCAGTAGGTTGCATGTTCATATGTGGTCAAGAATGGAAATCGGAGAAAGGAATATGACTGGCATTCGTTCACACAGGTTTTTTTGGTCAGGTCCACAAAAGATATGTAATTAATGGCTTTTTTCATGCTGTTTGGATGTTTCCTTTGCTTTAAATAGTTACATAACTTGTGTGAAATAGCAGTGAGCAAGACAAACAATGAAGTTTTTGGCTGAACTCTGCATGGTTCAGAAGCCCCAATTTAGTGCAATTCAACATGAACATATCATATAACACCAATTCTGTTGCAACTACAATGGCTGCTTGTATGTTTCCAAGCTCAGTTCAAAGTGCTGGGGGTTTTTTATGTATAAAGCTATTTACAGCTCAGGAACCCAAAATCTTCCAGAATGCCTATCCCAGTATAGGTAAAAAGGTACCTTTATCTCAGTACTGTATGAAACATACCCAGGCCCTTCAATCTTCCTCTCAGGTCCTGGAGGGTGGTGACAAGGGAGAGGTTCCTTTCAGTTGTGGCTCCCCATCTATGAAAGGCTCTCCCCAGTAAGATGCACCTGGCACCTTCATTCACATACAGTGGTACCTCGGGTTAAGAACTTAATTCGTTCTGGAGGACTGTTCTTAACCTGAAACTGTTCTTCACCTGAGGTACCACTTTAGCTAATGGGGCCTCCCGCTGCCACCGCGCCACTGCTGTGCGATTTCTGTTCTCATCCTGAAGCAAAGTTCTTAACCTGAGGTACTATTTCTGGGTTAGCGGAGTCTGTAATCTGAAGCGTCTGTAACCCGAGGTAGCACTGTAGTTTCAGTCTCAGGTTTTTGATAAAGATTATGTTGTTTTGTTACTAGTGCCAAAGTGTCCTGTGGCTGTTACGGAGGTTTTTTCGTTCTGATTTTATGGTATAATGTATTTACATCTGCGATGTCAACCACTGGAAGCCTTTGGGTAACAAGTAACTAATCCCTGTCTTCTTACATTCCTATTTGTAGGTCAGGAGATGTGTGGGGCTCTTGAGCATCCCTCATCAGGGTCCCTGCCCAAACCCTACCAGCTCTTTTAATCCAGGCTCTATAAAACAAAGCTGGATCTACACATGTAGGAGAATGAGATAGTATAATCCTAACGTGGCAGAACTGTCTGTACCACTTCAGACTGCAGAAATAGAACCACATTTACCCTGCATGTAAAAAATAAATAAAACCTAGGACAAGAGAAGAAGGACTGGACTAGAATCTTTCTTCCAGATGCACTAGACTAGTTATTTGCTTGCAGGGAAATTATTTGTTTATCGTACATTATGAGAGAGCATTAAAAATGGTATCTGCTTTACAATGCAGGACTCTACCATCTCACTCTACTGTGAATACAGATCTGGCCTTAGCCACAAACTCAGTGGATGGTTGTAGGGTAGACAACCCACTGTTATCTCAGTTTCAGCCTCTCCAAATAAACAGAAAGGATAATAATACTGAATCAATGCAACAAGAGGGAGCAAACAGCTGTAAAAGGCATGTAAGGTAAGTTTTAAAACAGCTGTCCAGAAATCCTGTATCCTTTATTCCCAATGCATTTCACACTTTGCTTTTTAACTTTACAATGAAGCAGATGAGCTTCTGCTCATCTGTAAACACTGACTCGGTGTTTAAAATAAACTGAAGCTCTTACCAGCCGGAAAGCTTGTGTTGACAGTGTAAATCACAAGAGTTGCATATCCTCTAAAATTTCGCTTAAGAAAATAGGGGCACTCATATATGTGTAACTCTCTTATTCTTACACAAAGATTTACTACTTCAGAACACACACACAAACACACACGAGTGCACACTGAAATTAGCTCTCGTATCATTGTGTGTTAGTTAACTAATGTTATTCAGTTTGCATTTATCTGGAGAAGTCAAACCATAACCTCTGGTTTGCACATGACACTAAAACAAACCATGGCGTAGCTCTAGCTGGTGCAGCAGCAGCAGCTTGACCAGGGGAGGAGCTGAGCGAGTGTGATTTTTGCCCTCCCCCCAACTTGCTCTTTCATACTGAGCCCTGATTTAATTTAGTGTTAGGCCTATATATGTGAACAAAGTGTGCATATTTGATGTAGTATTTCCAAGGTTTCAAGGGCTTACGCCCTTCAAACGTAATTCTGTGCTACACATAGGGGGAGATCATATCGACTTCATGGCATAATGCAATCCAGGTTCCCCCACCTTCCCGCCCTCCCTATGAGGAGGCTCAGATGCATCAAGAAACCCCCATCTCAGAAATATCTAGTTCTGGGCCAACAGGTCAGTCTCGTTTAATCAGAACTCGCTTTCTCTCTGCCTGGAGATTAGTGGCTCTTGATTTGATCCAGCCTGCCTCCTTGCAGAGCAGGCTGCGTATATCCTAGAGCAAATCTATTGGAAGTGATGTTTTCATTAGAAAGCCATATGGCGGGCTCTTAACTACGATTCTGTGCTTTCTGCAGGTGGTCAGACAGAAGGTAGGCAAATCTGCCTGGTTTCTCCTTTCCGAGAGACCGGCTGCCACGGAAATGATACCCACGCCTGCATCTGCAAGCGAGGCCCAATTAGCAGGAAGAAGACTCACCAGGGACTCTTCAGAAATAACTCGCTCCTTCCCCTCACTGGTAATTCCAGAAGACTTCCACCCCCAATAGTCATGTCCCCAGTCATTTGCCCCAGCTGCACTGCCCTGCCAATGACCAGAGCGGGGCTTTCTGTCTCTTTGGGATCCCCTGTGAGGTTTGCAGCACCCTTATCATGCTCTGCAGGCAAACTGCTGAATCCTCTTTAGCACAAGAAAGCCATGCCCTTTGCAGGACAAAGGGCTACCAGCTACAGCTGCCGCCTGACTTTCAGGAAGGGCTGTAGCTCAGGGGTAGAGCAGAAAGTCCGCAGTTCAACCCCTGGCATCTCCATGAAGGGCTGGGAAAGGTTGTTAGCTGAAAACCCTAGAGAGCCACTGCCACTCAGTGTAGACCATACTGAGCTAGATGGACCAATGGTCTGACTCTGTACAAGACAGCTTCCTGTTATCCTCAAATCAAGGAGAGGGGAATTTGCAGCCTGGAGTTAAGGATGGGGAAGAAATTTCAGTCAGTTCATACTTAAATATGAACCTACCTAATTTGCTCTTCCTGAAACAACACACAAACCGAAACACAGTTGTCCTTCAAAATTCAGACTTCTCCAGATTTTGCAGTGCAGTTCTCCAGGCCAAGTGGTGTGTACAAAAATGCATATACTAGGGTAAAGTGTGCACAACAACTTATATTGTAGGGAAAATAGCTGTACTGAAAAGTGCATTGTATTAGGGAAAACAGCTTTGCAAAAAAGTGTGTGTCAGGAGAAATTTGCACTAAAGCAATGGTGGATTTTCATGAAGTTGTTGTTATTATTGTTGTTGTTGTTATTGCAACTTATGGAAATATGAACAACAAAATTTAAGATTGGAAATATAAGAAACTGAGAGAATCTGAAACTAACAGATTCACCCGTCCCTACCTGGAGTCTGTGCGGAAGGGTGTGGAACGTGTGGCAGTAGCTGTGGTCTTCAGTCAGCAGGGAAAGAGACCTGGATAACGTTGTCAAGACTGGGTGGCTGCCATTTTAGCACACAAGAGGATGTGTGGAGGGGGGTGTTCAGCAGCGGCACATGGGAGTGAGGCTCAGACATGGGGAGTTCTGAGTAGCAGTTCAGACCTAGAATGGGAAGCTGGCAGTTTGGGGAGGTGCTGGCATTGATGGAGATTTGGGCAGGCAAGATATAATGGGTGTTCAGCGGCACATTCAGGGAGTGTATCATCTGTGTATACATGTACAAAAACAGTGTAGCTGTACACTCAAATTGTAATTTGTATGTAATGATCAGCGCATGTCCTGTTTGTGTACCTGTGTGCATAATAGCTAAGCTGGGCTAATGAACGGCTGTTATACATGTCTGGAAATAAGAAATAAGAGCTCCGTGCAAAGTGCGCACAACCCTACTTAGAGCCTGAAACCACCTGAGATTATATCAACAATATAAGCTTATATTGGTTTCATTTGACCTTATTTTTATTTTTTATGATTTGATTTATAAGCACAACGAACATAACACACACACATACTTATTTACCACATACCGGCTTCTTTAACATATTTTTGCAGTGCTGTTCAGCACCCTTGTGTCACCCCGCTACCCTCCTCTTGCTCTTTGGTACCATTTTTCTTCTTCTTTGCCCTCACTGTCCTTGGCCTCACTTGCTCTTGTTGCCATCCCATCCGATTGACAAAATCACATGGTCTGCCACTGCCAATGGTGTGACGATACTCTGAGTAACGTGATCCCACCACTTTACGCTCATATGGAAAATCTGGTAGGTTGTTATTGCTAAACAGACTAAACAGCAGCAAGGGCAAGTGAGGGCAAGGACAAAGTTTAAATAGAATGCCAAGAAACAGTAGTTAAAGAAAGAAAAGAGCACCCAAACAAAGCAAATGTTCAGCAGGGTTTGGGGCAAGGGCTTCTCTGAATGTGTCTATTTCAAAGTGAGTATCCTTGGTGCAAACTTTGCACAAATTCCACCAGCTAATGCACACGGAAATGAGGGACGTGTGATAAATGGAGTTTTAAAGCGAGAATTAGTGGCCACACAGTACTTGAAAAGCCTCACCAGCAAAGAAAAGGGCATTGCTCATTTTGATGCTGTTGATCTGGCAACTGTTTGATGACATATGTACTACATTAACAAACGGCATCTCTGTTCCCATCGTAGCATCACCGAGTGTCTCAGCTCTTGGCAAGACAATCGCTCATCTCCTCTTTGCAATGATGCGTCTTTGCCTCCTCTTGGGCCTTTCATGCAAAGATACACAGATATGAAAAATGCACTGCCAGGCGTGCTTGGGCCTAATGTACTGAGATGTGAATCAAGATGCAGATGTTTTCATTAATGAGTGCATCCATTTTCTCGGCATTCCTACAGTACCTCTGCAGACATTTTCTTGGTTATTTCTCACATCTTCACATCTAGGGTCCAGAGGGGAAATGCCTTAAGGTGTTTTTTTTTTTAATTAAAAAAAACCTAAGAATAGCTCTAAGGACCAAAGGGGCTCTTGGAGCCAATGAAAGGACACCTCCAGATTTCTCAGATTGGTGGTTTCAATGGCAGTGTTAGCACATCACACAAAAGTGTTGTTTTGTGCAACCTGCAATAGCAGGAACAAGCCACAGCAGGCCTTAGACTCAAGCACTCTCCTTCCTCTCTTCTGCTCCCAAATGGCTGAGGGTGGCAGACTAAGTAGGTGTGTTAATGTTCTGTGGCTGCTTCCAACAAGTCCTATGAGGAAAGGCTGAAGGAACAGGACATATGTGGCCTGAAGAAGAGAAGACTGAAAGGGAACATGAGAACTGTTGTGACGTGGGGTTTGTGATTTCAGCTCTCTTGACATAATATGCTGGAGACAGTTCTGTAGTAACACTTCTTTATTAAAGCAAACAAGACTGAGAACTAAGGAGGGGAGAGCTACATTTATAGGGACAGGGAACTAGCTAGAAAGGATACATTTTGGAGGGAACAATATCAGGCAATCACAGTCCTGCCTTTTGGAGGAAACCAATAAGACAGAGGATCCAAATACAGCAGCTTAAATGTACCAATAGTAGCTGTACCCTCTGGAACCAAAAGGCAGTTACTTTACCCTAATGCAAATACAGACAATAATAATACAGATATAAAATCCTTTGACTCAATACACAACACGAACACTCTGCAAATGTTCAGCCAGAACATGTTTTTTGCTGCCCCAAGGTGGAGATGGCCAAATCTGTCCATTTTGCTTTCTCTCAGTTCCTAATTTTTCCACGCTTTAACTTCAGTTCTCCACATAAGTTTGCATACAAAATCACAGAATCATAGAGTCATATTTTTTGAAAAGAAACTCCTAATGAAAAATCAGTGCAAATGTCTCCTAATATGATGCGAGTTTAGTGGTGGGAATTTCTCCTATACATTTTTGCATGCAATTTTGCCCAAAACATTTTGGTAAAACCATTTCTCTTCATCTAAGACATTTTTGTTTGTTATTTTCACTCATATAGATGCACTTTGCACTAATATATGCAGTTCTATACACACAATACTTGGCTGGAGAACTGCACTGCAAATTTTGGAGAAGTGCAAATTTCTACAGATGGCTGTGTTTCGCGAAGTGCAAATTACATAAATTCAAATTTGATTGCGAATTGAATTGAATTTCTCCCCTAGTTGCACAAAATGCGCAGATTTCTAAAAAGCTACGGCCAGAGGCAAAAGTTAGTTTCACAAGGGCTGCTTGAGAGGGGAAACTGCAGGCCAAAAACAGGCAGACACAAATCTACCTGAGAGCTCGCCAGGGGGAACTTCCCGCATCCCTTTGCTGAGCAGAACAGCTGACACAGATCCCTACCTCAGATGTCTCATTTGCACCTCAGATTTAGAGCTAGTAAGAAATGGCATGGGGCCCTTCTGAGCAGCAATACAAACCCGTTTTTCACTTTATCCATACCCACATAAATGAGAGAAACCCTTGTCTCACCGACATGCTCTCTGTGGATGCCAGAAGAGGCAGGGAAGGAGACTGGTTACAACCACAAATAACAGCTTGGTAGTAAGTAAAGGTAACATTTGTGGACCCCCTGGAAAAAAGGCAATGTGCATGGGAAACAAACTCTTAATCCGCTTTTCAAATGTAAGAGCTCAAACCATGCTGAAGTGAGTCCCACTGTGTTCAATGGGGTTTCCTCTCAAATCAGGGCACACAGCTTTTCGAAAGGAGGGAAAGGAGCTTTGATACCGTGCAAAGCTGGGAAGAAAATGACTCGGCAGACTTGTGCTCCTGGCAAGTAGGCAAAAAGTAGTCCATGTGCTTTGCAACTGCAAGCGTGCAATTTTTTCAGGATGCAAGAGCATTTTGAAGTTTGGGACTTTAAACTCACGTCGCCGTAGGGCAGGTTTTGCAGTTCAGAAGTATTGACTTTATTTGCATTCTTCTGCTGGATTACTCTTAATGCCTTTTGTATGGACAGGACAGATAATGGATACTATGAAAACTATTCTTAAAAAATACTTGTAAAGTAAACAAAAGATGATAAAGAAAATGGAAGGTGAAATTTCAGTGGCGTTACTAAGAATCAAATACAGAACTCTTTCCATGGGAAACAGTGTTTGTGTTTACCTGTGTATTAGTTAAGTGTGTGCAACGGTGTGTGGATCTTGCCTCACCCACTACTGGAATATGGCCCCCCAACAGCTTTCCACAGGGGTAATGTGGTCCAAAAAAGGTTCCACACTTCTGGTGCATAGGAATGGTGCTGCCTTCAAAGCTGTTGCCCACCTTTGTCTCTCTGGTTTCTGAATCTCTGACTTCTGTAAGTGTACCCCCCCTTTTCAAGGTTCCCCTAGTTAATATTGGCCTCCTCGCTGAATAAACCAATCCAAGCATGCAGCCCTCACACTAAGCAGTGCATGCACAAAGTTACTTCTCCCACATCAACACCACTCGCACGAACACCAGAGCTCTTCCACCAAGGAAGAATATCTCTGTGCCAAAAGAGAAAGGGAGGTTGAGATGGGAAAGGGAGGCGTGGGGATGGGGGAAGAGTGGGAAGCTGAGTGTCAAAACAGGAGGAGGGGAAATCCAGCAAGGTGAATGCTCATTTTAAGTACAGCAGCAAACAAACAAACGCAATGGATTATACTGAAATCTCAGAACGACAATTACCGAGCGCGAGGCTCAGCTGATGCGATGGGGCGAGGACCCATTTAATAATGCATGAGGCGGCGAGTGTCTTTGTGCTGCTTCTGCCGATGCCTCCGTCATGTGGAGGAAATGAAAGGGAAAAAAGCCCCATCACTTCAGACTTGCCTTTAATTAATTCCTTGGAGTATGAGAAGGAGCCCAAAATAGTTACCGAGAGATGTTGCCACTGTACTCTGGAGAAGATGTGCAGCCTGCCACGAGGGCAGGAAAGCGAAGGCCAATCCCTGGGCCCTGTCTCTTTCCAGGAGACCCAGACACTGGGGTCTGGCAGGGCTGAGACTTAGGAGAAGGATGAGGGAGGAAGTCAGTTTGGGTCGTATCCTAATGCAAATCTACCCAATTTGCATCTCCCCCCCCCAAAAAAAGAAAAATCTGTGCAAACCAAAATGTAGCTATCATTCAGAATGTGCACTTTTCCAAATTTCACATTTTTTCCAACAAGAAATATACAGAAAAATGCGCATCTTAGGAAATGCGCATAAAAATCCATGTTAGTGAAAATTTGCACAAAATGCTTTTTATTAAGGGAAAGGTTTGCAAACGTGTGCATATTAGACAAAAAATACATGCAAAAATGGGTATATTGAGAGAAATGCTGGCTTAAATGCTGATCAAATTTCACAAGGATTTGAAAAATAAAGAATCACAAGTCGATGCAAAAAAGTGGTGGACTGAACTTAAGACTGGAAAAAATAGAAACTAAATTTGATAGATTCGTCCGACCCTAGGCAAGAGTATTGGTATCCCTTTTCACAGCACCTTACCAGAATGTTGGGACCTAGTATCCTATATGTCCCCCTTGGGGGCAGGGACACAATGCACAGTCACATGACATGTTATTTGACCTCTGAGGCCTACCGGAGCCCTTCAGAGCTTCTGGGGCTGATGGGAGTTGGAGTTCAGCAACCTGCAAAGGTTCCTCACCTGGGTTAGCAAATAGAAGTTTATATGGTCCAGTCAACGCCCTGGCTGCTGCATTCTAAATTTGTTAAATGTTTTATCCTTATTTGTTTTAACTAAAACTGCTTCTGAAAGCAGTGACTGGTTCTTCTGGATAGCTGGCAGCCTAAAACCAATCTACTTTCCTGTATCTGAGAAACACTGAACAATGTTTCTTCTCTCTCTGCCCCCACTCCCCATCCACGCTGCCATATGCAATGACCCCTGATTGCAGCTTTCTCGTAACACACACGGCCATATTCCCAGGCCACTCGGTTCCTTCCAGCCAAACGGTGCCACCATAAATGCCCTTGCCTTTGGTTGCTAAGAAGCCACAGGACCTTTGCCACCTCACCTTCATCCCTGCCGCTTGGTCGCTGCACTGCAGCCCCAGAGACCAGAGACAACAAGCAAACGGGATCTCGCTCTCACACTCTCGCTCTCTCTTTCACACGCACAGCACAAGATGAATTGGCTTCTCTCTCCTGTTCTGACAGATACATTATCTCATCTGGCTGGTTTCACAGTCCACAGGAGAACAGGGAAGTAAAGCTTGCTTTGCAATTAACTGATTGCAGCCTTTCTGCGCAGAAAGGCAGCAACCAGGATGGATAGGGAAGCAGTAGGCAAAGGGTGATTCCCCCTTGGAGGCAGGACTGGAGGCTTCCCAAAAGCAATCCATTTATAGTTGAAATTCTATGCAAGTTTACTTAGGGGTGCAGCCTACTAAGATCTACTCAGAGAAGACCCATTGAAATTAATAGACAGAAGTTAGTCTGCTTTGAGTAGGACTAACATTGGCTATAAGTAAGTCCAACTGTGTTCAGTGGGGCTCATTCCCAGACAAGCGGCCACAGGAATGCAACTTCACAATTAAGCCATATTGACCAGCCTTCCTCATCCTGGTGCCCTCCAGGTTATGCTGGACTGCAACTCCCATTATCCTTGGCCACTGGCCATGCTAGCTGGGGCTTATGGGAACTGGAGTCCAACATTTGAAAGGCACCAGGTTGTGGGAGGCTGTCTTAGCCTGTGTACCCTCTCGAAAAGATGGTACAGAAAGGCTATTCAAAAGCATTTCGGGAACTTAGTAGGATGTGAGAAATTACAGAGCAGCACCTATCTGATAGCAAACACAAGAAATAGTCTCTTGTGGTACCTGAAAGACAAACAGATTTATTGTGGCTTTCTAGACTACACCCCACTTCCTTGACAGCACTCAATCCATCTGATAAAAGAGGCTCTAGTCTGCCGATGTAACAATTCACCTGTGAAGCCTTTGGAGACTAGGAATGGGGAAGATATTTAATTCAGTTTGCATCTGAAGGCAAACTTACCCAATCCATACTTTCTAAAACAATACGTGAACCAACACAACATCATCCTTAGAAACTCACATTTATCCAAATTTTGCACTGTGGTACTCCAGCCATGTGTTCAAAATATGTTCAAAAATGCATGTGCTAGGATGAAGCATACATAAAACGTCATTTATTAAGGGGAACTAACATACCAAAACTCTTTGCACTGGGAGAAATTGCATAATTTTGTAAGCAAAATTGTGCATGATCGAAATTCACATTTAAATGTGGGTGGATTTTGGTGAGGATCTTTTTCTATTTAAAAAATGATGTGGAAATGTGGAAAACTGAATTTACGGCTGGAAAAATGAAAGGAACAAAAGTTGACGGAGTAAACCACCCCCAATTTTGACACAAGACTCTTTGTTGGTCCCCTTGCGAAATATTCCAGCCTCCTATCAGAGTATTCTCTTGAGGTGCCACCTCTCACAACTTAATTATCTCCTGTATCTGATAATTGAGCTCTGTGCCTCTGTAGGGAAGCCTAACATGTGGTGAGGCTTTACCCTTTCAAAGAATCCTCTCGAGACACTCCCAACTGCTATTTGATAACCGCCTTTATGATGATGCAATGCCTTCTTTCCCCTATCTTCTATCACTTAACCTGCCAGTATCTCCAGATTATTCCTAAACACTGCCAAATGGTTCCAAGGCTGCTTGACCCACACCTCACTCTGCCCAACGGTAGGGCTGGCCCCATCTCTCTCGCATTCCCCCCACCACACACACAATTGCTGCAATAAGTACGTAAGAAGAGCCTGCTGGATTAGGCCAATAGCCCATCTAGTCCAGCATCCTGTTCTCCAAGTGGTCAACCGGATGCCCCTGAAAGCAGGACCTGAGTGCAGCGGCCCTCTCCCCCCTTGTAATTCCCAGCAGTTGCCTCTGACAGTGGAGGCAGAGCATAGCCATAATGGCTAGTAGCCACGGATAGCCGTTACATCTACAAATTTGTCTAATTCTCTTTAAAAGCCATCTAAATTGGTGGCCATTACTGCCTCCTGTGGGAGCATGTTCCACAGTTGACAATGCACTGTACAAAGCAGTTCTTATTTTGTTTGTCCCAAATCCTCCAACATTCATCTTCACTTAATGTCCATGAATTCTGGGAGATGGAGAATAGGAGGCACTGCTGGTCTCCTTCCACCCCTACAGAGGAAACGGCGGGGGCTGCCCCTCAGGTCTGCTAAGCTCTGCACCTTCCCAGCATGATTCAGCATGGGCCCATTTCCTCCTGAAACAGACTTTGATTCCCAGTACAACCATTGGGCAAGGTTGATTAGATTCCCTGCCATCCCGTTCCTGATGTAGATCTTCACTCCCCACTCCATCTGTGGTGGACAGGATACTATTTTGAGGTTTGCCTCAGGTGCCAAAATGTACGGAGCTAGCACTGGGCTAGTTCATACGTTCTGGCACTCCTCTCCCTTTTGCAATTGTGCATGAACCTTCTGTTTGGAACACTCACCTCACACATGGCATAATGGTAGGGTGTCTTACATTGCCCATTCGATACCAATGTCTTCAGTTGTTCAGACATCCTGGGCCCTTATAGCTTAATCTCACTCTGTTGTTCTCTCATGATGTTGCAGTGGAGCCCCTGAAAACTCTGACAGAGCCCAAGACTACGTGATCTCCAACAATCTGACAGGCGCATTTTCCACCCTCCTGCGTTCACAGGAAACATTTGGTATGTGCAAACATTTATTTGGAGGTGTAACATTTAAGGCCTGCAAATATTTGAAAATGCAACCTTCAGGAATGTGGGGCCCATAAAATCAGGCTCATTTACCCTCCGAATCCACAAGGGTGAATTATTTCCTCACAGCATTCAGAGATCTGGTCACGGTGCGAGCCCTAAAACATCCTGAGAAGTTTGATTCAATGTTATAGGGGGTGTGCTGTTTTGCTGTGTCAGATGAAGAGGCAGCCCCCTCTTTTAGGTACTCTACAGCCTAGAAGTAGTGAACAAAAGGTGTTTTAGTACAAAGCCCATTAACCTGCTCTTGAGTACTAAAGCTTTCAAAAGAACGCAATGTGCCTCTTCATAACTGGGAACCTCGATAAGGCAATGTTTGCTAAGTTAACCGTTCCACTAAGTTCAAGGTGCTGGTACTGCTGTACAAAGCCCCATAAAGCTTGGGATCTGGATACCTAAAGATCACCCTTTATAGACCCAACCGATAACTGTACTCTGCAGGAGAAGGTCCATTCCCTACAATGCTGGAGTCAGGCCTCTAGCATGGTGGCACCTTTGGAAGGCCCCCCATTACATATTAGACAAGGGGTTAGCAAACTTTTTCAGCAGGGGGCCGGTCCACTGTCCCTCAGACCTTGTGGGGGGGCCAGACTATATTTTTTTTGGGGGGGGAATGATGCAAGAGCACCATGAGCCCCGGTGGCTGCTTACCTGTGTCGTGTGAGTGGCAGGGGCTGGCGGCGGCGGCAGCAGCGAAGGAGGGACGATGAGCAGCGCGCGAAAGGGCTCCAGAGAGGGGCTGCTTAAAATGGTGGCCCCTCGAGCACTGCTGCTGCTGCTGCTGGCACGAACAAAGCCCAACCCCCTTCCTCCTCTAGGCAGGACAGGGAGAAGCCAGGAGGAAGGAGGGAGGAGGAGGTGCCGCCGCCGCTGCCATGTGAGGAAGAGGGAGAGGGAAAGAACGTGCGTGCTGGCGAACCACACAGTGATTCCCGGACTGTCCACAGGCCAGATCCAGAAGGCAATTGGGCCTGATCCAGCCCGCGGACCTTAGTTTGCTGACCAGTCACCGCCTCTGTTGTCCTTTGGTGCCTGCCTGGTATTGAATCCCTTCCTCTTTCAACACGCCTTTAAAGCAGAGCTGTATCCCAGTCTGCATCTGCACTGGATTTGAATGATTTTATAACTGAAATTGGTTTTTATATCTGAAACTCTATTTTTGAAAGTACATTTAACAAAGAAACCCCATTCCCCTCCTCCTACCCCACCCCGCCCCAGACATTCCATGCAGGTTAGTATGTTCCAGTTACTTAAGTAGCAGGTAAGCTTATGAAATACTTCACGCTGTTGGTTTTGATCTCTGTCCAGATCGAGCGTCTCTTCCATGTCTTCTTAACAGGTTATTCCAAAATGAACCATGAGTTGATGGTGGCTACACTGTTTATTCAACACATAGGAAAAGACCAGTACTAAACTGTTTCAAAGTCATTCCTTGCTTTTTGTATTCCGCAGTGCTCCAAGTCCTCTCTTTGAGGACTATATATTAAAAAGATTTTTGGTACTGGGATTGTTGCTGCCTCACTCACTCAGGCCTCCCCTTGTGGGCTTCCCACAGCCACCATAACAGCCATTGTGAGAACAGGATGCTGGACTAGATGGGCCAATGGCCTGATCCAGCAGACTCAACTTAGGTTCTTATGTCCCTAAGTTGTTTTGTTAGTTTCTCCATTTGGGCTACATTCCACACCCTCTCCCATTGTGCCACTAAATTCATGTTGGTAGCCATCTCCCAAGGTTGAATAATTAGCAGTCTAGCAAAACTGCTTTTTATTGCGGATGGTTTTTTTTATGGATAAGCACTTTCAGCTGTTTCACAGAAAGCAATTTGTGCATAGAATTAAATAAATAAAATACATAATTTAGTAAACTGACCACAACAGTTTCTAAAGAATATTTCATAGAACATTTACTTAAATTTCACAATGGTCTGCTTGCATTTGTCGTGGAATAGGGTACAACTCAAAAACATTCAGCCATTCTTACTGTCTTGAAAGGTGTTCATGGCAGGGTGAGGAAAGCAGCATGGATTTAGATTGCAACTGTGCATATTAATATGAATGTATACTATGAGATTTCCTTACTCAGATACTTAACTGAATAACATGTGTGGCATGCATGTCTCTTATAAGGACATCAGAAGAGCCACGCTGGATCAGGCCCAAGGCCCATTTAACCCACCATCCCATTCTCACAGTGATCAACCAGGTTCCTGTGGGAAGCCCACAAGCAGGGCAGGAATGCAGGAGCTCTTCCACTTGTGTTCTAGTATTCAGAAGCATGCTACCTCCAGCTGGAGGTAGAACCTAGCCATTGTCTCTATTAGCCATTGCTAGCCTTATCTTCCAGCATCACTCCCAAAATTACAAGAAAGTGTAGACTGCTACTGGTGAATAGAGATAGGCCACGTGCACACCATACATTTAGAGCACTATTATACCCACATTTAAAGCCCTGTTACATCACTTTAACAGTCATGGTTTTCCCCAAAGAATCTTGGGAATAATAACTGGTTAAGGCATACCCTCCAAAATTTCTCCGATGAAAATAGGGACATTCTAAGGAAAAGCAACCAGCATGAGTTTGACCAAACTGCGGGAGGCAGTGGAAGACAGAAGTGGAAGACCAGGCGTGCTCTGGTCCATGGGGTCACAAAGAGTTGGACACGACTAAACGACTAAACAACAACAACAACAAGGAAAAGCAGGACATTCCGGGATCAAATCAGAAACCGGGACGGCTTCTGTAAATCCGGGACTGTCCCTGGAAAATAAGGACACTTGGAGGGTCTGTTAAGGGTGCCAAGAGATATTAGGAGACCCCCCCCCCCATTCCCTTCACAGAGTTACAGTTCCGAGAGTTCCCTAGGAAAGAGGGAGTGACTATTAAACCACTCTGGGATTGTAGATGTGAGGGGGATAAGAGTTTCCAACAACTCTCAGTACCTATAACGAATTACAGATCCCAAGACTGACAGATTCGCCCATCCCTATATCATGGAGATCAAAACGGCAGCTCCAAGTCATCTAGCACTGATCACTGCAATGCCTGCAGCCATGGGCAAGCCTGCAGGAGTCCCCCAAAACCTGGAATCAGTGCTGATCATTAATGCAGTCTGTGTACTCAGATCTCTGTGCAATCGCTATGAATTCCAAATGTCACTCTTCTCTCTGTAAAAATGGTGATGACCCCCACTATGTGCCAGTAGTTTAACGCTTTACTATCTGCCTGACAATGTCAGAACTTTCTCTGATATCAAATTTCATTATCTTTTCTCCCTCCCGCCCCCCCCCCCGGCTTCTAAGTAATATCTAATTTGTATTTTTTCTCTAGACGGTTTAGACGATTCAAATTTTAGCCTCTGAATGAATTGCATGTTTTGTTATTCTGTTTTATCTGCACGACTTAATGTTACAATGAACATTAAAATAATAATTTTTAAAAGAGCTGAAATCCACATCAGAAATACGTTGCTTGGTTACTATGTATATTCTGGTTCCATTTAGTTAAAACGATTGCTTAATGTTTTCAAGATCATAGCAGATGCCAAATTAAAAATTAGTGGATTTGATGCATTTATATACTCCACATTATTCTTGTACAAAAATGCCCAACCTTCTAGGGCCAGAAACTCTGCTTGGTTTATGGACTTCCCGTAACAATCAGGGAACAAACGAATTAATTTGGACGTGACCTCAGATTTCCAGAGGCTCAAGTTGTAAACCATCCCATTTTACCTCACCCTTAATAAGGACTAGGAATATCTTTCTGTGTTATGCTAATTATTGTTCGGTGATTTATGATGATGTTAGATATTTGTGGATTATTCTGTTAAATTATTGTGTTTTCATCATTTTGACCATTTTTTTTTATTAGTAAGCTCAATGCTCAGAGGTAGGAAGGGAAAATAATATGACAAAACAAATAAATAAATGCAAAACGAAAGATGCCAATTGTTCATTGTACCATCAGATACTCCTCACACCTACTGAACACGCACACCAGTGTTGTGCTGTGGTCAGTATTGAACTAGAACCCTGGAGCTCACGTTTTAAATCCCATCTCAGTCATGAAGCTCACTGGGTGAACTTGGACTGGTCACCGTCCTTCTGCCTAACTTTTTCATTTGATGTTTTAATGCAGGTTGTAAACTGCTTTGAGATTTTTTCCCCTTAAAAACAGTATAGAAATGAAATGAATAATAATAATACCTCACAGGGTTGTTATGAGGGAAAAACGAGGAGGGGTTGAACCAGGGAGGAAGATAGGATATAGATTTAATAATAAATGAATGAAATAAATTCCAAAATGAGATACAGTTTTCAGTCAACTTCAGAGAAGCATACTTGGTTGACTGAATAAATGCAAGAAGGAAGAGAGGGAAGGGGATACTTTCTCCTGGAGCGGCTGGCAGGTAGGCCAGCGCTCGGAGGAGCCAGTCGTCTGGCATCACAGTTTTCTGAGACAGGGCACAGCAGACACAACAAGGGTGCACTGAGAGACCCAATCCAGTGTTCCTACTGGTCTGCTTGCACGGCACCAATCTGAGAGTTGTTAGCAGCCCGTTATTCCCCCTCACAGTTCTAAATCCCAGAATGGTTTCACAGTCCACCACTCTTTCCAAAGGAATTCTGGGAACTGTAAGACAGTGAGGGAAACGAGGGTTTCCTAACGACGACTGGTGCTCTTAACAACTCCCAGGATTCTTTGAGGTAGCCATGACTGTTTGAAGTGGTATGATACTGCTTTACTCCATATACGCCCACTTGATGACTTCAGTTTGTGGAACTGGCACATAATATGCCACAAAATGCCCTCTCCACATTTGTAAGAACTCAATATTTTAGCGTGGCAGCACCTACATTTTGGAACTTCCTGCCTACTGATACCAGGCAAGAGCCGTCACTGTACTCTTTTTGGCGCCTGCTAAAAACATTTTTGTTTAGACAAGCCTACCTAGTTGTTTAGAAAGCTGACGCGAGTTTCAATCTGTTTTTAGTCCTTTGTTATTTTAACTTTTTGAAAATCTTCCATTGTTGCTGTTAAATTTTCTTATTGATAATTTTATTGATTTTTCTTTTTTGTAAACAAGGGTGTACAATTTTTAATAAAATAAATAAGTACATAGTGCCAGGTGGGTCTTGAGTTTGAAACAAAAGGGCTGCTTCGTGCATCCACATTCGTCACATGAGGATTTCTGCATCAAGTGACGGTGTGCATGTGCAAATGACTCACTGGAGGTCAAGCACCCAAAGACAGCAATTTCATATTCCTTCTGCATCGTCTCAAAACCCAGTACAGTAAGCTAGTAGAGTCTGTTCACACATCTGGCAAGGAGCCATCGAGTGTTGTATAATCAAAGCGATGTCCTTTCATGTGTGAACTGGCAACCAAGAGCTTTTTCTAGGTTGAGTGTAATCCAATATTTACTACAGAACAATCACACAATGAAAGCATGATTCATCACAGCTGGAGGTTTGGTCTTTGTTGTTGTTTGTTTTTTAAAGAATCCTGTCCAAGAAAAATAGGAGCAGGTTCTCTCGCCTTTCATTTGGCTAGATTATTTGACCTTTCACAAAGAGCTGCCTGGGAATCCCTGAATTTCTAGACACTTCACCTTCTTCCACCCCATCAAGAAAATTGAGTAGAGGTGTACTTGAGGATGGCGTGGAAGAGACAGGAATGATCACAGAAATTATTTGCCATCTGTTATGTTCCTTGAAACTAAGAGTCAAGCTCTATGCCAGCAGAAGCCTGCTGATTTCAACAAACTTGAAAGGTCAGCAAACAAAACAAAACCCCAGATCATTTATCCCAGCTTTGGTCATTCAAACCTCCTAGCTTTCCTGATTCAACATATATATCATGTGGTGAAATTTTATCTGTGTCATGACATTTTTGAAGCACTGCACACTCCCAAGCTTTAAGGATTTGGGGGAAGCAGGTACAAACCTTGATAAAGAAAGAGCTTTGCACTGTGGAACCTCAAAGTTTGACACGTTTATTATAGCACAAGATTTCCTGAGTCTAATGAAGTGAACTGTATGTCAAAGAAAATTATTATTATTACTAATTTAATTTCTATCCCTCCTTCGCCTAGGGCAGCAAAACACCAAAGTAGTAAAACAATGCCATGATAAAATAATATAAAAACATTTTGAAAACATTTTGAAAAAAATTAAAACATCTAAATTGTTTAAAAGCAGGCAGAGTTCAAAACAGCTAATAATTTCAAGGCACTAGCACCTTGAAGTGGGCCTAGTAGCTCACTCCGTGCTTTCAGAACCGGTAACACAGGGTCCTGTCAGACTGCGCCACTAACCGGCCTAGCAGCTGCATTCTGCACCACCAGCAGCCTCTGGGCTGTCTTATGACATAAATGTGCTAGTCTTGAAGATGTCACAAGAGTCTTCTGCCCAAACCTAATTTTTTATCAAAATGCCTGGATTTCCCAAAGATCTGGGGTCTAGGTCTTTTAAATACTTGAAGTCATAGTGAAGATTTTATGCACTTTAAACACCACTGATCCAAGCTTTAGCGCTGCCAGTATATTCAGCAAAAGAGACTAGCCCTCCTCATTATCAACAAGAAGAATTTTACAGGATGACCAGCACACAATATCTTCCAAAAAGAAAAATAATAATAAATCAAAGAGTGGTTGTACAAGAGAAAAAAAGGAATCAACTATCTTCCAGTTTTCAAAATATTGTTTGCCTGGCCCCTTTGAGTACCGGTAAATTCTGACTTGCACAGGGCCAGTAGCTACTTATAGTGTTGTCTTGCATCTCACCCAGAATACAATAAGCCATGGTTTCCCAAACTTGGGTCTCCAGCTGTTTTTGAACTACAAATCCCATCATCCCTAGCTGATGGGAACTGTAGTCCAAAAACAGGTGGAGACCCAAGTTTGGGAAACCTTGCAATAAGCAAAGAGCTCCATGTCACAATTGAAAGAATACTAGATTGTTCTTTCTAAGCTTTAGAATCTAATGGTCTGCATGGCAAAAGGGGATAAAATATTATTAAAATAACCAAACCATTTAAAGCAGGCTTCACCAACCTGGTGCCCTCTAGATGTTTTGGAGCAGAACTCCCATCAGCCCCAGCCATATTAATATCCTACCCAAGAAATAGAATAATACACCCTGTGCAGGCATCCTTCAAGACAGCAAAGTCAACATGCAGAGGGTGGGATTGTACCCCTGGCTGGGACCTCTAGGCGTTGATTGGGCCTTTTGCACAACTCGGCTAGGCATTGTGAAGAGGCTCTGTACACAAGGTCTGAACAACACGTTGGAGGTCAGAGGGTGCAATTCCAATCCTCTCTCCATGCACGGACTGTATCCACTTCAAGGAAGTCTGGGCAGGGCTTTGTTCTGTCTATTGCATGACAAATAAATAGGTGATTCTCTCTGTAGACCAGAATATAACATCTCAACTTGACTTTTGAAAATGGGATTTGTCATACATAAGTTATATCATTTTTTGTATGGGGTACCACTCGAGAATTTACGGTATCTTGGCTAGTCACCTAGTCACCTAGACATAACTTTGTCCTATAAGGTGGCAAAAAAATCTTTAAGTGAATAAACCAAAGGAAATTAAAATAATCATAAAGATCCAATTGTGTCACTGTGTGAACAGAATGGATGCAGAATGA
This sequence comes from Podarcis filfolensis, assembly GCF_964270895.1. Taxonomy (NCBI): domain Eukaryota; kingdom Metazoa; phylum Chordata; class Lepidosauria; order Squamata; family Lacertidae; genus Podarcis; species Podarcis filfolensis. The sequence goes on along the minus strand of NC_139611.1, from coordinate 63,687,470 downwards.
ATGCAACCAGAACTTTCCCTTCCTTTCTTTCTTTCTTTCTTTCTTTCTTTCTTTCTTTCTTTCTTTCCTCCCTCCTCCCCACCCCACATGCACTCCCTATGTGTATGTGCTCTGGAAAGTTGGCGCACTCTCCAGAGCAGATTTGGCCCTCAATCATAATCATAATATAATTTATATAATAATGTATTATTTTATACCCCCTCCCATCTGGCGGAGAGGGGAAGAGGAGAGACTCCATTGCAGAACAACTCGCAGAATTTCCTGGTCATGTCAGTTATCATCAGAGACGGCCCATGACTAGATGTTTAGTGACAAGTCACTTTCTTGAAAGTAGTGATAATCTTGTACACCTCCTTGATTATTCAGCATTTGGCAACTCACCCGTCAATGGTTAATACTACTTGGGATGGGTTAATGACTAACCCACCACAACTATTATTAAAGCAAATGACTGGGACCAGTGATGCGCTTAGGGCACAATCCAAAGGCACCCCCCACTTGTTTGAACATGTTTACTCAGAAGTAACTTCCACCAGGTTCAGTGGGCTTGTTTGCTTCTCAAGTGTACACCACATTACAGTAGCCTTCATAAGCCTGTCAGACTATGATCAGGGAGTCCGGTGTTCAAATCCCCGCTCAGCCATTAAGTCCCTCACCTACTGTGAGGATAAAATGGGGGGGGCACACACACCACATATGCCATCTTGAGCTCCTTGGAGGAAAGTTGGGATATAAATAAATTATACAACACCCATCAGCTCCAGCCATAGGCTTTATTACAGCCTCAGACTTCCTTAAGTCTCTTATAACTACTTTCTCATCTATGTGCTTAGCTTCTTCTCACTAAAATCAGTTATGCAGCTGTCGTACTCACACTTATTTGAGAGCAAATCCCAGTGCATACTGTGGGGTTTACTTCTGAATAAAGCATGCATACAATCAGGATCAGACTTATAGCTGCCTTACATCACCTGGAACATGATGGGTTTTTAATTGCCCTGAGTCATTTGTTAGAATACTGAGAACATGAGTGCAATATTTTAAACTGCTTTAAAAGAAAAATTCTTAGCATTCATTGGCTCAATAGTTTTTGAAATAATAATGGCAATAACAGATTGACTTAAGAAGCCCAGCGACAGTGAACAGAAGTCCAAATTCATTATGCATTTTAGATCCTGATAAAATATTTCTGAAAAGGGGTCTCAATTGGATCAATAATTCCAGAACAAGAATCAATGTTATGTCACAGATGAAGTATCGAAAACGTCTAGTGCCTGGAGTCCCTATGCCTTTCTGAAAATGATATGCAATTTATATCAATTTGCCTAAAATAAAAACATGCAGATTATCTGAAAGTAAAAGAGTAACTGCTGCCTGCAGTGTTGAACATGAAGCACTCTTATTAAGGCCAATTAACACTGGAAGCTTGCAAGTCACACAGAAACCTTCAGAAGAAAAAGAAAGAAAGAAAAAGAAAAAGGAGGCAAATATTTGTTTAGCCATCTGCAATATGCTATAGAAGAACATAAAAGACTAAAGAAGATAGCTTATGCACAGTAAATTATGCAAAGTAGTGCAGACCACATAAGTTTGCATGATAAAAATGAAAAGTACCAAGGGTTGGATAAAGAAACAGCCTTCCATCTCCAGTACTTCTACCCCAATCCCAGAAATATGGGCGCTGGTTGCAGAGACTCAGCACTGAGAGGATAGCACTCTGCACATGTTAAGAGGTACACTCTTTACTATCATTTCACACATTCCAGAGCTAAGCTCTGGCAGTGACAGCTTCCAGGGACAAACCCTACTGAGGAGTGGCTCAACCTAAGAGGTTTGAGCAAACAAACCTGGCAACATTCACACAAGGTTACGCTGACACATCATTACATGAGGGTCATGCTACAAATCCACGTAACAAGGCTTTCGAGATATCTTAGCTTTTTGATCCTGGAAATTCTGTCGCACTTGCATTTTTTATTTGCTGAGTCCTCTGTTTGCCTCACTGCGTGAACATCTCCACCTAAGCATCTTAGAAGCAAATTATAGGACTCACCCAACACATTTCAATGCCTGAGGTGAGAAATAAAAATCACACCTCACACATGCTTATTAAAACGGGACATGGCGGATTGGGAAATTGTTTTGCCTTGTTGGAAGGAGTATATGCTCTTGGCACAGGACTTCTGCAGACTTTCCCCGTGGATCCTGACCCATGTTGATCATAGCCACTGGCATCCCTCACTGCTGCCCTAAACTATACCCAAAATCTACCTTGCCTTGTGGTATGACCTGCCCCAGAGAGTCAGAAAAAGCATCTCACTTACTTTTCGTAGTCTGTATTATCCTTGTCACACCGCTTATCCTTGTGTTTCACCCAGTCTTTGCCGTGTTTACACGTGGTCAGGGAAATTATATCTTTGCCATTGTGGATATGATGGAGGGCATTCCTGGTGTCTGAACCAATACCGGTCAGGTACCTTTTTCCTTTGAAAACCAAGAGGTACTTTTTCTTTGGAGGGACAGAGGTCTTTTGCAGCCAGCCTCTCTCCCCACCTTTCCGGGGATGGTCCTTTGAAAACAAAGGGATGGAGATATCAAAACCAGGCCGGAAGTTCTCCACGTAAAAGCTTGCCTTGGCTAGGATAGCCTGACCAATGTCAAAGCCCAGGTCTTCGGTGTAATTAGGCCACGTGCCAGAATAAAGGTTAAATATGAGGTGGTTGCGGCCATCGTTCCAAAGAGGGAAACCTTGGATTTTTTCATTGATGTTGTGGACATACTGTACGGAGAGGTGGTCCCTGTCCAGAGTGTCAATGTTTAGGACAAAGAGACAGGCTTCTTCGGGATTGGAGGTATAATACCGCGACTCTTCAATGGATGTGATGATTTTGAGGTAACTTTCTGAGACAGGGTCCCCTCTTTCCAAGGGGTAGACAAAGACTTTGAACCCATGTTCCCTACACTTGGAAAAATCGAAGCAAGTGTCCATGCGGCATCTGCTGTTCTTGTAGATGCTTCTCCTCAACTCCCTCCGGGTTTTGAGGGACAGCTCAGCGTGGTCCCCATCATCACTTTGGAGCTCTTCAGGATCTGCAAAGTTCTTCAGGAGAAATCCATCTGCCCAGCGGGGCCAGCTCTTTAGCCCTCCAGCTTTCTTGCTAGAGAAGAATGGGAGGCGCCTGATTTGGTCTCCTCCAAATAAGAAAAGCAGAAGCCAGGTGGCAAAGAAAGTCATGAAAATGTATTTTTTCCGGGCCTGCATAGGTTCATACAGAACCCTCAACTCTTTCTTTGAAAAAAGGAGGCCAGGCTGGTCATTCAGTCGATCCAGAAAGGAAAAATTATTCAGGCAGGTTCAAAAGATGCAAGTAAATCAACTGGAGCTAAGCAGGAGCCCAAATCTCAAAACTAGTGGAGAGGCGTGTCAATCATGGAAAACTGTATTAACCTTTCCAAACCCTTTCCCATCTTCTCTCTCACACACAGGCACCACTGCTCCTTCCACTTTTTGAAGTTCAGTTTCCTCCTTTTCCTGTGCCTCGAATTCTGATGGCAACGCTTTCTTCTCCTTCAGAGCAGCACCGCTTAAGTTCTGCTATATGCAGCCTACCTTATCTCCCTGCCCTTTGAAGATGGCAAAGCATTACAGGGCCCGTTTCTCCACAATGCAATGTTTTTTCATCGCAGCTTGCAACCACCCTGAACTGAGATGATTGTTACTATTTCCCCCCTTGCAACTTTCTGGTGTGAGTCTTGTGCTGCTGCTTTAAATCCTCAGTGAGGCTGCCCTCTTTTTCTTCCCTCTTCAGATTTTAAAAAAACAAGTCGTCCTGTGCCTTTTGTATGTTGCTTTCAAACCACTCTCTTGCTCAGTCTGCGGTTGCAGATTTGTTTTGTTGCTCTTAAGTCCCGGTATCAGTTTCGGGGACGCCACAGCCCTGCCTCTTGCTGCTACGCACACCCCTCTGGGGAGATCACCCTGTCCTACTCTCAACAGATCAGCCTCTCTCTGGATACTTGACTCTGCAACCCGAGGATCGGCCTCTCCTCACACGCCGGCCGGGTCCGAATCGGATCCTTTGCCTTTAAAGACTCGCACCGGCAGACTTCAGCAGCTTCTGCCATGGACGGAAGACCCACCGAGCCAGGGGTTCCGGGGCCACGTTTCTCAGGCGCCTCGTCAAGTGTCAAGGAGCGTCTGAGATGCAGGAGAGGGTCCCGTCTGCCCTTTTCCCAGCGATGTCCATCGACCCCGCTTCTTTCTCTCCCACCCCCTCCTTTTTAGCTTGCTCAGGAGTTACAAGCTTACATTCCCAGCCTCATTACAGAAGCCTTTTGGAGGTCCTTTAAGACTAAGCTGCGTTTTTGATATATTAATCTCCTTCTCTTTCCCTTGATCTCCTTTAGTTTATATTCCCCCTCCCGCGCCTCCTTTCTCTCTGATTGAAGTTATTTCTGTCCCTGAGCGGTTCTGTCTCTCTCTCTTAAAAAAAAGAAAGAACAAAAAATCAACCTGTCACTTTTCTCCATCGGCTCGGACGTTAGAAGAACCTGATCCCCGCCTGCTTTTGCCCCGTGGGATCTGATCCCTCTACTTCGAGTTGCACTGGCCTCATGCTATGCACTGGGAGAATTCCTCGGAATAAATCCTGCGGGGCGCCAACCCTGGGCTCAGCACCCCCGCCGCCTCGCCGCACACCTAACTGCCTCTGGATCGCTGCGTGCTGCGCTCTCCTATGCCATTATTCATTCCGCGTCACTCTCCGTTGACCGGCCCTCTTGCTCCAGTCAATAAAGCAACAAATGGCATTCACCTCTCCTCTCCTCCATCCTGCATCTCGGCTGCTCTTAAACCGCTGGACCGCTCATCTCTCTGTCCGGCCGCCCCATCTCGCCTCCTGCTAACCAGCATCTGGTCCTTGCACACAGCGTTCCAATTCCACCTTCACAACATTCCACCTCGGCCACGCCCCCCTCGCCTGCCATTCGCTCTCCGCCTACCAAAAAGGCGTGGCTGCCTGATAACCCTTTCCTTGCCTTGAGGGGTGGAGGGGAAGACCTTGTTTTTTGACGGGGGGTGGGATTGAAGCCTTTTACATTTTTCCTCTTCCCATTGGCTGCTGTCAGTGCTGCTCCTCGTCGAGAAGTGCCGGTCCACGTGGCCAGAGTTGCCCACCACCCCGGCAAAACGGTAGCTCGGTGGTGGAGCACGTGCTTTTACAGGGCGGGATGTCTCGGGTTCAATCCCCGGCATCTCCAGGTTTGAAAAAAAGCCCTCTACCCCAAACCTTAGAGCAAAGAGAGCACTATGGGTGTTGTTGTGTAGACTACAGCTCCCATCCCCCCTGATAATTGGCGTAGCCAGGATTTTTTGGGGGGCGAGTGGCCTCAGTTTGCTATGTATTTTTTATTGATTGGGTGCAGCTGGCCCTCCCTGACTCCGCCCCCCCCCCCCCGGCTACACCCATGCTCCTGGGTGCTGGGTTTCCTCAGCCACTCTGGGCGGCTTCCAACAGAATATTAAAATACAATAGTCTAGAATCATAGAATTGTAGAGTTGGAAGGGACCAAGAGGGTCATCCAGTCCAATGCCCTGTGATGCAGGAATCTTTTGCCCAACGAGGGGCCCGAACCCATGACCCTTAGATTAAGAATCTCATGCTTTACCGACTGAGCTATCCTGGAACATCCATCATCATCATAATTTTATTATTATGATTTATGCCACCTTTCGGCTTTCCGTGGTTAAAGCCATGCTCAAAGCAGCTGACAACATGAAAAAAATTACATAATTTATAGGGTGGTTTCCCATATAATTCCCAAATTATTCAAGAATCACGTACAGTACTTACATACTTCTCAGAGTTGCCAATTCTTATTTCCATGTCACATGGTCTCAATCAGCCATTCACAGAATCTATCCTGGTCGTCTCATCAACCCTGCTTCATGTGAGCTTCCTTTAAAAATATGCCACTGACATCAGCCTTTCCTTTGAAATAGGAGATACACACTCCATCAAGTCAGGGTTTTAATTACCAGAGATTCGGAAGTGCTGCCGCATTTGATGTCTGCAAAATATTAAAGCGAGATCCATAGCTGTGTTTGTACTACAATGATTTAACTCCCCTGTGGTTGGTTGCATCATGGAAAAAGACAGGACAGTGTATATTTTACTAATGTTGTTGCTATTTGGCATGAGGATTCCTGTTCAGATAGCTCTACTATGTTATCCCAATAGTATTTTGGCCAACCACAAAACTATCTGCCCTTATGCAGATATGATGCTTTATGAAGCTTAAGGATTCCCCAGAAACCAGGATGCAGAATCATGGTTTGAAACAGATTTACAAACCATAGTTTGTGTTAACCATTGATTCATATTAAATCTACACTGAGGAAACTATCATTAATAAGGAAGTTTCCTCACATCTTCAGACTCTCTGCTTGAGAAGTGATAATCGGGGCCAGCCCTACCATTAGGCAAAGTGAGATTACTTCCTCAAGTGGCAGGTGCTTGGGGACAGCATTGGAAGTCCCTTGGCTGTACCACCTAAACTTTCCTACAGACATTCCCATCTGCTGGAAGACAGGCATTAAATCTAATGTCAGTTGTTCCTGAGGAAAAATGCACAGGCTAGGGTTGTAAAACATGTATCACTGTACATCTGGAATTTTAATCAGAGTTACAGCAACAAACCATGGTTAAGTGTTATATTTTGACTGGCCCTAAGTAGGCATAAGTTTAAAAGTTTCTGGTACTGTATCTGACTGTAACAGGGGTGGGGAAGCTTTTTGGCTCCAAGGTCCAGATCCTTGTCAGGAACTGCCTTACGGGCTAAATTTGACAGGTGCATGGGACTGTTCATCTGTCAGTCACATGATGCTATTATGACACTGCATGATTGACAGGTGTGCAGGGGCACAAACATATCAAAATCCATTTCACTCAGATCTTAAAACATTTTCAGCAAAGGCAATGATATATATATGCTTACTTCAAAAACCTATACTACACTTTTCAACTTGGCAGCATAAAAGTTAATTTAATACAAATAGAACAAGTTAAAAAAATCAGCCAGCAATATAAAATAGAAAACAGCATAAAAGAACAATAAAACAGCACTTAAGACAGTTTATTCAACCGCAGCTGAAACAGAGTTAAACACCAGAAAAACAGAAAATAAAATCAGCAGTTTTATGGCACAGGTTCTTAAATAGCTATTTCACTAATTATCAGTAAAGAATAAAATTTCCTCTCCATGCGACCAGGCACAGGAGCTTTCTACAAACTGATTTATTTTCTTCTTGCAGCCACAAATAACTCATATAGTCACAGGCCAGAAACCATTTGTGTGAGCGAATATTCTGTGAATAGATTTCCAACACTGTAGCATGTGTGTTTTCTTCACATCCCTCAGAGTTAATTAACCCTTCCCACCTTGTCCCATGCGCTACACATGAGAATTCTGATCAGACTAATTAAAACCTCCTCCCTCGATGGGAAGAGAATCTAACACTGAGGCAGTTAAGAGAGGCTATCATCACAAATTCCCCAGCCATGATCAACAGGAAGAAAAAGCCAGCCAGGACCAGGAAACAGAAAGGTTTTAACTAAAGGCACTGGTGACCCAATAAATATTGATAGTACTTGGTCTACCTACACCTGGTACAGGGAACCTGTAGCCCTCCAGATGCTATTGGAATGCAGCTCCCATCATCCCAAACCATTGACTATGCTGGTTGGGGCTCCTGGGAGCGGGAGTCCCGCCCCATTTGGAGGGCCACAGATTCCTCATCCCTAACCTACACTGAACATGTTGGCACTTCCTTTTATTGCAAACCCTCCCCCCACAAAGTATGCCAACAATATAGACCGTAGATCATAGAATTGTAGAGCTGGAAGGTACCACGAGGGTTATTAGTCCAACCCCCTGCAATGCATACCAATTGAGCATATATATGATATATTGAGCTATTAAGTTGGGCAAAGGCTTAAAGGTTATCTCAGGGCGCTTCAAGACATTTACTGAGCATTCATCCTGATTTGTTTGCAGGAGGCTAGACATATTAGGCCAAAGCAAGTGTTTACCCATACTTACCAGTGCATTTCCAGACCACTTTTCTTATTGTGAAAAGTCTGGTCTTTGGAGGAAGGGGCTTTGTGGCACCAGAGTGCCAAATCAGCTTTAACTGTAAAACCTGACTTTGCCAGTATGTGTTTGAATCCCACCCCAAAATAGGAACAATCCGGAAGGACCCTCACTTTGCACTATCATAACAACCCCACTTGAAGCATGGCTCTGTCCAGTGGAGGCTGGGTCTTGAGGGGATCACCCGAAGCAACTGCAATTTGCCCTCAGCAATCCTGCACCTGCCTGCCTTACACATAACCAGAAGTTGGCCCTGGCTGTCAGCTTCCCCCTCCTCCTCCTTCGCTGTCACCTCGTGGTTGCCCTTGTCAAACTCTGCTGGGAGGAGAATGGAGAGAAAATGAGAATTATAGTTGGCTCTGCCTCTCATTCGCTGTGACGCTGCCTGTCAGTGTATCTGGCTCCACCCTATCACTGAGCCTCCCTGTCTTCTGCCCTACCAGTTCCATTGGTCTGTCTCCTTCTAGTACGAGAGGAAAAAGTGACAGGTTGTGTGTGAGAGAGGTTTTTGTTGTTGTTCCTGCCAAGCACAGCTACACAGGGGATCTAACCCATCTGACCTGTCACCCAGCCTGCACTCCATCTCCACCCCTTTCTCTGACTGGAATCTCTTAGTTCTGCTTATAATCTGATAATACCATTCTTTACGAGATCACAGCCTTTTACCATGGCAACACAATTGACCTGATTTGTAGGGAAGGTAGATGGTCCATCCTTGCCAATTGGCACCATGCCGCTATTAAAACCAGCACTTGGCTCTCTGTTTTTGAGTGACATGAAATAAGGCTAAAATAATTGACGATGCGGGGGTGGGAGCAGGTGAAATTCTATCAGTCTCTCGACGTGGGGATCATTCAGAACTAGCGTTACCAGACTCTGTTAAAGATTGGGCCTTTCGCAGTAGCAGAGAAGGGAGAATTTGAGCCTACGTCGCTTCTTTCCTTTTGGTGCTGAAGTGGTGATGGGAGAAACTGTCTTTGCTGAAACTCTCACTCTTAGGCAAACCTCCTGAAACCTGATGCTGCTCAGGTCTACGTGCTGAGGATTGCAGCTTCCGAAGCTGAATCGCACCCCCTGTGTTGAATTTGGCAGCTGCCATCCTGTTGTGTCTGAGCCGGGATCCACCTCAAAAGCAGACAATCTCAGGGCCCTGCTCACATTGCCATTTCAAATGCCGAGTAGTCCAGCTTTATAAATAAGCTCACAAAATTATGAGCCTGCTATGAAGCTGTAGCCTTCATTTCCACGCTGAGCATGGAAATGAGCTGGATGCTGAGGAAGGGAAGCCCACCCCCCCATGGAAATGCAGGCTACTAGCCCCTCTTAGCCAGCAGTGCAATGGCAAAATCAGAAGGGCAGAGCCCCTTCATGATACTCACATCCATGTAGGGTTGCCAGGTGAAGAGGATCCCAGATCCTGAGATTTCAGGACCCAAACCTGAGACCCAGGGGTGGCCCTGGAGAAGGGAGCCGAGGAGGGCAGATCCATTCTCTCGCACTTGGAGATTGAAGCCCTCCACCTGCCACCTGTAGGGAGTCAGGTAAACCTGGAGACTTTGGGTCAGACTTCGAAGTCTGGCAACAAAGCAGCCATGTCCCTTCTAATATTAAACAACAATATTATATTTATACAATGATAATAATTAGGGGTGCATTGGAACAAGATCACCATGTGTTGTCTTTCAGCTAAATCTACTATTTTCCGTGCATGTACATGAGCAAATGATCTGGAGTGCTCCAATATCTCCTTTTTGGAGGGACTTAATTTGCATTTTCCACAAAGTTCCGTTGTGTGTAACATAACTTGCACATCGTTCTCTTGAAATGGAAGCACCTTGTGTTTTCAGTGTTCCCAAATCTTAGCCTTGGAATCACAGCAACTAGAAAGCTTTGCTTTCATGCTGACTGGCCAGCTCTAGGACACTGGAGACAAGGTCCCTGCAGGGACTCTGCTGCAGAAATAGTAACAGGTCTTTGACACACACACACCCCATCCAAGACCAGTACGCTACTGCTCTTAGCAGACTACTAAAAAAAAGCCTTCTACCATGGGAATTGGCAGGTGAAGGATGTAGCCATCTATCTCTGCTCTGCAAGCCTGCTTGGCTTTCCTTCCTCCGTGGCTATTTCTTTCTTTCTTTCTTTCTTTCTTTCTTTCTTTCTTTCTTTTTACTTACTTACTTACTTACTTACTTACTTACTTACTTCATACTCCACCCTTCCTCCCAAAGGTGCTAAGGGAAGCAAATGCAATGTTAAAACAATATGTTTAAACAACATATTTAAAAAGTACCTAAAAATAACTGCATACTCTCACAGCAATACTTTAAATGTTTGCAAGAACAGAATTTTTCAGGCATAAGATGCTTGGGTATACAGAAATGCTTTTAAATTCCTGCTGAAACTGGAGGAAGACAGATGCATCTCACCAGGGAGGGCCTTCCACAAATGGGGAACCACCACCAAGAAGGCCCTGTCACGGGTCAACACCATCCGGGCAACGCCCAGCAGTGGCACCAGTGATACAGAAACCAGGTAGACTGGGAAGACAAATGGAGAACGCTCTCCTCTCTCTACCAGCCTGCTCACTTGTCTGCATGGAATTCCTGGTCACCTATGGTGACCAAGCAGATTGTTAAAGGCACAGCTGCAGTAGCCCCTAGTGGAGAAACGTTACTGACATTATCATGTCATCCTATAGCAAGTCCATGTTCATACATATCAGGTGTGGGGAACTTTTGGCCACGCTGCTGGACTACAACTCCCGTAATCCCTTGCCATTGGGCATGCTTGCTGGGGCTGATGGGAGTTGTAGTGCCCAGGGTTTGTGGGAATGTTGAGGATAGTAGGAGAGGATATATTGATTTAAAAATATCCTTCCTCACTCACGCTAGTCAGCTGGTTGCAGAATACATTCCCCTGTATATTGCAGGAAGCTAATTGGTAGTATCTCTTGAGTTAAGCAATCCAGTCTGGCTTGTCCAGATTGGATTGTTCCTGGTAAATTCCCTTTGTTCCCTTTTAAAAAGAATAAAGACACAACAGTCTTCTCTTAAAAGTAATAAGAAGTTTACTTACATTCAATTCACAGTATGATCATGAAGGTAGGCTTTAGCTTGTAGTTATAGAAGAGAGTGTGGGTTCATCCCATGTGGCAAATGAGCCCATGTGCTGCTGTCCAGCAGACAGCAAAATAACACCAAGGTGGAACAAGGCGAACCAGCGAAAGAAGAAGAAGGGAAGATGACTGTGTGGCCAGCCCTTATATGGAGTCTGCCAGGGTCACACCCATCTGCCTGGTCACACACAGAGGGAGGATGCTCCAGACCAGGTGTCACAGGAAGTCCTCCTGGTTGGAGTAACATCCCCCTGTGTGTCCACTCTGGGCAAACAGGAAATGTTGTACTTGACTGCTACAGTGATGTTACATCCCACAAGGTTCCCCACCGCACCTGATATATACAGAGGTGTGGCAGACATTGCATTTTATTGGTGTGCTGAAAGCTGCATGTATATATTAGAATGCAGTGGTGTGGAGCACTCTTGTGGGAATAGGCCCACTGGAGCTATTGGAAAAAGATCTGAAGGCAGCCAGTTGTGCAGTGAAAGCCATGCATTTGATTTTTCTAACGTAAGTACCAATGAGACCTTGTGATGCGCTCTAAGATTCTTTTAGGCCAGCTCCATGAGCTTCTCTGATATATTATATTTATCACACCCTTCCAAAAAGGAGCTCAGGGAAATCATACATGAGATTATCTCATTTATCCTCACACGACACTCCAGTTGACCTGCCTGTGGTTGCTTGGTGAGCTCCCCCCTCCTTTTCCACCATTGGCTCTCTGCTTTTAAGTTCTTAATCTGTAAAAGTAAAGCAGAACTGAGCAATATACAAGTGAGACCTGAAACAACATGTTGAAGCCTGGAGTGCTCTTGCTCAGGGTTCCAGCCAGATAGCCGTGCTATCTTCCAGTGCACTCCAATCCCCAACCTACCCCACAGTTTTCTACCACTCCCAACAGCCAGTCAGGGTTAGGGACTCGGGAGAATTTCAATTCAGTTCTCCATTAAAACCAAAGCTATCACATTTGCACTGCCCAAAACAATATGCTAACCAGAACACAGCTATCTGTCAAAACTTGCACCTGTTGGAACTTGGCGATGTACCGGTAGTTCTCCAACTGAACAATGTTTACACTATATATATATATATATATATATATATATATATATATATATATGGGGGGGAAATATTCATTAAAATGAATATATTCATGAAAATAACACAAAAATGTATTGTATATGGGGAAATTGTTTTGCAAATATGTGTGCATTACTCAAAACTGCATACAAGAATGTGTCTATTAAAAGAAATCCACGCTGCATAATTTTTGTGAAGCAGCTCTCCAGGGTCTCTGGTAGAGGACAACCTTCCCCATCATCTGCTCCCTGGAATGCTTTTCACTGCCAGGAATTAAGATGGAGACCCTGCACCTGTGCTCTGCCACCTACAGACTACAGTCCTCGCCCCAATAATATTTATCACTGTGGTGCTACTATGGAAGGCTTATCTCCATGATATGCTCACAACAGGATTAGCAAACAAACAAACTATGGTACCAGGTGATCACCATTACAACACTTGGGGAAGAGATGCTTAACCTATTCCTTCCTTGGGGCCAGAAAAAAAACACACAACCCAATGCAGCAATTAGCATTATTTTATAAAATATTAAAATATATTTTGTATGGCTTTGTATAATGCTAATGGCCACATGAGAGCAAGGTGGTTTTTATTGAAATCATTGCTGGGAGGGGGTTAAACCTCCCCGCCTTGTGCCCTGCAGTGCCAATCACACACACCCCCGGCCCCCAATTTATGTTTATTAAAAAAAGAAAAACCTGCAGTGTGATTGCCAATCACTTCATTAATGTTACTAACTGAGCTAGAATCTAGACACATATAAAAAACACTGTGAAAATTGTTGTTGTTTTTTACAGTTTTGAAAAATACAGTGGTACCTCAGGTTAAGTACTTAATTTGTTCCGGAGGTCCGTTCTTAACCTGAATGTTCTTAACCTGAAGCACCACTTTAGCTAATGGGGCCTCCTGCTGCCGCCGCGCCGCCAGAGCATGATTTCTGTTCTCATCCTGAAGCAAAGTTCTTAACCCGAGGCACTATTTCTGGGTTAGCAGAGTCTGTAACCTGAAGCGTCTGTAACCTGAAGCATATGTAATCCGAGGTACCACTGTACCATATTTTTCCGTATATAACACAACCCCATGTATAAGACGACCCCTTCTTTCGAGAGACCAAAATTAAGAAATCAGTATTTTAAAGTTGTTCAGCCTTTTGGGGAAATCATCAAAAAGCTGTTGAGCTTTTTGCCTCTCCAGCTTGCATCTGGCTTCACCTCACCTCAGCTGGTGAGAGCCGACAGTGCCGCGGCCAAGCTCCCTCCTCGCCTCGGCACTGCCTCGCCTCTCAAGCTAGCTCCGTGGCCCTGAGTCCGGCACTCGCTGGAGCCACCAGCTCACCCAAGACATAGAATATAAATCAGTGTATAAGATGGGGGGGGGGCGGCATTGTCTTGTACACGGAAAAACATGGCATATTGAATTTGCTCACCATCGCCATCTAGAGTCACACTTGTATAATGCACTTTAAACACACTTAAAACGTTCTATTTGCAGCTGTATAGCTGAGTCCTGAATCAAAGCATTGTGGGTAGGGAACCTCAGGCCCTCCAGGAACCTGTCTCCAGTCCTTGGGACATTGCAGGCCACAGCCCCTCTCTCTTCATTTGCCCTGCTCTGTGTGCTAAGTGATTACTTTGGCCTGGTGCCCTTGACCTGTGGTAACGCCTCTTGTTTCCCTGGGTGGAGGATCGAGAGGTATGCATGTGTGTGCAAACCTCTGGCTTTTGACTGGGAAGAACATAGCCCCACTGCACAAAGGCAAGAGTCACTTCCATTGCTCCACCCACTTTTGATTCTGGCCCCTCCCACCAATGGTCTGCAGTTTCCAGAAGCTTGCCTACATCAGAATGGCTGCTCACCCTGGTCTAGCCAGAGGCATTCAGCTGGCTCCTAAGGGACACAGGCTGCTGAAATAGATAGGCCTCGTTCAGCTGCGGCACGACAATTCGTATGCGCCTACATATTGGCCACAAAGCTTGTTCTGGCTCCTCCTCAGACAATGATGAAGAGGCTGGCATATTCTTTTACGGGGAAGGGGCTGTTTCGAGTGCTTCAAACAACTCAGCTGTTGGCATTTGGTAAGCTCTTACATTCCTAACCATGCCCTGGGGGGCTATTCCCTTTTACAAGAGATTTATTTTAAAGGACTGCAACCACCAAGATGTGCATTATGGTCCCCTTACACATGTATTGAGCCTCGGGCTCAATAAAGAGATTTTAAATAGTCGAGAATTGATGTCTGCTTCAACTGGGCTTTTAACTGGATATGTTCCATTGAGTCCTTCTGCTCATCACTGGGTTCTTATTTGCTTGGGAAAGAGGGGCAGATGAAAGTTGGCTTCATTTGAACTGATTCCTCCTGGGTCTACCTCCTTTCTGTTTTTAACCTCATAATAACCCCATGGACTCCCTGCAGGACACACAGCATGGCCCTGCCAGCCCCTGCAAGTGCTTTTGCTTGGCTGGAACACATCTTTGAACTCTGATAAGGCGTCTGGCTTGTCTGGATGGAGGAGAGATAGGTGTGTGGAGTTTACTCCTCACAGAGCTACAGTTCCCAGCACACTTAACAAACTAGAGTTCCCAGGATTATTTAGCGAAGTCATGTTCTTTAAATGTCTGGAGTTTGTGCAGTCACAGTTCTAGAATGGATAATCAAAGGCAGGGATGGGGAACCCCTTTTTTTTTTAATTTCAAGGACCACTTTCCATTGGGGGTAATCTGTCAGGGGTCAGATATTGGAGGTGGTTGGAGCCAGGGTCAAAAGTGGACAAGGCCCGATTGGAAAGGGAGTGAGGCACCCTGTTTCCTCTTTATACCTTTTTTGGCTACCCCACTTCCCCTCCTTGTGATATGCCTGAAATTAGGCTGAAGGCACACTGGTCCCTGACCACTGCTTAGGGGGAGGAAAAACACACTCTCTCATGCACACTAAAACTCCTTATAGGAGAAAAGATTTGCAACAGAGCTTTGAGACTGAAAGTGACCTGAGAAAATATGACTATGAAATACAACTATATGGATGGGATTTTTCCCCCTCTCTCCCTCCCTCCCTCCCCAGTGCTGCTTAAAATGCAGCAACATCCTTGGTGAGAGATGACCACTTTCTTGGCAGTGAAACTTGGCCAAGAGAAGGTGCAGCTCTGAATAACTAACTGAGCTCTCTTGATCTTGGAGGCAACAGCAGGTAAGTCGCTTTGCCCAGGTTGGGAAGAAGAGGTAGGCAATTGCCCCTGATATGAGCTGTGATAAAGGGTGGCCTTGGGCCCTGAGCACCAACTATTTGCATCGCACCCCAGATTCCCTTTCCCTTACTTTTTAAAAACTCTTCCCATCTTTCTTTGTCCAGAGATATCTCTACATAGAGCGTTTAGGATATATGTATCATAGTTCTATCCCAAACAAGGATGGGTATGTCATAGGAACATAGGAAGCTGCTTCATACCATCAGAACATTGTTCCTTCTAGTCCAGTTTTGTCTACACTGACTGGCAGCAGTTCTCCAGGGTCTCAGATGGGGAACATTCCCAGCCCTACCTGGAGATGCTGGGGATTGAACTGGGGTTTTTTTGCATGCCGGGCAGATGCTCAGCTATTGGCTACAGCCCTTCTCCAACCTACGGATGTCAATTTTGGTTTCTCATACTTCTCTCCTCCCCCCCCCCTCTAAAGTTCAGTTCTCCATGTTTCCACATCAGTTTGCTATATATATATATATATATAATTTTTTTTAAA
Organism: Podarcis filfolensis; assembly: GCF_964270895.1. Taxonomy (NCBI): domain Eukaryota; kingdom Metazoa; phylum Chordata; class Lepidosauria; order Squamata; family Lacertidae; genus Podarcis; species Podarcis filfolensis. The sequence goes on along the minus strand of NC_139611.1, from coordinate 63,671,383 downwards.
GTCCTCATGAAGATTCATCAGCATTCTACTGTGAATTTCTCCTAATAGACACATGTGTATGTTATTTTGCCTAATAGACACATTTTTGCAAAGCAATTTCCCCTAATGTGATGCTTTTGTTTGTGTGTGTTATGTTCACTAATATATGCAGATTTATGCACAGTTTATGCATTTTGTTCTTGGCTGGACCACCACACTGCAAAATTCAGAGAAGTGCACATTTTGACGGATGGCTTTCTTACCGTTCTCAGATACTTTCAGAAAGTGCGGGTTAGGGATGTTCACCTTGAAATGTGAAGGGAATCAAATCCCACCCCCATCCCTAAGACTCCTAACTTACTTCCCTCATGGAACTCAGGGTGGCACATACCAGGTTTGCAGGCAGCCACCCGCCCAGGTACAGACAGAGCCCAGAACTGCTTAACTCCCACAAGGGTGGTGCGTCACATGCCTTCAGATCAGGCCCTACTGGCATCTGTTAAGGGGGGGGCAGTTCACTCAATGGATGCAGACCCACCTGAACTGGTCCAACCTCCCTCAGACACACACTCAAAGAGAAGCATGCAATGTGTGGCAGTAATTCAGCAGTGATTCACATAAACCCTGCTGGATCAGGCTCATGGCCCATCTAGTTCAGCATCCTGCTCATACAGTGGCCAACCAGATGCCTGTGGGAAGCCTGTAGGCAGGATCCAAGCACAAGAGCACTCTCCCCTCTTGTGGTTTCCAGCAAATGGTATTCAGAAGCATTACTGCCTCAGTTGTAGCCATCGATAGCCTTCTGCTCCATGGATTTGTCTAATCCTCTTTTACAGCGATTCAAGTTGGTGGCCGTCACTGACTCTGGTGGAAGCAAATTCCCAAGTGTAGCTATGCATAGCGCGTGAATAATTACTTTCTTTTATCTGTCCTGGATCTTCCAACATTCCACTTCCTTGGATGTCCCCAAATTCTAGCATTAGGAGAGAAAGAGAACAACTTTTTTCTATTCACTTTCTCCATACCATGCATAATTTTTCCAGCTCCTGCCCTGCCACCTCTTACTCACCGTTTCTCCAAACAAAAAAGTCCCAAACCCTCATCCTACCTTCTCCCCAGACATGGTGACTCAACTCTTTATCTACATGTGAAATATATAACTGGTGTATGTTAATTGGTTTCCAGAAACACTTGATTCATCTAAGAGCATCTCTTAGAAAAGAAGGTGCCCCACCGCCTCACTGCCCCGCCTTGGCTGCTGGAAGCAGAAACTTGAGATTCCAGCGTGCCCATGCTGGGTGGGGTATGTGCTTGCTGTTTGCACTCTGGCTATGGGAACAAGGAGCCACCTGAAGTGGATTAAGAGCTCCTTGTAACTTGTGTTAGCTAGCCTGCTCTTTGTGTCTTTGTTTTCTTTACATGCCCAGTTTTACGTTCTCTTCTATTTGCTTCAAATGAAGCTCTCCCTTGTTGGAGATGACAATGGGGTTTTAACTGGGGTGATTCAAAACACTCAGCCTACAGAAGCTTCCTATCGCTGAGTAATCTGATGCTGCTTGGGGAGAGGGTGCACATGACACTCCACCCAGGGATGCTACTGTCTGAAACCACTTTCCCAAGGTGAGCGATTCTTCCTGGCTCTCCGTATTTCGAATATCAGTTACCCTGCCCAATGCCCCTTGCTGGATGTTGTTGATGAGAGGGAGAGGAGAGGGATGGGCAGGCTGTGCAAAGTGCACTCCAAAAATAATTGGGTGGAGGATGGGAGGATTGACCTGGTTTGCACGTAATGCTAAACCAAAACATGGCTTGGTGCAAACTCATGAGTGTGTAGGATTGTATCTGCTTTGCTTCTCCTTGGGGAAGGGCTGTAACTCTGTAGCAGAGCTTCACCTTTGCATGCAGAAGGTCCCCAGTTCAATCCTCCACATCTCCATGTAGACACTACTGAGCTAGATGGACCCAAGGGTCTGATTCAGTTCCAGGCATATTCCTATGTTCTTCTAGTCCTGTTGTTGCTGCAAGCTAAGCCATGGTTAGCATGTCATCTGATCCTGGGCTCATGGTTTGTCTCACACCAGACAAGCCACAAGCTACAGCGACCAAAGGTTGTTCTTGGTTTGTCTGGAGGAGACAAACCCAGGTTCAGACAACAAAATAAGCCAAACCATGCAGTAGGAGCAGGATCAGAAGAAAAGCAAAGTTAAAGTGATCTCTTATTCAGGAGTCCGCATGTTCACTGAGCCATGGTTTGGCTTAGCATCACATGTGATTGGAAGCATTGTGCACAAAATTAATTTAGATTCCAGATTAGATTCAGTTCATGCCCATATGGCAGCTGTGGGGAGCCCATGCCCACCTCTCACCCCCGATGTTGTTGGACTCCACTTCCAATCAGCCCCTAGCCAGCATGGCCAAAGTTCGGGGCTGATGGGAGTTGTAGTGCAGCAACCTCGGGGGGGGGGGCACAGGCTCCCTTTCCCTGCCTTATGGCAATTATATCATATAGGGCCCACCCCTATATATTTTGCTGCCTGAGCTGGAGCAGCAAAAGCCCTCTGTCCAAGCCAGTCACACTGTATAGCACTATATAGTACAGCCAAGATATCTGGCACCAGAGGCAGAAAACCCTGTAAGCAGTAAAAATACAACAATAGTACATCAGTTTTCTGCCCTTACATGGCTCCCCAAATCAGCTGCCTGGGGCAGATGGTGCAGGGGGGGATTGTGGCCACTATGGTGCTCTCCAGATGTTGCTGGACTACAACTCCCATCATCCCTGACTGCGGCTGATGGAAGTTGTAGCCCAAAACATCCGAAAGATACCATACTGGTTACACATGCCACAGCAGGACCATGAGTGCACACTCATAGCATCATCATAGCCATACAAATAATGCATTGGACCAGAATTTGCTGTCACTCAATGGGAGAACATCTGCTTTGCATGCGAAAGATCCCAGATTCAATCCACCAGCATCTCCAGGTAGGGCTGGGAAAGATTCCTTGCCTGAAACCCTGGAGAGCCAGTGGGGGCATTCCTGAGTTCTTTTTTTTATATAATAATATTTTATTAGGTTTAACAATAAGAGGATACAACCAAACATAATACAATAAAAACACACAAAAAATGTAAGACACAACAATACAATCTTTCACAAAAAAAGAAAAAACAATCAACACACAACAAATAAAATAAGGCAGACACAAATCACTCTTTTCTAGTTATTCATCTTTGATTAACTTATTTCTCCTGACTTCCTCACACCTCCCTTTTTTGTATCCCTCTTTAGCAATTAGCTCAGCAAATTCATATCGTACTACTTTGTCCTTAAATATTTTATCTCCCAAATTTATAGTTTCAATTTTTTATCTCTTATTACTAGAACCTCTTCATTTTATTTCAATGTCATCCACATTCATACATTTTACAATACTTCTGTAAATAAATTTTAAATTTCCTCCAATCTTCTTCCACGAACTCTTCTCCCTGGTCTCGGATTCTGCCGGTCATCTCAGCCATTTCCATATAGTCAATTACTTGCATCTGCCATTCTTCCAAGGTGGGTAGATCTTGTGTCTTCCAATGCTTCGCAATGAGTATTCTTGCTGCTGCTGTAGCATACATAAAGAAAGTTCTGTCCTTCTTTGACACCAATTGGCCAACTATGCCTAGGAGAAAGGCCTCTGGTTTCTTCACGAAAGTGCATTTAAGCACCTTTTTCATTTCATTATAAATCATTTCCCAGAAAGCCTTAATCCTCGGACATGTCCACCAAAGGTGAAAGAATGTACCTTCAATTTCATTACATTTCCAACATTTATTCTCGGGCAAATGGTAGATTTTTGCAAGCTTGACTGGGGTCATGTATCACCTGTACATCATTTTCATAATATTCTCTCTTAAGGCATTACATGCCGTAAATTTGATCCCAGTGGTCCACTACTGCTCCCAATCAGCAAACATAATATTATGTCCTATATCTTGTGCCCATTTAATCATAGCAGATTTTACCATTTCTTCCGGCATTCCTGAGTTCAATGGATCAAGGGTCTGACTCATAAGGTAGCTTGCTACCACTACAATCCTGTTTCAAAGGAGTTCACAGATCGGTTGACTCATAAAACCTACCCAAAGTCTTTAGTGTGCAGGCTTCGTGTCAACTCCATTTGCTGCAGAGGTTTTTGATGTGATAACCAGGAAATGTGTGCTAAGCAGGGTGAAGCCTGTGGCAGCCTCTCTTGTCACATGTCTGTTTCCGATGACCTCTCTGGGGCAAGTACCAGGCGCAAGCTGGTCCTGAGATAACTCTCTTTAGCGCAGACGGCTGCAGTGTAGGAAAATGATACCAGTCTTAAAAATAGGAATGGCAGCATGGACAACAAACCGATTCCTGGAACTCTGTGCATTAAAATATGGCCATTGGGTGTCTGGGTGTCCTGCTTTATAGGGGGCAGTCCACTCTGCCCAGGTTCTGTCCTCTGTAAAGTAGGGTCCATGGAAAAGAGGACTGTCCAATTAAGAACAGTTGAAGTGGGAAATGGGCAAATCTGTCATTTTTTTGTTTCTCCCAGTTTCTCATTCTTCTAGTCTTAAGTACAGTTCCCCACATTTCCACATCAGTTTGCATTGTTGTTTTCATGAAAACCCCTCGGTATTTTAATGCAAACTTCTCCTAAGATGCACATATTTGTATGCAATTTCCCATTTTTGCCCCTAATACAATGCACTTTCGTAAGTTACTTTCACTAAGATATGCATTTTTTAATCTGCACACTTTACCCTAGTATATGCATTTTTGTCCACATTGCCTGGATGGAAAACTGCACTTCGAAATCTGGAGGAGTGCAAACTTTGAGGGGTGGCTATGTTTTGGTTTGCATGTTGTTGTTTTTTGGGGGATGGGGTGTGAATTAGCTTCGCCTTTGAATAGGAACTGAATTTCTCCCCCACCCCTAACTACATAAAACTGCCTTTTGGAAACTTCAGCTGGTTGAGGGGTAAACAAACCAATGCTGGCTAGCTGAAGCCTAAGCAGTTGTAAGGCTGCAACGCTCCATCCCCTTTGCTGAGCATCGCCTCCACCACACTCGATGGGACTTAACTTCTGCAAACACATGTATAGGGCTGCTGTGGGCTGCTGTGTAAGGGGAGTAGGTCAGCTCACTCCTGTACTATTTTTCTAAAGATCTTTTGATCTAATCAGATTAATCCTTGGATCTGTAACGGCTTTTCCTATTTATTTATTTATTTATTTATTTATTTATTTATTTATTTATTGTTTGTTTTACACGGGGAGCCTGTAAGAAAGACCTTGGAGCCGTTCCATCCTCAGGACAAATGGATGTGTCCTTGCGATGTTTAGAGGCTACCCAAGGAACATCGCACACCCCTCCTTCTTCCCACCCCACTTCCCCGGTGGCCCAATAAATATGTAAAAAGCTGCAGAGACCGATTTAATCAGGAGCAGAGAGGAGGCAGAGCCGCCCTGGGATCGGCAGATGATGAGGGAGGGGAGCCGTTCCCTGCAAGAGTGAGACAAGGCCTTGGACCAATCTGCAACATTTTCAATCATTTCTCGTCTTCTTCCCCCCACCCCTCCCCATCCCCGTGCACTAAACTCATTTCATTCTGCCAGCTTTTATGGCTGTGGGGATGATCTATGGAGACACCAGCATTACTTTGGTGTGTGCCAGCCACATAAATACTCACAGCCAGGGGATAGGAAGGGGGGGGGGGGACAACTCTGCCCTGGGGAAGAAAGAATAACAACCAAGGAGACTGAGATATATATGTGTATGTGTGTAAGAAACCTCATGTTGCTTCTTTGCCCTGCATTGTTGCACATGCCTCCAGGACTGCCCCCACTGACAACTGCTTCACAGGGTGGCTGTGCATGCCTTTAATAGCAACTTGAGCCTCAGACTGAACCAGCCAGTTGGTTAGAGCATGGTGCTGATAATACCAAGGTTGCAGGTTCGCTCCCTGTATGGGGCAGCTGCATATTCAGGGGGTTGGATTAGATGATCTTCACGGTCTCTTCCAACTCTACAATTCTATGAGACATTTTGGCACTCGAGGTGAACCACAAAATGCTGCCCCCACCAAGTAAGAATGAGTGACTGAATAGCTACATCAGGAACGAGGGGGGAATAAAAATCCTACATGAGGATCTGCTGCTCCTGTGGATCCTGCCCCACCTTGCCTCATGAGTGGGCCGGCCCACTCATTAATCTTGTTCACGTTATGCTGAACACAGGTACAAGGCATCTCTACACATGTACAAGTGTGTGTGTGAAAGAGTCTCTTCTTGTTGATTCATAAAACTCAGCTGTTTGTGTTCACAGGAATGCAGATTGTCCACTGGTTGAATGTAAAACTGAACACCCCTAATATCACCTGCTAATCAGGAGTGGTCAGTGTGGTGGGGCGATGGAGCTCATCTGACCTCCCAACGGCTGAGTTGCTGCTGCTTCCCAGGGAGGAGAGGGGGGAGAGACGGTGTCAGGAGAAGGATGCAGTGCAAACACACTGGCAGGAGAGCCAGAGAGGCTCTGTTAGTATGTTCGCACCGCACTGTCCTCCCTGCTTCCTCTCTGCTCCTCCCCAGTAAGGAGCAGTGACTTAGGTGTTGGGAAGTCAGATTAGTGCCACCACCCCACCACACTGTCCACTACTCTGGCTAATGTATGCCTATCAGGTTTCTACAGAGACATGTTGAAAAGTTGGTAAGCATGCTAGTCAGTTGCAGCAGAAGCTTGTCAGTATTCCAATTTTTCATCCTTGAAAAAACATGGCAACATGACGAACGTTAGCTGGAGTTTTGGGGATTTGTTTATGAGTGTGGAATCCCTTTGTAGTCAGGAGCACTAAGTGTTTTAATTTAAGCCCTTTCTCTCTCTTTCCAACTACAGGCACATTCTTTAGTGCTGATTAGAAAGTCTGATTTCATTGCAGTTATTTCTTTAATAGCTTTTATGTGCCTCTGCGTCTGCCTCCGACTCGCCCCCTTGCATACAGAAACATGCACACACCCACACAGAATGTGTCTGCCTCTGTCTCGGGGGCATTCGTTTAAATTAACAGCTCTGATTCTCCTGGGATTTTCAAACAATATTCCAAAAAGCCCTGTGATCCCTCAAAAATGTCCTAGGAGTATTGCAACGAGAAGATCAGCCATGGTAGAGAAGGATCTCGGAGAAAGCGGTGCCCAGCATTACTGATTTCCTCAACAGCCTGTTGCAGAAGAGATGGAGGCAATGGCCCAATCTGCATTATATATTTAAATCAGTATTATACTCCTTTAAATAGTTATGGCTTCCCCCCAAAGCACCCTGGAAACAATAGTTTGTTTAAGGCGCCGACAGTGGATCTTTTCATGGCAGGATGAGAAATAATATTTATTTCTTACACTTTATGCTATCCTTCCTCCAACAAACTCTGTTTGGTTTCTGGCACAATTTAAGCTGTCAGCATGATTACTTTTAAAGTCCTACTGCTGTTTCAGCTAAAAGGCAGTCACCTTCTCTCATGGGGAGCCTTTTAGGGGGCAAATTGGGAGGAGCAACAGGTGTGTTTCTTTTCTTTGTGCACAAACACCAGAGGTTTCTGCGTACAGTCGCAATCTCGCTATCCAATGAAGCAAAAAGTGTTATCACCGTTCAAAGATGAATCCCACCCAGGAAAAAGCACTTGAGGAAGATGTGAAGCAGGGCTTGTAAGGACTATAACCTGGGGAGACATGGCCTAGGAAAAATCTTGGGGGCCTGAGGTTCCCCATTCCTGTCCTAATGGCTCAGGCCAGGGATACCTGAAATACTGTATTCTGCACCTTCCTGCTTGCTCCCTATGATCTGTTGAAGAGGCTTTTCTTCATGGCTGAAACACAATTGGTTGGACTGAGAGAGAGGGCCTGATCTGTAGCAGTGCCCAGATGACAGTGTGGTATAGTGGTTAGGCTGTCAGCCTAGGAATAGGGAGAACCAGGTTCAAATCCCCACTTGCCCTTGAAGCTCACTGGGCGACTTTGACCCAGTCCCTGTCTGTCTGCCCAACCTACATCAAAGATAAGGGGAACAGTCAACAACAATGTATGCTGCCTTTTGCTCCTTGGAGGAAAGTCGGCGTGTAAATGTCCCAAAGAATCAACTCATTATGAGAATTGTGTGCACAGCTGTAGCTGGGGCTGCATTTCTGGGTGTGTTACCCTTCCTCTAAACTAAAATCTACTAAAGTGCTCTTCAGCTGAGTTGCAGTTCCCCTCCACATTTTCCCTCCCCAAACCCTACATTTGTGGCTCAGGCTACATTTAGACCTCACCAAAACTCCCCCTGTCCTCTTGCTTTTCACTACTGCAAAGGCTATCATTAGAGATCTGGCAGGCACAGCTAACCTCAGAATGGGGAGGCAGAGGGGCCCCTCTAGGACTACAGGGAGGGGGGGCCTTCTTAGGGTCTGGTCTGAGAACATAAACAGGAGACAGAACAAACAGGCTATGTTGCAGATTCGGACATGTGCTACGACCTGCCCTCTCCATCATTTTAGGCAGTAAACTACGTAGCTCTAGAAAGTGTCCATATAACTCTCACTCTTCTAAGTTTTCATTCTTCTTCTTCTGAGGAATGTTATCGAAAGAAACAAAGGATGGTTCTTTCCTCAGATTTTGAAAGTAAAGCTATCTGGAGAGAGCAGCATTGCCTCCAGACTGCCATTATTTTGCAATGGGGATTTAAGTGCATATTGGATATTTAGGTTTCTGCAGTTAAAATGAGGCTCTTCTGGATTATTTGTTTATTCAGCATCCATCTTGATTTGCTTGCACAAACATTACACAGTGGTTAGACTAGGGACTCAGCTACACTCAGTCAGTTATATCGTTGTAACTCCATTGTAAAGATAAAACACCAGATGGAACTGCAGAGCAAAAGCTTTGTCTATGTGATTTTACATAGGGTTGTTTTTGTTTTGTTTTGTTTTGTTTTGTTTTGTTTTGTTTTGTTTTGCTTTGCTTTTGTCATGATGATCTAATTTATTACTTATTTACAGCGTTTTTCCCCTGTGTGTAGATCCAGCCTTGGTCCAGTCTTCACTATTTGTTCTGATTTATTTCTGGGGAGGTTATATGGCAATGAGCATTCATCCTGCTTTGCTTGTGGGGTGCTTATATGGCTTCCCATTATTCATTCATACCACACTTTTCAGCCCATTTCCTCATTACTTTCCAGACCATAAAAAACCAGCTGTTTTTTTAAAAGTGGATGTGTTGTGCTAGGGGGTACAGAGTACTTTAATCCACTTTATAACTGCAAAGCTAAAGTTCTAGTATGCACTTGAATCACTTGAATCACTTGAATGCACTTCTGCAAAATAGTGACAGTCCAGAGGCAGCCTGAGAAACAAGGCTCTGAGTTGCCCCATAATCTGGAATAATTTCATATCTCACATTGTTTGTCATATAGTTACACAGCCTAGTCTGGAGGCATCCAGCGATGAAAGTGCCTATGGATGGCTTAATCTGTCAGTTCCAGTTTCTCATTTTTCAAATCTTAAATTCAGATTTCCACATTTTTGCAACAGTTTGCATTGTTGTTTTTTAAGTTCTCATGAAAATTCCTCAACATTTTAGTCTGAATTTCTCTTTACAGACACATCTTTGCAAAGCGATTTCCCCTTATATAATGAATTATTTTCATTTTTTTTAAAAATGAATGTATGCATTTTTATGGTCACTCTACACTAGTATATCAATTTTTGTAAACATTAATTGGCTGGAAAAATGCATTGCAAAGTTCAGAGAAGTGCAAATTTTGAGGGATGAGTGTGTTTCAGTTTGCATCTTGTTTTCAAAAGTGCAAATTAGGTAAGCTCTCCTTTAAATGTGAACTGAACTGACTTGCTCCCTCATCACTAGTCATCTTCACATAAGTGTTGTGCAAGCATATTTTACTTTAATATACTATTATTATTAAATTTATTACCCACCCTTCCCCCAGCAGGTCCCAGGGCAGGTTCCAACAATTTAAAATTCAATATTAAAAACAGTTAAAACAAATTACACTCACATGAATAGGGTGGGTCCAAATCAGGATGAATGCGGAATAAATAGGTCATCTGGATGAGCCCCAAAATTACTTCTGCAACTGCCAAATATTCAGATCTGGGGAGCATTTTTTCACCCAGCTCCTCTCCAGCTTAATTAACAAGGTAAGGCCCAGGTACGTCAATGGATGTGTGCAAAGTAAGTTAGGCATAATCGTTACATGGGTGCAGAGAAAAGACTTGGCGTTAGGATATAAAGCAAGGTAATTTTATGGGAATTGAGGAACTAGAGCCAAGGAAGAGCTCAGCTCAATTAATTAACAAAGTGAGGTCCTTGTCGGTTAATCAATTATGAGTAAAATTTTGGCAAACTTATTACAACTGTCAAAAAAACGGATGAAGAGAGAAGACATCACTCAAACCACTTTGAAGCTTTAAAATCCATTTTATTGCCTTTATTTACATATGCATTGTTGTAAATGGTCACCAACTTGGGTGAGTTGCTGGAAACCAGAGGGAGGGGAGAGTGCTGTTGCTGTCAGGTCCTACTCAAGGGTTTCTCAAGGCCACTGTGGGAACAGGATGCTAGACTAGATGGGCCCTGGCCTGATCCAGTAGGGTCCTGGGTTCTTAAACATTTCTATGCCACCCCCCCAAAAAAAACTACAAAAATCACATTCTAACAAAATACAATCATTTAAAACAGCAATTTAAAATACTTCCACAACCTAGAAGCCCCGTCATATAAAATTAAGTAAGAGAGTTTAAAATTGGTGACACTGGAGATTATTAAATACTTAATTTGCTCCCTCCCTTTTTTTCCTCCCACACTTTTGCTTCAAAGGTCTTCCATTTTCAGGGTCACCCCTCTCCTGCAATCTTAAATTCTAAAGTCTCTGAGTATTTTTCAGGATGGATTCAAGCACATACCAAAGAGAGCCGGTGCGATGCAGTGGTCAGAGCGTTGGACTAGGACCTGGGAGGCCAAGGGTTCAAATCTCTGCTTGACCATAGGAAGCCCAGTGGAGGGCCTTGGGCCAGTCACTGCCTCTCACCCTAACCTACCTCACAGGGTTGTTGTGGGGATTAAATGAGGAGCAGGGGAGAACCATGTAAACTTGAGCTTCTTGGAGAAAAAGGTGCGATATAAACACATTTTTTAAATTGTGTTTTGATGGTGTTTCTTTTTTCATCCATTTGTTATAGTCCGTATTCTTTTATATTTAAATTATATTTATAATTTTGTTTTTCTAGTAAAGAAATTGAAAATAAATAAATAAATAGAAAATAAGTGATAAAGGAATGGTGGGCAGGTAAGGCTATGTGACCAGGGGAATTCCAGTACTGACTAGTACCTTCTTTCCCCGCAAACCCACCTGCACACATCTAGGTTCTGGTTTCCCTTGACTCACCCTGAGCTGGAAGCTGCAGTGCCACAAGAGATGGAGGAGACATTCAGTTCAGTTCCCACTTGAAGGTGAACCTACCCAATTCACTCTTCCCAAAACAATGAATTAACCAAAACGCAGCCATCCTTCAAAATTTGCACCTCTCCAAATTTTGCTATGCAGTTCTCTAGCCAAGTAATGAGTGCAAGACAGATATAAATGCATGAACTAGGGTGAAGCGTGCATAAAAATATACATATATCTGTGAAGATATCATACAAAATGCATTATACTAGGGGAAACTGCTTGCCCCTGGGTCCTGATGCCAGAGTTCTTGGTTCTAGGGAGCAAGACTTGGAATGAGTAGCCACCACTTAGAGAGGGCATGTTTTGTAATCGTCATGACAATAAAAGTTGGCAGTTTGCATGTCTGAACTGGCTGCCTCTCCCTTCCCCTGGTTTCAGTTCTGTTTGTATCCACAGGACTTCCACACCCTTCCACCGCATTCTCGGCACAGAGTCAAAACGCCCCGCAGGACAGAAGCCAGCTGCAAAGCAATCAGATTGGAGCGTTGCCTTTGGCCCCTCAGCATGGAAATGGGCTGAAGGTGGCATAAGATCAAAAAAGCAGCCAGGGCTGTAGGGGCTGCCTCTTAAATTTCCAAGACTGGCAGGTTCCTGAACCTCCCCAAGGAAACAGAGTGCTTGGGGAACACCAGCATGGAATGGGGATAAGTCACACAGTCCAACACAATCCTGGTTCTCAGAAATATCTAGGCCAGAGCTCAGTGGTAGATGATCGGATTTATATGCAGAAAGTGCCATGTTCACTATCTCCAGATAGGCTGGGAAATACTCTCTTTGTGCAGTCCTGGAGATCTGCTAACTGCCAGTATAGGCAGTACTGAGCTAAATGGACTAATGGCCTGATTCTGCATAAAGCACCTTCCTATATTTTCATTATGACCTACCTCGCAGGGTTGTTATGAATATGAAATTGGAGGAGCGCAACATATGCTGCTGTGAACTTCTTGGATCAAAGGAAAAATATACAGAGGTACCTCGGGTTATGTACTTAATTTGTTCTTGAAGTCCGTCTTAACCTGAAACTGTTCTTAACCTGAAGCACCACTTTAGCTAATGGGGCCTCCTGCTGCCGCCGGAGCACGATTTCTGTTCTCATCCTGAAGCAAAGTTCTTAACCCAAGGTACTATTTCTGGGTTAGCGGAGTCTGTAACCTGAAGTGTCTGTAACCTGAAGAGTATGTAACCCGAGGTACCACTGTAGATGCATTTAAAAGGAGAGGGCTGTGATGTCAAGGAGGCAAGATGGCATTTTGACTTGCTGCTCCTTTCTTTCCCAGAAGGAAGGATAGCCTAGCTTGCTCCAAAACAAAGTCTTGCTCAAACTTTTAACAGCTCCAAGCGGGATATGAGCTGCAGAATCAGAGGATCACAAAGCCACACTCTGGTGGGGCAGTGCCCCATTTTCCCCAATGGACCAGCCTCTACGCACAGGAAGGGTTTTATTGGGATTCACATGGGTCCAAAAATGAGGATGACCATCTCACCTTGCCTATGGACAGGGCCGGCTGTGTCTAGCCACAGTGAAGCAGAGATGAAATAGCTGAAAGCTTGGAAAAACTCCATAAACGTTTGCTCTATGGGAGCCGTTATTTTCTCTGCCTCCGAGTGAGAATGTCCCAAAGGGGAGCCGGCTGTAATTAACAGCCTGTTTTCCAAAGCAAGGACACCGTGATTTATTTTTCATAAACTGGTCCCCAGAGTACCTGGCAGCTCTCATTAGTAAACATTAATTTCAGTCTACCCTTTATGTAAATGTTCTTCTACAGTAGTTTTCTTCTTCTTCTGCCTTGTCCCCTCCAGGAAACATGGCAGACATGACTGGAGGGCAATGACATCGTCTTTCTAAAGAGATTCCACATTTTGCAGTCAATAGTGCAGTGATTGCCAACCCAGCACCCTTGGGCGCCCGGGCACCCACCAAGGCCTTCATTGGTACTGCCAGCAGGGACCCCAGACCCCTGAGTTTTCATTCATTTATTTGAACAAAAATATTTAGTCCCTAGCCCTCCTAGAAAGAAAGCAAACTGGGCAGGTACCCTTCTAAGCAATTTCTGTGAAATGAGCCAGGCTGGTTGCTCCTGCCTGTCAGTGTTTTTAGCCAATGGATGATGTCAAAACTGTGATTTATGAGTGTGTTGTTTGGACACCAGGAAATAAGAATTCATGGGGTCTTAAAGAACTGCTGTTGCCCCCTCCCCTTTTGTTGGATCTTCCTTTGTCCCTAGGATCCAGGATGCATCTTTCTTGTGGTGAGTTCATCTGAGATCAGGTAGTACCCGGAAATTGTTTTCTGAAACTACTATTACACAACAAGCATGATTGGACGTTAAAGAATCCTCATCCCCCCAAAGACAAGTGTAAAAACTTTGCAGAGAGACTTAGTCATGTCTCTTGGTGTGCAGGAGTTAAGTCTTCCCTTTATAGCTAACTTATACATGTCTACAAGTACTAGTGTTTGATGGAGTAATCCCAGGTACAAGGGTAAAGGTTGGCAACCTAGGCTTTGGGACTTCTGGGATCCACATTTAGCCCTGGCCCTGGAGCTGTGCCACTCATTCCAGCCCATGTGTGATTAAAGTAAACTTCCATAGCAGGGAGTCTTGTGTATTGTCAATCACCGGCATCTCCAGGTAGGGCTGGGCAAAAACCCTGTCTGAAACTCTAGGTACCCACTGCCAGTCAGCACTGACAGAATTGGGCTGCGGGAGTCGACTGACTTAGTATAAGGCAGCTTCCTATGTGCCTAACATGGCACCCCCATTCCTCTTACAGAACCAGCAGGAATGGGAGTTGAATCTTAGTTCAATACAGGCATGGGATATTGTTGAGGGCAAGAGGGTAGTTACATGGGTGCAGGGCAGACCACAGGGAACACACAGCCCTTTTCTCCCAACAGAAGAGGAGCTCAGGAGGAAGGGCTGAGGGGCTGCCCCTCCAGCACCTGCTGCCTGAAATGGTTGCTGCACCTGCTGCCTATCTAATGGCAGGGCCGGCCCTGGCTAGACAAGTGTCACCACAGCCCAGATTTACCGGGTTGCATCTTAGAATAACCAGTGAGGGCTAGTCTGTTAGAGATAAATGGGGTCTTACTCCACTAACCTACCTACAGCCAGCCCCAGCCCCCACTACACTTGCCAGCCTTTCTACGAACAGTCAGTCCTGGTGGTGCCACAGCCTGCCTGTCTGCTTCCTCCACCTTAGTCTCAGTGGTAGAACACAGCTGGAAGAGGATGGGGACAAAACTAGAACTAGCTGACTACCTGCCATTGGCTCTGGCGCCACCCGTTGTTCGGCTCCCAGTCTTCTGCCCTACCAGTCTCAGTCAGCATCAGCCATCACTGGTGATAATGCCTGAAGAGGGCTAATGAGGCCAGGCAAACATGTCTCAGGCAGGAGCTCCACAGGTGGGGTGCCACCACAGATGGAGTCCTGCCTGCGATCAATGACCACCCAACTATCGAAAACCAATAAGATCAGGGCCTCAGATGATGATCTTAGTGGGTCAGCAGGTTCATACAGCAGAAGAAGGTCCTTTAGATAGGAGTTTACTGGTCCTGCCTTGAGCAGATGCTGAATCTGTTAAATATGATATGCATCTGAAGGATAGGACAACCTTAAAATTCAACTTCAACCTGTTTTTTGCTCCGTGTGCTGACTTCCTCTCAAGCAGCACAATGAAACATATTAATTAGCAAGAAAAACCGGCTTTCTCCTTCATGCGAAGCTGTACCACAAGATACTGGCCGTGTCTGTGTTTTTAATTAAACAGAAAATGTAATTATCTTGACAGCATGGCTTCTCCTCCGTGCCCCCCCCCCATTCCATTTGGTTAAAAAGAAAAAAATAAAGGATAAAAAAAGAGAAAGGATCTATTAGAATGGTGCAGCTTTGTGCTTTTGGTTAGGGATGAGCTAAACTGTTTCTGCAGAGGAAGAAGAAAAGAGAAGTCACTCTCACTGCGCCCAAGAAGAAAATAGCTCCCAGATGCCTGAAAGGAGTTTGCCCTCTTCCCAGCACCGCTGAAGACTGCAGATCTGGTGTGGTTTGGGAGAACTTTCGGCTTCTCATATCCTCTTTGCTCCTTGTGGGTTTGGCGACGGTCATGCTGTTCATTCTTTCATCCTAGTTGCCTTCATTTTATCTCAGATCACACAAAAAAGCAGGCAGGAAAATGACAGGGTGAAGTCATCATCCCCAGCAAGTTAAGGGCTGCCAGAGCCAAACTGTGGAGCATCCACTTTGTGGTTCTGCATTCCGATTTCCATTGGTGAGATCTCTCTAAATAAAAGTCTGGGGTGATGGGTGGATAGGTGGGAGTAAGTCTGCGCAGGCATTGGCCACATCTGCACCTTACTTTTCAAGCACTCTTTCACCCATTTCACCCGCAAAGAATCAAGGGAACTGAAAGTAACTGAGCGTATTAGACTGACTATCAGGTGTCACTATTAATGGCCAAAAAGATATAATTAATATTTTTGCCGGTGATGTCACTCTCATGACTTCCAATCCAGCTAAGTCTGTACCTGTAATTATGTCAGAAATTGCAGGCTCTGGTCAGGCATCGGGATTTGCTGTAAATTATAGCAAGATGGAATTACTCTGCATTCACACTCCTCCCAACATGTTACTAAACCTACGAAAAGTATCTGGACTCAAAATTTGTACTTTGCATTTTCAGTATCTTGGTATTTTAATTCCCAAAGACATTTCTATATTGGAAAAGCTAGATTATTCACCTGTTATTTATGAGTTCACATCTAAGATACGTAACCAGAAAAGACAACATTGCCATGACGTATGGCAGCAGTTAAGATGACGTTATTACCTAAAATATTTTTTCTCATTCAAAACATTCCATGACAGACTAATGATAATACTTTAAATGGCCCAAATTCCTTGTTTCGTTTATATGCCAAGGCAAATGATCAAGACTTAAACACAGTGTGTTATATACACCTGCAAACAAAGGTGTTCTTGGTATTCCTTTTCTGGGCATTCCTATACACAGTTGCTTCAGAATGGCTTCTCTCTCCGAGCCCAGAGAGGTCCAAAGTTGTCAAAGCCCTGCAACTTCAGGATTCAGTTTCTATACAGTTTTGTCTCCAACAATCCTTCTCCACAAAGAATGCTGTAATTGGAGCTTCTGATAGAGGCCAGCACTATGTGTTAGTCTGCACAGCAACAGAGATAAGACAGCCATGAGTATTCTGCAGCTGCATCCTACGAGGGGAAAGTTTTATATCAACTTATGGAGAATTAACAGCACTCTTACAACAGCGCCACATGTCTCTCCTAGATATGATCACCTGTCTGCTTCTGCAGATCAAACTGCCATTAAAGGAGAGTGTAAGAAGAGACTGCTGGATCAGGCCAATGGCTCATCAAGTTCAGCATCCTGTTCCCACAGTGGCTAACCCGATGCTTATGGGAAACTGGCAAGCAGGAGCCTTCCTGGTGGTGCCAGGCTACAGCTCCCATCATCCCTGACTATGGACTGTGCTTGCTGGGGCTGATGGGAGATGGAGTCCAACAGCATTTGGAGGGCGCACAGGCCCCCCTGTTCTTTTGAAAGGTTTCCTTCAGCACCTCTTCTTCAGCTCCATTCAATCCATGTGATGCTCCCTTGGAAGCTAGTTAAAGACAGGAGGAGTGGTTGCTACTGAATGGTTAAGTGGCACCCTCTGCTGGACTGCATATTCCTGCTTTACACTGCAGGCAAAAAGTTACGGTTGATAAGTAGGGCTTCCAACAAAATGTTGCAGTGTAGCCTCACCCCCCCACAACAGTAGTACTCCTGTTCAGGGTTCCATATAGCCAGCCAGCCAACCAACCAACCATGCTGTCGTCCAGGACAGTATAAGTGGTAAAGAATTCAAGCAGGCCAGTTCACACCCCTGCCTCTATTTTCCGCCCCAAACAGACAACACCTGTGAGGGCCCCAGGTTCCTCAACCTAGCTATAAGTAATAAAGCAATTCGAAAAGCGCACTTCCAGATGCTCCTTCCATGACTGCTAAACATGCCCATTCCTCCTCAACAAGTTATTTAGAGAAGGGGTGGTCCCTTGGCTCCCCCCTCCAATATAGTATGACCTCCTTATTAGCAATAACACTTAAATAACACAGACTGAGTCCAGAGAAAAAAATTAATCTGATAACACCTTATTGAGGAAACTGAACAAAAGCAGTATATAATTTGAGGAGAAAGAAACGGAGGTTTTGTCTTTCTTGGTTTGGCAGGAAGACATTCAACCAAACATACAGAGGAAAACTCCCTCAGAATTACACAGCCAGTCAGAGCATGTGCTGCCTCAGTGCAGTTCATGCCTGGTTGCTAAGCAGCATCCCATCCCTCTCTTGGCTAGTTGACTTTAGCATTAACAGAATTCACCCTTATGTTACAGACTGAATGAGCCACACTGTTGCATGTCCAACACATGTACCTACTGATACTTCCTTCTTGATTCTCAGTGGCCCCATTTTGGCAACAATCCTGTTGGCACTCATGGCCTGAGTTTGCTGTTAGAGGCTGTTACTTTAATCATCACAAGGATGGTGACGAGTGGAAAACACAGACAAGGGAAAAACCATATAATGATAATAATACATGATTGTGAAAATCTCTTCATCGGATTTATGGAAAATCCAACTAGCATATTCCCCTGACACTAAGAACACTTAAAAAAAAAACAATCACAAACCATAGATCTGTACATTTTCCAGTGAGCAGTACACACTTAGCTCCCCTATCCTATAATTTTCAGAATAGTAAAATAACACATTAAAAAGCATTAGAGTGTGAAAGTTGATATCCTGCAGGCCAAATAAGTGCAGCTGCAGGATGTGCTCCAATGTTTGACACTTAGGCTGCAAGATTAATGTATCTGTGCTCCCCAGCTGCACCCCTGCATTCTGGCAGTGCGTGCTGTGCAGATTAAGTGCAGGCAGTAACTCAACAGGTGAAACTTTCCATTATCATGCTGATTCATCTATCTGCTGGAGAGTATTTTGATCCCACTTTTTAAATCGAGAAAGGAATTCACTTTGCTTTAAATTCTCACGTGACTCTACCTAGTGCACCCTTCTCAAAACACTATGCAAACCAGAACACAGCTATCCTTTGAAATATGCACTTATCTGACTTTTACCAGCGTTATCCTACCCTATAAAATGTGCATGAAAAATGCAGATATTGGCAAAAAATAAAATAAAAATTAAAGCCTTTTATTAGAGGGAATTGCTTGAAATAATTGGCGTACTAGACAAAATTCCATAGCAAAAATGTGTATGAGGAGAGATATGCACCAAAAGGCCTTTAAACACTGGCTGAAAACTTTTCATGGCCAAAGTAAACAATTAAAGAAAACACATTTCCATAATAGTGAGTTGATGGTTTATGTTTCTTTTTTACACAGTTTTTATTGCTATGTAGATTTTGTTGTAAACTGCTTTGATATTTTTTTAACGACATAGCGGTACATAAACAGCTGAATAACAATAAAAGCTTCATAAATTCCCACGAGCATTTTACAAAAAAAACCCTCAATCGGATGTAGAGAGCTGAACCGAAGACTGGAGGAATGTTAGATCGTAAGCATGTGCGGGCAGAGACCATCTAGTTTTAACTGATTGTACTGTATGCCAGCCACTCTGGGAGCCTTTGGCTGAAGCGGGGTGCAAACGCTTCGAAGAAGTAAACAAACAAACAAACAAACAAACAAACAAACAAGAAAACCCAAATCGACAGATCTGACCCAGAGTTCAGCTGTTGAGAAAGAGTTCCCCCTCCCTTTTGTCTTTCGCAAAAGTTGTGACGAGCCTGCGTCCAAGGACGCCAGAAAAACAAACCAAGCGCTGTGTCGCAAGGCGCGCGTGACGGAGTGGAGGGCAGGCGTAAGAGGATCCTGAAACGTGACAGATCCTCCTTCGGAAGTAATCGCCCTTCCTTGACAAATCATAGAATGGTAGAGTTGAAAGGGACCAGGAGGGTCATCTAGTCCAACCCCATTTCGCCCAACGTGGGGCTTGAACCCAGAACCCTGAGCTTAAGAAGAGTCTCATGTTCTACCGACTGAGCGCAACGAAGCAGGCTTGGGCAGCGTGAAGGGGCGCGGGATCCTTCCGCTTTCTCGACTTCTGCACCTTAAGCCGTTTCTCTCCCCACTTTATAAGCAAAACAATACAGAGCCCACCTCGGGTCCCGCCTCCGCCTCCCGCCTCCCGGTCCCCCGTCTCCGCCCACCGCGCCTCGGAGGCAAAGGGCGCGCCATGCCGGCCAATGCGCAAGCCGAGCGTCAGATTCGCCTCTCGAGGCGCAGCAGGAACCGAAGGAGGAAATGAAACTGCCCGCTGGCGTCTTTCTCAAATAAGGGGCGCCCGCGGACCCGTCTTTTTCGGCTCGCGCTGAGAGCGAAGCAGCAGGAGAGCATGGGGGTCAGCCAGTCCCTGGGGTTGCCTCGTGGGAAGGGAGCCTTCCCGGTGGGCTGCACGGATGTCATGGTGGGGCAGACGCCAAAGGTACAGTGATTTGCTGGGGCGGGGATGGGGGCAGAAGTGAGGCTGGCCCAGCCTGTCAGCTTGGAGGGTCAACGAAGAAGGGAGCAGGGCTCCGCCGACCTGCTTCTTGTGGCATTTTTTTCTGTTTCTCCCTACTTGAAAATAGCTGGGGGTCTTGGCGGGCCACATAATGGGTCCGTCCCCCCGCCTGTGGTAGCCATTGTAATGCGCTGTGCTAGCTTGCTGTGTGATTTTTTTATTGCTTTGCTGCATTCCTTACATTGTATTACAAGTTACAAGTTGAGTACAGAACTCTAGGATTTTGATCGCCAGTGTCCTTCACAGGCGCGAAGCTCAGGGGCTGCTGGTGGTTTACAGACCACAGCTTGGGAACCCCCAGTTATGTCACACCAATTATTTCCCATCCCTTCCCCCTTCAAAAAAAAGGCTGGTTGGAGAGAGAGGATATTCTAGCACAGCAGTTTATGAATTGGGCAATTACCAGTTTTATATCTTGCCTTTATTATTTTTATTCGTTTATTAGATTGTTGTTTTTCTCACCCTCCACCATGACATTCCATGGCAGGTTACAATTCTTAACTAAAAATATTTTTAAATGAGTTCAAACAATTTTCAGGGCAGAGAAAATAGGGTGGGTTTTTTAAAAATGTGTATCTCAGAGCTTTGCCTGATTGATTGATTATTATATTTCTAGCCCACCTTTTCTCTAAGTAACTCAAGGTGGCATACCCCACAATAACCCTGTGAGGTAGGTTAGGCCGAGAGGCAGTGACAGGCCCAAGGTCACCTATTGAGCTTCATAGCCTAGTATGGATGACCACATAATGAAGGTGGCAGCCTTGCCTCTGTGGGGAGGGGGATTCCACAACTTAGGGGCTGCCCCAGGGAAGGTAGTTTCCCGGCCACCCCGGCTACCCCTTGCACTTCAGGTGGTGGTGAAACTATCCAGAGGGTGCCCTCTGCTGGTATCGTTGGTATCTCTGTGATGTTTTGTTTTGGTGACTCACTGTCACCAGGAAAGCCAGCTAAGGTTCTTTCGGGTTGGGGGAGACAGGGTTGGGCACAGAGGGAAAATGAATAATATGGATGTCATCTAACAAGGTGACCAACTTGCAGGAAACAAACGCAGCCTGCTCTGCTCCTGTGCCTTCAACATATTATTTTTATTAATTGAACATATGACAAGGAGAACATGCCTGATCTATGCCTTCCGAAGTAAGAGGGCATAGCTCTGGCATGCTCTCTTGTGTAGCAGGGGGTGGGGAATCGCAGGTCCAGGGGTGCAGATGCAGCCCGCCCAGCCTCTTGGTTTGACCCTTGGCATTCTCCACAAGCCACACCCCCTCACTGGCCTTGCGTCACTCCCTGCGGTGACAGGAAAGTGTCCTCTGAACCCTGATACTGTAGTGCCTCTTGCTTACTTAGATAAAGGAGAGGAAGAGATTTGTATGTTGAAACAAGCCTACTGTTCTGTGCAAAACATCCATATGCCTGGCACATTTTTACCTCTGGAGTCATCCTCCACTGGCATGTGGCCCCCAGAGGGCTGCCTAGGATGGAATGTGGCCCTCAGGCTGAGAAGGTTTCCTCCCCCTTTTGTACTGGCTGAATTACATTAGGGCATAGGATGGGAACTGGGAGGCTGTGCCCAAAGCTTCACAGAAAAGGTGGGATTAGGAGAACAGGCTTTTTAATTTTCAAAATTAACTTTTTAAAACAAAAACAAAATGTATGTGGTTACAGATAGCTAGATTTCCCCTTGTCCTAGGCACCCCCAACCCATGAAGGCACACACCTGGTAGTTATTTTTTGTTGACAATAGCGCCCTGACACCCCTCCCATGCTTTCCGCAATACAAATGTTAATGCTACCTACAAATATGAATTAAACAAAAAATAATCTTGAGATGGTTATCTGTTGCTTTGCAGAAACGTTAATAAATTTTAACTTGTTATACTCATCAAATGTATCCAGACTCTGAAGAGAAGCAGCTGAGATTATTGGTCCCATATAAATGCAGCAATGCTGGTATTCTGTTGGGCTCTTCCGATTTTGCTATATAATCAGTGAAGTCAGGCCAAATTTGTCCTTTTTGATTTGTCCCCTAAATAATCACACTTTAGTGATCAACTTCTCTGAAACTTGCCAAAAACATACCTTTTTATACCACGCCTCTATAGAAAGGCCCTCCACATATTTCCAGTATCTAGAGATGAATAGATTTGCAGCCATCAAACAAATCCAAGTACAGTTTTAACTTTTCCCATCTTTGTTCTGGTTGCCCCCAGATACTTCCCAGTGCCAGTGAGGGCTCTGGTAACAAGTCCTGTGCTGTTACTTGGATTAATTTCAGTAAGCGCAAAGGAGACAACCGTACCTCATTCCTACAGACTTTAATGAAGAAAAAGGTGGTGGTGGGAGAAAGTGTGGAGTCCTCCTTCTCCAGGCAGGCGCTTGAGTTTACACTACAATCTCTTTTCTCTTCCTCAGGGCCTCTTCTTCCGCTTATTTTACCCCTGCATCCAGCAGGATGGGGCAGAACAGCCCTTTTGGATCCCTCGCTATGAGTACTACTATGGAATCTCTGACTACCTGAACATGAACAGGAAATGGTGTGCCCCACTGCTCAGCGTGACTTTCGGTAAGGGGTTTGCTGGCTGCCAGCATCTTGGTGCAGTAGTGCTGCTTTTGTGCCCTTCTTCTACCTGTAACCCTTAAGATCTTGAAATTTGCTCATACCAGCGGTACCATCAGGGCAGGACTTTGGGACAGAAGCTTGGGGCTCTGCTCAGCAGAATGAACTGGGATTCCCCCGCCTCCCAAATGCAGCAGTTGCTGGCTTGCAACAATTTGAAGTAACATCACATCTGCACCATATGTTTAAAGTACTTAGAATCCTGGGAAGTTTAGTGTGCTATGGGTGCCAGGAATTGTAGGGGTAAACTACAGTTCCCATGATTTTGAGGGGGGGAGGAGTCATGTGCTTTAAATATATAGTGCAGTAAAAGCATCTATTGGAAGAGAGACATAAGATCAGTCAATCCAGTGTCTTAAATTTACTTAACTTGTGCCACCAGTACAAGCAAGAACTACGTCCGGTAGATGCCTGCTACGTGCACCTTGCAGAGAATGCAAAAGGGTTGTGCCTTTTGTATCTGAAACAATTCTGAACTTCAAGAAACCACTAAGAAAAGATGAGAGAGCGAAAGGTTTTCTTGGGTAGCGTAGCATAATTGGGATAGTGAAGCACTGACCACTTGCTTCATAGCAAGGCCTTGGAACATTCATATGTGACCATTGATTTCCGCAGGTTCATGCAAGATCCCTGTGAGCTGGGATGCTCCTTTTAAACCATGTTCCCACAAGTATCCGTTGATCATATTCTCCCACGGATTAGGAGCCTTTCGGTAAGTTTTTTCTGCTTACATTTCCTTCATCTTTTCAAAACCTCATGTGGACTGATAAAATGGACAGTGCAAATGATAAAGTGAATGATGATACGTGGCTTGTCTGGTGCAGTATATGTAAATCCACCACTAATGCAGTGTTGTATTGCATCAATGACATGTTGCAAGATACACCTCCAGAAAAACACACCCAAGTCTAGAAGGGCCTTTAGGGCGGAACGGCTGCTACTGGGTGACTGTAGATGGAGAGGAGGCCCAATGGAGCTGGCCTTTCAGCAAAGGACAGTAATGCTGGGAAAAACAATGGATTGTGACCAAGATGTCACTGCATTAGCCTGTTGCAATATACAGTGGTACCTCGGGTTACAGACGCTTCAGGTTACAGACTCCGCTAACCCAGAAATAGTACCTTGGGTTAAGAACTTTGCTTCAGGATGAGAACAGAAATTGTGCGCTGGCGGCAGCGGGAGGCCCCATTAGCTAAAGTGGTACCTCAGGTTAAGAACAGTTTCAGGTTAAGAACGGACCTCCGAAACGAATTAAGTTCTTAACCCGAGGTACCACTGTACCTGGAATTTCTTTGGCACTTCAGAGTATCCAACATGCGTCACAATCTTTAGCATTCCTGGAGTTCTTAAAACAGGCAGTGTTCCTTGTCTGAGTGGCATTTTTGGGCACAATCATCTGGAACAAGAGCAGTCTTCTAGCTGTTTATAGGGCACTAAAACTGCCAACAGGTTTGGATCTATTTCAAGAGGGATTGGAAAGATGCCTTAGATGTGAAAAACCTGCTCTCTGCCGTCCAGTCTTCCCACAAATCCTTGTGAGCTCATTAGAAAGCACCAAGGGATAAATATCGACTAGAACGGCTTAGTTCACATGAGCCCAGACACTTCTTGGATTAGACTTTGGGTGAATGGTTGTTGCTTTTTAAAGTGCTTTTAGTGTTAGCTGTGATCTTGTGTTTAATTCGCCTCCCAAACTGACACCCCGTTTATACTACCATTGTAAACAGGATTTCTATGTAGGAAGCTGCAAGGAACCATAGAAGTCACGTTTTTCTTTGGAGGGAGACTGAGCAACAGCGAGGCTACTACAACCGGTTTCATACCATACACTGCGATAATATTTTAAACACTCGTGACTTTTCCTAAAGAATTCTGGGAGTTGTAGTTCGTTAAAGGTGCTGGGGGTTGTTAGGAGACACCTATTCCCCTCACAGAGCTACAATTCCCAGAGGTCCCTGGGAAAAAGGATTGATTTTGTTAAACCACACTGTGAATTGTACCTCTATGAGGGGAATAGGCATCTTCTAACAACTTTCAGCACCCCTAACAAACTACACTTCCCAGGATTATTTTATGGACGCTATGACTGTTTAAAGTGGTGTCATCAGGCTTTAAATGTACAGTGTAAAGGTGGTCTGAAGGAGCATGGAGGGGGAGGGGTGCCAGGTTTTAGTGTTCTGCACTCAGGGCTTCATGCGATTCAATATTTTGTAGAAGATACTCCTCTGGAGGTGTGATTTCAGGTGACCCAAAGCTTACTGAGGGGTGTAGAATGTGAATTTCTGATCTGGGTCATCATCACACCTTTTGAATGTTTTGCCAGCAGAGCAGTTATGTTCAGAGAAATGTATTGTGCATCTTGAAGAAGACAGTCTCTTGGACAGAGAGAGATAGCATACAGGTAGATAGATTTTTATTTTGAGGTTCAGGAGCAGACACACTTTGGTTCAGGACTGGCTGATCTGTAGCCCAGGTGTTGGGACCTTTGGTCCTCTGGATGCTGCTGAATTACAACTCCTATCATCCCTTGCCATTGGCCACGCTTGCTGGGTCTGGGAGGAGTTGTAGTTCAACAACAAATGAAGGATCAAAAGTTCCCACACACTTCCTGTGGCATTCTAGATGTTGCTGAACTACAGGTCCCATCATCCTAGACCACTGGCCGTGCTCAGTGGGGCTGATGGGAGTGGTAGTCCAACAAGATTTTGAGGGCACTAGCTATGTAGTAGATTCCTAGAAACAGATGCCTCCAACATATTTTAATAAGTAATTTTAGCTTATACAGTTGTACCTTAGTTCTCAAACAAAATGCATTCAGGGAGTCTGTTCAACTTCTGGAACTGTTCGAAAACCAAGACGCAGCTTCCGGTTGGCCGCAGGAGCATATTGCAGCCAATCGGAAGCCATGCTGGACGTTTGGCTTCTGAACATCGTTCAAAAAGCGGAACACTCACTTCCGTTTTTTGATCGGGAGCCGAAATGTACGAGTTCCAAGGTGTTCGGCAACCAAGGTACAATTGAATCTTGCATTTTATTCGTATTTTACATTTATTTGTATTTTCAATGTTTTAAAAAAACTTTGTTTTTAACTTCAATCTCTACGGAGAATTTTAATGTATATTATATAGTCTTGGTAAACCACACAGAGGTTTTATTTACAATTAAGCAGTACAAAATTTCCGTTAAACGAAACAAAACAAAAATCCAGAGGAATTACAGGGGTCTTCCACTATTTGTAACGTTATCTTCTCTGTTTCAATTTCCAGAACTGTGTACTCTGCCATCTGTGTTGAAATGGCTTCGCGTGGTTTTGTGGTGATGGCGCTTGAGCACAGGTGAGAGGTGGAATCCCTTTAGAACAGGAAGACATCCCATTGTTTGTGTGCTTTGGTATGACTCTGATATTTGACTCTGATATGCTGCAGTTGCCCACCTCACTCGCGTGTGCATTTGCTGGATTCATCCACGGTTTGTAAGCATCTGTTCCCACAATTCCAGCAGTATGAAAGGGATGTTGGTATCTAAAAGAGCAAAAGGAGAGTGTGTGAAATAATCCTGTGGGACTAAAATACATTCCTACAATCTTGGTTCCAACTGGGACTCTGGAAAATTTGAGGTGCTGAACTGGACCCGACTTCTTTGCCTGACTGCCTGTACTTGGTTTGTTTTTTCCCAGAGACCATTCTGCCTCTGCCACTTACTTTTGCAAGCTGGATCCTGAAACGCCAGACTTCCCTGAGGCTCAGATACGGGAAGAATGGCTCTCGTATCAAGGGGTGCCGAAAGGCCAGAAGGAGTTTCGCTTCCGAAACCCACAGGTATGCTTTGATTTAAACACACACACAAACATTTGTTTTGTTCTTAGTCAACTCTATGGTGCAAAGAAGAATAAATATTAAAAGCTTAATATCCCTTGGCAGACTTCCCTGCTAGCAACCAGTCCAAAAAGGTTTTGTAGTACTTCTTTTTTAAAAAAAAATGTTTGAGCACCTCTCTGTGTGCCCTTGTAGCTTGAACTTGGCACAAAGATTGTGTTTTTCAAAGCCGGGGTGGCACCCTCCAGATGTTACTGGACTCTAAATCCCATCATGCCTGAAAATTGGCCATGTTGTCTGATGGAAGTTGGACAACATCAGGAGAGGTACATGCTCCTCACTGTTGGCTGAACTTGGATCACAAAGAGATGAGTGTTTTCAAGGTATTATCAGCTGCTGTGATCAAAGTCATTTAAGGTAGTTTACCACTCCTCCGTGCCCGTGCCCAAAAATCCAAGAAAGGTTAACAGAACATTGATCTATATCTTGAGTCTACTCTATCAGTAGGGGAAGTTAGAACGTGGGCTGTCAGAGGCAAGGCCTTCACAGTGGTGGCCCCAAGGGTGTGGAAGCTTCTTTCCATCCTTGCAGGTTTCAGGTTGCTTGAAGAAAAGGGTGGTTAGACTTGTCATCTTTTGAAAATTGTTTAAAATATGACCCTGCATAAATAAATAATAAAAAGCCCATAGTAGAATTTTTGTGGCTGACATTTGGTTCTTTGTCAGGGACATTTGACATGTCTCTGGGCGCTCTTCTCTCTGCTTTTTATGTTTTTTATTTTCATTTTCAATTTTGCATTGTAAAATTTGGAGGAGTTCAGATCTCAAAGGATGGCTGCGTTTCAGTTTGTGTATTGTTTCAGAAAGTATGAATTTGATCCCTGATCCCTGCTCCAGACTAATCACAAACTGTAAGCAAGGTTTGCCCTATGATTTACAAATTGTGATTTATTAGTAACAGTTAAGCAACAAGCCTGGATGTCAGGCTTTCGACTTCTTTTCTGTTTTCACACAAGCACTTTTAAATAGGGCTTAACCTCATTAAAGCCAGCTAACGAACAAGAGGATTAACCATAGACCTTCTTTTTGTTGTTGCAGCTTCATCAAAGAGCAAACGAATGCATACGAGGACTTAAGCTGATCCGGAGTATCGATAGCGGCAAGGATGTCGTCAACCTCTTGCGCACAGATTTTGATCTGTCTGTGCTGAAGGTAAAACACATTGCACTCTTCTGGTCTGTCATGTGATATGAGGCAACCGTATACCTTACTTAATGGCTTGCCAGAGAGCAAATGGCGCTTAATTCTAAATAACTGCTTCTACTAATTTCTGTGCCACAGCTGAAGTTTGTGTTCACAGCTGCTTAAGGTAGGTCACCATTGTTCCCATTGTACAGACGGGAGGACTGAGGCTGGTTGCTCTGTGTTCATGGCAGAGAAGATATTTGAATCTAGGTCCCCATAAGTAGCTCTCAAGCTTGAGGAAATCTTTTCTATGTCAGCTATGTGTGCTAAGAAACCAGTGTGTATTGCTGGGGATTCTGGGAGCTGCTATTCTTTCTCCCTAGCGGCATCCCAGTTGTAGAATGCTCTCCCCCAAGAGACCCGCCTGCCATCTACATCAATGTCATTTCAGTGCTAGATTAAGAACTTTAAAATTTCCCCCCATAATCTTTTAAATCTAACCTGTTATCTCTTGCTCTTCTCTCTCTCTCTCTCTCTCTCTCTCTCTCTGTGTGTGTGTGTGTGTGTGTGGTGTGTTGGGGGGGGCGCACTTTTAATGGATCTCTGAACTAGAGGCAGTTGTACCAATTCGCCTTGCTTCAGAAGTCAATACAAGGCATACCACTGCAGGATAAGCAAACATAGTAGCAGCAGGCAGGAGAGAGAAGGGGATGCTGGAAGCTGAGTCAGACCATTGCTCCATCTAGCTCAGTATTGTTGACACTGACTGGCAGCATCTCTCCTGCATTTCAGGCAGGGGACGTTTCCTGCCTGGAGTTGACAGGGATTGAATCTGAGACCTGAAGAACACACCACAGATGCTCTGCCACTGAGCTGAGCTACGTCCCTTCCCTGTGGCTGGGGCAGCAATCCTTGATGTGAAAACAGGAAGGGTGCAAGCATGTTCTTTTATGAGTGCCTATGTGCACCTGTAAAACTACTGTGGGCTAGTCCATTAGGGCAGAGGGGACACTGTCCCAACAAACCTCTGTCTACCTCCAGCCAGTCGTCGTCCCCCCACCTGTCCTTTTAAATTCCACCTGGGGGTGTCCTCGGCTATCAGCTTCCTCCTCCTTAGCCTCAGAGTTGTCCTTGTAGAACTCAGCAGGGAGGAAGAAGGGAAGACAATGAGAATTACTTTGCTCTGGCTCTACATTCCGTTGGCTTCCCTGCCTTCTGCCCTCCCAGTCCCAATAGGCAGCTGCCACCACTGTGTCAAACATTGTGGGGTATACATGGAGATGATTCACGCAAGCAACCTCAGGCTGCTTCTGTTAACAGCCTGGCCTCGCTCGCACCCACCCTCCCATCTGTCTTCCTCCTCCTGAGGCCTCCCTGTGATTGTATCCTTTGGTCACCAGGGGGAGCCAGACCCTGTTTTGCTTTTCTCAAAAGGTACATCTTGGCCACGTGGGAGCAGAATCAGCAGAAAGAAACAAAAGAAAGGCTCTCCAAAGCATTTTGTTGCTGCCTCTCCTTTTTTTGTTTCTCTTGAAAAAGCGAAATCCTTCTGTGTCCTCTCCTAGTCCCTTCTTGCTTTCCTCCTCCTGATATTTAGCAAGCCTCATTCACGTTACCAGCCCTGCAGAAGCTGTTGCATCACGTACCCTGCTTCCTGCAAGACCTGCCTGCAGTGGCTTCTGCAGAAAGCCACCAAGGAACCTTATGAAGCAGGGGGGTGGAACCTTTTTTGGCTGCACAGGCCAGATCCTTATCAGGAGTGGCCGCATGGAATATATTTGGCAGGTGGGCAGGGCCACGACCTGTCAGTCACCTGGCGCCACAATGACATCAGGCGATATGGTGCTTTGAAGTCCCAGGGTCAGGACTTCAAAGCACTTTGCAGGCAGCAAGGTTCTACTAAAACAGAGGAGGGAGAACTTCATTTCAGCAGGGGTTTCAATGCAAGCCCCTTCATGATCAGAAAGGGGATCATACTGAATCCTGCTAAACTGACCAACCAAACTCAACTAGGGGCGGGGCCTTTTCTGGTGGGGACCCCGCCCCCCCGGGAATGCCTCCTTTTGCTGGTTGGTGGAAGCCCTGGCTTTCAAAAAACCTTTTAGGTAATTGTGACACTTTTGTTAGCTCAGTTCTGCGTTTTGATTCATTAAACAGGTTGGACAGTGCTAACGTTTAAAACCTTGGGGCTTTTTAGGGATTGTTTGTACTATTTGAGTCAAAAGAGATGGTGTCGTATTTTTAAACCAATTCAGGCAAAATCGATTCAGGAGATCCTACAGTTCATTGAACATACAATCTAGCCATACCTTGTAGCCACGGCTCTCTTAGCATTCCTTGGTGATAGTTTGTTGAAGAATGAAATCTCTGGGGAGTGGCTTCAACTTTCAGAGGTTTCCTTCCCTTCCCTTCCATTCCAGGACAACGTGGATTTGTCCAAAGTCTCCGTCATGGGCCACTCTTTTGGAGGAACGACGGCTGTGCTGGCTCTTGTTAAAGAAGCCCAGTTTAAGTGAGTATGCTCTAGAGGCTGCCTGGGAGACTTTGGGGCAGCCTATTTTTAAAAACTTCAGAGCGGTAGCTGGGGACATCCTTCTAGTAACATGCTGCCTGGTGGGAATCCAAGGCCTTGGTTACCTGGTTTTATCTCCCCCTGCAGGTGTGCTGTTGCCCTCGATGCCTGGATGTTCCCTTTGGAGAACTCTGTCTACCCGAAAGTGACCAAGCCGGTGCTTTTTGTCAACACTGAGTCCTTCCAGACTGCGGAGAGCGTGGCCAAAATGAAAAAGATCAGTGCTGTGAGCAAGGAAACCAAGGTTATAACCATCCTGTAAGTCTGAAGGTCTGGACTTGCTCAACTGGTGTGATCAGAGCTTTGCCATAATACAGCTCTACACAGGGAGTAAATGATTGCAGGTTTGCAATCTGAAGCAGCTGTGACGCATAGAGGAAGCGAGGAGGGGGAATGAGACAGACAGGGGAGGGTTGAGATGATAAGCAGAAAAAGAGATGAAAACCAGTTTGCAAAAGCACAAGGAAAGGATAATAAAACATAAAAGAGGAGTGCGGAGTCCCAAAAGAACCAAGATAGGATCAGCCATCAGAAATGACATGCCGCCTTGATTCATACTTAAACTGTTCAGTTCTTTATTATTGCAGTCACAGATCAGCCACTAAATTACAATCAAACACATGCAATTAGCAATTTACGAGCCAGCAGACTATGAAAAATTAACAGCCCAGCCCAAAATCTAAGACGTGTGTGTGTGTGTGTGTGTGTGTGTGTGTGGTTCACTGGTATGCTTAGGATGGATTACTGAGTAAGAAGATCCGGTTCCTAGTCATGCATTCTGATGCACAGAATTTTGCTATTTTGGTAGTAATTTCATTAGGGGTGTCTTGACAGGAAGAGGAGGGAGGTGTAAAAATTATCAGCTCTTCCTAAGAAATTAATTTGAATGGGTGTAATATATAAGGAGTATATGTCTTTATAGTATGAACAGTATAGTTATGCACGCTCAGCCATTTTGATGCCCAATTGACAAGGGCAGACACACTGGTTACACATTTACCAGTATGGCAAGTGCTAAATGGTTAAAGCAGGTCTAAGTGAAAGCTCTGCTATAATATTTGGGAATTTCTAGAGCATAAAGGTAATTGGCTAGAATGAAGCTTTTGCTGCAGTTTCCAGCTGCTGGTACACTCAACAAACTTAAGCTGTGCAAAGTTCATTTGGGATTTGGAGGTCAAATTCGTAGGAAACTATTTTTTAACCAGCAGTTAAATAAACGTGGCATTTTCCCTTTAAAGAAGGGGCCTGGTGGATCAGACCTAAGGCTGGGGGAGAATTTTGATCCAGTTGTGTTTAAAGGCAAATGTACCTAATCTGCACTTTCCGAAGTGGCCTCATCCTTCGAAATGGGCACTTCTCTGAATTTTGTGCTGCAGTTTTCCTGCCAACTGTTGTGTGCAAAAATGCATATACTAGGGCAGTGTGTGCATACAAATGCATATGTTCATGAAAAGAGCATTGTCAAAGTGCTTGTGTCCACTTCTCAGGGGTACAGTCCACCAGAGTCAGACTGATTTCACCTTCCTTGCGGGGAACCTCGTGAACAAAGTCTTCAGAACCAGAGGCACCATCGACCCCTACCAGGGCCTTGACATCACCAGCCAGGCCTCTCTTGCCTTCCTGCAGAAACACCTCCGTAAGTCAATGTGGTGGTGGTGTTTATGGACCGTACCTTTAGAGGAAGGTGGTGGTTGTTCCAGCGAGCTGGGAGGGTTTTAAAGAATTGCCATTTCCTCTGGGTACTAATGGATCCAGTGGTATTCTTCCTTTTAATGCTTGTAGCGGAGCCTTGCCAGCAGTTACATCATGTGCAATAATCATCTTCCTAGGCTAATCCCCATTTCTTTTCGTCCTTCCCTAGAGCTGAAAGAAGATTTTGATCGGTGGGATAGTCTTCTGGAAGGCGTTGGTGATTCTGTAGTTCCGGACAGCCCTTTGCAGAAGTCCAGCCTCTAGACCTGGGGGGAATGGACTTATCTCTCTCAAGTGCTTTTGGCCAGTCTCTGTTTCCCCCAACTTATGAAGCTGGGAGGAGCACGTTCTAAAAATCAGTCGCTGTCCAGACACAGTACCTGCTATCAACTTCATGGTGGGTTTCTTCTTGCTGCTGAAACAAGAGTTCCCTAAACATGCTCCTGATCCCTCCAGGACTACAGAGAGGTGATCAGAAATGCTTCCATCTTTGGGGCTGATCTGTCCGTTCCTCTGTGATTGTTTGGAGGAATAGAAATAAGGGTTATCGCTTTGGGGACCCATCCTTGAGGAAGTTCTCTTGCACAAAGTCTTGCAGAAATGAAAGGGAGCTCGACCACAACATAGCACGTTTGGGTTGAATTCCCCCTTTGACGGTATCCTTTGCCATACAAAATTAGCAGAGTGCTTTTTTTGGAGTTGTGAAACATTTCTGAACAGGACAAAAAATGTCAGCCAAATAGTGGCATCAAGTGAATGAAGGATTGGGCCTAGTGGTCTACAGCTCATCATAGAAACTAGAATGAAGATTATCTCAGGTTGAAAAAGTTCAGTGCTGTGTAGAAGCATCTCTCTCTGAATGCTTTCTTTATATATACCAGTTATTTCACAGATGTTCTCAGAACTATCATCATCTTTCAGATTGATTCCTCTTGGTGCCTCTGTAGGCTTTTCTTTTTTTTTAATTGTACCCAAACAGTAATGCAATCTCTTTGGGGCATAGTGAATCTCTCTGTACAGTTACAATAGGCCAAATGTAGCAAAGACGGTGTAGGGAAGCAATTGCGACTTTGATTTCTACAAAATGGAGATCCTGGTCCTTAAATATGTCTTGAAACAATATCTTCTGGCCCTCACAACTCCTTTAATCATGGAGAAGTGGGCATTAGCCGTAGTTATACACCTGTGTGAGATGGAAATTCCTCTTCAGCTGGCCTGCAGGCTAAGAAAAGAATTTCTAGTGATACCATCATAGGGAAGGGATGCCTTGTACCAAGAATGCACCTAGGGGCTTGTGAGCCCCAAAAGTGTTAATGCAGCTCAGCAGGAAGGCCCTAATTAATATAAGCCAAGGCTGCATCCCAGAACCCTTGAGTTCAATAGCAAGGCTCGAACCTGCAACACATGAAGTACTTGCCAGATTGCTTCGGAGCACTTTCCAAGCAGCACTCTTGCATATCCTGTATGCACTTTAATTTTGGACTTAATAGGGAAAGTAGCTAAGAGTGCCACCTTTGAGTATTGCTGATGAATGTGAGTGTCAGGTATACCTAACCCTGTCCGGTACAAGGTGTGACCCACCACATATGGTGGATCTTCCCGAATGCTTGAATGACCCTCCTGTGTTTACTGTATGCCCAAGACAGCAAAAACCAGAACCTAGTTTCCCTTCACCGTGTTGCCTTCTCCAGCCCTGGTGCAATTCCAGAAAGTGCACAGCCCTAATGTCCCTCTTGTGTCCGTCAAAAGTGCCTGCGTTTATTTTTGTTTGTTTGAACTCTGTTGAATTGGAAACTTGAGCTTCATAACATGTTTATATACAATTCATTTTGCTTGGACTCTTTATTTTTACGAGGAGGGAGGAGACAGTGGGATCACAGGACAGAGCAAAGGACCCTTCTCAATAGCCACTCAGGTTATATGGTTAGGGGGAGAGAGAGGCAAATCTGTCAATTTCAGTTTCCATCCATTTTTTTATTTTTCCAATCTTCAGTTATCCACATTTCCATGCCAGTTTGCAATTTTTTGTCTCAAAAGCGCTCGTTAAAGTTCATCAGCATTTTATTATGCATTTCTTCTAATGTACATATTTTTCTATGCAATTTTGCCTAATATACACATTTTTGCAAAGCAGTTTTCCCCAGAATAATGCACTTTTGTATTTTATATCCACTAATATATGCGTTGTTATGCACACTTTCCAATAGTGGATGCGTTTTTGTTCACATCACTTTGCTGGAGAAAGGCATGGCAAAATTTGGAAAGTACAAACACTGGAGTGTGGCTGTGTTTCGGTTTCCATATTGTTTTGGATCACCGAAATTGCAGGCTGATTCAAAGCCTTTGGTGCTTCACCCAACCTGTAGATAAATGTCAAAAGCAAATTGTGTGCTAGTGGATTGACATCCTGGATCTGAAGACAAAATTACTTTTCCACACAGCAATGGTGACAGAACCCAGAATGTGATTATTATTTGCTGAATAAAGGGGGCTGTTTGATCATGACAGGGAACCTATCTCCAGCAACGAGAATGGTCCACTTTTGGCTGGGTGCAGCAAAGTCTTGCTGTGACATCTGTGGCTCTGCGTGGTGGTTGCTGTGAGCCTCTGTTGGTGATGAAAAGGCGAACACAGAGAACACAGGTTGCTGCTGCCTCCCTCTTAAGAATGATCAAGCAGCTTATGCAACACAGGCTGAAGAACCAACTATCCCACAGTCATGTCCAGCCTCTTTGCATAGCCAGTTAGCACAGGATGCTTGAAATCGAAGCCTTCTGGTGCCCTTTGGCTCTTGCAAGTTCTCAGGGGACAGTGGTGCCCCCTCCATGCTCTGCTGCTCCCCCCGCCCCACTTCCTTCCTCCACCAGCACTGCCCTAGCTAGGCAATGTAGACGCTGTCTTTCCAACCCCACACACTGATGCCCTGGTTGCTCACTCGCTCTCCCCCCCCCCCAGCTTAGCAGGCAACGATGGGAAAGAAGCAGGTTCCTTCATCTTTCCTCCCTAAAAACAGTTTTTCAGTGTGGAGGTTGGGGAAAGGGTTTTTGAAAAACAAAGGAGGAGGAATGTTGTGCTGACTGGTGCTTTGCAGCACTTCCTTGCCACACAATGATGTCTTGTTCATTTGTCGCCACGTTGCCCCTATCCTCGGCCTGGCATGCATTTGGAGGCCCCTGGGCTGTGAGGGCCCTAGACTTGGGCCCTGGCCTTAATAACTTTCATAAAAACATTGAAGCTGGCTCATGTCACACGCACAGCATATGTGTAAAGCATGTTTAGCGCACATTTAAAGCACCATGACTTTCCCCAGTGAATCCTAGGAGTTGTAGTTTGGTAAGGGTGCTTGGAATTGTAGCCTGAGGAGGGAGGAAACTGCAGTTGGGGAGGAAACCAAGTGCTTAAAATGTAAGGTGTAAAACACGGTGCCCATCACACATACGAAACAGCTGGATCTGGATGATCTGTTGGCAATATAAGGCCACACTCAGGACATGTATGTATTGCCAGCTTAAAGCACAAAGAGGCTGCCCCCTGCTGCATTTCTAAAGCCAGTGTGGTGTAGTGGTTAGAGTGTTGGACTGGGACCTGGGAGACCAGGGATCAAATGCCCATTTGGCCATGAAGCTCCCTGGATGAGCTTGGGCCAGTCACTGCCTCTCAGCCTAACATACCTTGCAGGGTTTTTGTTGGGTTAAATGAGGAGGGAGAAAACCATGTACACTACCTTGAGGAAAAGGGATAGAAATGTAATAAAACAAATGAAATAATTTGTTTCCCCATATCTGCACCCTCCAACTCTTATTCAATGAGGCCATCATATGCACATGTGCTGTCATCTGCGCATGTGCAACAGCCACCTAAAATGTACACAGGTCAGCATAACCACAGCTTAACATTTTCAAATTGGATGGAAGCTGGTTTGAGGGAAGACCATCATTCAGCAGCATTTCTCAAGAAACTGGGTACTTGGCTTCAGATCCCAGCAGTGGGAACACACTGGAGCCTGAGGAAGCAGTAATGTGCTGACAGCCTCATTCTTTCTGTGGAAGAGTCGCTAAAGAGGAGCATTATTCATCACACTGCTGTGGCACACCAGGAAGGATCTTGGTTTGGGTCAGTCCACGCCCGCCTCCTGTTTTCCATCTCCTGTTTTCGCCCTACAATGCCTCTTCCTCCTTTCTGCACGGTGTGATGGGATGCCAAGAGGCAGCTGTCATGAGCTCACCTTGCCCACAACTCTGTCACTCTCTCACTGACTGTGCTAACAGAGCAGCTTGCCTGGTGAAAGGTTGCTTCCCATCAGGGCTTAGGCCAGAGCTCTGAATCACACAAGCCAGAGTGATCCTAAACAAGGAAAGTATTTTCAATAGAAAATCCTTTAAAATCTACAGGGAAGTACACATTTAAAAGAACTTATGAAGCGATCCGAGTTTTGTGCGCTTACTCCATTCTTTGGGAGCGATGTGAATGGTACAGAAAAAAAAGCATGGCTGACCCTGTATAACTTCCCCCAAAGAATTATGGGAAGTGTAGTTTATCCCTTGTGGAATTGCAACTCCAGCACCCGTAACAAACTACAGTTCACAGAATTATTTGGAAGTCCTGTGCTTTAAATGTATGGTGTTAAATGTGCACAGTGGCAAGGAGTCCCATGCACTAGCCACAGAGAGCGTGGGAAGCTGCATACAGTTTTAAAGGGAATGGGGACAGAGCAGGGAGACAGCATGCAGCCTTTAGAAGGTCT
Source organism: Podarcis filfolensis (assembly GCF_964270895.1). Classification (NCBI taxonomy): domain Eukaryota; kingdom Metazoa; phylum Chordata; class Lepidosauria; order Squamata; family Lacertidae; genus Podarcis; species Podarcis filfolensis. Next base: position 63,634,673 of record NC_139611.1, on the reverse strand, counting down.
CATAATGGAATCCACTGGATTTTAGATGCTGAAGTGGATTGTTAATTTACAGGTCACGATCCACCCAGATTGTATCAGGTGAGTAGGGTAGTTTTCTCCTGCAACCCTAACTGATGAGATTGTAGCCAGGGGTTTTGCAATGTGATCAGTATTGTCCCCCTGAGATCAATGGGACTGTGCAGGGGATGAATAAAGATATAGGGGTTGAAAGGGGTCAGAAAGGGCCTAGGAGTGGGAAAGAAGCTTATATGGTATAGTGTGAAAAAATTAATTAGGAATTTGAGCCTCAGAAATAAAGGGCCTGGGCATGCACAGAGTGCACCTTCTTTGTCAATGAGGTACCTCTGTGTTTAATACTATTTTTTGTTTATGTTTTATGAGTCCTAGTAATGGTGACTGATGATTAATCAATGTTGATTACCATATTTTTCCACATATAAGACAATTTTTTGCTAAATAAAATTAATCAAAAATAGGGGGTTGTCTTCTACACAGATGGTGAATCCACAGGGGTTTGGGCTCAGGCTCTGGAGCAGGCAGCCCAGGCTTGGGTTCAGGCTCTGACCCGATTTCTTAATTTGGGGTTCAAAAAAATAGGGGTTGTCTTATACATAGATGTCTTATACACTGAAAAATACGGTATATATTTATACTTCTTGACTATTTAATCTACATTCCTAAGAATTTGAGTTGGGGTCGATGACAAGCTTATGATGGAGTCAATGAACTCAGATGTATGGGAGACCCTGTTAAATCTCTGGCTCTCCTGGTCACTGCTAGACTCTGGGGTCATGATGACAGGAGAGATCTTTCAGCTGCCACCCAGAGCTAAGGCGCACAGAGGCCGTTGTGAGAAAGACTCTTGTCATTTCCTTTCATAACAGCCTAAGAAGGCGACTGGTGTGGAAATCACAGCCCACTCCCACCCTGAATCAGCATTGCTAGGGATTTGTTCTGACAGCGACACAGAGCACAGAGAATTAGCTTGTCTCACCCAATTCGTCCTGGCAGTGCTAGAGAAAGGCGCATATCAGGTTGTGCAATGTGGTTATGTAACAGGGCTGGGGCGGTGCAGGGAGCATCTCGGGCAGCAAAGAGAGACAGTGGAGCTACCTCTGGAGGTACCTGCGCACAGCAAAGGAAAACTTAATCATTGCTCTCAATGCTGCTTGGCTTTTGATCGCACACATGCTGCCGTCCTCAAACAGGTTTTCATCTTTCAAGTGGCATCTTGCAGGTGGCAATGCACAGGGGGCAGAAAGCTTTCATTGGGAGCAGCTGCCCCCCGCCACCCACTGCAGCCCCAGACATGCATTTGTTTCTGATCAAGATGAGGCCTGACAAAAGCGAGAGGAACAGCCTTCCCCAGGGAGCGATGGACAGCTGTAAGGGACAGTGCCGTCCTGCCTCAGACATATGCCTGCCCTCCAAAGCTAATTTCCTCCTGCATTTCATGACTGCAATGTAGCCCAATAACTTAAATTGGGGGGGGAGAGATGTGAGTCCATTTCTACACTAAAGCCAGGGACCTATGGTCCAATGCTGTACTTCATGGATTTTAGGTGTTCCCTATAGGAAGCCATTAGGCTGCATTTCCATATAAGGCATAATCTGAGTAGGATGTTTAATTATGGAAGAACCTCTGGCTTCAAAGCCAAAGGATGAATTAAGAGTTCTCCGAGTCTCTTCCACTGATACAGTTGTATAATCTTTCGGCTCCATTAACTCCACCACCTGTCATTGAAAACTGGGACTCAAGCATCTTCCTCCAGCCGCCCCCACTCTTTTTAATCTCCATTTTACTGTATCCTAGACAAAAACAGTAAGCTTGCATGCAAACACAGGCTGAGCATAGGGAAGGAAAATCTGGTGTTAAAAACAGTGACATGAAGAAGAGCTATTTTCGGTCTTAGGCAGTTTTGATCACATAGCTTTTCTTCAGGGCCTCTGAGATTTATTCGCTATAGGAAAAGCGGATGTAGTTAGCATATTAGTCATGCAAATGTGCCCTGCTGGAAATGATGTACATTTGTGATCTCATAGCAGATCATCTCTTCTTTGGGCACTCTTAAACAAGAAAAATTGTTTGTGTGTGTATGTGTGTGTACGGCCACATCAAAGTATTGACGAAAGCTATTTCCAATCATTCAAATTATGTATTTAGCTATGGCATTTATTTTTATTCCGTGTTACCAAAAGCAATCTACATATTCATCAAATACGAACACTGACTCTGAAAGCAAATCTAGCTTTCAAACATGTTACATTTGCATTTAATTTCCGCACTTCTGTAGCAAAGCTTTCCAGGAAGCACTACACTTATGGGAGCCAGGGGCAAAGAGGGGAACAGCTGGGTGTCTGCCAGTGGTGGCTGGTGCCCATTGGGACTGGCTAGGTGGAAGACAGAGAGCCCGACAGTAGGCGGAGCCAGAGCCAATGCTGACGGAGCCAACTCATTCTAGTTTTGTCCCCATTCTCCTCTCTGTAGAACTCAGTATTCCACAGGGGCAACACTGAGACAAAAAAGCAGGAGGAAGCTTACAGCCAGGGCCAGCTTCTGGACAGGTTATAAATAAGGAGGGAGACAACTACAGGCTAGCTGTTGTCTGCAGACCACAGTTTGGCAATTCCTAATCTAAGTGATCTTGCAGGTCTCCTTCTGTGCAGATGGTGCTGTTTTGGCTGCATCAGGAACTATACATGGAGAGTTGAGTTCGCTATTAATATGTAGCAGGAGTAGGGAGCCGGATAGGGCTACTTATCAATGATCTGATATCACAGGTGAAGGCACAGCGAGTCACAGGCACTGACAATCAGCTGGTTGTTGGCATTTACCAAGCCCTGTGTCTTTGCAAGCACCTCCAGTCAGCTGGTTGTTGGCACCTGCAAAGTTCTGTGCTTTTTGCAAGGACTAGCAATCATGGGGGTCCTTGCAAAAGCACAGGACTTTGCAGGCATCACCAATCAGCTGACATCAGGTGTAGGGGATCTTGAGAATGAGATGGCTTTACCAGGCAAGAGGGATGGTCTACCAGGCTAATCATATCTGCAGGCCAGAAGTTATCCATAGCTGGTATATAGGATGGCAACTCAGCTTGACAGAAAAGGGGCTCCCCATTACCTGATAATTTTAGTTATTATCTCCTTTCTTCTTTTAAAAACTGTATTAGTTTAAAATGTACAGAAAACAAAGAGAAAGAGGGGAAATTTTTCAGGCTTTAATAAAAAAAATCTGAATTGATCACGTACAAGGTTTCAATTACAAGCAATTGCAATAGCTAATTTCAAAATCCATATGCAAAAATCATGGGAAAGGATTAGTTAAACATTACTGTATATCTAGAAACAAACACAAAATAAGAAAAGTATAAATATAAGACTACATTCTCAAACTGTTTATCTTAGAAGATAATCAGAACCCAAATACAAATGGCTGTTTTGAGGCGTACCTCAACTTTACAAATGGGACAAATAATATGATCCAAATCAGTCTGACTTAATCAGTTTTTCTAACAGTGCAAGAAAATGCAGTCTCCTTTTACGGTGTGGCCTCCACCACTCTCAGTGTTGAATAATGAGCCATCTGTTCCTGATAAAATTTATTTTATTTTATTTGAGAGTCTACGTTACAAGTCCTCCTGGCTGCACTGGCAAGGGCTTCCTTTTTTGGGGAAGTGGGGTACAGTACACACTTTAAAAAGGTTCCCTATAAAGATTCATACGTATGTGCAGAATTGTGGGATTGGGTCAAAGAAAATCCTTCCTCCAGCACTCTCAGATGAAGGTGGTGTGAATACTAATACCTAGTCCTCCAACCTGCTGTTGTACAAATTATTTCTGATTATATATATATATTCCAAGTACAGCTGTAAGAGGAGATGAATGGATGGGAATAGCCAACCATCCCTATTGGAATTCCTTGCATGGTTGTGTTTAAGATACCAATTGCCTCAGAAAAGGAATACATTTTAAAAAGCCCTGTCTTATCTTTAGAGAGCAGCATCAGTTCTCAGCCCTTGTGGACTTCAAAGGTTTTGACGGCAGCTGAGCAGAACTTTGGTTTTCAAGTGAAATCTGACAGCATCAACAAGACGTGAATGTCTTAATATGCTAAATCTGCTTGCTTTTGGGAGGGTGGTGGTGCCCTCACAACACATCCTTTCTCTCTACCACCCCCAAGCAGGGATGTGTGTGTCTAGTAATCTTATTGAACTTCACCCCTGGAAAAAACCTCACACAAGTCATCTGAACAGATATGTTTGAGGCGATCTGTTTCTGTGTCTCACTTCTGCCCTCCCACATTGGTTGAGGAAGGTTCATTAGCCAAGGCCAGGGCCTGGGTTCCTGAAGCTGACCCTGATTGATCGTTGTCTTTCTTAACTCTCTTTAAAAAGGAGGGAGAGAATGGTAATGCTCCTACAACAGTGAGCAACCTTAGGCTGGGAAGTGAGGCACTTGGGGATCATACAAAGGAAGAGCATCTGCTTTGCATGCAGAAGCTCCCATGTCCAATCCCTGGCATCTCCAAGGAGAGACCCCTGTCTGAAACCCTGGAGAGCAGCTGCCAGTCAGTGTAGGCAATTCTACACTAGAGTGACCAACAGTCTGACTCTCTATAAGGTAGCTCCCAATATTCCTCCAGATGAAGACCAGTGGACAAAGTACTTATGCTCCTTTTTTCCCTGGCATTTTTGTCTGTCTCTCAATCCTGCCCCATGTAAAAGCGTATTTAGAGTTTTTGGATTTAGATTTCTAGAATGCTTCTAGAGTGCACAAAGCAATATACAAAATAAAACTTTAAATAAAATGCATGCTTAACAAAGGACTTTTGAGTCTTTGCGGATAATTGTTTGCACAGGGAATTATCACTATTATTATTACTTCCGTTACTACTACTTTTCATACCAATGCCAAAATAGTCTTCCAATTGGTTTACAAAGCATAAAAGAAAATTACACAAACATTAAAACATCCATAATTAAAATAAACAATAAAACAGTCCCATGAAAACATTAAAACATAAACATCCGTAATTAAGAGACAATAACACAAATCCATTAAAGCAACACAGCAATTAAAAATGATGTTCTGTACAGAGTTGTACAACCTGGGGTTTCGGATTTGTGGCACAGGCAAACTGCATTTTCCCAGTCTTCAAACTAAAAAATAATGTTGCTGGGAAAATGTGGTAACTTCCTCAAGTTCAGTGGTTCCCAAACTTTCTGCCCCATGGAACACACAAAAATTGCTGAGGGTCTTGGCAGACCACTTCATGGTTTTTCTGCCTACTGTAGCAGTTGTAATGCCCTATGCTTGATGCTGCATGGTTTTTAATTGTATTTTTATTGCTTCTTTTCTTTATTATATAGTGTATTATAATTTAAATTCCGTGGAATTCAAACTCTAATGCACATTGTGCCCTATCCCCCATAACAGATTTAGGGGCACATGTGATGAGAGAAGACGGGAGACAGTTCCATTGCACAAGGTAACATCCTTGTGCTAACAGAACATGTGACTCAGTGCTGCTTCGAGAGTGACCCTCAGTCTCCCAGATTATTTCACAACTAGTAAGGGCTGGCCCTACCATTAGGCAGAATGAGGCATCTGCCTCAGCGGCAGGTGGTGGGAGGCAGGGACCAGTGGCGAATTGTTTGAAGGTACTGGAAGAAAGTGGCAGAAATTTGTAGGGCACTATAAATAAAACAAGTAAGTCATATGAGCGGCCATGGACCACCTAAGCTAGTGGAGTGTTGTCTTAACTAGCCTGTCCAGCTTTTGATGAGTGAATGGGAGGGAGCTGCCTTATTGTCCTTCTCTTCCTGGCAGCAAAACGTCATGGAACAACCCTGCAATTAGTTTCCGCTGGAAGTGATTCCTTTCTACTTCCTGGCAGCAATACAGCTCAGCCCCTTGAAAAATCCCCATTCCTGTTCAGCAAACATTTTGAACAGCTCCATTGTGCTTCCCTGACTGTATCTTTGAGCAAAACAAGGTGACTGGGCCAGGATGAAGAGGCCAGCATTTCAATTCCTGGCCGACCGCGACTTCAGTTGGGTCAGCACATGGATTAGACCAGCACTGTCAAATTATAGGCAGCGAGGAAAAGGAAGTCCCTTCATTTTAATCTCCCTCCCCTTTGCTTTTTTTTAAAAATGGAAATTAGACTAGGCACTCCATAAAGTGACCTGCTCTGCTTCTGGCCATCTGCTGATAAGAGACTAGCAAAAGCTGATCTGAGAGGAAAACATTGTGCAAGTTGGAGGCTGAGGCCTAGCTGCAGAGCCCAGTGGATGAGGCCTTTGCCCCTGTTGCCATAGAGACAGACAGCAGATGCAGGGGAGGAGGCTGAAAGATGGTGGCGGAAGACTGTGCCCAGCAGATCAGATGGCATGGGATGGCCCCAAACGGACAGTGCCAGGTATGTTTCCTCCTGCTGAATGTGTAAGCCAAAAGGACTAACGTGTACCCTATTGTGGCCAGCTGTTTCATATTCTGGTAAGACAACAAACCCCTTCGTACTGGGCTCCTCCAAACGTCCTTTTTATTGAGTGTTCATTATTATTTGTGCTCATGATGTTATAACAGGGGGTTGCCATCATCCTCTTTTTTCCAGGACATGTCCTCTTTCTCAGGAGTAAAATTTCTGTCCGGGTGGGTTTTTTGAATTTTCCAAAATGTCTTGGGTGTGTGTGTGAGTGGGCTACTTTTTATTTTGCATACACAGTACTAGATGACTAAGTGCAAAACATATATATATTGTGTGAGTTTTACATGATGCAGGAAAGGAGCAGGTCCTTGTTTTTTTATATTTTGAAGGGACATTGTAGAATGTGCCTGCTCCCGCACCTCCTCCCCACCCCAGGTGCCAGCAAATGTGTCCTCTTTTTTTGCTCTTCAAAATATGGCAACCCTATATATGCGATCACACTTTCAGGATGTATAGTGTCTGTGACAGTTGCTTGAGCAATGAAAAGACCCAGATGAGTATGGGTCCGTTTTTAAAACACTGCTGTTTACAGATAACACAAAGAAACACATAAAATAAAGGAATACTTAAGGGATAGCAAAAAAACCAAAACCTGTGTTTTTAATGTTGTAACCTGCTCTGGGACCTTGGGATAATTTTTAATAATAATAATAATAATAATAATAATAATAATTTGAAAAAGATTTTATAACAATATGAATTCCAGTGATTCAGTAATATCTCCTACTTTCCCACAAAGTACTGCACTAGGTATTACTCATTTGGTATCATTGCGTTTGATTTCTTCCTTTTAACAATAACCAATTCTTCTGCTACTAATTAGAAACAGATGGAATGCTACCTGGTTTTCCGTTTCTAATTGTTAACAATTAAATAACTGTAAATATATTAGAGTACCTGTATTAAAGATCTAACTATTCTGCTTTCACTCATCCATACTTCCCCCACGTTGCCTTTATGCTACCACATCAGACATTTCTAGCTAAGACTTGGGAATCCACTTACTACATTTTATTGGCTCATCTAAAAAAAAAAATCATCTTATTTGGTTGCCACAGTCAGAAGATGCAAGACCACCACCACAAATCCGGTTGAGCCATTATCACTGTTAGTTCAACCTACATGTTAAAGACTTCACCTATGGACTAAGGCAGGCATGGCCAAACTTGGCCCTCCAGATGTTTTGGGACTAGAGTTCCCCTCATCCCTGACCACTGGTCCTGTTAGCTAGGGATGATGGGAGTTGTAGTCCCAAAACATTGGAGGGCCAAGTTTGGCCATGCCTGGACCAAGGCATCACAGGAACAGAGGAAACTGCCTTATACTGACTTAGACCATTGACTTATCCAGCTCATTATTGTCTATACTGATGGGCAGCAGCAGTGGCGTAACATGCATTGGCAGTGCCCAAGGCAAGGCAAGGATTCCCCCCACAACCTCCTTGCGGGTGCTGTATGGGAGGCAACAGGCAGACTTTGCTGCACCCCTGCAGTGGCCGCTCCTCATGAAGGTTGCCTGCTCGTCAGTCTCTGTGTTTGTCCTCTCAGCTTGGCGAGCTCCCAGTGGGACCAGTGGCTGGCACTCCTTGACAGGCTTGGCGGTGTCCCAGCAACACCAAAGCTGCAGCTGCAGCAGGCCTAGGAGGAAGGTGGCAGAGAGCAGGCTAAGACACCAAGTGCAGCCCTTCCCCCTTTGCCTCTCCTTGGCCACACAGCACAGTGGGTCCTGGGTGAGTGGGCAGCTCTCCACTGGGGCATGCGCCCTCGCCCAGGGGCACATGTCAGGTGGGAGGCCCCAGGGTAGGACCAATGCAGGCTGGGGAAAGCCCAGACTCCGGTCAGTGGGAGTTCCACCTAGGGGTAGGTATGCCTTCGCTGATCCTGAAGAGAAGGAGATGCTGCCACAGCCCTAAAGGCCTAGTCTGAGCATGGCTCGCCTTCCCACAGCTCTGGAAGGCAGCAGTCATGTGGCCTCAGTGAAGGAGCCTGTCATGGGGGCGCCAGGTTGCGCCCCCTCAGAATTCTGCAACTGGGGCCACAACCCCCTTTGCCCCTTCCACACACACTACACCACTGGACAGCAGCTCTGCAGGATTTTAGACACAGGGTCTCTCCCAGCTGAAAACTGAACTGGGCTCTTCTGCATGCAAGGCAGTTGCTCCACCACTGAGCTAAGGCCCTTCACATGTGTCAATGCCTGCAACTGCAGAAGAGCACATGTGTGTGAGGAGCGATCAATGTGAATTCAAGAGGTGAGTCTCGAAGCTAACTCACCTGGCTGCTAACAATATTTTAGTGCTATTTTGTCTGTGGGATGCAACACAAAACAAGAAGAACAAAGTACTGTGTGGTGCACAATATGCAAGCATTAGCGTTCCCCAGCTGTGTTTGTTATAATGATGCATTAGATTAGACGATGCATCCAACAGAGACGCTAAAAGCCCTCCTTACTGGCACAGGCCAGAAGCGCCCCTGCATACCTTCTTCCCATGCAATGTGAAATGGAGATAAAAGAAGATAGGGTGGAAATGATGGCTATACAGAAATGGATTTATTATGGAGACTGCAACACCAGCACATTGTGAAGCAGCTTTTAATTGGTGGAGAGGGTAGTTTAAAAGAATAAAAATCGTTATTGGAGCTGTAAATGTGTGACTCTTAGAAGAGGTTATCTATACAGAAAAGAGCTGGGGAAGGGACAGTTGAGTGTGTTTAACAAGCTCCAAAAATAAAAAGCTGTTTGGAGGCACTATCCAGGGAAGAAAGAAACCTGCTTTTTGTTAAAATGCAGGCCTTGTATTCATTTAGTGCTATGCAGTCTCCTTGAAAATAGCTGAAATTTCTAGACAGTTTACCGTATTTGATGCTGCAAAAAAGGACAAATCTGTAGCATGAAGATTTGTAGCTGCTGATAAAGGAATTATAGATATGACAGTTCTCCTTTTTGTGTATGGATACATTTTTAATACAGATGATACTGTGCTTGTTCTAATGCTTTCCTTAACTATGTGAATAAGAGCCTTGATGCCTTGATTTTATATTTATTTAAAATACTTATATTCTGCTTTACACCCACACCTACCTTAATAGATTTCAGTTATTGGGAATATAATGGCACCAGATCTAAGGCTAGCACAGCTTGTCTCCCTTGTTTGAAAGATCCAAGGCCTCCCCTGATCTGCACTCAACATGATCTTTTTTCAGCTGCTACTACTGCAGGAGCATTGTTGGAGGAGCTTTGGCAGCAGAGCTTTCTGACACTGCAATGAGAAGGCATTCATAGGAGAATTTTAGTCTCCACCCACAGACTTACCTCTGTTAGGGATGGTGGATAAATTTGATTTTGGTCCCATTTAAAGGTGAACCTACCTATTTTGCTGAAACACAGCCATCCTTTGAAATTCACCCTTCTCCAAATTTTGCAGTGTAGTTCTCCAACAAAGTAATGTATATAAAAATACATATATTGGGGTAAAGTGTACATACAGCATTTTTTTCCCTATAAGACTCACTTTTTCCCTCCTAAAAAGTAAGGGGAAATGTGTGTGCGTCTTATGGAGTGAATGCAGGCTGCGCAGCTATCCCAGAAGCCAGAACAGCAAGAGGGATTGCTGCTTTCACTGCGCAGTGATCCCTCTTGCTGTTCTGCCTTCTGAGATTCAGAATATTTTTTTCTTGTTTTCCTCCTCCAAAAACTAGGTGCGTCTTGTGGTCTGGTGCGTCTTATAGAGCGAAAAATACGGTAATTCATAAATTTGTGGAAAATACATAAAAGCAACATATCGGGCAATTGCTTTGAAAAAAGTATGCATCAGGGGAAATTGCATGGAAAAGTCTATATTAGGAGAAATTCTCAGTGAAACACTGTTGTTCTATAAGCTTGGATCCCCAGATGTTGTTGGGCTACAATTCCCATCATCCCTGCCATGGGCTAGGGAATATGGGAGCTGTATTCAACAATATCTGGGGACCCAAAGTTGAAGAATAGTGCAGCCAATACTTAGCTATATGGACCAATGATCTAACTCAGTAGAATGCAAATTCTTATGTTCTTACATAATATCAGCTGCAGGGCAGTTAAGATGTTACTGACTTGCACAGCACAATGCAAGATCTGACAATCGACCGACCGGCAAAAACAGGTCACATGACATCATTGTGACATCAAACCTGGCCCACAGGAAACTGAGAGAGTTAAGGAACTGACCCAGTGGCCAAATCCGGTCCCCCGCCCCTGTTTTAAAGGGCCATTGTTGGTGAGTTTTGTCCCCTGTCCTCAGAAGTGAAAGTGAGAGACAGTTCTGTCTCCCTCTTTCTCTCTCTTTCTTTGTGAAGTCTTCACATAACTGAGCCTCCCATTGAGATCTTAAAAACTGGAAGACTGGTAAAGGAAGAGGTGTTCCCAGAGATACAGCAGACCCAAAACATATAAAGCTTAGATCAATAATGTAATGAGCACGCTAAATTGTGCCACTAAGCAGCTGGTGACCCCAATTTCGCTGCAGCCCTAACTCTGCCAGGAGGTAAGCTGTGTAGGGTTAATAGAGAACATCATGTTGAGATAAAAAAAGAAAAGGGGCTTTTATTTTAGCCCACTAACCTTCAACACCACAGGCTGTAACATACAGCTGAAGTTTTCTATTTTCTTCTGTGGTAAGAAATTTCCAAGTACAATTTCCCTGTAAGAAAGTATTGGAGATTTACAGGGTGTTTTCCTCCCCCACAACATTTCCTTATTTGCATTATGCAAATTGAGCATAGGAGAGTACAGATGAAGCCATCTTGATGCTTTATAGATTTCTCCAAAAGGAAATGGCACACCCTGGAAGCCACAAAGCCAACTGCATAACCCAAACTCTCCTTTCTTTCTCTGGCTACATGCCAACTCCCAGCTTTCTTGACGTACCTACACAGAGCGGCTAGTCTTAAGAGTATGTTCTAATTATTGTTTACTGCAGCTCCAGCATGCTCCCACCACTGTTTTTTTAATCGAGGTTAACCACAATCACATGCCGTTAACCACAATCCATCTGAATCTAGTGGCTTTAAGAGAAATATTCCTCTGTGATGCACTCTTTAAACACATATATATCTTTTTAAAAACTTCCATGTGATTCAAAAATCAAAGTCATGGCTCCATTGCGGTGAGAATAGTTCAGGCAGCTTTTGCACATGCACAGATGACAGCACATGTGCAGATGAAAACATAACTGAATTGGGGTTCAGCACAGGGAAAGAAATCCTCTGGTGAGGACATCCCCACCCTGGTGTGAACAGCATCAGGAGAAAGCGATGTCAAAAATACAGCAGAAGGCAAACCACCTCACAGTTTCAAATTGCTAATGTGAATATACCCTTAGTTCACATCCTGTCTGATAGGGATGTCCAGCAGCTAGCCAGTAGCAACTGGGTACCAAGAACCATTAAGGAAGCATTTTTAAGCAATGGTGGATTTTGGGGCTCAAATTTAAGCGGCACCCTAGGCAACACCAGAATCCGACGCCCCCCTTGTGCTCCATTTGAAATCATAGTTGCAGTGTCCACTGCAGTGTCCCTGAGGCTCTGCACCTAGTTTACCTGAACCAGTTGCGCTCCCCTAAATCCACCTCTGCTTCAAGCCACCAAGAACTTCTTTTAGAGACAGATTGCAGTACAGTGATACCTCAGGTTACATATGCTTCAGGTTACATATGCTTCAGGTTGCAGACTCTGCTAACCCAGAAATAGTGCTTCAGGTTAAGAACTTTGCTTCAGGATGAGAACAGAAATCGGGCTCCGGCAGCGCGGCAGCAGCAGGAGGCCCCATTAGCTAAAGTGGTGCTTCAGGTTAAGAACAGTTTCAGGTTAAGTACGGACCTCCGGAACGAATTAAGTACTTAACCTGAAGTACCACTGTAACAGCAATTTTTATGTTTTAAAAAATAGGGAGCACCTGTTGTTGATTCTATCCCAAAATCTTATGTGTATAGCCTGATAACTGCGGCACTTAAAAAAGACTTATATAGCATACGTTTTATATCTTAGAGCTGGATGCTGTGTCCAGTGTTATTCCTACTCACAGTAGACCCATTGAAGTTAATGGGCAATGCTAATTTGGATCTATTAAATGCAGTAGGTCTGCTCTGAGTAGAACTTCACTGAATACAAGCCTGAGTTTACAGAGTGACTTTTTGTCTGCAAGATCCAGCTCATTTTGTACTTCTTATTTTTCTTTGTTGCCCCATTACCTTTCACTCAATGGCTCTTGTTAGCAGTATATTTCTGCCATGCAGTGAATGGCTTACTCATAGTAAGAGATGGATGCTGTGGTCTGTTTGCAGGGTTTTGACCTCCCGAACAACTGCTTTGCTAATCAGAAGCCAAGCAGTTTATGGTTTCTCGTTTTAATCAAAGCAGCAGGATCGGTAGCTAATTCCCACCACCACCGATCAATACTGCAAATGATCTTGCTTACAAAGGACATGCCACCTAAGAGGGATTCCATGTAAGAACTCCTCCCACTGAGGCCCTGGTTTCTTGTATCATAGGTGTACGTTTAACCATCTCATCGCAAGCTGGTGTTAATAATACAAAGGATATTGCTGCTTCTGTTATGCCTGAGCCTACTTTGTTGAATCCCAAAGACTAATTAGAGACTGGGGAATAATTAGTGCTTCACCCAATGCTTTTAGTTCATTCTATTTCAGTTTCAAAGAGCAAAAGCAAATATCTGATTGGAACACACACTCTCTTTTTTCTGTATGTGTTGAATATTTTATGGTTCTTCCGCATTGCATCGCTATGCTGCGGGTTGTCAAGAATCACATTGTCTTTGCTCTAGATCCAAGGTGAGGGAGCTGTTCCTGACACTTTTGAAATCCAATTAGTGCATTTCATGTCAGCTATGATGCAGGCTGAGGGGGAGAGAAATCCCCCTCCTCACAGCAGCTGTTTGGTTATTAGAGAGCAGAAGCCTGATGTACAATGAGCAGATTGGTTATTTTGGGACCCAAAACAGTTGTTTTCTACGCTTGGCCTAGAAATTTCATGGGACTCCATGGAGGCAATGATACACGGAGGCGAAGGCAGAGGTGATCTGAAGACTGGGGGAGAAGCAGCTATCCATCTTTAATATAGGCATCCTGAACATAACAGTCAAGCAAATGTTGGGGTTTACATAAGCACACCATATATGGCAGAAGCAGGAGGTGGTCCTCTATGAATCTGGGAAGGTTCTGTGATTACATAAATCTTCTTCTTAAGGGACTGATATGTCCCTGAACAGCTGCCCTACAAGCTGCATTTTTTCCTTCAGCCATTGCTGCGACAAAGCACAGAAGCGAATATATGCTGTATGTGGATAGGGGGCTGGCTTTTATACAGATTAATTCAATTTGGCATGGGGAAACAGGCACTTAGATCAGGGGGGATCTAAGACAGACCCTTAAGAGCACTAAGCTCTTACAAACATACAAAATTGCCTTATGCGAATTCAGGCCAATAGTTATTCAGCTCTTCCAGCCCCCTCCCACACCTCTAAGCTAAGGTTGGGGAAGAAATTCAATTCACTTCTCATTTAAAGGTGAACTTACATAATTCACACTTCCCAAGACGATGTGAGAACCTAAACACACCGTCCTCTGAAATTAGCACTTCTCTTAATTTTGTGATACTGTTCTCCAACTAAACTGTTTACAACAAAGGTTTTATATTAAAGGAAAGCATGCATAAAAGTGAATATATTGGTGAAAATAACTAATGCAAATCTGTGTCTTCCTTTGTCTTGTTTTCTGGTGATTTATTTCCTCTTCTTTGGCAATGCACAAGTAGCAAAGCTTGCTCAAGAATGGCGAGAGAGCTCTAAGGAAGAGGTGTAAGCCGCAACACCTTGAGGAACTGTGTTTCTAATGACTTTGAATAAAAAAATATAAGAAATAATATGTTTGGATATTTGCATTTTACTCCATATTGGCCTAGGGGGAGGCCTGGGGAGGAGTTGTGGCTCTTCGGGTGTCCTGGGGGCCAGACCGTGAGGCCTGAACAGTCTTTTGTTTCCCATCCCTGATTTAACTATTGTGGGCTGTTTCCCACCCCTGTTCTTACTATTCAAATACTGTTGATGTATTTATTACATTTCTATCCTGCCTTTCCTCCAAGGAACAACTCTGTGAAGTAGGTTAGGCTGAGACACTGAGATGGGTCCAAAGTCACCCAGCGAGCTTGATGGCAGACTGAGGATACGAACCCTGGTGTCCCAGGTGCTAGTCTGACACTCTTAACTACTACGTTACAATGACTCTGCATCAATGTGTGTTTAGCAAAAGTATGTCACAAAGTGGAGGTTGTTGGAGACTGTGATGTGCATTTCTTCTTGCCACTTTAAACACCTACTTCCCAGACATTCAGTCAATTGCATGGTTGTTACTCATTTGTTGCGTAAGATCCAGGAATATTCCATTAATAAGATGCTTCCAGTTCATGAATCAGGCATTTCCCTGGAGCTTAAACCATGTATATGTGGTTTTGGGGCAAGGCAGTGTCTTTCTCCAGCTAACAAGGTTGTTCCAGTTAGGAGTACTGACTGCAAAGCAGTTATACAAACATTATTGGTCCAAAGACCATTCCTGCCACATTGCTGATCATAAGGACACAAGCTACCAGTGCTGGTTCCAGATTGGGGTGGGGGATAACCTTGAGGAGGATACCATTTGTGTCCCCCTCCTTAAAAAGGCTCCTCCTCCACTACTTGCCCTCTTTCTGTGGGCACAGGACGGTGGGAGGAGGCAAGCAGAGGCTGCTGATCCTTCTCACTCCTGTCACTGCTCATTTACCTAGAGAGGGCAGGTGAGGTGAGGTGAGCAGGAAGTGGCAGCAAAGGAGACGGGGCGGGGGGGGGGATGGCAAGGCTGCAGGGGTATGTCTTCTGATGAGGAAGGAGCCTTGGCTGTTTCTAGGTTATGCTGCCCCTAACACCAGCCCTGCAGCTTTCCCGCTTCATGCCCATACTGTGTTACTATGACATCCTTCACAGATTTAATCCACTTTTTGGTAGCTGAGCAGTCCCCATCAATACCACTCAAGCAAAGACACTGCCACAAAGCCCTTTTAGAAGGGGTAGGGGAAGGGGTGTAGTGAGAATTAATGCCCTTCCATCTCTTGCAGCAAGACCCAACTATTTCCTGTTTGTATTTTTCGTCCTGTGTGGGACGTGCACCGCCTCTCTCCCAGGGTTTTCAGTAATTATGAGCATAAGAAGACCCTTGCTGGATCAGGCCAGAGGCCCATCTAGCCCAGCATCTCTGCATCCCACAGTAGCCAAGCAAGTGCCTATGGGAAGCCCACAAGCAGGATGTGAGAGCATCTGGCTGTTGTTTCCAAGTGACTGGCATTCAAAGATAGCATATGAACTATCATGCCTAGAGGCCGCTGATAGTCTTATACTCCACAAAGCTGACTAATCCCCTTTTAAAGCCGAGTTGCTGGCCGTCCCCACATCTTGTCATAATTAAACTATGCGCACCCTGCTCTCTATCACACACATACACATCACATGTAAACATGACACTGCTGGTGGTGGATTAGAACTAGTTCAAAGTGCTAAAGTGACGGTTCAGCCATTTTTTACAATCTGCACAAGCACAAAGTCTCGGTTTTTAGGCCCAACTCGATCTGTCGGGGCAGCTATCTCTGCTATTCCTATGTCAGCCCCGTAAAGAGGGTACGGGTTGGATAACTGTAACAAAGGGAGCCCCTTGCTTCAGGTGGCAGAGCAGGTGGTACGGCAGATCAATGCTTTGGCCTCAGGCCACCTGCCACAGCTGTTGGCCTGTTGCCTTCGCCCACTGTTTTGCTGGCAGGAGAGCTGCCTGCCAGGCTAGTGCAGAGCTTGTCTGAGGCCCAGGGTGGGAGTCTTGTTGTTGGCAAGACAGCATAAGTTCGGCAGGTCCTTAAGCACCACCCCTAGCCAGCTTAGCCCTCTGAGGCCTGGGGTATGTGTACCCGACTGCTCTCACATCTGTACGGACCTGATGCCAGCTATTGCTTTGAAACTGTATGGGGGGGAGTTATTGTTTCTGTTTGTTACTATGGTATGCATTTTGGTTTTTTTATATTGTAAACCACCCTGTGCTCTTTCGATAGTATAGAAAATATAACAACAACCACCTCTATATCCAGGGCCTGCCCCTGTGTCATCACCAGGGGCCACCCTTAGGTCTCAGGTTTGGGCTCTGAAATCTCAGGGTCTAGGATGGTTCTGACTTGGCAAATCTAATATTAAATCTATTTGAATATATGGTTTGCAATATCAAAAAGACTAGACACAGGTTTACTGCTGGTAGGAAAAATGCAGCTTGGATGCTTAAACAGCTTTGCACATTTTCTCTGTCTCTCACACATGCACACCCTCCTCTCACTCACAGATTAATTTTGTTCTCTATAGATATTTTTACCTTGATCAAAAATAAAAGCCCTTCTGTGTTCTGCTTCTCTGTGAGCTGCATAATTATCTCACTTGCTATTGGACAATGCAGTTGAAGGGGTATTTTGGTTATTTGCACCCCCTCCTGTCTTGTTCATCCACATCACAATTGATAATAATGCAATTTTAATTCTAGACTATCTGAATATATATATAGAGAGAGAGTTAGTTAGTTAAATGGTCACTAGAAGTTGTGAGGGTCTTCTTGATGCCTCCAAACTTTATAATTTTCCCAGATGGGTCAAAAGAAAGAAATCTAAATCTATATTTTATTCAACATCTGTTGAGTTGGGGTAGACGGTAGGTATGGGGGAGAAATGTGATTCAGTTCACATTTAAAGGCAAGTCTATCTAATTTGCAATTTCCAAAATATGAGAACTGAAAGACAATCATTCTTCAAAATTCATACTTCTCCAAATTTTGCCATGTTTTTCTCTAGCCAACTGATGTCTTTAAAAGTACATAAACTGGGGTAAAGTATGCATAAAAATGCACATATTAGTGAAAATAACATACAACATGCATTATTATAGGGAAAATTGCTTTCAAAATGTGCATATTTAGCAAAATTGTACTCAAACATGTATAGTAAGAAAAACCTGCACTAAAACGCTGATGAATTTTCACCAGAATTTTATTTAAAGTGCAAACTGATGTGGAAATATGAACAACTGAACTTAAGACTGGACAGATGAGAAACTGAAATGGACTGATTCACCCATACCTAAAATAGAGGTAGGATACAGGGCTGTAGCCTGTGCCACTGGGGAACAGTAAAGGTCTGGTCCTGCAAGGTTATTCTAGTTCGCTTCCTATAATTTGCAATCAAGAAAAGTAAGTCTCTAGACCGTTTGCCTCATGTAGCTTTTAGGGACATTGTGCAGGCTGTTCTGCCCAGTAGCTTTCTAAAAAAAAAATAAACTTATTTCCACCTTCCATCATTCTGGCCAATGAATGTCAAGGCACTGGAATAACTGACAAGCAATAGGCCAGAGATAGAGAACCCGTGATCCTACAGATGTTGCTGCAGTCAAGGGGCCTAAGGGTTGATGGGAGTTGCACTAGGTTGGCAAAAGCTGATTTAAAGGGTATCAAATGAAAGGGTGATGTCAATGGTGCCACTGCACTTATGGAGCTCAGTTCTCAGAGATCCTATAAGCTCCCTCTCTGTGTTTTTTGACTGGTGCTGAAAACTTTTTAATCCTATAAGTTCTTTTTTAAAATCTCTCAGCTGTTTTCATAGATGAGTAGCCCGCAGATGTTGTTGGATTCCAACTCCAATGAGCCTCAACTGGCACAACCAGTGGTTAGAGTTAAGAGTTCTAGTCCAACAACATCTCGGGGGCCCCAGATTTCCCATTCCTGCTTTAGCAGAATGTTTAGAACACCCATTTCCAACCTGGTGCTCCCCCATATTTTGGACTTCAACTCCCATCAGCCCCAGTTGGTGAAGGCTGGTTTAGAATGATGAACAACATGTAGAACTAGGGAGGGTTTGTACTGCAAATACAGCACGTTAAACACCACAGAACTTAATTAATTATGGCTATTTCTAGCATAGAAATCTTCATCAAGGGGTCAAGAAGCTGAACCACATCAAAAATACCGCGGAGTCTTTTGGGTTGTAAACATCTGCTTGAAAAAAACATCTACTGCTGATTATTCAGTCTGAAAAATCTACCCATGTTTGGCTGCCGGATGCTTGTTTCCATGGAAACAGACATCCGATTGGGAGGAGAAAAAACAACCCAGCTTTAAGGTAATGTGTGTTTTGAAGGATCTATTGTTGCTTGTCACAATATTAACCCACTCTAATCTAGAAATTCATGTGCAGAAATCGTTGTGCTTTTTAAAAGTAGAGATACGTAACACATCAGGGTCCTCTTGATATAGCTCAGTTCATGGGTAATGTAAGGCAAGAGCTCAGAAAATAAGGGCTTGGTTTTATCACCACTGGTGCAGTTAGTCCATGGTCATTTGTCCTTGACATGTATATTGATTTCTACTGTGATTTAAATGAAAAGGTCATAAAAACCCATCCATTACCAGTAGGAAACCAAACCTTTGAGAGTGCTGTGCCTGAGTGTGCACACTCATGTGTTTAGGTAGGTAGATATTCAGTATTTGGGATGGGGACAGATGGAGAAAAAGGCAGAATCACTTAACAATAAAAACCCATACAGATCATTTATGTATATGCTTTATCTACAGTCCTCTTACCATTCCACAGCCCAGACAGCACTAAATGGGCTTCAGTTCAAGCATTTGGCTTATGTGAATTGTGGATCCAGCCCAGCTACTGAATAAATAGGACATTTGTCCCGAGTGCTCTAAAGGGAGTGTTCAGCAACTAGTGTTTTGTCTCTGATCATTTTGTCAAGCCTGGGAGATGGGGGGGGGGGGAGGGAGAGAGAGACTATTGTTTTGAGACAATTGGAAGCCATAAGGTTGTCAGATTTGTAAACCAACCTTTAACTATGTATTTAACCCTACAGGAATTAACCAGTGTTTCAGCTTATCTCTGTGCTGCAAAGTTTCACCTGTGAATTCTTGCTTATGATGCTGCTTCTTAAGGCATAGTGGCATATTAGTAGGATTTTTTCCTGCAAAGTTGTCACCCCAGCAGAAAGCAACCTCCTACAATATTGAGATGAATTGATACATGATTTATTTCAGGTAGTTATGACATTTGGGATGGGACAGAGGCAAGCCAATAGCCAGAAATGGTCTCAAAATGGGATTTAATGGGTTGAGGAATCATCACCACCTAACAGAGACAGTGGCTCCCCATTTGTGAAATGCTCTCCCCAGGGAGGCTCGCCCAGCACCTTCAATACATACCTTTAGGTGTCAGGTGAAAACATTTCTCTTCAACCAGGTGTTAGGCTGATTAACATTCTATGTGGAAGGGGGTGCTATTGGTTTGTTTTGCTTCTGTTTTTATTTTATTTAGTATTTTGTGTTTTCATTTTATATTTTTATGTTGTAAACTGCCTGTAATATACAAATTTAATAAATAATAATAATAATAATGTGGCCTTAGTGAGCAATTGGATAAGATACTGCCAGCATGCTTTTAATTCTACCAATAAACAGGGGTAAGGCACACACACCTGTGGCTACAAAACTAGTTAGAGAAGAAAGAGGAGGTGTTTGGAATGGTTTCTATGTTGAACTCTTGAGAAGGGGCAGGGAATTGGGGCTGCATCCTTTGCAACACTTACTTGGGACAAGTTCCACTGAGCATAGTTGGACTTACTTCTGAGTAACCTGCATAGATTTGCTGTTTAGGTATGTGGCAATTTACATGTGAACATATGAATGTGGAAATTTACATGTGAACAGAATTAATCCCAAGCACCCAGTGCTATGTTTAAAAATGGGACCAGGGACCAGTTATAAACTCGTTTGAGTTTATAACTTTATTCTAACAAGATTCTTGTCACAGGCCTAAGACAAGCTCTGCACAGGCCTTGATATAGGTACCATGTAGTGTTAAACTACAACCTGAGACCATAGCTGTCAACTTTTCCCTTTTTTAAAGGGAAATTCCCTTATTCCGAATAGGATTCCTTGTAATAAAAGGGAAAATTTGACCGCTCTGCCTGAGACACCAGGATTCCAATCCCCACCCCCATGAAGCTAACTGGGTAACCTTGGGTCAGTGGCTGTCTCTTAGCTTAATCTACCTCATGGGGCTGCTTTGAAGATAAAAAGTGGAAGGGGCAGTGCCATGTATATCTTGAAGCTCCTTGGAGGTAAGGCAAGGAGTAAATATGCTGATCCTGTGCACACCTAGAAGTTAGAGCCACAGTGAGTTTAATGGGAACTTTCCCCCACTGAAACCAATGTGATTTAAACATGCCTTATTTCTGGATGTATCATGGTCTCTCTCTCGTTTCTGCCAGAAAAAAATAAAAATAAATCAGTTAAAAGATTAACAAAATATGTGTTGAGGACTGCACATTTTTGATATAGCAGTTGCATTTTATTATTTGATGTCTAATTTGTATATTTCATCCTCGTTAAAGTTACAGCATACAATTTATGGTAACACACGTGAGTGGTTTTCAGTTTATAATTAGTATTTTTATAGCAGCTTCCACTAAAGCATCTGCCAGCATTTTACAAACATTAGTAAATGAACTCTAACAATGCTCCTCTGAATTAGCCGTAATTTATGAACTTCTATCAGAGAATGTACCAAATGGAGGAACTGCCGATATGCAAAGAGCCTCCAGGGTGTGACTAACAGACTCACTTCCTATTGTTGCAGACCTCCAAATATGTCGAGGACACCTGCTGGAAAATAATGAGGCAGAGGTTCTCCAGGGAATACAGTTAACCCATGCACACAAACAGCACAGGAGAAGCTGCTTCAGTGTCAATCAGGAAAATGGTCAGAATGTTGTTTGTAGGTTTTAAAAAAGCAGAAAATGGCTATTTCCAAACTAAATGTAGATTCTGGGGCTTGGCTGTGTGACAAACTTAAATCAGCTTCAAGCCTGCTTCACTGCCATTTCTCGTAAGGAATCCTGGGGACTGTAGTTCCGTGAAGTGGGCTAGAATTGGCTCTGCAGTCTTCCTGAGCTAACGTGTATCCGACTTCTTTGTTCAAAAGATGTGAAAGTGACATCATTCAAACATAATGTTGGCTGTGAACCATGGTTAGGGAAATTAGCCAGTGTGTGCAGCTCAAGGGCACTCTGCTTTGCTGCTCTCTTTCTAGAGAAGCAAACCATGGCACAGCTGGTTTAATGTTACATGCAAACCAGCACTTGTGATTCCCCCCCCAACCTCCTTGATTGTTCATCGTTTGTATGTGATTAAAAGAACCCATGAATGCTGGTTCATATGTTAACACTAAGCCAACCACTCTGTAGTTTGTTTCCTTACACTAGGAAACAGGATTGGTTGAGCTGTGTGCACATGTTTATTTTTTCTAACTATAGTGTATGGCTAGGGTTCTACCAGTGAATTAAATCAATTTCCAAATGGGTTTAATTTAAAGATGTAGGGTAGATGTGCTATATATTGCACAGAACTGCAGTTCCAGAGAAGGGATGTAGGAACGATTTAACCAGAATGCAGACATCTTAGAGTACTGTACTGGGTCATGTTAAAGACTAACACATCTACAGTACAGTGGTACCTTGGATTAAGTACTTAATTCGGTATATTTTGAGGTTTCATTTTGTTTAAATCTGTGTAGGTGACCTGTGGCCTTCCAGGTGTTGCCATTGGACTCAGGGTTCCACCATCCCTGGCCATTGGTTATGTTGGCTGAAGTTGACAGTGGTTGAAGTTCAACATCTGGAGGGCCACAAGTTCCTCATGCACATTTTAAAGCTTCCTTCTCAGTTTCCTTTTAGCAGATTTTGACATCCTATATTCTGTTATATGGCCAGATTCCACTGAAATGAGCTCTTGATCATCAAGTGAGGTACCAAATAACTTCATCTAAAGGAGGTGGAACTGCTCAATTAAAGACTGGTGTGATTGTTGGTCTGACGCAGTCAAAATAAATTAAAAAATTGTCCAGTACCACCTTAGAGACCAACTAAGTTTGTTCTTAGGACTATAATCCTAACACTACACACTTGCAGTCTTATGGTGGTGCAAGACCCAGTGAATTCAGGTAAGCATGTTCAGGCATGAGTTGAAAGTTGAAGCTTACATAAACATCTTATTAGAGAGTAAGCTACATTGAGCTCAGTGAAGCTTGCTTGAGAGTTAAAGGGCCACATGCAGGGGCTGCAAGGCCTTTTTGAGTAGAAGGGAGTGTGATTAGACCTCGGTTTTTTTGCGGAGGTAGGGCGTTTTTGTCTATTCTAAGGTCAAATGATTGACATGTAAGCAGCGGAGACAGGAGGGAGAATAAGAACAAAGGGACACTCTTCTGTTGCCCCAGGCAAGGAATGGACCGTGACGCCCACAAAGGTTGCACGGAAGTTGGAGAAGGAAACCAAGAGCCTGCCAATTTCCCATATATTGCCTCCATCCACTCGTCTTAAAAAAACCCAAAAAAACTTTTATTGCACCCAGAGACACTCCCCTGCACTACATTTCCCATCATGCCATCACAATAGAAGGGGCTAGAGAGAAAGAGAACGCTCCCCTCGCTTTCTCCCCCTCCCCGCTGCGCGGCACGTGCCGCCTTTCTCAGCCAATAGGGGGCGTGGCCGATGCAGGTCACGTGCCTTTGTTTGCCGCTTTTGTGGGGAGCGCTGGGCGGTTAGGAGCTGAGTCTGTGTGTAGCCGCCGCAGTGACAGGAGCAGGTGGGTCGCCTAAGAAGCTGGTTTGAATCCGAGGCGGGGCCGGGAACGGCGATAACGAACGGTCGGTCCTTCACTGCGAGGGGCAAATGGGGCTTCGTTTAGTGGGGCAGCAGTGGAGTGCGTTGTTGGGGAAGAGGGGCGAAGGGGGTTTCTCGGGCGGGGTCTCTGAAAAATCCGCTTTTGTCTCAGACGGCTCCGTTGCTTTGTCACCTGAGTGGGCTGCTGCTGCTTTTTAAGCGAGTGGGTGGCTCGGTGGTGACCAGCGGGTAGGAGCGGGGGACAAAGGACCGCGAGCGAGGAAGGCAGAAGGGGCGCGTGCTCTCCTCGCGGAGGCTATTGTTCGCTCGCGCCCCCACCCCAGTTCCTGAACGGACTGGCGGCGCCCGCTCCCATTTCCCCGTCCTCTGGTTTTCTTCTTGACAGGAGTAGCCCGTCTATTGTTGGAGGGAAAGGGGCGGCGCCGCTGTTGCTGTCGAAGCTGCCACCGCTGCCGCCACCTTGTCGCGCCCGCCGACGGGGATTAAAGGGAGGGGGCGGCAGGCGCGTTCCTCAAGCGGCGTGAGGGGCTAAAATGTGGCACAGGAAAAAGGTGGGAGGGGGCGGGAAAGAGAAGAGACCCCGCGTTCAGCGGGAGGAAAGCGAGAAGAAGCCCCGAGCCCAAATAGACGAAGAGGCAAGCAGCTCGCGGCTGAGGCGGGTTTTTTTGTGTGTGACGCCGTCTCGCTCGGGATTGTTTTGGCGCGCCGAAGACGGGAGGGTGGAGGAACGCGCGAGCAGCAGGTGCCCGGATGTTACCGTTATAGCTCAGATTCTTCCCTCCCTCCCCTCAATTTTTTTAATTTTTTATTTTTTTTGCTGAGGGTGGAAGCGCGCGCGCGCGCTCTCGGGCTGTTTGAATTCGGTGCGGTTCTAGAATGGCGCGTGGGGTAGGCGGGGCTTCGAGGCAGGCGCCGCTCTTCATTTTCTCTCCCCCCTCCCCCATCTTTTCCCCCTTCCACTATCTTGCATTATCTCTGATCCTTATTGGCTGTGAGTATTTTCTCCTGGTCCCGCCCCATAGTATGTAGTAGAAAGCCAGTGAGGGCTTTTTTCGAAACCACCCACCCCGCTTTCAGATCTTGGGCGTTGTTGCTAGCCTTTGGTTTTTCAGCCTGACCGCAGAAGAGGTGCCCCTTAAGAACCCCAGCTTTTTGCTATTGTGCGTGTTTTATTTCTTCTCCTCCTCCCCGCAAAAGAGCTTTGTTTGCCTGGGAATACAAACATACATATGGGTGCCATTGTGCTACATTTAATTAGATATTATCTTAAGAGGTCAGGGGCGGAAGAGAAGAAGTTAGGGCAAGGCTCGGATTTATTTAATGTATGCCGCCTTGCTTTGTTAATACTGGATTTAGCACAAACGGTTCTAGATCTCGATTATAGTGAGCTACCCTTTGTGTCTCGAGGTAGCAAGAACAATGGTGCATACCAATCCTAGGCTAGCAGATAAAAAGGAAATATGTCATCCTTCTGAGGCTCCTGAGTGAGGGTTTTAGTGAATCTAGTAGCATATATGTAAGGCTTTGATTGCATTTAATCAACGTTGAAGGGACAGATGGAGCACATCTGCCCAGTGGATTAGTATTCGTTGCTGGAAATAAATTTCAAACCATAGTGTCTTACTTTTTAGGTACCCTTGGATATAGCTGGAGGAGGGGGAGGCAATAAAATTCTCAGGTGCTGTTATCAAACTTATTGGTGCCCAAGCAGCCTGCACTCCAGCAATCTATCTAGCCTTAGGTGCCTTCATTTGACTAGCTGGTAGGAAAATCTGGTGTACCTTCTTACAAAATACTTGCACTTCTGGTTGCCCACTATCTACTTAAGAGCTTGGGGGACAGAATTGTTAATCCCAGACATAAATAACAGGATGTTTGAAATGGACACATGTAATTCGAAAACCATTCATATTCACCTAGCTTGAGACACAGGACCAGCCCCTGCTTTATTGTGTATATCGGTAATGCAGTGTAAGACTGGTCTGCTTCACTCCAGTAAAGCACCAAGATTGTGTTGTAGCATCTTGATTAATTTCTTTTAATACAGTTTTGAATAATATGAGTTAACAGTGGTGGATCCTTAGTGTTGGGGGTGGGGCTGATCTGAGGACATAACTTAATTCAGAGTATATCATTCTAGATATTTACTATGTATAGCATATTGGTTTCTTTTTTCCAGATGTGTTATTTTGCATGTCATCCAAACCTAAATAAGGACTAGAAACTGGTAGAAGGAAAACACTGAATAGAGAAGTTCAAGTCCTAACACTTATGTAATGATACTATCTATCTAATGTTTCCATCTTCTTAGTGCTCACCTATTGGAGTTCCTGCAGCAAATTATTTTGGAATCTACTTCAGCCATGGCTTCTTCTGGTAAGTGCTACTTTATCTACTAATACTTGTGTTAGAATCATGGGACCCTGAGGATCATCTAGTCCAACCCCCTGCAATGAAGGAATATACAGCTGTCCCATACAGGGGTCAAACCTGCAACCTTACCATTATCAGCACCATGCTCTACCAACTGAGCTATCCAGATATACGTAATGATGTCTCAAGATACATTTTTAATAAATTAAAAGCATTCTAAGTTACTTAATACTTATAATGCATTTTAATATACATTTTACTGATGTTTATTTTTTTCAATCGCATCAGCATTAACCTGCCAGTGTTACAGCTATATTACACATACTGAAAAGCACAGATGACGTCTAGGCTTGAATGATAGTGTTCTTGTCAGGTGCGATATAACTAAGATTCATACCTACATCCTGTGACAACTATTAAAATGTCTATAACTGTCCTCAAATGGTGTTTTTATTGTAGTTTGACTGTGTGAAACTAAATTTTGCTGTAGGTGCCCAAATATTGATGATGGGATAACTGTACAGGTCTTTAGTGTGAATATTTAGCAAATGCCTGTATTAAAACATAAGGCACTTTTAAACTGGATTTGTTGTTTTCAAGGAAACAGGGATTGTGCCTTTGTGGAGGTACTTTGTATTCCATTATAGGCCCCCAGGGACCTCAAACAACACTTACTTAACGATGCGGAGGGAAGTGGGAGCCTCAATTAACTAGTCAAACAGGTTATAAAGTTTGTACTGCAAATGCAGACTTGAAAATTGATTTGCTTTCTTGAGCTTGAGGGCACTTTTAAGCAAAAGTGTGTGTTACCATGATGTGGCTCAAGGATACTAACTATTACTTACAATGTCTCTTCTAGACATTCAGGTGAAAGAACTAGAAAAACGTGCTTCTGGACAGGCATTTGAATTGATACTTGGCCCTCCTTCAAAAGAAGCTGTTCCAGAGTTTCCCCTCTCTCCTCCAAAGAAAAAAGATCTCTCACTGGAAGAAATTCAAAGGAAGCTAGAAGCAGCAGAAGAAAGGCGCAAGGTAAACATTATTTTTCTAGTTCTAAATACTACACTACATTGTGCACAAGTGTATACTTGAAAGGGTAGCCAGTTTATAGAATTTACCATTAGGAATGCCGTAGCCCATGAAAAATGCCTCAAACTGGATGTTACAGCACCTTAATAGTTATAATAAACTGAGGATTAGATAAAGATTAATAGTTCAAATAGAATTGCTGCAGTTCTGTTTGAATTTAAGTATACTGGAAGTGGAGAAAGAGATTCCAAGACAAATAGGGGAGACACACTTGTCTATTCCATGTCTGCCCTGATTTGGAACTAGCTTAGCTGCTAGTAGACTGAGGCCACTATCAATGACTCAGATGATACTTAACACAGCCCAACAACTGTAATTGCATACAGACCACTCTCAACTAAACATGGAATGGATCTATATTCTAGTCCCATGAAGCTGAAGTGTTGAAGCAGCTAGCTGAAAAACGAGAGCACGAGAAAGAGGTGCTGCAGAAGGCAATTGAAGAAAATAACAACTTCAGCAAAATGGCAGAGGAAAAGTTGACCCACAAAATGGAAGCTATCAAAGAGAACAGAGAAGCACAAATGGCTGCTAAACTGGAGCGTTTGAGAGAGAAAGTAAGTCTGGTGTTTAAGATTCTCTATAAAATAATGGAATATGAACTTGGACCACCAGTGACATTTACAAACTAGGAACAGTAGACCTTGGTTTAAAAAATAAAAATTAATTTAATTTTGGAGGGAATGAACTATTGGAATCACAGGACTTCCTAAGTAGCAATAAGGTAAGACCAAGTCAACAAATAGACAGTTAATACATACAGGTTTCTACTGATAACCACTTCCCTAACATTTGACTAAAACAAAATAGCTGCAGTTAGTTCTTTGTTTTGTCCCTGTGTTAAGTACTGTGTTGAATAGGTATTTAGTGGTAGAGTTTAAAGAATGCTTTTGATAAATGAGAACTGCACAGAGCTGGAGGTACTTAAAAACTGGATGGGTGGATTTTTTTTGGCTGCATGAAGCTTAAATGTTAACCTGTTGGGGTGAAAACCATGCTTCTCAAGTCATTAAATTATAGGGTGCCAATCTGCTTGAGTGCATCACTATGTAAAACCCCAGGATATGCTTCGCAGAAACTGCAAATTGTAAGTTTTATTTTAGTCCAGACTTTGCATTGTGTTTATAGAAACAAAACAGTTTTGGTAGCAGTAAAACCCCTGAAGAACCAGGTTCTATTTCACTATCTTAACTCTTGCTTTACCAGGACAAGCATATTGAAGAAGTACGGAAGAACAAAGAAGGGGGGAAAGAATCTGGTGACAACGAAAGCGACTGACTTCATCCTGGAAACTGACTTTCTCCCCTTTGTCTAAATATCCAAAGACTGTATTGGCCAGTGTTTTTGTTAAGTTTCTAGAAAACTGATGTAGAGCTGTATAGTTAGATCCAACTGTACACATGCTTTGGGGAGCTAGAGGGGAGCCCTTTTCATGTTCACTCTTTTTCTAAAATGTTGTCTTTCCAGTGTAGCTATCTTGTTGCATTTCTTCTATTCCAGTGCATTTGTTCCTGGATTGATGGCTAGTGCTGTATTCAGCTCTGACATATTTGTGAAAGAAATATGTAGTGTAATGCTCATGCTGAATCTGTTACACTTCAGAATCTGTCGGTTTTAAACATATTACTGTAACCAAGTGACTTAATAAAAGCTGCACAGTGCTGTTATCACAGGTGACTGTTTCTGAGACTAGCATGACTAAATATGCAACTTGGGCATAGCTATGGCTAGAACATTTTGATGCAATAAAGAACAAAAAATGCTTGCAAGCAATATATCCAATGGCTAGTGATGTTTCACAGTAGCCAGCTTCCTTAGTTGTTGCCTATTGTCCCAGTTTCACAATAAGAGCTTTGTCTTGCACCTCAGCAGTTGTCAGCTGGTGGTTTGTTAAACAATTAAGAACCATCTCCCTCCCTGGATAGGCTTGCACTTTGTAACAAATAACTTCTTGTTAACGTGGCTGTGATCTGACTTCTAAAGCATTTGCCTGTTAGTTTTTAAGTTTCATTTAAAATTTTGAGGTGTCCATACACCCTCAGGCTCCAAAGTCACCATTTTTGCAAACTGCTCTAGGTTCAAGTATAGTGCTTGGGATAAGAGAAAGCTTAGGTGGTGCTGGATATTAAAGAGACTTTATTGTTGAAACATACTGACGTAATACTTTTAAAAGGGAACTTGTGGATCTTGTAAAATGATTGCATTGTAGAGCCTTAAATTGGTTTTGGGAGTTGGGTGTGGGGAATGATAGCAAAACAATGATCTGAAAGATAGTGTCTGCCAAATAGTGCTTGTTTTGTATCTTAGTGTTGTAAAATGTATTTGCCAGTTGGAGCAACTCCCCCATGTGGCAAAAAATGTAACTACATAGTCCCAGTATGGAATTCAATATTCCATTCTGAAGTATGGGCTTGTAATAAATACTTAACATTTCAGTGCACAAACAACTACTGCAGGCACAATACTTAATTCAGAAAATAAATTATAAATATTTTAAAGAATAGGTGGCTTTTCTTCACTTGCAGTACGGAGAATGCCCAACCTAGCTAGTACTGTTCATAACCAACGTACTTTGATGAGAGCCACTTAACAGACCTTTTCTCCCCAACTCCCACTCCCCCCAAGCTTCTGGAATGTTTCATAAGTAGTGTGACTGGTACCAGGTTATTCAAGCTGTATTTTAATGGCATAAATGCAAAATTGCTTCCTGTCCATGTCTCTGTACAGATGTGTGCTTGGTCAACTTGCTCATTACATCAACATATAAACATTACTCTGTAACCTATTAGATTTAGTCAGCCATCAATAAATAGACATAACTAAATTGGTTTCTTTTCCTTGCTGCCTATAGATAGTAAATACCTTGCCACCGAAAGCGCCTGTGATGCTTTAAAATGGGGGGGGGGGGAGAAAAATGAATGCTGAATGTGTGTAATTGCTAACTGGGAAGTATTCTTAAAACATATCTCCCAAGTTTTCTTGGAGAAATAGGGCCTCAGTGCATTCCTGCTTACCTCAGTGGGACTTGAGGTAAGTAAATCCAGGATAGTCTTGTCCCTGTTCTGTTGCTAAGGGCTCCTTAGAACTTTCAATTTGATTTGCTTGCACGAAGCTTAGGTGGCGGTTAGGCATCCCAATTTGCTTGTGCGATTGTCTACATTGTCTTACTGTTCATTGATTCCCCACCCCACGCTTCTCAGGGCATTTCCCCATCACTTAAAACGAGTTTTTTTAAAATGAAAATTGATGCACTAGGGTGACAGACCACAGTTGTCCGAAGCTAAAGTTCTTGTATGTGCTTGAATCACTCCTGCAAAATAGTGGCAAGTCTTGGAGGTACACAAACTCTCTCCCGTAGTCTGGAATAATTAAGTATTTTGCATCACTTGTCCTCTAGCTATGCACCAGATGGAAATACTTGCTTAACAGACCTTGTGCAGGTAAAAAGTTTGTTTGACACCAAAGTTCACAAGGTAATGATGAAGAAACATACCAGTTGACATGGCTTTCTGGTACTTTCTGCTGTCAAGTCCTGAGTGCAGAGACTAGAAATGGGTAAATTAATATAACTATTTACTGTAGTTGAGACTCGAATACTTTGGCCACCTCATGAGAAGAGAAGACTCCCTGGAAAAGAACCTGATGTTGGGAAAGAGGGCACAAGGAGAAGGGGACGACAGAGGACGAGATGTTTGACCAAACTGCGGGAGGCAGTGGAAGACAGGAGTGCCTGGCGTGCTCTGGTCCATGGGGTCACAAAGAGTCGGACACGACTAAACAACAACAAATATAACAGCACAAGCAGCTGCCATCTGAAGGGATGAGCCAGGCATGCAGGAGAGGCTGCTCTGAAAAAAGCACAAGCAGGGTTTTAAAACTTAATGGGGCAAATAAGCAGTGGCTTAATTCTCTACCCCAATGAATAAGAATTTTTATTTTGTGGACCACCCTGAGATCTTTGATGAAAGACTATATAAATAAATATAGGTAAAGGTAATAGTCTTGCCAGACTCTAGGGTTGTGCGCTCATCTCACACTATAGGTCGGGAGCCAGCGCTGTCCGCAGACACTTCCGAGTCACGTGGCCAGCGTGACAAGCTGCATCTGGCGAGCCAGCGCAGCACATGGAACGCCGTTTACCTTCCCGCTGGTAAGCGGTCCCTTTTTATCTACTTGCACCCGGAGGTGCTTTCGAACTGCTAGGTTGGCAGGCGCTGGGACCGAACGACGGGAGCGCACCCCGCCGCAGGGATTCGAACCGCCGACCATGCGATCGGCAAGTCCTAGGCGCTGAGGTTTTACCCACAGTGCCACCTGCGTCCCATATAAATAAATATAAATAAATATAAATAAAATATTAAAGGTGTGTACTGTGGGTGGTGGAAGAGTATTGAGAAGTTTTCAAAACTTCTAAATGATTAATAGCTGTGCATATGGTCCAACACTATATACAGCTTAGTGTGCCTTTGCTAGCAGCCATTTGGACTTGTAACAGATTTTGCATTATTCAGTACTTCAGATTTAGCTTGCTATCTAGTTAGTAAAATATCAATGAATTCCAAACTGGGCAAATAAGATTACCAGTATGCAGTACACATTTATATTCAAACGGTTGTAGCACATAAATGCAGGTAAACAATGTTTGATAGCATAAAACTCAGAAGAAGTGAAATTCATACAACTTACTTAATAGTATGATTTTTCCCATAATGGCTTTGCCATGGGGTAGGGGGAAGACTAAATTAGCCGTTGAGTGAATCAAAAGGTGGATGTCCCTTGTACAGCATTTCCCAAACAGCCTGCTGGGTGTTGGGCACGGGAAACGCGCGGCATGGGACTTTGCTAGACCTGAGTTGGGCAAAAATGTTTTCTGCAGGGATTGGCTGTGAAAAGTTTCTCACACAAGTAGGTCACAGCTGCTTCAGCCATGCAGTTACTCCATTCCAAGTGAGTGTAGTTTAGGGAACAAGGCCTCCTGAACCTACTTGGGGTTTGCGCTGGGCCTAATTTGGCCTGTGCCCCAGAACTTTTCCACACCTATCTTAGCATGAAAGCATAGGATCTATGAAAGGTGATTGTGGCTGCTTTGTTCCCTGGTCCTTTGCTGTTGTGCTAAGGTATGATTTGGTTTAGTGTGTTGTCTGAACCTGGGCTCCTGGTTTAGCTTTCCTGGACGAACCTTGCAGTTAGTCTAGGGAGAGAGAAAAACAGTGGGTCTGGACATGGGTGTAGCCAGAATTTGTGGGGGAGGGCAGCGCTTCAGTTAGCTATGTATTTTTATTGATTTGGGGAGGGGGAGCTACCTCCTGCCCCCTCTTGGCTATGCCCATGGGTCTGGATAAGTTGACACAGAGTGATGCAACAGCAAAAACTAATGAGAAGCAAAGCAGTCATTTTCTGGGAGTCCCTACACTGGTGAATTTCTGCTAAGGCAGAAGGTTGGTGGTTGGAGCCCACTCAAGGATGGTGGTGGGCAGAATTCCTGCATTGCAGGGGGTTGGACTAGATGGCCCTTGGGGTCCCTTCCTACTCTCCAATTCTATGATTCTTTGCTGCTTCCCATTGGGGTCAATGTAAACATAAAGCGGAAAGAAGCTGCCCAGGACCCAGAGGAACAGTGCAGGATCCTAGTGCAGAGTCCGATGGGTTGGCAGGCATTGCCAGGCTTCCTCAACCTCGCCCGCTAGATGTTTTTTGAGACTACAATTCCCATCATCCCTGACCACTGGTCCTGCTAGCTAGGGATCATGGGAGTTGTAGGCCAAAACCATCTGGAGGGCCGAGGTTGAGGAAGCATGCACTGGACCATCTCAGTTTATCTCCTCCATGCCTTATGGCAGCTCATGTTTTGCAACAGGGGCGATTGGGGATAAGGACACGGAGAACGGGGCTCCTCTGCCTTTAATAACTGCACAGAGGATGGAATTTTTGGCACATCAGGCGAGAAAAGCTGCGCTTCCCGGGATTCCCCACATGCATCTTCCCTCGGCGTCTGAGGGAGGAAACGCAGCATGCACGTCCCCTTCCTGCAGCTTCCGCATTGGGGTCGTCCCCCCCCCTCCGCGCCTTTCTCCCGCCCGGCGCTACTTTCGGGTGTCGGCTGCAACCTCCAGGGGGCGCAGCGCCTCGTTGGTCCGAAGTCTTCGGCGGCGCTTCTGTTTGGTTTCTGCCTGCAGCTGCGTGGGAAAAAGCAAAACAGACGAGGCGGGTCTCTTGGGGAGAGGCGGCTGTTGCCGCAGAGGGGCGGCCTTGCCCGGCTAGGCTGGGTCGGCGCCTCTCTCTTTCTGCTCTTCCTTCGGCGCTTTCAGACGAGCATCCTCAGAAAGAAGCTGCTGGCGATCGGTAAGAGGAGGGGGGGCACCGGAGTGAGAAAATGGGGGTCCCCCTCCTTTCAAGGGACAAGACGCCCAGTGCGACGGGACTGTGTAGTAATAGAGCAAACCGGGGATGAGAGATTTCTGCGGGGAGCAGTTATTTGCATAATGCAACGCGAGTCCGGGAGGCGTTTAAAGAAACTGAGGAAAGTGCGCGCGCTTTTGAGTTAAGGTGGGTGGGTGGGGGCAGTTTCTTTTGCTCCCCGATCCTATGCAAGCTTGCTTTAGAAGTAAAACCCCAGAGACATCAGGCGGCACTTACTCTCGAGCAAGTGTGCACAGGATCACGGTTTCCTTTGCAGCTTGGCTACACTTCGGAATAAACCCCACACAGCTCACGAGGACTTGCTCCAGAGTAAACGTGCATAGGATTAGTCTGCAAGCTTTTACCGCCTCAAACTTTTTAACATCTTGGTAGTTCGTAAGAAAAGTTGGTCAGTTTAAACTATGGGGCGATCAGGGAGCTTCCCTAAGAGGAGGGAGCGCGGGTGGGGAGACCAGTTTTTCTTCTAAAATGGGCGTGAGGTGTTTTTCCCCCCTGGATTTAGGGCTATAAAATGGGGCAATCAGCTCGTGGATCTTTCCATTGCTGGCGGGGTGTGTATACCTTGCTTGGAAAAAGAGCGTCGGTTAGCCAGTGTGTATGGCTTTTTTAAAAAAGAGTGAGTGTTTCACAACTTTAAAATATGGAACCAAACGTTTGAGTACAGGGAGAGGCAAAGCAAGCCAGGGCTTGCAAATGTTGCGTGAGGTGTTAAAGAGAATGCGAAGTCTCGCAGGCATCTTTATTTTTAAAAGAAAGAAGAGGTGGTATTGGAATTTCTGAATGCAGGAAAATAAACAAGTTCTCACATGGATTCCGGCTTAAGCAGCTGCTTACGGGTCCGTTCCTATATAGACAATTCAAACCCCGCCTTCATCTCTTTGCATTATATAACAATGGGGTTCTGTTATGTATCCAGGCTGTTGGGTTGTGGGGGAAAACTGGGAGGAGGTTGCTATTAGTGCTGTTGGCAGCCTGTGGGAGAATTGGAAGTCTAATGATCATCAGACTTTCAGCTGATTCAAAGACTGACACGTGCATATTCCCTCATGTTACTTTCATTGTCTCATAAAAGTCACTTATCACTGAATAAGCAGGGTGTCTTGCTCTTTTTAGCAGAGTTGGTGTAGTGAGGTGACTTGGCCGTCTTATTTTTGTAAGCATATTTAACAGTAACAGGTACACAGCCTCAATCTACAAGGCCTGCTCAATAGTGCTGAGCAACAGGCTAGGGTGGCAGGTGGCGAAATAAGTGAGTAGTTGAAGGGAGAGCCAGCCCTTCACCTGAAACTTTGCTGGGCACCCTGTTGGGAAAGGGGGCTCCAAGGTTTCAGAGAGAAGGCTCCCTTCAGCTGCCACCTAATCACTCTCACTACATCCATCCTGACTTAAGACTGCTAAATTGCCTGCCTTGGTATTTAGTCAGGTTCTGGCTCCCCATGGCTTGATTCAGAGTAGAAGAGAGCCTGGCATTTTCCCTCTGAGCACTGCAAAAAACCCCATGTTTGTTATGTTAAGAAAGTGATCTGAGCCAGACGAATCTTTGGCTAGGAGGGGGTGCTCGTGGTGTTAGGAATTCTGACCAAGCCCATCTTTGGCAACAGATGAAAAAATGCCTTTGAACAGAAGGCGTTTCCTGGAAGGAGGAGGTTGAGCGGGTTGCAGTTTAATGGTGGTGGAAATCGGGGCCAGGCAATGCTTTTGTTGTTGATTAATTATTTCATTCATTTTGGGGATTTTTTTTAAAAAAAGGAAGAAGAATTTCCACACACACACACACACACCAATCTATTTGACAAAAAATCTAGAGTTGTAGTTACAAAAGTTAGAAGCATGAAACAGGATTTTTTTCCCCCTGGCTTGATGAAAGAACTTGGTAAAATCTGGGATGGAAGCTGAGTGTTCTTGGATCTTAAAGGATACAGGTGTTGGAATCCTAATTTCCCATTGCTCAGGTAGCCTGTTGTAATGGATTTAGCTCGAATGCTGTTGTACAAGGTAAGCTGCTGGCTGCTGCTAGCCAGCTGGCCAGAATCCTGTATCTCCCGTGTTCTTCTTCCTCTATCATGATTTGATTGCTCAAGTCAACCAATGGCTTAATTATTGTGTATTAACTACAAAAAGGCACACCTGCAATCCATGGCTTTTTCTTGGTTTATGAACTTTGCTTTGCTTAACGTTAATAATGGCTTAGCTTTATTTGTGAACCAGGCCACTAAGTTTAGTCTGCAAACAGTGGACCACTGATAAGCTGCTGTTGCGCTTCTCTGCCCACAGGTGTGCCTCCTCGCAAGCTCATTCTCAGCTTCTCACCTCTTGCCTTGCAAAAGTGATTGATGTAATCAAAGCAGGAGTGAAAAACGTTACACAGATTCATGTTATAATACTGCCCACATAGTTTACACCTTTCCCTCCTTACTCTGAAGGGAATAGCTCCTTTTTGCAAGGCCAATTCCAGCCACATTTCATTTCAGAAGCAAGACCCACTTCCTTCAAAGGGTCTTGATTCCAGCTAAGTATCAGAGCCAGGCAGTGCAATTCCTCTGCATGTTTACCTATAAGTTGCCTCACTTTGCTCAAAGGGGCTGCTTCCTCCTTCTGCGCCTAGGATTGTACGCTAACAGTCTACAATCTAACCATGACTGCTCAGAACTCGGCCTTATTGACGGCAGTGGGGCTTACTCCCAGGTAAGTAGGGTTAGGATTACACTGCTGAGCTTCTCCGCTGTTCCCCAAGCAGCCATCTGCTCTCCCAATTCCCCCTGTTCCCCCAGTGGCTCCCGTTTCAACCACTGTCAGTTATTGCATCCATTGTTTCAAAATGCAAACCAACACAAACCCAACTCTGCTTCCTCTTTTCTTCCTGAAAGGGGTTGTTTTGCTCTGCAGGGCCTGCCCATTCCTGCCATGGCAACGATTGTGTCCGAAAAGCTCAGCCGCCTCTTCATCAGTGCCCAGCACGTCTGGAAAGTCCCTCGACTGCTGGAGGAGGCCCTCCCCTCAGCCTCCTGCACGGTGGAGGCATCGGACGTGCCCCGGCTTTTCCAGAAGCCCTACATCCATGCCGGCTACCGGCCCCTCAACCAGACCTGGAAGTTCTACTTCCTCTCGCTTTTCCAGCGGCACAACGAGGCCGTCAATGTCTGGACGCACCTGGTGGCCGCCTTGGTCCTGGTGGTGAGGTTCTGGCGGCTCTCGCAGGCGGTGGACTTCCTAGGCGACCCTCACACGCAGCCCCTCTTCGTCATCGCCGCCTCCTCGGTCATCTACGCAACCTTCAGCACCCTGGCACACCTCCTGCAGGCCAAGTCTGAGTTCTGGCACTGTGCGTTTTTCTTCCTGGACTACGTGGGCGTAGCCACATACCAGTACAGCAGTGCTCTGGTGCATTACTATTACGCCATTGAGCCCGAGTGGCACACAAGGGTTGTGGGCTTCTACATCCCGGGAGCCATTTTGCTTGCCTGGCTCTCGTGCGCCGGCTCCTGCTATGCCAAATACAGGAGCCCTCACCTCTCTTCCCTGCGGGGCAGGCTCTGCCAGGAAATGCCCTCTGCCCTGGCGTACGCCTTGGACATCAGCCCGGTGCTGCACCGCATCTACGTCTCCCCTTCCTCCGGACTCACAGACGTGGCCGTTTTATACCACAAGTGCCACGTCCTCTTTTTCCTGATTGCGGCCTTCTTCTTTGCCTACCCCTACCCCGAAAAGTGGTTTCCCGGCAAGTGCCACTTTGTGGGCCAGGGGCACCAGATCTTCCACGTCTTCCTGATGCTTTGCACCCTCACCCAGGTGGAGGCGGTGCTTCTGGATTACGAAACGAGGCGGCCCATCTACTCACGGCTCCACGGCGACCTGGCTCCACTTTTTTCTTCCCTATGCCTTTTCGTGGCGTCCATCTGCTTCTTTACGGCCCTCCTCATGACTGCCAGAGTGCAGCGCAAACTGCATCGGAAAGAGGAGTGAGAAGGACAGAGTGGGGGAACAGAGGGTGGGTGGGTGTTGATCTGCCAGTTTCCTTGTTCTCGCTTTGGGTGTGCCTTTGTCACTGTAATTCAGAGGACTGGACATTTTTGCCTGGCACAACTGGTGTTTCTTCCTATGGTTAAGAGCACGTCGCTTGCTCACTTTTGGGTTGCTTACTACATCCGAGCAGCAGCGAGGGTGGGTCAGATATTGCACCAGAAAGGAAGTGACATGAGCACAGCCATCTTGTGGGAGGAAGAGGCCTGCTTCCTGGATGCAATAGGACTTTCCAGGAGGTGGTTCTGTTTCCCCCTGCCTTCCCTTTGAGAGAGACAGTTACTCATACACTTAATATGTCTTCCCTTCTGGTCTTCTCAGTGGTGGAAGAGTTCCAGGAGAGATGGACGAAGGCTAGCACCAGGTCCATACTTGACTAGGTGGGAGGGTCCTTCAAGCATCAACGGCCTCTGGGCACATGCCAACTTTGCTCCATGCCAAAGCCATCCCTCGATGCTCTTTCGGCATGCCTGACCTATGCAGTCACAGACCCCATGGTGCATCTCCACAGATGCAGGGGGAAGGGACCCTAGCAAGGTTGGGTCAGACTGTGGTGCCTTCATAGCTTGCCTTCTGGCTTTCCACAAGGTAGGGGTGTCCCAGAGAAAAATATCATTCCTGTCAGGTGTAACAACAATCATCCAGCTAGTTGGGAAGCTGCCATGTTTACGTGCCTTAAGGAGTGGAACCCCATAACCCTTTGGATGGGGTAAAGCCGAATGGCAATATTTGGAGTAAAACTCACCCTAGTAATTTAGGTGAATGTGATGCATCCAGGGAAAAATGAGTGTCTTGTATGTGTTTATCTAGAGTAGGGCTGGCTTTTGTGGCTGGATTTTAAAAGTAAAATGAACACACACACACACACACACACACACAAGTGGTTAGGCCAAAGGACCAATTAAAGCAGGGCTGGGGACCCTTTTTTATCTTGAAGGTTGAATTCCATTCTGGGCAACCTTCCAGGGCCAGAGACAAAAGTGGGCATCTTTTGTACAGGATGGTAATTCCTAAACACCCACACCCCTCTGTCCTCCATCCAGGCAAGCAAAGAGGCATTATTAGAGTTCAGTGACATGTTTCAGCCAACCAAAGACACTCAAGGAGGATGCAAAGCTCAGCTGGCGATGGGTGTAGCTTAGGAGTGCATATGGCCTGGTGACAGTCCAGGGGGCTGGATAGGGAGGCCTATAGGGCCACGTTCAGCCCCCAGGCCTGACATTCCCCATCCCTGATCTAAAGCAACATTCTGTCTCCAGCAGGAACACAGGAAGCTGCCATACCAGGCCAGGTCATGTGACCATCTACCCCAGGATTTATGCTGACTGGCAGCTGCGCCTTTTCACTGGAGGCAGCCAGGATTCGACCTGTGACCTACTGCCCTCTGCTCTGCCGCTGAGCACATGTTCCATCCCCAACCAGAGATGCCTGTAAAGCTCTTTGGTGGGGTGCTTTGGGGATAGCACTTCCCTGAACACCAGGGTGTACTTTGCCTGGAGGTGCCAGCTCAGTTGGTGAAGCATGAGACTCTTAATCCCAGGGCTGTGGGTTCGAGCTCCACGTTGGGCAAAAAGGTTCCTGCATTGCAGGGGGCTTGGACTAAATGTTCCTCGTGGTCTCTTCCAACTCTACGATTCTATGGTTTGCAAGCCTGTGTGTGTCTTGTTTTAAAAGACCGTCTGTGCTTGTGACCATTGAGAAATCTTGTGTCGATAAATCCCCATGTTAATTATGCAGTTGATGCAAAAAGGCTTCTCCTTCTTCATTTAAAGCAGCGGTGGCTCACCTGTAACCCTCCAGGTGTTACTGGAATTCCATCAGCCCCAGCCAGCAATAGTCAGTGATAAGGGCAGCTTTAGTGCAACAACAGTCAGAAGACAGTAGGTCAGTCACCACTGGTTTAAAGGCATTTAACATCAGGAAGAGCCTATGAACATTTCATAGAATTGGAGAGTTGGGGGGATCCCAAGGGTCATCTAGTCCAACCCCCTGCAATGCAGGAATCTCAGCTAAAGCATCCATGACAGATGGCCATCCAACCTCTACTTAAAAATCTCCAAGGAAGGAGAGTCCACCACCTTCCAAGGGAGTCCATTCCGCTGTTGAACAGCTCTTGCTGACAGAACATTCTTTCTGTTATTTAGTCAGAATCTCCTTTCTTTTAACTTGAAGTCATTGGTTCGAGTTCTACCCTCCAGAACAGGACAAAATTCCATCTTCCATGTGACAGCCCTTTAGATATTTGAAGATGGCTGTCAAATCTCCTCTCAGTCTCCTCTTTTCCAGGATAAACATACCCAGCTCCTTCGACTGTTCCTCATAAGGCTTGGGTTCCAGACCCTTGATCATCTCGGTTGCCCTTCTCTGCACACGTTCCAGCTTGTCAACATCCTCCTTAATTTGCTCAGAGGTAGGCTCTGCTGTGTCCAGTAGGGCTCCTGACTCCCGAGTAAGCATTCATAGACTTGCGGCCTAAAGGGGCTGATAATGTTGCACTTCAGTGCCCCAAGCAAGTTTGTAGAAACACTCCTGACTACCGGTGGCATGTGGCAAGACGACAAGGCCTTGTGTCTTGAGACAGTCTGTGGCCACCCACCTGGTTGGAATCTTCATTGCTTTTCAAAATGCAGCCATCTGATTTGACTTCACCCTGTCGGAAGAGTTGTGTGGATTGGCACTTATGAGCTTCCTTAAAGGGGTGGGGTGGGCTTGGTTGGAAATGGGGTGCTCTTCAAACCTCTTAAATCAAAGGTGTGGCTTTTAGCTGGCTTGAGTCTTGCTTTCAGTCGGACTAAAAAGCCCTTGCTTTTAAAGTAGACCTCTCGGAAGAGTGCCATTTCAGAATACCTGGTGGAATTGCTTCTTCAAGTTATTTCTGGTGCTTAAAAGTGAGGGGGGGGGAGAGAAACCTCTCGGGACACAGAAATGTGGCATCATTCTAGACTATAGTTAGAGAAGATGAAGAGGGGTTAGGAGCAAAAGCCCCATTGGGTGCATGGCATTATTTTGAAGGCTGCATGTGACCATCCCTGTGTGTGTTGGGGGGTTGTTGTTTATATCTCAACACAGCCACTTTTGGTTTTGTACAACATTTTGGAAAGATGATCTTAATCTCTTCAAATGGCCATACTTAATCATGAACATTTTTTAAATTTAAAGAACAAAACCTATCATGTTAGGGAGCAAATTGGTCCAGAACATGCTCCTTTCCCACATGGCAGTGATTACTCTCTGGGGAAGCAACATGCTCCCACATCGGAATTCTAAAGTATCCTTTCAAGAGAGATATACCAGATATACACTATTTCTGAATGTGTTTGGTGTTCACCTAATGAATATGATGCAATTCAGAGTTTCATACAAAGGAAATTTCAGGGAGTTATGCAGAATTTTGCAGGAACTAAGGCTGGGAAGGTCATGTTGTGTGTGTTTTTTCCTGTCTGTCTGATATTTTATACGTTTTAATGGGCCTGTTTCTGCCATTTGTTTCTATAAAGCAATTTTCACAAGCCAAATGTTTTATAGTCTTCTGTCTCGTTCATCCCCACAGCAACCCTTTCGACAGCAGTATAACTAGGACATCTTCTGTAGAGACAACTTTGATAGGGGTGTGTCAGGGAACTGCCATCAGTGCCGGAGGGAGAGAGCAAAAGCCAGAGGGATTCCAGAGAGCGTCCAGGGATCGGGAGAAGCTGCCCATCTTCTGGGGAAGAGAATCAGCGTAGCACCAGTGGAGAAGGGGGGCAGATGGGGGAAGCGGTGAGGCGGTCCCATGACTCCTTGCCTGGGACCAGCGGGGAGAGTAGGGGTCCTCCGTTGCCCACGCCCTCCTTGCGCAGAAGGCTTTCACGCAGAGAGAGTAGGAGGAGACTAGGCGTCAAAGAGCTTCTTTGCTGGAAGAAATTTAAGAAACGCCCACTGACGGATTCTGCCAGCGATTGAGTCAGCCACGGGTGAGTGGCTGTCCGGACAGAAAAGGTTCACTTTGGCAACCCAGCCAGGTGTTTGCACCCAGCCGGGGAGATAAGCACCAGCTTACGCACGAGCAACCCCTAGAACCATTACAGGGTG
The DNA here is from genome assembly GCF_964270895.1 of Podarcis filfolensis. Taxonomy (NCBI): domain Eukaryota; kingdom Metazoa; phylum Chordata; class Lepidosauria; order Squamata; family Lacertidae; genus Podarcis; species Podarcis filfolensis. Next base: position 63,593,434 of record NC_139611.1, on the reverse strand, counting down.
CAAAATTAGTTACCAGTAGTCACAAACACATATTGATGTTTCCTCCTGGCTTTCTCTCCTCTCAGCTGGCATTGTGACCACTGGACATTCTCATTCCCGATATGCTCTTGTGGGAGGCGGGTCTTCCCTTTCCTATCCTCTATGATTTTCCACCCTGAAGTATTTTTGTACTTCTGCAAACCTTGGGGTTCCCTCAAGTCTTCTGCTACCTCTTTCTTGTACATGGATGGTTAGGCTACATGAGGACCAACACGAACTGCCTGGACATTGAATACAGAAGGGATGGTTATAATGATGTCATGCTTTGCAATAATTAAGCTTGTTTCCAGAGTAGTATATTTATTTCTGAAAGTAGTGTTTCATGGCGCCCCAGTCTCCATGCAGTGCGAGATTCCAGGGTTCATTTTTCCTTGGGAAATGAGGCACAGTGGAGAACATGATGTCTTTGTGATATATGAAATATGGTTTATTTATACAGTGGCACCTCTGGTTGCAAACGCCTCTGGTTGTGCGCGCTGCGGTTTATGAGCTCCGGTAACCTGGAAGTAGCTGCTCCCGGTTGCAAACTTTGCTCCAGGATGTGATAGGAAATAGAGAGGTGCGCTTTTGCTAATGGTGCCTCATGTTACGAGCGGTTTCTGGTTACGAATGGACCTCCAGAACAGATTCCGTTCGTAACCAGAGGTACCACTGTACATATATATGACCTGAGCCTACGAAGGAGGGGTTCAAAGCACTACACTCCAATAGAGTCCTTTCTCTCCCATTGTTGTCAACCTTCCAATTCAAACAGGTAGTCCACATTGTGCTCCAGCCCCTCTCTCCATCTTGCTGCAACAAACTGGAACCTTTTCTGCTAGGGCAAATCATCACTACCACCATTGCAACCTTGGATTTGGATTTGATATCCTGCCTTTCACTCCCTTTAAGGAGTCTCAAAGCGGCTAACATTCTCCTTTCCCTTCCTCCCCCACAACAAACACTCTGTGAGGTGAGTGGGGCTGACACTCTCCGTTCCTCCACATGCAGCTGCTGGGTGACCTTGGGCCAGTCACACTTCTTTGAAGTCTCTGAGCCCCACTCACCTCACAGAGTGTTCGTTGTGGGGGAGGAAGGGAAAGGAGAATGTTAGGTACTTTGAGACTCCTTCGGATAGTGATAAAGCGGGATATCAAATCCAAACTCTTCAAACACTTCTAATTCTATCAATGGCTGCTAGACATAATGACTATGTTCTGCCTCCAGTGTCAGAGACAATATGCTGCTGAATAGTTGCTAGGAGTTGAAATTGGAGAGAGTTGCTGTTGAGCCTCGGCCCTGTTCTTTCGCTTCACATAGGAAACTGCTTGGCCATTGTAAAAGCAGAATGCTGGTCCTTTGGTCTGATCCCACCAAGCTCACCTTATGTAAGTTTTTATTGTAGCTACCATTTTGTTTCCCCCACAATGTCTTAGACTGACACAGTATTTGGGGGCATTGCAGATAAATCAAAATGGCACCTACTGGGAGGCAGGCACCCACAGGGGCTCTGTCACTTTAAAAAAAAATAAAACCAACTGCTTTGTTATATGGTATTCTATCCCACAAATCGGGGGGCAGGGAGGGGAACCTATTATACAATAACCAAGGTCCCTTTGCCAAGAACCCCCTCAGATTTGCAGCCAGCGCCAATGAAAAGCCAGCCATCCATTGTCTGGTTTTGGCCAAAGTCTCCTGGGGCTCCATCAGAGATGTCCACAACAGTTTCTTGTTTTGTTTGTAAGAAAAAGTCACAGGAGACTGATGGGGAACAGAGGAACAGCAGCATAATTCTCTTTTCCCTTTGGGTGGAAAAGCAGCTGGAGGGATTGATTTTGAGCAGAAAAACAGCTGGAGGGAAAGGATTAAGCAGATGCTTGCACCCCTGGTTCTCCATTCCCATTGGCAGCCTTCGGGAGCTATTTTTCAGTTTTAATAAAGCTAAGAGTTGCTTCTACATGTGTGGGAGACAAGTTACACGTGAGCCTCTGGATGACAACAGCCAGCAGGTTTTTCTTGCTCAGCAACTTGTGAGCAAGAGTAATCTATTTGAGAAGTGGGGATTTCAACAATACTGTTCCTTAACAGTTCATAACCATTCTTAATGCACCCCAATTTTTACCAGTCACACTCCACAGGCACCATTATGTGCCTGTATGTCTTTTATGTATGTCATTATGTCTTTTATCCGTTGCATATATCTCAAGTCCTTTTTTTACCTTTTTTTTTTTAAAAAAAAATATAGTTATGGGACCATCCTTAAAAATAGGCCCATGTTACAAAAATATTACAAGACATATCAAGCTTGAAATACTTCTGTCTTGGGAAAAAACATCATCACATTGTAAGGCTCAGGAAGTGATGTTGATTTTGCAGCTCCTTCAAGAGTAAATAGAAGCATGGCCTCTAATGAAATTCAGGGATTTTTTTTTGTTTTTCAGCATGCTGTAAATAGTTTACATTTGGATAATGTTTTTAAAAATCATGTTTCTAGTCCATATGCTTTGGATGATGGAGTGTGTGGAGGAAGATTAGATGATAATCCCTGCAGCTCATTTTGAAACAAGGGGGTGGGCTTCAAACAGAGAGTTTTAGCACAATGTAACTCCACTTCAGTCTATAGCTGCCAGAATTTTGTCTAAGAGCCACCTAATATTCCATGCTAGATCACCTACAAAACCTTATCCAATTCTGTGATCCAATTCTGTGATACCCAGATTGGCTCTGCAGGAGCTTTTACAGAAAAGATCTCCCCAGCTCTGGTACTTGAGAGGCAGCCTTGGAATAGAGATGCCAGGCTCTGAATTTGGCACTTTTTATCCATGCAAACCAAGCTTGCAAACTGTAGCTATCTCCCTCGATATCCAGACTTGTGTTTTTTTTTAATTGATGCTAATGCTTTGTGCTTGGCTTAGCTTGGTTTGGGTGGAGATCAGGACTATTGCCTAATAAGAATTCCTCTTCTCAGAAACAATTGTTTGTATAATAGGCATGTGGTTGCAGCAGCCTGGAGGTTTCCTGTGTATATTCCGAACCCAAGAAACCAAAGCAGAATTTATCAGGCAGATTACACATGACATTTGCTAAATGATTGACAATGTCTGTTGATAGCAGCCAAAAGCCCCAAAGAGCTTTGGACTGTTAGGGTATTTATACAGATATTGATGTTGAAGAACCATCATCACATTTATTTTTCTTTCTTTCAAGTCATAAAAGCTGCCTCCAGACTGTCAGTATTTTAAGGGAAGGATTCAAGCCCATACTTGAACACTAGGGTTGTGCAATTAAAGTGAATTAAGGTTCTCTGTTGCCCTAGGAATTAAGGTTCTCTGTTGCCCTAGGACAACAGATCCACTTAAAAAGAACAACTGGATCTTTTGTGGTTAGGAACGTCACAGGGAAATTTATTGAAAAGTATGGGATGAACTAATGATTAATGGGAAAATGTGTAAACATAGCATGCAAGTAAGTCAGGATAAATGCTCATTATTGCATAACCTCCCAATGATCAAATCGGAATAGTCTAATCACCATGTAAGCAAATCAGGATGTATACTAACAGGTCGCCTGGAAGGGCCCCAAAAGCTTGAAAATGGTAGTTTTATTTTACTGAATGTGTTCCTCTGTCACAAGCAAGCCAGCAGTAAATCACATCATGCAAGTTAGAGTTAACTCTTTATTACTAAAAGTATGATCTGCACAGACTAGGCGGGGTGTCAGGCCTAGTGAGCACAGCAGCTCATCCCTGGTAGGCCTGGCCCCCATTCTTCTTCTTTGGCGATTACTCGTAGCCAAGTAAGATTGTCTTCCATGACCACGGTCTTAACAGTGAGTCTGTAAGTGACTATAGAGGCCAATTCTGGATCCACACGTCCTTCCACAGTGGGGACATAGGTTTCCGGGTGGGAGTTGATCATGGTGAGGGTTTGCCAAATGTGCCTTCCTCTTAGCACATTTCTCCCTTTTGTCCTGAGTTCGAGCGTCTTCAAATTCCATGACACCTTTGGTAAAGGCTGTTCTCCAATTGGAGCGCTCGCAGGCCATTGTTTCCCAATTGTTGGTGTTTATACTACATTTTTTTTAGATTTGCCTTGAGAGTCTTTAAACCTCTTTTGCTGACCACCAGCACTACGCTTTCCATTTTTAAGTTCAGAATAGAATAGTTGCTTTGGAAGACGATAATCAGGCATCTAAACAACATGACCAGTCTAACAAAGTTGATGTTGAATAATCATTGCTTTGCCACTGGTGAACTTTGCTTCTTCCAGTACACTGTCATTAGTTTGCCTGTCTTCCCAAGTGATGTGTAATTTTTTTCGGAGACACTGTTGATGGAATCTTTCAAGGAGTTGGAGATGGCGTTTATAAGTGGTCCACGTTTCACAAGCATATAGTAAGGTTGGTAGTACAATAGCTTTGTAAATGAGCATTTTGGTTTCCCTGCGAATGTCCTGGTCCTCAAACACTGCGCTTCAGTCGGGAGAAAGCTGCACTCGCAGAGCTCAGGCGATACTGGATTTCGGCATCAATGTCAGCCCTTGTGGAAAAATAACTGCCCAGGTAGGAGAAGTGATCAACACTTTCCAACATTACACAATTGAATTGGATTTGTGGCACTGCAGAGCAGTTGTTTTGTGCTTGTTGGTGCTGCATTTTGGTTTTTTGAATGTTGAGCGATAGGCCAAGCTTTTCGTAAGCTTCTGCGGAGATGTTTAGGAGGGTTTGGAGGTCATTCTTTGAGTGTGCACACACCCTTAATAAACTACAGTTCCCAGGATTTTCCATGACTAAGAGTGCTTTAAGTGTATAGTAAGGATGTGACCTCTGTTCATCCAAGCTGGGAAAGCTTTGTTGGAAGCAGAGTGTCCAACTGGGGTTTGCCCTCTATTGCCTGCTACTGCAAGCAGATGAAGGCCCAGTTAGACACGATGTTTTCTGCATTTTTAGCCCTTGCATGGCTTAAAAAGAAACACATAGCTTGCGATGGGCCTGTAGAAACATCTCCTTTTTGTGTGGCTGGACTGTCACCTATTGTACATAGAGAAGCAACAGTTGTTGCCCTGCCCATCACTGGCATGTGGCCCTTGGAAGGTTGCCCATGAAGGATTGTGGCCCTTGGGTTGGCAGAGACCCCCAGAGCTTGCTCAGGAGAGCTCCCCGGGCGCCTCTGGCCCCTTTCGGATTCCTTGCCTTGACTCCAGCTGGTACTCCTCAAAGCAGATGTGGCGTGGAGGGTGCGTCATTGTATATACCACAGAAGAACGTTCCTTCCTGTTGCTCACATGCAATAAGCAATTGCACCCTGCCTCCATTCTGCAACCCACAGCAGGAAGCCAGAGTGAAACGAACCCAGCGCCAACAGCCCCGCCGTCCTGCAGCCTGATTAATCCAGGAAAGTCCAGAAATTGTGCAAAAACAAGGCGGCTAATTAGCTGCACAAATAAGTCCCATGTCTAAAAATAACAAAATAATCTTGGGCCACTTTAAATAGAAAATGCTATTAAAAAACAACAACACTAGTTAAAAGACTATTAATAGTTTAATTCTATACTCACTTAGCTGGGCAAAAACCTTGTTAAATTCCAGGGGATTTATTTCAGGGTAGACATGTTAAAAGTTAATTTGTTAAATGCTATTTGTTCCTCTTTTAAGGAGCTGCTAGGGTTTTTAGTCATTTCTGTTTGCTTCAGCAGACTAAATCTTTGCTCCTCACCACCACCCATGTCAGACCCTTTCCTCAGAGCATGGCAACGGGGCGAGAGGTGACATTGCCCCTGTAATTTTGGGAGCACTTTTTGAGAGCGTGGCGGCGGCAGCAAAAACTGTGCAGGTCAGGGAGAGGGAGAGGCAGCAACAGAAGTAGAAGTGCAGAAGGAAGGGAGTGCAGTGTCTTGTGCCTAATCTACACATGGTGTGGCCACTGAAAGACTTATCCTCTGTCAATTGGTCTAATCCCCTATTAACAAGGGTTTGGAACTTCAAGCTTAGGGTCTGAATGCGGCCCTCCAGGCCTCTCCATTTGGGCCTCAGGACTTTCTACAAGCCACACCCCTCACTGACTCTGCTCTGTACTTTTTCTGCTTTAAAGCCTCCAATGTATTTTTGCATCGCTGGAATGTGTCCATCTGATGATGGCTGTTCCTTGTCTGGACAGAGGATAGAGAGGGATGTGTGAGTGTGTTTAGGAATCAATGTCCTGGATAAAGGTGAAACTCAAATTCATTGCTCCGCTCACTTTTGCTTCTGATCCCACCCGCTATTCACATGTGGCCCTTGGAAGTTTGCCTGTTAGGGAATGTGGCCCTTGGACTGAAAATCGTTCCCCATCCCTGGCATAAAAAGTTTTATTTTGGGTGGGGGGTGATCTGTGGCTCTCCAGATAATTGCTGGATAATTTATTGGCCATGCTGGCTGGGGCTGATGGGAGCTTGAGTCAAAAAACATCTGGAGGGCCACAGGTGAGCAAACCCTGTTCCAATGTGCAGAAGAGATATTCCTCTTTGGTGGTTGGAAGGAAACTTGGCGGGAGTAAAATCACCCAAGTCTAATAATGGTGCAGTCCTCACAGCCTGCCAAATCAGAAGACAGTCCCTGCATCAGAGTCCCTGGGGACAGAGAGAGATGAATGAAGGGACCTTGATTTTTGAGCAGGCTTTATCAGTACCCCCAATAGCTGAGTCCATCGTCCTCTACTCACCCGCTGTGCAAAGGTCCACCCAGACAGCCCAAAGCGAGGTTAAATGTATGCCATGTTTAAATAGCTGATAAAAAGTCTGTGTGGTCGCTTGACCCTGTCTGGGCTGGATGCCTGACAGAGAAACAGGCCAAGACATGTGGGGGCCTGAGGGGGGGAAGCCAAAATACCCCACCCCAAACTGTGCATCCTGAATGCACTGCTTTTTAATGGGGCACAGACCTTCAATTCTAATTCCTGTTAGGGTTAGACCTAGGGATACCCTATGGTACGGTCTGTCTGAGCCCTAGTCTACCCTGTGGTAGAGCCTGCAGACAGTCCTAGGTTCAATCCCTGGAACAGAGAGCCAGTGGTGGTGCAATGGCTAGAGCATTGGATTAGGACCTGAGAAACCAGGGTTCAAATCTCTACTCAGCCATGAAGCTTACTGGGTAACTTCTGTGCCGGATTCCCAAATACACAGAGTGGGCCCCATGCCTTTTAGGGCCCCCACAACAATGAATCAAAATAATAAAATTCATTTATTAAAATTGTTGGTTGGTAAAATAAAAAAACATATTAGGAAATAATTTGCGAGCCCTGAGATTTTGACTGCCTAGGGGCCTCTGCAGGGTTTAATCTGGCCCTGGGTAACTTCTGGTCAGTTACTGCCTCTCAACCTAACCTTCCTCACAGGGTTGTTGTGAGGATTAAATGAGGATGGGGAGAACCATGGAAACTCCTTAGAGAAAAAGGTGAGATAGAAACGCAGTAAATAAATAAATCTCCAGGTATACCTGACTGAACTAGGTAGGCGAATGGTCGGACTTTGTACTGAAAGCATCTTCCAAGTGGCTACAATTCTCTCTTCCTGGCAGGGGGACTCGAGGCAAAGGAGGACCTCTGTTGTCCTGCTCTTTAAAAAAACTTGTGTAGAAGATGGAATTATCTTCTTAAAGACTACCTCCCCATTTGCAGGCCTGTTGGATCCACTAAGGTTGTCACAGGGAGCTTTTTCCGTGTTTTGCCCCCGTGGTTTGGAACACCCCTTCCGCCTTCTTCTCCTTAAGCCATTAGGAGTATGAAAACCCATGGCCTGAAACTTACTTCTGAGCAGAGAGGATTTTGCTGCAAGTTCCCCTGTGGAAGTGTGCCTATTCCCACCCTCTGGTACGTAAGAGTGAGGTGGACTTTTCAAGCCTGCAATCTAGAGGAGCAGAGAGGTTGGTGTGTTGCAGGGAAGCCAGGAGGGAAAAGGAAAATGTGGATACCTGTGACTCACTGTGCCCAATGGCAGGGCTGGCCATGCCGGCTCCAACCATCCCCACTGCAAGAACTGCAGAGATCCCAGGGAAGGGCTGTAGCTCTGTGGTAGAACATCTGTTTTGTATGCAGAAGGGCCCAGGTTCAATTCCAGACAAGGCTGGGAATGTCCCCACTTTGAAATCATGGGGCGCTGTCAGCATCGATCAAGAGTCAAAGAGGGGGAGCTGGGCCCAGCCTGCAGGCCATTTGGGCAGGTGGATGCGGCTGCTCATCTGTCAATTGCCTGATATCATCATGCCATTAGGTAAAGTGCTTTGCTTGCCCTGGGCAATCTGAAATCAAGCCACACAGGCAAAGGTTCAGGGGTTTGGCAAGTCCCACTTTTGGCAGGGAGCTCCATTTTTGCCCGTCCCACAGCTGATGTCATATACGACAGCAGGTGCAGGACAGAGTGGGTTGGGGAAAACAGTCCTGCGGGCCAAATTAAGATGCCGAAAATGCATTTGGAAACTCCCCATCACTGGGCGTAGACCATGCTGACTCAGATGGATCAACCGTCTGATTCAGTACAGGGCAGCTTCCTATGGAGGACTAGAGATCAGAAAATGGCTGCCAAGGAGTGATGCTCTTCAGTTCCACTGGATAACGGGCAGTGCTGTTCCCAGGATTAGCACTGCCTGGCAAGGCATCCTGAGTAACCTGCCTGGAGCGCTGGCGGAGGAACGGGAGTGCAGAGGGAGTGGACCGCCCCCAGCATCACTATTCCGGTAGGGTGCCATTGCAGCGGCCCCGCCCAGACACAAGCTGCGCACACCCCACGCTGGGCGCCAAGCCCCCACAGATGGTGCACCATGCCCCCAGTATGCGCTCCATGCCCCATCAGGTGGCATGGCCTTGCAGGTGGCGGGCCACACCCCCGGGATGCATGCCACGCCCCGCCCCTGGGGCGCCAGCTACGCCCCCGCCTGCTCGCCACCCCCGGTAGCAGAGCATGCAGCTTCACCACTGACTAGGAGAGAGGGGAGATAAAATTGAGGAGTCTCACAAGCTGCTTCTTTTTCTCTGTTGAAAGTCAGTTTATCTACATTAAGTAAAGGTCACTGGAAGTCTTTCCAGTGGAAAATAACAAAAATACACAGTAGTTAGACTTCAGTAACATACCAGTACTATTACGTCAGTTGGCCTTCAGCTCAAGAAACAGCTAATTATTTCACCCAATTTATCGCAAAGACTCTCTTAGCAGCTTTGGCAAAGAATACTCTCCTGTAGGTTCTGAGACAGCTGTTCCCCAACTTTTTCTCCATGGACCACTTGAAAATTGCTAAGGGTCTTGAGGGTCAGTTAATGACTTTTCTGTTGTAATGGGACGTGTTAGATGCTGTATGATTTTTCATTTTATTTTAATTGCTTCCAATAGTTCATTTATTGTGTTTTATTACAATTTAAATTGTATTTTTACAGATGCCACTAATAATAATAATAATAATAATAATAATAATAATAATAATAATAATGGTGTGTGCCAATCTGAACCTCTTCTATGGTTTGTGGGAGTTGGTCCCTATGACTGAAATACAAAAAATTAATCAACTTGAGTAGTGCAACTCAAATTGGGTTTAATGTTGCTTCTGGGGCCCCCACGGGATCAGGGGCTCCGTATTGTAAACAAAATCTGCCCTCCTTTCCTTATGGGGTATCCAAGAGCCCATATAGAGTCCTTAAGTGGGTTCTCTATCGGTAGGAGAAGATAACAGAGGCCAACCAGAGAATATTGAGAAACAAAGCAGCTAGTAAACCTGATCTTTATTAAAGCTGTTGCAACAGGGTGCTCCCCTCACACGCAGGAGGACCCAGAACAAAGGTGTGCCTGCCCTTATATAGACATTTTAAATTCCCTGCCCTGGAGCTCAAGACCACCCATACATACATCATACATACATCACAGAAGGGGTGTAACCCAAGACCACCCCCCATGAACATCATACCTACATCACAGAAAAGGTGGTCTACAACAGAAATTTGAACGTTGTTGTTTTTCCTGTCTGCCAGGTTATCTGATAATGCCTTATCTGATTGCCTTTCCTGGTAGTCTGGCCATTCCTTTGAAATGGTGATTACCAAATTCCTGAGAGAATGGGAAGCTTCCCTTACCCCCTCCCTCCTTGCAGAAAAAAACATTTGGTCAGTTCGGGAGTCAAAATGGTTTCAGCACGGTCTTCCTGTGCTGTTCCAGACATGGTTTGGTTTATCTATTTATGTACGTGTTTGCTTGTTACTGTAATAGACTTTTAAGGTCATATATATAATAAATGTTCATAAATGTACCAATGTCTGGAGCAGCACAGGAAGACCTCATGAAACCATTTTGATTCCCTGAAACCATTTTGACTCCCAATATCAGTCTCTGTAAGGTCAGCCAGGATTTCCTGACCTCTTTTCTTGGAAAATGCCCCCCGCCCTCGTTTCAGTCTCTTTCAGTCCCCCCCTCTTACTTCTGTGCCTTAACAGGTAAATTTACTCCCAAGTAAGCTTCCTTTCATGAGGAAACTGCAAAGGGGGGGAGTGTTTGCTAGGAACTCCTTTTGGTGTGGAAGGTACTCTCACCCCTTTTCACTTTCTGTGTGTGCTTATTTTAACCCTTAAGTTACTCCTATCCTATATAGTAGGCTTACCCTTACGATGCAAGTTCAGGAAATTGTTCACTCTTTATTTTATAACTCTTCTCTAGAAACTTTGCCCAATCTGGGTATTTTATGCGTTATAAGCACGCCTTAGACTCTTTTGTTTAAGAAAGTAAATTCCCTCTTAAAACTGTTTATCTTAAGGTTTGTTAAAGGCTTTCTATATGAAGTTGGTACTTTTATCTTCCCCTTCCTTCTTTTTTCCCTTAGTACACATGTGTGCTTGCATGATAGGGCATTTCCCAGTTGTGCGTCTGTACTTACATGTGTGTGTCTCTCTGATAGTACAAATCTTGCTGTGAACCCTGTAATTTAGACGGTTCGACTAGGTGACCCCAGGGTCCCTTCCAACTCTGCCAATTTATGGCTACGTGGAAGGCAATGTATCTGCAAGCATTGGAGGTTACCGGTAATTCTTAAGTTCTGGTGTATGGTGATGGGTTGAAATTTAGCCCAGCTTTGCTTTTTGGTACAGAAAGATGGAAAGATTGGTTTTTAGAGTTTAGAATAGATAGTTTTAAAGGGTGAGAGGTGGAAGCCTTGATGTTTTTGAAGCAGAACTGGTGATATCAAGCATTTGAGTGATTATCTTAACAGTTTTAACATTTATTACATATCTAAGACCTTAAAATTCTTATAACATCTAAAGCTTAAGCTTCATTACCTGTTTCTCACCCCAGACTTTGTGTTCTTTTAGGCTTCAAGAAAAGCTGTAGCTATGGGTGTGTGTGTGTGTGTGTGTGTGTGTGGCTTCTAGCCAGTTTTTTTTTTGCCCTGGGTGAGGGGCCCCACTTGAGGCTCCCAGCCTGTATATGTGTGTACGCAAATGTGCACGAAGGGGGTGTGTGAACTTCTTGTGGGCATAAGGTTAAGGGTAAACACATACTCATAACAGATGCTCATTACAACTCCAGTAGAAAGATCCTAAACTTCTTGGGAGTGTTCTATCTTTTGTGATGGCTTTGGCTAAACAAATAAATAGTATTTGTTTGCCTTGGGAGGGTGCCTGGGCCCTAGGGAGACACGTGGGTAGTGGACACACATGTGGTTTAAAATGTACACCTTGAGATACGATGTCCCGCCCTTAGAAACAGATAAAACAAATTCCAGTCAGAGGAATAGGGTGGGTCCTGGAAACATACCTCATACATCTAAGGACAGGGTAAATGGGTGTGTCTTCAGCAGTCACTGAAAGCTGTAAAGCACTCTGTGGGGAGGGAATTCCACAACTTTACGGATAGTGAAGAAAGAAGCTCTCAGTCCATGGATGCTCCAGGGACCAGCTTGGGAGCTCCTGTTCTAAGAACATAAGACAAGCCCTGCTGGATCAGAACAGAGGACCCATTTAGTCCAGCATCCCCCCACTGGCCAACTAGATGTCCAGGGGAAGCCCTACAAGCAAGGACATGAGGGCAGCATGGCTCTCCTCACTTATGTTCCCCAGCACTGGGACCCAGAGGCATATCCTGCCCCAATACAGAATGTAATATATACCCATTGTGACTGGTAGCCTTTGATAGTATTAAAAAAGGTAAAGGGGCCCCTGAGCGTTAGGTCCAGTTGCGGACGACTCTGGGGTTGCGGCGCTCATCTCGCTTTATTGGCCGAGGGAGCCGGCGTACAGCTTCTGGGTCATGTGGCCAGCATGACTAAGTCGCTTCTGGCGAACCAGAGCAGCGCACGGAAACGCCGTTTACCTTCCTGCCAGAGCGGTACCTATTTATCTACTTGCACTTATCCTCCATGAATTTGTCTTAATTCCCATTAGAGTCATCTAGGTTGATGGTTGCTGTCCCTACATCTTTTAACTTTGTGCTGCTATGCACTTCCTTCTCTGTCCTATGTGAAATGTGGTAAAATATAATCAAAACCTATGCTAAAATATGCAGGAAATAAAATCCGCAGCACAGACAGAAATATAAATACATCATGAAAGTAAAGCTTGTTTGATAAAGAATGAATGCCTTTGAAAGTTGTGTTTTTTCAAAGCAGCCTTTGGTGGTGCTTCCTGAAACCTGTGCAGTACCTATCACAGTCTCCTTTGAATTTCTGCCCCACATTCTTAAGACTGGCCAAATGTGGGCTTCCCGTCTTCATGTTTTCCCAGCTGCTGCTGCTGCTGCTAATAATAATAATAAAATATAATAATAATAATAATAATAATAATAATAATAATAATAATAATAATTTATTTATACCCTGCCCATCTGGCTGGGTTTCCCCAGCCACTCTGGGCAGCTTCCAAGAAAATATTAAAATACTGAAATAATGTTTTCAGTTGATTTGTCCCAGTCTGTTGTGTACACTGGTAGACTACACTCGTGAAGGCTACATGTGAATAACATAGGAGTGTACAGCTCAGCTATTTGTGTACACAGGCTGTACACTCACTGACTGTCATGCGTGGGCCTAATGCAGGGAGATTGCCCCAGTATGGATTGTGGATTCTGTACCCCCCCTTGCTCCACCTTCTGGATCAACACGTCTACTTTGACTTTTTAATTTATTGCATTTATATCCCAACAACATCCCTGTGAAGTAGGTTAGGCTGAGAGATAGTGACTGACCCAAGTTCACCTGGTGAGCTTCATGGCTGAGTGGGGGGATTTGAACCCTGGTCTCTCAGTTCCTAATCTGACACTCACAACTACACCACACTGGCTCTTTGTGGGATTACTTTTGAAACTGAACTACACAGCCACTTTCGTATTTGGTGTGTGTCTGTCCAGATCTCTGGCACAATGAGAGTTGTCTTGGACCCCTGGGAGTAATCTCCGCGGTTATAGCTGTTAAAACTGTTGCATCCGTTGGCCTGGGCTTACTTGCAAAGTAAATAGGCAGCGGGTGGGGCTGTGTGTGTGTGTTGGCGAGAGTGTGCGGAGGGATGCGGGGATAGAGACGACTAGCTCGGAATGTCGCAAAACATTCACAAAGACCCGCTGGGCGCAGCTGCGAGAGCGAGCGAGAAGGGGGCGTGGCAAGGCGGCGGGAAGAGGCTAGTGGGCGGGGCAAGGTTCCTGCTTCCCCTGCTATTGGGCATTTCCTTGGGCGACGGGCGGGGCTTGAGACGCGGGAACGTTGAATTCTGGGAATCGCTTTGCAACGGGGCAAGTCTGGGCTGAAGCGCAAAGTCTCCTGGTGGGATAGGCTCTTGTTGGCGCTTCCTCGGATGCAGGTAATGCTCTTGCAAATGCAAGGTGGGCGAAGGGAGGGAGGCAGGGCGGTGTGGTGCTTCCGAGACGCAGATTGCAACCCCGCCCTCACTGAAAAACCTGGGCCGCTCCTTCTCTCTCAGCCTCCCCGGGACGAAATGGCGAGGAGAGAATTTTGTGCACGCTGTTCTGAGCTCCTTGGAGGAAGGGTGGGGATTTTATTCTTTTTTTTTTTTAAAGGTTGTAAGTAGGACCACCGTCAAAACGTTGCCTGCCACCCTCTCTACGAGGAAGCATTCAGTGCTCACTGAGCATGCTCAGTTCTCCTGGGATAGTTTGGTCCTCCTACCCTCCCTCTGGCCCTCAGCTGTTTGTGTGTGCAAAACTCTGGGTTTCCCTCAGCCTGCTGAGACCTCCGTCTTGTTGCTTACATCCCACCTTTTCTTCAAGGAGCTCCATGTGGTGTATGGGGCTCTCCGTCGCCCCAGTTTATCTTTACACCTCCGTGGGATAGGTCTAGGCTAAGAGGCTCAAGTGAGCTCCATGGCTGAGTGGGGAATAGGTCTCAGGCCAAGCCCCTTCCCACTGCACCACGGGGGCTTCACTGAATGTGCATGGCAACGTAAGAGTCAGTGCTTGGGGAACTGAGTTTGCTGTTAGAGAATCCTTTCCCTTCCTTCAAAGGTGGGAGGCTGTAAAAAATATAAAACCAATTAAAGGTTTTAAAAAAAGATTTGGCAGTCGATAGCAACTGACAGAGGTAGTGGGGAGGTCTGCAGCATTTTGGGGCTGGGGGTGGCTGCTGTGGAATTTACATTTCCCTGATCCAGCAGGCACTCAGGTTCTTTAAGTAGCTGAATAGGGAGACACGAGTTTTAAATTGCCACTTAGCCATGAAGCTTGGTGGGGGACCATGGGCTAGTCATATTCTTGGCTTAACCTACCTGGCTGGGTTCATATGAGGATAAAAGAGGGAGGGCTGAGCTCCTGGGAAGTTTGCTTTCCCACATTCATTGTTAGACGCAGAATTGTTTACCATGAAGGTTGCATCCAATCAATCACTGAGATGGGTGTGGAAGCAGATGGTATCAACGTGTTGAAACAATAATATAGGCTGGCCTTATCCCTTGCCTATTTCAGCCCTGAAGCTATTGGGGGCAGGTGTATACTTTTCAACCATTCCTCTGCAGCCACAGAGACTGGTTTAACTTAGTATGCATGCCTCTCCTCTCTTCTTAGATTGCAGAAAGCCTTGCATCATCTGAACACAGAAGACAAACTGCTCATGAAACAGAAGGCCAAAAGCCCAGCGCAGAAGCAGCCTGAGTCTTGTGGTGTCTGGCTGGATACATCAGCCCTTAAAAAACGCAAAATACAGGTAACGGAGGAACAAGTCTGAAAATATGTTTTTATAACTCCACATTGTAAGGTGCCAGATCTGCATATGGTGGAGAATTTTTTTGTCATCCTTGGGTGCCAGCTGATAATTTTAAGACTACTTGGTGAGTTTGTGGTTGGTGCATACTTGGGACATCACTTAATATTGGGAAATGTGCAGTGAGATAGGTAGACACCATGCAGGCTGTCTGGCCTGAGGGCCTGCCCAAACCTGGAACAAACACTGTCCTGGAGGAGGGCCATGACTGGTTGGAAGGACCCCTAAATCGGTGCTGCAACACTTTGTCACAGGGCCCACGTGCAAGTCCTGTTCCCATGGAATTAACATTTATGGGAATAAATCAGTTCTGAACAATAAGGAAGAGAACGTAAGAACCCTGCAGGATCAGGCCAAAGGCTCATCTAGCCCAGCTCATCATGGTTGCTTGTAGGCAGAACTTGAGTGTGACAGCAACACTCCCCACCTGTGACTCCCAACAACTGCTATTCAAAGGGATGAATTCCTGCATGGTGATGAATTCTGACACAGAATTTCTACTTCCCACCCAGAGCTTCATGGCTAAGCCAATATTAAGAACACTGAACCAACTTTCGCATTATCCTCTTCCAACAAAAGCACCTCTTCAATGCACCAAGCAAACCACCATTTCCACCTTCTTCAGTACACAACAAGCAGGTATGTTGGTGTTTTTTTGTGTTCTAGCTGAGGGCAAAAGCCGGAACATGTCATGGGAGGAAGCTGGGCAACTGGAACTTGGGATTCTGGATGTGATGCTCAAAATACTCAAGGTCAGGGCTAGGGAACTTGTGCCGCCCCTACAAAGGTTTCTGGATTACAATTCCCAACATCCCTGACCCTTGCCTCCTGGCTTGGGCTGGTGGGGACTGGGAATCCAGCAACATCTGCAGGGATGTGGGTTTCCTAGTCTGGCTCCAGCCTCTTCCAGATCAGTCTGCAGCCCTATTCATGTCTAGAGTAAGGTGCAGAGCTGCACTCTGAGCACTGCCTCTGACATTATGTTTCTTCTCTTCCTGCAAATAACCCCGTTGCATGTGGTGGTGTGAGCAGAAAAGCTCAAAGCAGGAGCTCCCACTCCTGAGTAGCAGGTACATGCTATCAGGACAAGTATTCAAGTGCCCCAATTGGGCAGAGCCCCTACTTGTGAGCAGGGGTTTGTGCATGG
Organism: Podarcis filfolensis; assembly: GCF_964270895.1. Classification (NCBI taxonomy): domain Eukaryota; kingdom Metazoa; phylum Chordata; class Lepidosauria; order Squamata; family Lacertidae; genus Podarcis; species Podarcis filfolensis. The sequence goes on along the minus strand of NC_139611.1, from coordinate 63,577,062 downwards.
GGATTTCTGATTCCACAACCATATGCAATGATTATTTTGTGGGCAGACGACAGGGCTTGAAGCATTCATTGTTCTACACCAGGGAGCCTTTTTCAGTCCAAGTGCCTCATTGGCCTTTCAAGGGCCACATGCCAGGGGTGGGAGGAGCCAGAGGTAAAGTGGGCTGGTCAATGATATCTTTGTGCAGTAGGCTAGTTTCTGCATGCATCCCTCTCAGTTCTTCATCCAGGTAAGCAAGAGGCATTAAGAGTTCAAGGGTGCATTTCGGCCAAGCAGGAACCTGGGTGCAAAGCAGGGCCACGGAGACGCAAGTCCCGGGCAGAGTTCTGAGGATCTGATACGAGTGTTTTCCCTTACTGTACCGGCTTGCACCCTATACATGAGCAACGTGTCAGTGGGGCTTCTGCTGCACTTGGCTCCATATGCCGAAAACAAATGGAAGCACCTCTGTTTACAGTATTGGATTTGTCAAGAAGCAGAGCACTGGGTGTTCAGCTGAATGGGTGCCTTCTGTTTTTATAGCAAATTAGGTTAGATCCCCTATTTAAATTTTAACCAAACAAATCTCTAAAATTTTGGTGTGATTTTTACTCATGTGAGTGAAAATGTATAGGCTGGAACTGCAGTCAAGCCTGGACTTTGTGAGGAGAGACCTGATCCAGCTGCGTGTCTGGCCTCTAGTCAGGTACACAGCAATAGTGCCAAGCATCTTGGGACAGGGAGCACAGTGACCAAATCCAATCTCATTCATTTTTATGCACGACTGATTGTGAAATATCTGATTAGTGCTCTGTACCTGTATGCCTGGTGGATAGATATGGGCACGCATGTTCTAGCTGGATTGGCACATATAAGTGGTATGCAAGCCATGCTACTTTTGACTAAATATTTAACTCTTCAGATGTGCTGTCCTATGAAGGGAAAAGTACTCTTTTCCAACATGCTTGTACCATTCCTTAAATGTAGACCACCTCTCCATTACTATACTGAGACTGCTATCATCGTGTTTTATTTTGTGGGGTTTGGAGACTTCTCTGTGTTCTGTTCAGAATATTTTATTGCTGTGCAACCACAAAACTCTTTTTCATGGAGTGGAAAGCTTAAACTTGCCTTTGTCACCCTGCTGCCATGTTGGCTGGGGCTGATGGGATTTGCAATACAAAAGCATCTGCAGGGCACCAGCATGGCGAAGGCTGGCCAAAATGCTTAAGTTGCAGTAGTTTGCACATTATTCCAACAGCAATGAAAAGGAAAGTATAGGGTTTAATAACTTGCACAACATTTGCAATGCTTTCTGTAAGAGGATTTATTATTTCACACTTCCATTGCACCTTGCATTGTGTAAACACTATACAAAACCACACAATGTCCTTTAAAAAGCTTTGCTTCTCCATTGTCTGCAAACAAGGGTGCGGAGAGGAGGTAGCAACTGCCCACTCTACATCAAATTTAGAATCACTTGAAAAATCCTATGAGGAACCAGAGGCAGATGGGAAAAGGTAATTGAGAAGAGCAGCAAAAAGTGACCCTACTTTGCTTTCACTTCACTTTTCTCAAAAAAGACAGACCAGCTGTTTTGTTGATTGCAATCCCATGAAAGGGTATGACGGGAGAGCTGCAGAGATCTGGGGGAAATAAGAGTGTGGCCTGCTGGTATCAGTCTGAGGATTAATTTGCCAGGCAGCAACAATGGTACAGCACCAAACTTCTTGGTGTCCTTGAACAGTCCTCCTTTTAGGCAAAATATTGATCAGACCTATTGCACTCTTATTGCGGAAAGGTGGGTGGGTAAAGGCAGAATAGTGACTTGCTTAGGGCCAGTGGAGTGAGGTTAGAGGAGTCAACTTTTTAAATCAAGCATAGGCAAACTTGGCCCTCCAGATGTTTTGGGACAACTCCTACCATCCCTAGTTAACAGGCCCAGTGGTCAGGGATGATGGGAGTTGTAGTCCCAAAACATCGGGAGGGCCAAGTTTGCCTATGCCTGATTTAAATAGGGAAAATCTTTTTTGCACTCATGGCCATCCAGCAACACCAGAAATCTCCTGCCCTTTTAATTTAAAGTAACTTAAAACTTATTGAAACAGACCTTGCATGCAACAATCCTTCATTTCCAGGATACAAATATGCAAAAAGGGGGCGCCTATAACAACACTTCTAATGTTTCTTCTATCAGTTATCAACAGTGGTGGTGTTGTTTTTGGGGGGGACTGCTACATCAAGCTTTCCCAAACTTATGGTGGCAAAGGCACACTTTTTCTAAAAAGCTGCAATACCTTTTGCTTATATACTCATCCACTCGCATGTGTCGGAGTCCATGTGCAAGTTTTGCATAAGTCACTGTTCTGGGCCTCCCCCCACAACTGGTAGCAGAAACCCATGACAAAGCAAGGTGTCCATGTGGATTCCTCTGGGGTGGGTAGTTCTTCTGAGTCTTTGAGGCAATAGTGATTCCAGAGGGGACTGGTAGTTTTGTAGTGTTACTAATCTGTCCAGGGGCAAGAGTTGAGCAGTTTGTCATGGAAGCAATTATGTGATACCTATTTTTAAAAAAATTGCCCATGGAAGGCTGCTAATTTGTATTTGCCATTCCAGCATCATACTAAGTTTTTGTACAGGCTGTGTGTTTGATCTGTCTGGTTATATTCAGATTCAGCTTGGGGTTGTTTTTTTGCAGAGGAAAAGAAAACCAATCCAAACAGAAGGCTGGCTGTTGCATCAAACCGTGCCTCCAAGGTGAACAACCATGGACTGTTTAGGAGCGGAAAAACCATGTTGCCAGCTGACATGCTTCAGGAAGGAGGAGGATGGACCCAACAAACACCAGGTTTACACATTTCTCCTTGCAATTCTACCCCTCCTGAAGCCCAGACTACCACTTGCATCCTTTCAACTGAAATAAGAGACTCTGCTGCGGAGAGAAAAGATCCTCAGTTATTAAACTTCATTCAGCAGCTAGAGGAGAAAAGGGATCCTGATCACAGAACTCTTTCTGATTTGGCTTTGAGAGAGAAAAATAGTGGTTGGGAAAGAGAAAAACATACCACCTTGTTTCCTCAAAGCAGCCAAAGCCTGACAGTTACAAGCAAGGACACCAAGACTCAGAGAAGACACAGGTGTCCACCCTCTTGTTATAGCTCCTTCATGCAGTCCTGTGACTCTGAGAACATAAATCCTCAGCTAGAGCAGAGTACAATGGAAGTGAAGCCTCTGAAGAGTAGCAATAAATCTGTTGCTGGGCTCTCTTTGAAAATCAACAAGGCCGTCTGCAATTCTGATAAAGGGACTGAGGACAGCCAGGTAGGCCTGCCAATGTTTACGCAAGACTCTGAGGGTCACAAAGTCATTTCTCACCTCTTTGTTCAAGGGAGAGGCAAAACATCTTTACAAAAGAAGCTTCTTGGTGATGAAAGCAACTCTGTAATGAGCCCATCCTACCACGGCTGCTTGGGGGCCTGCTGCTCTGCAGAGAGTTGGACCCACCTATCCCCAGGTGGGAGCGTGTCTGTTCTAACAGACAGTAGTGAGAAGTCATGTTATGACTTGTTATTCACAGAGGATTCGGAAGGCAATAGAGTCATTAAACACTAACTCATAATTGCTCAGTGAGAGAGAAATGCCCCTAATGCAGACTTTCAAAACAAACTGATGCAGACCTTAGGTGTATATATGTAGCGTTCATACTTATTCTGCATGCCGGTTTCTTTATAACTTGTACATTGCCTAATAAAGAAAGGATATCATATGGAGTATTGTTAATGGTTCCAGAAGCTGCAATTGGAAAATATGCAGCTGTGTCAGGAAGAAAACCCAGATTACATTCTAAACAAGCAGGGTCTTCATGTGCTCTATTAGGTCATTTTTGTCTAAAGCAAGAAGACTGTTGCTTTGTGGGATAAGGCTTGTATTCCTAATTGTTACACTGTGCCTTCCCCACTGCTCCTTGCAAGGCTTCCCAACTACCTACCATTCAGTTTTCTATGAATTTTCTTTATCAGGTGGAGGTAGAATTAAAGTGGAGGCTGCCTTGGACTCTGTTCTGTGTTTTAAAATGAATTGGTACCTTTTAAAAAATCTGGATCTTTGTATGCAGGGGGGGGGGTTGCTTTAACGTTGCAAATTTCATCTGGTTTCTTACTATTTTTGTTTTTATCAGATTTTTCCCCTGGAAAAGATAAAGGACAAAAGAATACAGATTAGCATTTTGATGCTAACGGTGTTGTGTGGATGCTACAGAAAGCCTGCATGGCTAACGAGCACTGAGCTTACAACACACTAGAAGGGAAGCATTTTTATGGCCCTTGTCTGTAACTGACAATGGAGAATTTTGGCTTAGTATATAGCAAGCTCTTCATGCCAAAGCAATCAGAATTGTAGAGCTGGAAGGGACCACCAGGGTCATCTAGCCCAACCCCCTGCAATGCAGGAATCTCTTGCCCAGCATTGGGGCTCAAACCCACAACCCTGAGATTAAGAGTCTCATGCTCTGCCAACTGAGTGATCCCAGGTTCATGCGAGAGTGACTGCAACTTCCTGGCTTATAATACATGATATATAACAGGCCACATTAACAGAGGACACAGCTTAGGCAGGTTAAGTGACAGCATGTCAATCACTCACCCTACAACATACCTCTACAAGCTTTTAAGGAAGGCTACTGACTTCTCTAAAGTTAACTGAGTCCCTTTCAGAACCACACATTAGCACTAATGCGTGCAAAAATCCTTTCCTCGTCCCTGTGCTCTCCCAAAGGACTGGACGGGAGTTCTGAGTGCAGCCATTACTTTGAGAGGCTGCTGTCAAACGTTAAGAAGGGAGACCTGATTTCAAAATTAACTCTGAGGAAGGTCAGGGGTCAAAACTGCCCATTCAATGAGTTCTTAACCTCACCCACCTACAAGGCTCTTGTGAGAAAAATGCAGAAAGAGGAACCCTGCTCTGCTACATGGAAAACGTGATGCACCAGATTCAGAACCGTGGCTTAAAGAAAATGGCAGTGATGCTCCTAGAGCTGTATAGAGGACAGAGGCACAATATAACTGCTTACAGTATCTGTCATTGCTCTTAAATATAGAATAAACAGTGGCTGAGAAGGTCCCCATGAGTTTAAACACAACCCTACCTTTAACAGACAAAATCCAATCCTGCTGCTTATTCCGTAATTGCTCTCTGACATTCTGCATTTTTAATTACAAGCTTTGAAGGAGCCAAGGAACTTAAAAGATAAAATAAATGACGCTCAACCACGTTTGCAGTACAGATGCATCCCCACTTAAGTCAGGGACGGGAAATTTGTGCCCCACCAGTGGATGACAGACTCAAACTCCCATCAGCCTCAGGCAGCATGACCAAGGCTCAGGGATAATGGGAGGTGTAGTCCGGCAAGTGCTGGAGGGACACAGTCTCCCCGCTGCTCTGGGTGCAAAAGCTGGTTTGCTCTTCAAAATCCTACACAAATAAAATAAAAAATACTTCTCATATGAGATACCTTAAGTTCAAAGTTTTTTGGAAGAAACGTCCTTCAGCTACAGTATCAGTTTAGTATCTGCAGGGTAAAAGCAATCTAACTTCCATAGGCAGGCACAGGCAGCTACGAGGCTTCTCTCTCCAAGTCAACAAGAGGATGGATTCAGATAGCCATGCTAAAGCTCACTTGTAATGCATGTACTTAATGGGGAGTCAATATTTTCTTACATTGCCCAGACTTTCACTCCTGGGTTTCCCCAAAAAAACACTGGAGGGGAGGTAGCCTTGCTAACACTTGGTAAGCATGTGGTTGAAGGCTGCAAGTTTACCACCTCTCCACCTGGTTACAAGTGCTATATGGTGTGTCTCCCTTTCCTCGTCAGCCAGTGCTGGAATATCTATCCACCTTGAAAAGGTACTTGATTGCCTTGAAAAGTTAAGTCCGGAGAAAAGGAGAAAATGCATTTTTCAATGACTAAATTTTAAAAACATCTCTACCTGAATGTGGAAGGGATACATTTCTATCAGTAAGTTATCACAGGCTTCGGAATTGCAGCAAAATTATGAATAGATCCTTTTTAATTCATCTCGCTACTTTTCTAACAATGCTTCAGTTCAAAATGTGGAAAACCATTTACCTTTTTAAAGTCTCTCTTGGCTGTGTGGAAAACAGCAAATTCACAGTTCTGCTTGGGTAGGAATTATTCCTCCCTCCAACACACGCACATACAGAGTAGAAACCTAATCCCTAAAGGACTTTTGATGTTCAAGGAAGGCAGCCACTGTGGAGAAAGATCTTAGGAGAACGATAATTTACTTTACAAGGTAACCAATGAGCATAATTTTAGTTCTTCTTCATGTTTACATCTTCATCCTTCAAGGCAAACTTTCTTCTTAAAACCTCTGCTATAAGAACTGCAGGATCCTCCTCTTTCAGTAAAGTTCTGTTCCTGAAAGGAGGATACAAGATGAAGGGTATTAACAGGAGTGCAAACCACATTCTGCTCCACCATCCCCAATTGCTTTCTTCAACAGGATTTAAAAAATAAAATAAAGTAAGCTAACAAATTAGTTGTGGTTCAATTGCATGTTTTTCAACAAAGGGGCTATTCTTCCAAATCTCTTACTGGTTTGTGTTTTTTTTAATTCTTGTCACCATCAAATCCCATATATTTGATATTAGGTAAACAGTAAGAATAGGAAAGACTTTTAAAAATTACTTCCAGCATACAAGTTTTTACCTAGCAAATTTAGGGCCTTTCTAGAGATTTCGCTGATCCCTAATGATGCCACAGGCACCCATGATTATTTGTGCGACATTCCACATGCACAAATTACAAAATGCACTGGATGCACCAGACATGGCTTCCTCCCCTCGACAGAACTGTCAAGGATAATGCTAGACTGGATTCCTCCAACAGGCTAATTTTCAATGTGCAAGGAACCTTATGTCATGGGGGAGAGGAAGCACCCAATAAAGCAATCTCTCTCTTGCACCCTGAAGGGCTATTCTATTGTCTGAGTAGAATTAGTAACAGTGAGAGAACTTCTCCAAAAAATCTGCAAGGATGAAGCCTACCTTCTGGCAAAAGTACAAAAACCAGGATGAAGCTGGCACAATAAAGAACAGATTACACACTCAACTCTGTGGAGAACCTTTGGCTCTCCAAATATTGCTGAAATTCAATGCCCATAATTCCCAGCCATTAGCCAGGAATTGCTGGGCTTGATGGGAGTTGGGAGTTCAGCAGCATTTGGGGGCGGGGGGGGGGAGGTTTCTCATTCCTGTTCTTGCAGAAGCAATTCACCACCTGCTTCTCTGCCCAGCACAGTATGCAGAAGTGAAGAGTCACCAATGTCTGTACGCATGGATTTGCAATATGGGCTACTACAGGGTGATGTGTGGAATTTCAAGCGTACAGCAACAACTAAAGTCTCTGAGGTAAATGTATGCGGTTTGCGTGTGCAAAAGAACATTGATTCCTTTATACAATAAGCATCATAAGGATCTGGAATCTGTCCAGTTTTAAATTTTAGCTCTCTTATTTCAAACACGTTTACTCACATCTGTTGTAGCTCTGGTTTTCAACCACCTTACATTCCCCCGATACCTAGATAATTTTGTTTACCAGTTTAATTAACTAGGGGGGTGAGGGCGGGAATCCCTATGGGTAAGCAAATGAAAGGCTTCTCTACAAAACGTTATTAATTTTCTCCTGGTAGATTCTTACGGTGGTGGTTCCCCACCCCCCAAAAAACAACTTAAATATTGATGATTTTAAGCAACATCATTCTGTAAATCTCTCAAAAGGACTCCAACCATTTTTCTTCAGTTTTGCTGCATACATTACCAAGTTCCTTCATATTGTGCCAACCTCAAATAGGAGCAGCATGCTTTGGGACAAAGAAAAGTCATTTTGAGCCCAAGAGGCACAGAATTCATAGGATTTCCTACATGCAAAAGAACTTTTGTATCTGCCTTCATACCAAAGATGGGGAACTTGTGGTCCTCCAGATGTTGTTGGATTCCCACCTCGCATTGATCTCAGCCAATGGGGGCAGGAACTGTAGTCCACAACATCTGGAGGGCCACAGGCTCATCATACCTGCTTTGTGACTTTTAACTTGGCAGATTCCTCTCCTCTCACATGGTAACCATAAGTTGGAAAGTAAGTAAGTAAGTAAGTAAGTAAGTAAGTAAGTAAGTAAATAAGTAAGTAAGTAAATAAGTAAATAAATAAATATCTCTCACACAAAATCCATTCACTTCCTTGCTCTGTGTGAACCAGTCCAGAATTATTATTTTCCTTTGTTTTCACCATTACTAGAGTATATTAGAACTTACATCATGCATAAGCATGTGATTAAAAAGCAAGTGGGGGCACCTATATATTTACCATTCTTTAAGCACTTCATCTATAAGCATGACAATGGGGCTCAAGATTTCAAAAGTCATAAGAAATGTGAACCCTAGGACCCTCACCACATAGTTCCAGAAATTTCAGCCATTAGCATACAGTTCCTAAAATAAAAACCCACACCCTGAAAAATTGAAAGGAGGCAAACTGATCCATTTAATTTAGGCAAACCATTTCACAAGAATTCTGAATGACAGCAGCACTGCACCTGCCTTATTATTTTTTAAGTGAATGGCACCACTTGGCTACTTTCTCCCTGTCCAAAATTGATTCAATTACAGCTTTCCATTTATCACCATTCTCATCATTTCTTCATAGTCAGCATATGCTGGGTCAAGAGCAAGTCCAAAGTGTTGCACTCATTACACAGTGCCATTCCCTGCTTGCTTCTGCAACTTACAGATTAAGGAATGTTATACTCCGATAGCACTTTAGCAACTAAAAGATTCAAGAATAAGTCCAGCTATAGTCACCCACGATCACTGCAGATGGTGACAGCAGCCATGAAATTAAAAGACGCCTGCTTCTTGGGAGAAAAGCAACGACAAACCTAGACAGCATCTTAAAAAGCAGAGATATCACCTTGCCAACAAAGGTCCGTATAGTTAAAGCTATGGTTTTCCCAGTAGTGATGTATGGAAGTGAGAGCTGGACCATAAAGAAGGCTGATCGCCAAAGAACTGATGCTTTTGAATTATGGTGCTGGAGGAGACTCTTGAGAGTCCCATGGACTGCAAGAAGATCAAACCTATCCATTCTTAAGGAAATCAGCCCTGAGTGCTCTCTGGAAGGACAGATCCTGAAGCTGAGGCTCCAATACTTTGGCCCCCTCATGAGAAGAGAAGACTCCCTGGAAAAGACCCTGATGTTGGGAAAGATGGAGGGCACAAGGAGAAGGGGACGACAGAGGATGAGATGGTTGGATAGTGTTCTCAAAGCTACCAGTATGAGTTTGACTAAACTGCGGGAGGCAGTGGAAAACAGAAGTGCCTGGCGTGCCCTGGTCCATGGGTCACGAAGAGTCGGACACAACTAAACAACAACAACAATAGCCACCCACCCGCCATGCTCTAAATTTGTGTCATGCACAGGGAGAAATGCAGTGGTCTGCATTGCCGTAAGACGAAGCAGCTTCAAAGGCAACCCTTGACTCTGCTGTTCTACAAATTCATCTGACAGACGCCCACTCTAATTTCTATAACTTCTTGTAATTTATCAGTAAGACTGGCAAAAGCACCAGTAAACTCCTTTTATCTATTTGTCTCTTTGCTTTTCTCACAGATGCTTAGACTAAACTTCCTCAAACTGCTGGCACAGTGGATAATGGCAAACATCTCTGATTCATATTTCATTGTATCAGAGGTTATTCAATTTTATCCGAGGGACCAGTTGTGCAGAGCTGTAGTGCTGAGATCCGGTCCCAACATTCCTGTGGGCATCTGACAACATGTGTTTGCAACCGTCTCCTCTGCTCAGCAGGATGAGGCTGCACCCAGCTGAACAGTTCTCTCCCATAATAGCCCTTGTCTGCTGCTGCTCACTGCAAAGCACAAAGGGAGGGGGCAGCTCTTGAGCGCCTTAATTCTCTTTATCTCAGATGTGTCCAGGAGCTTCGCTGCTGTAGCTACATATACTCTGCAACATTTGTTGTCCAGAGTTCCTTCCACCCTGCAACAAAGGACACACATTTCTGCCAGGGCAGGGTCCCATTTGCTGCTAAAAAGGAGAAAGCAGGATTTCCTGTTTTCTACTAAGAAGGAAGCTAATCTCATCATTTTACCATGGACTTCCAGCACTCACAATTCAGGTCATTGTGGGTATGGCAAGGAGGGATGTGCACATTACATATGATGCAACTAACATAATTTGAAGAGACACAAGAGGCAGATTAAAACGGCATTTTTAAAAAGTTCTACAAATCTGCTTTGCTTTTTAAAACTGTAAAGATAAGCCTCTTTTAAAAAAATATGTAGCGAAAGCCACTGGCCTTAGGGAAGTGGGCTTTAGATGCAAGCTTTACATTCAGAAACTCCCCGGTTTAATTCCCAGTATCTCCAGTTAAGAAAAGACGGCACAGCTGGAGCTCTGCCTGAGACTCTGGGGACCTGCAGCCAATCAGAGTAAACGATACTGGGCTAGATGGAATACGGTAGCTTCCCTATGCTCTTTGGTCCAAACTGGACACTGATAGGGCAAGCCACTTGTATTGATTCACATCTGTGCCACATTTTGGTATAAAAATGAGAGAGCACCTTGATTGAGCTATGCTAAAACTGGCCCCTCTTCCCCCATGCCTCGCTGTATTCCTTTGCAATTGTCTCCCAGTCTAGCTATTTAATAAGAATGGGCCAGGGATTGCTTAAAGTCAAACTATGTACACTGACTGCCCTGAGTGTCTTGGTGGAAGGGATAAATAAATAAAAAATTGTGAAAAAAGAAACAAATAGTCATGGAGGCAATTGCTGCAAGCATAATTCAAGAAAGAAAAGCTACATATGGCTATGTTTACTCAATTATGGAAACTACTGACTCTCTTTTAGAAGAATCATGGTCACAAATATGAGTTTGTGAAACACTGTTATGGATGTAGATAGACTTTCTGCTATTATGTGCTTAAGTTTAGACTTTGTACAAGTTCTGTTAAGACCTGAGATTTGAAAATAAAGTCTAATAAAAAAATTAGCAGTTACTTGTTCAAGGAATACCATTATTATATATTATATTATATTAGTCCAACAAGTGCAAGTACAGATGCATTACATATTGTTTGGAAGAACAGCAATGCAATTTCCCCGTTACTGGATGTTGTAAGTTACTCAAATCTGAAGGCAAATGAGTCTGACTTATGAAAGGAGGTGGAGCAATTGCTGCTAATTCTTGCAACAGGTCAAAACAGTAGCGATCGCACCGCTTTTACTGTAACTGAGATTTTTCTTCTTAATAGTTAATATATAGAGAGGAATAACCTCAACAGCAGCAATCTGGCAGATATACAAGCAGTATGAGAAGAGATCAATTTCAGCTTTGAGAATCCTATTCCAGTTTCCAATAAACTCAAGCAATTTTTTTTAGAAAGCTCAAATGAGAATGTGATTCTTCCTTCTGCATAATATTCTGTTCCTTAAGAAACCAGAAGGGACAAACCAAGGGCAGCTGATCAAACAAATTACACTTTAATTCAATGTTTCCATGGTATCTCACTGCTTATTACCAGAATTAAATTGCTCTAACTGGATTGTGCATTAAATGAATAAGAAATATTGTAATTATTGTTAAATGTGCTCCCCTTACTTCCCTCTCTCTAATGAATTCAACTTATGATACCATCTGCCTGTTGAACCCTCCAAACCTCAAGAAACACTATGTTCAAACAGAGTGCAGATGAAACAATAGTGAAAAGTTTAGCTTGAAAGAGGTTTTAATTTTTGCCCAATATTAATGCATAAAAGGGTGGTTTTTTGTTGGAAGGTGGTATATAAATAGTCTAAATAAATAAAACACAAAAACTTGCATGTAAAAAACTATCTATTATTTAGCAAGCATTCCCAGCTTACTGTTTTAGTTATATATTCTATTGTTCCTTCAGTGAGCTCAGGAGGATATACATGGATGGGGGTGATCCCTGTTTACCCTTACAACAATTATGCGATAAAGAATGGCTAGCTTTAATTCACCCACTAACCTTAAGAAACAAGTTCAGGTTTTGTTGTTTGGAGCCAATGGCTATAACATGGTTGACTAAGGATTTAAACTCAAGTCTCCCTTATCCTGGGATGGAGAAGCTGTGGTGCCCTGGATCGTATCAGCCTCAATCAGATATAGCCAACAGTCAGAGGTGATGGGATTTGTAGTTGAACATCTGAAGGGCCACAACATGCTAATCATGTCATCATATATGCATATATTGTAGCAACCTAGGAAGGCTTCATGCCTAGAAACTTGCAGAACACTTGGCAAGTGGTTTTTTTGCTTATCAAAGTACAATATTTTATACTCATTTCCAGAATGACACATAGTGAGGCAATTTTAATCATAAACTGTACAATGGGCAATCTGGGAGGTAGCAGAGGGAGAAGCAGGCAAACAGGAAGAGACAAGGCAAAACCTCCGACCTGTAGCTCTCATGTTACCCTTGTCTCAGCTGCCAGAATAGTAATAATCTCATGGGAACCTATGGCCCTTCCAAAGGCTGTTGGAGTCCAACTCCTATAATAGAAACATAGAGTTGGAAGGGACACCAAGGATCATCTGTTCCAACCCCCCGCAATGCAGGACTTCTGACCACAGCCACCCCTGGGTGGGCTCAAACCACCCACCTTCTGGTTAACAGTCAAACGCACTGACCCATCAATCCCAGCAAGCATGGCCAATGCTTAGAGATGAAGGGAGTTGCAGTCCATAGTGTTTTAAGGGCTACAGATTCCCCATCCCTAGTTTAGAACATTCAGATCTTCAGGGCAGTGGTTATAATAACTTCAATCAGGCAGTTTAGAAGAAGCTACTTGTCTTTTTGACCATGGTGACTAAATTGCCCTGGTAGTCAGGCAAAGAAGCTTTACCAAAACTGATTCTTTTCTTATTAGCCAAAATTGACTGTGATAAGCACAGGCAGGCTAGCAACTTTGGTGAACTGATTTGCACAGTTGTCCTTAGAGATCAATATTGTAAGGCCTATTATAAGAAAGGCTTAAAAAACCTGTGTTATGGTGATGCAGGGAAAGTACATAAGAACTAACCCTTGCAAATATCAGTCACAGTGCTAAAGATCAGCAGAGATCACACAAAGCAAAACTGCAAAGCTTCCAATCAGAAAAGAAAGAGACACTTTTGGGGATGGAAAAAGAGAAAACAAACAAACAAAAACTTACAAGTCTTTGTTCTGTTTCATCCTATGAATGTCTTTAAGAATGCCCATCATATCGGCAAAACTGCTGGCCTTGGACAGGGACACCGAATCTTCGTCGTCGGAATCCTTTGGGTCTGCTTTACAACATTCAGAGGTTGCAGAACAAAGCATGGAAACGGATGGAAGCTCTGGGCTTTCTAATTCTGCCTCCTCCTCTGTAATGTCACTAATGACAAAGGAAGTTGTAGACTGGAATGAGGATCCAAAACAAGGTAAGGGAGAAGAGACATTTGAACTTCCTGGTGATAATAAATCAGGTGTTAATGAAGTGGAAGCTGGAAAAAAAAAAAGAACAATACACATTGACATAAACCTAGTGCCATACTACAAGTTTTATATTCTGCAACAGAACATGTACGCCAAGCCTATAGGCAAACCTCCCCACAAATGGACATCATAAGCCTGCCTCTTGCCTTTACTCAAATGCTGGTTATAATGCCGCAAAAGGGGTGAAGCACTTTTCCATCTCACACCCTCCCATTAAAACCACCATCTTCTATATGGCAGTATTTCAATGTATATTGTTAAGATTATCTTGTTCCTGTCTTGCCACCCCAAACACTGAGCATGAAGTTCTCAGAAGAAGCATGTTATTCACCTTATATCACAGATAGGAAGAGAACTGGCCCACAGCCACAGGAGGCCACTTTTGGCATCAACCAAGGCCCATCCCTCGCCCTCCCAGTTAAAACCAACCCAGCCCTGTGCACACAATCACCTCTACTGAATCACTTTCCTTAAGAGTCACCCTTGAGAGGGTGGAAAGCCTAACTCTGAAGCAATTTCAGGAACCAGGATATCTGTCTTTTAGTCTAGAATGACACACATTTGTGAGAGCTCATGTGCCTCGGGTGCAAGATCTCAAATGGATATCACAGGAGAACAAAGCACATGAGAAGGATCCAGGTTCATTCCCTGGCATTCCAGCTAAAATGGATGGAAAGGTGATGGCAGCAGGTGATGGGAAAGACCTTCCTTTTGTCAAGGCCCTGGAGAGTTGTTGCCAGTCAATGCTGATCTAAATGGACAAATCGCCTGTGCTGGTACAAACACAACTCCTTATCTACGTTCAAAGTCATCCGGTAATATCTTTGGGAAATCTATTACCTTGATGCTCTGTTAAGGGAATATTATGCAACGGTGGCAGTCTGTGATCAGTGCTTCACAACACTGACTTTAGAGTTACGTGCAAACACAACTGTTTTACGAGCTTAGTCATAAGAGGAACTGTGGCTTAACAAACCCAAGAAGCCCCCTCCCCATTTGATCTTCCAGAAGCTGCCTGGAAGCATCACCTGACATCAAAGTGATGTGGGTGGCCCCACCACCCTGTCAAATTTGGTCCATCGGGGGTGAGGAGATAACAAGTGGGCCAGAAAAGGTTCCCCATCCCTGTCATAGGCCATTACAAGAAAAGGGCATGAAGAAGAATGAAGCAGAATGCATCTTCTTTCCTTTTTACTCTCACCTTTATTTCTCCCTCTGACACTCCCCATAGTAAATTTTGGACTGTAAACTCCTCAGGGCATGGACTTTGTCTTTTTGTTTGTTACTCTGTACAGCACCATGCAAATGGTTGGCTCAACAATAATACAAATAAGCAAATTACATTGTATTAAAAATTAAGCAAAATATTTTGCCTGAAAAACTGGGGATGCAGAAATCATAGGATCCTGGCCATTATAAATTAGAATTTGTGACAAATTCTGTGCAATTTCTTCTAACATTATATGTCTCTCATTTATGTCTGGTCTGTTTATCAAAATGCTGTAAGGGGCACACACATTATACAGAGCTTAAATACAATAAAACCAGTTGATAATGTCACCACTCATAAAATGGAACCAAAAAGCACCATAGCATTTTAAAGCGGGTGAGACAGATGCCCGGTTAATAGTAATGGGTAAATAAAACAAAAACTTTGAATCTTTATTTCTCAAAGTGCACAAGAAAACATCAATGTGGGTTTCTTTGGACAGCTGGGCCCTGTTTTGTGGCTCCTGCCAACTTTACTTCCTGTGGCAAAGAGACCAAGGGCTGGTTCAAACTTAATGATAAACCATAATTTAGAGTTATGTGCTTGAGCTGTGGTTAGTCTTCAGTTTGCATGCTCCCCAGCTTCCCTCTTTTGCATGCCAGTAGGAGGAGACGTTAACACTTCTGCCTTGGATTTTAGATTAACCAGGAGTTTATGTATGAATCTAGAAGCTCTGACTAAACTATGATTAGACAGAACAGGAAAGAACCAAATTGTGGTTGATAATGCTAGCTTGTTCAAGGAACTCTATTTTCAATCAGAAGAGGAAGTTTTCAGCCTCTTCCTCTTGGCATGCAGGAGAATGGTGTGTCCACACGCCACCATGAGGCTCACTACAGCTGATGCACATGATACTCAATTACGGTTCAGCTATATGTCCAAGTCAGTACTGAGTATGGCCTCCTCTGATTTAGGGAACGGATGGACAAACAAGGGTATGAAATGTGTGTGTCAAACTTTTTAAAATTAGTGCAGACTTCATTTCTCTAATATAGTAATAGCTTGAATAATATTTTTAAACAAGCAATGATTTTGGAATTTTACTGTCCCCTTTTTAAAAATAAATAAATTGCTGTAATCAAATAGATTGATATGAACTGGCAAAAACCAATAAAAGTTTTTGCTACAAAACCGGCTTTAGGGGGGGAAACCAACTGCCGAAATGAGTTACTGACTGTGGAATACCTAAAATTAAGCACATAAGCCTGGTAGGCAGAACACTTTTTGGCCCCAAGGAATAATGCCAAAGCTACATGATGGAGAAAAACCACACAGTGTCTAATATCAACAGCTACTCAGGTGATGGCCCCAGAAATACAACGAATATCAGGAAAGAATAAGAACTTCCCACCTTTCAAGCTATACTATGCTATTAGAGTGATCTTTAAAAGCTGCCGGACTATAATTGCTTGGCACTTTATCTATTCTAACCGTGCTCCATGCTCCTTCTCATAGTCTTGCCCTTACAAAATACACATTTCAAATGTGGGCATTACACAGTTCAACATTATGTCTGAATACCTAACCCTTGATTGCCTGTGAGTCACAGGTTCCCTACTGCTGTGACACTGCAGTGAAAAGGGGCAAAGTTTTCTGGTACCCTCTCAACATGGAATAAAGGCAGCAGCCACACAAGAATGTTAAGGAAATTTGTGGAATGAGGTCAAACAAAGGAAGGTGGCAGGCAACACCTGCATATGTTGCTCCCTTTCATGTGTTCCAAATTTAAACTAGTCATATCTGCGCCATTTTGTTAACAACCTGACTCTTCACCCTTACTGCACTTCCCAAGTGAATCTCCAAACTTACTATGTACTTGTCAAACATGACACACAATTCCAAGGGCTGTATCCAATACTAGTCCTACTCAGAGCAGACCCACTGAAATTAATAAGCAAAACTTAGGTCACTTAATTTTAATGTGTTTGTTCTGAGTAGAATCTCCACCCCAAATTAGAAGAGAACAGGACAAAACATGCATCATGCTTTCTCCACAATAAAAAAACATTTTTTTACCATCCTCTCTGCCACAACTTCTGGTTATCAAAGTGGAAATATAATTTCCAAGTTGTTTGCTCATCTGCTGTATCCACTCTTGTAGGCTTGCAAACGCTTACACACCTACCCACACCCACACAATTTCAAATTTGTGCACAAGATTTTGAGATGTTTCCTCTGAGCGCTTGATGCTGGGTACCTACCTGACTCTGCTGATACAATCTTAGCAATCTGACTACGCAGATGGCTCAGTTCATCTTGGAGTTCTGTTGTCCGACTCAAAGCGGGTAAACCTGGTTTCTTCAAAGCCAGCAGCTTTTCTTCTTGCTTTCTCAAATTTGGGACAGAGGCATTCCGCTGAATAACGAAAAGTGGCGTGGGCTTCCATTTGTGCTTTAGTGGACGAGTGTCTGTCCTACAAGTCAAGATCCCAGAAATTCAAATGAAACTGGCCCCAGTAAATAATAGTAGTCCATGCTCATTATATCATACAAAGTTTGCTAGCTGTGACGGGCCCTTCTCTCATCACTACAGGACCCCATTTTTAGCTACCCATTAGTCTCTTTTCTCTCTCATTATTTATCTCACAAACTCCCATCACTTCAAACCAACCTGAATATGTACCCATGGTGCAATGTTTTCTTAGACAACACTATCCCTAATTCAAGTTCATTAAGACATGAAGAAGTGTTCAACCAAATTTTACTCTGTGCAGACCCACTGAAATTAATGAACATAACTAAGGGTGGAGTTCAACTAACATCTATTCAGAGCACATCAAATTGAAATAAACCTAACTTAGTCAAGTCCATCAATTCCAATGGTTCTACTTTGAGTACGCCTAGCATGAAATTCCACCCTAAATTAGGTTCATTAATTTCAATAGCATTACTCTTGAGTAAAATTTAAGTCTTAAAGCAATGAAAGACAGGTGGTATTTAAGACAATAAAAAAGGCTTAAGGCAGCCTAGACACCACCTACAGAGCTTTGAAACCACCTGAAAATAGTATTTTCCAATAGAAGCAGTTCAAAACTGAATCATCGTGCATGTATGATTTAGCCCTTATTCCTCTTTGTTTGCCTGCTGCCACTTCACAATCCATATACTGGTGTGTCCTGCAAATATCTTCTGTACCTGCCTAAACCTTTGAAGTGCTCAATTCTTCATGCAGGATTTTCTCCTACAGCAATAGCTCCCCCTAGCACTTTGTGTAAGAGTCAACTTCTAATTCACTGTCACTCTTTCTTCAACATGAGCACTAATTGGTCCCCTACTCCAGGTTTCTGACCTTACATGAATATCCCTTAGATCTGGAGCACCTCTCTTGCTCTCTGGTTACCAAGATATATGAAAAGGCAACAAATGTTCACTCTCACTCTCTCTCACTCTGAAATGGCACCCATGCCTCATTACCTTGAAAGACTATTAAAAGAAAGATAAAGATAGAAAGCCACTTCAATCTTGCCCTGTTTTCAGAAAGTGATCACGAGCAATAACTGACCAAGAAAGGAAGAAGGAAAGTCAGGAGGCATGAGAAGAAAAGGAGAAAGGGTTGTACCTGACTCTAGCATATGTTTCTTCATCATCTGAAGCTATCCATGCTACGTCTGCCAGAGTGGGGACAGGGGGTGTGTCATTTAAATAAAGATCTGAAACATTAGGTAATTCCTGAGGAACAGAAAGGAAAAGAAAATAGCATTATCATGGGGCTGTAGAATCATTTTCTGATCAGTTCTGTATTAAGGAGAGAGACAGGACTTGCAGCAAAATGCAATATATCTTCATTAACCAACAGGTGTGGTCTGAGTCAGGATTCTAGCCAGCCAGCCATGACCTCTTTCAGGATACCATGAGCCATTACAGACCCAAGCAACCCAAGTGACTCCTTTCAGTTTTTATTTGCCATTTTTATTTTCCAGCTGTCACTCAACATTCCCTGGATCCTGGTATCCATTCAGTACATGCAGGGGTGGAAAAGGGTTTGCGCCTTCTCACCTTTTAAAATATATATATATATATTGTCTTGTGCGAACCTTGGGGTCCCCTGAGCTTGCCAATACCTCCCCCTTTTCCCTGATTTGGCTCCATCTCTGTTGGCACAGCAGCACTGATTCCACTATTAGACGGAGTGATGTGTGGGCAACTCGTTCAGCACCAACAATCATGCTACAGATCATTTAGAGGCTGTAGCTAATTTGCATCAACTTGAAGGTTGGATGCTCCTCTGAGGTGTTACGTGGGACTAGAGGTGATCATGCACTAGACAAACAATTAGCCAAACCTAAGTGAGCAATGATAAGGTATTCGCAAATTTATGATTTCCAAAAGGGATACATCGTGCACACATTTTAATACTTTATAAGCAGCCCTCCAAGCATCTCTGCGTTACATAGGAGTTGGGAAAATGGCCTATGTATGGCCTCTGAAGCCTACAATAGTGCAAGTGGCAAGAAGATGAGGTAATGAGTTACTACAACACAACATAACTATCTACCTTTTTGCAAGCTTCTCAACAGCTGGAGAAATTAATGCTGTAGTTCAGGAGCCTCACGCAGCAGAGGTTATGTAGAACTGCCTACTTTCTTTGCTATTAGGTATCCCAGGCTAAGCTCTCTTGCTTGACAGCTGGGAAGACATACTAACCCCTAGCCCCAAAGTCTGAGAAGGCAAGAACACACATTATCTGAATTCTAAGTTTATGGGGTTATAAACAAGTTCTAGTATAGCTAAACACTCCCCACCTACATGACCCGTTAAAATCTCCCCCCCCCCCTCAAAATAATAATGAGGATGTTAGAACTTGCTTTCTGGTTTCATGTAATTTTCCTATTTACTGTGAGCAACGTTGGGCACAGTCCACCCTGGAAACACAGCATATAAACTAAAAATAACCTAACCTTGAACTATCAATATACAAACACAAGCATAATCTTGCTAGACAAGCAAGGGTCCTCCCAGTATAGCATTCCATTTCCAACAGTGGCCAGACAATACACACATTTTGCACCTTTTAGCCACATATGCAGCTCCTTTGCATGAGCCAGCATGCAAACCAACTGAGTCTTCCATTAACTGTAGTTGCCTGTTTCATTTGAACTGCGAAACTGTCATTGGCAGCTTTGAATCGAGCCAGGCTTTGTTAACCATGGTTTCCCAGTTCTGACCAAGCACGAAACTATAGCTAGCTGAGGACTTCCTAGAATGAAGAGGCTGTGTCCAAATAAAGTCCGTACATATACCAGCATATGAAGCAGTCATTAAGGCAAAAAGAATTAAAGCTTATGGTAGGACTGTCAAGATTTTAGATCACCAAGCCAAATTTCTCTCAGGAGCTGCACCCCATTTCCCAGGATGCCAATCCTATATATGCACATTTAGCAGAGTGTAGCTTCCATTAAAGTAAAAGAAACTTCTTTTTGAGAAAACATGAACAGTACTGGGCTATAAATAAGAGTGCTATAGCACCCTACATCAAGAAATCGTATGCCAACATATCCTAAAGGGTAGCAAAAAGAATTTATTTTGTTAGAAGCATGCTACACTTCCTATGCAGGTCCTGAAAGTCACAAGCTACACTTATTTCATTACAGGAAAAAGTCATTAAAATACGGGCTTGAAAGTGGCTAAAAACCATCAAACCACTGCTGGAATAGTAATTCTTGCCTTTCTACGAAGAATTCTGACAGACTGACACGTAGCAATAAAAAGAAACTTCTTTTTTTAAGCAAAGCAAGGCTGAAGAGCAGGGCTCCGCATTTAAACCTGCCTTGAACAGGTGTGCAAATTCATCTGAACTTCAGTATTTTACCTGGAAGCATGCTCTAGGACACGGCTTCAAAGGAAGATTTGTCCCAATCTTTCTCACAAAGCTGCGTGCCGAGCCATAAGGTTTGTTCTGCCAAATTGGGACAGTCTGAGGGTCAAAACAAAACACATAATGATATTTTTAACCAATAATCAGTAGTTCAGTTTTTAGATAGTCTCCCTCATTTTGTGGATGAAACTGTGAATAGCCCAGGCCCAGAGGAATAGAAGCACAGCAATTGCTGCGCTGTGCAATTTACTGGGTTTTACTGTAGACACAGAGCCCCAGGAGAGAGATCAGAAGCCTGTGAGAGATCAGAACCCCATCACTCCAGTATAAAGGGACCTGGGAGAACCTGCTGAACTGGTCACTGCATCTACCCCTGCCAAACAGTTGACAGAAGCTTTTTGCAGTCAGTTTGTTATTGGGAGAGGCCACCAAAACCATCCCATACAGACACCTGGGCTAATGAACTAGCAGACTGCTGCAAGGGTTTCCACTCTGACCACATTCTATCCTGCCATGTATTGCACCCTCTCTAACACCAATACTATGTGTAGGAACCTATTTCTGTATGCTGATCACAACCAATCAATGGCAAGGGCTTTGAAGGAGGCCTAAATAATACAAACCATGCACCTCTTAAAAAATTAAGAGGTGTCTGCCTTGACACAATTCTGGGAATTGTGGTTTGAATCCATTATTTTAAAATGTTTTCCTTGCTAGAGTGGCTAAGGTCACTTTGTTTAAAGTAAGAGAGAACTTCTGTTTAATCCATTAAGAAAGTTGTCAACAGCTGGTACTATAAATACACCCCTACATACCTTGGGGCCTAGGCCACCTGTCAGTTTGTCTATTACATTTTTTAATGTTTATTTTTCATGCTATTACTGATGCCCCAAGGCTGCGAAACACATTTCTGATAAAACAGACACTAAGCTGACCTCTCATTTTAAGTAAAAGAGTTTATACCTTGATTTACAAATGCTTTGCTAGAAAATGGGTAAAAAACCTGGGACCTTCCAGATGTTGTTTAATTCCAACTCCCATCAGCTCCAGTCAGCAAGCCCAATGGTCAGTGCTGATGGGATCTATAATCCAGTAACATCTGGACAGCAAAAGGATCTCTTCTGGTGCTAAAATATATACTGCTGAAAACGTGGACTAGGCTACATGAAGGAGGAAAGTCCAAGCATTCACTTCACCACAGGAGATTTATTACTTTGACCCTCCAGATGTTGCTGAACTACAACTCCCATCATCCGTGGTCACTGGCAATGCTTGCTGGGGCTGATGGGAACTGGAATGCAATGACACTCTGGCACCACATAGTCTAACAGATTTACCTACATGATGTCATCACTAAGTTCCAATCACATTGCTCTAAGGGTGTCCAACCAGGCTAGCATACCCCATTTGTCAATTTGCACTGTGACAATTAAAAAAGCATGAGACAAAACAAGGAATCGGCCCATTTGCCTCAGCAATGGGGACGCGTTCACTCCTTATTTCACCTAACGTACGTTCAGACTGAGAGCCACCCCTGGAAAAAAATGGGTGCAAGCTTTTAACTTTCTCACTTTTGGGGAGCTTTGCAATAGAAAACTGTCACGTGGGCAGGCACGATTATACACATTGAATACAAGAACATTATTATTATTATCATCATCATTTTACAAAAGTACAGTTTTCAAAGATGCCCAAGAGATTTCGGAAATTGAATTCCAACAATGTTCAGTTGGATTTAAGGATGATTTCAGTGTCTCACGAGCAGCAGAATTTGTATAGACCCTGGAAAGAAAGCCTAATTCAGAAGAGCCATATTCTCAAAGTGAACAGTATGTTTTGGAAAACACAAGCTTTAAAGGTCTTCAATATTGCAAAAGTAAAAATAAAAAATGATGTTAACAGCTGTGTACTTACTGAATCTGCTTCCATCTCTGACCAAACAGGAACAAGTAAGTCAAAGGTCAGAACTGCAGCTCCAGATTGTGCACTAGCTTCATAGTATTCCACCCTTGGAAGAAAATTATCTGCTCATTATGAACATAGACAAGGGCACGTTCTAAATTTGTCTCATTAAAGCGGATAAGCAGTGATACGAAGAATCCCAATTACATCTTAAGCAGTTATGTAACTGTATTCTAGGATTAAACTAGCTCACAGACTTAAGAGTCAGGCAGAATATCATCAATTATGTAGTTCACCATACACATGGTGCAGCAGAATGCACTCTACAGAAACTGTTCCTGGCAGGCACATATACTGTCTTAAAACCTAATGCAACTGATTTTGCAAATTCCCGGGGTAGTTAACTTCACTGCCCAACAATTGCTACAATCAGAATGAGGCAAGGGTGCCCTCTAAATGCTATTAGACTACAATTCCCATCAGACCCTGCCAGGATGACGAATGAATAGGGATGATGGGAGTGGTAGTCCAAGAACTTATGGAAATGACCACATTGACTATCCTTGTGTTTGAATATTATCCTGGTAGAAGGACTAATGTTTCAAGCAGAAAGACAAATGCCTTCTTTAATGAGAGCTAAGCCACCCTTCTGGCCAGCAAACGGCTGGTTGCCCTTATAACCTTGCAGCAGATAATGAACAAGTGGTACCCTAATGTACCTTCCATCAAGATGGAACTTAGTTAGGAAATATGCATCAAAGAGTTCAGTAACCACAATGGAAACTGGGACTTTTGAGTCAGCAGCTCCGCCACAGATATACTACAATTTCTGAAGATTCTCCTCCAGTTTTCTCCCTTTGTAACCAGCCTACCAAGCATACAATCCAACCTAAGCATTAATAATCTGTCAAAGGAATCACAATAGGGTAAGGCTGATGCACCTAAATTGTCTGAGTCTGTTAGATTTGGATGCTGACAGTAGATTTCTTCACAACAGAGGGATGATGCAGGGCCTTTCTTCCTTTTAGTCTCCCTCTACCCTTTTAAACTGAGATATAAGAATTAGAGACCCCAGAGAAGGTGGCAAGCGCTGCTGTGCAAGCATGCTGTACAGCATGCTGTGCAAGCATGCTGTACAGCATTCCCTTCTCTAAAAATGGGACCCACAGGACAACCAAAAGGAATTCAGCTATTTCTCATGATGGAGTTGTTAGGTGATGTCACATTCACCACAAATGTATATAGAACAAATCAGCAATCCACACCTTTATAGTTGTTCCCACTTTCATACGATTGACTCTGCAGAAAGAAAAACCCATTTACTTACCAAGACAGGGGGGAAAACCCTAAAGTTTTGAAAGAATAAGAGACCACCAGGAATTGCCTATGGGAAATATATTCCAAAAGTATCTACTCAGCTGTTTAGAACATATTGTATTCCAGTTTCTCCCCTTTCAGCTATTTGTTTGCATGCTGCCCAATAACAATTTTGCCATTTCTACAACCAACCAGATAAGCAAGGTATAAAGCTTCTCAAAGGTGACGTAAATTCCCATTTCACCAAATTTCACTAGAGACTAGACCAATTTAGTTTTGGAGATCTACTTGGAAAACATAAACTCATCCTCTGAAGGATATTTATTGGCCTCTACAAAAATAAGACCACTGATGTGGGGCAGAAAAGTTTCCAAAAAAGATTGTTTTCCAGTGCTCTGTTTTTCTGCAGAAATTCTTCTGTTTCCCAAGTTAATTAGTAACAGTGAATAGATGCCAACTGCAAATAAAATTTAGACAAGCTTGGAAGTTTCAACATCTTTAGCTTTTGTTACCAAATACAAATAGCATAAACTTGTTAAATCAAATAATTTCCCAAGGCATCAGGAAAGCTTCCAGTGCAAATTAACCTGATTTGCATAGGAAATATTTTTATATCAAAACTTTCCAGAATTATGCACCACTGGGCAAGACTAGAGTAGGATACAGTACCCTACTATACTTTTACCCTACTATACTTTTAATATTTGCCATGAGAAATTACATATACTGTCTTACATATCTTACATATAGTCTACTACAAGTAAGCAGCAGTGATCACACATGAGAACATTTAGCCCTTAGATCCATTGATCTGTATTACAAGTTTTATCTGAAGTGATTACAAATGAAACATTGTCCAGATTTAATACAGCTTGCCAGCTCTGAGCAAAAAGGCACTGGCTTGCATATGACTATTGGGTTCAAATCCCAATAGAGCCACCAGAAGCAAAAACCAGCTTTCAACCTAAGCTTGTCCATGTTTAAAGGGGAAACAATAGCCACATGCATCACAGCTATGAAGTATGACTGTAATGCACTTTATACAAGTGCTACAGAAAGCAATATGACCATTAATAATATTTTATAAATAACCTTACCGCTGACAGTGCTAAGTGCTCTGCAAAAAAATTATAAACTGTCCCTGTACAAGCACTCTAAAAGGAAAATGCAAGGTATGTGAGGCAGGAAAGGAAAAGGGTTTACACTGGGAAAAGCCAGGGTAAAGGCACTTCAATGTAAAAACAAGAGTGTCAGGTGGAAGGAAATTCCAGTTATAGTGGGTTGCAAGGAGGAGAAAGCAAACAAGGAAAAGTGATGGTAATATTAGGTCTAATTAAAAGATTGGTACCTGCATCAATAAGATCTCCCAGTGTGCTAACCAATGACTTTCTAGTTTCCTCTTATGTTTGTTACATTCTTCAGAAGAAAAAAGCCACCAAAATTTCTTCCTCAGCAGCAACAGGTCTGATAAAAGTGTTAGAAAGCTGAGCCTTCAGCAGCCTCCTCTGCTCTGAGACAAGGTCAACAGACTGGCACACACGGCTAATGATATCACAACTCAGCCAACCAAGGATAACCATGCATGACAGCGATGGGCTCTTTGGCAAGTCACTCAGCCAGAGGCGTTAAGTGGAGTTGTTGCTTATCTACCCCCAGCTCACATGCTGTTTATGTTGAGTGAAGGCACTGTCTGCACAGGAGCCTGCAGCTTATAGAAGAGAAGCCAGAGAGAGATTTAACAAGGTCAGTAGCAGGAACAGCAGATCAGAGATTAAAATCTATTGCTGAGGACAAATCAACTGCTTTCTCAGCTGAAAAATCAAAATGCACTCACATTTCGCTCACTTTACACTGGTGAATGGGGAAGGAGGGGGTGTTTCTCTCTTTGTGTGTGTAAGGATTCTCGACTTGTATGCCTGAAGTGCTCTCCAACCTTGTCTATTGAAGGAGGAATGGGCCCAACTGTATAGCCCACAGAACTGTCTGAATGGCCCACTTCCACCTTCTTAAACCTGTCTGGATGCTTTTGGGCCTCTGCTCTGCGTCCATATGAGGTATGGCCTGGTGGGCAACAGAGGCAGAGCATTCTCAGAGGTGGAACTCAAGTTATGGAACTCCATACCACAGCAAGTCTGCCTAGCTGCCTCTTTATGTGCCCTTAGGCATCTGCTTTAAAACAGTTTTGTTTTATATGTGCTTTTTAATAATGCACTCTGAGCAACAAGCATAGAACCAGTAGATGCCGTTTTAGTCAATGTATTTTTGTCTTGTTTTTTTTATTGCTGTTCAACCGAGTTGTTTTAAGAAAGCTTTGAATTGCCTAGGTAGCGTTGTTTTCAAGTGTAATGGTGGGGCAGATATGTTTTAACAAATAAACACTTGAAAAAGAAAAATCATAGTTATAGCTCCTTAAGATATGAGAGGCAAAGTGCCCTCTGCATCGAATCACTTTGGTCCAGGAATTCCCAAATTTTGCCATGAGAGGGGCTGAACCATACTGAGAATTTATGTTACTACACTGGATGCATCTATCAGTTTTCAACAGCCCTGCATCTAAGCACTAACCTGGTAGCCACAGGTGACATCTCCTCTCCTTTCTATCAACCAGTGTCTAGTGCTAGTAATGGGCTGGATGAGGGTGAACAAACTGAAGCTTAATCCAAACAAGCCAGAGGTGTTTGTGGTCAGTTGAAAGAAAGATCAGGGAATAGGGAATTGACCTGTGGTGGGTGTTACTCTTCCCCTAAAAACTCAGGTTTGCAGCTTAGGTGTACTCTTGGTTTTGGCAGTTGCCAGGAGTGTGTCTGCACATTTAAAATTAGTGTGCTGCCAGCTGCCTTATGATGAAGGGTGGGTCATCAGCTCCACTATTACCACTCCATCAACAACCTGATCCCTGTGGGAAACATTTAACAATTTGAGAAAAAAAGACTCTTAAATGCCAAAGACTGAGGACTTACTACTATCAACCTCGCACATTTATTATGCCATTAAGACATTTTACTAAATAATGAATAGGCCTAGCAAGGCTTTTTTTTTTTTTAAGTAGGTAGGGATAAAGTCCTTTGGTAAGCTATTTTTGGTACAAGGGGCTAATGTTACAATTAATTACACACTTACCTGGGGGAAAGTCCCATTAAACTCAGTGCGGCTTACTTTTGAGGGCATGTGCATAGAACTACATTGTCAGGTTGCAATCCTGCACAAGCTTCCAAGAAAAACCAGCAGGTGCTACTTCTGCACAAACATGTTTCAGGCAATTTATATTGTACTCTTCAATTGAATATACTGCACTCAAGGCAGACTGACAGTTTTAAAGCAGGGATAAGCAAGCTGTGGCCATCCAGATGCTCCCATCATCCCTTACAATTGGCCATACTGCCTGGGACTGATGGCAGCTGGAGTTCAGCAACATCACATATTCCCCAGCCCTGTTTTAAAATAAGATAAAATATGTGTGTGTGTGTGTGTGTACAGCACACAGAGAAGAGCATTAAATGGCTCTGCACAATGGATAATCTTATACAAAAGTTATTAATAAGAGTCAAGTACAGTATTTGATCTAAAAGCCGTTCCTCCCAGAAGCCCCCAATTTTGTAGTTAGTACTGGAATGCGGAGATAAGAGAATAAATTCTCTATAGCAAAACCAACAAATAATGTTGTGATTCAATTTGAAGCTGCAGTCCTGTCCCCATTTGCCTGGGAGCAAGCCCCACCGAATTCAACAGGATTTACTTCTGAGTCGTCATAGTTAGGACTGTGCTGCAACACATTTCCCCCAGCGTAACCTTTTCATGGTCTGGAGAGTCTTACTTCATCAGATGCATTTAAGGAAGCAAAGCTGCAGCCCACCCCCAAAAAACCTTGCGCTACGCCATAATAATGCTGTCGGCCTCCTCTAGGGCGCCACACGCCTCTTTTACTGCAACGGACTGCCGCGGCCACCCCTCTGCCCTTCCCTCAAAACGGCGAGGGGGTAGGCACTCTGCACCCGCTCAGGGGCACTGCCGTCCATGCTGACGCCACACCGCCCCAAGGGCTGGGCCTTCTAAAAATCTGGGGGGCGGGAGGGAAAGAAAGATGCCAGGCAGGGAGGCCGAGACCCGCCTCCTCCTCCTCCTCGGCCGTGACAGAAATTAAAACCCTCCCGGGAAACCCTCCCTTCGCACGTCCTCCTGACACGCCTCTCCCTGTGACAACCAACGCCGCCGCCTCCCCCTCCGCCGCTTACCCTTCCCTCGGCCTGGAGGCCGTTCCTCGCCCCCCTCGCAGGGGGGCTTTGTGTCGCTTCGGGGTGAGCGGGGGCGACCCGTCCGCGGAAAAAAACAGGCGGCGCCGCCGAGTGAGGGCGGGGGGTGGGGGAGAAAAGAAACGCCGCGAGGCGAAGCCGCCGCTTCCCAGCAACCCCGCGTCGCCCTTCCGCTCGGAAACAGCTGCGGCGGCGGCGGAGCCCACCCCTCGGGTCCCTCTCCGCGCATGCGCGCCGTGCGGGAAAGGGGAGGGGAGCCGAGGGAGTTCCCCGCTCTCCGCTTACCTGGGCTGCTCTCCAAGAAAGGGCGGGAAACGGGCATAAGCATCTTCCCTGAGGCGCAAGCTCCGCCACTGATGCGGCCCTCTCCTAGGATGCGAGGAGGAGGATGCCGGTTGCTCAGTATAACGGCCTCATTACGCACTGTTAAGCATGCCGTGATCACCGTCTGTAGTTTTCTGCGTTTCATTTTCTCCAGATCTTAACTTTTACCAGCTCTCCCGCCCCAACCATAATATAAGCGCGCTTGCAATTCAGGATAATACTCCGCGCACCACAGAAGCGTTATGCCATAATCAATTTGTTGGTCTTTTAAGGTGCCACAGGATTGTAAACAAGGCTCGTCCTACTCGGAGTAGACCCGTCAAAATTAATGGGCAAAACTTAACTTCGATCCATTAATTTCACTGGGTCTACTTCGAGTGGTCGGATACAACCCTTTGTTTTCACTCTTTCAGTGCTACAAATCAATTGTGAGAGAAGGAGTCCCGCAACACAATGTTGCTGCCTGGAGTGTTCAATGCCCTCCTCCAGGGTATTCCATTCCATTCCCTCCCACCTCACTCAGTCCTGGTTGAACTGCTTGGGGTGTTTCTCCCCTAAAGATTTTTGGAGTTCCCTCAAGTCTGCTTCTACATAAGCAACAGCACTCACACTTGGACATCTGGAATAGAAGGGATGCCATGAAATTGGTGTTTTTGTAGCAAGTCTAAAGCTGTGATCCTCCAGTCTACTGAAATTTGCGAGTCTTCTTAATAAACATGCATAGGATTTGGGTGCACAGCTGTAAAATAGATCTGCTGCTTCAAGATATGGGCCAGTCCACAAATTTAGCTTTTCCTGCCCTCCTTTGCAGTTAAGAAACCACTTTCCCTCTGCTCTCATCTTCTGTGGGATGTAGCTTACTCTATACCATGGGTAGGCAAACTAAGGCCCGGGGGCTGGATGTGGCCCAACTGCCTTCTCAATCCAGTCCGCAGACAGTCCGGGAATCAGTGTGTTTCTACATGAGTAGAATGTGCCATTTTATTTAAAATGCATCTCTGGGTTTTTTGTGGGATCTGCCTGATGTTTTTACACGAGTATAAAGTGTGCTTTTATTTAAAATGCATCTCTGGGGTATTCGTTCATTCTCCCCCCAAAAATATCGTCTGCCCCCCCCCAAGGTCTGAGGGACAGTGGACCAGCCCCCTGCTGAAAAAGTTTGCTGACCCCTGCTCTATACAAGCAGGAAATGGAGGTCAGAATGAGGTGGTAGAGTTATGGCAGAGTGAACTTTCCAACTTCCCACTGTAGATAATGCCATCTTTTAGTGTTCTGCCGTACAAATCAAGCAATTCCCTGCAAGTAGAAAACCAGCACAGCATGAGGTGATCTGGATTAAACAAACAAACAAACCCCTCCTTTATGTGCTAGTTGTTTACACGGGGGAGCATTCAAAAATGTAATCCTGCACCTATAGCCCAATCCCCTATTGCAGCATTTTGTTGCCTTATTCTGCTTGCATGTATAGGCAAACTTCAGCTGGAGTATTCAGGCCAATGTGGGAGTCGTGTTGCATCTGCTGTGTGTCTGCTGCCCCTGAACAATTAAACTGCCAGGAATAATTTGGGTAAGACACACAAGACTCTGGCAATATGTAACAGCCCCCTATGAATTTATTTATTGCATTTTTAAAAAGCTCTGACATCACTCACATATACACCTTCCACTGTCGGCCTTGCCATCCCCTTTTAAAAAATTCAAATATATTGCCACTGTATCAAAACATAAAGCACACACAAATTGGCTTCTCAATTTTTATTACTCAAAAAAGTAAACAAAGCTGCAATATACTGAGGACATTCCATACAAGAATATACTCATAAAGTTTTGCTAGAGCATTAAACAAATTGGCTGAACTGGACGGCATGTTACTATACACACTTGTATTAGTGAAATGTGTGCTTAGGTATTGAAACACATATGTCTTTTTAAAAAAAAATTAAAAAGAAGTATGTTGCAGGTACACAGATTTCTTTATGGTGTACTGAATAATTATAATAATCCAATACACCAGTTTAGTTTCAGAGTGACCAGAACACATTTAGGACCTGGAGTGGGGAGGAGTGCCACAGGTTAAGATAATAAATATATGGATTACATCAGTTAGTTAAAAAAATATCAAGTTTAAAAATAAGTAGATCATCACATTACTGACCATGTATTTTCTGCATTTTAAGTAATTCTTAAAATTTCTTCAATACTGCTACAAAAAAACTACCCACAATTGTCCTCTAATATAATTTATGACTAGTAACACTGATTAGGTCTGAAACATTCCCAATGTAATAGAGAATGTACAGCATCGGAGAAAGCTCACGTCTTAAATGAATCCTCTCTATTAAGTAAATGTTTAGCAAACAAAAAACAAAAACACGCACATTTTTTAAAGTAAACATTTTAAAAAAGAAGAGAGCAAAATCACAGGGGTTCCTTTTCTCCAACAGTCAACTGTCAAAAATCAGGCATGACCCACTCTTGATTTAAGATCATACCATCACAAAGTACAGATGAACAGGGAGAAAAAAATGTAACAAACACCTAAATTTTCCTCTCTTTGGAGTTATCAAAATATTTATAAAATTCTTGAAATATATAGAGAGATATTATGAAAAAAGTTGGCAACATTTTTAAAAAAAGTTAAGACACAACTTTTGCTTGAAGTCCATGGCTTGAAAACTAGAATGGGTTAGCGTCGCCAGGTGCAAAACAGGGCAAGGCTCCTGCACCTTGAATAGCAGCGTAGAAGAAAGAATTGTCATTGGTCCTGGCTTGCACGACAAGCTGAACCTACTGCAGTTCCCTCTACTGCACACTGAAAGTGCAGGAGCCCTGCTCTCTTTTGTATCTGACACCCTGGAATAGATGAAATGGTTAGACTTAGCGTTTTACAGTGCAATTCTATTACATGTCTTCTCAGGAGTCCTTATGCATTCAGGGAGACTCACTCCTCCTAGGTCCACTGACTTATTGTTATTAAAGGAGTATTTATAATCCTTGCTTTTGGATCAAAGCCCTTCCAAGGCCCCTTGGCATAGCAGCCTTCACCAACTTGGTGGGCATTGTAGTCCAAAACAGCTGGAGGGTGCCAGCATATAGGGTTGGAACAACAGCAGCCTTTCTAGACAGAAGACCAGTTCTTAGGGAGGCACTAGATTGTTTTTGTTTGCTAGGGTTTTCTTTATTTGCACAGACCATAGCAAATGAAGAGGGAGATCTTTATTCAGCAGTCAAAGCTCTTGATAATCTAATCAGAAGAGTAGGACAAAGTTTAAACAACAACAACACTTTTCTAATCAAGAGACTCAGCAGTTGGGTTTATTAATTTACAGCACAGTCCTACAGAAGTAAGCCCCACCAAGTTCAATGGGGCTTGTTCCCAGGTAAGTGGCTACAGGGCTTTAGATGTAACGTTCTGAAGTGGACCTGACAGTAATTGCTTCTTGAACATCAGCTGAATAGCATTCAGAGGTAGCCTACTCTTAAATGCTTGAAAATCCAGCCGAAATTGAAAGTGCTCTTTTTTCAAATGAGAAATGCTGATGTTTAGCTATTGGATCACTTTCCTATCACTAAGAAGAGCTGCAGAAGGCAATTGAAGAATAATGCTGTTGAAAGAAATGAATACTGCTTGCAAACGTCATCCCTTCCCGCCGAAGTGAATTCTGCAATGTGTTTCTATCACATCAGTCACTAACAAAGTGCAAATCCCACACAAGTTCCTACCCTGCTAAAATTAATGCTGGGAAATGTAATGAGAAGTAGGGAAACAAGGGACAATCTTTCTTCAAACAAACTATTGAACAGGATGCGCCCTCAGGAACATTGTCCGGCTCTTATTAGGCTGTGGCAAGCGGCTGCATTTGATGGTTTCCCACCAATGGCCTCTTTACTCTACCAGCTTGAAAGAGAACCACAACCCAATGGCCAGGAATAATAACAAAAAAGAGGGGGGAGGGGATACTTCATTTTATAATCAATAGGAAACAAGAAAAGTGCAACCCTTTCCCATCTGAGGTCCTCCCATTGCCCCCCGCCATAATACCTTTCTAAGTTTGCATCTAGGACTTTGAAACTATATTTGACGATCTCCTCAATGCTTCTTTTAAAGGAAAAATGTTGTAAACACTGGAGATTGCGCAAGCAGCTGTACAATATTACTTCCAGAGGAAAATATCAGAATGTTCCAAGCTTGCAGCAACCAAGCAAAATATGAGAAACAATACTCGAGACAAGCCTGGCATTTCACGGTTGAAGGAGAACTATGGCAAACTTCGTGCAATCTTGACCAAAAGCTGCTCTCTCTAAACTGCAATTGCCTGTTCAGAGTGATGGGTTTCCATTCTCAGATTTACAGCTCCTCTCTCCCCCACTACCCTAGGCTGTTTACTGGTCTGTATCAGTAGCTTTTACATCAGTGCCTTTCAAATTTCTCAGCTGCAGGGAGCCCTTCCTACAGCAACTGATCTGCAAAGGAGCCCCTGCACATCTGTCTGGAGCCCCTGCCTATTGATGAGGAGGCTGGGAAGTGTTCTAGGGCAGACACAGGCAAGGCTATGCTAGGCCTGTCTGAACTGAGAGTGGAGCTTAGTCTACATTTGTGCCCCGTGTCTGTGCACTATACTGGAAGTCTGGGTAGTGATGCCTGAGCAGTGTCTCAGGGATGCTTCTCTACCATTACTGACTTTCAAATTGAGGAACCGCAGATAAACATTCCTGGATTTCCTAAGATCAGTCTGAAGACCATCACATTACAGCAACTCCCCAATTATGCGGGCATTATGTTCCGAGGCAGCGCACATTGAAGTGAAATTGCATATATTGGGAACACCGATGAAAAAGCCTGCAAACACCACAACCACTCCCTCCATACTTCCTTGCTCAAACTCCCAACTCTCCACAGCCCTCAAAGGTCGGTGCAAGGGCTCCCGGGATTGTACTTGCAAAGGCTTGCGGGATTGCTTGACACTGTTTTCATGCCATATTTGCAATTTTCATACTCTTTTAGGGCCATTTTTGCCCCCTTTCATGCCACTTCCAGGTTCATGGCTATGTGTGTATGCGTTGTTGCACATACCTTGAATGCATGTAAATAGGGAGTTGCCTGTACATGAAAATAAATTGCCTTCAGCCTTTTGGGAATGGGTGTATGTCAGTTTGCATTTCTTAGTGCAGAAAGTATTGATCTGATGTGTAGAGATATTTCCTATTCTAATTAATTCAAGAGGGTTCTGGGAGCTTCTCTATGTGAAAGAAGCAAGCAGAAGGTTCATGTCTGGGTTATTCCTTCAGAGAAGCTGAGTACAGCTGGTTTAAACTGGTTCTGTTATCTCTTCTGTCAAGGTCATGCTGACTCTTTCTGTCTCTCTTTCCTTCTGGTGTGGTGTTCTGTACATAGTGTTAAGGTTTAGACTTATTATAAGTTATTGTAAGTTTAAGTTAAGTCTGCTGCAACTGGATTTCTTATGGACAGTGCCAATCTTGAATGTATTGGATTTGTGACCATTATGCTCATTTGTCTTCAGTAGCAGTAAAGCTCTGCTGGATGAAATACAATTGCCTCTGATCTATTTTTGGGGAATCCTGCAGTGTGTTTAAGTTGTTACTCTGCTAACTATACATTGGAATGTACTCTGGATCAATACTGAGTAGAATTCCACGGCAGCGTATTCACGCACAGAGCACTTTTTGGCTCATCTGTGGACCAAACTACACAATGGGAACTCCCTGTGGGGGTGTGGTTTTTGTTCAAATCATGGCTAAGGAGGAAAGCAAATAAGCCTCCCCTCCACACACACTGCTGTCCTGGTCACGACACACACAGGGGAGCTCCACCAATGTCAATGCAACTTAGGAAAGAAAACTCCAAAGACATAGCTGCAGCACACATTACACCATGCAGTGTAATTTGGCTTGTAAGCCCCATTAAACACAGTGGGACTGCAGTACACAGACCTCTCCCCCGCCCTTGGCCCCTCTCCCTACCAGAAGTTAGTGCAGTGGCTCCACCCCACCAGGCAAGCCACTTCTGTGTAGGAAGGAGCTGCAACTCACATGTGTTGCAGGCAGCACAGAAAGGCTGGCCCTGAAATGAAAAAACTGCTTAGATCCGATTCTTCTCCCTGTACGTGCAAAGTGGCATTACTGCATGGACGGCATCGTATGGCAAAGAAGAAAAGCAATCTTGGGATAAATAGCCCCATTTTAGAACACTCTGCAGGCCCAGGATTATGGGCATGGCAACCATGTGATTGTGACTCAGAACGAACTCTGTGGTGGGGAAAAAAATCAGTTATGTAAAATCACCCTTAAACATGATTTAGGTTTGGACAGTGACATGATTACTGTAAACGCAACCCTAAAAGACTGTATGTGCTTTAGGAAAGAGCAACTGGTTTTTCTTGACTTGAAGTCACAATGATGAAAATGCATAGGATCAGCAGCTGGAAGCCCTAGGACAAAATCTGGCCCCCGGAGGGGTCTGCAGAGCCTTTTGTGGCCTGGTTTAACCATGCTGAAATGTTTGTTTCGAAGGTTCCCCCCTCTGTGAAATAGCACCCACCTGAGCAGCCCTCCAGACATCAGTGCGAGTGTAGGAAACACACAGGTCTTGCCTTGTAAGCCAGGAATGTAGCAAATAACACAGGTGATGCTTTAGGAAATAACCGTAGCCCTGCGGTAGAGCAACTGCTTTCCATACAGCAGGTCCCAGGTTCAATCCCCAGCATCTCCAGGCATGGCTGGGAATGCCTTGCTTACTGAAATCCCAGAGTGCTGCTGCCAGGCAGAATGGACAATATTGGATGGACCAACGGCCTGACTTTGTATAAGGTGGCTTCCTAGGCTCCTATACCTATGCTCAGTGGCATCTTTGTAGGCTCTGATCTTGAAGACGCAACCTGCAATCTCCTTAAGTTGTCCAAAGCTAAATGGTGCTTTGCATCACAACATGTGATGCAAAATGTGGAGGCCTTCGCAACGTAAGAGCAGTTCAGGGCCATGAATGGGATCAGACGCCAGAGCCAGTGCATAAACATGGTATCCCATTCATGAATCAACACAGCCTTTTTACTAAGGGAACAGCACCAATTGAATCCAGGCTTTGCATGAGACGCAACCTGCTGACCTCACACCCCACAGCCCAGGAACCACAGTCCCCGTTTCAGACTTTTGTTCTGCCCTGTTCCCAGTCTCTACTGCTGGCTGCAGGACGACCTGCTTCCAATAACTAGAATAATAGTAAGACCAGTTCCTTTCAAAATGGTCCTGAAAATAATTCGTGTAATTGCAGGTGTAGCAGCTTCATATTTTTGAGGGACACTTACTTGACTGGAGGACAGCACTTTACTATTCAGTACTGTGTCCTGCATGAGCTCAAGGCGTGCCAGAAACAAGAACTCCTGTGTCTTTGGTGATCAATAGGAGGGCATTGGGTTGCTTCTCTGCTTAGGCCTGCAAGAACGGCTTTGCTCTCTGAAGTCCTTTTTTCAGGAACTGGAGGTAAGTTGCTGTTGAGGGATCTTCAAAACTGGCAGAGAAACTAAAGATGCTGCTCTCAGCTTCTTCGGGCTTCATAGAAGTAATATCCAGGAAGTAGTTGGCATTGATGTGGTGGACCTGGGAAATGGGAGGATGTGTTTAGGAAAAGACCATTCAATCCCTACATTAGTTTTCTTTTCTCCCAGAAGTCACTGCAGGTGGATGGAGGTTGAAGCCCATTTGCCTTGCCCTCCCAAGGAGCAGGACGCACTGCATTGTTTAAATCTAGCACCTGCTGCTTCAAGGCAAAGGTGGCTGATGCCCTTCAATTTTAAACAGAGGTGGCTGCTGCTGAGAGTGATGAAAAGAGGCCTCCTCCTCTTTGGGAGCCACAGGGCAAGGTAAGCCAGCCAGTCCCCAGGCCCCACTTGCCTGTAGTGGCTACTGATAAAGTCTGCTCCCTTCCCCAGCTTTCAAAAATGGAGACAGTGGAAATACATGTATTCCTTTCTCAAATCAACCCCTGATAAAATAAATGGTTTAAGAGGGCAAAAAGTGAACCAGAAATGTGTGCCTGTACAATTTGGCAGAGGGCTTTCTCGGTGGTGGCACCCACCCTGTGGAACGCCTTCCCATCAGATGTCAAGGAAATAAACTATTTGACTTTTAGAAGACATCTGAAGGCAGCCCTGTTTAGGGAAGTTTTTAATGTTTGAAGTTCTATTCTGTTTTTAATGTTCTGTTGAAAGCCGCCCAGAGTGGCTGGGGAAACCCAGCCAGATGGGTGGGGTAGAAAGAATAAAATTATTATTATTATTATTATTATTATTATTATTATTATTATTATTGGATGGGAGGTGAAATGTGGAATGTGAAAGATTCTTCAGGGATTCAGGAAAATGCAGAGAAGTGGCCTGAGCAGAGTATGGTTTTAGTAAAACAACTGTTATCAGTAAGTGAGGCCTACCAGAATCTTTCATGGCTGTCTGATCAGGTCTGGCTTCTCTGTGTGTAAAGACAGAGAGAAGGAGAGGGAGAGAGCACCTAGCTCCCAAGTAAAGAAAAAATGTTTTGCAACTGCTCTGGATATGTGTATTCTAAAAGTTATTTAAAAACATGAAGTGGCCTACTAAACATTGCAACACGAAGCACAGAACTCTCCTAAACCTTCATTCAGTCTTATCTCCTCCTCCAAGGTAACATTCTACCAAGTTCTTCAATACCATTTGGTACCCACAGAAATATCCTGTGTCTATTAAGAAGCACGCTTTGTGAACCTACTGACTTTTTGTGGACCTTGTTTCCTGAGCTTTTGGAAAGGACAAGAAAAAGTCAGTCACCACAAAATGCCCTGAGAGCTTCAATCTGTAGCTGCCTTGCTTAGCACAAGTACTTTGTATTGCTCCAAAATGAAACTGTTTTTCAGCTCTGAGAGGCAGCTGTTAGATGCTCAGCTGCTGCTGCTGCTGCTGCTGCTGCTGCAAGCATATCAGAGGGAGACAACTGCCACCCCCAGCAGACACCACAAATTCATAAAAGAAGGAATTAACAAAGGGAAAATGGGAGCCAGAGCCTTACCACAGTGCCATTGGGCAGACAGATCATTATCTCCACGGGGAAGTTATACTTTTCAAGGTGCAGGTCTGCGAGTTTGCTGTTGACCTCGTTTTCTCTCTTAGCCTGTGGAAAACAAAGTCATGTCTTAAACTGCTTTCAGTTACAAAAAGCACATACTTAGTCCAAAATTGACAGCTCGAGTTTCTTTGGACGTCTAGAATAGGCGCTAGTGAGGTTGCTTGTGGGATTTTGATGCACCCATTCTTGACCTGCCACCACCACCTTGTATTGAGTGACAAGCCAGCACCATCCATTGGCACTAAGCTGGTGCAGCTGAATGCTTACCTGTAATTCCTCCAGCTCCTTCACCAGAGACCAGGTGCTGATGAAACTCTCATTCAGGAAGGCGAGGATGGGCGAACTTTCCAGGACTGTTTCCCGGAGAGTTCGCCCTGAACCTGCTCAGACACAGAAAGAAAAAGGACACTTGCTTGTGGGGCAGGGGGCGGGGAACCCACCAATACATATTATTATTATATTTTTGTATAATGTACTGTATATGTTTATATCTTTTTAATATTT
This sequence comes from Podarcis filfolensis, assembly GCF_964270895.1. Lineage (NCBI taxonomy): Eukaryota > Metazoa > Chordata > Lepidosauria > Squamata > Lacertidae > Podarcis > Podarcis filfolensis. The sequence continues at coordinate 63,539,013 of NC_139611.1, read as the reverse complement.
CATATTATGTGAGAAAGGAATACTACTACTACTAATAATAACGGCCCTAATATGGATTTGGATTTTTTTTACATGTCTTTTAAAAACAAACTGTGATGTGAAATGCCCCTCTTACCTCAGCATGACTGATCATCCAGTGCGCCCCACAACAGTATGGAGTGCACCAGTTTACTCTCAGATTTTGCTCTCTCAAAAGCTTCAGTAAAGGGAAGGTAGGAAACCTGAGACCAAAAGAAGCAACAGAAAAAGTTGAAAACATGAGGGACAGAGTGCTTGGTCCATCCCTGACCAGCCTGCTTGCTTGTTTACATTCTATTCCATACACACACACACACTCGCACATTAACATTTACCAAAATGCAAACCATACATTTAACATTGATTTCCCTCCCCCCACCCCTTCCATGGATGGTTTTGGTTACCCTTTAGTGCTGCATATTCTAGTTATTCTGTATTCTCTCTTTCTCAGTTTTATCTCACTTTATACTGCTGAATTTACTCTTAATCTTTCTAACGCCTTAGTTTGCTTACAATAATTTTTCAAATATTCTACAAATCTTTTCCAATCTTCCTTGAAAGTTCTTTCTTCCTGGTCTCTTATTCTACTAGTTAAACTAGCCATTTCTGCATGCTCCGTCAGTTTCGTCTGCCATTCCTCCTTTGTTGGTAATGTACCCTCCTTCCATTTCTGAGCATTATACCATTTGGGCTGCTGTACATGAAAAGATTTTTCTGGTCTCTTGTTACATCTGAGCCAATTCCTTCTTGCCTATGGCTACTAGGATAGTCCTCAAATACAAAGCTTTATAGCCTATGACGACACTTTTTTTTTAAAGTGAGAGATGGGTTAACTACAATCCTTAAAAGTCGCACAACAGGTCAAACAGATGAGCCCCCTTAAGGAAACCCAGGCTTCTTCAGGAAACAGCTAACCATAAACAATCCCTTCAAACTGCACATTTTTTCACAAGCTGCTTTTACTACATTCTGCCCCCCCCAACCCCCCCCCCACATTTTTCAGCTGATTAATTATACGTGGAAGGGTAGTTCTGGTTGCTGGATGAATGAGAATAGCGTTTAACAGCTCATGCTATAAATTCGCTCGTTGTTTCAACTCCCACAAGCCACACATGTCTTGTGTTTCCTGCTGATAAGGTAAGTACAGTGCTAAGCCTGCTGGGTGTCCTGCTCTGCTTGCAGCAGAAAAATGCCCTCCAAGACACCTCCATCACTTTCATCTTTTTAAAATGGCACCAGGGACTTAAGATAACAGGAAGGATGAACAATGCAGCACTTAAGTTCCTGCCTGTGCCCTAAGAAACCTGGTTCCGGTCAGAATATTCCCCTGTGGTCTCTGCCAACATTTGCATCCATCCATCAAAAGGATGTACTGTACAGTCATTTAAAAGATCCCAGAGTCTTGGATAGAACTGCTGTGATGCTGTGTTAGCAGACATCAATAACCGCAGAGCCTGGTCACTTTCACAACCACCAAATCAGGCTGGGAAGGCTCTCTGCATTTAGCCCTTCCATACATGAGTGCTGGCAGAATAACTTAATCACGTTTAAGGGGATGCAAGGTAGGCTCTTTCCATACTTTCTTAAATGGATACATGGCAACTTCCAGTTTGCCGGCAGCCTCTTCCCAGCTTATTTCTCGCTGCCAGGTGATCTCTTCAAATATGAACTGAATTGGTTCTCCTTCTGAGTCTCTGCTGTCAATCACATTCCCGTTTTCGTCGTGAATCACGGAAGGGACCGAGGGCCCCAAAGACTCCAGTTCCATCTGCAAGACACAAGGCACTTAACTCTCAGTGAACATACACTGGCCTCTAGAAAACAGACAGTGCTATAGAGATTTCACACGCAGGGATGTGGAATGCAGCCTAGAGCCAGGGTGAGTAGACATTGGGTTTGTGGGATCTACTTCACATTTTTCTTTTTACTAGATTGCTTGAGGTCCAACTGAGCCAGGTGCCAAATAAATATGATTGGAATTAAAGAATTCTGAGCCCAGAATTTGTTTTCCGTTCAAAAAATCCACTTCTGCTTACCTCCTTCCAGTTTTTCTCCCACTTCAGCTGTGCAAAGGGGGTGGGGATTGCCATTGTTAAATAATTTGGGGTCAGAAATCATTGCCAATCTACTTCAAATCACTTAAAGATCTACCAGCAGATCCTAAGCTACTGTCCCATTCCTAAAAGGCTAGAAGATAGGTTGCAACCATCTAGCTATTTGCTATTTATTTATTCAACTTCTAAGCCACTCTTCATCACTGTGAGCCCAGGGTAGTCTACAATGTAAACTTCAAAGCACTGTAATATTTAAAAACGAACCATTACCAACCACTATCAATAGCCACTCCTACTCAACAAAATGTACTGCAAAAACCAAGGAGACAATGAAACTTTTCGCTTCATACTCCTTTGAATATAAAGAACAATACAAATCAGGCATGCAAATGTATAAGATGGAATCGGTCAGTACTGTAAATACAGCGGCACAGACCGTCCAAATGCGATTTTCACTACTGACCTGAGGCAAGTATCCAATATCTACTTCCATGTTGCTGCTCTCCAAGGCACCATAGAGCCACTCCATGTCTACATTGAGAGACCTGGTGAGAAAAAGCCAGAAAAAGCCAGGTGCAGGATATCCACATGTGCTGAAACAATGTTTGTTAATTTTATCAAAATATATTTTATCTTGCTCTTCAGTCTGGAAACCTTCAGGTAGGTTGCAATGAATTAACACAATTCGAAAGCAACGATTAAAAAAAAAAAGAACGAAGACCCCAAACACCAGACCTCCCAAGAAAGCAGCATGGAATCAATTTACAGTTAGCTAAATGCCTGCTGAAATAGCCATCTAGCTTAGATGGTTATTTTTTAAAGAAATACCTGTGCACCCTGATGGAAGACAGAAGTAGTGAAGCAAGGAGAACATACCATCAGCTTCTGAAGGACTATCAGTGGTCTGAGACAATGTTGGGGTAGTCCAGGGATGGGGAACTTGTGACCCTCCAGATCTTGTTGGGACTCCCAATTCCCATTGGCCCCAGCTAGCATGGGCAATGGCCAGGGACGATGAGAACTGTAGTCCAAAAACAAATGGATGACCATAGGTGCCACCTCCCTGATGTAGCCCCTCTCCTCTTTCTTGATAGCTACTTTGGACATGGGTGTGCCCTGGAGGAAGGTAGAAGCAAGGAAGCCTAAGCCAGGGACCTCACGCCACCAGTTCTTGAAGGGAACATCAGTTGGTCTGTTGGCCTAAATTCTATATCATTTGTTTGTATTAGTATTTTAAAACTTTAATCGTTAACCACCTTGGGAGAAAAGCGGTATGTAGGTATATGAAATAAATTAACTGCCAGTAGCAGTATCCAATGCTAGTCCTACTCAGAGAAGTCCCATTGAACTTAATGGACATGAATAACTTAGGTTTATTCATTTCATTGGGTTTACCCTGAGTAGGACTTAGCTGAATGCAACTCCATGCCTTTGCTCCTTGCAAAGAGGCCAGCAGTGATAAGGCCAGGTGGGCGTCTCTCAGGAGAGCATTCTGCTCACCTAGCAAACCTTAGCTGCCCTGGGGACACAAAGCAGGGCCTCTGGTGTTGACATGAGTGCATGTGCAGGTTCACTGGGGAAAGAGGAAGCGCCAGGTCTCTCTGGTACAGCATCCGTTTTGCACGCAGAAAGTCCCATGTTTGACCCTCAGCATCTTCAACTAGGGCTGAGGGCGACTGCTGCCTGAAACTGGAGAGCCACTGCCAGTCAATACCGACATTACTTAGCTAGGTGGACAAAATGTCTGACTCGGCGTAAGGTGGAGTCTTATGCTACTATCTTGTGTTCTTAAAGAGACAACCCTTCAGCTTTAAATCTATTAAGAACTGAAGCATAAGCCAAGCTGATCTTCTACTACAAATGATCAACTTCCAAACCACTTATTATGTAAATCTCAGAAGCTGGACTTAAAGTAGAACAATGCAAAATAATCAAATGTGTGGAGCTTGCACGTTCAAGTTAAAAAGGCCATTTGTGGTTTTGTCTCTAATCAGAAGATGTTGGAAGTGGGGCAACCCTCACCTGTTGTTAGGAACAAACAGCTTGAATTCTCGAACGTGGGAGGAGTCCTTGGAGAGGACGACGTAGCCTGTGAACTGGGCAGGGGAAAACCAGAACGGGAAATCGGGAGGCTCATTTAGTTGGAACTCTGCATGGATCCTGGAAGAAAATAAGAGAGAAAGTCACCAAGCAATTAGCTGTCCTGAGGAAGGCTAAGAAGCCAAGAGTAGGCCCAGCTGCTATGTGGCTAATGGTGTTTGCCTAGGCTGGGGGCAAAAGCATGGGACCATATCCTGGAGTACCACACAACTCTCGCCCATAAAGGACGCTTTCTCTTCCACCAACATCTGCACATACAGTAGAACTACCTGTATTTACCATATTTGCAGTTCTGCAACAGATTTCTGGATGGGAAGTATGCTGGGCAGCTGCTCTATCTTTTGTTGGAAACACTCTAGGCCTCCCTCCTAAGATGGAGCCATCACTATGGTTTGAAGTCTAATTTATCTTTGTAGTGTTCTTGCATCAATATATGAAACTCTGCATCTCACTGGTCGCTTGGATCACATGGGGGCTTCCCATGCCAACGTCAAGCGGCTCCCACAGAGGACACTGCTGATGTGGGGAGTACCCACATGGTCTATGCAACTCTTATGATATTGCTTAATGGCAGCTATAGCACGTCACTGTGAGTAAGCTCTAAACCATGGTTTACTGTGCATGAGTTGAATGTCCTGCTTCACTCCTCCCCATGCTAGGGAGAAATAGCCCTTCATTCCTGGGATTTGCACTACAAATAAACCATGACAATAAGCTAGTCCTTGGGGTGTGTTGGAGTGAAACAACCCATGAACCCTCGTTTGGACAGGGAACATGGTTTGTTTCTCCCCAGCATGAGCAAGGAGGAGCAAAGCAAGCCAGTATCTATGCAGAGGGAAGCAGATGTACAAATGTGGCCCATATCAATGCAAGGAAAGCAGATCAAGGAAGAAGAACAATTCATGTATTTATGAGCATTTGTACCCTGGCCAAAAAGACTCCCAGAGTGACTTACATACAATCAATTAAACAGAGCAGTCCCTGCCTGCAGGCTCACAGCATAGAAGAAACGGCAGAAAAGGAAAACAGAGCAGGGGAAACGGCAAAGGTTACTCAACCAGTCTAACCGCAAGCGCCCTCCCCTTATGCAATTTTACCTGAAGGCTATCTTATAGTAGAACTCGGCAACAGCTTGGATGCAGGCCACGGCTCCTTGAGGGGCAAACCGAGTTTTCACAAACGGCCGGGGGTGGAACATACTCAAGAGTTTGTGGATGATGACCTATGTTGGGGGGGGGGGAGAACAGGGGATTATAGCAGGTTGCAGCCAGTAAACCTAAGACCCCAAAACTACTCCCCTTCAAGGCCACGTTCAATAACCACACCTGACTAAGGAAGGTCATCTTCTCTGTTTTCTTAGCCTCTTTCAACCATTTATAGCCTCCAGCATTCTGAATATTGCTGTTAGTGAGCTTTAACATGTCATACTCCATCTTTCCAGAAAACAGCAGCCAAGGACTGGAAACGGATCTGCTTGTTTTCACTGTTCTGCATTGTTCAGATGCCACTGAACTCAAAATATCACATGCAAGGAAGGTCCTTTCACCAATCCCTCTCAAGCTATGTGCTAGAATTGATGGAACCACCCTGCGCATCTGGGGTGCTCCCAAAAGGGTGTCTATTGTGGAATCAGCGCTGCTCACATTTTTCACAGTGTCCGCATGACGCTGTTATCCAAATGCCAGCAAGCACTAATATGAGCCCCCAAGAAGTAGAGTCTTTTATCAGAATCCACATCCTCAAGCATTAAACTAGGGATACAGCAGTTCTGTTAAGTCAATCAGTGCACAGGTGACACTTAACTTATGCTGGGGTTACATTCTGGGGATAGTGCGTAAAGCCAAAATCGCACATTGGATTCAATGGCAGGTGGGATTGCCAAAGTCAGCCGCCTGCCCCCTTTCCACCCCACTTTTTTTTTTGGCCAAGCACCTAAAACTGAATGTGCACAAGTTAAATGTGTGAAAGTTGAGAGTTACCTGTACGTAAGAATATCTACTTTGAATATAGTAATGGGCTCTCTTACTAGTCTGTGTCTTCACCATAGCTGAGCGGTGTCCCACTTTTTACCATGCTATCTTATAGCTGCAGACGGCTTTTGGCCAAGCAATAAAGATTTAGATAGAATTGCAAGTCTATGAAGCACTCTGAACACTCAAAACATGATCCATCGTGACTACTCCCTAGCCTTCCAATTGATGGCAATGATGAACACTTCGCCTACCTCTTTCCCTTTGGGGGCCGGAGGGTAGAAACGGTTGTTGGGAAGGTACCCAGTAAAGATGTTCAGCTCACTGGGAATCACCCACCAAGGATCAGCAAGTTCCAGTTTATTCTTTGGCGGAAGGAAGGCCTTGAATTGCTGGGCGAACATCAAGCTCAGAGGGGAAGCCGGAGCTGTCCAGTTGCGAAGCCCAGAAAGCGCAATGTGAGAAATCTGCAGAGCCAGAGAGACACGTTAGGAAGCAGCCCTGTGAGGCCTCTTCCACTTTAGGAGGCTGACGGATCACAAGACATTCAGATATTATACTATTACTCCATACTTAAGCTTTCTTAGCCAAGGTTTGGTGCAATGCTTGAACAAAGCTATTACTAGAAGGAGAGACTGCCTAGCACTTTATTTTACATTCCCAGTTACAGCAATATAATTGGAGCAAAAGAAAAACAAGCACACATTTAATTCATTGACCTGATGGTTAAAACTGGACCAGCCTTCGTATCAATCCACTAATGCTTCTAGTTGATTGATCTACTGATTAAAACTTGCAGCACTAATTAAATGTGATACTCACTCCAAGGAAACCGTCTTTGCTCTTTGTCATTGTGTCCATAAGCAAGGGCTGGAATTTTGCAATGATAGAAAGAGTCTCCCCATTCGGATCCAATATCTCTTCTTCCTCAATCCCAGTTACTGGGGCAATGCCTGAAAACAGATCAAGGGTTACAAGATTTATGTATGCATTTCATTAACATAGGACTCAGCTACACTGGGCAATGAAAAAGCGCTTTATATGCGTTGTATGTGCATTATAATGCTGTGACTCCAGATGGCGCTGTGGAGTTCTGTTTTTGCAAACCGGATTTCTCATACAAAGTTTACAACTTGTTTAAATGAAACACTTCTTTGGTGTGTCTAGATCCATCCATAGTGTTATTATTAACATAACATTATTGGTGACCTACAAATCCAATTGAAGAAGTAACCATTCGAATTACATTAAGAAAAGAACACCCTGCCACAGTGAATCTATTATAGTTCCTGTTACAAATGCTGCAACTTATTGCATTGAAAATGCAAGTTCCACTATTTAAATTACTGAAAGAAAATACTATTTCCCCCCAATGCATATAACAGTTTTCATGTGGATTATTATACTGCAGCTTGTGACTTAAAATCATTATATATTCTTAATATTAATGATTGCTTATAAAGCTAAAGTGGTACCTCGGGTTACATACACTTCAGGTTACATACGCTTCAGGTTACAGACTCCGCTAACCCAGAAATAGTACCTCGGGTTAAGAACTTTGCTTCAAGATGAGAACGGATATCGTGCTCTGGCGGCGCAGTGGCAGCGGGAGGCCCCATTAGCTAAAGTGGTGCTTCAGGTTAAGAACAGTTTCAAGTTAAGAACAGACCTCCGGTACGAATTAAGTACGTAACCAGAGGTACCACTGTACAGCATAAAAATTAATTAAATCCATTCATTTGTATGCATACCACTGCTAGGAAAATATAGTTACTATATTAATTTAAATAGATTCGCAAATAAGAAAAAGCTATACAAAATTTTTGCACAACTTTTAAAAACCCAGTATTACTTTAAACCTGGCCACTGGCTTACCTGTGAGATTTCCTTGCCCCTTATATGCCCATTTGGCTACTTCAATTTTCAGAACTGGCACTGCTGCAGGTGCTATATAATACTCTTTTCTCATTCGTAAGAAATCGATATTTCATTGTGGCAGAACCTACACTTTGGAACTCCCTGTCTAATGATATCAGGCTGGTCATCTTCACTTTACTTTTTTAGGCCCCTGCTAAAAACATTTTTGTTTAGAGGAGCCTACTCAGGTATCTAGAATGCTGATGAGTTTCTTAGTTTATTGCAAGTTTCAAATTTCTAAGCGTTTTCAGCAACTGTTGTACAGTAATTGTTTTTACTAGCAATTTGATTGCTTTATTCTTTCTGTATACTTCTTTGAGGTTTTTTATTTTTATAATCAAATGGTATATAAATTTTATGAAATAAATTAAATAAATTAAACCAAGAGTCTTCCATATATAGTCAAACTTTCAGCGCATTTAAGTCTGCATACCCCCTACCAGTCTGTATGCCTCCTGCACTGTTTTCATTTCACTGTGATATGAACCAGCTTGGTTTTTCTACAACTCTATAATAAAGCAATAAGAAGAATTTATTATAATAATTATTATTATTACAGCACCCTTTATGACCATGCAAATTGGAATGAAGCATTCCAGAAAGAAATGGGCTCAATAAAAATATAATTTTACTTCTTCTGTCTCTTATCCCAGCTCTACGCATTCAGATATACTCTTGGTCCTGCAGAAAGCTATAATTTCCCCTGCACTGCCTTTTCTGTGCTATCCCCAATGGAGTCAGATAGCAATCACCGAGAAGCTCTGTCTGAGAAGCTGAATTCATGTATGCATCTACTTGTAAAGCACAAAAAATTGTGAGGCATCGTACAACAACTGGAAACCACACAGGCCCTGCTAAAAGGTAAATAAAAGACACTTTAGGGAGGAAAGAAAGAAAAGTAAAAGTAAAACACAGTCGTACCTCGGGTTAAGAACTTAATTCGTACTGGATGTCCGTTCTTAACCTGAAACTGTTCTTAATCTGAGGTACCACTTTAGCTAATGGGGCCTCCTGCTGCTGCTGCACCGCTGCTGTGTGAATTCTGTTCTCATACTGAAGCCAAGTTCTTAACCTGAGATACTATTTCTGGGTTAGCGGAGTCTGTAACCTGAAGTGTCTGTAACCTGAGGTACCACTGTAAAAGACGGGAAGGTTCCTCTCTCATAATTCTAGCTCTCAGGACTAGCCAATGAAGCCAGATGCCGGAAGATTCAGGACAGACAAACACAGCGCTTACTTCAACTGTGGAATTTTCTTCCCTGAGATGCACTGATGGGGGCCACCTGCTTGGATGACTTCAAAAGAGAATCAGTCAAATTCACAGAGGGTAATGCTAATGGCGACTAGCAACAACAGCTATGAACTACCTCCCCTGTATGCCTTCTATTGAGACTCACAAGGGGGAGAGTTGCAGATGCATTCAGGTCCTGCTGGAGGGCTTCCCATGGAGACACCTGGTTGGCCACTGTGAGAACAGGATGCTGGACCAGATGGGCCATTGGCCCCACCCAGCAGGGTCCTCCTTATGTTCCTATGAAGGAGAATCAACTGGCGGAAACCAGGGTGAATAGTTGTCAAGGCAGGTCAACAGAAGGGCCTTGCTTTCTTTGCCTCTCACCCAAATTGTGGTAGCAGCTGTTTGGAGTCCAAGAGGGAAGGAACTGGATGGCAGCCAGGCTAGGCAGAACAATATAAACAGCCTTATTCTCCCCCTGCCTCTGCTACACTCTAGAACGACTGGCCATTGAAAGCTCGTGAGAAGATGGGTGGTAGTTTTTCTGTGTTACATGATGACAGAGACATGTTGTCAGAGCTGCCCAAGGTCCCAACTCACAAAGGACCAACGCTGCTTCGTTGTTAAGTCCAAAAGTCTCTATTGAAGTTCAGTTTCACTTCCAGAGCCGCAGCGCGCAGCTCTACGTCTCAACTGTCAGACCGCTGATGCTCCGTCTGAGTCTCCTCCCCCCAGACACCAATTTAAGACTCTAGCCTTACTCCACCACTTCCTCTGTTCCTTCCGCCTCTGGTTCCGCCTGGCCGTTGGGGTCTCGCCCTTTCTAGACTCTTCTGACGCTGAGTCCCCTGAGCCTTCCCCCTCCCTCCGGCGGGCTTTAGGAGCTGGTTCCCCATCCGGGTCTCCTGCTGTTCCCCGTGCCTGTACATTTGAACTTGGCGCGCGCGCCCAGCCGGTAACTTTTCTCCTGACCGTTTCACTGCTGCTGCTGTCACTGCTTCCCCCTCTGGGGGGGTTAGCTGCAACTGACCTCCCCTCCGTTGGAGGCGTGGTCAGCCCTGACTCACTCTCTCTCCCCGCTGGAGGAGACGCTGGCCCTGACACATGTGACTCTTCCCCCCACTACGCTCTGGTGGGAAACTGGTCCCGATCCCCCACTGCTGCTTTGGGGTTCCCCTCTGTCTCCTTGTTTCTGGTGCGTCCCCCCTGGGATCCCCCTTGCCCTGACCATCGGCGCCCCCTTCTGGGAATCTTCTGATTCGCTGGAGAAGCTCATGGAATCTCTCGGGCCACTGTCATACTCCCCTACGCTGCCCTCGGATTCTTCCCCTTCGCTCTCCATCTCCTCTCTCCCCATTGCTCCTGCTCCTGAGTCCCTGACACATGTTGAAGACACAGGCTGAACTGGTGTGGGTTTGTGGTGGTTGCACCAATGCTCGCCTGCATGCCTGCTTTGCAAGACGATGCAACCCACACATCTTCATGAATGTATCACGCTTTCACTTCACCACAAGCACAACTAAACCCAAACATGCTCGGCCCACATTCCTACTACTAAGGTGTATCGTTGGCCCTAAAGCTGGGAAGGATGAAGAGCAAAACGAAGCATCCAGCTGAGCAGTTCTATCTCTGTGCAGTAGGGGGCACCAACAGACCGCCAGCAACTCCTTTGCATTCTGCTTTGAACAAGGCTCTTCCATTTCTTGTGCATGTTCTCAGCAGGAGTGTGCAACAGCACACATCGTTTTTGTGAGAGCGCTGCCGATCTGCTACATTTACCAAGTGGGCATGTCAAGGCTGTGACTGGCAAGGAGAGATCTGTGGGCAATCATACAGTCTAATTCCAGGCAGCCACTTTTCCTACCCCTGGCTGCAAGCAGGAGGAACCACTCTGTACCTGGCGGCTAAGTTTTTTAGCCTGGGGAGGGCGCAAACACTGTGGTGCCAGCCCCTGAGAAATTTGGCTGGGAAGAGCCTGATCTCCCAGGATGACTAAACTGGTTGCTGCTGTGTTGGGTCATGCCCACAGAGCCACTGTTTCTGCTCTTTGTCTGACACGACAGCGCAGGGGCAGAAATGTTCGTGCTCTTGCAAGCACAATAGGCAGCCAGCTGTGAGGACTGCAGAACCCACACTGGTGTCACAATCCCCTTTATCTGCTCTGCAGATGGGCAGGAAACAAGGGCTGCCTGAATCCCACTCCCCTCTGCGCTGGCTGTGAGAGCAATCGGGAGGGCTACCCAAGCGAGTGTCATCAAGCCCGCAAGTAACCAGCAGGTGGAAGCGCCGCAATTTCTGTATGCAAAAAGATTCCCGAGATTGCTTGCGTCTCGCCACCCGCCAGCTCTCTGGTCACATTACTGCAGACCAGTATCTCTTGCATTCAGCTGCTCTGAATCCCCTTTAATCCCCAGACAAAGCCGACGCGTGCAGTTCTGCAAGTCCGACAATAGGAACCGCAGATTTAGAAAAATTGCCCTTTGTGAAAGAGGCGTCTGGTGCATAAGCCTTTCGAAAAACACAGAAAGCTTAGCAGCCTTTCGTTGTGTAAATCAGTCTAGGGCTTGAGCAAAGAGAATTAAGGCAAGAGCGGTTGTGTGCTGGGGGCAGCTAACACCCACCCCACCCGCCCGCCAAGAGATCTCCAGTTTTTATATGCTTATGATGTTTGTTTTCCCAAGAAAACACCAAGAGGTAGGTCATTTGCACGCCCAAGGGGGACTTCAAGATGGCACACTTTTCAAAACAGTCTCTGCAAAGACCTGAAACTCATTTGGGTCACCTGGCTGCTCTTGATGCTTATTGGAGCTGCACGGGTTGCTAGGAGGTCCCTGAGCAGCTGCTCCAGAAGAAACATGGAATGGCTGCTGCATTGCTATCAGCAGATGCTTTCAGGTAGTCATCAATGCTTCCTGGACATTGGGCATCCCTTTAGATTATGCTGCTTAACAGTGCAAGCCTATGCATTTCTACTCAGAAGTTAGACCCAGCTCAGCGAGGCTTCCTTCAAGCTCAGCGTACATAGGATTGCCGCCTAAGCCATGCAAATAGCTATGGTACTCACACCCAATGAAAGCAGAGCTTAGCTAAAGATACTGGTTAAAAAAAAAAATTAGTTCCATTGGTTCCCAGAAAGAAAAACAAAACAACCTCCCCTTCTTGGTGACTTTTGGCATTCCTTTCCCCTCAGATGTTGTCTTATTCATCTATTGTTTTCAGTGGTTTCATCACACGGCATATTGGATAGGCTACCATAAGTAACATCATCCTGTTTAAGAAACGGTCGCCGATTGGGATGGCTTTCTTATGTGACCAACATAGAAGGAACAGCAGCCAGAAGAGGAAATGGTGTTGAATGAGACTCAAGACGGGAAGACTTACCTGTGTGACATCCATGATCCCCCTGCCATGACATTTTAGCTCAAAATCAAAGGGGGAAATCGGGGACCAAGGAGGGGCTTGGGATGTGGTGAGAAGAGGTGATTGGGGTAGCCCAAGCAAGATGGGACCGTTCAGTCTGCCTTGGGACTATTGCAAGTTTGTCCAGGAGCTCAGCTGTGGTGGGGTTCTCTGCAGAGTCCCAAGCCTCTTCTGGAGGAAAGGTCATGGGTCAGATGGGATCCTGACACATATATACCGTGAAAGGCACATATTTAAGGCTGACCTTTAAAATGCATGCACTTTAGTGGCATTTAGGTCCCTGGCAAAGATCTGTTCCTTTTTGCCTGGGCTTTTAATGATGAGAGATTAATGAGCAATTCTGTTTTATGCTGTCCCCCGCTGCGCAGGGTTTTATGATCCTGTGCTTGGGATTTTTCATCTATCTTATACGTTAATTGTTTTGCCTTTTTATGACACCATCGCTGTACGTGACGAGTTGCAAGCTGCCTTGGGGACCACGTAGTCATAGCACAGGTTAAGAATGTTTCTTAAAAGTAAAAATAAAATAGAATTTTACCCATGCATAACTCTTACTAACTGTTCATTTTCACTAGATGTTTGCTGCACTTTTGCTGTTGGAACCACCACTGGATGTGCCCTATCTCTGGAAGCTTGGCCCTCTTCCCTGGGGTGCTTTGATTTCGAACCCAATTTCACCAGCCCTGGGAGACCTATAACAGCAGTTCCATGCCTGCCTAGGGAACCAGTGGTAACAAGAGAATGAGATGGTTTCAAACGCTTTTTACTAACCTATTGCCATCTGGCTATTTTGGACTAAAACTCCCATCAGCCCCATTTGACACACCTGTGCCAGCTAGGGATGATGGGCACTGTAGTCCAAAATAGCCAGAGGGGATCAGGTTAGGAAAGCCTGGTCTGGATTATCACTTCAGTTTTCCAGCTGAAGAAATGGCTGGAATCTCGTTGTCCTCTCCTCCGGGAATTAAGCAGACAATGAATGAGTGACAAACCCAATGTAAGAACTAGACAATCTGTGCTCAAGGGCTATGGTTTTGGTGTTGTTGTTTTTTAAAAGCAAGATGAACAAGTATTTGTCTACTCAAAAAATTAGATACCTACCAGTTAGCTTCTCTGCAATTGGTTTGAACTCCTCAGGACTGATGTACAGGTCATTGTTCGTATCCAGGGACGCAAACAGGAAAAGACCTTCGTTTCCCAAAGATTTCAGGGCTGTCTCCTGTTTGGGAAATAAGAGAGGTGTTGATATGCACAAGTTACAATGCAAGCCTAACCATGTCTGCTCATAAGTAAGTCCTGCTGAATTCAATGGATCTTACTGCCAGGTAATTGGAATCAGGCGTACAGCCTGAAATAATAATACGTACATTTATTTACATGGCTCTGTGCAGAATTAAAATAAGAACTTCTACCCTGGGGGCGGGGCAGGAGGCATATAATTTGAAACAATGAATATAAACTATACAATAAAATTAATAGTTTAGCATACATAATTCAGAAGCTATTCAAATTAAATTAATTCAATTTAAATTAAAATATTTCAATTTAACTTATAACCTGAGCTTAGACCACAAATCTGCTCTGGCACCTGTGAAACTACCCGATATCTCTTATATGTCTTTTGGGAGGCAGGAGAATGCTTCACTGGATATATTAAGTGGGCTGAGGTTCCAAACAGAGGAGATGCAAGAAGTCAGTGATCAGATCTCACAAGTTTGCTTTTAACTTTAAAGGTTGGAGGAGGGTGCCCCCCAATTTTGAACAGAACAGATGTTGCTGGACACTAGTTCCCATCAGCCCCAGCCAGCACTGCTAAGAGTCATGGATGATGGGAGCTGGAATCCAGAAACATCTTGAGGGTGCCACACTGTCTACTCCTGGATTTTTATTTTATTTTTTTTAAGAGAAGGACAAGTTTGGATTTGATATCCCGCTTTATCACTACCCGAAGGAGTCTCAAAGCGGCTAACATTCTCCTTTCCCTTCCTCTCCCACAACAGACACTCTGTGAGGTGAGTGGGGCTGAGAGACTTCAAAGAAGTGTGACTGGCCCAAGGTCACCCAGCAACTGCATGTGGAGGAGCGGAGATGCGAACCCGGTTCCCCAGATTACAAGACTACCGCTCTTAACCACTACACCACACTGGCTCTCTACTCCTGGATTAACTGGAAACAATTCAAGGACAGGCAAGAGCTGAGAGTTGGTGGAGTGGTTCTGCTTCCCTTCTCTCTCTCCAGAGAAAAGGTCTAGATAGGGGACTTCCGGTTAGCGCCAGCGCTTAATGGCGGACCTCACCCGGAGCTCCGGGAGAGGTCTACTTCGTAGGTTCGGGTCCTGTCAGCTACGGCGGAGCGGGGACCCTTAAAAATCACAGGCGCGTTGCCTGTGAACCGGAGACTCGGCGGGCACCTTTGCGCCCCCCCGACGCTGTGAAATAGCCTTTTTAAAGGCTGCGGATCAGCGGAGGGGGTGAGAAGCGGTGCTGAGAGTCGTTCTTACCCAGCCTGCGAGGAGAAGCCGCGTCGCCATTAGCGGAGAGCGCTGATTTCTTCCGGCGAAATTGGACTAAAAAACAACTATCCGTGAGTAGGATTGACCGCTAAAATATAATTGGATATCAAAATTAAAGAAATTGGGCACCGAGACGGACAAGCACTAAAAAGGAAGTCTGCTTTCCGTTCTGTAGCAAGATCAAAGCGAAAGGCATTCCAGCTGTAACTGCTTGAGAGGAAATTTGTGGGAGCTAAGAAATTCATCACCAAAGCAAAGAACTCCCTCCCCGAAGGGCAGAAGGGGGGGAAGAAGATTTTAAAGTGTTTTTCTGCCAATTTTAAAGAATTGAGTCAAATACCGCTGTTCTTATACCTGGGATCGGACGCTCGGAGGAAAGGAACCGGCTAAAGATTGTTGCTATAAGAAGGTTAAAAAGTATCTTTAATTGACTTGGGTTACTCTCAACTTGAAATATTTACTTTGTTGCACTGCAAAGCTACTTACAGGACACTATTGATTTTAGACCCCACAGAAAGAGAAAATAACAATTGGAAGGGATTAGGAAAGTTTTGTTTACTTTTAGGAGAGTGTGGGTTTACTTGGAGAAGTAAAAATTGACTCTGCGCCCTCTGGTGGATCTACAAATTGTTACAGCAACGAGTGAAATCTATGAGAACTTTTGTTTGACGGCTCAAGAGTCTGGGAATGACCTTGACTAAAAGACTTTGTTATGGCAGATGGTAAAGAGAAAGAGGATTTACAGGAAACAACTTTGAGATCTGGCAAACAATATAAAATTGACTCTTTTATGCAGAGAAGGGCTTCAGTATCAGGAGCCTCTGGAATTACAGCTGTTCCAAAGGCAAGAGTGAAAACAATGTCTACAGAAGAATCATTTGCCAAGGTATTGGAGAAGATAAATGACTCTCTGGAGGAACTTAAAAAACAAGGTGCAGAAACTAAAGCACAAGTTGCTGAAACTAAAGTACAAGTTGCTGAAACAAATAAGAAAATTGAAGAAATCTCTGGGAAAATTGACTCAAATACAAAAAGTATAACTGACCTTGGGAATAAAGTGAATTCAAATACAGAAGCAATTGGGCAAATATTGCAAGAATCATCTACAACAAGAAAAATAGCTGAGGAAGCCAAAGAAATTGCAACTGCTGCGGAGGCAAAGTTTCCACCAGTGTTTAAGAAACTAGATGAATATGAACTGGCACTTTCTATGCAGGACATGCAACGCAAGGAGAGAAATCTAAGGATCAGACTTGTGCCGGAAAAGGAAGAAGATAACCTGGTGGACTATTTGACTAAAGAATTTTCTGACTTTTGGAAGCAGGAGCTGGGCAAAGAAGAATTTAAGATAGAAAGTGCTTTCAGATTGGGAGCAAGGCAGAGGAAGAATCGACCCAGAGATTGTCTTATAATTTTAAGATCAAAGGAGGAGCGAGATAAAATATTGAACCTGCATTATCAAACAACCCTTCGAATCGAAGACTTTTATATCGAGATCTTCAAAGACATCCCTAAGAGTATCTTGGACGCAAGAGGACATTACAAGGACCTGGTGATACTGCTGAGAAAGAACTACATACCATTCAGGTGGGAGTTCCCCCAAGGCCTGTCTTTTAAATACAAGGGAAAGAAGAGAAGAATAAAGACCGTGAGTGATAAAGACAAGTTTATGGGAGAACACGAAGAAGACCTACAGAAAGAGACTTATTCAGGACAAGGGCATCCTTCATTAGATACCGAAAAGGAATTACCGACAAACGAGGAACAAAAATTGGGAGCTGTAGGAGGAAAGAGCAAGTAACCCCATCATGGCCCTGCAACTTCTAACTTGGAATTGTAACGGTTTGAACATCCCTAGAAGGAGAAAAAATATATTTCATGCTTTGAAGAAAGATCAATTAGACTTAATTTGTTTACAAGAGACCCATGTGACAAGAGCTCATAGAAAGTTACTAGTAAATAAGAAATTGGGACAAGAATTTATATCTTCAGACAGAGTAAAAAAGAGAGGAGTGGTGATTTATGCAAAGGAGAAGCTCCAACCGAAACAAATCTTTAAAGATGACCAAGGAAGATATTTGGCAATTGAAATTCAATTTCAAGGAGAGAAGTATTTGATAGTGGGAATTTATGCACCAAATGAAGGGAAAGCTGAATTTTTTAAGAAGTTGCATGAGATTTTGATGGACCACATGGATTGTAAACTAATCATGATGGGAGACATGAATGGAGTAGTTTCAACAAATATGGACAAAGCACAAAGACAGGTAGTAACAAAAGATGGAAGACTACCAAAGACTTTTTTTGAAATGACTGACAATATGGACTTGATTGACATATGGAGAACAAAACACCCACTAGAAAGAGAGGGAACCTTCTTTTCTGAAGCCAAAATGACATGGACAAGGATCGACCAAATTTGGGTAACTAGCAGTATGGCGCAAAACATAAAGAGAGTGGAAATCTGCCCAAAAACTTTCTCCGACCACAATGCAGTGAAGATGGTGATGAGGCAAACAACAACTGGCTCCTTCAGATGGAGAATGAATGACACCTTATTTAGAGATGAGGAGATTTGTAAGAAGGCCCAAAAAACCTTGACAGACTATTTTGAAATTAATCTAAGGACTAAAGTAGAAAAAAGAATAATATGGGACGCAAGCAAAGCCGTGATGAGAGGGTTCTTGATACAACAAAATACATTAAAGAAAAGGAAACAAAATGAGAGGAAGGAAAAAATTCTGGAAAAAATAAAAGAAGGGGAAAGGAAACTAAGATCGAAGCCAAAATCACAAGAGATCTTAAGAGAAATCAAACTATATCAAACACAATATATGGAACTGACGAATCAAGAACTAGAGTGGAAAATTAAGCAAATGAGACAAAAGACTTTTGAATCGGCTGATAAATGTGGCAAGCTATTGGCTTGGCAAATAAAGAAGAGACAAAAACTCAACACGGTAACAAATTTAGAAGTGGAAGGAAAGAACATAAGCAACCCAGCGGAAATTAGGAATTGTTTTCAGAACTACTTTAGACAACTCTACACACAAGGGCCGCAAAAACAAACAGATATACAACAATTCCTCGAGAAAAATGGGCTGAAAGAGATCTCACAGGAAAGTAAGACAATTTTGAATCAGGAAATATCAGCACAGGAAATAGAAGATGCCATTCAAAACATGACGTTGGGCAAATCACCTGGACCGGATGGACTGACTTCCAAATATTATAAAGTCTTAAAGGCAGGGCTTATACAACCTTTGAAGGAAGTCTGCAATGAGATCATGGAGGGGAGGAAGGCACCCGATACGTGGAGAGAGGCCTATATTACACTTATACCAAAGACAGAGACTGAAAAGACTCAACTTAAGAACTACCGACCCATCTCGTTACTAAATGTGGATTACAAAATCTTTGCTGATGTTTTAGCAAGGAGATTGAAAAGAGTTTTGATGGAGGAGATTCATGGGGACCAAGCGGGCTTTCTCCCGAAAAGGCACTTGTCGGATAATGTAAGGAATATAATTGACATTTTGGAGAAGTTGGAAGTGAACATAAACACTAAGGCAGTTTTGATATTTGTGGACGCCGAGAAAGCCTTTGACAACATTTCTTGGAGTTTTATGTTGAAGAACCTCCGGGGGATGGGGGTAGGCCAAGGGTTTGAGAATGGTATAGGTGCAATATACTCTGAACAGAAAGCTAAACTAATTGTAAATAATGTGGTCACAGAAGAATTCAAGATTGAAAAAGGGACACGCCAGGGGTGCCCTATCTCCCCATTACTTTTTATATCGGTCCTGGAGGTTTTGCTTAATATGATCAGGAGGGACCAGTTGGTTAAGGGGATCCAGGTCGGAGCTAAACAATACAAACTGAGAGCATTTGCAGATGACCTAGTACTTACATTGCAAGAGCCAGAAGTTAGTACGAAAAGAGTTTTGGAAATAATCCAAGAGTTTGGTCAATTGGCAGGATTTAAATTGAATAAGTCAAAAACAAAGGTATTGGAGAAAAATCTAACACAGGTGGAAAAAGAAAGGTTTCAGAATGAGACAGGGTTGACTGTGGTTAAAAAAGTGAAATATTTGGGTATAAACATGACAGCTAAGAATGTGAATTTATTTAAAGATAATTATGAAAAAACTTGGACAGAAGTGAAAAAAGACTTGGAGATTTGGTCAAATTTAAAGCTTTCCTTGTTAGGTCGAATTGCAGTCATAAAGATGAATGTATTGCCAAGAATGTTGTTTTTGTTTCAAGCACTGCAAATAATGGACAAAATGGATTGTTTCAAGAAGTGGCAGAAAGATATATCTAAATTTGTCTGGCAGGGCAAAAAGCCCAGAATTAAATTTAAGATATTAACGGACTCAAAGGAAAGAGGAGGGTTTGCCCTGCCAGACTTTAAACTTTACTATGAAGCGGCAGCTTTCTGCTGGCTGAAAGAATGGCTGCTTCTTGAAAACACAGACATTTTGGATTTGGAAGGTTTTAATAACATTTTTGGGTGGCATGCATACTTGTGGTATGACAAGGTTAAAGCACATAAAAGTTTTAAAAATCATATTGTCAGAAAAGCACTATTAAATGTTTGGGTCAGATACAAAGATTTGCTGGAAAATAAAACTCCAAGGTGGCTGTCGCCAATGGAGGCTAAGGCAGTTAAAAAGTTAAATATGGAGTCCAAGTGGCCAAGATATTGGGAAATTTTGGAAAAGGAGGGGGACAAAATGAGATTGCAGAGTTTTGAGAAACTAAAAGGGAAGGTGAGAGATTGGCTGCATTATCATCAAATAAATGAAGCGTTCAAATTGGATAGCAAAATTGGCTTCCAGGTGGAAAAATCAAAATTGGAGACAGAATTGCTAGAACCCAGTACTAAGAATTTGTCAAAAATGTACAACTTGCTGCTGAAATGGAATACAGAAGATGAAACGGTTAAATCAGCTATGATTAAATGGGCTCAGGACATTGGTCATAATATTTTGTTTGCTGACTGGGAAAAGTTGTGGACCACCGGGATGAAATTTACGGCATGTAATGCCTTGAGAGAAAATATTATGAAAATGATCTATAGGTGGTACATAACCCCAGTCAAGCTTGCAAAGATTTACCATTTGCCTGACAATAAATGTTGGAAATGTAAAGAAAAGGAAGGTACATTTTTTCACCTTTGGTGGACGTGCCCAAAGATTAAGGCATTCTGGGAAATGATCTATAATGAACTTAAAAAGGTATTTAAATATACTTTCACCAAGAAACCAGAGGCCTTTCTCTTGGGTATTGTCGGCCAAGGGGTGTTAAAGAAGGATATAACTTTTTTCATGTATGCTACAACAGCAGCTAGAATACTCATCGCGAAGTACTGGAAGACGCAAGATCTACCCACACTGGAAGAATGGCAGATGAAGGTGATAGACTACATGGGTTTGGCAGAAATGACGAGCAGAATCCGAAACCAGGGAAGAGAAACAGCGCAAGAAGAGTGGAAAAAATTCAAGGACTATTTAAAGAAATATTATAAAGTTAATGAAAGTTAGAATGATGTTGGATTAGAAAGTAAATGGTTACTATTAGTAATGGTTAAGACAAGGAGAATAAGGAAGATTAGTCTAAACTTTAACTAAAATAAGGGAAGATTTGCTGAACAATTGATAAGAATTTGGAATACAGAAATGGGAGGTATGAGGAAGTCGGGGAAGGAAGGTATAAGAAATTAGGATACGAAATGGTACATGTTTTTTGTTTCGTTTTGTTTTTGTATGTCTATGTATGTCGTGTTTACATGGAAAAACTTTTGAATAAAAATATTTAAAAAAAAAAAAAAAAAAAGAAAAGAAAAGGTCTAGATAGGGCCTTGGTTGAATCCAACAGAGACTTCCTTACATTCTTCACTGCTTAGTTAGACTCTCTTTAGAGTATGGATTGGTCTCCCTGCATGGTTGGGACCCAAACTGGCACACATGAATCGCATTTGATTTTGCAAGAAGAAAAATATGAAAGTCTTTTCTTTCTTTTTCCTTAAGGAAAACCTACCTAAATAATCCACACCCCGTTTGTTAGTCAAGGAGCATCCCTGCCATGGAAATCACATCAGACTCACCCGAACTGTCAGGGAATTGTCCACAGGTAGCTGGCAGACCTGCAGATATTTTTGTTTGGCTCAGCGCTGGCCAGTGAACCGTGGAGCTTGATCTGCACTCCTCTGATAGCATGGACTTATATAACCAACCCCATGCATGAACCGTAAAGGTTACAGTCACATTTCACGTTCCAAAATGCACCAGGAAGCAGCTCCAAATCCAAATTAAGGCTATGGACACACTGTGAATGCAGAAAGTGCAGTAGTTTGGGTGGATATTGAGACCACTTCAGGCTACTTGGGTTTCCAAGTGGCGCTGACAGCAGAGTGGCAATAAAACATGATTGTCTAAAGTCACAGAACTGAGGGAGTTGGGAGCAGCTGAAGCATGTGAAGATGCATGCGAACTGAAGTAACAGTGAAGCCAGCAATCCAGGAATCCCAGCCTTACATGTTTCAGTGCTGCCAGCCAAGCTCTCAGAGGAAGAGGAGTACCCAGAGAGCCTTAAATTCCAGAGTAGGGGTAGGGGGAACCTTTCCCAGTTCAAGGGTTGCATTCCCTTCTGGGCAGCCTTCCAGTGGGTAGGCCAAATGCAAAAATGGGTGAAGCACTGACTGTAAATTTTACTTTGTACAGTAGGTTGGTTTTTACACTCACACACCAATCTCTAGCCTCCATCCAGGCAAGCACTAGGTGCTTTGGATTACAACCATTTTGGATTACAACCATGTCAAACCCGGAAGTGCGTGTCCCTTTTTTGGATTACAACCCATTTTTTTGGGATTACAACCAATTTTTTGGGGGGGAGACCCCATTGGCGAAAGCACACCTTAGGTTTACAACCGGACCTCCGGAATGGATTATGGTTGTAAACCAAGGTACCACTGTATTGCAATCCAAGGACACATTCCTGCAAAGGCAAAAACACTCCAAACAGGTGCAAAACAGGTCTGGGGAGAGTCTTAAAGGTCAGGTGGTGAGGCCTGGAAGGTTGCATTCGGCCCCTAGTGCTGAGGTCCCCCAACCTCATTCTAGAAGGAACCCTGCAATGACGCAAGGCGAGGTGGTGCCATTAAAGGAGGTGGGTTGATTTCGCACCTGGGCCACAGTCCCTCAATTCACTAGGCCTTGTGCCCCATGTCAATGAGAGTGTGTACCTGGAAGCTGCTATTTGGAGTTTCTGCTGCAGCAAAACCTCTAAGGGCAGCCCTCCTAGCTTCTTCACTCTTTGAACAGCAAATCAAGATATGCTAAGGCAAGAAAGGCATCACCAATAAGAAGGTGCTGTTAATTGTATTTAGACTGCTGCCACTTTATTTTCAGTGAACTGCTTTGAGCACAATGCACGTGTAGGAAACCTAATATATAAATGAACTGGTTGTGACTAGAGGAACATGGTGAGCTACCATTGCAAGTCAGACAATTAACTCAGTATAGTCCATACTGAGTAGTAGCAGCTCTCCAGAGTTTCACAGAGGAGTCTATTCGGAGATGATGGGGATTCTGCATGCTAAGCAGGTGCTCTACCACTGAGCTATGCTCTTTTCTCGTAAAATCCTGGAAAACCTCCTGCACAGGAAGGTTTGTGATTAGCCAGACTCATTGGTCTATCTTGCTCTGAGGGTTTCTGACTGGGGCCCTTCCTGGAGATAAATCTGGGTTCTTTTGCACTGTATACAAAAGAAGTTCTCCTCAGAGTAGACCTATTGAAAACAATGGACCCATGTTAGTCATGTCTATTTATTTCAATGGGTTTACTCTGTGTAGCACTAGCATCAGATGCAACCCATGGGCTCTACCAATGAGCTTCCTCAACGACGAAGTATCTTCCATACCAAAACATTTCTTAATTCTTGAACTCAAGAAATCCAAGCTATACACTGACTTGGGCAAAGTGAAGATGATTTGCATTCCCTGGGTCAGAAAAGGTGGAGAGTTTTAAGCACTGGGAAACATTCCTTCCCAACTCACCAAAAGCCTGGTGTAACCCTCTAACAGCCCATCCCAGCTTCTTAGCGTTGAGCAGGACAAAATCCCTTACATCTAACATTCAGCTGGGCGGATTTCATTCAGAAATTTCTACTACACAATCCACATTGACAGAAATGGGAGAGGTCATGTCATGCACTCCTAAAACACGGGGAGGCTGTAAAGTATTAAATAATAGTCACAGCTAACTTTCTTGCTCCAGCTTCCATAAGCCAGATCAGGGCGAAGTTCTCATTGCACTCTTTCAAGCTAAGCTCACTCCTATTGCAGTGACGCAAAATTTTGCTTCATTTGGTCTGTTTTAAGGATATTAGAGACCCAGGCCAATCCCTTATACAAAGCAAATGGGAGAGACTGCCAAAACCAGCAAGCCCATTTCTAGGCTGATGAGGCACAGCCTTGGGTGGATTCATACAAGTTGCATTTCCGTTGGCTACTCTGCTCTCTTCCCTGCAGCCAAGGAGTCTTCTCCTCCCTGTGCAACGAGTCTCCTTCTCTCCGCAGTTCAAGCTGCAGTGATTCTGTGCTGCCTGTGACACCATTAGTGTTCCCACAGCTCCCAAACCCGTTTATTTTCCATCTGCCGCCTGCCAGCCTAAAAGGATGCTAATGCTGCCTGGAAGGTGCTGCTCTTGTCAATTACCGTCAGGAAAGCACTCAAGTGTCTTGTAGGGCAGATCCAGGGCTGCACCAAGCAGACAAAAAGCAAAGACAAGCTGGCAAGGGACACAAAGCCTGGATTCAGAAGAAGCTGGAAGCCCAAGCTGGAGCTGAAAGCCTAGCAGAGGGCCCAGACGCCACTAGGTACCAGGGGCGAGGACATCTCTGGCAGTGGGTCAAGGCTATTGTCAGGTGCACTTCATGGTCAGTGGTGATGTGTAGAAATATATAAAATTATGCATCACATGGAGAAAGTAGATAGAAAGAAGGGGTTGTTTTCCCCCTCTCTCTCTTCTAACACTAGATCTCATAGACATCCAATGTTGGAAGATTCAGGACAGACAAAAGGAAGACTTCTTCAAGCAGCCCATAGTTAAAGGATGCAATATACTCCCACAAGGAGCAATGATGGCCACCAATGTGGGTGGCTTTAAAAGATTAGACAAATTCATGGAGGAGAAGACTATCAAAGGCTCCTAGCCATGATGACTATACTCTGCCTATGCAGTTGTAGGCACTGGCAGCAATACTTCTGAATACCAATGGCTGGAAAAAGCTGGAGGGTAGAGTGTTCTTGTGTCCAGGTCCCACAGGCATCTGGTTGGCCACTGTGAGAACATGATATTGGTCCAGACTGGGCTTTGACCTGATCCAGCAGGGCTCTTCTTATTGTTAGAATTCCTGCTCCATGATTGCAGTCATAGGATTGTTGTCTTTCACATGACAGTATATGTTTTGACTCCACAGAGTGGGAAGTGACGGAAACAGGATGTTTGTGTTACTGTGTTCAGTGAAGTGGGACTATTGTCCTTTGTTTTTTCCCTCTTTGCTGTCTGATGCTAGAGAGAGAGTGAGCCATGTAGCAGTGCTCTCTGTGTGTTTATATGTAAATAAAGTAGATTAGCCAAAATGCTGAGTTGCTGAGGTCTGTTACGCAAGTTGCGCAAACTCTGCGGATCCCTAAGTGTGCCGGTGTCGGTTGGCATCGGTCGCTGTGATGTTCGGGCAGAAGAAAGCTTTTGAAGCTCCCAAACGATCGACCAGGAGGGAGAGAACATGCCAGTTGGGCAAGTGTCTCTGTCAGGGTCCTACTTGAGTGCAGGCTGAACTCCTGACACTTATGTATGTTATGTTCTTATGATAGTGGCAGGGAGGAGATGGGCCCACTCTCTGAGGAAAAGGGTCATAGAATCATAGAATTGTAGAGTTGGAAGGGACCCTGAGGATCATTTAGTCCAACCCCCTGAAATGCAGGAATATGCAGCTGTCTATACAGGGATTGAACTTGCAACCTTGATATTATCAGCACCACACTCTAACCTACTGAGCATCTTGCCAAAGGGACCGCCCAAAACCTAGAGCTGGCCTTGATACCACATTACTTCTGCTCATAAGGAGGAAACAAAAGAAAAGCATGGGAAAGGAAGCCTGGAGCTGAGAGAAACACCCTCTCTCTTCTCCCAGACTGCACTGCCAAACATCAAAGAATATAGCAGCTCTTGCAGAAGCTGAAAATCTCTATTCTCCTCTGTAAGTACATTTCTTGCTCTGGCGGCTATTCTCCCTACTGACAGAGCAAGTGGCCACACTCTCTGGATTCATCTATATGGAAAATACATTGGCTTATTTATAACAGCATCACGGTCTCCTGCAAATAATCCTGGGATTTATCATTTGATAAAGATCCCAAGCACCCTCTCAGAACTCCCTAAGAGTTTGTGGGGATCAGCCAGAGGGAGACTGATAAAAACAGTTTACATTTGTAATACAGGCATGCCCAATATGATGGATATGGAAGGAGAAAACTTGACTTCTCAGCTTGCACATAGACAAACAGGACAGCAATTAGGGTATTAATCCGGCCTTGATCACAGTCTACAAAAAAGCTTGCTAGGTGTACCTCATTCAAAGTAATGAGGAAAAGAACCACCAGTAATGTTTCCCTGTTCACTTAAAAACAGTGCTTATCTGTCAAGAAGAATTATGGGATATCCTCACTCAGGAAGAGCTCTGTAGCACCAGACTAAGAGCCCATCTAGTGAAGCATTCAGTTCCCACAGTGACCATCCCAGATGTCTATGGGAAGCCCTTGTGCAGGACACGAGCACCATAGCCCTCTCTCACTGTCATTCCTCAGTAACTCATATTCTGGCTGCATACACACCATACATTTAAAGCACTTCGGAAGCACCCGCCCACCCACCCAAAAAGAATCCTGTTAACTGTAGTTTATGCAAAAGAGCAGCATTTTCAAGCATCCTTCAGTTCCCATGATTTTTGTAGCGTGTGCACACGTTAAATGTGCTTTGAAGTATGGTGTGCACACAGTCTCAGAGGCATGCCGCCTCTGGCATTGGAGATCATAGAATTGTGGAGTTGGAAGGGTCTCCAAGGGTCATCTAGTCCAACCCTCTGCAATGCAGGAATCTCAACTGAAGCATCCATGACAGATGGCCATCCAACCCCTGCTTAAAAACCTCCAAAGGACTTTTGTTTTCCTCAAATTCCTGTGCAGCGCCTGGCACTTCCCACTTGGAAATACTTAAATCTAGTTCTGCATCACACACCAGATACTCTAGGAAGCCCACAACCATGACAAGACAGCCCCCGCCCCAACAACTGGCATTCAGATATATAACGCCTACAAACACAGACGTTTTTAGGTAGCTAATAGCCACAACAGACCTTTCATGAACATATCACACACACACACACACACACCCCTTAACATCATCTAAGCCTGTAACCATCATCACATCTTGTGGCAACAAATCCCATAATTTAACTATGTACCACAGAGGCAGATATTGTGGTGCACCCCATATTATGTTAAGGTGCTACTGGTGTGTGATGCAGAACTAGATTTAAGTATTTCCAAGTGGGAAGTGCCAGTGCTACTGGAAGGAATTTTTTTATTTTGTTCCCATATTATGTTGTTCGACTACAACTCCCATCAGCTCCTACCAGCCCCCATATCGGATGTCTTGGGTTGGTGGGAGTTGTAGTTCAACATCTGGATTGTACGGGGTGAATAAATTTGTGCCTGTGAATCTCCCACCATTGTGCTTCATTGGATGACTAGTGTTAGGGAAGATGCGCAATGACGGCGATCCCATCCCTGTGGCTAATTGCCTACATTCATTAAATGCTACACGAAGTATATTTACAGTGCAAGCGTATGCACGTCTACACAGAAGTGAGCCCCGTGGGATTCAAGCGGACTTGCTCCCAAGCACACGCGCGCACGATTGCAAACCTCAGGCTACCAGCCTATTCACTGGTATATCCCGCTGAAAAATCCCACACGGGACTTGGGAGAGGACGGTACTGTGAAGTTGCAATGCGATCACACTTTACTTGGAAGACATGAGGCTTCCTTTCTGAACAGGCAGCTCTGGGGCTGCACTAGACACAGATTGCAAAACAAAAAGGCTCCCCAAATGCAAAACAAAAGGCACCCCAAAATGCCTTTTTTTGCCCGCCAACTTCTGAGCCGCACGAGACCAGCCCCGACCCTGCTTATTCTTCCCTTCGCTGCCCCCCAAGCAGCCCCGACTTCCAGCATCCCTCCCCGCAGGCGCCTCGCAAAGATTTCTCCGTCCCCCGCGGCGAGGCTCCCTCCGCCAGTACCTGCCGCCGGGCCACCTCCGAGTCCCGATAGTACTTCGCGGCCAGCAGGGCCGCCACCAGCGCCAAGGCCAGGCCCAGCCGGGGCAAACGCGGCGGAGGAAGGCGCCGGGAACTCCCGCCGCCGGCCTCGCGCTCGGCCTCGCCGGGCGCTGTTTCTGGCGGAGCGCGGGGCGGCAAGGCCTCGGGGGGCCTGGGGCGCCCCTCTTCTCCCCCGGCCATCACCCGCCGCCACGGCCGCTTCCGAGGCCCCGTTTTCCTGGCTCGCTCCCGCCTCGCGTAGCCTCGCCTGGCTGAGGAGGCGCCAGAGAGGCAGAGCCGCGGCCCGCTCGGCCCACAGACTGCAATGCCTCCCTGGCGTGCGTTGTTGCCTCGCTGCTTCTCCGAATAATAATAATAATAATAATAGCAATGTTGGTTTATGGAGAGTTAAAGGGGCTCCAGGTGAAACCGTCCTCCCACATAGATGTACTAATACAAGGGGGCGGGGGGAATTATTATTATTACAGTACTGTACTTCTATTAATGGATATGCATAGCAAACGTGCGTAGGTCCGTCTGCCCAGCAGTGTTACTTCCTATTATTCCTCTGTCAATACCACGCCTTGTGTGTGGGCCGTTTTGGCAACCCAAGGATCCCCGCTTGGAGAATTATAAGGTTGCTGTCAGTATGTATGGTGCATAGGACTGTAATGCAATCGTATGCACGTCTGCTACTCGGAAGTAAGCCTTACTGATGCTCAAGGGGGCTTACTCCCAAGTACGTGTGCATAGCAAGGGCTTGCAACCTTTTTGGCCCCAATGAAGGGAGAAGGTGGGAGATAGGGTTTTTTTTATTTATTTAAAAAACTAAATAAAAAATCAAAAAAATACAACTTTTCAGTAGTTCGCTAAAGCAGCACAGTGGGAAGGGCCTGTGAAGGGGGTATTTAGATTATTTTTTAGTAAAGACTGACTCCTACTGGTCAGAGCGGAGTATTATTTGGTGTGCATTTGCTTCAGAGAAAAAACACTTAAGGCCCCTGCAGACTGGTATTTTCTGGTAGCTGTTTTTATGCAGCATGTTCTTGATACAACAATAGTCCATTAATAGTGGATTTACACTGGGCCATCTACACATCATTTGACTTTATTAGTTTGTTCTGCAATGCTCCCCCAGTTCTACCACAACATTGTTCTCTGGAGGGTCTATAGAGCAACAAAAGCATATAGCGCAGCAAAAGCATAACATTTTTGGTGTGTAACAACTGGGAGGCTTAAAATTGGAAGTGAAGCAGTGTGACAGGCCCACAACTTTTGTAGGCGCAAACAGTATGAAAAGTGGGATTGCATGTGACCACCCTAATATCATAATTGACACACATTGTCAATGAAGGCACAATACAAAGGATGTCTGGAGAGGCCCTTAATCAGCTAAATGTCCCTATGTGATAGGGTTGCCATATTTCAAGGGGCTATATTGCTGAAAATCCAGGATGAACTGCTGCTTTCCGGAATTTCCCCCCGGACGTCACTTCTGCTATTGAAAATCCAGACGTAAGGCAACCCCACTGTGTGAGAATATAAGAAGAGCCCTGCTGGAACAGGCCAAAAACCCATCTGGTCCAGCATCCTGCTTTCACAGTAGCCATGCAGATGCCTATGGGAAGCATGCAAGCAGGAGATGAGTAACATCTGGAAGACACCATGTTGGCTAGTCCTGGACTAAGGGATGAACCAAGGCTCTATGCTGGCTACCCCTGCTTAGTCTAACCAACCTCACAAGATTGTTGTGAGGGCCTTTATATGTCCCCCTGATGGTTAGGATTTACTATTCAGCAGTCTGTGGGTGGCACAATTAACATAGGTCTCATTTAAAACCAACTCTTAGATCTTTAGGATTAAAAGGTACATTGGTGGTCATCTAGTCTAACCCCATAAATGCTGTGAAGCAAAGTTCTGCAAGGATCTCTGCCCTATTCTTTTCCACACATGCAGAAGCAGCCATCGCTTCTTTATTCCAGAATCCTGGGAGTGTAACCTGACAGCTATAGCGCCTGCAATCATGCTTTCCACCAGGAATGGGGAACCTGTGGCTCTCTAGATGTTGGTGGACTGCAACTTCTATCATTCCTGACCATTGGCCATGCTGCAGGAGCTGTTGGGAGCTTCTGGAAGGTCATGGGTTCCCCATCCCTGCTTTATACATGGAAGTTCCCAGGTTCAGTCCCTGGCATCTGCAGGTAGGACAAAGAGAGACCCCCTGTCCGAAACCCTGGAGAGCTGCTGCCAGTCAGTGTAAGCAATCTTGAGCTAGAGGGCCCAGTGGTCTAACTGTAGAAGGCAGCTTCTTGTGGTTATATTTAATTACACAGGAGGCTCTTGAACATGACTGCTGCTGACACTGATCTGAAAGGGTTGTTTCCAGCCAGCCTTTGATTAATTTCCTCCCATTACTCCTGGTTATTACACTCCTTTTACATCACCTTTCCAAACAATCCCTCCCCATCCTTGATGTTTACTCTCCTCAAGTCCTTCTGCATGAATATCACATCCCTCCTTCCCTGTTTCGCCAAGCGATACATATTAAGTTATTTTAATCTTCCTTCATAAATCACTGTCACCCAGTCCCTTTCTTTGTTTCACACAAGTCTTATGCTCCCTATGAAATTCTCAGTCCGATCAAGTTTTAAGGCTTTCTCTGCTGCTTCAGACTGTGTGTGCGGACAAGCACACTATGAACACTAAATGTTTTTTGATCTGTTGAAGATCTTGGAAAGCATGAGAAGCAGATGTTTTATGGCAGCCCTTGCCAACCTGATGCCCTCCAGATGTTTTGGACATGGTGGCTACAGACCATTTAGGAAAATGTGCTGGAAAGGGGGGCGGTGACACGGGCTTTGATGCAACATCATCTAGCCTCCCCGCAAACAAATCTGAGTGAATCCTCATTAAATAGCCATTGTTGTCTAATCTCTCTGCAAACAAATTAGGATGAATGCTCAACAACAGGTCTCCCTCGTAGGTCTTTGCATTTGCCATCTTTGTTTTGTTCATCCCAAATACTGAGAAGCGCTAGTGTAGGTACAGGGATGAGATTATGTGCCGTTATTCAGTTAATCTCATTAAACTCTTTCTCCCAGAAGGTTAGTGGAAAAGGGGTCCTTCACTGCTCCTGCAATGCCAAAATGCTGAGGACATTGATTTAGAAATAGAGGACAGTTTTATTGGCGCAAAATGCCATTGGAAAACAGTTCTGAGCATGGGTTATTGGGCTTGAGCAAAAATTTCATGCAAAGGTAGGCTTAAGTCTATTTCAAGAGACTTCATCCATGGCCCCTTGACCATCCTTTCCCAAAAACTCTTTTAAGCTCTAGAGAGTATCAGTATTCAAGGCTATCAGCTGTTCGTGTAAATTGAGACACCAGCCCCCTTGTGTTTACCAAGAGACAATTGTTCAAATTCTCTAGTAGCCGGAACCTTAGCAGTTGCCCTAAAAGTAAAAGAAGTGACTTGTTTGAGAGGCAGCCAATTTCTCTCCAAGTCTCCTAACTGCTTCTGCAGGGCCCTTCCTTCCCCAATGGGACCAAAAGTCAAGGACAAGATTACCTCAATGCAGCTGCTTTTTCCTCATATAAAGCGGTCTGATCTCATTAAGGTCAGACTCAGAGGCTCTGTTCAATGATCAGCTAAAGCGGAAATTCAGATGGGCAAGTACAAAAACATAAGGGCCCAGCAGCCCAGAACTTTTAGAAGACACCTGAAGGCAGCCCTGTACCAGGCAGCTTTTATTGTTTGATGTTTTGCTATGTTTTTATATGTGCTGTAAACCACCCAGAGTTGGTGGGGAAACCCAGCCAGATGGGTGGGGTATAAATAATAAAATCATCATCGTCATCATTATCATCATCATCATCATTATTCTCACAGTGGCTGACCAGATATCCCAATGGGAAGCCCACATGCAGGACCTGAGTGCAAGAACCCTCGCCCCACTTGCAATTCTCAGCTACTGCACCATGCACATGGATGTTACAAAATCATCCATGGAAGCACAGGGTGTTGAAATGGTAGGAGGTTAAATGCTTCCTAAAAGATCCTAAGAACATAAGATAGTAACGCAAGGTTAGCTTGGGTCCTGAAAAGACAGGAGTAAGAATGAACCTCCCCAACTTCTCCAAAATTAAAACACTGCTTATTTCTGTTCCTTCGCACCAGCAGTAATACCTGCAGGAATATGCTTTGCTGGAACCAGCACGATGAATCTTTCCCACCTGCCCTGCCCGGGACCCTTATAAGGAGGTGCTGCCCTTTATGAATTAACTCCGGCTTTATCTGACATCTTTCTGGGGGCTGCTCTTTTGCTTTCTGTCCAGAACATGAATGAATTTTAGTATTTTTTAAAGTGTTAGGATTTTGTAAATTTTACACCCACAAACCCACCCCTCATCCTTTGTGAGATGCCTTTGGGGCCTTTCTTGGCCAAAAGGTGGCATGGAAATAATATTAAAGAATAACCATCAGACCTCTGAGCCTTTGTAAGTTACTACTATCCTTGAAAAGTAAACTGATCTTTGTGTGTTGGTTTTCATTTATTGTCAGCCGTCTCAAAGGCCCGTTGCAAGGCAGAAAGCCAGGATATAAATATTGCACATAAATAAACAAAATATCTCATTTCTCTCTCCGTAATGATTAGGGAATTGTGTGCACTTTGGATTACAGGATAAGAGGTGGGGGCAATTCTCTTTATTTTTCTACAGATTACCTTGTCATAGCACACTTCAAAAATCAATCAAAATCAGAAATGAAGAAAACCCTCACAGCTGGAATGACTGTGCAATTCGTGTCAAAAGGAAGCTTTTGATTCCACAAGGAGGATATTTTAATCCACTGTAAAATTACTTTGGGCTAAGCTTATTTCCTTGCTATCAAAACCTCTCAACAGGATGACTCACATTCTCAAAGCTTTACTTACTAACAACTATCCTTCTAGGAAGAAGATTATTTGTCCACCTCCTTATACCCAAGATGAAATTTAAGTCTCTATCTGACAAGTCTTCCTTCCCTCTGAGACTTCAAGAGGTGTAAATTCAAAATGAAAGC
Source organism: Podarcis filfolensis (assembly GCF_964270895.1). Lineage (NCBI taxonomy): Eukaryota > Metazoa > Chordata > Lepidosauria > Squamata > Lacertidae > Podarcis > Podarcis filfolensis. The sequence continues at coordinate 63,506,341 of NC_139611.1, read as the reverse complement.
TTTGTCTTGCTGCCTGCGTGAAATGCTTTTCTTTTCCCCCTTTTTCATTGGTGACAAAGAAGAAGGAACCCAGAATCTGATGAGAGAACAGAGAAAAATACTTCTAGCGGTAGAGGAATTGAATGATCCACTCTTACAGAGGAGAAAAACTAGCTTTCAGCAACATAGTAAATTGGAAGTGCTAGCACTTAACACACAGGACCAGGCAGGATCTAGGTGTGGAAGGATCTGTCGGTTTTGATCCTGTTTTGATTTTTCCAATCTTAAATTCAGTTCTCCATATTTCCACTGCAATTTGCTTTTTTTAAAAAAAATCCTCATGAAAGTTCTTCAGCATTTTAGAATTTCTTCTAATTCTCTGTATGCATTTTCAACACACATCTTTGCGAGCAATTTCTCCTAACAGATAGCATTTTGTAGGTTATTTTCACTCGCATGGTCACTTTTGTGCATATTTCCCTATAATGCATGCATTTTTATAAACATTTGTTTAGTTAAGAGAACTGCATCATGAAATTCAAATAAGTGTGGGTTTTGAAGGATGGTTGTGTTTTGGTTCTCATGTTGCTTGAATGCGAATTTCTCCCCCATCCTTAGCAGAATCTAACCTCATGTGTAACCTAAAATGAACCATCATGAACTACTATGAAGCATATCAACCATTCCTTGTTTCAAAGGGGACTGCTTTTCCTCAACACTCGTCGGCTGCTTGAAGAAGAGTGTTTCTGAGCTCTGGCAGCGTGTGCTTCCTTTATCACAGAGCTGCCATACCAGCACTTCCTCCTTGGCAGAGTCATAGTGAATTTTTTGAAATACAGTACATATCAAAACAGCATCAATTCATGTCCCCCCGACAGTTAAAAATCATGATTCATTTTACACACACACCTCACACACAAAGAGTGCATGCAGCATATATACTGAGGATCGTGGAAGTAAAAATGTTTATTTTAACCAGAGGTAGAGAATCTGTGGCCCTCCAGATTGCTGTAGGACTCCAATTCCTTGACATCCTCTATGCTAAACTGTCACAAACAACAGTGACACTTGAAAGCTTCATTATCCCAACATTCACTTGCCAGACATTCACTTGCTTGTCCAATATCATCATGCAGATGAAAGAAGTCACAGAACTGCACTCTCCTTCGTTTCCATTCCATTATATCACCGATCCTGGAGTTGAAAGCCAAGGCTTACAGACTGGGCAGTTTACAGTTTCGTTAGGAAACAAGGTTCTCATCATAGAACATGGTTCAGAATGTGGCTAAGAACTGTTTACATTTGCATCCTGCCTGCCTAAAGGATTTGTTGTGATGTGAATGTTTGCATGCTTTTATATGGTTTATTAACATAAATTTATATCCCACAGCTTCAACTTAAATTTATGTTCTCCAGGTGGCAAGCGAAGTTATAAGAAGCAATAAGAGTATGCTTTCTCACTTCATTGTATTTCAATAGTTTGCTGCCGCATTGTTTTTCAAGGTTCTAAAAAGAGCTGGGGACATACATGGCAGGGACTATTTCCATGGTGCTAAAAAGCCGGTGATCGATTTGCATGCCCTGGGTGGTTTTTCTTTGGGTGGGGTGTGTGTTTCCCAGCTGCTCCATGGCCCTTTTCGAAAGCCCTAAGGGTGGGATAGAGGAGCAATAGGACAGCTCCCCCTGTCACTTCGCGGTAGCAGGCCTTTGCAAGGCACTTGAGCAGAGGAGGCAGGGGAAGAGGATGTGTGGTGGGGGGGAGAAAACAAGGAGCTGGGTCCTAATCCTAGTAGGGGTTTAAAGCAGGGCAGAGCCCTATTTGTCCTAGTGGATCACTCTCCACTGAATGTTCCATTTACCTATCCAGGCTAACAAACAGTGACAAACCTCTCCTGATGAACTCCTTGTCCTTTGGCCTAGCAGAAGCCACTTATCAGTTCTTCCCAATCTTGTGGGCATTCAAATGCATGCTAAGATATTCTGCACTCACAGCAGGCAGTTCAATCTGGGTTAATAGACTTGTTCAGAAAGAAAAGAAGAAAAAGTGTCGCCTCTAGTGCTTTGCATTGCAACCAATTTGTTTTTCCCTTTTGCTGGTTTGTCAGCTGTTTATTATTATTATTTAAACACAATGATTTTATGCTGGTCTGTTTTTATGCTGGGTTCCGAATCTTGATGTACTTTGCATTGAGATTGCTTTTTTACTATAATACATTTCTGTATTTTGCAAACTGCACAGGCTCAATGGGTGGTCCAGAAGTTGATACACAAGTAAATTAACAGTCTGCCATCTCTGTCCACACTTACTCAATGGAATGTGCCCAATCTCCTCCCGCCACTCTTACTGCACCAAGTGCCTTCGCAACCTGCTGTTCCAGAGCAGGAGAGGGACATTCTCCTTCCAGCTGCTCAAGTAGAAAATACATTGAGGCTCCTCCAGAGACCTGTTTATTGAGCATATATCCTGATTTGCTTGCACAAAGCTTACACAGTGATTAGAACATGTCCAGGATTTGTTACTGAGGATTTGTTCTGATTTGTTTGCAGGGCAGTTATATGGCAATGAGCAGTAACCTTGATTTGTTTGCATCTCTACATCTTCCTGCTAATCATTTGTTCATCTCACGCTTTTTCAGTGCATTCCCATCACTTTCCCAACTGCAAGAAGTCCGTTTTTAAAGTTGTAAGTAGGACAACATAGCACTTTCACTGTGAGCTTGAATTCCTCCTGTGAAATAAAGAATTTGGAGGCTTCCTTAGAGGATCTACTGAGATCTTCACATGGTTGTCAGTCCCTTCCCTCTTCCTCTTAACCTTCTGTGCCAATACACGAGCAATCCAGTCACACTCCTTATCGGACAGGAATTTTTATTCTATTCCACATCTCTGAGTATTACAGAAATGAAATCCTTACAAGTGCCTTGTAATATTTAAGCTCCAGATGAAAACGAAAACAAAGTGGGGGGGAAACAGAACAAATTTCAAACTTTAGAAAGCAAAAAAAGAATTACACATGATGCAATATTCAGTAAACATTTTAAAGAGCACAGAAAAGAGAGAGGGAGGGAGAGAGAAATGATGCCTGGGATTCAGACTTTTGCAGACATCTTCTGATCATTGATGGCATTGATTCCACTTAGGATGCAAGTCTTTTTAGGGGGGGGCAGGAAGGTGAAAATTAGAAAGATGATAAAAATCAACGGTATCTAAAAAGGAGCATGTGGAAGGGGATGGGAGGGAGACAAGAAGAGTGGCACAAACCAGCGTCTGTTTTATGGCAAACTCCTTTGGCCATGTGAAAACAAAGTCAGTGGATTCCGTAGAAATTCTCCGTAGAAAGGAACGTCCATGGTTTTGTGTGCATTATGGCCCATATTCAACATCCTCATTATCAGGTTTAGTGTAAGTTCCCTCATAGAGGAAAAAAAACCCCACAAAGGTGCTTGTTTCACAGTTTTTTATGCTCCCCGATATAACACTGTCCTGAATTGGACGAATGCCCCCAAAATACCTTTCTGGGAACACGCACATTCCTTTACTGGAAAGGAGAAAGAGGGGTGGGGAAGCAAGTAACCCTCCACATCCCACTGCAGAAGCCGCGAGGGAGCAAGCGCCCCTATTGCACGCTTGTCTTCAGGATAAGGTCTGTGCGGTTCACGGGCAATGGGTGGGCTTCGGTGTTGAACACCCAGTCCTCAAGAGACAGCACATCATCTTCACAGAACAGAAGATAGAGGTACCTGGAGGAAGGAGACAAGTCAAAGGAATGCGTGTGCAGATGGGGTGCTCCTATCAATGGAGAATCAGTGGTTAGTGAGGAAAGCAGATGCCTTCCGGATATTGCTGGACTCCCACTCCCATCAGCCCCAGCTAGGGATGATGGAATTGTAGTCTAGCAACAACTGGAAGGTCCCAGGCCCCTCAAGCCTGCATTAGAGTGCCAGGGAAGCTAAGGGTTTCGTGGAAGCTTATCCAAAGTTGCCCAGCAAAAAGTGCAGTTGACAGCAGACAAGTTTGCTTACACCCCTGACCCAGAGAGCATGTCCAATGCCCTCTGCAGAACGCAGCAATAATGTGGTAACACTGGGGAGCATTGTAGAACCAACTAAAACAGAAGAAATCCATTGCTAATGCACTATTACTGTGTCAAAAACGTGCTGCAGAATACACCTGTAATAAAACACAAGCCTGCAGGGACCCTAAGACGGGTGGTGATTGTGTCACTTCCATCACAGGCATTCAGCTGGGAGGTGTTTCCTTTTCAACAGGCAGTCATGGTAGCAGCAGTAGTGGGAGATGGGACAGGCTGTGAGTAAGCAGGGAAAGAAATCACCCTGCAGCTAGCAGCCTGAGATGGAAAAGGGGCAGCCTCCTCCATTCTCAGGCAACCAGCTATGGGATGCTTCCTCTCCCGAAAGGGGAAAGAGGGGCAACCAACAATGAGGCAGGTGACTAATGGGCATGGGGAGAACATCTACCAGGGCTCAGTTTGCAGGCATGCCACCAAATCAAGTCATCAAGCACAGTGGGGGCGGGGGGTGCACTTTGAACTCTCTTCTTATATTTTGTCCATACTGATTCCAAGTAATGAATATGTACATATGAACCAGGCCTCTGGTGAGTTTCCAAAGACACGCATGGCACTTACAGGTGTCAAGTCCACACACAAAGCTAGTTCCATTCAACAGGGAGAATAGGGAAAACAAGTCAGCAAAGCCTCATCTTAAATATTCCAAAGTACATTCCAAGTCACTCCAACGGATCAGAGGGGAAATGGCCAAGGGCAATTGGCAGATTCCTGCTTTATTTAACATGCAGCCACTGTTGATGACCCCCTCCCCCATGAAAGACATTCTCCACCCTACACAGCTTTCTGTGGAAGAGGCGCTGAAAATGTTCAGGACTTACTTTAACGTCTCTGCTAGGAAAAAGCTCTGCTGCATGTTGTCGTGACTCGGGTTGGTGGTATAAACATCGCGGATCCCGGAGAAACCAGCTTCTACTCTGCAATATTTCTCAAGTGCCTGGTTGCGGGGTGGGAGTGGGAGTGGGGAGAGAGAGAGAGAAACAGTCAATCTCTTCCAGTAATAGCAGCACAGCAAACAAGTAGCTCATTAATCATAATCAGTTGTGTTTTACCCATGCAGGTTTATCAGTTGGATTTGTGTTTTTATAGAGGCTGAGCTCCCATTGAAGAGTTTTTAATGATTCCCCAAGGGTCCAAGAAAATAGGCTTGCCACTGATGGTTAGCACTTTCTGTTACACTCAGTCTCCTGTAAGAGCCCTCAAGTACCGGCTCCTGAAGAAGTCTTTCCTTGAAATATTGTACAATTGACAGAAGGCCACCCGACAAACACAACTGCCAGCACATTAGGAGGGGGTCTTCAAATGTCCCATCCTGTCAGAGGTGGTTCCATGAAAAGGCAAAGGGAAGCGATTGACACAGGCTGCAGACTCTAGGGGGGGCATTAGGGATGGTGGAGTGGGGGACAGCCAGCCCTAAGACTGGAGCAGAGGAGTCACAGGGGTTCCTTGTGCTCCTGCTTGGTTGGAACGAAGAGGCACGCCAAGAAAAAAAGATTGTTGGAAACGTAAAGAAAAAGAGGGGAATTTCTACCACATACAGTAAGGTTAAGGTTCATTGGGATATGATATACAATGAGTTGAAGAAAATGTACAAAAATACCTTTGTTAAAAAACCAGAAGCTTTTTTGTTAGGTATAGCAGGAGAAGAGATTCATAAGATAGATCAAAAATTGTTTATGTACTCGACAATGGCTGAAAGAATTATATTAGCCCCAAAATGGAAGCAACAAGAAATACCAACAACTGAGGAATGGCAGATGAAGATGATGGGAATATGTGGAATTGGCAAGGCTGACCAGGAAAATCCGAAACCAGCGAGATCAAGCTTTCCAAAAAGACTGGAGTAAATTTGTACAATATTTGAAGGACAATTGTAAACATTTACCAACACTAGCAGGGTTGCAGTAAGAAGGCTTGTAATGTTAATTCTTATTACCATCTTACATTTACTTAAAAATATGAGATAAAATATAGGAGGGAAAAGTAAATTGGAAAAGGTACAAATGCGAGGATGTAAATTGGAATTAGGAAAACCATGAGGTGGGGTGGAAGGAAGTCGATAGCTCGTATGAGCAAAAATCTAAGAATTTTATAAGGATGTATTTAATATTACAAAATGGAAAACTTAATAAATATATTATTATTTTTTTAAAAAAGAACCAAGAAATGTGGAGTCCCTGCCAAGCCCTGACACTCCAGCACAGATTAGTGAGTTAGCTGGAGCAACAAGAATACCCAGCAATAAGGAACAAAGGCAAAACTTAATAACTGAAATATGCACCTTAATCTGATTCGCTTCACATTTGGCTCCAAGTATGGAATTTGGAATTCCATCACCTGACCATCCACCCCCCACATAATGCCAAATTAATAATTGTAATCTGGTGAGCCAGAAATGCTCCATTGCTAAAGTGATGTGGAGATCAGACGTGCCAGGCACTTTGTGCTCCTTGGGCTACAGATGCCCCCTCCCTCCCAATTCTAGATGTGTGTAACTGGGGTTGCCCAATGGTGGTGGCAGGGGGACGGGACACTACAGATTCTCAGAGGCAGCTCCTTCTTGAGCCCGGCCTTGGCTGGGTATAAATAAAATGTATTATTATTATTATTATTACATGTCATGCGTGTGGTGGTCAGCCTTGGCACAGATTATAATTTTTTAAGCATCCTGGACTTTAGCCACTTCAAGTTCTCCCCACACTACACCCAAAACAGATGTGTTGAGGAAATAGAACTCATAGCCCAATACTCCACCTCACATGTGCTAGGCATGCTCTGTGCTCAGATATGTGCACCAAATTTGTTTTCAGAAGCACCATAACCCTTTGTGGCAAGAAAATGTGCAGAGTGACTTAAAGGCTACTCAGGTTTAGAATGTCCACACTATAATCAGTGTCTATGAACTGTGAGTTCGCTAAAATTTCAGTTTCCAGAAAGGCCTGGAAGTATCCTAACCATCTGCTGGTGTGGTGAGTCTTCCATGTTTGCAGGAGGGATTGACAAATGCTCCCCACTCCCTTCAGACTTTACTGGTACTATCAGGGCGGCTTGGATTCTGTGTGTAACCAAATGTCAGCTCCCTAGCTACCAATTTAATCAGGTGTACACCTGGAGATCCCTGTTTTAGGAGAGAAATGTAAGAAGAGCCCAGGTTTCAGACTTTTCCAGCAACTAGAATACCAGGGGCCATGCATGTGCTGAACAACGTGGCTCTAAATGAACTGAGGAATTTTTAAAAATACCCCTGTAAAAGAGTGAATCCTCATGTACCTTTATCTCAAAATGCCTGATACTGGGATCACAAAGTTTACCTCCATGTGAGAGGGATGGTTGGTCAAGATGCATCTTTTTCAACAGGCATTTGGACGAGGAGAAACCTGCTTGCTGATGCTCTTAGAAATTGGTTTTGGTGATTGTTTAGCTTTTAATGGCTTGTGTTAGTTTTCTGGATTTTATCAGCTGCTATCTATTTGTTTTTGCTGTAAACTGCCCAGTGGTCTGTGCAAAGGTTGGTACATAAATAATCCAAATAAGTTCAGTGGGAAGCAGAAGCCCACACCTGTGTTTGCAGAATGCAAGCTTACTAGCTGGTTAGAGCAGGCTTTTCCCTCCTGGCAGCTGACCAGGTACAATGAAGCTCCCAGTGTCTCACCTGGATGAGCTGCTCCTGCCAATTCTGCTGCTGGCTATCCCCTATTCCTCTGCTGTCTTGCTTGGGCTGTGTCTTGGAACTGACCTCAGATTGGCTTCACAGAGTAACACACTAGCTCTGGAACTGACGTGATTTGTTCACTCAGTTGTTAGAGGGAGCCAAGACAGTGCTGCTGCCATAAACCTTCTTGTCCTCACATCTTTCTTAAGAGATCTGGCTATGTACTGTTTCCCCCCTCCCCCGCCCTCACAATGGCCAGCGTGGAGTGGCAAAGCACAGCTTGATTCACTTGGTGGAGGACAAGTGGTCAGCAAGAGAGGCTGGCAACACAGACAGTGAAGACCCATCTTCACTAACTGCCAGATTGTCCCTTTATATGCCATGCAGTGTAGTCTCTCGTTTTCTTTCAACAGCACAGGTTGGCATCATTCCCTTATTTTTCTTTTATTTAGCATGCAAGTGCAGTAACATTTTTAAAAACTATTTAAAATGTTTCATTTGCCTTTTGCACTAACTTGATAAGTGAGCACACAAACAAACAAAAAATAAATAAATAGAGCTGTTTGGATCTCTGCCATTATATATCCTGCAGCCTGGCCCCTTCTGCCACTACTGTTAAAAAGCCTACGTGAAATCTGTCAATTTCAGTTTCTCTCTGTTTCTCAATTTTTCAATCTTAAGCTCAGTTCTCCACATTTACACAGCAGTTTCCCTTTTAAGGAAAAAAGTTCCAATGAAAATTAATCAGCACTTTAGTATGAATTTCTGCTAATTTACCCATTTTTGTATGCAATTTTGCAGAGCAATTTTCCTAGTAACAATTATAATTTTATTTATTACCTGCCCTCCCAGGGGTCTCAACATTAAAAGAAAACATTAAAAACAGTTTAAAACAACTTACAATCCCAAAAGTAAGGCGAGTCCTAAGGATGCGTTTTTAAATATCTCTGTTACTAATATATACATCTTTAGGCACACCATACACCAATATAAGCATATATATTTTTGCCCATTACTTGGCTGGGGCACTGCATTGCAAAACTCAGAGAAGCATGAATTCCAAAGAGTAGCCAGAGTTGCAGTTTGCATATTGCTTCGGAAAGTGAGAATTAGGTAACTTCACCTTTAAATGAGAACTGAATTGAATTTCTCCCCATCCCAACACATGTATTTTTACTGCTATGCTAAATAATATTGTGGAAGCATGGTGGCTGAGCTGAGCTGCTTCCAGCATTGAAGGGCCAAGGTACAGAAAGGATCTTCGCACCTGACTCAGCTGTGAAAGAGAGGCCTGCACTTGGCTCTCTCTCTCACCTGGGAAGACAGTGAGAAACTGAACCACAATTTCCACTTCAGATGTATTCTTAAGCCACGGGTGGCTCACCAATTTTCACTAGAGGTCCGCATTTGCCCTTGGCCAAGTTTCCAGGAGGAGAGCACCCAACATCTAACAGACAAACTTGCACACAGATAGTCACCCCTTAACTGATTCGTGCAGAGCAGCAGAAGTAGTAGATCACCTCCTCACTGCTCATCATATAATTAATCTAACGACCAGAGAGGGAGGAATTTGCATGTGCACCAGGCTGCTGGGCTCTACCCACCCCAAGGGTGTCTCTTCTTAAAACACACAAACAAACACACACACACACACACACACACACACACCTCTAACTTTTTGCAGTTGCCAAAACTGGCTGGTCTTTAGGAGCCAGAAACGAAAGCCCTTTTTTCCTTTTTTCAAGCAACCCCTGTCCTAAGGCAAGGGAATGGTGGTTAGCAATGACGGTTTGGGAGGAAATACCTGTACAGCTTCCCAGCCCCACTGCCTGTACTTGGGATTGTGCGTCAGCCTCCACATGTACATGTAACTTTCAACAACTTCAGGGCGCAGAATGTAATAGCGATCGCTGAGTCGGGTGGCCATTGCTTCGGTGCCAAAATCAAAGCGGAATGCTTCTGGGCCCAGCTTGGTTTCTGGCAAAGGATACATTAGACATTCAGAGACGATTAGAACTTTTATGTTTATCACACCCAGGAAGCTGAAGTTGGGAGAAGCTCCTAAAATATACACCTGCAGCGACTAAGAATCAGAAATGTGTTTTTTTTTCAGAGCTGTGAGAAGCCCTGATAGTTAAAAGCTGAACAGGATGGGTGTGCTCTCAGATTCTACGGGATATGGGGTTGATCCCGATCCATAGCCCCAGTGGAACTACAGTATGCAGCTTTTCTTAGCAGATTCTGGACAGTTATAATGGAGAGGTCCCAAATGCACACAGCCCTGCGCCTCCCTGCTGTGTCAGGACCACAAAAAGCTGCCTCATACCGAGTCAGACCATTGCTCCATCTAGCTCACTATTGTCTACTCTGGCTGGCAGCAGCTCTCCAGGGTTTCAGGCAAGAGCTCTTCCCAGCCCTAACTGGAGAGGCTGGGACTGAACCTGGGACGTTCTGCTTGCAAAACAGATGCTCTCTCACTGAGTTATTATTCTTCCACCTTTAACTAGGGGATGGGAGTGGTTGGGGCAGGCTTTGCAGTGAACTTTAGCGCAGGCTCAGCTTCTACCTGAGCGGACGTAAGACTCGTGACAGGTGTTCGTAATTTCTGCAGCTAGGTCCATGTAGTGCTGTTTCTGTTCTTCCCCAGCATGCTCTGCTCCAAGCGCTATCATCCCTCCAGAGAAGCAAGCCAAATGGCCCATTTTGTGGTCCAAGGCGCCACCTCGCCACTCTGCAATGTATGTCAGCCCACCGGCTGATTTCTTCACCAGGTGTTTTTCTATGGCCTAAATTTAACAGCATTAAGAAGAGAAGAAAATAAATGGGTGTTATTCCCAAGGAAACAAAGGGCTGACAAACATGCATCCTCCTGAACAGCCACTATGCTATTTATATACTAAATATATGCGGTTGTATCCAGTGTTAGTCAGAGTAGACACATTTAAATCAATGCACGTGGCTAACTTAGGTCTGCTAATTTTAATGGGTCTGCTCATTAAAGTAGGACTTAGTTGGATACAATCCTATATACAACCCTATTAAACATCAATAATCCTATTAATAAATGTATTAATCACCTTTCAACAACAACCAATATCCAAAGAAACTTGTGGTACAAAATCAGACTACTGGGGTGGGGGGAATCACACTTATTATGTTTACAGCACTTTTGTTTTCTTTTCAGTCCATATATTTCCTCATTATCATTAACCACCTTGTGGGGCAAGTCATATAAAAATTCCATTTGGTAGAGAGGATGAAAACTGTGAATGGAGACAGAGATAAGAATTTAAGGCCAAACACAACCGGTTATTCACCCTACAGTGGAAGTCCAGCATCGCAGCTTGCACTGCAAACGCACATTTCAACAGCCCTTGCACTGAATCAGCTGTACCTTGCTTTAACCTAAGTGTGCTAGTTTTTCTTTTTAAACTGCATGTATTTGTTTCTTTATACATTCATCTTCATATTGTCGAAACAGAACAAAAACAAAAAACAATTTTAAAATAGTTGCAGACCTGCTCCAGGAATGCACTGAGATATGTTGGTGATGTCACTGGTGCTAGCCAAAAGGCAACTTCTGCAGGTGGATTTTCCCTGGTTCAATCTGAACCATTCAGAAAAGATGCAAGATTTTTCTTTTTTAAAATCAGAGCCCACCCTGGGACAGAAGAAGTGATGTCTGAAAGTGCCCTCCACACCCCAAAGTTCCCAAAACATGCCTTGGCTTCATCCAGAGGATGAAAGACAAAATGGCCGGCTGGCCTGAGGCTGCCCGGTGACTCCACAGCAGAGGTGAGATTTGACTCTAAGCATCGCAGTGTTTAAAGTTCTTTGAGGCAGCTTGTGACCTACACATTGCTGCCTTCCAATTTGCTGTGACATTTTCTCAGCTGCAAAAGGAATTGAGCTTACCTCTAGTGCATTGTCATACATGGTTTTGGCTTCGGCATCCTTCTTGTCCGACATCAGCCAAGATTTGATCAGATACTCATAAAAACTGTCCCCAAGGCCGCCGATGGAAACATGATCTGCAGCAGCAAGAAGAATAAAGCATTGCCTTGTGATTAGGGCTGTCATCCAATGGAAGAAAACTTGATTGGTTAATAGATTAACATGAATATGATTGTTTGATTAAATCTGCACAGGGGTGTAAACAGTCACTCTGAAGACAGCATGCTTCCTTGCAGCATATGCTCTTTGGAGACATGCCCTCTATGTGTGTGTAGAATGCCTCTTCCAATGTAAGAATATCAGAGTCCCAATGGATCAGGCCAAAGGCCCACCTCATCCAACATCCTGTTCTCACAGTGGCCAACCAGATGCCTGTGCGAGAAGAAGTAGAACCCGAGCACAACAGCCCTCTGCCCACTTGTGATTCCCAGCAAGTGATATCCAGAGGCATACTGCACCTCCAGCTGCTTTGAGGTTTTTTTTCCTTTAGTATGAAATAAATATACAAACAGTGGAGGTAATACAAAGCTATCATGGCTAGTAGCCACTGGTAGCATTATTCTCCATGAATTTGCCTAATACTCTTTTCAAGACTTCCAAGTTGATGGCCATTGCTGCTTTTGATGGGAGCGAATTCCATAGTGTTCATTTTAAAACAGTGTTTTCCTTTTGCTGGTCCCAGAGGATGATCCGAGCTACAGGAGAGCACCCTTCTTCTCCCATCCTCAACATATGTAGCTCCTGACACCTCCTGAACCTACCCCAGTCACCCACCCTATCAGAGTTCCTTCCTTCTTGCTTCTTTCCTCCTTATTTTCCCAGGCTGTAGTTTCAAAACAACTGGAAGGGGAAGCATTTCATTCAAGAAAAATGCACTGATTTTTATTTTCAAACAGTGGAATTTGCTGCCAAGGAGTGTGGTGGAGTCTCCTTCTTTGGAGGTCTTTAAGCAGAGGCTTGACAACCATATGTCAGGAGTGCTCTGATGGTGTTTCCTGCTTGGCAGGGGGTTGGACTCGATGGCCCTTGTGGTCTCTTCCAACTCTATGATTCTATGATTCCCTGGTTGTATTGGCTTGGGTTATTCTTTAGTTATTGGATTTTCCACATTAGAAGGGAAAACCAGGTTAATAAAAACACAGGGTGGCATTTTGATGCCGACGTGAACATGTTCATGCTGCGAAAAACATGGCTGCATAAGCAGCACCAATTACACACACACACACACCAAATCTCATTTGGAAATACCCAAAGTATTAACTGTCTCATAGCAGGGGAATTACACATGGCGCAAACACCTCCCTCACAATGACCTCTGGAAAATTCTGCAACTTCTCCGGCTCCTTAGAATTTCACTTTCAAACATAAGCCTACAAACCTAAGGACTAGAATCTTGCTTTAAAAATTAAAATCAATAAAAAAAAACCAGATACCCAGGAAGCTGAATTTTGCACCCCATACCACTCTCTCCAAAAGACAGCATATACTCAGCCCTGCCTGTTGCTATGTACTTCCACCAGACATTCTGTTCTCCTTACAGGAGGGGCACAAACCGCAGGGGATGAAGAACATGCCATGGCTGCAAGCATCACAGCAGAAAAGCCCATCAATTGACAGAACAGCAAGTTCAGAACCTCCTGGCAGCTGGCGAGGCCGTCTAGATTTTGTAGTTGTGATTCTCTGCCTGGAGTGACATATTAGAGTCCTGTGGAGGTTTCTATAGCCGTAGCAGATTGACAAAGAGGGGAGGTGGACTGAGCAGAGAACCACGATGCCAGGTGTGGAAATGTGTGCAGAATACTGAATCGCAGAGCTTTTCCAAGGCTACCTGCTCAGACTAAGCAGCTCTGCAACCTGCTAGCCTGAGGGAAATCTGCCTGGAAAACCGTTGGACAGATTTATAACTTTAAAGTACACTAGGGGGGATTTTATTTTTACATCTCAGCGCATAGATTCTTCAGGGCAGCCAAGGGTGTGCAAATCACCCTTTTTTTCAAAGAAAAGAACAGAATTTATTCCCACTGCTATATATATATTCCTAGATGTGAATACATGTATGGCGAGCCTCTCCATCAATGAGTATTCATGGTTTCCACTTGAAATGCAGGTTACTATGTGGTGGCTTCTTGCATGTTTTCAAGCTTACTGGAAATACCAAAATCCAATTCTGAAGATTCTCTACAGTTTTTCATTGGTTTCAAGCACAGTCAAGCCTGGCAACATACTCTGCTCCCTAACCTGGCACCCTCCAGAGGTTTTTGATCACAGCTCCCTTAAGCCCTAGCCTGCACAGCTGACTGCCAGGAACATGGGGGAGGGGACGCAGTGGATGGAGGAATGTTGTTGTAGCAGTAGATGAGGGGGGATGGAGGGCATGGTTAAGGCTGGCCATGGGTGGGATTGAGTGGGCCATTTGCACTGTTATCAGTGTCCTTTCCTTTCTTAAAATAGGTGGGGGGTTTTCTGGTAGCTCAGACAGCAACAGAAGGACTAGTGACACATGTGCTGCTTGTGACCTTCCCTGTTTGACCACAGTGTAAAACACAATGCTGGCCTAGATGAGCCTTTGGTCTGATCCATCAGGGACCTCCTCATACTTTATCCTAAATCTACTGCTTATCAATTTTATTTGATGCCCCAGAGTTATTTTATTATAAGAAAGGGGCAAGGAATTATCCACAGCATATATACTTTATAAACCTCTAACTTGTCCCTCATATTAGTACCCCACTCCCCCGGTCTGGTCCTCCCTGCCCCTTGCAATGTTTTAGCTTAGGAAAGTGCTTTTGGCCTCTGACAATCACAGGGGAGAACAGAGTCCTAGAATCCTGAATCCCTTCAACTCTCTTTATAGCAGGCCTGGGAGAACTGTGGTCCTTGAGGTACTGGTGACCTACAACTCCCATAATCCCCTGACTTCTGGCCATGCCAATAGGATTTGGAGTCCACCATCATGTGGACGGCCAGAGATTTCCCATCCCTGTTTGATAGGAGTCTTTCAGCCTATGCTTGCAACTGCAAGAGAAGAAAGAGAAGAGGAACATCCCAAGGGTTAATACGGTTGGTGCGTTGTGGAGGTCACTTGTCCAAGGCTGCCCACCCCGCCTCTTAGTCTAGTTCGCCTTGTGTGGTCCTGGATGTTAAGAGATACTTGGCAGGGATCAGGGCTCTGGGCGTGAGTGATGACTCTCTTGCATCTGTTCAGGAGAATTGCTTTGACTGAAGCACCCTGCATAATGAGCTCCTTGATTAGCATCAGTGAGGATTTTAATTTGGCGGCTAATGTTTCCTTGGCTTGATGCTCTTGCCCTAGTGAGAGGCCCTAGAAAGTCTGCCACACATCAGCAAGCATTTCCCTGGCTCAGCCGAGGGACTCTTGAAATACTCACGCTGCACCCAGTTCCCGGTTACTGGACTGAGGAAATTAGGGTAAAGTCCCTGTGGTTTCTCAATTCTGTTCAGGACTTTGCGGATGTTCATCACCTATAAGCAAAAAAGAAAGCAGAAGAGATAAGCTCCTTTCTTTTTTCCAATTCACAGGTGGGGTTTTTTAAAACAACAACCCATAAACAAACTACCTAACCAACCAAACTGCCAAGCAGCACCAGTTTCAATCAGTTCTGTGCACACCTTGTTGTCCTTTGGGAAAGCAAACACTGTCCTTCATTTCCAAATCTGTGGTCTTCAAGAGAAGACCTTCCTATAGGAACACGAGGTAAGGAATCAGGGCCTGCTCTGAAAAGTCTGAAGGCATGTCGTGAAGCTTCCTATGTGGGCTGGGGCCTAATCAGTCCTTTGATGGGAGACTGGCCTAGAACTCCACAGGAGTTTCAAGCAGGTGCAGGATATGAATACACTGGGTAGAATTCTAATTTTCAGACATGCATTAACTCTTCCCAGCTGTGACTCACACACTCAACACTAATTAGGCTTGTGGGGAAGCAATGGAAGCTTTCCCTCACCTTTAATTACTGCTGAGGAGGGGAGTCAGTGGGCCAGGCATTGTTCTGTGGGTCTGCTGTTCCACATAGGAAGCTACGTTATATTCAGTCAGACCACTAGTACAGATTGGTACATTTACTAAGGAAGTGATGTGATTTGGTGAGTGTTACGTCAACCTCCCTCCACAAGGGCACTCATGCTTGGGAAAGGGCTCCTCTTCTTGTGTCTCAGGCCTTGAAGTGGGTTACTCCTAAAGAATATAAACCTAGTGTTGCCAGATAAGGTCAAAGTCATCTCCCTAGCTTGCTGCTTCTAACAGTAATCAGCCAAATGCCTCTGGCAGATTCAAGAGTACAAGAACATTCCCTCTTGTCTGTCCCCAGTATCAGGCACTCTGAGGAATACTGCCCGGAAGTACATGTCCTGGGACATGTGGCTACAATTGACACTGCTTGCCAGAAAATCTCACCCATTCACTTTCCTACCATTGCTTCGGATTCACCAGGGGCCAAAGGCACCAGGCTGACAACTGAAGGCCTGTCCCAAGCAAGAAAGAATGAAGAAATAGATGCAGCTTCCTATAAGTTCCTGATAAGGAAAAATCAAATCTGTTGCTGAGCAACTGCAGCCTGTGGCCTAGCAACTACCCATGCATTCCTCCCTGTTTTCCCTTTGCCAACAGACCTTTGGCTGGCTGGGACATCTCTTGTCTCAGGTAGTTGGAAAAGCCAAGCCAATGGCGTCTGGCGGGCCAAACAGCAGCCGGATCTGGCTTGAAGGCTGCCAATAACTGGTTCTATGGTACACAAAGGGCAATGGCCAAGGGTGTTGGCATTTCACCTCAATAAATATTCCTGATAATTCAAAATTTAATAGCTGTTTGGCAGTGAGAAATTCAGGCAGGTGTGTGAGTCCCACTACTTTCAATGTGGATGGTTTTTACAGGAGGCATTTCTGGCCGCCTATGTCTCACATATTTTATAAAATCTAGCTAAAGTGGTCCTATGCAGACACAATACTTAATCATAGTTTCTTTTAATCTTCCATAGTTGTGATAAATCCTATCACTTAACTGTGATGGAAGTTTGGTTTACAAACTAGAAAGTGAAACCAGAGTTTAAAACTGAGTTTGCCAACCATGGGTTGCACTGTCCTCTGTTTTAAAAATTATACCTACACTGAACAAACCATGGTTAAGGCAGCTTCCCCTGCATTCCAGCCCAGGGTTAAGCAACAAACAGGGGTTAGCAATAACTAGGATTGAGTATGAAGTCTGCCCCAGGTGCTTTTAACTAGCCAAAAAAGTTGGTTCTAGCCACATAATCATAACTGTTATCCTGTTAACCACCCTGAGACCTGAGGGTATAGGGCAGAATATACATTTAATAAACAACAACAACATCATCATACTGGTGCAGCCGAAGAACCTGGCACGTTAATGATGTGTCCATAACAAACAAGGACAGGCAGTGCCCTATTAAAGGGCCCAGGCGGCCTTGGCTGTGCGCTAATGAGCTGATCAGCTTTTCAGAAGCCCATTTCCCTCTAGATGGCTGTCTGCAACTGGTTCCTCCTGTGCGCTTTTGTTTTCTCACGCAGCTTTAGCTTTAATCTACTGCATGTTCAGAGCAGGCGAATCCATTAAACAAGCCGGTTCTCACACTTATTGATTGGCTGGGCTTAATAGCACAATGGAGATTCAGTCGGCCTCTTGGAAAAGCATTAAGAACCTCACCCCCTCCCCCAAACCCAGAGCTCTCCCCATACACCATGGGATGTCTTATGAACAAGACATATCTCTAGGTTAATCATAGAATCATAGAATCGGAAGGGACACTGACGATACTCTAGTCCACCCCCTGCAATGCAGGAATATGCAGCTGTACCATACAGGAATCGAACCTGCAACCTCGGCGTTATCAGCACCATACTCTAACCAACTGAGCTACCTAGGTTTAAAGCTGAGTTTGCAAACCATGGGTTGCACTGTCCTGTTTTAAATATTACACCTACACTGAACAAACCATGGCTAAGGCAGTGGCCCTTACTCTCTCACCAGGGTGTTTCTACTCTTCCTTTCCAATTTTGCCTTTCCCACCCTACTAGGTTTCCTTTCTCTGATCTTCTTTTCGGCTTGTGCCCTTTCTCATTCACTCCATCCTTCAGTAAACTTCATCGTTCTTATGCAATGGGCCTTTCTGCTGCCCTGCTCTGTTCAGGCCTTATCTTCTCCATTCCGATGCCGTGGCTTCCCTGTTTCACATTCATCTCCTGCTACTCTTGTGTCTCTTGCTTCTCTGCTGCCCCTGCCCTTTTGCATCTTGCCTTCCTATTATCCATTCTGGGAACGGGCTGATTGTTCACAAGGTGTCTTGCTGAAACAGCAGGGAGAACTTATCAGAGCGGTTTCTCCCAGGGTGGAACTCTGGGCTGATCTATTCCTGCTGGACTCGAGGGGTGGGTTCTGATTCTAATTGGAGCAGTTTGTCTCCTTCAGAGTGAGCTATTCCAAGGATGCTGAGCTGGAAGGAAGCAAGGGAGGAAAGGAAGGTTCCCAGCAGCACATCTAGTTCTTCGTTCTCTCACACACAATGAACAAGAGCACGGAATAAAACCTTGAGGTAAAAAACCAACGCTAATACAATTATTGTCTGAAAGCAGCTCCAGAGGAGCTCCTTGAGCTGCTGAAGGAGGAAATTGCAAAATCACAAAATATAGTGTGCACCTAGAGGGGGGCATAAACCTGTCTTAGTATTAACACATCTCTCTCATCAACAGATACTTTGGCAGGCCTAAGAAGTTGGGGCGGGGGCAGTACTTGGGCTTAAAACACACAACCCTCCTTTGGACATGGCCAACAGCAACACAGCTGCTTTTAGAAAGAACCATAAAAGAATCAGGATTTTTCTTTAAAAAACTCTGCTTTCCCAAACTGGGTCTTCTAAGGGCTTCTCAGACTTTCCATCCACAGTGTCCTCATTACATCGGTCAGGACAGCACATTCAGGAGTGCCTTATTTTACTGACAGACAGTCAAAAAGGTGCCCCAGTACAATTGCTAGAGATAGCCAAGGCGCTTAACCCTGATGACTCCCTGCGTCTTGGCTCTGGGGCTGGAGGGAGAGTGCTGACAGTAACTGCTCCCGGAGTTCCATCCAGCTCATCAGAGACTGACTGACACAGCCTGGTGGGTAGAGCCAGGCAGCTGCAGGCTTGAGCCTGAGTCACCAAAGAGGCAATGGGCAGGTTTGTGTAGCAGCAAGAGGTTCCTGCTCCTCAGGAGCTCCTCAGCCAGATGGGTGGAGTATAAATAAATTATGATCATCACCACCACCACCACCACCATCATCATAAGCTACAATTACATCTAGGGAGGAGGAAGGTACCCGTGAATGTGTAAGGATTGTACTTGCCTTTTCAGTATAAACAGGATTTCCGGACAGCTCCGAGAGGTGCACAAATTCTAAGTGGAGGCTGCCAAATTCTGCTAAAATGCTGCTTCCTGCGGATGCCCATCCCCAGCTCCAGCTCATCCCACTGCAGGGGGCAGAAAAGAAAGCATTAAATTGCTAAGCACAGAAAGCAGACTCCCAGAGCCAGCCCCGCTGCAAAGCTGGTACAGTCTATTCACTGCAAGGTCTAACTGTAGGTCAGTGGCTTTCGAACGGTGTTACTGGTAATGTTGGGATTCCTCAGAGGTTTAACGGGGTCCCTCAAAGAAAAGGGTCAGTGGCCCCCACCACTACCAACCCTCCACTCCTACAGTGCCCCCAGAGTGTGTTCAATGTGTTCTGAAGTGCACTACCCAGAGAACAGCCTTGCCGCACAGCAGAGACGGGGAATCTGCTGCTCTGCTACAATTCCCATCAACCTCAGCTAGCACAGCCCATGCCCAGATATGATGGGAGTTGTAGTCTAGCAACGTCTGGAGGGCCACAGCCCTCCCTTACAGCCTTCACCAGGCCTGAGTCACTGACTGACTGTCCCAGAAGCATCTGCAAGGACTGACAAGTGTGCAGGAGTTTCTCAGCAGACAAATTCACCGAGAAAGGGCCGCAGCTCAACTTAACAGAACATGCTTTGCATGCTAAAGACCCCAAGCTCATCTCCAGTTAAAAAGACCCCCCTGGTAGCAGGTGATGGGGAAACGCCTCTGTCTAAGCTCCTAAGGAACCACTGCCAGAGTAAACAACAAAGGTCTACACGGTCACTGCCAGAAGGAAGCTTCCAATGTACGTGGAACAGATGTGGAAATGACTCCTTGCAGCTGTTCGAAAACCATGGACCTAGACGTAGGGGTGGAATACCTCAGGTCCAGGCACCAAAGGCAGCCCTCCAGGCCCCTCTCTCTGGGCCTCTGCAGTCTCCCAGGCTACACATCCTCTCCAATCACACCTCCCATTGGCCTTGCTTTTCGCCCTCCTCAAAGTGTTTTTGCCTGGCTGGAATGTGTCTTTGTGAACTCAGAAATTGACTCTTGCCTGCCTGGAGGGCAGATAGAGAGGAGTGGGAGAATGTGAAGAAACTAGGCTGCTGTACAGAATGCAATTTGCACATTAGTTACACTTCCCACTTTGCCTTGAATGGCACCCACCAATGGCAAGTGGCCCTCGGCAGGTTGCACAGAAGGGAATGCGGCCCCCAAGACACACCCTGGACATAGACCATGACTTATCAGATGTGGCTGGTAAGATCCATTTTCTTGTTCCATACGAGTAAACTGAAAGCACTGGAGCGTGCCATTCACTGTTTGAGATGGAGCAAATGCAACGATTATTATTTTTTTAAATCAAGTCTTTTCACCTTATCCCAGCAGTTCTGCTTTTCTTAAACAGGCTTTTAAAGACTTTGATCATTTTCCACCTTCAAACAACTATACTATGGCTATCTTTCCCTGATCTTTTTGCTGCTCAATTAAAATTTTTATGTTTGTGGCTTCTTGGTTATTGCCATTAATTTGTATTGTGGATTTTAGTGCTGCCTTTCATCAGATCAAAATGTGGGATATTAAGCCATAACCATAGTATATAAAAATAAAACGCACTCAGCCCACTGGAGAGAAATAATATTGTTGGGCTACAGCCTGCGTTTTTGCAGAAAGCAAAAACAGGAAGTTCTCATAAGAAAACAAGAGCCTGCTGATCTAGTCTAGCATGCTGCTGGGCAATGGCTGGTTTAGATCAGCATACTGCTCTCACAGTGGCCAACCAGATGCCAGGACCTGTGCATAACAGCACTCTCCCTACTTGTGATTCCCAGGAACTGGCATGCAGAAGATCCAGCGGTGGAGGCAAAACATAGCCATCATGGCTACTAGCCATTTTAATCAGTCTAATGCTCTTTTAAAGCCATTCAAGTTGGTGGCCATCACTACTTCGTCTGAGAGCTAATTCCAGAGTTTAACTACAGGCTGCTTGAAGAAGTACTTTCTTTTGGGTTTATCCAGACTTATCCTCTGCGCTTTGCAGAAATGGTCTGAGCACCCTGAATCAGAGCAAATGGCAATCAATCAACAATACAAATAGCCCAAATAGATTCAGTTTTAAAGAGTGGGTTTTTGCAGGAAAATTTATGGAGCAAAAAAGAAGAAGAAGAAGAAGAAGAAGAAGAAGAAGAAGAAGAAGAAGAAGAAGAAGAAGAAGAAGAAAAAGAAGGGTGCTCTGACATGGCATTTTAAAGCACAGACCTTTGCCTGGAAAAAGCAGGGGAAAAGCTAAGTGTGGATAAGCCCTATGTCTGCTCTGAATCTCCCAATCATTAGATGTCCCTAAATTCCACTCTTAAGAGAGAGGGAGAAAACTTGTTCTCCATCCATTTTCCCCACATCATGCTTAATTTTACACACCTCTATCACATGTTCCTCTTACTTGCACATTCTCTAAACTAAAAAGCCCCAAATGTTATAGCCTTTCTTCATAAAGGAGTTTCTCCATTCCTTTGATTATTTTGGCTTTCAAGGCTCAAAGGCAGTCTTTCACAAACTGCTCCCCGCCCCCAATATTTTAGAATACAACCCAGCATTTTGGGAGTTTTGTCCTAAAGATCTGGAAGGCACCAAGTTAGATAAGACTGTACTAGTGAGCGAGTTCTCGGACAAGGTTAGCAAGCTGTATTTGGCCTGAATGTCACAGGCTGTGCAAGCCTGAGAACAGTGTACATTTCCCCACATTCACGCAGAGTGCAAACAACACCATTGGCAGCACCGGTCATAGGTGACTGGGATAATCCAGAGCACAAAACCCAAAGCCTGAAGCAACAAAAGTGCTGCTTCTGGTCTTAAACCAAAAATGACACATGCAGCCCCAGTCCTTGAGAACACTGCAGAGAGCCACTACAGTGTTAAGAACTTGCTCACCAAAGGCAGAAACTTTCTCACTTATCTGCTTCAATCTCATAGCACAACATTCTTGATTACAGTCTTTCTTTTTCTTTTTAATCATCTCTGCCTCTTGCACTGCGACCCATATCTTTCAGGGTTTGATCTGAAAATAGCCTCTGCAGCTGCTGGCTTGGGAGAGTTTCAGTAGTTTTCATTTCAGGAGAGATGCAGACCTGATTTTGCAATCTCTTGAATAGCATGATCATGGGTGGCAGATTGCTGCGCAATGCTCCCTTCTCTTGGTTTTGTTTGTTTTTTTAATTAAAAAAAGGAGGAGTTAATATTGCTCCAACTGGGGGGAGACAGCAGATGGCGCTGAAAGGCTTGTGCAGCAGGCACTAGGATCACTGGTTCAAGGTTTATAGACAAACGCTCTCTTGGCGAGATGTCAACTGCGGACAGATCCACACCATACAATAAAAGCATACGCAACTCACATTTAAAGCACGTAACCTGCCCCCCAATCCTGGGAACTGCAGTTTCACCCTCACCCAGCTACAATCACCAGCACTCTTAACCAACTACAGTTCCCAGGATTCTCTGGGAAAAGTCATGTGCTTTAAATGTGCATTGAGTGTGCTTTAAATGTACAGTGTGGATCTGCCTTGTGTTTAGATAATAGGATGGGTGTGTGGCAGGATATTTTCCACGGGCAGTTACACCGCCAACAGAAGTTGAACCCAAACTACAATCAAAAGGCATTATGAAATTAGACAGATTCACAAAGGATGGGTCTTTCAACAGCTATTAGCTGAAGGAGACGTCTATGTTCAGAGGCAGCTACCTCTGAATACCAGTTGCTGGGAAGATCTGTTGCTTTCATCCTCTGCGCATGGGCTTCTCACTGGCCTGCTTGTGGGCTTCCCATGGAGTCACCTGGTTGGCCACTGTGAGAACAGGATGCTGGACTTAGACAGGCCTTTGGCCTGATCCAGCAGGCTCTTCTTATGTCCTTATGTGTGTGTGTGTAGTCTCATGACTGCAAGCTTGAGGGCAAGGCCTGCATCTTTTAATTTTGCTTTATATACGCTGCCTAGTTACTGTACATACTTGAGAAAAATAAAAATTCATTAAACACACTAACGTTGGGTTCAACATTTTTGTTATTTTTTTAAGCATTTCGGATGGTGGTTGCCTAGCAATTCATCCTCTGTACCGCTGTCACTAAAACAAGATTAATAGGGTCAAGTTATAAGAAATTTGTTGGGTCATAAATCCAGGTCTGTTTGCCTCTAGCAACAGGCATAAGATATGTGCCAGGGGCTGCAATAATGCTAAACTCACTTACCTGGAAATAAGCCCCGCTGAACTCAGTGGGACTTTACTTCTCCACAGACACAAGTTACAGAAAATTGCTTCAAGTTGCAAAAAACTGAAAGGAGGTTTGGAGAGAGGACAGAAAACCTGTATGGCCTTTTACTTCTTCTTGGTTAACGGGGGAGGGTCTGTGCAGATATCTTCCATCCGTCCCAGTCAGAGTCTTTGATAATCGTCACCACCATGCCCTTTTCTCTCACCCCTTTGGGATTATGTTCTCACATATGGTCATTCAGCTCCCCTGCCTCCTCCATACCGTCCCATCGCAGCACACTGCTCTTTCAGAGTTTGTAAAGCCTCAAGAAACCTCCAAACATTTTCATTTGTTCAGTGTTAGCCAAGGTTGCCGGTGAGACGTCTGGAGGATTCTAGACCAGCAGTATCATTTTCTCAAGTGCCACACATGTGGCATTTGGGGCAAAAAGCCTAGCTGGTGGTATTGAGTTTAGTGGAAAGAGACAGAGGGGAAGCGCAGCTCTAGGACTTTCTTCAGAGCAGAAGCATCAATGCCATGTACTGGAGTGACAGGGCAATTGACAGGCCCTCCTTGCTCTAGCAAGGCTTACAAATGTGTTTTTTGACAAATTAGCATGGAGAAAGTTAGAAAATGGGGGAAATAACCAAGCAAAGGCGAGGTAATTCTTTTTCTTTGATGTGGGTTCCTCTTTCACACTAGCAATTTAAATCATAACACTTCATTGCAGGATTGTTTACGTTTCTAATCAAAAGCTAAAGGTTACATTACAGCTGCCTGAATAACTTTTGTGAAAGCCTAGTGTTGAACCTGTGCAGTC
Organism: Podarcis filfolensis; assembly: GCF_964270895.1. Lineage (NCBI taxonomy): Eukaryota > Metazoa > Chordata > Lepidosauria > Squamata > Lacertidae > Podarcis > Podarcis filfolensis. The sequence continues at coordinate 63,482,238 of NC_139611.1, read as the reverse complement.
GTAAGTAAGCAGCACTGAGTTCAACAAAGTTTACTTCCTGGAATTTATGCATAGGATTGCTGTCATCGCTAATCCTAATATACTGGGCATTCTGTTATGTAGTGCTGTTGTATGTGCTGTATTTGTGCTGGTATACACAGACAAAGAGCAGCACCACATAGCATAAGATCCTATTTATTTATTTGTATTTGTGTGTGTGTGTGTGTGTATGTGTGTGTGATTAGCTATGGGGGCTATCGAGATGAACTTCTGCACTTCAAAATTCACCTCAATGCTGATTCAGCCAGATTAAAAAGAAATAGAAAAAAACAGACAGGACTTTATGAGAACAGCATCCTGAACCAGACTGTAACCCATTGCAGTACAGGCACAATGTGAGGGGAAAAACACAACCACATCCTGTACAGAGTTAGGCCACTGGGTTCATCTGCAACTCCCTCTTGGCTACAACTCTCCAAAGCCTCTGAACCCATCCCAGACCTGACACCTGAGAGCTTTTCAATAGGTTAGACTAGTTTCACAAGGTGAAGAAAATCTTGGCATGCCTAGAGGTGTCTGTGTAGCTGGAGAATTATAGAAAGATCTTACAACTTGAAAGACTGAAGTAAAATTATGATAAAAGTGTGCAAAGGCCTTGATGTAAGATGATGCCTTCTGCCACACAAAAAATAGAGGGGCTGTGGCTAAACACCCCCCCCCGCAAGCAATCCAGGAATATGAGATGGTTTGTACCACTGAATCAGTTATTTCTTCTGATCTGCCTCCCTTCTTATTCCCCTTCTCCTCCCAATCATTAGATCACATTTTCAAAAAGTTGTTTCTGTCTGCCACCATGAGAGACAGAAACTGACTTTGAAAGCGGAGACTCTCAGATTGGGTTGTCCTTAAGCCTCAAGGCACCTTTCACATATACTGTACATATATTTACCGTTAATATTTACGATGTTGCACTTTTTACATATAAAAAATAAAGAGGCAGGGTAACAAACAAAGAAAAATCCAGCTTTTCTTGAAATGTTCCATCAGCAGTCCCAAAATAGCCAATGCCCTTTGGCAGCTGTGCTCAGAGCAGCTGGCCATTGTGATGCAGTTCTTGTGGGGAAGGAGGAGCGGGGCACATGATCCCAGCAGCTGTTGGTCTTTTGACCAGAGGCTGTGCCCTGGCTGTACCCTTGTCCGTGGGGTTCAGGCTCCATTCTTCCAAAAGCCTATGCATCACTATGCATAGGATGTTGCCCACTCTTCGTTTTAGAAGATGCCATCCCCCACACTCAGGCATAGTTCCTCTCCCTGTCTTAGGGTGAAACTCCCAGTCAGCTGCTGTATGTGGGTGCAAGGGAATGAGGAAGCCTCTTTAAGCAAGCCAGACTCTATCTGAGGGTGGGCATGCTGGCCAGGGCAGGGTGGGGGTGGGGAGTGAGCTCTACCTGAAAGCTATTTCATTGGATCATAAGAATCGTGGAGTTGGAAGGGACCCTGAGGGTCATCTAGTCCAACCCCTTGAAATGCAGGAATCTTTCACCCAACATGGGGTTTGAACCCACAACCCTGGGATTAAGAGTCTCGTGCTCTACCAACTGAGCTATCCACCGTGAGGGAGCTGCAGGGATGGCAGCAATGCTTTAAAAGCGAGATCTGGTATTGAGAAAGTGGAGAGGGAGGGTTTTCTTTCCTCTACCCAGCCCCTAACTCTAGGACATTAAAAGATGGAGCTGAGAGGAGGTATGTCTCATGCGTATACAATCAAAGATTTGAAGTAGCAAACGCTTCAGTTTCGGCCAGTTCCAGTTTGCCTAGGGCACGGGTATAGAACTTTTTTCCAGTCTGAGGGTCACATTCCTTTCTGGGCAAACCTTCCAGGGGCCACATGTCAATGGTAGGTGGGGCTAGAGGCAGCAGTGGGCACAGCAAATAATGTAAATATTGCCTTTGTACAGCAGGCTAGTTTCTGCAAACACATTCCTTTCTCTATCCTCCACATAGAAGAGCAAAGACATATTCCAGCCAGACAAAAACACTTGGGGTGCAAAGCAGAGCCAGTGAGGGGTGTGGCCTGGGGAGCAGAGGCATGGCCCAGTTACCATGCCCAGTGATCAAGGACAATGGGAGAAGTAGTCCAAAACATCTGGACAGCAACATGTTGGCACTAGGGGAAGCCTACCACCATCATGCTCTGCTTGTGAGCTTCCCAGAGGTACCTGGCCGCTGGAAACGGGATGCTAGACTTTTAGCCTACCCTCTAGCTGGGCTTGCCTGCTCTCATACCAGATGCAACATCTGCATTTATTGAAGACAACAGATGAACAATATGTGCCTTGCCTGCCCAGGTTTATGACTCCCCGTGGGATGCCCGTAGGTGTGTTAAAGGCTGGCAGAAGTTTCTCTCCAAGTTCTAGGGCTTTGCTTTTGAAGACCTGTTTGAAAGAGAGAGAAAGAGAAGAAAGACATCATGAGAAAGCAGATAAGGAAAATAAGAACTGTGCAGGAATGCAAATTGTGTTGTGTTTCCAAATAGAAATCTCCGTATGTTTAGTTTTTAAGAGGCACTTCACAGAGAGGCAGGCTGGGGTTTCAATCCACACAGACTTTATTTTTTCTGCCAGGATCAAATGCAATGTCTTTGTGTGCATTGGCCACAGGGGCTATCTCTCCCCGCCCCCCCCCCCATGCAAATGTAATGAACTATTTGAACCATCAGCTGGTGCATCAGGTTGGGATGGCAGCTTCACACCAACCCCAAATCCCGCCAAAGCAAACCAGGACGCAAATGAATTCATGATTCGAAACAGCAGCCGCAATGCAAAGGGAGATGAAGTGACTGCACCTGAACCAGTCACCTGTGAATGACTTGAGGAGGTGAGGAAAGATTCACCCTGGAAATTGATCTTCTACAGCTGGAGACAGGCATCATTTTTGGAGAGCATTTAGGATGATAGGAAAGAGGCACTGTTGTCTATAAGGTGCACACTCAGCCCACTACAAACCCCGGTAAGCCTGCAAAGCTCTCTTTGACCAGATGCAATAGAATACAAAAGAAACTGGTATAAACACCACCAGTAAGGATGCCTCTTTCATACCACCTTCAGCAGCCTTTAAACCTGTTGCCGGTCTGCAGCCTAAGCAAGTCAGGAGTTGCCAATTTAGGATACTAAGCAATAACCTATGAAATGATCCACTTTGGACATTTTTAGAAAGAAGGGCTTTGGCCAAGAATGTGTGGTGTACATTCAAATAAACAAGAAGGGGTTGGGAGAGCTGAGAGGACCTCAGCTCGTCTGCAGTCTTGGGACTCAGCACAAGTAATTCATTTGCAATAAGATACCTACTATCAGACTCCGCATTTGCATTCTCCCCATTTCTCCCCCCGCCCACCATCCATGTAATTTACAGGCGAGCCCTGTGTTATCTGAGGAAATGGAAAATGAAGAGGATTACGTGAATGCATCCTTACATCTGGCATGAAAAACGTGGCATCTCCTCGTGTGGCACAGCTCATCTCTCCGCCCCTCCCCACAAGCCACTGCTCCTTTAACCAGCTGAGTAAAGACTAACCAGTAAGTCAAAGGTTTCAGCTTCAAATCCTGCCACCTGATCTACTGCCAACTCACTCGGAGAAGCTGGCTTATGGCTTCTCTCCAGATATTCTTATGCTAATGCCTTGGCAGGCGTGCCTTCACTCTACTTTGAGAAGTGTAATCTTTGGTTTTGTTTTTGTTTTTTTGGCTGGAAGGGTGGGTGGAGCAGGATGGGCATTGCATGTCTGAGATGTTCACGCCAAGGGACAAAAATGATTTCAGGAAACAGAAACCACAAGGGGTCTGAAACTTGAAGCACAACCACAACAGCTCCTAATGTAGTGTAAATATACCCACATCACACAGCCTTTTTGCTCACAGTTCATTACTACACAATGAACATCAGGATCTAGAACTTCAAGTCCACAGTTAATGTCTTCCTCGTTCCTTTTTTTAACAGTTTACTGTCTGTTCTAGTTCATTTCCAGGGTTCTTTTTTTTTTTTAACTTGGCAAATTAAGTTTCCCCCATCTGGGCCTGCCAATTCTTTCGAGGAACAATTACTACCAGTGCTCAATAGATTAGTCATGACAACAGGAAACCTATTAAGTTGCTTAGGGGATCGTGCACAAGCTTTTTCCTTCAAGCCCCCCTAAGTGAGTCCAAGCTGCAGTTGATGGTTCTAAGACAGCAGGAAATCCTCTGGAGGCCATAGCCCACACTGTTTCCTATATATTTGGGGGCCTGGCAAAGATCAGGTCCAGAAAGAGAGAAGAGGTGGAAAGAAAAATGACCTGGATGTACCTAAGCCAGGCATGTCACAGAATTTCAGCAGAAGTGGAAGAGAGAGTGGAAACTGCCACAAATTACATACTTGCAAGAGCTAGGGCAGCCTTTGTCAACCAGGTGTCTAGGGGGGTTGCAGTTGAAAACATTAAGGAGACATCAGGTTGGCAAAGGCTGAGCTACTAAAATAAACAGCTCCACAGCTCAAAACACACTAGGGTTTATTTTTTTTTAAGTAGCAAAATGCTAGAACATTTGCACACAACTCCTTCCATTTTTGGCCCTGGATTTTTTTAAGTAGCAAAATGCTAGAACATTTGCACACAACTCCTTCCATTTTTGGCCCTGGATTGGTTTAACTCTCTTGCTCAGATATGCAAAGCCCCCAGCCAGATCTGTGGACAGGGAGCTTGCCGAATGCTCCAGCCTCTGCCTTGGGCATTTTGCGCAATCCCTCCATGCCCACCGTCAGAAATAGATGATGCGAACAGCCTCTGCTTGTACTTGGGAGCAGCGGGAAAACAAGGAGAAAGCGTACTGCAGTGGAATTTTATCGCTCAGCAAAATTCATTTTGGCAAGGGAGATTAATCTTTGTTGAGACTGGAGGCTGCATCACCTTTGGAAAGCAGATGGCATTCACTCAAAAGGGAAGAAACATCTTTGGAGGGACACACCATCAGCTGCAGGGGTATCACTAAGGCCTTCTCTTCCCCCTGCCCTAGGTTCATACCTTGCCCATTCAAAGCCTGTCAGTTAAAAGCAAACTTCCTCTCCAAACCAGATCTGGGACTTTGGGTCATCAGGGATGGCCCAGTTCCTCAGGGCTTGAATAGGCAGCATGACTCCCTCCAGATCTGTATGCAAATACATACCTTCAAGGTGTGAAGATTAAGCTTTGGGGCAGGGAACCAGGAATGGAGAGGTAGCATCATTCGCTCTGTTTCTGTAGAATAGGGTGAGCTGTAGCTTAGTGGTAGAGCACCAGCCTTGCATGCAGAAGTCCCGGGTTCAATCCCCAGCATCTCCAGGTAGGGATGGGGGAGGACACTGTCTGGAATCCTGGAGAGGTGCTGCCAGTCAGTGTAGACACTGCTGAGCCATATGGACCAGTGGCCCGACTCAGTATAAGGCACCTTCCTATATTCCTGTGCTAGAAATATGGAGGGACACCAAAGCCCTACCTCCTGATCCTTGGAAATCTCACAGACAGAGGAGTCCCCCTCTGGCTTATGCCGCATCACCAGATGTTGCTCACACACTTGCAAGACTACATTTCCAGTCGTACGGGCCAGAACCCCTCTCAAATGAAAGCTGGAATTTTCAAGGTACCAAATCCTGTCCTCAGCAGTGAATTATTGTGCCTTTCCCGTCCTTGCATAGCATCAGTCCAGGGGCGGGGGCGGGGTCTGTGTGCTTTTTGCAAGTACAAGGACTGAAATCCACAAGCAAGCTAGGATTTCTAACCAGCCCTCTCAAATCCAAGGCCACAGCTCCATGTGCTAAGATGCTGGTTTTCAAAAGGGAGAATGAGAAAATCAGTCATGAGGATAAATTGCCTCAAAGACAGCTTATTTATTTTTATGTAGTTTAGCAAATTTATAGCCTGCCTTTCCTGCCAAAGATACCCTGGGCAGCTTCTTTGCCATTGCCACCCTCTCCCTCTTCAGTGCACAGAGGACTAGCATATGGATGGTAGCATCCCTGCATAGGATTCTGTGATGTACGCTAACGCATGACACCGGTTGCATGGAGCAACAAGCTCAAACACACACAGCATGCTGTACGAAGGGAGGTTTCCATCCCCCCCCAAAAAAAATTCTGTTTTTTAAATAGCTTGCTAAGACAGCGAGTGGCTGGCGTTTCCATGCCGGCTGTAGAAGAGGGTGGGTTCTCTTCCACTGCAGCTGGCATAGGAATGCACCCTCTTAGCAGACTAGTCTTTTGTTTTTCTGTAAGTTGGTAACTTTCGTTGGCTTATTATTTACAAGACTGCTCTATCTTCTGACTAAAAGTTCTGAAGGTAAGTATTTACTCATCTGATAAATGAAAACCCTAATGGGACTTTCTGTCTTTGGACTGAGTTTTGGTGGTGGTTACAAAACGTGGGGGTGGGGGCCTTGCAGTTGGCGGGGCTTCCGCAGAATGGTGCAGGATGCCTTGGAAGGCAGAAAACAGAGCTGAAGGCCTTGTCAAGCTGCCTTGACACTCATGGCTGCTTTTGCGGCGATATAGCGGAAAACAGCCGCCACTAAAAATGACACTTACCCCACTGCAGCATTTAACGTGACCCCGAGGGACCTATGAAAGTTCTTCTCTCGAACATCAGGAAATTAACAAGTTCTGAACGCAAGGCCAAGATCACGGCAAACAGCATTTCAGCAGGGACCAATGTACCAAACCAAAGAGCTATTTAGGAAAAATTGTCCACGGGAGAAAATATCTATACAGATGAGCCAGGCAAAGTAATTATGCAAGACTTAATTAACAGCCATCATCAGCATTCCAATATTTATAAAGGAGTCAGATTTTTAGCTTGCTGAGACACAGGGGACTGCTTCGAAGGGTTTGGTGGTTAGGGTTCTCTGGGGCAATTGTGTGTGTTGTGTGGATGTTGGTGGGTGGGTGTACGAATGCAGCTCTCTCAGACGCTCCATGTATGAAACGATGTGGAACAAACCTCTTCTCCAGTTAGGTAATATGCAGCCAGAAGCCCTCCGACGTAGCGGATGTTCACTTCAAACAAGGAAGCTTCGCCATTCTGTGGAAAACAATGTGGGAAGGTTTCAGGTTATATGCTAACCAGATGGTAAGACTGTAAGACTGACCAGTGACACAAAGTAAGCAAAAACACATTCCTCAGGATGGAACTTGAAGCTGATACAGAGCGTGAGGCTGCTGGCCAAAACAGAAGCCCTGAGTTTCCTTGCAACTTCTCCTCCAGTAAATCTCACTGCATGACATCATAGCACTGAGCGTGTCGCTGCCCACTTCCATTAGCTGCTTAAAGGGGTGGGGGGAACATAATGGTGCCTAGCAGTGAGATGCTAGCATGGGGGAAGGGGAGATGGAAATGCAGGGCCTTTGCCAGCAGTGCTATATCTAGCAGTGCTCTTAGAGAAGAAATCACACATGGCTGCAGCACACACTGAAGGGGTGCAGAAGTGAGCCTTGGACTTGCTCACCCTCATCCACATTATGCTTCGAATGAAAACTGGGGCCTGGGCAGGTCGGTTCCCAAGCAGGATCCCACTTACACAATCCATAGGTTGGCAAAATGGGGGTGGAGGGGCTTTCCACGTGAGGGTTTTTTGCAGACAGACCTCTGATCACATTTAAGAGGCTATGTGAAGTGGGAGAGAATATGCACATCCACAGTCTGCCCCTATGCCATAAACCGCTCCTGTGTGTGAAACTGACATGCCAGGGCCATGTGTGAACTGCCACATATCATGTAGCACAGTGGTGGGGAACCTTTGTCCCTCCAGGTGCTGCTGAACTAAAACTCCCATCAACCCAGGCCACTAGCCATGCTTGCTGGGGCTGATGAGAGTTGTAGTTCATCAATATCTGGAGGGCACCATGTTGGCTATCCCCGAGGGGTTCTTAAAAAGATTAAAAATGATGAAGTCACATGAGGAAAGTACAGGTGACTCTCAGTTTACAGTGGGGTTACATTCTGGGGATTGCCAAAGTCTTTTTTCCCAGATGCCCACTCCCTTTTTAATTTATTTTTTTTGCCAAGTGTGTAAAGCTGAATATGTGCATGTTAAAGAACTGCAAGTTATGAACTACCTATATACTAACCCTAGAGTTACCTGCTTACTAGCCCTGCTGTGAACTTTACTCAGCAGAGGAGGCCTTCCCACATGCAAAGGAAAGGGTGGGGCTTCCAAAATGGTGCTCTCCAGATGTTGCCGATGGGCCAATGGCCAGGGATGATGGGAGCTGTTGTTCAGCAACCTCCAGGGGTCAAAGGTTCCCTACATCCAATACAGCCATTTTAAAAAATGAAAGAGCTTTACATGACTTCCCTAACGTATGTAAATTCATAGGTGGGGGACTGGGCCAGCAGTGCCAGCAACCGAGTGTTTGAACGTTACAAGGAGGGTGTTGGCAGGAGAAGGCAGGAAACATGATTGCTGAACACTTCCTGTTCCCTCTGCTTTGTGTCTCGTTTGAAGAACTCGCATATCCATTTCGTTCAAATAATGGAGGGATACGTTATGGATAGGCAGGAGACAATGGGGTATTTCTAAGCAAATACATTTGGGACAGTATGGTGTAGAAGGCAGGCCTGCGTAGCTTTCTTTCTTTCCTGGACATCTGCTGATTTGTAAATGGGAGTCTTTCAGATAACCCTTTACCTGCAGCTAGTTGTGATCTATAATAATCCAGCTTTGGATCAGTGAAATGTCAAAGCAATTGCAGTCAAATTGTTCCTTTCAAAGATTTGCTCCTCAAGCCTGATCCTGCATGACAATTCAGTTTTGCTTTCTGAATAAATATCAGCTTCTTGCAACACACACGCACGCACGCATACACAGCTTCCAGATAGAACATCTACTTCAGGGATAAGTAAAAAGCACCATTAGAAAAAGAGAAATGGAAAGGAAGTGCAAGAAAGCAGCATACATCAGCCTTGAGAAAGGGTCGCAGGTTTCTCTCCTCACATCATATACAGGGAATAACTCTCTCCCCCTCCCTCTCTTTCACACACACTTTACTCCCCACAAGGAGCTCTCAGTGGTACACATGGTTTTCCTCTTATTGCCTTCTCAACAACCTAAGAGGAAGGTTATATGAGGAGTGTGCAACTGGGTCAACAAGTGAGTTTTACAGTGCAACAGGGATCTGAGTCCAGGGCTCTGTACACACTATACATTTAAAGCACACAAGCACACAAGCACACACACACACACACACACACACACACACACACCGCCACCTGACAAAGAATGGTGGGACCTGTAGTTTACCCCCAGAGCTACAATTCCCAGAACCCTTAACAAACTACAATTTCCAGGGTTATTTGAGAGAAGCCATGTATGGTGCATATACAACCACTGTGGCATATTTCAAGTTCTGAACATTTTCAGGTTGGTGTGACTTTAGAGTAATGTGTGGAATGCCACAAGCCTGACATTTCATAGCTAAGTACACACATTAGTAAAACTGGGTCTCAGATGTGCAGGCAGGGCAGGGTGGCTGAATCCAGCTGTTAGATAGGTCAAGCCTACCTGCCCCATGCTAGGCTACCAGTGCCTGGCTGTGTGTGGCCAGGTGGGAGCATCAGATGAACACACATGGGAAATGAGATGGTAAGAGGAAACAGTGGCTGGGGTGCCCTGAAGTGTAGCCCACACACCATCCAGCGGAGGGACAGACAGCCATGAGGTGTGGCATTTTTATTTAAGGATAAGACACTTGCCCAGGACCATCCAGTTCTGACTGGACCAGTTTTGAACCTAGGACTTCCAATTTTAAGTCCAATCCTTTTAGGAAATAGTTAATTCATCTCTGCTCAAAAACAGACAGAGTTACCAGCCTTTGGGAACAATGCACTGTATATTTTATTTTCCAAGTGCATCACCTTCATGTTGGTTGATTCTTGACTGCTGACAGTATCAAATATGTGTGCACGCGCATGCACACACACACACACGGTTTTTAATGCAGACCTGGTCTCACCCACATTTAAATCCTGCGATCCAGCTATTTAAAAGGTTCATTCTTGAATTTGCAGATTGATCTGTGAGGGTGGATGGGGTGGGAGGAAGAGCTTTTGTGAAAACACAGATCAATTATCCCTGTCTATTCCATCTCTTGGCCTATCGATCTGATGCCAAACACAAACCATTCAACCAGAATTTATCAGATACGACTGTCCGTTTGCAAGTTCGTGCTGGTCACCTCTTTCAAAATGACGCTTTTCTAGGAAGGTGAGGCAGCTAAACTAGCTGCTCTTGCTTTAAAGAAAATGTTAGTTATGCTGCAACAACTGCAGCACAGCTCTGAAATTAGAATCTGAACACCATCTTGGTAAACACAGGATCTGAAACCTCAGTAGTTCTTGAACCAGAGACCGAAGGGATGCATGCCAGCCTGTGCATATCACGACCAAGCTCTAACCTTAGGTGAGAGTGGCACAGGGACCGGCAAAGAAGCTGTATCTCAGTGGCTGAGCATCTGCTTTGCATGCAGAAGATCCCAGATTCAATCTGTGCAAACTCTCCAGCTAGGGCTGCTAAGTTCCCTTCCCTGAAGAGTAATGGCCAGTCAGTGTAGGCAATGTTGTTTTAGGTGGGGAACCCCTTTTCAGGCCAAGGACCACATTCCCTTCTAGTGACCATTTACCAGCTGTGGGAGGGGCCAAAGACAAAAGTGGGCGGAGCAACTAATAAAAATGCCATCTCTACACAGTAGGCGAGTTTCTACACACACTCACACAGCCCTCTCTACCCTTCTGCAGGGCAAGTAAGAGGCATTATAAGAGTCCAAGAACACATTCCAGCCAGGCAAAAACAATAAAAGAGGGTGCAAAGTTTATCCAGTGAGGAGTGTGGCTTGGAAGAGGAGGCGTGGCCTGGAGGGTGCAGACCTGAGGGCCAAAGAGAGGCCTGGGGGCAGCATTTGGCCCTAGGCCTGAGGTTCCCAGGCTTCCTATGCTCCTCTGTCTCTTAACAGAAATAGGCCAGAGAAGATCCTGATCCCTATTCCAGCTTCTAGGTCAGCTACTCTCATTGGTCTGAAGAACAGTGGCGATTCTCTCCCAGTATTTAGCCTCTAGGCTTATTACACAGAAGGCTGCACTAGCTCATGCAAAGTTATGTTTAGCTTCATTTTCAAATGGTGATTAACTGAAGCGGAAGATTCAGAAACCCATTTATGATGGCCAAATACCAATATCAGACTTAAATGTTCATAAGAGAGCCCCTGCGACCCAGTGATTTCGGTTCAGGTCTGGGAGGTTTGGGTTCAAGTCCCTCCTCCACCAAGTTGCCCCATTCTGCACCTCCAATAAAAATGTGGTGTTAGACTTAACAAATTGAAAGTGCTAGGCCTTTAACACTTGAGCTTCAAATGCCTGCAGCCATGTTTGACTTCTGAAATGACCAACCTTGCTCAGTGGACAAGGAGGAGGAGGAGGAGGAGGAGGAGGAGGAGGAATTGGAGATAGAAATAAATGTCACTTAAGGGGAAAGCAACAGAGAAATTGACATGATTGGATTTTATCTTCTCTGGTGCTCTTATCCAGTGAGCAAGGGAAATTCCTAAATAATAAGAAGCATCAAGGACACTTTGGGCTCATTCACACTTCCTTTTGTGCTGTGTTTCTAGGCACAGGTCTGGGAATTCCAGGTCTGTATCCCAGTGGGTTTTTTTGCTTTTGTACCAGAGCTTTCACTGGCTAAACCCACATTTTACCACTGAACCGGAGTAAATGGCAATCAGGTTTTCAATGGATTGCTCCATTATTTTGCTTGTTTGTTTGTCCTGGCACTTTCCCTGGGAAAATAGACATGTTACCACTGAATCAAACAAACAAAATAAATAAATAAATAGACAGGCAGATTGGACACGGACTTGGAAAGCCACTGGACCTTTGCCTAGAAAAGTGCGCAGCAAAGGTTAAGTGTGGATGAGCCCTTTCTTGGTACTTGACAGAACTGCACTAATTCCCAATTCTCAGCTTGCTTCTGCTGGGTCTGCATCCCTTTGTTTGTGAGGAGCCCAAAGTCAAAACTCCAGGGTCCCAAACATGCCAGGCGTTTTCTGCAGCTCAGAGAAACATATTCAAAGACTGACTCACCACATTCAAGTCAAAGTTCTTCTCCACCCAATCTTTGGCTTCTTGGAATTCTTCTTGCAGCTCCATGATATACAGAGTATCTAAGGCATCCACCACAGTTGCTCCCCGGAGACCTCCTGCATCAGCAGAAAACAGAACAGTTTGAAATGGATCTTTATTCTACCTCCCATGTGTTTGTGCATGGATGGTTGTAAAAAACAACAACCCCAGAAACACTAATGGTTAAATGGCATTTAGCACTCACGTTATCATTTAGAATTTATACAAGATTCCGGCTGGCATCTGTGCTGCTGTTGTTTTTAGCTACGTAATTGTTTTAACTGCTTTTATATATGTATTGGTTCTTAATTGTTTCTATATATGCTTTTATATGCACATTTATTGCATTGTGAAATTGCGTCAAGATGTTTCATGGGAAGCAATTCATAAATGAAATAATATGGTACTTTTAAAGGGGGCAAATTCCTTCCCCAAGGAGTTTATGCCTGAAATTGTGATTGGGATGTGTATGTGTGCCAAACAGAGAAGCTAGGCAACAGAGAAATGGCTGAGGTGTAAATGGGAGTTACAACACACACACACACACACACACACACACACACACTGCTTGCTTGTCAAATTGGCTTCTAAGTGGTTTCCAAGTATAAAACCAATTACAAAAATATATCCACTCAGAATTAAAATATACAGTTCAACAATTTCATCAAAACATTAAATACATGCTTAAAATGTAGAATAAAACAAGCCCATTAAAGTAACATAACAATGAAAACAGTCAAAACAGCAATTGCATCCGGAGGTTCAGGTGAGGAGTTGAGGGAAATGCTTGTCTAAATAACTGTGTTTTCAAGAGCCAGTGGGATGTCAATACTGATAGGGCCTCTCATATTTCAGCACAGAAAGCATTCCATAACGCTGGTGCTACCAGTTAAAAAACTTGCCTTTGTGCCACAGCTCCATAGCTACATTTGCAGCTAAAAATTCAGCTGTTGCTGAGTGTCAAGGGGTTATTGCTGAAGGCTTTCCAGACACGGCAAGTTCTGGTGAAGGGTGCTGGAGGACTTTGTCATTGAAATTTCAACAAGAGCCCCAGTTTTCAACCCATCTTTAAAAACACAGCTTTAATTTTTATATCCCATGTTGAAACAGTGTGTTCAGCCTGGGTTCACGCCAATTAATCAGTGCAAGCAGCATGATCAAGTCCATCAGCTGGGTGACTGGAGAACGGAAATGGAGCATAGACCAAGAGTTCTCAAAAACAGAGAACAGGCTTTCACAGCAAAGCAAAGGCAATTAGCACCTCTTATTTGCTCCTCTTAACCTCCAGTTTAATGAGCTTCACATGGAATCCCTGCCTTTTTCACAGATGCCACACACTGAGATGACCTCCTCGCAAGTTATCCAGTGCAACCCCGCTAACTCTTTCCTGGTTAGTCACCAACAGTTCAGACTCAGTTGGAGTTCTTCATGGTCTGCCTTGGATTTCATCATCCCAAATAATGTAGCATGATCCCTACACTCACATACCCATTTGCTTCCTCCCCCTTAACCAGTTACCATTTCATCAAAGCCGGGATAGCCAATGCGGGGCCCTCAAGATGTTGTTATTATTTCATAAAATGTATATATCACTTGATTGTATGAAACCTCAAAGCAGTTTACGTGTTGTTGGACTTCAGTTCCCATCAGCCCCAGCCAGGAGGGGCGACGTTCAGGGATACTGGGAGTTGTAGGTCAGAAATATCTGAAGGGTGCCCTGTTGGCTACCCTATCTTGTGACTGCTATGTGTACTTAATAGCCTTTGGGGAAGGATTTTGTCAGAAGGTTTTTACAAGATCCATGTGTACAGTGCCTATCAGTCCAACCGTATCTATCTACCTGTTGACAATCTGAGAGAATTCTGAACGACCGATGAAGTCAGGTCTCCTAAAGCAGAAACCGTAACAATTTGTCCTTTCTCTTTTGTCTCTCTAACAATTTTAATAAAGCCTCTGCTCCTAATCTGTCAATTCATATGAACAAGAGGGAGGTTCACCTATCCTAAGTCCTCCACAGAACAGTCTGCTTCCTCTCCAGAAAAGCAGAATTCTGGAATAACCTCATATGACTTCACGCTCTCACAGGATCTTCGTTCAGGTGTAAAAGAAGGGAGTGTATGCAGTGGTATAACATGGGTTGCCAGTGCCCGGGGTCACACAGAGGGGGTGGGTGGGAAGGAGGGAAGTGGATGGAGTACGCATGCATATTCAACTGCCTAACGGTGTCAGAGATGTCACTTCCTGGTTTGCATGGGAAAGTTGCTTTCAACGGAGCCCAGAGATGGAAGCATGAAGCTGTATTTAGGCAGCACTGGGTGTTGATATTTTGCATCTGAGGCAACTGCCCCTGTGCTACACCACTGGGTATATGGCCTGAAGCATGTTGAGCAGGTTCCACTTCTGCATGTTTTCCCATTCAGCCTTCCCAGATCATGGACTGGAACAAGACCCGGAGCATGTACACAGTGGCTCAATTTGAAGAAGGAAGAAAAGAGGGCAAAGACATCAGTAAAACAATCTCTCCCTCCATTGAGTTTCTGGTGCCTGGATGCAGAGCAGAGAGGAGACAGACCCTGAACTGTCTGGTGTTTAAGGGCAGAAAATCCCTAGGGGTATATTAAGATCCTATAGTATTGAGTTTTTAAAATCTATGAATGACTCAGTGAAAGCAATACTGTCAGGAGACTTAAAACAGAAAAACCCTTTAATTGGTTCACAACTCTTCTGATAACTCGTGGCACTCATCAGCCATGAATTCGAAGCCAAAATGTGTTAAAGCCTGATAAAAAGCGAACGGTGTGCTCCTGGGGAAATCAGCTGCAACAGATGTCTGCGTGAAAATAGTTTGTCAGACCACATTTCCAGATCATTCTGAAGAACTGCTGCTTGGGTCACACCAATATGGTTACGCATGGGATTCCTACCAGAGAAGCAGAGCCCCATTAAAGACCAAACACACTGGCAGGTATCTCCAGAATGGTCTCTGAAGGGATGCTTAATGCAAAAGACAAGTTGCCTTACCACTATGACAGCAATGAAGAAAGTGTTTTTGTTCTGTGTTTCTGGTTGTGGCCTAGGCAGATAAATGC
This sequence comes from Podarcis filfolensis, assembly GCF_964270895.1. Lineage (NCBI taxonomy): Eukaryota > Metazoa > Chordata > Lepidosauria > Squamata > Lacertidae > Podarcis > Podarcis filfolensis. Next base: position 63,466,998 of record NC_139611.1, on the reverse strand, counting down.
CAGGAATTAAGAGTGAGGCTTATATATGCCGTGAGAGATAACAGAGAGCCCAATCTGAGGTAGATCAGAGCCTGAACAAATGAGACCCAAGACATTTTAGTGCTTGGAGAGTCCAGATTATACACCCGCCATACACCAAGCAACACAGGGTATTCAGAAGAATGCTGCCTTCCGCAGTAGAAGCTGAACATAGCCATTATGGCTCCCTGCCACTGATAGCCTTGTCCTCCATGAAATGTCTCATCCTTTTGGAAAGCCATCCAAGTTGATGGCGACCACTATCTCCTGTTGGATCAAATTCAGTAGTCTATGTGCTGTGTGAAGAAGTCCTTCCTTTTGCCTTCCAATGTTGCCTCCGTTCTAGTGTTATGAGATCCTGACTGACTGCATAGCTCCAGCGAGGCTGGTGTAACATGTACCCTTCGGACCAAGCTCTCAAGCTCTGAGACCAAAAAGTCTCTCCAGGCTCTTTCTGGTTAAAGCACAGTTTTCTCCACAGCTGCCTGGCAAAGGCAGGGAGCCATTCTCTAGCTGCAAGAAATGACATGCAAGATCAGATAGCTCTCTTAACGAAGAACCCTTTGTTCTGTCAGACAATGAATGCACATTTCCAGTGAAAAGTGACTCATGGCTTTCTAGCACCGTTATGAATGCTAAGAGATGACAGCAACTGGCAACAGCAGGTTTCTAAACAAACACTCTGGGTGTCCAAAACAAGCCTTGTCAAAGGAACGGTGCTGCTGGATTAACTAGCAGAGTATAAATTCCCTACTGAGCAGGGATCTAGTGGTTACTGCCATTGTCCTCCAGCAGGGGGCAACAGTGCAAATGCAGACCAAGCACAACTGACTCCAGCCCCACTGTATAAACCACCAGGGGCTTCACAACCTTGTCACACTACCAAGCAGAATGCCTCCAACCCCCTGTTTCTGCTGCCTTGGACTGCAACAGCAGAGGGGTTGTTGAGCACCCACCATGCCAGATTAGGAGGGCCAGAGGGCTGAGTATGGCTTTTATTGCAGGTTTTCAGTTGCAGGCAACCTTCAAACTGAGTTGCTACCCAGCTCTGAAGCTATTAGGTGAGATTCAGCAAATTTAAGCTGCATTAATAAAACTGCAGTTTCCAAGTCACAAAAAATAATGTACATCCGCAGTCACCCCTGAGTGCAATTCGTTAGATGACTTTTCCATGATGACAGCCCTACGCAATGCTTAATTCCCTTCCCTTATAGCTAGTCTTTATGTTGATGCACACCAACCACCCTGATATATTAAGAGAGGGTGGTACTTTCTAGAAATAAAACTAAATGAACAAACTTATTTATGAAATATTTATATACTTCTTGATTATAGCAAGACCTCAAAGCGGTTTACTAAAATAATAAAACAATAAAATCATGAGTAAAAAACAGTTTAAAACAACTATGTAAAACATGAAAAATGACAACCCAACAATAAGCTAAAAACCAGATTGGAACACATGCCAGCAATTCTACATGACTTGATAGGCTTGCCTAAAGAAAATGCTTTAGGCAGACACCGAAAAGAGTCCAGTGAAGGTGCCTGCCTAATGCCAACAGGCAGGCAGTTGCCAAGTATGAGTGCTGCCACACTGAAAGATAATTCCCTGCAAATGCAGAATGAGTGTCATGTGGCACCTGTAAGAGGGCCAGTTGGCTCCCCCACTCGAGGTCATTGAGCAGAAGCTGGGCAGCCAAAAGGTTGTCCTGGGCAGCCAAAAGGTTGCCTACACAAACCCCCTCCAACTCTGTGGATTCTATTACTGTAAACTCCTGATGGGACTAACCATGGAGGCTTGGCTAAGCCATTTTTCTCAGCTCCATCCTCTGTACAAGCCAAGTGATAGTGGCCCACATCACATGCTTAACATGGGCAGTATTGGAAATAGGACAATGGAGGGCTCACAGACCACTTGAAGATTGCTGAGGCTCTTGGAAGACCACTTAATGGTTGTTGTTTTTCTGCCTGTTGTAGCAGATGTAATGTGCTATACTAAATGCTGTATGATTCTTATTGTGTATTTATTGTTTTTATTTCTTATAGATCACATTTTGTTGTGTTGCAATTTGAATTCCATGCGAATAAAATAAAATGCTATGTAAGAAATAAAGGAAGGCATAAGACACCATTGAAAATCAATATGAATATTCAATGTGATGGAGGTGCTGCTTCCCATCTTCAACCACAAATCCACACACGGACCACCTGAATGAAATTTGGGGCCAAACTCCTGCTCTGTGCCAAACTGTACCTGAGGCCTCCATATCTCCCCACTGCTCAGGACTTGGGACATTCAAACACAGACACAAATGTCTTTCACCTGGCCCTATGAATACCTATTTAGTATTTTTATTATTATTATATGATGTTTTTAAGCCTGTGTGCATATGTATAATAATAATATTTTATATGGTTTCTGATTCTGCACATGGCCCTGTGATTCTTGGATGAAGGGAGAGTTAGAATTAAAATACTAATGATAGATAATAATATAATATGGCACAGTACAGAGGCTGGGAAGCAGCCTTACAGTCTCAATAACACAATCATCATTCTCCTGCTGCGTGATAGAAGAGAATATCTATTCATGAGACCAAAGAGATGTGGACCCATCTGGAGGGGAAATCTAGCAGGGAGCATCAAGTAAGCTGCACTGAACTTTTAAAAGCAAATATTAGGTAAGAGCATCATAAATAAGGTTTGGAAAATATTTTAAAATAAATGCAAATAATTATTGGTAAACCATATTTTGAAGAAAAGCTGGCATTTCCTGCAAGGCTTTCATATGGTTGGACCAACCTCACTTTAATGACTTTTTGTTTTAAAGGCTTGCTGGTTCATTCAGTTACTAGATTAACGCTTTTGACAATTTTGAACCAGTCAGCAGATTGCTGACCACAACCAAACACACACACACACACACACACACACACACACACACACACACAGTGTGTATGTTTTTCTGGCAGTTATGAACAATGCATCGAAAACTAGGGGCACCTTTGACCACTGCAGTAGCAGAGAAGAGAATTTGATCATTTATTTTATTTAACACATTAATATATTGCTTAATGATAAAAACAATCCACAGAAAATGAGACTATAAAACAACAACAATTTATCAAAATCACAAGCACAAGACCTGCTTGCTCAAGGTTGTTTCACACATTATGTTTTTAAGGTGCACCTGCAAAGTTTAAGTGTGTGTCAGAGAGAGAACACACACACATTTTCAATGCTTTGTAAAAAGTACCGTATTTTTCGCCCTATAGGACGCACTTTTTCCCCTCCAAAAATGAAGGGGAAATGTGTGTGCGTCCTTTGGGGCGAATGCAGGCTTTCGCTGAAGCCTGGAGAGTGAGAGGGGAGAGCCCCAGCGCCAGCCCCACACGGTCAGGGGGACAGTCTCCCCGCTGTCCCCGGACCTGGTCTGAAGGCGTGCGGTGGGGAGAAGAGCGCTTCTCCCCGCTGCCTGCCCTGCAAGCTCCGGGGACAGCTGGGAGGCGCAGCGCGTCTTCCCGCTGTCCCCGGACCTGGTCTGAAGGCGGGCTGCGGGGAGAAGAGCGCTTCTCCCCGCTGCCGGGACCACAAGCGCCTGGGGGGAAATAAAAAAAAATTCCTTTATTTCCCCTCAAAAAAACTTGATATGTCCTATGGGCTGGTGCGTCCTATGGGGCGAAAAATACGGTATGTGCATGAGGGACCTGGGATTGCTTATGACTCCTTGTGACACATACACTAATGTGTCTGCAACTGCACAATGTGCAAAGGAGGTTTTTAAGCCGTGTTTGGATGGCCCTCTATCACGGATTCTTTAGCTGTGATTCTTGCATTGTGGGGGTTGGACTGGATGACCTTGGGGTCTCTTCCAACTCTATGAAAGCTGCCTGTAAGCAACTGCTTCCATGGGAACCCTCCTGCCCATGTACCACAGCTCCAGTCCTGGTCCCAATCCTGCACTGGTTGCTGTGTACATAGTTGCACAGGACCCAGCGCTCACCCTCCGCATCACAATGCTGAAGATTACTACTGGATCTTCCCTCTTCAATTTAACTCCAAATGTTTGCTGGTAAAATACAAGCCCTGCTCCTGAAGGATCCAGTGGGCCACCCAGCAGTTGAGGAAAAACAAAACAGTGGCATTTTACCACACACACAGCTCTGCAGTCAAACTGAAAGAAAAACACAGAAGACAACAAATTGTGCAGCCCCATGCATGTGCCCACTAGCCCCACGGTTATGTGCAAGGCTTCACTTCATAAACTTTTCACCTAGTTTGGTCCTCAAGGCAAACAATGGAATTGTTTTTAAAAAGATGCAGTGTTTAACTTTCTCTCATCTTGTTGTTGTTGTTGTTTAGTCGTTTAGTCGTGTCCGACTCTTCGTGACCCCATGGACCAGAGCACGCCAGGCACTTCTGTCTTCCACTGCCTACCGCAGTTTAGTCAGACTCAGGTTTGTAGCTTCGAAGACACTATCCAACCATCTCGTCCTCTGTCGTCCCCTTCTCTCTCATCTTGTACTACTGCCATTATTATACAACCTAGCCAGGTTATCTCAGAGAACAAGCATTAGCACCTCATTTGTAGCTCAGGTTTCACATCCACCTGAGTAATAATGGAGGTATCAGGGAAGGCAGCTGAAACCCAGGTTGAGGGGCTGATTCAGTCTCTGTTCCCCTCATCCTTGGTCTGTGTGAACTATCAATTTGTCAACCTCAGGTCTGCTCATGGGCAGAAAGAACTTGGCAAGATAAGCCTGGGCTTCTGCCAGCTAGTGGCAAAATAGCACCAAAGGACGATGACCTAACTAGCAAAATCTGAAAAGAGCACAAGGGAAGAGAAGTCACCCTCCCTACAAAAACAACCCTGTCCCAAGCTCCAAGGCTGTTTCAAAAAAAAGCTGATTCTGTAACATGTTTACAAAATGCAGTGACCATGAAAAATAACATTGCCCGAGCCAGTGCTTTCCTGTCTTTTTATCAGCTCTAATGATTTTGCAATATTAATGATTATATGCTTTTTATGCTGTTTTCTATTAATGGAAGAAATGTACCAGCTCTGAGCAACATGGGACACTGGTGAGAAGACAGGCAAATATGGGGGGAGGGAGGGAGAGAGAAACAAACACCCCCAAAGAGCGCCCGAGGCACAGACTATTACTGTGATATTGCAAAAGTAGCACATTAATGGGCTTGATTTAATTTGACGATATAATCCACAAAAGCCTTTCATAAAAGAGGAGAGAGAGAGAAGAGAGAACTAGATTCCTCCCCCCCCCAACTAAACAGGAACTGCGAGACGAATAATAAAAGCCATGCTTAATTGAAATGAAGAAAAAAGAAGTTTGGATTGGCAAAGGGGCTGCTGTGTAAAATAAATGTCTTTAAATACATGAAATGCACTGAGGGATTAATAACAAGTGCTGCTCTTTTATCCAGCACCATGAATGGTTTCGCTTTCTCTGTTGCAGCGTGTACACAACAGAGGACGGGCTTCAGTGATGCATTGGCCTTTTGTAACAAGACACAAAGCTATTATTTCATCCTGTTCCTAGAATGCTTGATGTCCAAGGAAGCAAGATGTGGAAGGCTTGCATTTGTCTTACAAAGGGACTTAAGAATCGGCTCCTTTCTTCTGCAGCACCTTTGATTAGATCTGCAAATAAAGGGACAGGAGCAAGTAAATGTGTGTGTGTGTGTGTGTGTGTGTGTGTACACACTAAACTTTACAGGGTGAGCAAAGCAAAATATTTCTCCTGGAATAGTGTTCAAACCAATAAAGCTTTGCTGTAAGACAGGGTTGTGGAACCCGTGGTCCTCCAGATGTTGCTCACATCTCCAACCACTGATTGACTGTGCTGGGGGGGGGGCAAACCGGAGTGCAAGAACATCTGGTCTCAAGTTCCCTATCTCTCTTATAGGAAATAAAAATCTATCCAGGTTTTTGCCAATGGCCCCACAATATGTCCTGCTGGATCACGCCGAAGGCCCATTGAGTCTGACACTCTGTTCTCACCACAGCCAACCAGATGCCCCAAAATGAAGCTCACAAGCAGGAGCTTAAGTGCAACAGCACTCTCCCCACTTGCAACTAGAACTGGTCTTTGTGGGCATACTGCCTCCGACAGTGGTGGCAGAACACAGCCATCACTCCTGGCAGTCACTGATAGTCTTGCTGCCCATGAATTTGTCCGTGTCTCTTCCAAAGCCATTCAAGTTGGCTGCCGTCACTAAGCTCTTGTGGAAGCTGAATGTTGGGAAGATTCAGGACAGACCAAAGGAAGCATTTCTTTTAGCACAGAGCTAAAACAAAGGACAGATAGCTTTCTGAAAGTTCAGATCAGTGTAATGTCTCTCTCTTTCTCAGGGATGTGCTTCACATGGAGATGGTTAGCCCATGTCTGGGCTGTACACTTCAGGTGGTTGGTTCCAGCAACTGAACTCTAAGCAAAAAAAAGGGGGGGTGCAGAGGGGAGGGGATCTATGCATTAACTAAACAAAAAAGAGATCTCAGGGAGAAGAGTTCTAGCCCCACCTGCATGTAAGTTTCCTGTGTGCTGAATTGCACTGGCTATTCAGTAGGAGAGCATGCCATCATTTGAGCCTTCCAGTCTAACAGACCAGCCTATTTTTTGTCAAAGAGATGAAATGATGTCAGGCACCACCCAACAGGGTGTTTTTGTGTAAAGTTCCATTGCAGTGAACGGGATCAGCTCTTCCCCTTAGTTTCAGAGGGGACATCCCCCTTTGGACTGTGCCCTTTAATGTTAAAAAAATCCCCTATCTTTTCAGCCTAATGCAGAGGCTACCAGACACGCTCTGAAGTGGCTTCCCCATGGCATTTTTATTTTTTTATCTATCTATGATGAGCTGCTCTCTCACTTAGAACAGGAGTATCTATTTTCATCTGAGCAGCACTGAGGAGAGAGAGCATGTAGAGACAATGAGAATGGAAGTCAAAGGTTCGCTGTTTTACGCTGTCACTAGACCAGAGCGGACAGACGTCTCTGAATGAGCTCTTGCAAGCCTTGTATTATGACTGCCTATTTGAAGAGCAGGAAGAGCAGTGGTTCTGAAAACAGACCTTCCCAGAAATGTGCCTGCATTCAGAATAAAGCCTCTATAATTCAGGACAAAACAAATTCAAACCCAAGCCTATCAGTATTTTACTATATCCATGTCTTCTCCTGAAAAATCACTGTTTCCAACTGCTTTCTACAGTTAGGACTGGAAACCAGAAAACCCCTCTCTCCCACAAGGAACTGTTTAGGTAAAGAAGAAAACTACCTGTTTTCACATCTGAAAGGGGCTAAAACCCTAAACCATCCAAAAGTTCAACCTCATCTACAACCTAAGTTTCAAAACCAACAATCCACATTACTTTCACTTAAACCAGTAGTTTCCAGTTGCTTTAGTCTAGGGAATTCACTTCTTAACTCTTGCCTGCAGTTTGGAACTCTGTTTTAAATAATGGAGATGTCCCTTTTTCTCCTTCTCTTACTCTCTCTGTTTTTCACAGGCTGATCTATACTGCAGGCACACTGGATCAGCAGGCATTCTTTCCCCTCAAGTGACCCCAGCGAAGGACCACAGCTCAGTGGTATAGCACATGCGCTGAACGCAGGCTCAGTCCCCGAAGGCTCCAGCTGCAAGGACAATGTAGCAGCAGGTGATGGAAAGACATTTCCCCCAAATAACTGAGAGCTGCTGCTAGAAAAAGCAGACAATCCTGGGCTAGATGGACAAATAGCCTGAGGTTTCCTATGTTTCCATAAATTTTAGTTCAGGGGAGGGTGGTAAGAGATTGATGGGAAATTCGGGGAATGGTTGTAGCTCAGCAGTACGGCATCATCTGCCTTGCATGCAAAAGATCCCAAGTTCAATCCCCAGCATCTCCAGGTGGGGCTGGGAGTACCCCCTGTCTGAAACCCTGAAAGGCTGCTGCCGGTCAGTGTAGACTATACTAAGCTATATGGAGCAACGATTTGACTCACTGGAAGATGAGCCTGGTTAGAGTGTGGTGCTGATAACACGAGGTTGTAAGTTTGATCCCCCGTATGAGCCAGCTGCCTACTCCTGCATTGCAGGAGGTTGGACTAGATGATCCTCAGGGTCCCTATGCAGTACAAAGCTCCATCCTTAGCCTCTCAGAAGATGGCTATACCCGACATGGGAAGCTGCCATAATACAGTCAGCCCACTGGTGCATCTAGCTCAGTACTGTCAACAATGACTAGCAGTGGCACTCCAGGGTTTGGGGCAAGGCATCTTTCCCAGTCCTACCTGGAGGTGCTGGGGATTGAACCTGGGACCTTCTGCATGCAAGGCAGATGATATACCTTCCCCTATCTTTCTCCCATAAAATGTCATCCACCTGGGCAACCAAGGAAGTTTTAGTGCCATGGCCTGTATACCTGAAGGAGTGGCTCCACCCCCATCGTTCAGTCCAGACACTGAGATCCAGCGCCAAGGGCCTTCTGGCGGTTCCCTCATTGCAAGAAGTGAGGTTACAGGGAACCAGACAGAGGGCCTTCTCGGTAGTGGCACCCACCCTGTGGAACACCCTCCCATCAGATGTGAAGGAAATAAGCAGCTATCCTATCTTTAAAAGACATCTGAAGGCAGCCTTGTTCAGGGAAGTTTTTAATGTTTAATGCTGTACTGTTTTTAACATTTGATTGGGAGCCGCCCAGAGTGGCTGGGGAGACTCAGCCAGACGGGCGGGGTATAAATATTTTTTTTTTAAATGGCCAGGACTGATGCCAGACTAGAAGGAATCCAAGTAATCAGTTTCCTCCGAGCATGTCTGAAACTGGACTGCTGCCACCTTCTCAAGCCCCTTGCCCCAAAAGAATGATAGCATTTTTTAAACATCTCAGGGGGCAGAGAGGTTGCCTTAAGGAGGGGACACACTACTGCAACCCCAAGAACTCCCTCTTTGGTAGTCACAACCAGCAGTCTCAACCTCAATGACTTTAGGAAGCTAGAATATTTTTGTACATAAGTTGAAAAGCTTGTACAACATTATTTATAATTCAGACTAGAGACAGTCCATTAAAAGACCAGCAATTCTGTGTGTACCTCAACATCGGAAGGAGCTGCATTTAGTTGCAAGCAGAAGGCTAGAGGCTGCAACAAGCTATCTTGCCTTGGAAAAAAAAGACTTTGAACTATTCCTCAACTTGGATGATGCTGGAGGATGTTGAATTACCAAAGATATCGTGGCAATTTCATACAAAGGCAAGCAGAGAGCTGGAACAATGCTTCACTTTGTTCAGCATGCTGGCAGGGTGAGATCCCTAGTGGAACAGGGCTGCCCCGGAAAAAGATTAAATGCGTAAAATTCAGTCAGGTGGAAGCAGTGAAGCAACTAGGAAAAGAACCTTTAAAAGCTTTGGTCAGATGCACACCAGAGAAGACACCAGGGAGGTGTAAAGGAGGAAGGCAATTTTGAGATGGCAGGAATGCTGTCTAAGGCCAGCCCAGAATGGCATCCTAGAACTAGTTTATTCCAGTTTCTCAGAATCACTTGTAAGGATTATGATCACCAGCCCAGATCTTAAAGGCTTTGAAGGGGGGGGGGTTGACCGCACACACCCCTTAAGCAACATCAGGAATCCCATTTTTGGGATTAAAGTGTGAAAATGATCACTGGGAGTTTGCTGCTTTCCCTTCCCATGAGTTGGTAATCTTGAGCCAGGAGACTGGCAGAATCACTGCCCATGGCCTATAAAGCAAGGAATTAATCTGAGGTATTAATGTTGGATTGGGGCTATTGCAGAATTTATCCTGATGGAAAATGCATCATTCATTACGGACCGATATGGCCACCTGTTCCAAAATGCTGCGTGTCAGAATGATGGCAACAAAGAGGAAAATGTTGAGTTCCTTAAGCACCAGTTACCTACTCTGCCATAAGAACCAATGAGAGAGGAAGCTGCACCCTCGGAGGACACTGCCCTTCTCCTGACTGCCCTGTATGCTTGGAACTGCCTCCCCAAACACTTGTGTAATGCCTCCTCTTTACTTACTTTAAAATCCCTCCTCAAAATCCACCTTTTCTATGAAGCTGCTGGCACAACCCCTAATTCCCACGCCCCACTGTAATTGAGCCGAAACACGTGCAACCCAACCAATTGCAAATTGCATCTCTGTTTTACCACCCTGTTTTCTCTGCATCAGAATTTAGATTGTAAACTCCTTGTAGTAGGGGCCTATCCTCTTCTACTCTGTATTACATTATGCACCCTGGCGGCACTATAGCAACATCATACCTGTTCTCTCTCTCCCCCCACCCCCGCAAAACCAGGCTAATACCCATGCCATCCTTGTTGCCTTTTCAGAGAAACTGGACAGGGCAGAAAGAGAAATGGGAAAAGCAGAAAACTATTAAAATACAGAAGTTTGACTGGAACTTTAGAACAATCCTGCTGCCTACCTAGAAGAAAGGGCTGGTTTGAGGGCAGAGGGGACTTTCCATTGATCTGTTAGCCATGGTGAAGTCAGAGAATGACCCTGCCTTACCCTGGGAGAAGGTGTTATCTTGGAAGTGAAAGACTGTCACCTATAGAAGAAGCTAAATCCAAAGGAAGCTTTTGCAAAAGGCATGCAAGACAAGCTAACTTTATACAGCAACGTCAGAAAGAGAGAGAAAGTTAAAATACTCTGCCTGCAGAAACGGTCACAAAACTGTGGAAGCCTTGAGGGTGACACAAGGCTTCCATTTGTTCTCTTCGGCCGCAAGAGGAACTGCCCACCATAGAAGCAATTTCAGATAACAGCAGAAGCAATCTTTGCCCACTCCTCATGTCCGAGAACTGGTACCATGCAGTTCTAAGGCCAGTGTTGATTTATTCCATTCGTTCACAGAGAAGAATAGGCACATGGAATGAGTGCAACAAGGCAGCTTTGTTCAGTTTTCAACTCACCCATAAACCTTATCACCCCTCTCTGCTCTATCTCTTCAGCGTGTTGCCTGTGAGAGGTGCTGAATGGACAGCTCTTGAGGCAGAACAATGGCAAAAAAAGCAAAAGCAAAAAGCACAGGAAGACTTAGAATCACAGAATTTGCATAGCTGGAAGGGACCACAAGGGTCATCTAGTCCAACCCCCTGCAACGCAGAAATATTCTCTCCGACATGGGTCTTGAACCCAGGATCTTGAGATTGAGATTCTCATGCTCTACTGACTGAGCTAGCTTGAAGAAAACCAAGTCCATGGGTTGAAAACGACATGGAGCCTGGAAGGCAATTCAACCGCAGGCAGACCTTCAAAAGAACCAGTACCGGTACTTTAACAATGGATTATGTGACCAACGGAGAAATGTCACCCAATGAAACTGATGGGCAAGTAATCCAGGTCAAACAAAATGGAGGCACTTCCTTCACACACAAGCATAATCAGCTTATGGAATTCAGTTGATTATGCTTTTGTGTGAAGGAAGCAGAGATGCTGGTTCTCTTGAAGGAGGTGTCTTTTCTCTGTTAAGAGAGATGCAGAGATGCAGTTGTGGCCACTAGCTGAGAAGTCATGGAGGTGGTTGGATCTATCAATGGTTTGGAGGCATGAGATGAAATGGAATATCCATGCCACAGAGTACCAGCTGCTGAGTAACAAGAATGGGAGAAGTCTATTGCCTACAGCCCTTTGGTTGGGTTTTTGGGAGACATCTGATGGCCACTATGGGAAACAAGATGCTGCACTAGTTGGACCCAGCTTGGTCTGATCCAAGGGCTTTTGGGGTTGTGCCCAATGTAGTGCTAAATTAAAGTCACTTTGTGGCTGGCAAAATGTTCTGTGTCAGTGGGAAATTGTTGGATAAGCAAATGCATAAGGAGGTTGCTGGTACTTTGCTACACAACAGATTGCAAAATATGTTGTGCAATGACTTTCTGTTAGTGCAACTGTTGTGTTGGATTCCTCTGTTATGCAACATTAAATCTCTCCTACCCACTAGCTCAAAAATCATTGCACTAGCAGACAGAGAACGTTGGATACTGATTCTTAACAGCCAGGTAGAGAGTATAACCCTGAAAAGTTTCCTAAAAATAAAATGGTCCCAAGTTAAATGTCCAAACGTCTTCTTCCTTAGTGTCTAATCACACTCTCTAACCATTAACACATCCTGCTTCTCTTTCCCCAATGAAATTCTTCCTGCCATAATACTGGCTCTTGCAAAAATATTCTAAATTCTGCTACACCTTGCATAGGCTAGCCGCATGAATGCATTAAAATTGAGCAAGTTTATTATGAACTGGAAATCCTGCACTGAGTTTTAACCACACATAGAATTTTTAGGCATGCGATTCACAAGCCTTGGATTGCATTCAAATACCTGTCTTGACTGCCCTGCAGGAAACAAATCCTGGACTGGAGCAGCTAATAAGCCGCTTTCACTTCTCATTTGTTTCCTGTGAGCCCGGGCCTCTCTCCTGAGATTGACCTAGAAAGGTATCCGTTAGGGCCAATTGTGGTGATGGTTCAGCGACAAGGAACACATCACCTAAGGCTCATTAGGAAGTACAATGTGTGTTCAGTTGCCTGTTTGGGGAATACTTTGGAAGGCACACGTCAACCCACACAGCCATGGACACTAACAAGTTTAAGTAAGGCTGTCATGTAATCAAGCCACAAAAGCACTAAGTAATCACAGGCGCGGGGAGGGGAGGGGCTCCAAGATCCCACCCTTCAATTCACGTTTGCACTGATTGGTACAGACAATATAATTTGAACATGACAAAGAAAGCACAGGAGGAAGAGGAAAGCTCACAACAGAGTTGGAGATCTGCCTGCGTTCTGGGTGCAAAGGCTGACATGCTAGCAAGGGCAAGTGCTAACCAAGCCCAGACACGCATCCTGCACACCAGGTGAACAGCTGTAACTACCTGTGAGCCACCTGTCCTTCGGAAATGAGTTCAGGATTGTTCCACCCTTACTCAACAATTTTCAGATACCTCCCTTCCAGCATGCAATCCCTTTGCTCCTGGTGCTCAGGAATGCACGATCAAAAAGGCAGGAGGTGTCAAATGAAGACTTGGGAACATTGTAGGCAGTCTTATTCCGGGTCAGACTGTTTACCCATCTAGTGGAGGTGTTTTCTACCCTGATTGGCAGCAGGTTCCCAGGGTCAAAGGCAGCGAGACTTTCCTGTCACCTGCTGCCTGCCCTTTTAACTGGGGATACCGGGGAATGAACCCGGGACCTTATGCACACAAAGCAAGCCTCTGCCACTAAGCTACAGTCCCTCACCTACAAGCTTTTCTCTTCCACCCTCTTTGCAGGTGATCTGAATGGGTGCCTAACAACACTCCCTTCAGTGGCTCCTCGCTAAACAAAATCACAACCAAGAAGAGAGAAGGAGGGGGCAGCCTTCGAGCAAAGTATACACTAATCCATTCTGTCTACGTTCAAAAGTGAACAGCACAAGTCATTAAAAAGCTATCATACTTAATCTTGCATATAACAGGGCGCTTAAACGCTACAGAGTTGAATTTGCAAATAGCTTTTCTTGCTAACTTTAATAATGGAGTTTACAACTGAAAAGAAAGGAGGAGGGGGCAAGAAAGAGAGAGAAGACAAGAATTTAGATGAGAACAATATAAATCCAGATCAAAAATGAAAGGCCTCGACTCCCACTACTCTTATGTCAAATCATATTTGTCAAAACAAAATTAGTGCCAAGATCTTGTTTGGAATAGAAATTAGTATGCTGTTTCTATGAGACCTGGTTTACTTAATACTTTGTGCTTAGTCACAGAAGAATTCAGTCATTCATTCAACTCAGTCATACCTCTTGCAGGTCCTAAGGAGCTGCCAAAAGACAGGTCACAGGACATTAGGCAAAAGCAGTCGCTTCTGCTGTTGTTGGTGCCTGGATAGGGATTCAAATGTGCTCAGCAGCTTTGATTTACACTGCTTCCTCATTAAACTAGAAGTCCAGAAAGGCAGGACCTCACTGTTAAGAGTTTAACAACAGCTATGAAGCTCAGGTGTCAAATTTTGGTACTAGGGTTGTGTTCTTGGGCCTCAGCCAGCATAGCCAATGGTTGGGGATGATGGGACTTGTAATTCAGCAACATCTGGAGGCACCATGCTGGCTACTCCTGGTTCAGACTATTTAGTTAGCAAGAGCCAGTGGTCCAAATTCTGTAACTCCTCAAGGTCCAACAAATATTTATAGGGCAGCATCTTGGGAAATGCTTTTAGAAGGCAGGGAAAAGGCAACTGTTTCAGCAGAGTTGTTTACAAGTGCTCAGGTGCAGGGCCAGGAGCCAGGAAATGCTGAATTCTAATATTGACATATGCTTCACTTTAATTTTAGATTTACTTCAACGCCTGCATTGATTTACTTACAGACTCTAGGCCAGTTGTTCAGTATTTAGGGGAAGGGCTACAGCACATGTGCTTTGCATGCAGAAAACTACAGCTCCAGTCCTTTACCTCCTCATTTATTTATGTCATACTAGGATATTTATATATCATCACCTTTCCATTCCGCAACACGGCTTCCAGAGTTCCAGTGTGGTGTGATTAGAGTGTTTCGACGGCAAACTCTCCACCCAAGCATGAAACTCACTGGGTGACTATGGGCCAGTCTCTCTCTCTCAGTCTAGCCTACGTACAGAATTGCAAAGTTGGAAGAGACCCCCCCCAAGGGTCATCTGGTCCAGCCCCCTACAATGCAGGAATCACTGACAAATGACCATTCAACCTCTAATCAAGAACCTCAAATGAAGGAAAGCCCACCACCATTCCACTGTTGGACAGCTCTTACCACCTGAAAGTTCTTCCTAATATTTAGTCAGAATCTCATTTCTTGCTATTTGAATCCACTGGTTTGGGGCCCACCCTGTGGAGCAGCAGAGAACAAACTTGCTCCATCATCCTTTGCTCAGCCCTTCAGATAACTTCAAATATCAGATGGTTATTTTATCTCTTCTCAGTTTTCGCTTCTTCAGGCTAAATATACCAAAGTTCCTCAACTTTTCCTCATAAGGCTTAGTTTCCAGACCCTTTATCACATTGGTCACCCTTCTCTGCACTTGTTCCAGCTTGTCAATATCCTTCTTAAATTGTGGTGTCCAGAACTGGACACCATCCTCCAGGTGTGGTCTGATCAAGGCAGAATAGAGTGGTATCATTACTTCCCTTGATCTGGACACCAATGTTCCACTGATGGAACCTAGAATTGTATTAGCTTTCTTTGCTGCTGCATCACACTTTTGACTCATAAGCAGCATGATAAGCTTGTGTTCCCCATCTTATATTTTTGTATCTGATTATTCCTGGCTCAAGTGTAGAACCTTACACTTTATCTCTACTGAAATTCATTGTGTAAGTTTTGGCCTAGTTCTCCAAACTGTTAAGGTCATCTTGAAACCTTATTCTATCTTCTGAAGTATTAAGCTCCCCCTCCAAGTATGGTGTCATTCGCAATTTGGATGAGCATCCCCTCTATTCCTTCATCGAAGGCATGTATAAAGATGTTGAACAACACCAGGCCCAAAACAGAACCCTGTAGAACCTCAATTGTCACTTTTCCCCAGGATGGAAAAGAACCATTAATGAGAACTCTTTGGGTTTGGTCAGTCAACCAGCTACAAATCCATGTAACAATAACATCATATAGCTTCTCTGCAAGACTATCCTGAGGGATTTGGTCAAAGGCCTTACTGAAATCAAGATATATCCACAGCATTCCCCTGATCCACCAAGCTTATAACTCTATCAAAGAAGAAGAAGAAGAAGAAGAAGAAGAAGAAGAAGAAGAAGAAGAAGAAGAAGAAAGATTAGTCTGGCATGAACTTGCTTTTGAGAAACCCATGAAGGCTCTTAGTAATCACATCATCCTTTTCTAAGTGCTCACAGACCAACTTTTCAATTATCTGTTCTAGGACCTTTCCTGGTATTGGCATTAAGCTGGCTGGTTGGCAGTTGTCTGCGTCCTCCCACCCACCCCTTTGAAGATTGGGACATTTGCTTGCCTCCAGTCCACAGGTCCATCACCAAGATTTCTCAACGAGACAGAGACTTTGAAACTAGGCCTGAAAGACCCTTTAGTACTGTTGGATGCAGTTCATCAGACCCTGGAGATCTGAATTCATTTAAAGTAGCTAGGTAATGTAGCAGGGATGTTGTGAGGATAAAGTAGGGGAACCATATATGCCACCCTGGGCTCCTGTAGGAGCGGGTGGATAAAAATGCAATAAATAAGGAAAGAACGGTGCCAAAAAACGAGGAAGAACAATGTTTAATCTGCTTTTTCTGGTTTTGGCCAGTTTGGGATGAAAGAAACTTCTTTGTGAGAATGCCAGGGGAATCCAAAGAATTTGCTCCTTACGAAAAGGGTTGTGGCTGACTTGTTCTCCAATCCTCTATCCAGAAAACATCCAGAAATAGTGAACAATTCTACAGGAACTTTTCTTTTCTTTTTTGGTAGACAGGACCAAGCTTGCTTTTCATCTCTTTTAGACCACAGACCAGAAGTTACTAGCCAAAGTATGTCTGGGCATATGGTGAAGTAGCTTATACCGACTTTTTTACAAAGTTGCAATATTGCCAATTAAATTCAGTGACCTGGTGGAGAAGCAGCAAAGGCATGCCTGGAGTACTTAGCCCCTGACACACTGCAAACTTTCAAAGTCATAGCTTGTCCTTTTTCAACCCTTTTTCTTTTATAAAGAAAGCCAGATATTTGCTTTTCTTGAAAGCTGAGGTTCTGCTGGTTTTAGCACCAAAGGGTGGGGGGAAAGGCAAGGGGAGGAAATGCAGAATTGTTGAAAAGAAAAATACTGTACCCTGGAAATGGGCAGTGATTTTCCTCTCACCAGAGCTATTCAATGAGTTTGAATCCCCATCTCCCAAAAGCTAAGCAATTCTGATGTAAATGCAGGTTCTCTCCCCATTCCCAAACACATGTACAAAAAAAGAAAAAGGAAAGGAAAAAAAGAAATTGTTTAGGACAGAAACTCCGTAATTGTCCCCTTGCATCTTACAATTGCAGCATTACATGAACCGACTTCTACCAAACGTTAGTGGTAAATGACAAATGTTCTGGATACCAAAAGGAATTTGCAATCCCCGCCACAGTAGGAGATATTTCATTTTAGCTCTGTTTCTTTTCTATGGCGGTATTGTCTGTGAAATAAAAAAGAAAAAGAAAGAAAGAGAAAATAGAACAAGAATGTAGCTTTTGTTAGCTAGCAAGAATGCAAAGTGAACCAAATGGCCAATGCAGTAGCATCATAAAGGGAAAGAGAAAAGAAAAAACAATTTCTAGGTATAATGATTTCATTTATGATCCTCTTACACACACACACACACACACACACACACAGTTCAGATACAACACCAAACCATTGTTGGGTTCTAAATTAAGAAATCCTGTGCTTGTACTCTCCCTCCTTTGATGCCCTGCAATTCATTACACATTTCCTCTTCAATGCAGACTATAGTCTGTTGTGTTAGCCAAACCAATAAAGTATGGTTTGCACTTGTCCTCCAAACCAGACATCAACACACAACTACATTGTGTACACACAAACTACACTGACATACAAGCAAAAAATAGATTCACATAACACTGCAGCGTAGTTTGGCATTAAATGTGAACTGGCTGACAGTTCCCATATGCTGAGGACTGGTAAAAGACATTTAGGGGGTGATTTCTCCCATATGAGTTTCCTAAATCAGAGCCCTATGGGGCTGCATGAGTGCCTTCCATATTTGTAGAGAGGTTCTCATTTGCAAGCAGCAGGCCCCTTTTTGTAGCGACACAATTATAGTCCTACCAACTCCAGAATTCAGCAACCTCCACAGTCCTCACAGCATAAAATATTCCACAGATAAAGCCTATGGAGTTATTCAGCGGTGGTTGTTCATTTCTGGGACTGGCAGGGCCACCATGTATGGAAGAAGAAGAAGAAGAAGAAGAAGAAGAAGAAGAAGAAGAAGAAGAAGAAGAAGAAGAAGAAGAGCTAGTAGACTCAGTCAGAAAGAAAATTCACAGTTTCAATGAAATGCCAATTTCTGGGAAAGGCAGGGCACTTAATCTACCGTGAAGCCAGTTTTAAGAGGACAACTAGAGAACTTAAGAGTAATTAAGAACTGTGCATTATTTGTACACAGCTTTAGTCAGGCAATATTTCCAGAGCTGCTTCCAGAAACTATCATCAATGAGCATAATGAAATTATATAATAGTACATTTTGTACTAAATGTCTCAAATGATTAGTACACTGAGGTATGCTGCACCAGAGAATGAAATGATTGCCTGATAATCTTATGCATATCAATTCAAATAGTAAGACTCATTAATTTCAACAGAGCTAACTCTCAGGAATGTTATTTTATTATTGCAGGATGCATTGTGGGTCTTTGGGGAATCAACTCCAGATATATGTGCACCCATCTATAAATACAGTAACTAAATTTGACCTGTAAAGCAATCAGTAATTTGTTAAAGAACAGAAAGCAGTGAGTAGTAATAAACAGACAGTTCTCCCACTGGAGGAATGTAACAAGTGGTGTCCCCCAGGGATCTGTGTTGGGACTGTTTTTTGTTTTTAACTAGTTCATAAATAATCTCGAGTTAGGGGTGAGAAGTGAGGTAGCCAAGTTTGCTGATGACACCAAATTGTTCAGGGTGGCGAAACGAATAGGGGCTGTGAGGGGTTTCAAAAGGAGCCTCTGCAAACTGGGTGAGTTAAAAGGCAAGTGTAGTTCAATGTAAGCAACTGTAAAGTAATGCACACTGCAATACCATAGCTACGTGGGCGCCAGCTGGGCTTTTTGCCCCAGGTGAAGCTTCCAGAGGGGCACCATTGAGGCTCCCAACCTGTATGGGAGTACACAAATGTGTGTGGTGTGTGTGCGTGCCAAACAGGGGCTTTGACCTGGGTGAAATAAAGCCTAGTTTCACCCCTGCACACTGAGGCCAAAAAAATTTCCTAACTTCACATATACATGAGTCTGAGCAAACACTGACTCACCAGAAAAGAAATATTTGGGATCATGGTGGAAAGGACAATGAAAAGGCCAACTCAGTGTGCAGGAGCTATGAAAATGGCAAATTCTGCGTTAGAGATCATTAGCACAGTGATTTCAAAAACAAAACTGCCAAAATTATACACATCAGTGGCGCAACCAGACATGGCAAACTGTTGACCCAGCACCTCAAAAAAGAGTATCGAGAAGCTGGAAAAGATGCAGAAAATAGTGGCCAAAATAATCAAGGAATCTGAAATTTTGTGAATGAACGTGCTCAGAAAAAGGGGTTTTTCGGTTCAGGGAAAAGGTATGCAATGTGGGGGAAATGGCTAGTGAGATTTTTTTCTTCCTCTCAAATAATACATAATATAAGAACCTGAGGTCATCCAATGAACCTAAATATCGATAAATTCAGGGCAGACAAAAGGAAGTAGCTTCTTCACACAACTGTGGAATCTGGAGAATAAGGCAATGGCAACTAGCCCCAATGGCTGTATACTACAAGCAATATGTCCCTTAACGTCACAATCGCTAAAGATCGGGGGGGGGGGGGAGAGCTGCTGCACTCATGTGCTGTTTGTGGGCTTCCTACAGGCCTCTGTGAGAGCAGGATGCTGAACTAGCTGGGCCTTTGGCCTGATCCAGAACCGGAGGCTTAATGTCCTAATCTTAAATTCTGGCTTTAGCAGTTGCCATGCAAAGCATTGCCCTATTAAAATCATGGAAGCATACTTATATGAGTTGCTAAATTTATGAGTTCTGGCTGCACACTCAGCAAAAACTGAAGCCATTCACAATAGCTTTAACATATTTTAAAACTGCCTTTAAGGGGGTGAGGTCAGCTTTCAACTTTCAAAAATATCATTTGAAAATTACCTCTTGGGAAAGCCCTCTCTTTCATTACTTGCACTAGATGTGGAGCCATATGCCACAGCCATAAGGAAGGAAGTTTCTTAAAGTGAAGGTAAGAGCAATTTTGAAATTATTAGAGTCTTTGCTTTTATACTTTATGAGCCATGAGATTAAAAACAGATATCACGCCCAAACAGTTCTCTCTCTCTCTGGTTATAAACGAAATTGCAAGGAATATGAAATTTTGCAAATGAATATATGTTCAGAAAAAGAAAACCCTTATGTCTATAGTTGATCGGATCCGCAGAAAGGAGTAGCCATTAAACATACTACTGCTTTTCATCTCATGTCTTAAACTTTTTCAACAGTGTTTGCAACTGTACAGCGCTGAACTCACACCAACCCTCAGTACATAAAAACTGGGTATCAGATTGATGGTGTTTACCCATCCAATTTGGTTGACTGAAGTTTTGTAACATGATATGATTATTATGCATATAATCCTGATTTGCTACAAGGCAGACACCTGATTGGGTGTACAGAACCATCTGATTTGCAGAAGTCATGCCAAAAGCAAGGGTGAGAGACGGGGGGGGGGGGGAGGGCATTTGAGGAAAAACTGTATAATTAGACTACCAGTGTTATAAATAATTCAGCTACCAGAAAAATGCTAAAGGACATTGGAAAGGGAAGAAATATATGACAGAGCTTCATAAAATTATGAATGATGTGCAGATAGAGATTTTTTCCCTAGGTTATAACTCAGGGCTGTCCAACAGAACCGATCGGCAGTATGGTCAGTATAGACAAAACATACTACTTTACACAACCAGCACATTCACATGTGACAGCAAGCCATAAACCATGCCTTACCATGAAAAAGATTTGCTCTCATTTTCTTCCCCCCTTCATTGTTGGAAGCAATGAACCACAAGCGTTGGCTTAGCCTAACATGTGAACCAGCCCTTGGTGTTTGGTTCTTTCCAGATAAACCATGATCAGTAAGCCAAGAACAAAGCTTGGCTTGACCATCATGGTTTGTTTTGAGAAGAAACAAACAACAAGCTATATGTGTATGTTCATTTTGATCACCTGCTGCTGCCTCAACCTTTCTTCTGCTCTAGGACATATATTCTGAATCATAATGAAAGAGTCACTTCCCTCCTACTTCTTGGATAAAGTCACCGTATTGGATTTGGGATTGAAAAAAGCCAACATTGCACGACAGGGTTCGATAGTTTACTGCCAGATTTACTATAGCTGTTAAGATGCTGCAGTGACTCACACTGAGCAATGCAGACAAAATTGTGATTCACAAAGGCTTCAGATGTCAAGCACACACAAGCGTGCCTTTGACGCATACAGTTACCTATGTTTGCATGTACACCTTGTACTTCCCTCTAGCAGTATCAGGACTCAGAGAGAGCTACGGCCAAAGGATGATGAGTCATCCTACCTGGTCACATGAAATCTGGTGCAAAATTCAATATTTTGAAAATCTCAGGTGTCTAGTCTAGCTGCAGATGCTGGTGACTGAACCTACAAAACAGATGTGCTATGTGCAAAGCAGATGCTCTGTCACTGAACAGCAACCACTTCCTGATAGGGCTGGGCAATGTCAGTTTTTCAACATCACAATGAATCACCAGCCCAACATTGCAATATAGTGATATATTGCGATGTTGAAAAGTGGAGGGAGGAACAAGCCACGTTGGCCCCAAATCTTGTTCCTCCCTCCGCGCAGAGAGAGTCACGCACAGGCAAGCGCCCCCCCACCACAATATATCACCAGATGAAGGCCCCACCGCACTCTGGTTCCCAAACCAGTCCTGGGCAATGTACAGATACATCGCCCAGGCCTAGTTCCTGAAATGCAAGATGCCCTCTTCCAGATGCAGAGAAGGAGTCTTACAGCACATTTAAAACTAATACTTATTATAACAAAATTCTGTCATTCCCAGTAGCCCCAAATGCTTGTCTCAAGCTCCTCTTCCCCCTTATTCCGTTCTCCCCCCCCATGCTTCCCTGTACAGTGGTACCTCGGTTTACGAACTTAATCCGTTCTGGAAATCCGTTCTTAAACCAAAACCATTCTTAAACCGAGGAGCGCTTTCCCTAATAAGGCCTCCTGCTGCCGGTGCCCTTCCACTGTTCGGATTCCGTTCTTAGACCAAGGTAAAGTTCTCAAACCAAGACACTATTTCCAGTTTTGCGGAGTTTGTAAACCGAATCGTTCTTAAACCAAGGTACCACTGTACTTCAAACTCCAAGAACAGCCAAACAACAGAGCCAGACCATCACATGAAAATTATCCAGGTAAGACGTCTCAAGTCCTATCACGATAAAAGAAGACCTCTTGGATAAACCCCCTATACTAATACTAATACTTACGGCAGCAGGAGAAGCATTCCTGGTATTGCGCACAGCTATGGAATTCTCATCCCTGCAGAAATGTGGACTAGTAGGACATGTTCCATATTTTAGTCACATTTTAATTAACTCTTTATATATGGGATATTGTAGAATACAGTTAAATAACTGATGAAGAGAGAAAAAAGTATATCCCCCAATTTAATTTCTTTTTTTAAAAAGTTATCAAAGATTTTAAAGATAAAGCTATACACAAGTAGTCAGTATAGACTCCATAAATAATCTGGGGGTCTCAGAAATCTCTGCTGTCTTAGGGAACAATCCAAACTCAATATCCAATTGGATGAGCAGAGTTTGGAATAGGCTACAGATCAGCTAGGGCCAACTGAAGTCCCTCATCCCAGCTCAGCTGGAGATATGCTAGCGTAGATCCCCCATCAAGGCCCAGTTGGACAAGCTGAGGCCAAAGAAACTCTCAGAAAAGTGGTGTGCTGAGATAGACATACTTCGATTCCAAAACTAGTTCAGTCTAGCAACCTAGCAGAAGTTACACTAGCAAAAAGGGTTGTATAAGTCAAACTCTAATTTAAAGGCTTTTCTATCCTCCACCAGTCTCAGGACAGCTCTGCTCTTGAATGGAGTTTGGAACGGGGGTAAATTACAACAGCATAATTTACCCTGGTGCAAATTACGCTGACTTCCAATAGTTTGGGTTGTTCTATCGGTCATTCATATTTCCCCTCTCCCCCCAAAAAAATCTGATGGGTGAGAACAATAACATCAGTCCTGAGAGGGTTAAACCCTCCTGATCTTAAATGCTGCATCAATACAAAGCAGCCATTGTATGATAAGTGAGAAATTTCAATATATTTAAACGCCTCAGCATCACTCTCCTGCCTGATATATTGGGCTATGCAGTTGTGCATTTATATATTTTTTTACAATTCTACTGGCATCTGACCTCAATATCCTTTTAATTTAATCCTGATATTTTGAAAACGTGTTCTGTTGTGGCTGGGGGGCTTAAGAAAACAGGGCAACTGACCCCCCTACTGTAGGAAAATATGCTAGTTAAGAGAAATTTTTATATAAGGAAGAAACACGGGGTGTCTCACATTTTCTTTTACATAATATTCTTGCATGAAGTGTTTTGAAATAGGGAGAAATTCAATTTCTACCTTTGATAAATACATTTCTTATTGTCAATTGAAGGTATTGTGCATGGATAACTGAAAGCTATTTTTGAGTTGGCACATATATTTAAGATCCGTGTGATTTAATAAAGATTTAACAGGATGAAGTCTGTTTTCCAGGTAGAGTGTTTTACATATTTATGTGGTATTTGGAGATAGCTATGAACTTCAGTAGTTGGAGAACTAAAGTACTAAACAGCCGGTCATGCCTTTTTACAGGATACGCCATTTCCCCATCTCAGTTTTCCATTTTTAAATTTATTTCTTTTTATGCTTGCCAACAGACAACATTAAGTGTCTGAGTCAGCAGAACTTTGAAGAAGCTGGTCTGAGACTTTGCTTTTTTTAAAAAAAGAAAAGAAATGCTCCATTTCTCATTTCGCCAGGAGAAAAACATCCTTAAAGAACAGCATTAACAAGATCTGTCCAACAGCTGATTATAAGCCATCTCAATCTGTTTCATCTTGTCAACAACAGCTCATCCCTCTGAATTCACAGGCAGAACTAATTAATCACTGTTCCACCTGTACTGTACAATGAGACCCAGCCTACACACTGCACAACTGCTGTCAGATTTACGACAAATTGTAGACAAGTGCCATGATCAATGCTGGTTTTTGGATTTGCACAGGCATCAATGTTACTCAAAGCCGTCTCCTGGAGACTGACACATCTTTACTGTGTGTACTGTACTATTTCTTTTCGCCAGCAGGCGAAACAATTCAGTTCAAAGAAAACCAAGCCAGGCTCCTATCTCAGTGGTACTGTGTATGCTTCATACTCAGAAGGTCAGAAGTTTGATCTGCAGCATCTCCAGGAAGGACTCGTCTGAAACTCTGAGATCAGGGTATGTTGGCAGTACTGAGCATTTGTCTCACTTAGCATAAGGTGGGCTTTATTCTGGAAGGTTTTAGGGTCTGCTGAAAATATGATGCCTGTGTTTCAGTTTTACAAATTGTGTTTTTATTGTTGTATCTTTAATATATTGTATTTTAACACTGTGATTTTCAGTGACTGAAGGCTGCCCCGAGTATCGTTTTAAGCACTAGAAGAGTGGGACAGAAAAAAATAAAAATAAAGACAGCTTCCTATGCTCCTAAGCCAAGAAAAGAAGAAGAAAGTAGCTGGCGTCACTGGCATGAGACACCTCAAGTCAGGATGCAGCCCACCCGCTGACCAGTGCCTCTAAGTACACATTTCTTCTCCTTCTCCTTCTCCTTCCCCTTCCCCTTCTCCTACAAAGGTGTTTCATTTTCTGGTTTTTTTTAAGTGAATGGTTTCTACTCATTTTAAGGTCATATTCACATCATGGTCTCTCTCCCCCTGCCCCAAATTCTATGAACTGTAGTTTGTTAAGCTTCTCCTGACAAACTACAGTTCCCAGAATTCTTTGAGGGAAGTCACGACTGTTAAAGCGGCACAGGAGTGCATTAAATGTATAGTGTGGATGGGACCTAATAGCAGGGACAGTCAAGGGTGTCTTTGTGGGTTGTAGCCAATGCTAGCCCTACTCAGAGGAGACTTAGTTGAATACAACCCTGAGAGTGCTATTGTGTTGAAGAAAGAACCACAGCAAAAACAGCTCTGGGGAATTGTGACGAGGCAGATTTTGTGCAGATCCAAATGTGCCAATTGAAAGAGAACACCACAAATATGTTATTGGCCAGAGGCCCTCTAGGCTGCTTTATTTTAACGCCTGAAATTAATTGCAAGCTGGTTAAAGGTAACACGATTTGCCTTCTTTGTCATGCGCCTCCCCAAGGAACTGCATAATTCCACACGAGGCCCGTCAAAACGAGCACCCGCATCCCATCTAAAACAATTATCCACAGACTTCAAGCGCCTTAGCTAGTTGCTAATGAGCAGAAGCAGATAATTCCTCTTGGATCCAAGAAGAGAGGAGAGTACTATCTGCATCAGAAAGAAAGAAAGAAAGAAAGAAAGAAAGAAAGAAAGAAAGAAAGAAAGAAAGAAAGGTGCATCCTTCAACTCTGCATGCATTTAAAAGAGCAGCAAGAAATGTGTTGTGATAAGGGAAATGAAACAGCTGCAGCTCCCAACAATATTTCCCCGCAGTGAAAAGTATTCAGAAGGTTTTGGCCAGAGCAATAGCTTGGTGGCACAACCTGCAACTTTCCCCACGAGGCTTCAAAGACTGGGAACAGAACAGAAGGCAATCCAGCTGAGCTGGTAAGAGGTTAAACTCAAATATGGCACCATCAATGATGCCGTGTCCTATACAGGATTGGCGGACCACTTTACACTGACATTAAAAAGGTGAGGATTAATTGTGTTGAAACAAAAGCTACATGGATGGTTGCCTCATTTGCCCCAGGATCTTCTGGGCATTGGAAAGCTGCCAATGTTCCTAGTATGTGAATGAGAACTGGGGTAAAAACAGGTGCTGCTGCTGATACCTTGCAAGATAATACACTTTTTCTAAGTCAGACATTTATATTCATGGTATGAAACTTGTTTGAAGCAATAAGTTTTTGGGAACATAAGTATTATCCTGGAATCCAAGGTCTAAAGGGACCAGCAAATGGGCTGGTGCCCAAAAACGCCTTAATTGTCACAGTGAATGAGGCACACAGCAAAATCTTATGTTTACTCAAGTCCCACACTTAAGTCAACACTGGTACTTGCTTCTAGGTAAGTCTTCAAAGGACTGCAACCTTAGAGAAGGAAAGACTCCCAGTAGATCTCAGATTAAATTTTCTGACTGAACACAAGATTCCTTAACCCAATTTTCTTGAAAAATATCCCAGGAAGAAGACTGAAATGTTTGAGGGCATCTTGTTCCACCACTTTCAGAAGTAACAAGTTGCTTTTAGAATTTACATTTGCTCTACCTTCTCAAAAGTCAAGCAGACTGCTCCCATCCTGGAAAACAAGGTGGACAGCCGTATCTTCTTTCTGATAGCAGACACACAGTTAAAAACATAACACATTGTCCTTTAGTTTTATTTTTTAAGGCTAAACACTGTCATTTCTTTCAGCTTTTCTGACTTTTTTGGAGAGTGAGATAATATGCAAGTGGGCGTGCTCTCCAATGCAACGAAAAACCCCCACACCAAACACCAAAAATCCAAGTATGACACTTGTTGGACTCATTTTGCTACAGTGGTGCCTCGCAAGACGAAATTAATTTGTTCCACGAGTCTTTTCGTCTTGCGATGTTTTTCGTCTTGCGAAGCACGGTCCGTCGCAACTGCGCCTCTTCAAGTGGCTTTAGGAAAAAAGCAAACAAACTCGCAAGACGAAAACGTCTTGCGAAGCAAGCCCATAGGGAAAATCATCTTGCAAAGCGACGCAAAAACCAAAAAACCCTTTCGTCTTGCGCGTTTTTCGTTTTGCGAGGCATTCGTCTTGCGGGGCACCACTGTACTTCCTTATGCTCAGATACACTAATGAGATAGAAACATGCCACAGTAACACTATTTAAACTTATAACCTCTCCATTTGCTAATCTAGTCCTACCTCAAATTAAATTCAACTCCCTTCCCAGTAGATATAGCACATACTATGTAAGGTAAAGGTAAAGGGACCGCTGATCATTAGGTCCAGTCGTGACCGACTCTGGGGTTGCGGCGCTCATCTCGCTTTATTGGCCAAGGGAGCCGGCGTACAGCTTCCGGGTCATGTGGCCAGCATGACTAAGCCACTCCTGGCGAACCAGAGCAGCTCACAGAAATGCCGTTTACCTTCCCGCCGGAGCAGTACCTATTTATCTACTTGCACTTTGACATGCTTTCGAACTGCTAGGTTGGCAGTTAATAATATTAATATTATGTATATTAATACATAATACTATGTACTAAACCTATTAATGAATTACTGAAAAAAGTTTAAACATACACTTTCTTTTTTGCTTTTCTTTTTCTACTAGCAACTCACGACACAGCTGAAAATGGTTTTGTCAAGCCTTTTCGGCTTTGAGGTTGAACAGAAAAGATTTCCTAACTCAAAAGACAGCACTCTGAAAGAGTTGCAAGGCTCTTCGATGCACCTACTATAACTCTACAATACATGAAACTACCCTTGAAATTGGCAACCAACCAGATATGAAAGCTAACGTGCCGTGGGATGGGGGGATGGGGTGAGGAAGAAACTGTATTCAAGGTAATGATCAGGAACTAAAGCTATTACCTGGGGAAAGTACAGGAAAGATGCGTAAGAAACGAGATGTCAATCGGAGATCACAGAGAGGTTAGCAGAGAACTGGCATATTAATACAAATCCTGTTGGGTTTTTTTTAGTGAGTGGGGAGTTGAATTAAGCTGAAGGAAACATTTAGTTGCTTGGTGCCTCACCAACTACGAGGAAAAGAAAAGCTAAGCCCTCACATTGGAAGCTAACATAACATGATTAAGTCTGATGCCTCCTAATCAGGGCTGTATAGCAGAGAATTAAAAGTCAAAGGAAATGGGCTACTCTGGCAGGTAGATATAAATTACGCAAGAAGAAACTCATTGCGGCTTACCTTTAATTTTGCTGCTATACATAGCCCCTTAAAATGATTTAAAACTCACTGTCTTTCCTAAGTAGACAAGGGAAGGAACATTATATGCAGAATTTAAAATTAAAAAGGGAACAGAGCTGCAGGCAGAGAGATGTCTTGCACAGAGGAAGTTCTAACAATCAGAAACAAGGACTCAGTGCGCTTTGCTGTGCTTGCACAGGTGCCCACATTCATTACCAGATGGATGGTGAGGGAAGAATACTCCCGTAAAAGAATACGGACTTGTTGTAATGCAGCCTCCTACAATGAGAAACGTTTTCAAACAGCTTCAACAAAACAGGGTGTTTTGACAGAATAATAATGTAATCTAGGGAAAGTTGCTAACACTCTTTCTTTCAGCCTCCATTCTAACATAACACAGGAACAATAGTGTGCTATCCTGCAGGGTTGCAAGGACAAATGAGACGCTAAAGCAGTCTGCTCTGGGGAATAGTAAGAATAATAATAAAAACAAAACACTGCGGAATCCTACTGATATCTACAAATAAGTCTGAATGGCTTTTGCTCGCATCATCTCCAAGCAGAGGAAAACAAGCCCCTCCCTCACATCAAGGTACAGGGCTTACTCAAAATTTATTCTGCGATCAACACACTTTTGTGCTTGCCATGTTCTATCATGTTCCCAGCTAAGGACTTTAGGGCTCAAAAGCTGGAACCACAGGACCAAGAAGCTGGGAACAAGTATAAGTAAGCTGTAACAGTAAAATACCAGAAGTCCCCTCCATAGTAACTTGGAGCAGGGCTTTCAGAGTGGCTACCTTTGGTTTGTAGAACAGCATCCCTGTTGAGATATGGCAGATGCTCTCTAACTCTACTTTCTGGAAACAGCAGAATACATTTTTTTGCTTCAACAAGCTTTTTCCAGCTGGATGATACTTTCATTAGTTGTGGGGTTATGGGTACCGTTTTTAAAACAGTTTTAATTGCTTTGTGGTATGTTTGTGAATCACCCTGAGATGCACATAAAAGGATATTAATAAATACTAGTACTAATAATCCTGGACTGTGCACTGAGGCCTCATAGCAACCTTTTCAGGCACCAACTGATATAGTGGCATTTATTACCAACCCCGAAAATTGGCAGGCAATATTAAGCCTCTGTTTTGGATGTCCTAAGATAAAAACTAGAAGTCTGGTCTTCTTCCTTATGACCAGGGTATTCCATTGTGCTTGCTGTACTGCAGGCTGCGGGCCCCAACTCAAGCCACTGCCGGCACATAACAAGCCAGAGTTTCTGGTTTGTGGTGGTTTACTGTGCACAAGTGCCTTTCACTCCTGAATCACTCTTAAAATGCTTGGCAAAAATATGTTGGGGTTCAAAACTCCACTCAGCCATGAAACGCTCTAGATGGCCTTGGGCTGGCCACTCTCAGTCCACTCTCCCTCCCAGGGTGGTTGTGAAGATGAAATGGAAAAGGGGAGAACCATGCACACATTTTGATCTCCTTGGAGCAAATGTAGGATATAAATGTAACAAGGTTTTTTTTAATAAAAAAATGAATAGAACTGGGGAGGGGAGAGGGTCCCAAGTTCAGAGGAGTGCCAACATTCATCAATAGAATGTGCACAGAAAGACACAGTACAGGATTCTTGTTAAAGGCTACTGAATTATATAACACAGAACATCTAAGTTCAGCATTCAGCATGACCTTCCATTCCCTGAATTAGATGGGTACAGATGCTTTATAAATGCACAGGCTCTTAGGAGAAGTGAGGAAAAGACTGTGGTCTGCTAATGATCAGATTCAAAGAAACAGAGAAGCAACTTGCGTCCTCACTCTAGTCTAGAACGCGAAAGTGATGCCTGTAGATAACTTTTGGCCAGTTAATGATGTGTCCTGTTTGTCCTTGGCCGAGGCGCGGGGAATGAAAAACGATAGAGGATAAATGTCAGCTCAGATGGGAATCAACTGAGAAATATCCAGCTACTTTGGTGCCTCGATAGAGGAAAACAGGTTTGCTGTGACTGATCACAGAGCAATAACAACAACCCACAAAAAGGCCACAACAAAAAAGTGTGCTGGTTAAAACTAATATTCAGCCAGGCAGCTGTCACTTCAAAAGAAAAAGAATAGTAGGTCATTGCATTCTAGGATATGGTAATAAAAAACACACAACTTTGCTAGAACTGCAGAAGGCAGGGTGGGAGAAGAGATAAACTACATTTTCTCCTGCAAAATGTGCAAAGCAATTCCGAGTAATGCGGCACATGACAGCTAGCTGGGATGGATTTGGAATGCAAATTTAGAGCAACTCTGAAATCGATCATAGAAAAGGACCCCTTTGAGGTTTTGAAATTGTATGAGCCTAAGAAATGAGGCATGGACTCAGAGTCCCCCAACCGTCCTTTCACTCATACAGGGACTTCTTTCATCTGCAATGGTGCCCGTTAATACTTTCATCCAATTACCTTGTCCTGCATTCAACACAAACATACCAGCTCCCATTGCTTTAAATTAATTTGAGCTTGTTTTCCTATAGTCTTTAACCAATGACTTGAAAACAAAAAATTACCCACAGCAGTATGAGATGGCATGGGAAAATGGGTGGTTCAGTGGTAGGCTGGTTGGCTCAAGGGACTGCTAATGAGACGCGCGGCCTCCTATCTAGGTCACCCTTGCATTCGTCTCTCCAATGGCATGGCAGAACTACGCTTGGACAAGCACTGCGTAATGGAACAACAGCACAAGAGGCTTTCGTTCTGATTCATAAAACCAGCCTTTTGTCAAGGTTTGGAGCATGTAAACAAGGTTTTACTCTCCCAGTCATCTACAGAACCACAAGGAAGATGCTAAAAATGAGCGTGAAGATTAGAAAGAAGTCAACCGGCAAGAGGCATAAAATGGAATTTCACGAACTGAAAGGAAACCCAATACATTTTGAGCTCTAACAGACCTGCACAACTTGAGATTCATCAAGTCAAATGCAGCCCCAAAAGCCATAGACTGAGTCCTTCCAGATGTCTTTGAAACTCTGTGTTTTTGTAGTCTCAGGAAGGCAGCCCAACTAGTTTAACTGAGGCCCAAGCAAAGTGCAAGTTGGCCCTGCTGACCTTAAGTTGAACAGCCTTGTGCCTGGGTAGCCCTTCATCAGGAGGCTATTTGAAAAGGAAATATTCTTTAAAATGCAGTGATTTTTTTAAAATGCCCTTTTTTATTCTAGTGATTCCCTCCCCCCCCCCCCGATGCTAGCTGCACCCTAGCAAAATACATTACTAAGAATAATTATGAAGCAGCCAGCAGATTTTGTTTTTTTAAATGATATTTTATCAAATTTCAAAAAAAATTACAAAGATAATAAGAAAATAAAGGAAAAAACAAAAAACAAATACAAAGTAGAAAAAAAAGAAAAAAGAAAAAACAGTAAAAAATAAGTCCATCTTTCAATGTCTTGCCTTTCATTCACTTGTTTCCCTGACCTCCTCACACCTCCCTTTTTTGTATTCCATTTCGAGTAGTTGGTTCAGCAAATCCTTTCCCTCTTTGTTTTTATCTTAGTTCTTTATCTTAACATATTATAACCTTATATTTTCATCTATTAACCAATCATTTTTACATACTCCTTTTTAACATTGTTGCTAAAACCGCTTCATTTCATTCTGACATCATTTTAACATTCATTAATTTTGCAGTGTTTCTGTAAACAGTCCTTAAATTTCTTCCAATCTTCTTCCACCGACTCTTCTCCCTGGTCTCGGATTCTGCCAGTCATTTCCGCCAATTCCATATAGTCCATCACTTTCATCTGCCATTCTTCCAGAGTGGGTAAATCTTGTGTCTTCCAATACTTTGCAATGAGTATTCTTGCTGCTGTTGTAGCGTACATAAAAAGAGTTCTATCCTTCTTTAACACCAATTGGCCGACCATGCCCAGGAGAAAGGCCTCCGGTTTCTTCAAGAAGGTATATTTAAATACCTTTTTCATTTCATTATATATCATCTCCCAGAAAGCCTTAATCCTTGGGCACGTCCACCAAAGATGAAAGAATGTACCCTCATTGTCTTTACATTTCCAACATTTATTATCGGGCAAATGATAGATTTTTGCAAGCTTGACTGGTGTCATGTACCACCTGTATATCATTTTCATAATATTCTCTCTTAAGGCATTACATGCCGTGAATTTCATACCTGTGGTCCACAACTGTTCCCAGTCAGCAAACATAATGTTATGTTCAACATCTTGTGCCCATTTAATCATAGCAGATTTAACCGTTTCATCCTGAGTGTTCCATTTCAACAGCAAGTTATACATTCTTGAAAGTATCTTAGTTTTGGGATCTAGCAGTTCTGTTCCCAATTTTGATTTTTCCACCTGGAAGCCAATTTTTTTATCCAAATTGTAAGCCTCCCTTATTTGATAATAATGAAGCCAATCTCGCACTTTATCTTTTAGTTTCTCAAAACTCTGCAATTTCAGTTTGTCTCCTTCTTGTTCCAGAATTTCCCAATATTTCGGCCATTTGGCCTCCATATTGAGCTTTTTCTGGGCCTTTGCTTCCATCGGTGACAACCACCTTGGGGTTTTATTTTCAAGTAGGTCCTTATATCTTATCCAGACATTAAACAATGCTTTCCTGACAATATGGTTTTTAAATGCTTTGTGTGCTTTAACCTTGTCATACCACAAATATGCATGCCACCCAAAAACGTTATTAAAACCTTCTAAATCCAAAATGTCTGTGTTCTCAAGAAGCAGCCATTCTTTCAACCAGAAGAATGCTGCTGATTCATAATAGAGTTTAAGGTCTGGCAGGGCGAATCCACCTCTTTCCTTTACATCAGTTAATATTTTAAATTTTATTCTGGGCTTCTTGCCCTGCCAGACAAATCTAGAAATGTCTCTCTGCCACTTCTTGAAACAGTCCATTTTGTCCAAAATTTACAGTGATTGAAACAAAAATAACATTCTTGGCAATACATTCATCTTTATAGCTGCAATTCGACCTAACAAGGAAAGCTTCAAATTTGACCATATTTCTAGATCCTTTTTCACTTCTGACCAACATTTCTCATAATTGTCTTTAAATAAATTCAAGTTCTTAGCGGTCATGTTAACCCCCAGGTATTTTACTTTCTTAACCAATGTTAAACCTGTCTCCTTCTGAAACCTCTCTTTCTCAATCGGTGTTAAGTTTTTCTCAAGAACCTTAGTTTTTAACTTGTTCAACTTAAATCCTGCCACATGACCAAATTCTTGAATCAATTCTAATACTCTTTTAGTACTAGATTCTGGCTCCTGTAACGTCAGTACTACGTCATCTGCAAAAGCTTTCAATTTGTACTGTTTAGCTCCGACCTGTATACCTTTAATCAAGCGGTCCCTTCTGATCATATTTAGCAAAACCTCCAGGACCGAAATAAAGAGCAATGGGGAAATTGGGCAGCCTTGTCGTGTCCCTTTCTCTATCTTAAATTCCTCTGTCACCACATTGTTAACAATTAGTTTGGCCTTTTGTTCTGAGTAAATTGCACCTATACCGTTTTCAAAACCTTGACCAACCCCCATCCCCTGAAGATTTTTCTTCATAAAACTCCAAGAAATATTGTCGAAGGCTTTCTCTGCATCTACAAATATTAAGACTGCTTTAGTATTAATATTCACTTGCAATTTTTCCAAAATATTAATTATATTTCTCGTGTTGTCAGACAAGTGTCTACCCGGGAGAAAGCCAGCTTGGTCTTTATGTATCTCCTCCACTAATACTTTTTTTTAGTCTTTTAGCCAAAATGTCTGCAAAAATTTTGTAATCCAAGTTAAGCAGGGATATGGGATGGTAGTTCTTAAGTTGTGTCTTTTCAGACTCAGTTTTCGGTATAAGTGTAATATAAGCTTCCTTCCACGACTCTGGCGCTTTTTTCCCCTCCAAAATTTCATTACAAACCTCCTTTAGTGGTTGAATTATCCAATCTTTCAGAGATCTATAGTATTTTGAGGTTAAGCCATCCGGCCCTGGAGATTTGCCCAACTGCATATTCTGGATGGCACCTTCCACCTCCTGTTCTGTGATTTTATAGTTCAACATTAACTTGTTTTCTTGAGAGATTTTTTGTAGTCCATTTGTTTTTAAGAATTGGTCTATGTCGAACTCTTTCTGTGGCCCTTGTGTATATAACTGTTTAAAGTACCTCTGGAAACATTTTCTAATTTCCACTGGATTCTGAATATTCTTTCCTTCCACTTCCAAGTTAGTAATGGTGTTAAGTTTTTGTCTTTTTTTCATTTGCCAAGCTAACAGTTTTCCACATTTATTGGCCGATTCAAATGTCCTTTGTCTCATCTGTTTAGCAGCCAGCAGATTTTGAACGAAGGGGCATCCTGCTTGGTAGCCCCTTGCCAACTCTGTGTAAAACAGATAGCACACTGATAGGGTGAATGTGGAACACTAACTGAAGCAGTCACTGGGAAGTGCTGCAAGAAATGGGATTTAATATTCCGGAACACAGGAACCAAGGAGGTTGGAGCTTCTCCACTATCCCACAAAAAAGAGCTGTGGTGCCCAACTAGGACATCATAGAGCAATTAATGACATTCTTCAAACTGCACACTGAGCTGTGGAATTCACACCCCAAAGATATAGCAATAGCCACCAACTTAGGCAATTTAAATAAGGAATAGAAGACAAGGCTCTCAACAGCTACTAGTCATGATGGCTATATGCTACCTTTAGGATCAGAACCACCATGCCTCAGAATACAAGTTGTTGGGGAAACACCAGTGGGAGAGGGCTGTTGTTCTTTTGTCCTGCTTGTGAACTTCCCATAGGCATCTGGCTGGCTATTGTGGAAAAGAGGGTGCTGGACAAACTAGGCCTCTGGGTCTGACCTTCTCCTTTCATTTTATACCACTGTTTCTCCAGGGATGTGTCAGGGTGACACACATTGTTCTCTCCTCCTATTGTATCCTCAAAAACAATTCAATGAGGCAGGTTAAGCTACTCCAAAACAATTGTTTTCACTCCCGTGCAAAATTATGCAGACGTGGTTGATTAAAACTCCCATAATTAACTAGCTAAGCCTTCTTTGTATCAGGAAATAATAGTTCTAATGACATTCCCTAATAAAAAGATAGAAAGAAACCGAGGACATTTTGGGAAGCACTTTCACCTTCTTGACAAGGACACAAGCTGGGCCTAAGAAGTCTGTGACTTTCCAAGAACGTTTTATCTTACTATCTTTAGGTCAGCGCAGCACATGGTCCACTGCACACAGTGGAACATTGCTGGAGGGGGGAGAGGGGGAGAAAACAGGCAGCAGATCTCCACACAGAATTCAAGAAACCTCACATCATTAGGCTTCACATGTCAACATTCATGCTGCTGAAGCCCTTCCAATGTGCCAGTTGTCACAGATTCAGTGCAAGAGGAACTTGCCAGGACTGGCAAAGATGTGCAGGTTTGGGAGGCAGCAACAAGCCACAACAGCATTGGCCCAATTTAAGAATGAAACTTAGCCATGAAGACGGCAAACCATGTGTTGTGTATATTTGTGTATTCTGGTTTTTGCATGTGCAGCATTAACACACTGACACAGAGGGCATCTGGATTTTGGATTCCTGCTATGCCAACAATACACACACAGGGGTCAGCAACCCGATTAAAGTGTGATGCCAGAAACATGCCAGTTATCTTTTTCATAATCAGTATCACTTTTAGCTCCTGCTTCTGACAAGCCAATTTTAGATGCTCAATGCAAATTGTAATGAAGTTGGAGCTAGGAAGAGAATTGATCTAGTAAAGAATACAATCTAGCATAAGAAGCAGCTTATTAGACTCTAATATGGAGTTATAAATAGGACTGTAGATTCCATATTATAAAACATTCAAACAATGGGCCAAATTCTGTACCAAGGACAGCAGAGCCCTACCTTATGGCAAATAAAGCAAATGCACACATAGTTCTGTGTCATGTGTTAGAAACATAGGCAGCTGCCTTTTAACAAGTCTGACCATGGGCCCATCTGGCTCAGTATCGTAAACACTGACTGGCAGCAGCCCTCCAGGGTTTCAGGCAGGAGCTTTCCCAGCCCTACCTTGAGACACCAGAGATTGAACCTGGGACCTTCTGTATGCAAGACAATTGCTCTACCACTTAGCTATTGTCCCTCTTCAAATTATTAGGCTGAAACTGCCTGTTAGTATTCCTCAAGCCCTGCCACTTTCAAGAGTATCACTGCAGCCTTAAGGGCTAGCAGATTGCTGTTTCAAAAATAAGCACACATTCCATTTCAAGAGAAATCTCAGGAGGTTGAATTCCTCATCAGACACTCGGTTTTTACACCTGTGTCCTACTGCAGTCTTTGAAACCAGCCAAGGGTTCCTCCTCTTCATGTCAGCTTCCAAGAGGAAACCATATTTGCCATTGGCAACATCTTTGCCCATCATGGAACTCACTCTCAGGAGAGTTAACAAACCCCAAGCCTGAACACATCTTTCTGGATGCACTGTATGAACTACTTATTTAGTTCATTTTGGCTTCCAGTGTGGGAATTAACCTCCGGTTTCAACAGCATCTCAACTAGAAGCGAACTCTATTAATGGAGGGACCACCCACTGAAATTCTTATCCATCTCAAGCTTTCAGTAACATTAAAGCACCAAAGCCAAATTTGTAAGTAAGTAAGCAAGCAAATGGGGGAGGAGGACTGCTGCACCATCTTGGCCAGAAGAGATCCGGCTGTTGCAACCCCACGCCACTCTTAGACATGCCATAGGAGACCTGCTTGATTGGACTGGAGAAGGAAGGTTGGTGCTTTCAGGTTCTGAAGAGAGCTTGTATGGTAAACCTGATGGATTCCTACCCTGGGGGCATTAGGAGAGGTACCCTCCCTCCTGGCATCTAGAAAGAAAGGGATAAAAGCCCACGTGAGAGCTGAGGATTGGATTGTTCAACAAAATGGACCTGCCCATCTTCTTGATAGAATCAGCTCCTTGATAGGTCCACTAGAAATAAAATAGCATGTTTTAGAAAGGTACTACGCCTCTAGGTTTTTATAGCATTTACATCTTGTATTTTTACAACTGTTGCTAGAATTATTATTTTTTTATAGTTATAATATATTATTAATAGATTCTGAGATCTTACCAAAATGAACTATTAGAGTTATTGGAAATTGGGCTTTTTAACTGAGTTGTTAAGAAACTGTGTGACATATTGATACTGATTAGTCTTTTTGGCTGTGTATTCTTGCTTTTATTACCAAAATTTTTATTGCTCTGTTTTGATTTGTTCTGAGCTGCCTTGGGCACAATTCCGGGGAAAGGAGGCATACAAGCAAATTGATTAGTAATCAGCTACACAAAGGTATAGAACAAAAACTGTGCCCTGGGCCTAACACTGTTATGAGAATCTGTTTTTATTTACCATCTGAATTCAAGCACGAATTAAGACAGGGAAACAAGTCACAAGATGGATCCTTTCGGCTACCAACATGGTGCACACAAAGTAATACCAGGACAAGGGGGGAGGGGAGAAAGAAGAGGAAAATCTCTAGCATCTAAAAACAGCACTGGAGTTCAGATTGTGACATATCAGACCTTAACTGATAAATTTTGTTGATGCACCCTTAGAACAGAATTCAGCTCCTTTCCCCATAACTATATAAAATGCTGCCAGGCTAAAGGGATTTAAAACGTTTTGTCAGAATAATAAGTAGATATGACAGACACAGGGAGCAGGCAGAATAATAAGTCTGTTGTATAATGGCAGTCATTGTGGTGACAGGTGCGCTTGAAATGCCTAGCCAGATAATAAATGTCCTTCTCTCTAGCACCTTTGAAGGGAAAAAGGATCACGGTGCACTTTCCAATGTTAATTTGCTCAGGTTACTGCAGAACCAGCAGCAGGATGAAAGAAAGGAGGGGGGCAGTGAACAGGCATTAAGCTGGGCTTACCTTGGCAAGGGGTTGTGTTAAAATGGTACAATGAGGAGAGGTAAGGAAGAGTGCAAAGGTATGCAGATGAGAGAGAGAGGCTATCTGGATTTGTTCTAGGCAACTGCACCTTCAACCTAACCTAACCTGATTCACACCACCACCTGCCAACTCAGAATGAAGCAAGGGTTGGGGCAATGAGAGGCCAATGCTAAAAAAATCAATAGTAGAAGAGCTCCCCTTGTCACTCAGGCTTCAGGGCCAAGCTACAGTTCTGTAGATGGCTAGGTCCAACAAACAACATCATAGGTACATAGGAAGCTAAAAAGTAAAAGTAAAGGACCCCTGACAGTTAAGTCCAGTCGCAGACGACTCTGGGGTTGCGGCGCTCATCTTGCTTTACTGGCCGAGGGAGCCGATGTTTGTCCGTGGACAGTTTTTCCAGGTCATGTGTCCAGCATGACTAAGCCGCTTCTGGCGAAACCAGAGCAGCGCACGGAAACCTTACACCAAAGTCAGACGATCGGTCCATCTGGCTGAGTATTGCCTACTGTGATTGGCAGCAGCTCTCCAATGCTTCAGACAAGGTGCCTTTTCCCAGCCCTGTGTTGAGACACTGGGGATTGAACCTGGGACCATCTGCATGCAGAGCATGTGCTCTACTGCTTTCAGGAGTTTTTGTGTGTGATCTGACTGGCAACTCTAAGAACAAAAGAACAGCCTGCTGGATCAGGTTGATGGCTCATCTAGTCCAGCACCCTGTACTCACAATGGCCAACCAGATGCCCGTGGGAAACCAGCAAGCAGAACATAAGCACAAGAGCACTCTCCCCCTCCTGTGGTTTCCAGCAACTGGTATTTGGAAGCTGCCTCTAACTGTGGAGGTAGGGCATAGCCATCACGGCTAGTAGCCATTGATAGCCACTTTATTTTATCTGTTCTAAATCTTCCAACAATCAGTTATTGGGTGTCTACAGTTCCCTCCTAGAGAAGGCATGTCCAGATTCAACCATTCTTCAGTATCACTGGCAGTGTGGAGATATGCTTGAGGGAGGGGCTGCTCATTCACCCCCTAGTTCCCCCTCAAGTTCACAATCTGGCCAGTGCTGAATAAGGAAAGTATTGCCGTAAGTGAGCATCCTATGCACAACTGAAAAGCACATGTTACACCCTCAAGGAACTTGAAGATTTCGCAGCTGCACACACAGTTGAAAATAGCCTTGGTGTGGTATCCTCCCTCCCACGCAGAAGCAGCTGCAAATAAGGCTTTTGCTCAATTTTGACACCTCCAGGAAGGAAAGTACCGGGGCTGCCTACGCTTCCCATCTGTGACTCAAAATTTTTAAGCCTCTGTATCAAAGGGGAGATTGGGGAGCAGAATCTCCTGAATTCTTAAATGCATTGAGTATTGTTGAGAGTAAAGTTACTCGGCAAGGGGATCCGCTGACTTTGCTCTATGGGGAGCGGAGGATGAGAAGAGCACTAACTAGCACAAGCCCTTCTGCTCCAGGACATTTTCTCAGGAGCTCTCATAAATGCAGTACAAGCCTCTCCTAAGTAGCACCAATAGCTTGAGCATGATAAGCACATTAAAATATTCTCCGACTCTTGTTCCCTTTTTGGTGTCATGTTCCTTTAGGAGTTTGGGTAAAGCTTAGCAGATTGGAAAATAGTTGCAAGATGCAGAAAGGCAAGGCGCACAGATAAAGGAAGCCAGACTCAATCACGGAGCACTTCCAGATGGTGGTTTCCCAAGTATACAACTGTGTACAAGTGCAGCACCCCAGGGGAAAGGAAGGGGCTGCTCCTGCCCCAGTGCTCCCAAGCTGCATGAAGGAAGCCACTGGGGTGGGGCTATCTCACCCCTTATACACCCAACTGATCACTGCAATCTGCAGGTGAGGGCCTCCTGCGAACATTTTATTGGGAGATCCATTCCATGCAATAATTGGAATTTGGCCTTTAGTGTGATGGCAACTACTTCTTGGAACCCCCTTCCAAGCTAAATATTATACAGGTACTTCCTCTCTTATCTTTTCAGTGCCTACAAAACACCTTCCTCTTTCAACAAGCCTTTCATGTAGAGTTCTTTCCCAGTCTGCACCTCTATTCGAATTGCTTTTAGATGCTTTTCAGATTGTTTGTGTGTTTGCTGCTCTCAGATCCTTTGGAAGGATGCAAGGATTCGTCCATTAACTCACAAACTCTGGCAACAGGGAAGAACCCACAGTTAAAAGAGTGGGATTATTAACAGGAGCCTCCCAGCTGAAATAACCAATTCCACACGAAGAGTAACATAGGAGCAGAGACCAAGGCTTTAGATTCTGCGGTGACTTCAGCAAAAGTCCAGAGGCAACTAAGCCATTTTTAGAAGCAGAGTGGTGGGAGGGCAGAGGTTCGTTCCGCTTCTTCTCCCAGAGGCAGCCTTGAGCAGGTGGGTCAATAAAGAGAAATTATCAAGTGCATTGTATATAGCTGCTCTAGTGCAAAGCTCCCCATTTGCATGAAGCTGTAAAAGGGCCAGTCTTCACATGAGTCTTGAGGAGATGTACCAGCAGGACAAGTGTAATGAGGGAGAGGAATGGCAAGTGGCTGTAGAACTGGATCCTGGGGGAGGGCCCAGAAGTTCAGGAGGCACTGCTCTAGATGTTGAGGAGGAGCCATGTGGGCTGTCAAAGAAAAGTCTTGCCTCAAGTCCTGTCAGCAGAGAAGCCACCTGATGCAACTCTGCTGCCCCCTCCCATCATCAAAGCGCTTCCTGTCCCCAGGAAGGCACCTGAGGCTAGATCAGACAGTGAGCTGACCACTCCAACTCTGCCTCTGTCTCCAAGGATGTGGCTGACCTAGCCCACTCACAGGAGTGCCTTTTTGCTTTCTCAGTCCCTAAGCTTGGATCGCCAAAGCAAAGCAAATGATTGTGCCCGCACTGCTATTCAGAAGGAGAGCTCAGGACACGTGTCAAGTGTTGGAATGTCTTAGCTTATGCTTCACCATGTAACTTAGTGCTCAGATATAACAGCTGGTTTGCATCTATGTTTTGGTCATGCAGTGAATTCTGGATTAAAGCCTTTGGCAACTATTGATCAGAGAGTCCAAGTACTGCGCCCTCAAATAGGAGCCAGGACAGGTCTATGTGTTAGTGGTGATGGTGGAGAGGCAACAGCCAGATGTCCTTATCTGATCCTTTACACAAGTGATGGAAAAGGAATGAGAGAGACTAAATGCCAAGAGTGCCCAGACCTGATGG
Source organism: Podarcis filfolensis (assembly GCF_964270895.1). Lineage (NCBI taxonomy): Eukaryota > Metazoa > Chordata > Lepidosauria > Squamata > Lacertidae > Podarcis > Podarcis filfolensis. The sequence continues at coordinate 63,425,938 of NC_139611.1, read as the reverse complement.
GCTGAAATCCAGGTTACAGATGGTGGCCGTCACAATTCCTAACAACCCTCCTGGCAGCCTCAAGGGTCCTCCATGCTAAAGCAGTCCAAGCAAATGCAGCAAATGTCAGCCGCCCAAACCAGCAGCCTACAGTGTGCCTCAACAATTTTGTTTAAATCAGAACAGCTATAATGCTTTTCCAGCTTTACGTAGAGCTGGCTAGAGATTATTATACTGTATAGAAATTAACATTTTTTAAAAAAAAAAATCAATTTGTCAAATCAAAAGGTGATGGCATTGGGGAGTTGAGTGACAAAGGAGGCAGCTTAGCTTCAGAAAAGCACGAGGGGAGAGGGAAAGAGAAGAAAGAGGCCGACGAAGAGAACACCAGCTGCCTAAGCAGCATAAGCATTTGAGTTACCCAAAACACTATAATCGGCTAAAGAGAAAATTATACAAACCAGTAAGCACACAAAGCAAAGCCTTTAATATTGATTCATGTTTTCAATATTTCATGAGAGGCATCTTTCTCTGAATAGAACTGACGTGAGAGGAAATGCATGGCCAGTTCAGAGAGCCACAGATTCAGACTGAGAGTAAGGCCACAGAAGCTCCACCTCTCCTTCACAGAAGCTTGGAAGCAGGACCCAAGACAGGAAAGGGGCAACCTTTCCGGTTCCACAGGGCAAATCCTTATAAGGATCAGCTTTACAGGTCAAAGTTGACCAGTGGCTTGTCTTGCCCATCAGTCAGAGTGCTTTATGTGGGGTTCCTGCTTGGGACGTTGTTGGCCGCATGTTCCAAGCACAGGTCATTGTTTCTTCCCTCCCTACCACTGATGGCTGCAGTTTGCTGATGTTGTTCGAGAAAGGTATTTGATTCTCCCCTCTCTGCCAGTTGACGGGGATAGAAGAATCAAGGCTGCTTAGTACTGGGTTCAGGTGCATGAAAGAGCTCTCTGGCACACCCAGCCCCAGTGCTAAGCAGAATTGCTGCCTCTTATTGGCTGATGTGAGGGGACAGCAATCCTGCTTGGTCCTGGAGCATCAGAGAGCTCCTTGGTGCACCCGGACAAAGCAGGGTCATTCTCCTTTCGAATCAGCCGAATGATTGAAAGCTGTACAGTTTTTGTCCTAATGTTCTGCTGCTTGTTCTCTGCTCTCAGAAGGAAATCCAGAGGGGCTTTCAGCTCATCCAGGGCCCATGATCTTGACTGTAAAGTAATCTCCCCATTGCTTGGCTCAGTAGGGATCTGCCTGTGTGGCGAGGTCATTAAATGACCATTTTGCAATCACTGCACATTGTGTAATCTTCATTCCACTATGTAAAAAGGGCAGTTAACTTGGTCATAACTCTGGACTGCATCTAAAAGAGTGAATTTACAGGGGGAAACCTGTTCTGACAATTCATGTTGCAGGGGAATGGTTTCATGCAAGCTTTTTCAGAACAGAACTAATTCCAACTGCTTTTACATACCTACCTTTTGCAATTTTAAAAAGCTATGATACTAGCATGTAAGGCCCTAAGGCACATCTCCTTTCAGGAACTTGGTCTGTTTCCCCCCACCCCCACCCCCTTCCAATCTCCCTCTACTCTTCTTCCTCTTCAGACATATATACCTGTTCAGCCTCCAGCACAGATTTATGTCCCTCCACCCTTCCCAAATTCCTTAGGATTCTTAAAACCTTCTCTCCCCAGTTGTCAGGGAGAAGCTTCATGGCTGTTGTATGGGCCAAATAATCAGTATTCTACACAGCCCAGATTCTGCTGGAAACAGAAAGGACTGTTGCTCCCGGCCTTGATTCAGTTTCGAAATGTGTACATCTGTCCTACAAGGGGAAAGTGTGGCTCCACCGTGGGCTCAGTCAGTCCTTAATGTATGTATGTCTGCCTCTAATCTAATTTTCTATTTCCTAAACACTGAACAGTTGAAATTGTTCCAGCAAATTGTTCAGCTCACCAAACATGTTCCCGATGTGCCCATTCTTAGTGAGAGGTCTCAGTTCATTTTTCCCCATTGCATATTGCTTGTAGTTGTCCCAAGCAAACTTCATCATCTGCAAGAAAAAGAGAAAGACATTTAATGGGTATTTGGATATTAGACTGCTGCATCCATAGCCCTTATGAATCGCCACACTGAAAAACAGATTAGAAGGCAGACAGAAAAGGCAAGGTGACTGGTATTGATGTAAGAAGGCAGGAATTTCTGTTCTAATCTATATTGTCATAATCAGTGCCATTTCCATTCAGCTGCAGTTCGGTTTCTGCCACATACTATGTTATACATCTCACTGCCCAGTATTTAATGTAATTTGCGTAACATTAATTTCAAAGTGCTGGCATGCTCTGGTCCATGGGGTCACAAAGAGTCGCACACGACTAAACAACAACAACAATTTCAAAGATAGGGAATCATCTTTTTTTAAAAAAGAAAGTCATTAATTGCATATAGTTTTTAAATCTGCAAACAACACTGTGAATGAATCCTATTCACTTGACTGATTTCTGTTCCTGACCATAGGATTTCTCTAGTATCCCTAATCACATTTGTACAAGGTTGAGGCATAGCCTAAGGAGAGCCCTGCTGAACTGGATCAAAGCTGCATCTTATCAAGCATCATATCTCCCACAGTGGCCAACTAGATGCCTCTGGAAATCTTATAAGCTGGACATGAAGGCTGAGGAACTAGGGCAAATAGTGCTGACATGAGACACAGTTCCAGGCCTTACTGATAAATTTAAAATGAACACGTCCAGATGGCTGGGCTGGCACAAAAGACTTTGCCACCTGAGTTGCTGCTGCCTCTGCCACCCACTTCTTCTGTGTCACTTGCTGCTCTAACCCCTTAATTTTTATAATTTTGCCAGTTGATTAGTAATGGCTATGCTAACTCTCTGCTTCCCTTTCCACACCATCCTTGCCTTGTTCTGAGAAAAGGCCAAAGGGGTACAGTGGTACCTCAGGTTACAAACACCTCGGGTTACAGACTCCACTAACCTGGAAGTAGTACCTCGGGTTAAGAACTTTACCTCAGGATCAGAACAGAAATCACACGGCCGCGGCAGCGGCAGTGGGAGACCCCATTAACTAAAGTGGTACCTCAGGTTAAGAACGGTTTCAGGTTAAGAACGGACCTCTGGAACGACTTAAGTTCGTAACCAGAGGTACCACTGTAATTTCTCAAAGTGAGGCATTGTAGTCAAACTTTGCTATATTGATTGATTTCGCCTTATGCCCAACCCTGAGGGAAATGTGCCATATGCACAGAGGTTTTTCCAAATTTACAAGTCCATAATTTTTTTAAAAAAATGAACTGGGTGATACACAGGGTGAGGCACAGCTCAAACATGTGTTAGTTTGCAATGTCATCATTCTGGAGGTAACTCTGGGGTCACGAAAGGTGTGGGAGCATTGGTTATAGCATGTTCTGAAGCTGTGGTTGGAGATAAGATAGAAATATAGAAAGCTGCTTTACACCAATTCAGACCCTTGGGTCTACCGAGCTCAGTTATTAACTACACTGACTGGTAGCAGCTCTTCAGGGGTTCAGACTGTTGTTCAAAATACCGTATTTTTTGCTCTATAAGACTCACTTTTTCCCTTCTAAAAAGTAAGGGGAAGTGTGTGTGTGCGTCTTATGGAGAGAATGCAGGCTGCGCAGCTATCACAGAAGCCAGAAGAGCAAGAGGGATTGCTGCTTTCACTGCGCAGCGATCCCTCTTGCTGTTCTGGCTTCTGAGATTCAGAATATTTTTTTTCTTGTTTTCCTCCTCCAAAAACTAGGTGCGTCTTGTAGTCTGGTGCGTCTTATAGAGCGAAACATACGGTATATGTACAGGAAGGAGAATTCCCTTGTTGCCAAAATCCAGGTTTGGGGCAAGTTCTTTTTGTTGACAAAGCGTCAGCATTGATGTAAAATCACAAAAATATGCATCAAAGTAAAGTAGAAATATAGACTTGTCGACCTTTAAAATATGCCCTCCAAGTTCCTTCCAAAATTTTCCACTTGCTCTGGCACAGAAAAAGATCACACATTTGTTAAGTTACAAATGGTTTACTTACAAACTCTCCAAAGGTCAGATTCACAAGCTTCAGAAAGTTGCACAGGGAGTAAAACTTGACTTAGTTACAAAGTGGTGAAAGTTCCTAAATTATTGGTATAGGAACTCAAAGAGTGGCTTGGGAGAGCCATGCAGTCTGAGCTAGAGCAACCAGCTCAAGCCTCTTGAGCTTCTCAGAAAGGCTAAGAACAAATGCCCATTTCTTCCCAAGGTGAGGGGAAGTGGACATAAGTAAACCTGGTTGGACAGCTTACTCTATGGTATTAACCCCTTAATGCATTAATTAGACTTAATCATGTTGTTTATATGAGGCTGGCTATGCAACACAGACAAGGGTGTCTCCCAGCCCTACCAGGAGATGCCAGGGATTGAACCTGGGACCATCTGCTTGCAAAGCAGATGCTCTTCCACTGAACTATGGCCCTTCTCCAACAGATGGTTAGAGATGACAACAGATGGTTGGAGTGGAAGATGGTTTGGAAGAACAATGGCTGCCCAGGCTACGTCTACCCAACCTAATTTCTCTTCTGTTGAACAAGATTTTGTATTGTTTCAAAACCCTGTATAACTAGAGGAGACAATAGGGTGGTGTGAAGCAAAACCTCACTCAAAGTCCCTTTCTTAAAAGCTATCGTTTGTCTCTTGCTTATATGTTATGGACCTGATCTATGCTTGGCTAGGAGACCAGAAGAAGCCTTTCACAGAAGCCAGGAGGAGCTGCTAAAGAGGAGTGGAGTGTAGGAATAATTATATATATATATATATATATATATATATATATATATATATATAGTGTAGGAATATATATATATATATATATATATATATATATATATGGAGTGTAGGAATATATATATATATATATATATATATATATATATATATATATATATCCACATCTCAGAAAAAGCTGTGTTTGTCATGCCTTTCTAAAAGATTCCTTATGGCAAAATAAATTCTCCAACTCCAAAGAGCATGGTTTGGGAGAGACTTCCAAGAAATCATCAAACTGGCCTTCCGGGAAAGACTCTGAGGCATGGGGTCATTGACACGTATGTACAAACATAACTTTTTGCTTTCCCTTCGCACGCTTAACTCCAGCTGGCAGGGGAAGTGAAAATGACAAATATCCACCCTTAAGAGACTAGAACTGGTCAGTTGCCAGGCTTTTCCCTAAACAAGGCCTCTCGCTTTTGAAAAATGCAATCCAAGGCTACCTATTTCTCAGAGCTTTCTAAGGTCACAATCCTCAAGCAAGCTTAGTCTGCAGCCAGGGGTACAATTAAAAAATGCATTCACTAGCCCAATTAAAAATTCCATTTTTGCCACAGTTGCCATCAAAAACTCACAACAGCATGTACGGGGTTCTATGCATCTGCAAGAATGTTTGAATGCCCTTCTCATACAAACTTAAGAAAATGCTGCTGCATCTGGCCAATGGCTCATCTAGTCCTGAACCACATTCTCACAGTGGCCAACCAGATGCCTCCTCTGGGAAGCTCTCAAGAAGGACCTCAACACAACAGCACTCTCGCTACTTGTGATTCTCAGCAATTAGTATTCAGAGGCATACTCCAGCAGTGGAGGCAGAACCCAGCCATCCCCCTGACAGCCTTATCCCCCGTGAGTTTGTCTAATCCTCTTTTAAAACCATCCAAATTGGTGGCCATCAAAAAACCTGAAGGACCAATGATTACCTAACCCTGGTGTAACAAGTATCTGTCAAGCAAGTTTACTTCATGCTGAGACAACATAGTGAAACTCATTCAGCCTAGGGAAGCTCTATCAGACCTTGGTGCCTGCTCATGAACCCTAGAGCAGGAGACTAGAGAATCTTCTTTCTTGTGAGAGACTTTGGGGTGACCTGTGAATTTGTTTGTGCCCTGGGTGAGAACCAGGGTGGATGGTTGGGTTCACAACTATTTTTCAAGTCAATGGGGAAAAAAGGGATGGGGAGCCCTGTTCAGGGAAGTTTTTAACGTGTGATATTTTATTGTATTTTTGGTTTTTATGGAAGCCGCCCAGAGTGGCTGGGGAGGCCCAGCCAGATGGGCGGGGTATAAATAATAAATTATTATTATTATTATTATTATTATTATTATTTCTGCCATGAATATACCATTTCAGTCTAAGCCCAAACCGATTTAGCAGCCTTGTAATTTCAGCTGGGTGCCCATTCAGCCAGGACTTAAAATATGAACTGTGGGCCTCCCTAACATGGCATTAAGAGGTTATTCATCATCTTTACACAACCTTGTGAATGAACTCATTGATAAGGATCCTTCCTGTTTTCCTATGCACATTTCCCAGGGCATGGTCAGTCTGAGGAGGAGCCAGGCTTCTCACATCCAAGATTTCTAGAGTTCCCAATTTCTGTGTGTGGGTTGTGCTTCTCTCTCCAGCTGTATAGTTTCCAAAACCCAGCGTTACTAGCATCTGGCAGCACTCACTTTAATTAGCACAGGCATCCAAACACCCAAACACACACACGTGTTACTACGTATAGTGCTTGGTTTAGTGGGGAGGAGAAAAGAAACCCCACACTGAGCTAGCTGATAATATTAAGATGCCACCATCAGAAGGAAGAAATTCTGGATGAATCAAAAAAGAAAGAAAAAAGCTAGTCAGTTTTTGAGATTCAGTGTGGGATGAATCAGTTTTCAGAATTCATTAACTCTCACAGCCTAAATGTGCTCTCTAACAAGAACACAACCTCCTGTAGAAGGCTTTTGAGTATGCATCACTCATATGATGCAGGTATCTCATACCACTTTTTCCTGAGTTGAAATATAATGTTATCCACCAATGGCATTCATCCCAGCTAAGAGGAGGATGGCAAAATTAATGGATTAATTAAGACTTGTGAATATGTACACAGATGTTGTTGGCCCTGGCCTTCTGTCCAAATGAAAGCTATCATAGCATAAAAGAAAATACAGTGGTACCTCGGGTTACATACACTTCAGGTTACATACGCTTCAGGTTACAGACTCCGCTAACCCAGAAATAGTGCTTCAGGTTAAGAACTTTGCTTCAGGATGAGAACAGAAATCGTGCTCCAGCGGTGTGGCGACAGCAGGAGGCCCCATTAGCTAAGGTGGTGCTTCAGGTTAAGAACAGTTTCATGTTAACTACGGACCTCTGGAATGAATTAAGTACTTAACCTGAGGTACCACTGTTAACAGAAACTGATTTTTTTTTACAAAAGTTATGCCTGGTCCCCTCAATGCCATTTTGTATCTGCCACAGGTGACTAATCAATAAGCTATTTTCAAGGCTGGATTAACTGAGAGATCAGACAAAGGTTTAATTTTAAATATTTGCTCCTCAATTAATGGCAGAGCACACATTGAAAAGTGCCTTGCTATCTGACTTTTAGAAGACATCTGAAGGCAGCCCTAAATAGAGATGGTTTTAATGCCTGATGTCTTACTGCGTTTTAATTTGTTGGAAGCCACCCAGAGTGGCTGGGATAACCCAGTCAGATGGGTGACATATAAATAAATAAACCTCCCCTCCTTCTTCTTCTTCTTCTTCTTCTTCTTCTTCTTCTTCTTCTTCTTCTTCTTCTTCTTCTTCTTGTCACTGTCTTCCCCACCTGCTGTACCAAAATTAATGGCAAACACATTGCGCAGTACACAGCTAAATAGCTGCAGAAGCAGAATAACTCCCACTTGCACAGCAGGACTTCCCTCCCTCTCCTCTCCCCTCCCCCCCATTTGCTCCAGGGGGTTGTGGGGACCCCTAAGGCAAATTTGGGGGGGCAGAGGAAGACTGGGGAAGAATTTTCCATTGCGCTAACAGAACCAATGACTTAGTATTATGCTGAATTCTACTAAGAAACACATTTTCCTTCCAGTTCCTATTGAAAGCTGGCAGATATACAGTTAAACTAATATGGCCTCTTTTCTATCACTAAGAACCACTGGTGACAGACGCTATCAAAATTCAGCTGAAAACAGTGCCAAGAAATCTTTTGAATCTTATGGATGTTCTTTTTTTAAAATGAAAGTAATAAAAAATAAATATTTTGAATCAGAGTCTGTCACAAAACTAACCACATTTGTTGTTTTTAGGCCATTTGGCTTCTTGTGTGTTACTCTCATAGGGACTACTCTGTATTCCAGATTCCTCTATACCTAAAAAAAGTAAGTGTGAGCATTCGTTTATTAAAATTGTAAATTAACTCAACAGAAGCGACACCACAACCTTCCTTCAGTAACCTCTAAAAAGGTGCCAGTGTTGAGACTTAGGTAGCAGATTCATACATTTAGTCCAGTCAACTGATTAGACTGAGCCAGCTGATCAACCAACTGGAAGTATTTGATTGGATGGCAGGTTTTATTTCATCTTTTGCTTATTTATACACCACACCTATTAAATGTAAACAAGAAACATCATCAGGCAAGTCATACAGCAGTGGGGGAGGGAGTTACCTTTGCTGCAGACCACCACCCCCCCAACCCTTGAAAAATCCCAAATTCTGGAGGACTGGAATCAATGAGAAAGGTAAGTAATACAGTTTTGTGATTTTCACCTCCATTCATCGAAAATGAAGAAGGCGGGGTCCCCCAAATCTGAGAATAACTACTTCAGAGTAGTACAATCAGTGCAACAGTGCTACTTAATCATGAAAATGAGGTTAATCAGACATTTTGCAATTTTGCATACTGTGAACTTCTGCAGCTGTAACACCCATTTGCTGCCAACGGGTTGGAGAAGCAAATCAGCAAAGTATACTCCCTGCCTTCTCTGGGGTGCGGTTAAGCATTTGGCCAGCACAGAGAGACCTTATCCGTGGTTAATGTTAACCAAGAACTGGAATCACAGTTTTAAGTGGCTAGATCTCAGGGCAAATATTGTTTGTTTGTATGAGAAGCACACCCTCCTACAAATTAAAACCGCCCATCAAAAGGGTGCTTGTGCCCAGTAAGGCAACAGTATGTATTCAGCAGCAATATTTCAGACCAGCAACCTAAAACAGTTTTTGTTCATGTTTGATCTTTTGCCAACCAAATGGGAAATGAGGCCAAATTTCTCATGTTGTTATGAAAAGGCTTAGCATTAAAATAAAATAAAAAGAGAGGAGAGGAGCGACTCACTGGTCGGATGCTCTGACCACAGTGCCTGAAACTCTTACACTTATTCTCCCTTTCTGTGCTTAGATTCACAGGGAGGATGGATTGCTTTCAGCATGTTGCCTAGTGACACCAGAGAGCCAAATGTGTTCTCTGGTGAGCAACAACCATTACATCTACACTTCTTATACTCTTATGATTGCGTGCAGTCTGCATATTTCAACATCTTTTCTTTTCTTTCTTTGTCCCGTGCTCCCCTTTCATCCCTGCTACAAGAATATTGACTGCAAGTGTTTATTAGTGGCAAAAATTATTCAGGCTGTTCCAGATAACCCAGTTTTCATTGATTTATTACAGAGCTTTAGGGGCTGGAAGAGGATGGCTCTTTTAAAAACCACAACTCAGAAGGCCCCTGATCAAATCTTAACATACTCTACTTTGGTAGCTAGTGATTAGAATCCAAGTTGCTGGATACAGTCCAAAGGCAGAATAAGCTTTGTATGGATTCAGTGCTTGGTCAAGAGGCATGACCATGAACACCAAGCAGCCAAATACCACCCTCTCTGCTGCTGTTAATACAGCCCTCTATCCCTTTCACTATTCTTCCAGTAAGGGTAAGCAGGAACTAGGTGGTGGTTTCAAAGATACTGCCTGATATATTTGCACCCAAATAATCCTGGAAATAGTCAGATATCTTGTGGCTGCCTCGGGAAAGGAGTTGCTTGCTTACTCTTCCTGAACCCAAGAGAATGGACTGGGAATGAAGCACAGGGGAAATATGGTAGCGAAGGGGGTAGGATAGGTCCCAGAAAGTAAAGATGAAAGAGATCAGCTGCAAGGAGAGAAGGAGCTCATTTAGTTGGAGCCCAAGAAGGGAGGTGGAGAAGACAAGGAAGAGGCAGAGCAAACAGGTTTCTGGCAGCTCCAAGGAAAGAGGCAAGGAAGGTAGAATAGCCCTAGCAACAGATGGTTTTTTTGGAGGGGGGGGCATCATGGAGGTGGGTCCTGGGATGCTACAAAGGGCCAAATGGGAGGCAAGAAACCTTGACACTGCATGCAGACTACTCATTTCCCACAATACACTTAACTTCACAGGCTGCGTACTATTTTAAATCACTTGACTAGTGCATCAGTTACAATTCCCATTCCTCCAAAATTATAAAGCCTAATGTTTCAAAGCAAGAGCTTTGTGCCGTTCCCACTGTTTTCGAGGGAAATCATGGTTACTTATGATGAGACAACTGAAATGGCTTAAAGTTAACCAGAATTCAAAGCAATTAAATTACCCTGCCCCTGGTGTGAGGAAGGCAAGCCGCTAATGCATAGAAGGGAGGCCCTTGGGGCATGCGATAAAGAAACCGGGTCGGCGCTAAATTCTTTATCAAAGAAACGGCTTACTGTGGAGATGCATCTAAAAGCATATTGTATAAGTCTAATCTGATACATGGAGGAGTTAAACACTGGAATCCTTTGGTTAGACTTATTTGCAACGGCCTAAGCTATCAGCAGGGGTAAAATGTGAGCTTTACCACAAAATCAAAGTGACTAAAGGAGCTTATTCTGGACTGTACTACTTTTGGTTGCTGCATTTTTAGTTGCTTCCACAGTAAGATCTCAGGATGCATTGTATTTTTTAAAACACCACACTATTCAACTGGCTCCAATACTTTGGCCACCTCATGAGAAGAGAAGACTCCCTGGAAAAGACCCTGATGTTGGGAAAGATTGAGGGCACAAGGAGAAGGGGACGACAGAGGACGAGATGGTTGGACAGTGTTCTTGAAGCTATAAACGTGAGTCTGACCAAACTGCGGGAGGCAGTGGAAGACAGGAGTGCCTGGCGTGCTCTGGTCCATGGGTCACGAAGAGTCGGACACGACTAAACGACTAAACAACAACATTCAACTGGCTCCATGACAAAACAAACCAAAACAAAAAATGCTTGGACACAGAGTTTTTAAATGGGACAAGGGGTAAGTGTGGATAAAGCCCTGAGACTTCTCCATGGGTGTGACTCTGTACTCAGCTGTGGAGGCAGCACAAACTTATTGGCAATGGGGTGGGGGTCAGACCCTGGGCTCATCCTCCAGCTGCAGGACAAGAGCCAGTGGGACTGCCTCCCCTTCCCTGGCCTCCTTCTCATTCTGCTCCCTGTTGAGTGTCCTTGTCATCTGACAGCAACTGCAACCCCAGCCCCGAGCTCACAGCACAGTGTTGGAGGCAGCCCACCTCTGAATACAAGTTGCGGGTATCAAAAGGGAGGAGAGTGCTGTTGTGCTCAGGTTCTGAATGTGAGCTTTCCATGCACTTCTGGATGGCCACTGTGAGCACTAGACTAGGTGGGCCTTTGGCCTGAACCATCTGGGCTCTTCTTCTTGCTCTTACTGAATGCAGCTACTGCTTCAGAGGAGAGTCCATGGCTTGGTAATAAAGCACAAACTTTGCATGTACATGACTCCAAGGATCTATCATTGACATTGCCACTGAAAGTGTCTTGGATAGCAGAGCTGTGACCCAAGAAACCTCTGTTACAAAAGAACTTGCATAGCAAAAGCCCTTGATAAAAGCAATCATGTCAAAACACATCAGGCAACTCTGCAATAAAACCTTTCTCAGTTTTGGCATCGCCGAGGTATATTTCTCTCTTGTTCTGTATAATTACGATCTGCCATTTAAAAGAAGAATGCAGTCCCGCCCAAGAGCACAGAGGTTGGTCCTTGCTACTCTAGAGCTCTCTTCTGAATCTTCCCTTGACTAGAGACCCCAAGAAGCCCAGGAGAAAACATGTCCAGAGAGGTGTCTCATGGACAGGCCATGTACTGGTGGACGCATGCAAGCCTTGAAGGCTATTTGGGTTTGCGACACAACTTCCAAGGCTGCCTGTGATCATTATATTAAAAGAAAAAAGAAAAGTGACATTTGACTAAAAGGTTTTGCTCAGCCAGGCAAGCATTAAACCACTGCAGACTTTTACTCCCTCTAATTTAAAAGCTGGAAGCGGGTGGAACAGACCCAACACACCAAAAGAGGTTACTAGGCAACACTACGAAACGGACAGCAACACAGATAATCCATCCTAAAGTAATTACACTTTTTCTAATTAAAGATTACTGTAAATCCAATAGATCCCAACAGGAACTCCAGCAATTTAGACACACATTGGCTAAGTTATCTGTTTTCAAGCAGTCACATTAGCATCTAACCCTTCACAATAAAACACTAGGAAAACAGAGGAGATTTTAATTTAATAGGACTTCAAACAGGCAGCTACTAGCCTTTGCATTACTTAACAGTCCTTAATGCAGATCTTTCACTAATTTGTATAAATTACTCCTGGGATTAGATTCTACAAAAAGGTGCCAGAGTTGAAAACCGATTCGGCTTCCAGTGTCAGGTCTCAGCCTTACAGAGTGTGGAACGACAAGAGGAGAGTGTCCAAATAGGCACAGAATGCCTTCCCTACACACTGCGTAATCGTAGCCAACTCCCATTTATCAGGAATCGGGAGGGCAGAGTTCCTGGGAAGTCTTGATGCCAAATGCATCCTGTTAAAATGAACTCTGCTCACATGGAAGATAGAGCAAGCTTGTTTTCTCTGACTCCAGAGGGTAGGACTCAAACCAATGGCTTCAAGTTACAAGAAGGGAGATTCCTACTAAACATCAGGAAGAACTTTCTGACGGTAAGAGTTGTTCAACAGTGGAACCGACTCCCTCAGGAAGTTGTGGACTCTCCTTCACTGGAGGTTTTTAAACAGAGGTTGGGTGGCCTTCTATCACGGATGCTTTAGTTAAGATTCTTGCATTGCAAGGGGTTGGACTAGATGACCCTTGTGGTCTGTTCCAACTCTACAATTCTATGATTTTAAGACTCCCTGGAAGTCCTTTATTCTGTATTAAATGGGAACTAGATAGGATGATATTATTATAAGTATTTTTAAAATTAAAAAATCAAGCACCTAAAATTGGTTGTTGCACAGTGATATTAAAGAGAGATTTGTGTTTCGCATAATGCTGGAGAACTTGAAAGCTAGTCTGTGACTTTTTGCTGGTTCAACTGTGCATTTTGGAATTTTTATTCTCTTCCTTTGCTTTTGTGGGTGTATTGTAGAATACACCAAATGAAGCAATCCAGGAATAGGACCCTAAAACCATACGAATATTATTTTCTACCACCTGAAGATGGGAATTTACTAACCTTGAGATATAATTTTGCCATTCTAACAACTCTGTGAGGTTAGGCTGGCCCAGGGCCACCCAGTGACCATAATGGCCGAGTGGGGATTTGAATCCTGGTTTCCCAGCCCAGCACAACACTTTAGCTGTTACATAATTTGAGGCACACAGAACAATTCCACTGCCAAAGTGGAAAGGAAAAAATCAGCCAGTGCGCTCTTATCAAAGTAACCTGAACAGCTGCCTGGGGCTGGTTGGGAGTGACAACTGTCTTTCTCAGTAATGAGGACTAAGACCTTGCTAGGGTGTTTGTTTGTTTTAACTGAATGCAGGGTTTGTCACATCCCAAATTCTGTTCCAGACATCAGATCCTGTGCGAATGAAATCATAGAACAGTAATGGCATCCACTTACAGCTACACACACCCAAACACACACACATCAAAAGTTGTGCTGAAATGAGATTTGAAAGCCTACCAAAGCTGGTGCAGAAGTATAAATACATTTATGCTATTTATTTATTCCTAAATAGTAGACAGATACTGACATTTTCTGTTTACTATAAATACTGTTGCTATCAACAAAGCAAATACATTCTTATAATGTTCAAACAACTAGATTGTGGGGGAGGTTTACCTTTTCCAATACAATTTCTAATTATTAATAAATAAATAGGGCTAGTGAGTAAAAAAAGTCAGCTCTGTCTACGACTGTAAGCCTTCAGTGAGGAAAGCATTCAAGTGTTAGAATTAAGAGCACAGCTAACAGTGAATCTCAAAGTGCTAATTTTCTAAATACAAGGTGACTGGTTCTTTTGGGTGTAATTTGAAACAAAAAACAAATTAATGGGAAGCATTTAAACAAGTAACACCCACCCAATGTAAAGTGGTATGGTCCCATTCCCATAGGGATGTACCATTATTCTGAATGGATTCTACCTGAAAAGGCTTGACCAAATTGCATCAATCAGCTAAGGTCCACTATGATCAAAAACAAAAACAAAAAACCCCCAAAACTGTAGACGACCTGCACTGAATTTTAGCAGACAACAGACTTTCCTGCATACAGTGCTTGAATCAGAGCCCCAGAAAGACTCCAGTGGTAATTCACCAATTTTTGTACTGGAGGAATATGCACACTCCTCCACTGAGCTCTGGGAAGGTTGAGATAGTCCAAGAGAAAAAAGAAGTTGTGGTAAAATTGACTGTGATTTCACCACATAGCCAGCTATTCAAACTAGCAAGGTAGGGGGTGGGGAACAGCTTTATAAAAGCCACAGAGAACCAATAGCTATGCAAGAGAATTTTTAGTTGCACCAGTGTTTTGCACAATTCTAAAGATAATTTAGGTCTTCCTCCCAGAGCCTGATTCCCATGCAACGATCTGATTGAACAGCCAGATTCTGAACACAAAGGCTCTACGTTCAGAGCTTCCTCTTTCATTAAGTAAAGATAAAAAGGAATTGTAGCCTTAGATAAGATAAGGGTATCTTCAAGGAAAGTAATAATAGTAGGCTCAGCTGAAATTTAGGGGACGCCCACACTTCTACTTGTCCCTTTTCCTGTGTCTAGAAAACACAGATCCCAGCAGTTTTCCCCTTGCCCCACTCCTTCCCCAGGGAAAAACCTGCTCTTCAGCTCTAAATTGGAACAAAAGTCAATCTGGAAAGAAACCCAAATTGCTGTTTGCTCCAACTGAGCAGCAAAGAGTGGTTTTCCCTGGGGCAATTAGCAGGACAAGAGGAAGTGTGGTTACACTCTGACTGGCAGCAGCTCTCCAAACTTATAGACAAGGATCTCTCCCAGCCCTACCAGCAGATGCCTTGGACTGAACTTGGGAACCTTTTGCCTGCAAGGCAGATGTTCTACCACTGAGCTATGGCCCTTCTCCAATTTGGGTGCCATTTATGCAGTTCTTACTTAACTGCAAGCAAGAAACTCCCACACATACAGTGGTACCTCAGGTTAATTTAATTTGTTCTGGAGGTCCGTTCTTAACCTGAAACTGTTCTTAACCTGAAGCACCACTTTAGCTAATGGGGCCTCCTGCTGCTGCTGAGCATGATTTATGTTCGCATCCTGAAGCAAAGTTCTTAACCCGACGTAATATTTCTGGGTTAATGGAGTCTGTAACCTGAAGTGTATGTAACCCGAGGTACCACTGTACATCATTTTTCATATTTTGTGGGGGGGGGGAGATGCATTGCCCCCATCACTACAATGCTACACAATGGCTTTAGAGAGGCTGTTTCCAAACTAATCCATCTCAATGCTTCCAAGAGTTGCTGGGTTGCCACCTTAAAGGTTGTGAGAATAATATGGCTGAGAGATAAGCAGCAAGCATAGGAACAGGGAAGCCCCTTACTCTTCAAATGTAGTTCTAAAGACTATGGTTTTAAAAAGGAGATGTGCGGTCATTTGTCATTCCACAGGAAACTGCAGATAATATAATTTGTTTTATGAAACTAGGCAATTTAGACAAGTTATTTAATTTATTTAATTAAACAACACAAAAGAGGTAACATTCATTTTAACTGTATCAGGGAGAAGGGAGAGGAAAGGGAGAGGAAGCTCTAATGCCTGCTGATATTTCAAATCTAAGGTGGTCTTTGATAACCGCACATCCATGATAAATTGAGAATGTGCCAGTTGTTAGGGGATTAAAATTCTTAATGTTCTCTTTGGCCTACCTTAGCAGGCCTTCGGCAGAAATTCCCCATCAAGAAATTCTGATTTATCCCAATCATTCAAGAAGGAATAAATGATGTGTTGAGTCAGAGCACTGCAGCTATAGACGATACAGGGTTAGAGTCAGCGTGACATCATCTGCTTGGACCATCACCTTATATTCATTATCTTCTGTCTTAATACTTTACATCACCTCATTAGCCCTGGTTGGAACCATTAGTGTGTGCAAATGCAAGGTCAATGAGAAGGTGAGGCAAAGGGCAGCCCTCATGCATACTTCACTGCAAAGCAAAAGTCTTTAAGACAAATCCAATGGCCATTACACTTAAGCTTGCAAGAAGTATAAAATTTCTTTGAATGCACTTAACCTCTCAGGCAGAAGCAAAATATGATTATTAAAGTATTAAAATGTTTCTCTCTCTGGAGTAAAGGTTAACACCGTTAAAGGAATACTAATGTCTCCTCAGCATCAAGCACCAAGACTTCTACAGCAGGCACGTCCAACAGGTAGATTGTGATCTACCGGTAGATCACTGGATGTCTGTGGTAGATCACTGGCTCCCCCCAAAGAAGCTCAACAAGTTTGGCTCCCCTAAAAAAAAGCTCAACTTGTTTGCCCTGCATGCCAAAAAAGCATGGCTTTCCCCCTCCCTAAAAAAAGGTAGGTAGATCACAGCCAGCTTTTAACTCTGTGAGTAGATCGCGGACTCTTGGGAGTTGGCCACCCCTGTTCTACAGGATCTTCCTTGGTAGGTTTGTGATATCAGCATAGGATCCGTTTAAACTTCAAAGCATATCCAATGGATGTCCAATGCATGACTTCCCCAAAGAATCCTGGGAACTGTAAGTTGGTAAAGGTGCTGAGAATTGTAACTATGTGAGGGGGAAACTAGAGTTCCCAGTCATGTGCATTGCTTTAAATGTATGCTGTGGATCTGCCCAAACCTATCTGCTCAGGATGAAAGGGATCAGGTGGCACATTTTGCAAACTGGAAACTGAAGCAGAATTCAAGATGAACACGTTTCATTTCATTTAGAGTTGGTGCTATCCCAAGATTTTAAGCACTGGCTGATTCTTAGGAAGCTTGATTCCAAGCATGAAGCACTTTGTGCCAAAATCTGGTGCTACAAGATAGGAATGCCAAGAATCTGCCGCATATGCGATCCTGGGTGGTGGAAACAGTATGTCTGGCTTCAAAAGAGCAGATTTCTTCCAAAAGATAGCCTTATAAATATTTGAAAATAATTTGGAATCCTTGTGTTTTTTGACTTCACATTTGTCTGCTGGGATACCTGACATCAGGACTCATATGCCTTTGCAGTTTCTATGAATTCACGTGCAGAATTCCTCGCTTTTAAAAGACATGCTTCCGTAATGTTAATTCTGCTGTTAGAAGAAGAGGCAGAAGGAAACAAATTGCCTGGACATGTGGAAACTGTGAATTAACTTTGGAAATGGTACCTGCAGAGGTCTGGGCCTTGCCCAAACCATGGTTTGTTGTTACAAGAACTACCGCTAGTAAGCCTTGGGCTCATATTGTTCCTTTGCTCTTTATGTAAACCATATTTTTCAATCAAAAAGGATCAAATTATGTCTTGAGATCCTAGTTTGATCACAAAGTACTTTTTTGCCATCTTTGGATAAAAGAAGAAATTATGGTTTTCTGCAAACTGGAACCCAGAGACTTCCAATGTTTGCTACTCACATAGAGAAGGCAAAACATCAACGCCTGAGGATCACTGCAGCTAGTTCACAACCCAGTTTAGATTGCATAATAGTAGAATTAAGCCAATGTGCCTCTTCCTTGGCTCATGGACTAAACACGTCTGTACTTTTATTCTGTCCATTTTAGACTTCTTTTCTTTCTTTTTTTGAGTACAAATCAAGTTTCTAGACCTTGTGGATCTGGAGAAAAGTATCACTGAAGATGAAGAATGAGACTTTGAGAAAAACCCAACCTGCAACTTCCCATCCAAATCATGATGGCAGCTATCACAGCTGATAGCCTCATTGGGGTGAACAATACCAAAGTGTTTCATCAGCCGAGACACTCTTCTACTTGAAAAAGCTTCCACTGAAGAAAGAGGACATTTCTCGCCCTGCCAGGAGGTGTTTCCTGACAGCAAAAGTTCAAAAAGGGACAAAATCACAGATACATGGGTTATGTGAGCAAGTACAATGTGGACATGAAATTCTCATACTATGAAAATGAAAAATATTGGAGGCTGTTTTACTTCTCTTCCTCTTTCCTTTTTTTTTTTTTTGGCTGCAATATTCCCCAAGGATGCTGAATTGCCACATCGATTTTCAGGCCCAACTGCACAAAAGGCATTAGAGGAGAAATGATACCATGCCCAGTTAGCTTTGGTCTGGTTTTCATCAGGCTCAAGCAAATATTAGGCAATGTACAAAATGTGCTAAATACGTTTGGGGGGGAATTCAGGGCAGCCTGCTCAAATCCATTCCAATAACAATTTCCAAGTGTGATGTCCTCTTTCAAGTGAGAAGAAGAAAAATGCCATTCATCAAAAAGGAGATGATCAGGCCAGTCATACTTAGCCAGCCGCTTGCAATATATTTCAAAATTATTATTAGATTAAACCCCAAAACAATTGTGACAAACGCAAATTCTTACTCCCAATTTGCAAACGATGAAAACACTAGCGAGCAAGAGAGCTGAGTTACCCAAGGTCAGATATGCTAACCGAAGCACAAGTAGGAACAGTGCCCTGGAGACCTCCTGACTCACCAAATCCCCCCCCATGAAAACTGAAAAGGAAGAAAAAATCTTTCAAAACACAGTTTAGCTTAACTCCTAATTAAATGCCGAACCCAGCTGTACAGAGCCATGAGAAATATTTTTAAAGCCTTAAAAACAGGGGCTATATTAAGCAATAATCCCAGAGGTACCTAATTTGGGAAACATCACAACAGAACTGGTTGACTTTGCAAGTTGTTGCTTTCTAATGAGGCAGCAGAATGCAAGTGAGTGGAAATGGCTTTGGAGGGTGAAACAGCACAAGGCTAGGGGGCTAACTGTGGAATGGGGGCTGCAATAGGCAGGGAGGAAATGCTATTTTGGGTCCCTTCACCTCTCTTAATTAGATCTTACAGGCAATTCTATTAGTGGCTGAAGGTTTTTGACATCCCTGGGGCTGGAGAAGGAAAAAGAGGCCCCTTGTTTGCCCCAATCCCCTTTATCTAATCCTGCAAATCATATTCTAGAGTGCAAAGCAGAGCGGGGTAAGGTATTTCTGAACAACACAACTCAAGGAACAAAGCAAATAAACTAGCACTTTTTACTTATTTATTCCACTCTGGGTGGTAGTCAGGACATTGGTTTTCGATGAATAGTGCTCCTCAAGGAACAATTTCTGTGTTGACTTGCAAACACCATCCCATCTACCAATGAACTTTGAGAATTAGGGGGCAAGTTGCAGGGCAAAGTCGCTGTGCCCCCTGTAATGTGTAGGTAACCACAGGGAACACTGACACCAAGATTTTGGGAACCTCCATCACCATGGAACTCCAGATAACCTTCTCAAGAACCTCAGGATTCCCCGGAACACTGTGTGGAGGTTCAGATGTAACAACAAACCATAGTCTGAGTGAGCCCTGTATTTTATATACTCCCAAATTCCAGCTTCCAGTCTCACTTGAAATTTGGCTACAAAACCAAAGTTTGTCATTCCATCTAATTTGGCCCCTAGATTAACATTAACATGCAATTTTTTTCCGTGTAAGTAGCAGCTGTTGGGAAGCTCAAGTGGCACTGAGAACTTGGGAGAGGACCTTGGGAGACGGAGTTTGTCTTTCTAGTGGCCATGGTCTCAAACTTCTTCACTTCACCCACAAGGCTATTCAGGCTTCTCTGTGGCTTGATGATGACGATGATGTTGATAAAAAAATATATATTTATATCCCACCCTTCTTCCCATTTACATAACATTTGTTATGTGAATGCGATGCACATTTGTTAACTGCATTCACACTTTCAATAGCCTTACTTATCTGACCCTATGTTTTGCCTGCTAATCAGGATTGCAAACTTTAGTTTTAAGTGTAATTGCAGTCATGCTTCGTGGGCAAAATGGTTTGCCACTAAATCAGAAGGGAGAATGGAAATTATCATGATTGTGAAGATTTTGTCTGCCATTGGTCCAGCAATATCTGAGAGGGCTGGCCACAGGTTCCCCATCTCAGCTAAAGCTAAGTGCACAATAGCAGGACTCCATAAAACTGAAACAAAAACAATATATTCATTATATTGAAAGGAAAATCCAGAAAATAATGAAAACCTGCTAATAAAAAGACTGAGGTGCCACAAAAAGATCCCAACGGAAGCATTTAATTTTAAACTTGAATCAGCTATAACAAAACCAAGGAAAAGAGCAAACAAAACTGTGAGACAATGTCAAAGCTCCAAAACTGTCAGGCAAGATCCAAAAAAAGATCTTTACTTCCCCCTGAAAAGAATTGTGTGTACCAGCCTGACCTCAAAAGCCATCATCCTGATGCTCACACTAAAATATTAAATAGCTTCCTCTAAACAACAGGCAAACAACAACTTGTCACTTATCTTTTTTAAAATAATTTGCTTTGGATTTTTAATCTTGTCCAGCCTGGTGAGACACCTTTGAAGTGAGGTGCGCCCAAGGGACGAAAGGGCGTGTGAGCACAGAGCTTGCTGACATAACACTACATCATAGTTCGCTATTACATCTGAACCAGCCAGGTTTGAAAACCACCCTAGGTCTGGTGCAGACACAAATGGGTTCCAGTCTTTCAACAGTAATCATGGTGTCTACTCCGAAGGTGTGTCAATGCTAACAAGTACTTGGGCACATTCCTTTCAAATTCTGCCATCTCAAACCACTGGTGCAAATGTAATACAGCCCTATGGCTAACGCTGACAAAGGAGGAGAGGGGTAAGGTGGGCACGACCCTGTGGCTCACCTTCAGTCAAGGTTCAGGGATCAGTACTGTTGCGTCTGTACCTCCCAGTCTAGAGGAAGCAATTGTTTTCAACCTGCTAATGTTACACCCTGCCACTCAAGAAGCAATCAGCTCTGCGTCAAAAATTGCAGCTATTTTCCAGGATTAAACGTACCTATACCTTCTGCCATACTTTTCTGACCCCCTCCCCAAAAAGAGAGAAACCAAAAGATTTCCTTGCAGCGAGTACTGAATTGGTGAAAGAATACAGCTTGTGTAATAAATGAGCGTAAGAACTAAATATTATTATAATCAAGGATAAAGTAATCATTAAAGCGATGAGTAGGCAGCTCTCTGGTCAACAATTTTTGTTCTATGGGCTACAGAAGAACCACAATTTAAGTTTTCATGCTATCAAAATCCAGCTATCCATCATGATACTTGTAACTCAGCTGTTTAAAAACTTTAAAAATTATTTCTTATTGCAGAAAATGACCAGAAGGTGGACAGGACATTTGAGGAATGCGATGGTTTCTATCAGATCATTCTTTAGGCTAAATGTGTTTTCAGGACTAAGTTGTAATGTATTTGTTCTTCTCTTTATTAAAAGGCTCAACTGTTTCATTTCAATCTCCTGACCACAGACTGGGAATCTTCCATGTTCCTCCCTCAACTATTGTGTGCACATTTCCCTTCCATGGTTATTTGAAGTAATGATATAGCGTTACAGGTGTATATATCAGCACTAATCATGGACTGCTCTTGCAACCAGAATCTGTAATCTAGATTTGACATGGTTCTGCAAATCTGGTTAAAGAAAATCATAGAAAGAGGGGAGAACCTTGCAATTCAGTACAAATGAAAACAGTTTTAGATTAAGAACCTGTTCTGTACTTCCGTAAAGCACATGAGGTTTAGTAGTGGGACAGAAAGGGAAAAACTGAAATGGAATCCTGGTATATACAAGAACACATACACACACCACACACCTCCTAAAAGGAAGAGAAGGTACTTGTCTCTTTCAGTGTTCTGTTCTAGATCAGCTAATGGGCCTATCCAGTCACTGAGCACTATCGTAGACTGTTTTATCCGCTACTCATCCATTTAGCACTTAATATCTCTTCTCATTTTCTTCCCTTTGACAGCCTCTGAGATGGACTACTATTCTTGTGTTGTTATTCACAGAAGCTGAGGTAGCAACTGCTTAAGGCTGTTAGTAAATACATAACCAAGCTAGGGTTTGAACCCAGGCCAAGCCTGTCACTATCTACCAAACCACCCTGGTTCTCAATGCTTGCATAATTTAAGATAAATAATCCCTTAGGGGAGGGGAATGTATACAGCAGGCGTGCACAGGAAGGGTAATCCAAAGTTAAAGCTCTGCTTAATGTAAACCAAATACACACTGGGAGTTATGAAAATATGGTGCTAAGGTAGCTCAGATTGTGATGAATAACAGCACTGAGATGGATACAGCTTCCTGGAGATCAATGAACGCTGAATTAAGTCCTGTTTTTATTTTTTGAGTCAGTGAAGCCACAAAATGATTAACATTATGATCAGCAGGATAGACGGGGGGACCAAATAGAGAAAGACCATACAGCAGAGGTAGCTAGCATGGTGCCCTCCAGATGTTTTCTGGACTGCTACACCCATCAACCCTAGTCAGCAAGCCCAAAGGCCTGGGATTATAGGAGTTGTAGTTCAGGAACATGGAAAAGTTTCAGAAAAGGACAACCAAAATTGTCAAGGGGATGGAGCAGCTCCCTACTGAGGAAAGGCTACAGCATTTGGAACTGTTTGCTTCTGAGAAATGATCAGTAAGAGGTTACATGATATAAGTTTATAATATAATGCATCGCATACAGAATGTGCCCTGCCTCTTAACACTAGAACTCGTAGACATCCAATGAATCTGAATGTTGGAAGATTCGGGACAGAAGGAAGTACTTCTTCGTGTAGTACATAGTTAAACTATGGAACTCACTCCCACCACAGCCAGTGATGGTCACCAATTTCAATGGCTTTAAAAGAGAATTAGAAAAACTCTTATTTCCTGAACATAAATTCAGTTCTCCACATCATAGTTGCAATTATTATTTAAAGTCCTCAAGAAAATTCATAAACATTTTAGTGCACATTTCTGCAGATAATTTTTCCTGAGAAAAAGCATTTCCTCTAAGACAATGAACTGGAGTATGTATTCACCAGTATATGCATTTATTATAATGTATCCTAGTATATGCATTTTTGTACACAGTACTTGGCTGAAAAGCTACATCAAAATTCAGAAAAGTACAAATTCCATAGGATGGCTGTGTTTTGATTTGTGTATTGTTTCAAAAACTGCAGATTAGGTTCAGTTCTCATTTAATCTAATTTCTCTTTCTTCCCTACTCCTGAATCTCATCCTTTGTCCGTTAGTCATGTTGGAAAAACTGAGTGGGGGAGTAAAACTATTCTCTCCCTTTCTTTTAGTTTCCTGTGTCCTTTTTTAATCCTCTATTCTTGGCATTAATACAAAAATAATCTCCCAATACAGTTCTCTCCTGAGTTTTATGTCTCCAGCAGAAGCTGAACCGGAAATTCCTTTTACCTCTAGATGTCTCGTCCCAAGAAATACCTGGAGGCTGCCTTGAGGGCTCTGACATGGCAGGTCACTCTTTTCAGAGTTTCTGTGAAGCTCCTAATTAGAAAAAAACAGGCAAGTTCTCTCTTGCTGAGAATCTCAGCGTGCCTAGCACAAAATACCGCAGAGACCCTTGTTCCCAACTTGGTGCCAGAGAACAAGAAGTTAGAGAAAGACAGTATATTTTTCCAGCAAGACTTGGTGTCAGAACACACAAGTCACACACAGATCTTCAGACATGCCAAGGGCTAAGAAAAATGCTCTGCAGAAAAATATCCAAAGCACAGGTTTCAAAGCACCGGTACAGCCACGCTAACGGATCAACTCCTCACATATGTGATAATTGGTGAAGGTAAGTAATGGGTGGCTGCAGGTGGGAAGTTTTCTTCCTCTGTTCACCACTCCTCTCTCACGTACTTCCTGTTCCTCTGCATGTTTCCAACATGTGAGGAGGGGACTGAAAAATAGTGGCAGGAGGAAGGTTTAGCCACTCTTCTCCACCTCTGCTTATTGGATGGGCAGAAGTGACTTAGGACATCCAAAAGCAGGCTCTCCCCGTTTGGTTCTCAGAAATGAGCAACGACACAGAAGCTGTTACGATGGATGTCAAGCTGGTATTATTTAACCTCCTCTCCACCCACCTATGCCCATCACACACCAGTACAGCACAGTCAGCAAGAGCCCAACAATCGCCACTGACCACCTTAGAAGGAACATCAAAAATGCACCCAAATCTAGGAGCAGGACTAGGATTGAGAAGGAACACAGCTTTGGTCTTTGCCAAATGTGGGTCATTGCCAAAGACATGTAAAGCACTTCCTACTTTTTGGGTGTTCAGGAGCTAAGCTGCATTTGAAGACTGGAGTCTGCTGTTCTCATGTGCTGCCCTGTGGGAAAGGATGCTTTGCTTAGGGGTGGAAGCAGAGGAGGACTTTCAACTCCTTACAACACCTGCTGCAACGAAAAAGGTCTTTTTCACATGCCTTAAGTTCAGCAAGGAGGGTCCTGTCTAATCTCAGTTGGGAGGGAGTTCCACAGGTTTGGGCCCACAACACAAAATGCAGGCATACAGCTCATGGATTGAAACACACACGTGTCACTTCTGGCAGCCTGTCCAATTTATTATGGTTTCTTTCCAAGCACCTGGCTTCTTCATCTGCACCATTTGTTCAGCACTTTATTTTCTTTAACCACCCACTTTTCCTGGTTCATTTAAGAGTGAAGCCTGCTCCAGTGAGCAGGGGAGGTGCCCTCAAGATTGACACATGATTGCACAAATTCATTTTATCCTGTAAGCTAGAAAAACAGGATGCTCCCACCCCAGGTCTGTTGATCTTTTAGGCACTTTCTTTCACCACATCACAAATCTCCCTATTTGTAAAACTGGCAAAGGTGCTGCTCTTAATTACTCTTCTTTATTATTTCCAAGGGAAACCAAACAGAGAATAAACAGATGCCTGCCCTGCAACAGACTGAAAATGGCATTAACGGCTAATAAATTATTGGACACTTGCACCACCACAAAGATTGTTACATTTTGATGTCCATTTCAGTAAAGTGTAATTGTTCTACTCAGAACTAAGGCCAGGTCTTTAAAGAGAGAAATGACAGAGGACTGTTACAGATCCAGATTGAGAGTACAGTGGTGAACCCTTTTCCCTTACACGCTTAGATACATACACATACACACTTGTATTTGTATCAAATAATGGGGGTTTGGGAGGGTGTAATGGTGTGCTAATCTTAATTTTTGCTATGGTTTGTTTGTTTGTTTGTTTGTTTGTTTGTTTGCATTTATATCGACATAATTCCTGCATAATTCCTGGGACTACAACAAATAAGGGGCTGGCAAACATCTGGTTGGTTGTTTCCTCTCTACATAAGCTGTTTTAAACTATTTTTAATATTGTGTTTTAATGATGTAACCTGCCTTATGGTCTTATGGTGAAGGGCAGGCAATTAATTAATAAATAAAACATTCTCTATTCTTCGTTTATGTTCTGAGCTAGGTAAAATATAAATAAATTAATAAATTCTGCCAAGGACAGTTCTTAACCTTTAGGGGGTCATGCACCCCTTTGAGAATCTGATGAAAGCTCTGGAGACCCTCCCTAGAAAAACGCACATCAACATGTACACCCAACATTTTGCATACAATTTGCACCTGGTTCACAGATCCCTAATACCCAGCCATGGATCCCTTCGTAGACCAGGAGGGATTATGAACCCCTCCTCTAGAAGATCTCTGCCTGGCAAGGAAGGCCTCTAGCTACACCAAATATCCTATATACTAACAGTAAACTCATTATCCAAGTGTGGATCCTCATGTAGCCAAAATGGCACCATCCACATGCAAGAGGGAGGCACCAACAAGCTTGTGAAAATCCAAAGATCTGCAAAAGTATGTTTTTGAAAGAGATTGGGATGGTGGTAAAAAAAAGCAAACAAGCACAGCTCAATAAGGCCTGAGCATGCTCAGTGGACACAGAATGACAGATGAGAGAAAGTGTGGTGGCAGGATGGAGTGGGATGGAGTAGCCTTGAAAAGGGCATGCTGGAACCCTGAACAGAAATATTCCGCATTGCAGCATTTTACTCAAGGACCCTCTTATGGAATCCTTATAAGCTCTCAGTAAATTAGCTTACATTAGCCTAACAGTATGAACCGTAATTGTTTAATTTCCACAGTCCTTCACACATATGCAGTATAGACCACTGTGTAAAACTGGTGAGCTGCATTTAACTTGCTGGGTCATGAGTTGCAAGCACCTTTTCTGAAACTCCAAGACCTTTGGGGACAAGGATCCATCTTTCTTTCAGTTGTACAACTGAATATTCATGAAACTTCCCTCAGGGTAGAGGAGTTGTAAATCTGCATTAATAAATGCTGGCAATTCAAATGGCATTCTCTGCTCTGACGCCAGAAGTTTAATCTATTAGCTGGACTTGCTTAGACAGATGCCACCAGGATGAAGTATGAAGTCTTATAACAACAGTGCTTAGTTACTTTTAACCAGGAAGCTCATCTCATCATTGCAAGCAAAAGCCTTTTAATACAGGCATAATAAAACCACTTTGTTTTTACAGATACTAACACTGAGAAAGAGAGCACCGGGCTCGCAGCCTTCAGAAGAATGAGCATGTTATCAGTAAAACCAGAAAACGTCAACAGGAAATATGATCTAGAAGTGTTAAAAAGCTGAGACCCTCTGCAAAAACATCAAACTCCAGGTGTTTCCATCTGAGGTTAAAGCTATGTTCCAATTCCTAACTTCAGTTTCTCTTCATCACTCCTCCCATTTCTTTCTTCACCTCTTGACTACATGAATACCTAAGAGAGTTACTGTACTACCTACGCCTAATTATCGCCTCTTCCTAGTGAAACTAAGGGCTAATAGTAATACCTCCACTCACTTCAATCCTGTTTGTTGACTTGGAGGAAGTTAAGCACACATACACACACATGCACAGCAGCTCTGGATAATTAGAGGCTGAGGTAATTATTTAATATAAACATACAGTGATCTGAAAGAAAACCAAGATGCTCATGCATGAAGTTGGGGCCAGCATACCCTGGTATTTCTCTGGCCCTAGTTTCACAGACTCAGGTAATCACATTATGGATTGCCTTTTAGGTAGAAAGGTGCTGTAACCAACCATGTACTCTTGATGGTTCACTAGAACAGAGAAGCCAGTGGTTATAGCACTCAACTTCTTCCCTTACTTGGAAGCAAGTGTAAATGTTTCCTCAAACTCTTCTGACTTATTTGTGACCAAAGGAGAACTGGTAACACAAATGCATGTATGCTTCCCCAGTATTTCTGACTGATTGGCAAAAATAAGCAATCAACAGGGATACAAGGCTATGGTGTTTATTCCAGTTGCACAGCCCATCTGTCCTTAATTCTTCAGCATTAGCATAATAAATATGTGTACTTTGCTTTCATATCTCTGTTATTACAGGTGGATTCAATCATGCACAACACAATCATCTAAATATAGTTCTAATGTTCCATTGAGCTCACATGACCAAGAAACAGAAGCCAAAAGGTGGAGCTTTGAAACTGAAAGGACAAGCTAAGCAGGTAGAAGCAGGCTTGGTTCTCAGTGGCTCAGGTTAAGTTCTCTAGCACAAACAAAAAAAAATGGAAGCAATATGGAACACTGCTGAGAACAAATAAACCCAATAAGACACAGTTGTGATGTGCATCATTTTACTTTCTCCCATATAAGCATATGACTGCCATCAGTTCATATGCAGAAAAAATAACCTTAAACATGGGTACAGTAAGGTAACAGCAGTGGTGAAAAAAGAGAAAGTCTCCAAGATGTACACAATGTATTTTGTCCCATATTTCAGATGTGGGAAAACTTTTTTTTACCTAGTCAGCCATATCCTTATCTCTCCAAGATTCCCATGTGCCAACTTTTTATTATTTTTAAATTTATTATTTTTATTCACTCTCAAAACACTTTTACATAACGAAAAGGAGAGCCACTGCATTGCAACAAAAATAAATTAATACATAGCATAAATCCATCCATATGCACATGCCTGCCTCCCAACAAGAAGGGCAAAAGTTAAAGGTTACTGCTGTAGCCCCCAAATTCTGTCTTGATCAGACCACACCTGGAGTGTTGTGCCAGTTCTAGGCACCACAGTTTAAGAAGGATATTGACAAGCTGGAATGTGTGCAGGGGAGGGAAACCAAGATGAAAAAGGGTCTGCAACCAAGTCTTATGAAGAACGGTTGAGGGAATTGGGTACATTTAGCCTGATAAAGAGGAGACTGAGAGGAGGTATGTTAGCCCTCTTAAAATATGTGAACAGTTGTCACATGGAGAATGGAACAAGCTTGTTTTCTCCTGCTCTGGAGCCTAGGACCTGACCCAGTGGATTCAAGTTACAAGAAGGAGACTCTGACTAAACATCAGGAAGAAGTTTCTGGCAGTACGAGCTGCTTGAGGGTGGAACAGACTCCCACAAAAGGCGGTGGACTCTCCTTCCTTGGAGGTTTTAAGCAGAGGTTGAGTGGCCATCCATCGTATATGATCATTGATATTCCTGCATTGCAGGGGCTTGTACTAGATGACTTCTTGGGTCCCTTCCAACCCTACAATTCTATGATTCAACAAACTATGCTAAGTGGTAAAGCTCAGGCACATTGCTCAACTCCAATTCATGCAAATAAATCAGTGTACACAGACTGAATATCAGAGAACTCCTTGTCCTGCTGCCGTGTGTGAAAAGCTACCCACTCATATGCTGCCAAAGTTAACAGATCCTCCAACCACTGTACAGTGTGGAGTAAGAGATACTCTTTCCAGTATTACAGCACCAGTCACTTTGCCACCATCAGCGACCACAACATCCAATTTTGTTGTTCTTCAAGTGAGGTCCCATTACACTGGAATGTAGTTCAACTGTACATTAGCATCCACTAACATCAAAGATTTTGATCTTGTTGGAAGCGCCCAACAAGTAGCCAGACTAACCATATATGATGTCTCTGGTAAAACAGGTATGCATGGCTTGCCCGAATTGGTCTCACAGGTAGAATGGGAAGGCCTGGTGGGTTGAATTAGTCCTGCAGGCTGAAAGTTTCCCAACCCTAGCTTATGTGCTCTGACATGAAGTGCTGACAAAGCCTATTGCACACAGACAAAAAAACATGTAAGCATAGGCCAAACTAGATGTTTACCTGGTAAATGTGTGGTCCCAAACCCGTGTTTGCAAAAATAATGTGGGTGATTATGGAAGGCAACTTACATGAGAGAGACAGCAGAGAGGAGTGATGGCAGGAGTCCTAATCCCTCCCATACCTTCCAATCCTTTCCTGCAAATGCCTCCACCAATACCCTTATTCATACAACAGAGAAACAACAGGCTGGGAATGAAAATTCTCTCTTAAGTGCTAGTTTTGGCCCACACACTGGACTAGGAATTTTTGCTTATCTTGCATATTTGCTTAGTGACATTACACAGGCAACTGCCTGCAGAGCTTCCAAACCATAGACCAACCTTCAACAATCTGATGCCCTCCAGATGGTACCCAGGATGGCCATGCTAGCTAGGGCTGATGGGAGATGTAGTGCAAAACACCTGGGTACCAGGTTAGGGAAAGGCTGCTGCAGATTACAACAGCAACAAGCTTTGTGGACTGGCAACCACCAATGCATCTTAATGTTATACATCAAAGGGACTTTTTCAAGTCTGAAAAGTAAATCTTTCCTAAGCATGCATAATACTAAGAACCAATTTGATTTGAAAAGATAACTATCAGCCTCAACCATGAACGATGTAAGAAGAGCTGAAAAGTCTGATGCAACAGGACAGCTGCTTCCCAGTGCAGTCAAACAGGAAATCCCCATGTAGATGTGGCCTGTACTGTTTTGCAATCCTCCTTCATTCTCCAAAAAATAAAATAAAAAGTTACGGTAAGTCTATGACACATAGCCCTACTGATGGATTAAATAATTTTTGGCTGACAAGTCATCCACCTTTAAAAGTCACTGATCAATCAATCAAGTTGAAATTAAATGTTTATATTAACAAAACCTCAGTGTAAATGCATTTTTGAGACACGGAAGGAAAAGGACAGATAACATTTCAAATTTAATAAATGAAAACTACCACCCAGTTAGTAGGAAAGGCCAACTTTAATATTTGCTTTTTCATTGCATATTCCAGCAATTCACCAGAATCAAAACAGCCTTGAAAAAATGAAAAGGGGTAACCTTAGCTCAGAGCTTGAGAGGAAAGAGACCACCTACTGGTGGCTGATAGCTATGCGTAACATCCATGCTAAGAAGCAAGGCTACCTCTGATTATTAGCTACTAGGGGCAAGCAGGAGAGCAGTAGTACCTTTGTAAGCTCGTGGACTGACTGGCCACTGTTAGGAACAGTACGTTGGACTAGACAGACCTTTGGTCAGATCCAGTAAACAACAATTAAAATTGGTCACCCATGAATAACACCTCGCCTGCACTATGACTTCAAACAATCATGGGCTCCCCCAAAGAATCCTGGGAACTGCAGTCTGTTAAGGATGCTTAAAGTTGTTAGGAGACCCCCATTTCCCTCACAGAGCTACAATTCCCAGAGTGTCTTAACAATCAATCCCTCTTCCCAGAGAACCCTAAGAGCTGTAGCTCTGTGAGGGGTCTCCTTTAACAAGACCCCAGGATTCTTTGGGGGGAAGTCATGACTGTTTATAGAGTGGTATGGCCGTGCCTTAAATGCATAGTGCAGATGGAGCCTAAGTTAACTAAAGATTTATGTACTAGATGAAACACACACGTGTTTATTTTCTTCAAAATATTATTACCTCACCTCTGACCTTTCCATAACTCGAGGGAACTTAGAACAGTTATTTAATAAAACCCCTGAGAGAAGTGGTGAAAGGGCTAGGTTCAGCGGGCTGCTACTACCTAAGTTATTCCACCTTCCCTTCTCTACTTATTTGGGGAAATGCTTTAAGTTCCCAAGTGTTCTTTTTTTAACTAATTAAACAGTTGTGCAGTTCCTCTCTGTTTGGAACAGGCCAAGGGCTCCCCCAGAATCCCACTTAATCATGTCTCTACTTATGGCTGGAAAGAGCCATACCCCCAGTTGCTTGACATTTGAATGGCTTACTACACTGTCCTGCAGAAGCAGTTGATTACAAATCATTTTTAAAAGCTTTAAAAAAGGAAGCATCCTCCACACCCAGTTTTATAGCTGAGAACAAATATTAAAATGAGAAGCAGAATTCCCCGAAAGACTAAAATATCCTTAAACAGGCAATGCTGGTACAGTGGCAGTATCTCATGTGCCTAAGGGGGTTAAAAGGACTTCCTCTGTTTGTGCTCTTTCATCAATAAAGCAAATATGCATACATTTTAGGCAACCAACCATGTCGATGAACAGTAAATACAGTTTTAAACTCCATTACTCATATGCGCCAACTACGTCCCCCCCCAAAAAAAAGAGAATTTGCAATGTTAGACAGGTTAGTGGTAAAACTGTGTTGGCACGAATGCACCGAGATAGACGAAATGCAAAAATCTATCGCAAGCTGGGGGAGTAGAAAGAAAAGAACCAGAGACTTATCTGCAATACAACCTTTTTTCACTCAGCTTGCAGAGAACAGCAGAAGACAGCATGTATTAGATTTCTATAAAATGTATCTGACTTCCAAATATATTAAATACCTTTTCCGACTCTAGAAATGAAAGGTGACATGATCACAGTAGAGCAGGGAGAAATTGTACCTATGGTCTATCATTTCAGTAGTTCACTTCGGCAAAGTTCATTCAAGCAGGTTATAGTCCTAATTTACACTTCTACCAGAGAACTGTCAGCTTGAGCTAGGAACCTCACACCCTGAAGCAGCCTGGGCCCAACTCTAGGGGACCACCTAGGCCAGAATACCCATTGTCCTCAGAGGCTTCCTCACATACCTAACAGGACAGGGCATGCACAAGATCAGTTTCCAAAACTAGCTGGCAATATTTATTTATTTATTTATTTTACTTAAGGCTTCTTAAACACCTTTCACCATAAGATCCCAGGAAAGTTGTTTGTTCACTGTGTGTTTTGAACCTCTCTCTACGTATCATAACCAAAGTTTATATGATGGCTCCTGAGATCAAGGAGGATGCTTTCACCTATGTCTAGATACAAGTGGATGCCATTGTGAATCGATGGTGGACTAAACCTTTCAAAACTGCATTGTGGTTTTTTTCCCCCTCAGCAATTCTGGATATGAGGCTGCTATAACAATTATAAAAACAGATAAAAGTGTTACAGTTAGGAAACATGGGGAAACGTGCCAAATGGAGCAGAACACTATAAATTTAGCAAAAGACATGGCTCCCACAAAACAAAAGACATTAACTGTAAAAGGCTGGGTTAAAAAGTTCATCTTCGGCATATGGCCAAAACCTGTACAATGAATATGTTAAACATACTTCTGTGGAAAGAGAGTTTCACAGTTTATGTATTAAGTATCCCGACTGGCCAGGCCAGGAATAAATAGCCTAGCTTTCTGACTCTGCCTTGGTTAACAGAGAAGTACCTTCTGGTTGCTTTGGCCCCCAGGCCCAGGCCTCTGATTTGCATACAACCTGGCCTCAACAACTTGATCTTCTTACAAGGGCACCAGACCAAAAAAACCTCAGCCATCATAAAAGCCTGATGGTTTAACATTGGCATCCAGCTCCAGTTGCTGCTAACACTATTCACTTGTTGAAAACAAGGGTCAACTCACGCTGCCCATCTTCTATGGGAGAACCACATCTAAAGAGCACTCAGTGTGGATTTCCATGTCTGTAGTTTCCAAGGTATAGTATAACAGCAGCAGCCTACAGTTTTTCAACAATTTAGAGAAGCACCATGGATGCAATCTGGGCAATGTCCCTCTTACACCTCTGATTTAAAGATGAAGTAAACACACATTACTTTAAGGGATAGATCAATTCCCTCCAGGAAACTGTTACTGTTGTGTGGTTCACTTGCACAATGTCACTGAAAGTCTGAACTCTTATATAGACAAATTAAAAGATTATGTGAAGCGTTGGTGACAGTAAGCAGCAGTCTCTACTAGTTGTATGCAATAAGTAGTCGCTGAACACCTAAGGATGGAGAGGGGAGGAAGCTAACAAGCTCTGCACCCTGTTCTACAAGGCAAAGAAAAAGAAACTCAAAGATCTGTTTTAAATTCCAGTCAGCAGGTTAGTACTACAAATCTTCTTCGCAAGAAGATCAAACCTATCCATTCTGAAGGAAATCAGCCCTGAGTGCTCACTGGAAGGACAGATCCTGAAGCTGAGGCTCCAATACTTTGGCCACCTCATGAGAAGACTCCCTGGAAAAGACCCTGATGTTGGGAAAGATTGAGGGCACAAGGAGAAGGGGACGGAAGAGGACGAGATGGTTGGACAGTGTTCTTGAAGCTACCAGCATGAGTTTGACCAAACTGCAGGAGACAGTGGAAGACAGGAGTGGCTGGGGTCACGAAGAGTCGGACACGACTAAACGACTAAACAACAACAATTACAAATCTTACTAGAAGCCAAGTTTAGAGTCCAATCAATGCTGCTCCTTCTACCATGAGGTGCTCAAATATCATATACAGCAGCCACCTTTGACTTCTTTAACATAGTTGGTGAGAAACCACTTAAGGCATCTTATTAAAGTTGTAGGATTAAAGATACGTTTTCCAACCATTTGGCTACTGCATTCCAGTGGAATGCAAAACATATAATCCCAAATCCCACTGGATAGAATGCCTCTCTCCCAATACCAAACTGAGGAGCTGAAGACCATGGAATACATTAATTGTACACCCAGAAAGTGTAAACTGTTTTAGCTGCAACACATTGTTGGGTATACAATCAGTGGAAAACCTGGATTTGACTCTGTGTAATCCGTGAAATCACTCCCTGAAAGATAGCTGAGCTTTCTACTTTTTCTTGGAATAGATAGCAGCTTGGCTTCAAAATTACAGCTTCCCATGTTCAAGGTTAAATGAAAACCTCTAATACAAAAGAGATTTACAATGAGTACAGTAGAGAAAAAGGATTAAAACAAAAAAGAAGAGAAGGCCAAGAGGGCATCAATATACTCCAAGTCGATTTCTTAGAACCAATACTAAGCAACAAACAGTTGATATGTACCAATTCTGTGCAATCTTAAAATGAATGATGTGTAATAGCCCTGAGAAAATGTGGTACTCAAAATATATTTACCATCGCTTCAAAGTTCTACTCAAGCTAGAATGCCATTTAGGTTGAAAATATGACTTACCTTGTCAATTGTCAGCTCTCCAAGTTTCATATATTTGAAGTACATCCAGCTTATAGAGGAAAACATTACTTCAGAGGAAAATGATTTAAGTACATTCACATCTACTGGCTATGCAGGCAGAAAACCAAAGTGCCTGTAGGCCTCTGGCCCTAGCAAAGACTCACGAAACCCTCAACAGGCGAGCCACAATGCAGCTATGTATCCCTATAAGTACCATCTCCATTAAGCTCCTCAGGTCAAAACACAGTCCATTACAATTCGACAAGAATTCACATGTTAAGTGCCACAACCATATTGTCCGAGCCATACAACTGTTACTTTTCTCCCTCAATTTACAGTAAGGAAGTGTTCTTTATCATGGATTTTTCAGCCTCGAGAGAAGTAGTGGAAGCTGCACAGGTAGAATCCCTATGTAAAAAAAAAACCCAGGATAGATGAAGAGCTACATAGGTAGGAGAACAAATAAATGTCTTAAGTAGAAAAGAATGCTCTAAAAGCCTGGATACAGAGATGTCCTAGTAAGAGGAAAGGCCTCTTCAGGTCCAAAAGTGAGTTATGAGGAAACTTTTCTTACAAGGAGTGGATAATATAGACATGGAATTTATTAAGTGTTTTGAGTGTTCAAGCATCCCAAATGTATTACTTCAGAAATCTTTACAATTATCCTGTAAGGTAGGTCAGAATCATTACTCCCATATTGCAAGTGGTTATAGGTTCTTCTACAATTCATTTACAAGCTTAGCACAGCTTCTAACAACTATGTATGCTCTTACCTAGTATTCAGTTGTTATTAGTTCTCGAAACATGTAGTGTAGCCAATTTTAGAAGCTACTACACCTCACCCCATCTGCCAGTCTTAACTACCAGGGCCCAGATGCTGGAAGAGCAGAGGAAATCAGCATGGTCAGACCCATCTGCCTCCCTGATCTTCTCCATCCCCTTCAGCTTGTTTAACACCTTGGTCTCCTGGGTGAAAGGAGAAGGTCAATCTGGCTTCCCACCTCTCCAAAGCTCAGCAAACCTCCTCAACCAAACATAAAAGCTCTGTCTTAAAGGGCAGGTGTCCAACCACAAATTGCCCCCATGTCCTAGATATTCGGGGAGTAGTTGGTCTGAAGACTTTCAGACTGGAATCAGAATCTCTGAAGGCACTCAAAAGCAAAAAGAAGCAGGCCACACTGTTGCAGGAGGTAGGGAGAAACTATGCATACTAGTAGCAAAAAGCTAGGAGGGCTTTCAAAACGTATGTTTACACCAGCAACGCCTCCCCTGCATTGCTTGATTTAATACTGTTATTTATCATAAGCCAAGCTGCATATTTGCAAGAAAAACGCAATTGGGTTTTTTGTTTTTTTAAGCTAAACCAAACTAAATAAAATAAGGAAGCAACAACAAATTGCACAAAAGCAAAAAAAAGTTTGCATTTAGAATGAGAGGAAGTTCAATGAGAGCAATTGGCATGGCAAAGTACAACTGAACTACAGCTAAAGGGAATGCAGGAAGCAACTTTCACATGCACAGCAACTTTCCATCCTGTGCACTCATGGCAAAACAAACCTTCACACCACACTTCATAAGAGACATACTTTTTCCTACAGGGCAACTACCCTTGTGTAGCAAAACCACATGTGATCCAATCTCTTTTAGTAGAGAAAATTCTAATTGGTCTCCAAGGTAGCCTAGAATGTTAAGTGCTCACTTTGAACAGAACTGCATGTTGTAAGATCCACAGAGTTGCTATATAGGCATTTCTAGAGTTAAGTCACTTCTTTTCCAAGAAGTAGAAAACTTGACCCATGTCCCTACATCTTCCATGTTCTTTATTTCCCCATTCCTGCTTTGCACCATTGGCAGTAAATCTTCTTTAACCTGCTTGCTATCTGCCATTTGTTCTTACGTTCCATGTGATGCAGAGGTAAGCAGGCATGGAAAGGTACTAGGCATATGATAAACCTGCTGTTACAATAATCTGGGCAAGCAGGTCACTACTTTTGGAAGAAGTACAGAAAGGGCAGCTTGACCACACCAAGCTTAATGTTAACAGTTCTGTTGCACCCAACTGGCATGATGGAACACATGGAAATGATTCTGGGCACCAAGTCTCCTGCACTATCCAATAAGCAGCTGGGCTCTTTAACACCCCCAACAGTGGAAGGGCCACAACTTGGTGGGAGAGTTTCACATGCAGAAGGTCCCAAGTTCAATCCCCAGCATCTCCAAGTAACACTGGGAGAAACTTCCTGCATGAAACTCTGGAGAGTCGCTGGGTCACTCAGTACAGACTAACCTGAGCTAAATGAACTTCATTGGTCCAGCTTGGTATAATGCAGTTTCTTGCATTCCTATTCTATTCGGTGTGACTCTAAGAGTCACAGAGCAACATTCCCGCCTTCTAGCACTCCTCTGCAATTTCCTGGTTATTCAATAAGCTATCTTATAGCCCCCAGTAAAGGGTTGGGAAGTATGAGCTGTGCAGCACATGAGCAGCCCAGATAGCTCAGGAAAGTAGCCAAGCTGCATGTCAAAGTTTCCTAACCTTTTGAAATGGCCACAGTATGCTCAGAAGCATCTTCCTCATTCTCCATGCCAGGGATGCCCAGGAACAGTTTTATCCCCTCTGCCCGATCTTCCAGGATACTCAAGACAAGTTCATATCGGCTGCATTAATCCAGACCATCATTCTGGGCTCATGCTCATAATCATGAATGGATATTAGCATCAGCTATGCAGTCAAGGACTAGACTGTCTGCAATTGATGGACTTAAGTGAGTCATGTCCATTTATTTCAATGGGTCTACTTTAAGTAGGTCTAGCACTGGGATCAAACCTTTTGCCACACAAACTGCAAATACAAAATGGCTATTAGACACCCCAAGAGAAGATTGCAAGGTAACACTAAGACCATATGGTGTCTTTGAAGCTTTCTCATATCATTTTGGCTCCATGCATCTGCCTGTTAGGAATGAACCAGCAATAAATCACATGGAATAAGTGAAGTTAACTCTTTATTTAAAAATCACCAAGATCTGCACAGGGGTGCCAGGCCTAATGAGCAAAGCAATTCTTCTTTTGTAGGTACTGCCCCTGAAAGGCAGTTGTGGAGACTGACGGTCCCTGCCCTGCCTTCCTATGTCCCCTACACTCCAGGGTTTTCCCCAAGCAATCTGAGACTGCATCTGCATACCTGCCTTTACTCTTCTGCTTCATGCCTCTCCAGGTCCTGGGAGATCAGGGGGAGGGGAGCTTGTCGCAGGAGTGAGACCCATGCTTCTTCACCAGCCTGACTTATCTCTGCTTCTTAGAATCACTCATCCCACTCTCCTGCTTCTGGACTTCTCTTTACCACAGACTCTCCCTTCTCACTAAGCCCTGTTCCCTCTTTAGCTTCTGATACCACCTCCTCCTAGTCTTCTCTCTCAGACCATTCATCGTCATCCCACCACCAATCCCCAGACCCTGAGCCTTCTTCACTTAGGGGTTCCCCAGCTGGTTCCTTCCACCATTCCTCTGTGTCCAACCAGTCCCTGACACTGCCTTGTCTTGCTGCTCTCTGGAGTCAGCTGTTTTGCTAGGCTACCCAAAACAGGTTTCCCCCACCCAAAGAAGCCGCAGAAATGACTCATAAATAGACAAGAATATGATGTATTGTGGCTATCAGTCAAAAGAAGATTCTGAACAGATGACACAGAGCAAAAACAAAAATACTCCTCATTCCCCCCAGTGTCCAATAATTGATTCTCAAACACTAATGCAATCCTTATGACTAGGCCTCAGAAAACTGAAGGAGACCATATCTGTTCTTTTTGCTATTGGTCTCTTTCACCCCTACCCCACCCATCCTGTCAAGCTAACAAGACATCACAAAGGAAGCCTCTTCTGCCTCATCCATTACTAGCAAAACTGTCTGCTCAATTCCAACAGTACAACACTTTATTACTGCTTACAATGACACAAGAGGCAGGAATGAAACTGCTTGCAGATCTCTGGTTGTGTTTTCCAAAGAAGGCAGCCTTAGGGGGGTGGGGCAAGACCGCCAATCATGTTGACTTGCAACTCAAGCGAATTTGATCTGAAAAAATCATTGTGAGAGTAAATACAGAATCCCACTCTGTAATTTTTACGGTCACAAGCAGACAGCAGTTTTTGAACATTAATCACTAGTATTTGGCACTTGTTAAAAATTAGATTTTCTCTGAAACTATGCACTACTGATCAATTATATGACAGCAGCTTCCAGAGACAAATTTAGGAGATGAATTATCCTATATTTGTTTGACGCTTTTTAAAGAAAACAAAGCAGTACTGCAGATACTGCTGAGGTTTTCTTACCTATAAGAAGCATCAAGCAACTGTCAGAAGTAACACACCTCATCTTAGGCAATTCTCTAGATGGGTACTAACCTTCTACAGTAGGGAAATATAGTGAAGATAAATTATTACTTCTCAGGTATAGTGCAAAATGTCTACCAACTTGCAGCTGAGAAACGAAGGTTATTTTTACTCTCTTTGGCAGGGGTGGGTGACTTTTGGTCTGCCAGTTGTTGCTGAACTACAAATCCCATCAGCCCCTGCAAGCATGGTATTTTATGGGAGTTGTAGTTCAGCAACATATGGAGGGCCAAAGATTCCCACACCAGCTGTATAGAAATCTTTCTCAACTTGGTGCCTTTCAGATGTTTTGTATTTCAGCTTCAACCAGCACTACCAATGGTCAGGGATGATGGAGTGCAAAACAGTCTGGGTTAGGGAAGGCTACTCTAGCGGTAAGGAGTAGGACTGAACAGTTATTTGAGTTTGGACCTGCATAGAATGGAATAGTCTTTTTAAACTAAGACCAGCCCAGCGATACAGTTTCATATGGATGAAATCACAGCTTGAAATGGGATGACAGAGAATCAATAACTTCTTGACCCATCTGTCTTTCATCCTGTGAAATGTTACTGTGCACATCACAGGCAGATCATCATTTCTGATGACCAGGGCTCATGTTTCCAAAGAGAAACAGTGACACAAGATAACCAGGAAGAGTGCATAGCTGACACACTGAAATTCTTTGTTTACAACTTTGGAAGCTGGGAAGAGAAAAGCCTTAGGCAAATCACCGCTTCTGGTGCAGAATGAATTCAAAGAGTTGTTGCAAGGGTCAGCTAGATAAATACATAAAAGGCTTCTGAATATTGAAATGCTGTGTAAACCAATGGAAATGAGCATATGAAGTTCTCTTATGCCAATTCAAACTATTGGTCCATGCGGCCTAGTGTCTGGCACCTCTCCAGGTCTGATGGACACAACTTCTGCTCCCTATGATCCTTTACTGGAGTTTCCAGGGATTGAGTATGTGAATTCTTTGTGCGCTCTATGACAAAGTACATCTCCTCTCCTTGATGTTCTGAAATTTCACCAGGTATGGTCCACAGCCTTTCAAACAGAGCTGCATGATTATAAGGGCCAGAAACTTGTTTTAAGAA
Source organism: Podarcis filfolensis (assembly GCF_964270895.1). Classification (NCBI taxonomy): domain Eukaryota; kingdom Metazoa; phylum Chordata; class Lepidosauria; order Squamata; family Lacertidae; genus Podarcis; species Podarcis filfolensis. The sequence goes on along the minus strand of NC_139611.1, from coordinate 63,386,135 downwards.
AGGAAGGAAGGAAGGAAGGAGGGGAAAATACCGAGGCTGAATTCTGTGCCTGATATTGCTGTTTCTACACAACTCTGACTCTCCTACTACGTTAAAATCATGGCTACAATATATTCACTTTTAATAAACATTAACAGCTGTCTGTATTGAACTGCAGCTTGTAGCCCCCTATGGTTTATCATTTGTGCAGCTGTGGACCATTATGTGCAAACCAATGTACAGAAAGTTTCCCCAAAAGCAACTTTCCAAATTAATAAAGTGCAAAGTACCCCCTCCTGTGGCCAAATACAAAGCCCAGGAATTGCATTGGCAAATTGTATTCCAGGGAACTTGGGGGTCCTTGAAAGTTTATCAAAGTTCCTCAGTGATGTTATAACAGTATTCCTCAAAGACTCCTTGCTAGCTCTGCCAATCTTTCTTGGCAATTTGCAGGAGAAGGAGAACATTACTTATGTTCTGTATTGCACACTGATCAGCGGGCCAATAGCAAGGCACAACAGAACTGCCCAGATCCCCGCACAAACAGAGCACAGAGCACATCAGAATCCTGCACAATACAATGGCAGGTGCTCAGGGATTCCTCAACTGGCAAATCAACATAGAAGTGTTTGGCACAGAGCAAGTTCCCCGAAAGCAAAAGCTTCAACAATCACTGCCAATAGCATGCCAGCTGCACAGCCCCTAATAGAACATGCACACAAGAACTCTACAACCTTTGCTGATGGTACACTGTACTCCTCACATCAAAACTAGAAAAAAGTGTATTGAAAAGTGCAAAAGATCTCCAGAACTCGTTAGTGTCCCGGCTGATAGAAGGCCAAGAGTATAGGAGTGGGACCCTACAGGGACAGTCCCCAGAAAGCCACTGCATGAATAAAATTTTTGGGCCATGAGCCATGTTAAAGAAGCTGCCTCTGAGTAACAGCTTTATTCTTTAAAAGAACCAAAGCTCAACAGGCACAATGCTTACAGGATTATTTTTCCTGAGAGAGAGAAAGGCTCTTCGTTCACATACACCTACTCCATATATCAGGTGTGAGATACTTCTGGCCCTCCAGATGTTGCTGAACTACAACTTCCGCCACCCCTGGCCATCAGGTATTCTCACTAGGGCTGATGGGAATTGTGGTTCAGCAACTTCTGGAGATCCAAAGGCTCCACATGCCTGCCATACATGGAAATCAGGTGGACCTACCTGTAAAAGGGCTGCCACTACTGAGAAAGTCCTACATCTTGTAACCATCTGCAAATGTTTCAGGAGGCAGAGAGCACTTTACAGCAGGCCCTCTTCCGGGAATGCTAGAGGGAGGAGACGGTCTGAAACCTGGAGCTAGCCTATCTGGAGCCTATTTCTACAACCATTTTACTCCAAGTTAAATACAACTGCAACTCACCTCATCCTCAGATTGGTTACATTTTCAAGATTGGGGGGGGGGGCTAGTCAATAAACACCAGAAAGTTTAAGGGCTCTCAATTCAACTTACTTTCTTTGGAGATACAAGATTTCATGACAACTCCAATAATTATTTTTGATGAATAAACTGAATGGCCCAACTGTTGTCCCTGGAATTCCTTGAACTTATCAAGCCCCCCCCCCCCCCGATGCAACCATGTTTGCATCCTGATGGTGTTGACAAACCCCTGAACCCTTCCCTAAATCAGTATAGGAATGAGTGGCCCAAGAGCATTAAACAGTGCTGTGGTTGTTTAACCCATTATCCAGCAGCAAACCTAGGCTTAGAACTAAATGTAAACACAGCAAGAAGCAGCAGATAATCCCAAAGACGTAAACTACCTGGGACCCAAATATCTAAAAGATGCTTCCCAATATTATCTCAGGTCCTATTATCAGCAGGGGAGGCCCTGTTAATTGTGCCACTGATCTGAGACAGGGCCTTCTTGGTAGTGGTTCCCTGTTTGTAGAATGCCCTCCCTGGTAAGGTACCTCTGTCTTCATTAATTACTTTCACAAGGAAGTTAAACACATTCCTGTTCACCCAGGCATTTGAGAGTGAAAGAAGCTGTTCCTGTCAACCTTGAAAAGAAGAGTTGTGATGATTTGTGACTGTTTTTACATGTTTTTAGATCTTATTATTGTTTTTGAATGCTTTAAATGGATTTTTATTATATTTTAAATTGTCCTGTTCTACTGCTTGGCAGTTGACCACCCTGAGTTCCTGTGGGAAGAATGGAAGATAGAAATTTTATTTTTAAAAATTAATTAATAAAATAAAATTTCTATATGGTACACATTAGTAAATTCTGACTTGTCAACATGCACACCCAACTTTAAATATACATGTAAACATTTCAGGGGCATAAAAAAAAAAGGTTAAAGGATGTGAAGCATTGCTAACTTGCATTTGAAAATGTTCCTGATTCATTACTACCCTCTCCTTGTTCTGATTCTTAAATTCTATTAAAAGAATTATCTGGAAATTAAAATCACAAACCAATTCATTGCACAAGAACTTCTGGCAAAAGCATTTTCATGTGTCTATTGCCTAAGAATGCCATCCAACCAATCTCAGTGTCTTCTCAGCAACTCCCTAAAATTGCATCACACTAATAAATCAACAGCTGCTATCTATCCTAAAGGTTGACACAGAGCTCTGTCGCCTTCTCTTTCCTGCAAAGATTTTCACTTTTTTCCAATACATTTTTATCTTTACCCCAATGTTCCATTTCCTTCCTCTAGTCCTTACAATTGCTGAAAACTCAACTTTTTATCTTTAACTAGCCTCTTTTCCTGTTTTGCACAGTTACCTCCCTAGTCCAACAGCTGAAAAGATGACAAATGAAGTTATTTAAAAACAACATGCAGGACTTTTACTTAATTATAACGACACAAGTATTTTACGTTGAATTTTACTACTTGATGTATCTGAATATTAGGTAAGTTTTAAGAATTCAAACACAACTCAGCAAAAGCTTTTCTGATTCAGAACGCTTTTCAGGAACAACCAATTGATCTGCTTGTTTTTATATTGAACGTTTGCTGCTGTTTTCGTATTTTCTTGCTTAGAACTGGGATGTGATGTGCTCTAACCTGTTTTACTGGATTTTTTAAATTGTAAGCCACTCAAAGATCTGGTTAAAACCAGAATGATAGAATGCGATATTTGGAGATTATTTAAAATACCACAGTCCTATTAATTAACCCATACATTATTTCAATGTATTCAGAATATAGCATATGTTACACCAAATTCTGTTACTGCAGCAGAGTCATTACAGATGTAACAATCAGGTCAGTTTCCAGGACAGAAGCTGCATCTTTGTCCCCAAAGGATTGTGAGGCAACAGGGGGAGCTATAGCTTCAAATCCTGGGGGGCTATCCAGATGAATTTGCCTGGATCTGGGGCAGGGAAGACATCAACTTTAGACCTGTACTTAGCGAGTCACACCTGTAGGCAACTTCTGTACAACCAAGCTTACTTCTGATCTGTTCCTATGCTACAATAACTTGAATACAATAACTTTTTTCTGGTGGGAAAAAGAGATGCAACACTTTCTACAAGTAGGATTCACATTCTGCACCCATCCACAAAAGAAACCAAGGCTGCCTTTTCCCTTCAAGAAATGGCCACATGCAAACTCCCCAGAAGTATCTCCTGTTTTCAAGTCTGTTTTAAGGCTGTACTGAATATACATCAGCTACAGGTTTTCTGCAACAAAATGTACTAACAAAAGGGAGAAAAGGAATGAAAATGAGCTACTTGGAAAGAACGGGGGTGGGGGTGGGGATCCATTTCTTCATTAACACTGCTTTCAAAGCTACCTCTTAACAGACAGCAATGTAGGCCCTTCAACGTTAGGTGCCAAGTAATCACAGATGCAGAGATGCTAGCTCTTCTGAATCAGGTGAAGCACTTTTGCAGCCTTGCATAGATTACTCTTAATTTATGGAAGAATAATCATGTTGGACATGATTGTACATTAGAGATTGCTAGAGGTGCATGCTTAGGGAAAATTCACACGTAGCCTTGGTTTCATGATTCAAGTGCCACTAACTTAGAGGTGCTTTACTCATTTATTCAACCTGTTTGTATGTGCTGCCTTGTATAAAGCAATGCTACTGTGGTTAAGAGAAACTCTTGTACCAGCATGCTCTAGGCCTCAGAAGCTTGCAATGCAGCAAGAAACAAATGAGAAGCCTTAACTCCCAAGTGTCAAAGAAACCAAGGAGGCAGGGAGGGGGGCAGCAGTCCTCTTTCAATTCCCTGCTGCTAACAACAGTCCAACAGGCAGGCAGAGCTAATCTCAACTATGCCTGGGACTGTAAGGAAAAACGAGCACCCCGGGTGCATTTTGTCTGGTTGCCTGGCAGAGAAATTAGAATTTTATTGTTAGTGCACTGCTTTCTCTGCAAGACTTGATCGAAAAGCTCAGAATCAGAAATAATATTTTATATTGTATATTTTTAAAAAATAAATAAAAAGGTGTGTTGCGACCATGATTTGTCACCCTGGATTTTGTTCTACTACATTTAGACTTTCCTCCCTGTTCAAAGATGTTTGATGGAGGAACTGATCCAGAGAATTAATGCTCGCACCATTTCATCTCTGTGCTTTATGAATTAGCATCTGTTGCCAACCTCAGGTTTGCTCCAAGCCAGCGGAGCCAAAGGATCCCAAGTGCTGCATTGAATCTATAGCTTGTTGGTTAACTAGGTCACCCTTTTGCAAAGCTGCTAGCCAGTCCTTTATGCATGCACTGCTGGCACTGGGCCAAATCTCTGTCCTCAGTTACACGTGTGAAACCCACCGTGACAAGCGAGATTGTTCAGAATCCAACACAGACACATGGTAGAATCTGGTCTATTATTCTCCTTGTGTCTCATCAAATGCTGGGTGCCAACATACTGTACAAAGGGAGAGAGGCCGCACTGGGTCAAACACAAGTGCTTCCCACGAGCTTTTATCTATGTCTGTTCTGTTGCCTATAACACTGGGAATCGAGGATTGCTTTGACCAGAAATGGCATGCACCTTGGTGGGTGGACATGTGCCAAAATGAAATTTCCTTTTGAGAAAATGGGTTTTGCCACAAATACAGGTTCTCACCGATGGTCAAGTTCAGGGCCAGGTGTGTCCCCCGCTCCAGTTCAAAGGAGCTAGCAAGACATTTCTGACTTTTCCTACATGTGCAATACAGCTGTGTGTCCTGCCTTTGGCGGAGGTGCAAACAGTTCATCCCAACCCTCTGCATGCTAGCTGAGGAGTGGAAGTCCATTGATCTCCTACCTAATGTGAGTCATACCAGCAGCATTATTTTTGTTACGAGAAAACAAGAGGAGAAAGGGGTAAAGGTAGAAAGACGTGCCGTCAAAAACAAAATGAAATACAGGAATGGGTCCCATGTGGCAAGCTGCGGTTAATGATGAGTCCAAGGTCTGAAAAGGTTGAAACAGGTCTTAGAGAGGCTGATGTAATCTAATCGTTAGGCAAAAGGTTCACTTTGGACTTGGGATGACCTTCTGGACCTCTTCACCCTATCTATTTCAAACACTTCATCAAGTTTTGGTTTCATGCATCTCAACTGACCAAACTTCCACCATTTCCCAAGAGCCATTTCAATTTCTACAGTGTTTTCCCCCGAAGACCCAACCAGAGAGTCTCTTTACTCAGTTTGATCTTATTGTGTCCTGCTACCAGCTTATTAGAATTCATTCATATCTGCTCTATGGGAAAGCAAAGAGGAGAGGTGAAGGGGACATGTGCTTTCAAAGGGCTGAGTGCTAAGTTAGCTCCAGAAAAGGAATCTCAATTTGGTATTGAAGAGAAGGAAGTAGAATTAGATGGGTGGCAGAAGCAGGGATGGATAAAACCACAGGAAAGGTATTTGAAAAGCCAGAATGATCAGTAGAAAAAATGCAATACAAATAAGAATAATGGGGGAATGTTGGTGAAACACACACAGGGATCCTGGTGAAACATGAACTGAAGGAGAACCAAACCAATATAGCAGACTAGCTATAGCTATATCCAGATAAATTTTCAAAAAGTCTGATAATATATGTACTGGGCAAGTATCTCTATTTTAACCACTTTTGTCATGCTAATTTCTGGTTAAATAGGTTTAGCAGGCTTTTGTTGTGTTTCAAAAGCCTGTTTCACCAGGAACAAATAACAGAGTTAAAAAAGACATATGTGCACCATAAGCTCTACTATATTACCTGAAAAACTGTTATTTGTACACAAGACAGCATAGGATAACAAAGAATTGACAAGTGACACTGTAAGAAAAAATACAAAAATGAGCAGCAACGTTGAAGGGGCTCACTAACTAAAGGTGAGAAGGGATTAGTTCATATTGTGTGTTAATATGGTGCATAAAGTTTTGAAATGAGAGTAGGAGAACAAAAGAAGCAAAATATGAGAGAGTGCATTTTTGTGTACCACGTTCACATATGATACACAATACATTGTGTAACAGATGGGAATTATATTTATTTATTCCTTATATGCCACACTTCTAGTGCTTACACATCACTCAGCTTCAACAGTAGGCTTTAAAAAAAATTATGCCACATCTGCATGCTTTATCACACGTATACAACACAAACAATATGTACACTTCTGTAGTCAATTCCTAGAAACAAAATATATTATTGTACAAAGGTTTGACTTGAGGTTGCAAAAAGGTGATTGTGTGTTTAATATTTTGTATATATAACGTTGTATCATGAAAAAGAATGTATAATGGAAAACACTGGGGTAATGAATGCTGGGAGGGGGGAGATAAGGGGAAGTGAAGAAAGTAATTAAGTCTGTACAGTATCCTAAACACACTTACTGGGGTGTAAGCTTTATTAAATATTGTGGCACTTACTTCTAAATAAGCATGCATAAGGGCTGGTACTGCAGGGCTACACTCTTATACATGGTTACAGGGAGAAAATCCCAGAGTGGTGGGGCTTACTTGTGAGTAAACATGCATAGGATCAGCTAAAAGGGAGCAAGAAGATACAAATTGAGAAGGCATGAAAGAGTAATTGAAAAAGCCATTGAGAGTAAAAATGGAAGGTAAGTCAGAACAGAGAAAGAGTGGTTAAGTGGAAACATGAGGGGGGAGGAATGAAGGGTAGTGTGTGAGAGGAATAAGGCAGTCAAAAAATGCTGAATGCAAGGAAGGAATTGGGAACATGGAAAAGGTGAGTGGACAAAAGGAGTATTAATGGGCAGTTAATAGAAGCCTAAAGAGGCAATGGGGTGAAAGGCATAACCCAAGGAAGGGGATGATGATGATGATGATGAGAAAAGCACAGTACTCAAGATACGATGCTTACTTATCACTCAACATGCCTTTTGCAAGCCACTTCACAATTTTAACAGCTATGCATTACAACCCCATGTTGCACACACTCTCTAGAACCTGTAGTCTTCAACATGTTTTAAATCACGTATATCACAGAAACACACTGCACAGAGCTTCAGAGATCTTCCAGCTTTTCAGCATACATCTTCATGGTTGAAAAACCAATGTGTGTCCCCACTTCAAAGATGATGGCATTAGCAGACCAACAGACATAACACGGGTCTGCAGCGCATTACCTGTTAAAGTCACATCTGAAGTTGTTCCAAGTTATATACTTTACAGCACAATATGCTTTACACACATCCCTCCAAGTTTTAATGGGGCTTACTTACTCCCCAGATAAGTGGATTTAAGACTGCAGTCTCAAGCCGGTCTGTTGTTCCCACCCTTTCAAGACATGCTTATGAGGCAAAGTGAGGAACTGTAATCCATGTTAACACTTGTGAAGACAGAGCAACTTAATACAGTAGTAACAATTCCAGATTAATTCTGAATGAACTCAAAAGATAAGATGGAGGTGTGGGGACAGAGGGGAGCTGTGGAGAGGTAACCAAAGGGGTTAAGGAAGAGGGCACTATACAATACTAAATGAAGGTGGGATGTATTTGAGCCAGGGTTCAGCCCTGCAACCTATTTCCAGTGTGCAAAAGGTGCAGCCCTGATGGAAAACCATACCTCTGAACATAGTCAGAAAGCCATTTCACGTTAATCAGCTATACAGGATTCAAAAGCAGAGCTTCCACACCAAAGGAATTGTTTCATCCCTGTCTATGGCAAGGGTAGCCAACATGGTGCTCTCAAGGTGTGGAGGACTTCGATTCCCATCAGCCTCAGCCAGCATGACCAATGGTCAGGGACGATGGGAGTTGTATCTTGACAGCACCATATTGACTACCCTCATCTATGACACATTTTACAGCACTGGTCTTCAAGTGGTGGGTCACTGCCTGGTCCAAGGGGGGTCGCAAGGGGAGCAGTACCACCATGATAACAGATGGGGAAAGATTAAGAAATGGGTCCTCATGCACATGCTTGGGTGAAAAGTGGGTCCTGGGTCTGAAAAGGTTGAAGATACCTGATTTAGAGCACATAGGCTCTTTGGGGCAGGGACCTGTCATTTCTCAGGCACTCTGCTAAAAGAACCGTTACCATTGATAGCATCTTAATTAATGAAGTAGTGAACAGAAATTTAATTCAGAAGGCGGCAAAACCTGAGGAAAGGCATGGGAGGAAAAGGATGCCAAGAGAAAGAGTGTGTTTGTGTGTGCAGAGGGAGAGATGAAGAAGCGCCTCCTCACTCACCTCCTTGAGCTTCAGGCGCCGGACTCGGTTCTCGGGGTCCTCGGTGCCGCCTTTCCTCCTTCCCAGCACCGGGTGGCGGAGGCTGCGGCGGAAGACCTCGTAGTCGAAGCGGAACGGGGCTCTCGTCTGCCGGAGCGGGGCCGCGCTGCCGGTGCCGCTTCCCGCCGCCTTCTTCTCCCCGGGCGGCCCCTGGCGGTGGAGCGGGCTGAGGCGCTCTCGGCGGGAGGAAGTGGCGGCGGCGGCTTCCATCACCGCCGCCGCCTGCGCGGGGGGGAGTTTGGGGTCCCTGAGGCGACGAGGCGGCGGCGGGGCGGCGGCGTTGGGCGGGCTGGGGGCGGCATGGCGGCGGGCAGGGTCGGCCCCGGGCGGCGGTGGCGGCGGCGACGTGAGGCTGCGGAGCCCGTCCAAGTCCCCGCCCGCGTCACCGGCGCCCCCTCGGCGGGGCAAGAAGAGGCGCTTGAAGCGGGAAGAGTCCGGCAGCAGGAAGAGGGCCCCGAAGCAGAGCGTGAGCAGGCCCGAGAGGAAGAGCAGGAAGAGGAACTTCTGCGGCAGCCGCAGACCCAGCGCCGACGGCGGCCAGCCCGGCATGCCCGGCAGCTTCCGCAGCAGCAGCATGGGCGCTCCGCAAGGCCCGGCACCAGCGGCGGCGAAGCCACCCCGGATCGAAGCTACCGGACCCGGCGCGAGGAGGTTGCGAGGGCGGCGGCAGCAGCAGCAGCAACCCCAGCGGGGCGTCAGACAGGCGACCCGAGCAACCTGCCGGGCGGGATCAAAGGGCGGGTGGTTGGGATCAGCTGTCTCAGAGCAGAGGAGAGAGCTATATGCTTAATAAAAATGCGCGCCCTGCTCCGTTGAGTGGATCCATCCACAGACTTAAAAAATAAAATTAAAAATCCCGGTTGTAAAAATAATAATTATAATAAAGGGTGGTGGTGCAGGAGTGTGAAAATGCGCGCTTCTCCCGAGCTACAGTTAAAAATTGGCGTTCTTCAAGAAAGGACACGTGTATCAGTCTAGACTAGACACCCCAGGAACAGAGACAGAGAGGGACCCACCCGGGCGCGCTTCTTTGCCACCGTCCCACTCTGCTTTGCAGCCCTTGTCCCTGGGAGAAGTTGCAGCAGCTGCTCCGGGTTGCTCTTCCAGCCGGGCAAGAAGTTGAGGAGTTGCTTGACGAGATGCTCAGCGGAGAGACACGCAGGGAGAGATAAGCAGCCTCCTCTTCCTGCCTGCCCTCCTGCCGCCTCTTCGCGCACACGCTTGTAAGAGGAGTTCCCCCTTCTGGCACGAAGGCTACGGCCGAGGCATCGCTGCCTCCTTAGGGGTCCTGAGACAGCAGATGGAGGCAGCCCTGGCCAGACAGAAAGGGAGGGGAGTATCTGGCGGATCTTTCTTTTTCTTTCCCTTTACTTCGTCCACGCCTTGCTCCCTCCTTGCTTACTGCTGCTGCTATTAAGCACCAGGGGTGCTGTTCTCTGTCTGGTTCAGGGGCAGATCCGGATGGGTGATGGGTTCATGATGCAGCATTTCTGCAGGGAAAGGAGCGGGAGCTTGGCGCGCTCTGCACAAGGGAGCTGTTGCGCACGGGGGGCGCGATCGGCTGGTCCCAAGCGCGGCGTTGTCTGCAAACCCCCCTCCGTCCTTCTCTCTCCATCCACTTCAGCCCGGCCTCTCTCGCTCGCTCTTTTCCCGGACGGACTCACCATCAGCTTTCGTCTGTTGCAAGCCGCATCCTCGAGGCTTCGCAGATCGGGTTCTTCTGGCAATAATCGGCCGGCGGTTTAGGGAAAAGCCGAACGTTCATCTCCTCCTCCTCCCTCCAAAAAGAAAAAAAGAAAAGGGGAGGATCTACAAGGCCAGAGGAGGGGTTTGGATGGGGCGGAGGGAATAAAAGAAAAAGGGGAGAATCAAACTACTGTATCGCTAATATCCCTCTTGCTCATCTCTAGGTAAGACTTCGTGGGAATCTCCTTCTTAGCTTGCAAGCAAATGCACCTAATGCAGAGTAATTTCTTTTTTAAAATAAACGTCGTCGGGTAGCTATTTGCTTGCTTTCTTCTCTTTTTATGACCATCTGGCAAACTGCATCCCGACTTTCGTGGCTCCTCCTTCCTTCTCCTCCTCCCCAGAGAAGAAACGATTCACAACTTTTTCTTCCTTGTTCATTGGATGGAAGCAACTGTCTCTTTAAAAAAAAAAGCCTCGAGAGAATACACTAGAGATCCACAGCTCTAATCGGAGATCCACACTTCGGTTTGAGAAAGCTAGAGGTTGGGAGGGAAATTGTGCATTTCATTATTGGGCCGGGCGGACAGTTGGTTGCCTGAGCTCCCAGCCCCAGACTCTCTCTCTCTCTCTCGGTCCTTCAGGCACTGAAGTCTCTGAAATCGCTGCCTCCCTTCTGGTCTTGCTATTGTCTGGGCACAGATGTTGGGAAAGCGGAGAGAAAAGGCTGCTTCTGCCTTTGCTCGCTTCTCGCTGCCAATGGGTCTAAGTGCCCACTAAATAAGGCTGCTGCCAGGCGAGCTCCCCAGAGGCAGCGGGCCTCTCTCGCGCTTCCCATCCAAGAATTACAGGTTCGGTACCTCCCTCCTCCTAACTGCACCAGGCTCATCAAACGCAATTACAGCCCTGCCGAAGCGGCTGCCAGTTCGCATCTTTCCTGGAGATCCAAACAGCGCTGCTGGCCAGCATCGGACTGCACTTACTGCTGCCCCCTCCGCAGCTCGGCTCTTACTGCGACAGCAGCAGCTCCTGCTCCAGCCGGCCCCGCCTCCTCCGGTCCGGCCCCGCCTCCGCGCGTGGGCCCCGCCTGGCTCGCACACCCTCCCCCTCGCAGGCCACGCCCCCTCCCAGCGGTTGATGTTCCCCTCGAGAGGAAGAGCGAACGCGCGCGCCGCCGCCGCTGCCTAGTTTTGGCGCGCGCTTCTCCCCCTCTTCCCGCCTCCCCTCCCACTATTGGACCAGTATGCGTGGCTACTCCCCGACTGATTGGCGCACCAGGACTAAAGCTCCCTCTCGTTATTGTTTACCACGGCGGCCGGCTAGAGCTTCTCCGCCTCGTACGCTATTGGTTGGCAAGCTCTTCCCGTTCTGATTGGCTTGAGATGCTTCAGATCGTTGGAGAGGGCGGCCGAGCGTTACGCGGGGGTGGGAGCGGGTGGATGGCCGTCTTGTGAAGGAGGCAGACACGTGTTGGGGCGTGCCTCTCTTTTTTTCATTTAAGAGCCGCATATCTAATAAACACAGCAGAGTCTGATTTCACCTTAAAGGCTGACACATGTACTATGGGATACGATTTCCAGAACTAGAGTCCATTTCCTCCCAGTCCACAATGGCTAATTATGTCGCAATGCATTTTCTCGGAAACGTGTGTAATAAAATGGTTTGGATTAAAAATCAATTTCTCAATATGCCGCGCTGGCAACGCCAGTTTGAGGCTAGCTGGGGTTGTTGCACTATTTGCAGATCAGTTTTGTGATTCTGTTGAAGCGTTCTCATATTACACATGCTGTTCTTAATGGTAAAAAAATTCCCACATAGAACCAATTGGGTTGTGCATGATTTGGTTTTGGAGGGTCACAGAAAAAGAAGTGAAAACCTGCAGGTGCTGTCGTCAACTGTTTATTAGGGGACTGAATCAGGGATAGCCAATGCTGGGCCCTCCAGATCTTGTGGGTCTACAACTCAGACATCATCTGATCTGCTCCAGCCAGACTGTCCCCTCCCCCCCCCACAGGGTCCACAGACACCATATGCTCTGTGAGGAGGGGGGGAGGCAGCCAGCCACAGACAACATCAGGGTCTGCTCCTGGCTGGACTGCCCCTCCCCTAACTTTAAACGTTATATCATTTCTTTTAGTCCTCTAAAATTGTAAACTGCTTCAGCAGACAGGTGCATAACCTCTGCTTTACATACTTCAAACTGTCTGCTCTTTTTAAGGAAGATGTTCATCCGTATATCTACATGACATTTCTTAGTCTGGAATAGGGTAAACTTTCTTATAGAATTTGGGCAGACATTCCCTCAAATACACTATTATAGGTACAGTGGCACCTCGCAAGACGAATGCCTCGTAAGACGAAAAACTCGCAAGACGAAAGAGTTCTTCGTTTTTTGAGTTGCTTCGCAAGACGAATTTCCCTATGGGCTTGCTTCGCAAGACGAAAACGTCTTGCAAGTTTGTTTCCTTTTTCTTAAAGCCGTTAATACCCAGGGTGCATTGCTTGAAGAGGTGCAGTTCCGTGCTTCGCAAGACGAAAAATTCGCAAGATGAAAAAACTCGCAGAACGAATTAATTTCGTCTTGCGAGGCACCACTGTACAATGCTGCTCCTTCCATTGCATTTTCTCATCCATGTTTGGGGAGGGGATGTCATTCGAAGCTTTGGGTTGCACTGCCATCAATATGTTGATGACATACACAAACATGTGACACCACTTTTGCACCACTTGCCTTGGCTACCAGACCATTTAAAAGTGCTGGTACTAACCTCTCAGACCCTAAACATTTTGGGACAGGACTACCTATAAAACTGTTTGCACCCATATTACCCAGTCCGATGGTCTAAGATCTGCATCTGAGGTCCAGCTTACATGCTCTAAGGTGAAACTGATTAGCTTGGTGAGCCCACAATACAGGGCCTTTTTGGTGGTAGTCACAGGGTTGTAGAACTCATTTCCAGTTAAAATTCATTTGGCTCCTTCAGCTCTGGCATTAAAAAAGGTCTAAAAACTTATCTTTTTTAATATTGCCTTTGCTTAAGAAAATTTTGGTCATCAAATCCACTACAGCGGTACCTCGGGTTACAGAACTTTGTTTCAGGATGAGAACAGAAATCATGCGGCAGCAGTGGAAGCCCCATTAGCTAAAGTGGTACCTCAGGTTAAGAACAGTTTCAGGTTAAGAACGGACCTCCGGAACGAATTAAGTTCTTAACCCGAGGGGCCACTGTATCTGTTATGCATCTATTTGACTAAATCTGCTCAGTGCCTCATAGTGTCCCTGAGCTTCTGCTGTTCTGTTTCTCTCTATGCATCATTTTGTGAGGGACTGGACCTGAAAAGTGACTAATACAGAAATGGGATAAAATAAGCAAACATATGATCTTCAGCTGGTGGATCAGGACCCAGAACTGATCTAAGAAGCTGCAACAGCAGAGGCATCCTCAGTGCATGTTTGATCTAAAGGCTGGTCCCAGATCTGAAAAGGTTGACAACTACTAATTCTAACAATGGAATATTTTATATTTACAGCCTGCTTTTACTCTGAGGAATTCAAACCTCAGAGCAACTTGTAGCTTGACAACCTTGTGAGACAGGGAGAGAAAGAGTTAAGACCAACTGCAGGTTTGAAGGACAACTTTGACAAAGTATTCTCTCCTGGGGTCCCTCCTACATCAATGGGCCCCTCCCAGCAGGCTTATTAGGTGGTGGCAGCAGTATGATCTGCACCAGAAAACCCGGAACTGCCTGTCACTTTAATTTCTTCCTATGCTCTGACTTGTTGCCCAGAGGTATTGTGGAAATTGAAATAGGAGGCAGCTTCCAAATCCAGCTTCCCAACACAAGGAGCCTGAGCCAGCACCAGTGGTGGAAATTGCCAGAGTCCTGGAGCATTTAAGGATGTTGGGTGCTGATGCCAGCTTGGGGAAGAGTTATTTTTCTTTAATACAGTGGTACCTTGGTTTAAGAACAGCTTAGTTTATGAACAACTTAGATCAAGAACGCTTCAAACCTGGAAATAGGTGTTTTGGTTTGTGAACTTTGCCATGGAATAAGAACATGTTTCACTCCCTGTTGAGTGTGTTCCTTTTGTAAACCGAGTCCCCTGCTGCTATGGAAAAGCATGCCTTGGTTTAAGAACGCTTTGGTTTAAGAATGAACTTCCGGAACTGATTAAGTTCATAAACCAAGGTACCACTGTACACCCATTCTCCTGCAGTTCGGACAATCTATTTCTTGAGCATCCATCCTGATTAGATTGCACAAAGCTTATGCAGAGGTAAGATTATACCCTGCCTTTACAAGCATTCGTTCTGATTTGCACATAGGGAGTTTATATTACAATGAGCACTCACCCTACATTTATCCTGATTTGCTTGCAGGGTGTTCATACATTGTGTTATTCAGTCAGTCAGTCATTCCACACTTTCCAATGCATTTCTCCATCACTTTCCTAACTGCAAATAATTTGTTTGTTTGTTTTTTAAGTGGATTGCTTCTGCTAGGGCAACAGAGCACTTTAATCCTCTTTAATCATGCAAACCTAAATTTCCTGGCATGCACTTGAATCCATCCTGCAAAATATTAACATTCAGGAGGTGCCCCCAGTGAACTCTGTGACAGTGGCGTAGCGTGGGGGGTGCAGTGGGGGCCGGCCGCACCGGGCGCAACATCTGGGGGGGCGCGCTCGCACTTGCAGCTCTCTGCCCCTACTAAAATCCACGGGTTAGGGGGCGCAAATTACTTGCCTTGCCCCGGGTGCTGACAACCCACGCTACGCCACTGCTCTGTGACTGAGCTGGAATTAGCAGGATTTTCCCACTGGAACCTGGTATTGCTGGATGGAACCAGATATTTAAGGCAAAAATAAGATAGATGCAAGCTATCTGATTCTCAAGCGAAAACAACCAGATACTGCAGCTTATCATTTGTTTGCAGAGCTGAAGAACAAAACACACTTGAGTCCATGAATGGAAGAGAAGAGACGAAAAACGAAGGGAGATGTACACAAGAGCTGCACCTACAATGAAGACATCTAAAGGATGTAAAAAATAAGATATTCCATTTTTAAGGTAGATCACTGGCCTCAAGGATAAATACGTAATTACATTAAAAGCAAGCAAATTAGAATGGAGAGGTGTAACACAGAAAACCAAGCCTCCCCCTCTATTGTTGTAATTCAATCAAGGCTGGATCTATGAAAAACTGATAAGATAAACTGGAAAGGACAGTTAGAAGGCCCAGGTGTAATTACAGAGAGAGTAGAATCTTGTTGTATTATGAGGTCTATTTTTAGCAGGACCGGAAGAAATAATTTCAAAGAAAGTAGTTTTTATAGCCATAAGAAAAACTGAATTTAATATCTACTGTTATAGGAAAAAGCCAGGAGAGGGAAGAGACATGCAATTGTTATGGACAGAACTGGAGGCAAAAAAAACTTTTGACGGGGTAATTAAGTTTATTTGTAAATCCTCCAGCTTGTCTTGTAAAGGCAGGCCTGGTCCTTCTGGCGAAGACACTTCCATCTCCTCTGCAGTAGCCGTTCAAATCCATGTCATGTGAATATCTGGCATAGCGAGGTAATGAGAAGCATGAAATTGTGCCTTCTGGATGCACACATATGGGACAAAAATGTCTGTAGTCTTTCCAGGCAGTCTTATCCGCTTGGCACATGTGATCATTAGAGGCTGTCCCATGAAATCTGGAAGGATCTGGATGGATTCTATTGGATGTTTCTATTAATGCTTATACGTTTTGTGATAATGTTAGTAATAGGGCATTGTGTTAAGGAGATTGGGAGAGGGGCTTAATAAATTAGTGTAATTTGACACAAAAGTTTTTTGGGTATATAATATGTTTGATCATTTACATAAATTTATGTGTTATTAATGAAGAAAATACAGTTGTCATCTATTTGCTACTGTTCACAATCTTGTATTTTTATGAGAAAAAATAATCAGGTATCCATAGGTTATAGACAATGCTGTTCCTACTCAGAGTAGACCCACTGAAGTAGTATTTATTTATACCTCACCTTTTCCCTATGAATAATAGGCTCATTAATTTCAATGTGTCTACTCTGAGTAGAACTAAGGTGGCTACAACTCCATCCTTGACAACCTAGCCTTTTTATTATAAATTGTTATTTTATTGTCAATCACCTTTTATCAGGGTCTCTAAATAACGAACAGATCCCAGGTTCACAGACAACAATGTATTTTAATAGACATTTAAATAAATTTGTATTCTTGCAAATCAACTTTATTTTAAGCATTTGTTTTGTTGCACAGAACAGCTTGAATTCTAAGTGAAATCTAGGGATCTGTCGCGAGACCTTAGAATTTCAATTTCATTTTCTTCCTATAAAGAGGAGTTCGTACAATCTCTATCACCACCCCCACCCGGCTTCTCTTTCTTCACATATTTATTCGTTCAACAGGCCAAAACCAGATTTGCAGCTGGCTTAAAAAAAACACCCACCTTGTCACTTCTCTTAGCTGGGAGTTCTGCAGAAATTAGACAAAGAGCTTTGCTTTTGTTTTATTTTATTTATTTTGGCGACAAGCTGAAGATGCCTTGAATATGATAAAAGGGTTGAATGGCTCAGCACAGTATCCCTTCTCCCTCTTTCCACAGAAATCAAACACCAACCAGGCAAAAAATGTAGAAGAAGAACTAAGTAGTAGAAGAACTAAGAGGTGTCTTGGGAAAGTTACATCCAGGCAACCAATGAAATAGTTTTTTTCACTCCTTTATAGCTCTGCAATAAAGAGCATTTGGGAAGGAAGCTGAATCAGATGCACCTCAGAAGGCTGGATACCTCAGTTTATCGGTTTCCACTGTGGAAACAATCTAGTCTCCATTTTTCGAGGAGTCCAGGGGCAGCCATTTTGGCACTTGAGGCAAAACGCCCCAGGGCCACCCGTACAATGCAGGGGGGACATGAGGCTCTGAAATGGCCCTCCCTCTTTGAGTCTCCCGCACCCAGCAGTGAGGCTTTTGCAGGGGCTTTTCCTTAAGGATCTAAGACTACGCGCCTTCAAATAAGAACACAAGCTACAGTTCTTAAGAGTGGTTTAACAGTCAATCCCTCTTCCTGGGGAAATCTGGAAATGGTAGTTCTATGAGGGGAATAGGGGTCTCCTAACATCTTCTAGCAACTTTAACAAACAGTTTCCAAGCACCTTTGTGGAGAAGTCATGCCTTTTTAAAGTAGTATGTATATGAGTGCTTGAAATACAGTATACATGCAACCAAATACATGTTTTAATAAACAACACCACAGACATTTTGCAGTTAAAAAACAGACAGGGAAATGCAATGAAAAGTGTGAGATGAATGATTCATTGGGAGATGTGTAAACACCATGCAAACAGATCAAGATGAACACTCGTTGTTTAACCTCCCCACAAACAAATCAGAACAAATGCTCAGTAAAGACTGGACATAGTCAAATCTCTAGGTAAGCTTTGTGCAAGCAAATCAGGAGGAATGCTCAATAAACAGATTGTCCAGAGGGGCCCTTTTTCTTGATCTCCTGTTCTGCTGCCCAGTAGTGAAAAAGCAAGGTGAGCTGTGTTTTAAAATACTATTTTTTTTTATCTCTACAGTCCCTGGGCCTCTCAGCCTGGAAAGGCAGCCTCTGCCACATGAGGCAGCTAAAGCTGTCCTCTTCGGTGGCAACCCATTTTTCCCCTCTCCTCTTTCCCCGCTGGAGTGGTTAAGAGAACATTACATCGCCTTGCAGGGGCCATAATGAAAATTTGAGTCCTGTCACACACTAAATAAAATAGCAAAAACTGACAGCTCACGGTCTGGATCTGAAACGGATCATTGCTTGCAGGGACTAGCATAAACCATAAGCCCTCTGAGGCAAGTAATGAAAACAGAGGAACACTTTTCATCTTTGGCCAAAACGTAAAACACAGTGGAAAGGATTCTGTTTTTGTCTTCTCCCCACCACCCCACCCTGGCCACCCATCTCAAAATGTTAGCAAAAATGGGAACGGAAGCTTTTGTTTCACATGGCTCTGACAGGATAATTCAGAGGTGGGGAACCTTTTTCACCCTGAGGGCCACATTTCTTTCTGAATGAACTTCCAGGGGGCACAGGTGTGTGTTTGGCAAGAGCCAAACGTGGGAGGAGCAACCATTGTGACTTAAACTTTGGACACAAGGCTACAGCCCAGCCACACAAAAGCTGAAGCTCGCTGCACACACCACCCCTTCCCTCCAGGCAAGCAAGAGTCAGTATCACAGTTTTTCAAGGATACATTTCAGCCAGGCGAAAGTACTCAAGGAGAATGTGAAGCAGGCCCAGTGAGTAGCATGGCTTGGGAGGCATCCTGAGGGCCAGATAGAGAGACCCTGGAGGGCCACCTTCAGCCCCTAAGCAGAGGGTTCCCATCCCTGCAATACAGTAAATGATTCAAAGCAGTTTTGATCAGTGTGGGAGGTGTGATCCAGAATCAGTGCACCTCTGGACAGGATGCAGTAGACTTGTGAGGAAAATGACTGGACCACAGAAGTGTGCTCTGCAGACTACAGAGCTGAAGGGAAGCACACTTTTGATGGTGGCAACATCTGGGCAGGGCTTTGGGGCAGATGTCTAGTGCCCCACTCATTACAACAAGGAGTGAAGGGACAGGATACCCAAATCCTGTCTGAAATCACCCCAGGCTTCAATAATCACACCAGGCCTCAAAACTGTCCAGAATTCCTTTTGTCTTCTAAAAATCCAAAACAGCTTTTCTCTGCTCTCCTCTGCTCTATCACAAGATGCTGTGCATAGGCAAAATGTTACTTTTAAAGGCTAATGAATAGGCTCTGTCATTGCCAAGAATACTCAGGCCTGAGAACTGAATCTTACCTCATTCGATTGCAACACCTTTGGACATGTTGAACTGCTTTCATTCCCCTTTTCCTGGGAAGGGTGCCAAGAGTCCAAGAGTCCCAAGACAGCTTTCTGTTCATGCTCAGAGGAACTCATGGGCAGGACTCTGGAAGAAGGAGGAGAAAAGGGGAGGGAACTGGAAAGGGGTATATATACTCTGTGCACATGACTGTCATAAGGCTACAGGAGAGCTGCCCCAAATGTTAGCTTACCACATTTTGAAGTCATGCACATTATCATAAAAAGCAGGTCCCCCCGCAAGACCATACACACCATGCATTTAAAGTGCCCTCTCAAGAATACTGGGAACTGTGGTTTATGTTTTACAGAGCTAAGATTCCCAGCTCCCTTCACAAACCACATTTCCCAGGAGTACTGGGGGAGGGAGAATGTGCTTGTGTAGTGCATATGCAGCCTAAATCCACAGACTAAAATTGCTCAGCTGCAGCACTGCACACTCTGACCTCTGGGGAACAAGGGTCACTGCCTCTCAGGAAGAGCATCCTGGAAAGGAGAAGACAAGCCGCTTGCTTTCCTCTTTCCTCCCCTTCAGATTCCTTTTTCCATTTGCATTGGGTCTATGAGATTATGAGCCAGTCAGCAAGGATTGCCCAATGTTTTCATATCTCTTCAGCATGCAGGAAATGTTAGTTCCTCTCCTGAGTCGCACCACAACCTCTTGAGGAAACTCCTGGGTAGGCTCATTAACTGTTATCGTTAAACTTGTAAGTAATAATAATTATTAATGTGGCTACCCAGTAGCTTCCCCAGGAGGTAGGTCATAAGAACATAAGAGCCCTGCTGGATCAGACCAAACGCTTGTCAAAACCAGCTGCCTGTTCTTACAGTAACCAACCAGATGCCTGTGGGAAGCCCAAAAGCAGGAGACGATGCAGCAGCACTCTCTCTGCTCCTGGTTTATAAAATTATGCGTGGCATGGAGAAGGTGGATAAAAAAAGGTTTTTCTCTCTCTCTCATAACACTAGAACTTGGGGACATCCAGTGAAGCTGAATGTTGGAAAGTTCAGGACAGACAAAAGAAAGAACTGTACTGTACTTCTTCACTTACGGTATATATGGTTAAACTGTGGAACTTGCTCCCACAGTGACAGCCACCAACCAAGATGGCTTTAAAAGAGGACTTTGACAAATTCATGGAGGACAGAGCTATCGGCGGCTACTAGCTATGATGGCTATGTTCTACCTCTCTTGTCAGAGGTAGTATGTCTCTGAATGCCAGCTGCTGGGAATTGCAGGTAGGCAGAGTTGCTGTTGCACTCAGGTCCTGCTTGTGGGCTTCTCACGGGAATCTGGTAAGCCACTGTGAGAACAGGATGCTGGACTAGAGTGGCCATTGGATGGATTCAGCAGGCTCTTATGTTCTTATGCTCTTATCTGAAGGCATGTAGTCTTTGATTCTGGAGGTAATATAAATTACTAGTAGCCATTGATCACTTTATCGTCCCTGAATTTGTCGACTCCCCTTTTCAGCGCAGAGGGGGGCAGACATTGGGCCCCCACTCAGGAGAATAATCAGGAGGGCTCCCTAAACACAGAAGTACTGAACACATACTGAAGTAAGCAAAGCAATAACCTTTATCATCTAAGAGAAGGGGAGGGAAAGACCATTAAGCCCAAATTACCAAACAGCACCACAGTTTATGAGAACAGGCCTTCTGTTCAGGCTTTGCCACGAAGTTGGTGAGTGGGTTTTTGTTTTGTTTTTTAATGCTCCCTTGGTTTTGTGCAAATGCAGCAACCCTATTCCTGATGAGCAGAAAGAAACAGAGGTTGAACCTGCCAGCATGCTATTCTCTATGGAGTTGTTTTCCTTTCCTTTACCTCAAAGGGTGAACCTAGGACAATGATAAAAACTTGAAGCTGCAGCCGAGGGACTCTTGTGAATTGCCTGGCAGACTCAGTTCCTGAGGAACTGATGGCAGAAGTAAAGATGCTGTAGGAACACCAAGAGCAAGTCTCCTAGTTGCTGTGAGGCCAGCAAGCAAACCTGACTCCATAAGCTTTTATGGTGGCCTTGTCCACACTTTGCTTGTCCCTTGCCTGGAAAGCACAAGTCTGAGAAGTTTTCTGGTTGTCCTGAGCTTTCCCTGGAGATACCAGCTCTTTAACACTGAATTGGAACAAACATCCATTCACGGAAAAACGGATTGATGCTTGCTCCTATTCAACAGAAATAGCAGGTTTCCCTGGGGGAAGCAGCGAGGCAAGTGGAAGTCTGAATGAGCCTGGTGATAGAAGAGCCTCACCTCACTTGTTCTGGCCTACAAGTGTGCAGTAATGCTTCCTTGGCTGGTTTGAGACAAACCTGGCCTTAGCAGCTATGGTGACACAGAGCCCAGTACTGTACTCTGCTAGGATTCTCTATGGATGCAGAGCTGGTTGTTGCTTTATCCCTGCAGTGAACATAGTGGAATTTTGAACTGGCCTCATGTTGCATCCAACCACTGGTCCAACTAGCTCAGTATCCTCTCCACTGAATAGAATCATAGAATCATAGAATCATAGAATAGAAGCAGCTCTTCATGGTTTGGGACAGGGGACATTCCCAGCCTTCCCTGGAGATGCCGGGGACTCAACCTGGGACCTCATGCATGCAAGATATGTGCTCTACCGCTGAGTATTTATTTGTTCGTTCATATTTATTTTATTACATTTCTAACCTACCTTTTCTCTAAGGAGCTCAAGGTAACACAGATGGTGCAGCTCCTCCCCGTTTTTCATCTTCAAAACAACCCTGTGAGGTCGGTTAGGCAGAGAGACTGTGACTGGCCCAAGGTCACCAAATCAAATTGACAGCTGAGTGAGGATTTGAATGCCTGCTGTCCCAGTTCTTTAACAACCACACTATGTTTTAATATGTAATATTATTTTATAATTGATATTTCTATGCTGCTGGCTTCATTTTTATTTTTGTGTGTGAACTTGATTTAACATCTGATTGCATTGGTATTTTTAATATATGTTTTATGTACATCTCTTAGAGGTTATGTAAATTAGGTAAAATAAAATAAAAATAAAATAAATCTGAGTGTGTCGAATTGTCAGTAGGGATTGCAATCCGTTGGTCACAGGTCCAAAACTCACAGTGGATTCAGAGCCTGAAAAGAAAACCCTGCTAAGTAAAGATGCAGGTGGAGTCCTCAACTCTATTTTGCAACCAGATTCACATCACATAGTGCAAAAATGAGGGTGGCCCCTAATGAGGGACAAGAGTCCACTCGCAGTATAGAAAATCCCCCAATTGTGCCTAAGTGCAATTGGAAACAATCTTTCAGAGAGGAAAATATATCTCTTTGCCCTCTAAGCAACTAAATTAATTTCCCTTTAACCTTAATAGTTCTTAGCTATGCAAAATAAGGGCCACTTCTGTACTGCAAAAAAGAAATAAGAAAACTTTACATATCCCCACAACTTAGCCAGTGCACAGTCAAGGTGCCCAAAAGATTTCTGAAAAACAATGATGAAATGGTTTGCTCCATGGTTGGAAAACGCCCTGTTGAAGTGCTAAATGCTTGGCTCTTCACATGGGACCACTAAGCCTTGGCTAAACACATTTGTCATCTTTACAGTAATTCCATCTGCAGGGCAGTGCAGGGCAATGGGTATCCTTTGGGCAATTATGTTAAGATGGATATACAGCTTCCAGGCTATTTTGCAGGCACCAGACAGATATCATCACACTCTTTTTCTCCAGTGATCTCGAACTGCCAGAATATCGATTAGGTTAAATGCTTCTGACATTTTGTGTGCCTACTGCATATGTCTGGGCAAGAAATGGAGGGCTCATCAACTCCCAAGACTCCCAGCGCACGCTGAGCGAAAACTGCTTGAATGAAGCCAACATTGCAGCGTCAAGGGGCAGCAAGTAGCAGAGGTTGCAAAGGCAATTTCTGAGTAACTAAGTGTATGTGATTCCTCCAATGGACTCTGGTTGCCCATGTAGAACTCAGAAAGGGGAAGGAGGACAAAACAAGAATTAGTTGGCAATGTCTGCCAATGGCTCTGGCTCCACCTACTGTTGGCCTCCCAGTCGTCCGCCCTACCAGTACTAATGTCCACCAGCTACCACTGTCTATCAGTCTCCTTCACCCCTCATTTGTAAGCAAGTCAGACAGGATTCCTGCCTAGTTGTCTACTCTCCTTCATCTTGTGCATGGTAGTCCTTCAGAATTAACATTGACTTTGACATCCCATGTATTAGGACGACCGGATCAGAGAAGCTAGCTTAAGGCTACCAGACGTCCCCGTTTCCTGGGGACTGTCCCTGGATTTGCAAATCAGTCCCCTGACAAAATCCACTGAAGTTGAAAAGTGTCCCCGGATTCATAGAAAAAAATCTGGTAACCTTTAGCTAGCTGGTCTTTTAAGTTCTAACACTATGACTGGGACATGTGAATAGCTCAGTTGGTTAGAGTGTGTTACTGATGATGCCAGGGTTGCAGGTTTGATCCCTGTGCAGTGCTATTTTTCTAGAAAGAGAGGTGCCAGAACTCACCATGAATGCCTCCCTTGTTCTCTTATAGTGGCAATGGTGCTCACCTGAGAGGTGCCGGAACTGAGTTCCATTGAGTTCTGGGTGGAAAAAAGCCCTGCCGCATAGGACAGCTGTCTATTCCTGCATTGCAGGGGGGTAGGACTAGATGATCCTCAAGGTCCCTTCTAATTCCATGATTCCATGATTCCAAGACATGTGTTGCCTTCTGTCCACAGAACAGATTGGTGCAACACTATCATTCATTCCTGCAGCTACTAGCTATGACTGTTATGTTCTACTTTCCTTGTCAGAGGCAACATGCCTATGAATATCAGTTGCTGATAATTGCAGATAAGAGTGCTGCTGCACTAAGGTCCTGTTTGTGGGCTTCGCACAGGAATCTGGTGGACCACTGTGAGAACAGGATGCTGGGCTATTGGACGGATTCAGCAGGCTCTTATGTTCTTAAGATATAATTGTAAATACCATAGAAGCACAGTCTCACAGTTATTTCTAAATGTGCAGCTATGCATATCAATTAGCACATGCAAATCTGTGGCATCTTTTTTGGTGATCCAGTTGCTTAATTTTATTTTATTTTTGCAATGTGGTATAGACCATCCTCTTCTATACTTAAAACATGCATACAAAGTCTTTTATTTAAATACACACACATACGCTGCCTCCGTTGAGCTAAATCATCATTTATGCATGCTGCACAGCAGTTAGAAAGATTGGGAGTGGAATGTCAGGTGGCTGAAAAGAAAATGGAGCAGAGTGGAGTAAACTTTGGGGAATAGCAAATGCTCATTTTGACCCAAATTGTGGTGGGATGTGGAGAGAGAGATAGCCGCTGCTTCTCACAGGGTCTTTCTCTCAAATACATTATCTGGAGAATTCCAGGCTAGGAAGAAAAGCACCGTGTAGAATTGGATGAATAGAAATTATGTATATTGTTCTACTGCAGGCTGAAAGATGTCTGAAATAGTCAGCCGCAATTACAGATCTTCAGGTACCAGGAATCATCAATATTCCTTTAGGGTATTATGCGTTCTCATATTCAGACATATTCACAAGACAACTGTGGGTCCTGGAGGACAAAATTAAAGGAAGACAAAATGTATCTGGTGGGTACAGAATGAGAAAGTTCGCCTCTGGGACATCCTTAGAAAAATGTTACACTAAAAGGGAATTTGACCTACACCATCAGCTCGTGCTGATATACCAGCCTTGATTTTTGCCTTATGTTTTTTTCCCCATATAATATTTATTGGAATTTTACAAAAACATCAGTTTACAAAATACAAAAAAGAACATATGAAAAGAACAAAATAAAAAAAAGAAAACCTAAAAAAAATACATAAAAAAGAAAAAATACAAATAAAAATACAATATACAAAAAATGAATAGGTAAAAGAGAATTAAAAACAAATCCATTTTTTATAACTTTATGCTCATTAACTTGTTTCCTTGACCTCCTCACACCTCCCCTTTTTGTATTCCCATTTAGATAATCAAATCAGCAAATCCTTACCCTCTTTCATTTATCTTAACTCTATATCTTAACATATTATAACTCTATATTTTCATCCATTATCAATTCATTTTTGCATATTCTTATTAACTTTGTTGCTAATACCCCCTATTCAATCCAATCATCATTTTAACATTCATTAATTTTACAATATTTCTGTAGATAGTCTTTAAATTTCTTCCAATCTTCTTCCACCAACTCTTCTCCCTGGTCTCGGATTCTGCCAGTCATTTCCGCTAGTTCCATATAGTCCATCACCTTCATCTGCCACTCTTCCAGGGTGGGTAAATCTTGTGTCTTCCAATACTTTGCAATCAGTATTCTTGCTGCTGTTGTTGCGTACATAAAGAAAGTTCTGTCCTTCTTTGGCACCAATTGGCTGACTATGCCCAGGAGAAAGGCCTCTGGTTTCTTCAGGAAGGTATATTTAAATACCTTTTTCATTTCATTATAGATCATCTCCCAGAAAGCCTTAATCTTTGGGCACATCCACCAAAGGTGAAAGAATGTACCTTCATTTTCTTTACATTTCCAACATTTGTTATCAGGCAAATGATATATTTTTGCAAGCTTGACTGGTGTCATGTACCACCTATATATCATTTTCATAATATTCTCTCTTAAGGCATTACATGCCGTGAATTTCATACCGGTGGTCCACAACTGTTCCCAGTCAGCAAACATAATGTTATGACCAATATCTTGTGCCCATTTAATCATTGCAGATTTAACCGTTTCATCCTGCGTATTCCATTTTAACAGCAAGCTATACATTCTTGAAAGTATCTTAGTTTTGGGATCTAACAGTTCTGTTTCCAATTTTGATTTTTCCACCTGGAAGCCAATTTTTTTGTCCAAATTATAGGCCTCTCTTATTTGATAATAATGAAGCCAGTCTCGCACTTTATCTTTTAATTTCTCAAATCTCTCAAAATTGATTTTTGCCTTATGAACATCATATATGTGCAGGAGTGAATTAAGCAAAAAGGAAAGGGGTGGGGAACGTTGGAAGTCATTTTTCTGACCCCTTTTAGGAGAACACACAATGTCACCTACTTCGATCTCGGCAAATTGTTGCTTTGCGTCTGCTCCAATTTATCAAATGGTTTCCTCCACCCCCGTCTATCACTTTAAAATAACCCCAGAAGCCACACGATTCCTCAAGGACATAAAATTAGTATACATATCATAGAAAGCAGCTACCTTGACTGCCGCTGCCACCAGTGAATGTATCTGTATTGATACCTAAGAGAGAGAAAGGGAGAGGGAGAGACTCCTAATTAACTGCTCAGTTACCTAAATGTATGTATCCCTGGGAAAGGAGGAATGCTGGCTTTTCCCTGGGGCAATCATAGCCCAGGCTACACAATTTCGGGTCACATTTACTCCCCCCAAAGAATCCCGGGAGCCGTAGTTTGTTAAGGGTGCTGATTTCACAAAGCTACAAATCTCTGCACCCTTAAGGAGCCTCAGTTCTCAAGATTCTTTGAGGGAAGCCATGGCTGTTAATGTGGTATAAGAGCACCATAAACGCATGGTGTAACCCAGGATATTCTCTAAGTATTCTCAGGCTTCATTGGGCTTTTTGGGGGAAGTTTTGCCCCATTGTATTTCCCTTTCCTAAGGATCTGTGTCCTGCACACTTGTTTCCGTCAAACATACTGATGCCTTCCACTTGTGCCTCAGTGGTCCCATTTGGAAAAGAAAGGGGAATGTAGCTTTTTCGGTTATTCTAGACTGTTTTTCATCCGGAAGGATCTCAAGGAAAGGATACAAAATAGGATAAAATAAACAGATGCCCAGTGTTGTGTTGCTTAGGTGATTGAATATATTTTTGAATATATGAATTGAATATTTGAATATATTTTTGTTTAAGAAGGCTTTCCCTGAGGTGTGACACAAACATTTATGGAACAATTGCTTATCTGTATAGGTTAAACCTATGCATTAAAGCCTCCTCTTCGATCACTATGGGACAGATTGAACTCCCCACACCCTGTCTGCTATTCAACAACAAAAGCCCGTGTGCACTTTCTAAATTCATGTTCAACATTCCAACCAGTGAGACCATGAAACAGACTATTCCCAAAGAGTTTTTCTTCGCATCCCACACTGCGCATCTCTCACACACCGTGATGCAGTTAAATAGAGATAGGTGAATTTGTCAATATTGGTTTTCTCAGTTTCTCACTTTTCCACTCTTCAGTTCTCCACATTTCCACATCCATTTGCATTTTAAAAAAAGTACTCATGAAAATTAATCACCATTTTAGTGCAACTTTCTCCTTATACACATATCAGTGTGCAATTTTGCCCTATATATTCAATTTTGCAAAGCCATGTTCCCTAATATAATGCATTTTTATATGTTATTTTCACTATTATATTATTTCTCTGCATATTTTATCCTAGCACGTGCATTTTGGACATATTATTTGGGTGGAGAAATGCATTGCAAAATTAAGAGAAATGCAAATTTTCAAAGATGGCAGTGTTCAGTTTGTGTATTGTTTTGGAATTTGCAAATTAATTGTGAATTGAATGGAATTTCTCCCCTGTCCCTAGAGTTACCGTAATCATAGCTAACATGATAAGCAACAGGCTGATTTCAATGCACTTAATTAAAACTGATCCCACTAAAACCATCCTAGTCTGAGAAACATCCCAGATTACAAATCATTGCATTGTCAAAGCAAGTTCTTTTATCAATGTCTAAGCTCGGTTGGAAGGGAACAATATGATCACTACTTGCAGAAAAACAGACACTGATTCATTTTTTAAATAAAAGAGAATAGCTTAGAGGAGGCCTCAAGCCTGGGTGGAGTTTGTCCAACATTTCTCCGATGAAAATAGGGACGTCCCATTCCATAATGATAATTTTACTATTTATACCCCACACATCTTATTGGGTTTCCCCGGGCACTCTGGGCAGCTTCCAACATATATAAAAACAGAGTAAAACATGAAACATTAAAAAAACTTCGCTATACAGGATTGCCTTCAGATAGCTCGGGGGTCAGATAACCCCATATCCTCCCACATTTCTCCACTGAAAATAGGGACACCCTAAGGAAAAGCGGGACATTCCAGGATCAAATCAGAAACTGGAACAGTTTCTCTAAATCAGGAACATCCCTGGAAAATAGGGACACTTGGAGGGTCTGTAATCCAGTGGTGGTTGGTGTTACTTAGAGGGCAGAAGGCAGGTGCAGCCACAACCAATGAAAGAGCCACCCATGGTCTGGATGTAAGAAAGACAACTGTAGGGAGGTGACGGCTGGCTAAGAGCACACTGTGGTTGGTGGGGCAACCCTAAGAGACTCCAACTCCCATCATACCAAAGCAGTGGGCATGATGGCATGGGCTGATGGGAATTGTAGTCCTGCAACACCTGGAGGGCACCAGGTTGGGGAAAACCAATGTGGGGTCAGGCTCTTATTATTCTGTGGCAACGCAAATACTCTTTGAGTTTAACACATTTCTATACCATCTTTCAATTCAAAATGTCCAAGTTTTGTAACAAAGCAGAAAAGGCAATGCTAAAACAACCATAGCAGAAATAAAAACAGACAAGCTAAGGTTAAGAACCTGGGAATATAAAACAATCGCAGCAGGAATTAAAAGAAACATAACTGAGGCTAGAAAACCTCAGAAAGAAGGCTTTGCCTGGTGCCTAAAAGTCCTTTACTGTACAGCTTTCTTCACATGCTACACTGAACTCAAGTACAAGCGATCTCTGTACATGCAGGTCTATTTCCCCACAAATATGGATATGGATTCATACAGCTGTTATGCACACCATCTTGCAAATGTGGTTTTCGCCTGGAGCAACAGCAGCTTGGTGTGTCATCCTGTCACATCTTACAAGCTAAGAAGCAACAAGACTGGACAATATTTGGACAGGACACTTCAGCAGGGATAATTCACCCCCTTCCCACTTCCTGCTCCTTGTGCCCACAACCCCTGTCCAGAATGCTTCCCAACTGCATGGTATAACTAGGGGTGGAGGAGAAATTAGATTCAATTCACTTTTAAAGGTAGAACTCCTTGGGTGGCTTTAAAAGAGGATCAGACAAATTCATGGAGGAGGAGGAGGCTATCAAGGGCTGCTACTAGCCAGGATGTCTATGATCAGGCAGCAATGTTTCTGAATACTAGTTGCTGGAAACGACAGGAGGGAAGGGTGCTCTTGGCCTGGAAAAATATGCAAACCAAAGCCATCCATCAAAGTTCACAGTTCCCCAAATTTTGCAAGATAGTTCTCAAGCCAAGTACAAAATACAAAAATACTTATACTAGGGTAAATTGTGCATAAAAATGTACATGTTTTTGAAAGCAAAATATGAAAATGTGGCAACTGCTTTGCAAAAGCAGGAAGAACTGCATACTACTAGGCTCATAATGGATGCCACATTCTTGGGTATAATACGGATCAAAAGTGTACATGGCATTTTTCTACCTAACACTAGCGAGACATCTGCCCAATACTCAGATATTTATTCCAGAATAACTGGTAACTTTGATTTTTGTTGGTCCCAGTCTTGACTTTGTTAACAGTCATTCATTATGCTTGTTAGATACTCTGTTAACTTGATCAGCATCCTTTTCTTCTACTACTATTATTATTTAAATTTGTTTCCCACTTTTCCATGTAAATTATGCATGAAGAGGCTGACAGCAGAAGAAAAATGCAAATCACTACATTATTTCAACAACAATCTGATACTAAATAATTTCAAAACACAATCCAACTCCATTTGATTATATGAACATTATAACATTTTAAAGCCATAATAAAACCAACTACCTGTCACTAAAATGTATCAATTAATGGTAAATATAATAAAAATAGCAACATAAAACTCTTGTTCTAAATTATCTTCAGCACATCTACCTGACTTTCTTGTGCATTGACTTGACAGCATCTTTCAAAACAATTATGCTTCCCACAGTTAAAACAGTTTTTCAGATGCATCCCCTGTTTAGGACCCTGCTGCATTCCAAATAATTTGCATGCTTGTTTCTTTTGCCTATTTCCCCTCACAGTTGCTTGTGACAAAGGCAGCTCGATTTCTGAGTCTGGCTTTCTTCTGCATTCTTGCTTCATTCTGCTGAACACCTTCAGCAGAATTCAGATAAGTGGCCTGTGTTTTCACAGCTTCAGATGCCCTGCATATCTGAAGACCTTTGTCCAGGACGGATCTCCCTCATGCAGCAGCCGTTCCCCTGAGGACATTATCTCAGAGTCCACATTTAATTCTTTCCCTTATCAGGGACTCTCTCGAGTCACCCAAACCGCAATTCTTACTCAGCCTCTTTAATTCTATAACATACTGATCCATAGTTTGACCGGCTTTTTGCATGTACATGAAAAACTTCTGTCTTTCAAACATTTCGTTATTTTTAGGCATGCAGGATACTTCAAACTTCTCCGTTATTTCTTTTACTTTCATAGCCTCACCTCCAGCAAGCCTGAAGGCCAGTGCCTCCTGGGTTCACAACATGTAGGGGAAAAAGGTGGTTTGATCATACCACTTTTCTCTTCTGCAACTCTTACTACCAGGTAGAGTTCAAATCTTTGTCTGAACCAGTGGTTTTCAACCAGGGTGCCATGGCACCTTGGGGTGCTTTGAATGATGGTCAAGGGTGCCACAGGCAACACTGGCCTCTGTCCCTCTTCCCTTCCTCCTCTAATGCCCTCTCAAATCTCTGCCTGCCAAAGGCTTGCACAGCTGTTTGTTGCAGCAGCCCTGGCTACAAGCTCCCCAGGCAAATGGTGCCTCTGGGGCTGGCCAGGGGGTGCTTCCCAGGCCCCTGTGGGGCAGTGTGAAGAGGCACTTCTCTTTGGGGCAGGGGTGGCAGCTCAGAGACCAGGGGCGGCTGCCCAGAGGACTCCCAAGGAGAGGGGAGAGGAAATGAGGCTGAAGGAACATTCCACAAGGGAGGGTGTTTGAAAAAGGGTGAGAGGCTGCCAGCTCTGCAGGCAAGTGGTGACATAACTGGACTCCTGAGCCCCAGAGGGGTGCGGAAGGAATAATGTAGTTGGTCAAGGGAGCCGTGGACCCAAAAAAAGGTTGAAAACCTCATCTAAACCTTTTCCGGATACCTGCAATATCCCCTGACAACAGCAGGCTTGATGACGGTTATAAGACATCCACGTTGCTTCCTCCAGGTCTGGTTCCCACAGCTTCTTACCCTTTTCTGTTGCTGTACATTTCAGTGGGCCTTGTTTGAGTAGAACTTAGCTGGATATAAGCCAAAATCTTCAGCCCGGCAATAGCCCCATAACAATACCTCAAATCAGGAGAAAATGGGCCAGAAAGCAGGAATTGGATGACTCACAGTGAGACCCTGCTAGCAATTTTATGCAACAAAACAATCCATGGCCTTTTAAAATGGGGAGGTGTTGGTTTTGTTTGTTACTATGTTATGTATTTTTGTGTTTCTATACTGTAAACTGCCCTCTGATCCTCGGATGGGCAGCTAAGAAATTTAATCAAAGAAATAAATAAAATAAAGCAACCTCCTAGGAAGTGGTCAACAGAGGTGTGGAAAAGGTGGTTCCGTTCTCCATAGTTCTGCCCTGTTGGAAACCTGCTTTAGTTGCCTGGTGCAGCCCTATGGAAGCTGCACAGCCTTTCTCAGGCTGACTACTATGGCCATCCTTTAGCCATTGATTGGGCTACATTGTTGTCCAATTTCTGCAGCCTTTTCGCACTTTAAATATTAACTCGAGTGTTTCGTTTTCAAAAAGCAGCCAGCCAGAAAGGGCCCCAAATCTGGGATTGCGCCATGTGGATAATCTACCTTTGATAGATGTGACAGTTGCTTCAAATGTGCCGTGTGGGTCTACCGTACAGGTTGGCGCAGGCAGTTAATTTCCCAAGCTAGCTGTAGACCTTTAAGCCCATAAATTATACAGCTGTTCGATATGAAAATTGTAAAGTCCCCCAAAGAGTGCTACATAGTAATTATCAGTGGAGGCTGGCCTGGGCTGGATAGCTCAGTTGGTTTGAGCATGTTGCTGATAATGCCAAGGTTGCAGGTTTGATCCCCGTAAGGGACAGCTGCATATTCCTGCATTGCAGGGGGTTGGAATAGATGATATTCAGGGTCCCTTCCAACTCTACGATTATAAGTAATCTTATGACAAGTGTGGCGCTGCCCTCCCTTCTTTCTGCCCATAGCCAGCCTCCACCAGGGGGTGGCATTGTCTGTCAGCTTCCTTCTCCTTAGTCTCAGTTGTCCTTATAGAACTCAGCCAGAAGGAGGATGGGGGCAAAACTAGTGTTAGTTGTCACCATCTGTCATTGCCTCTGGCTCCACCTACAGTTGGCCTTCCTGTCTTCCACCAAACCAGAATCAAAGGGTGTTGGAAGTTTGGATGCAACTCATCTTGCTGAGAAGGGGTTGCATGGGTTAAGACAGATATAGTAAGGGACCTCCAGCTTCCCAGAGTATCCCTGTACCTTTATTGCTATGCTGGCGTCTCTCTATCTCTTTGATGTTTAGACTGGTAAGTCTTAGCTTGGATCCTCTTTACAACTTCCTGCTCTTTCTCTGGACCTCAAGAGAAGGGGTCATCTTCTGGGTCTATTTTCTGAGAACCATAGAAGAACTGGAAGGGACCAGAATGATCATTTAGTCCAACCCCCTGCAATGCAGGAATCTTTCGCCCCACACGGAACTTGAACCCATGACCCTGAGATTAAGAGTCTCATGCTCTACCGACTGAGCTATTCCTTTCCCTGTCATAGGCTCATCACTGATAGGCACCACCTCAAAGACACATGAGAACGGCCTCTGCTGTACATCTAGGTGATACTAGTGGAGACAGTCCTTTGGATAGATTCAACCCAAACAGCTGAAGGCTTTAAAGCAGAGGTGGGGAACCTTTTTGCAGCCAAAGGCTGTGCTCTCTAGTAGGCAACCTTCCAGAGACTAAATGCCAGGGGTGTTTGGCACAACTGATGTAATTCGTATCCCTCTACAGCAGGCTATATAAAAGCTAGAGATAGCTGGGATAACTCAGTTGGTAGAGCTGGGGTGTGGGTGAAATATTCCCACATTGCAGGGGGTTCCAACTCTACAATTCTATGATTCTATGATTGATTCTGCTTGCCATTCAGGCAACCAGGAGGCATTATTGCAGTTCAAGGACATATTCCAGTCAGGCAAAAGCAGTAACAAATTCTTGAGAAGGGTGTGGCACAGGGTCAGTGAGGAGGGTGGCCTGAGGAGGAGGCATGGCTTGTGGAGAGCCCGTTGACCACTGAGAGGCCTGGAAGACCACATTTGACCCTGGGTTTGAGATTTTTTCACCCTACATTTAAAAGTTAAAGCCAGAACTTTTATGGGTTCAGAAATGCACCAGAAGCCAGTGCAGCTGGAACGGTAAATATGAATCTGGCCACCTTGCCTTTGTTAGAACCATGGTGGCTGCATTCTGAAGCAGCTCTGGTTTCCAAACAGTCTTTAAGGGCTGTTCCACACAGAGTGTATTACAGTAGCCAAGCATGACTGTGATCAGGGTACGAATTGGTTTGGCTAGATCAAAGCTCTCCACATAGGGTTGCAGTTGGTGCAACAGCAAAGCTGATAAAATACATTCCTAGCTTGCCATAGTCAACGCCTTCCCCACCTGGTCTGACTGTGCTCCACACCAAGAGGTGCAAAAAGGGATAGGATAGGAATAATCCCCTCAAAACAGTTGGCACGCAGAGCTGTGCAAACGGAGCTGGGGTGGGGAAGCAAACTGCGGGAATCGGCCTCCTTGTCAAATGGCACAAAACAAATCCATCAACTTGCCGATCAAGCATGGAGCTGAAAGCTGCCCTGCTTGAGTTTTGTCGCTGCCTCCTGCACCAGCCCTCCTAATAAAGCCCGTGCACCTGGAATATATAATTTTCTCAGTGATGCACGAGTGAGGAAATAATCCAGCTCATTAGCTTTATGAGCTCTGCAGAGCCAGTGTGGCAAAGGGAGGGAAGGGGCTGAAAAAGCACACGGCGAACCGAGTCAAAAGATACCGAGTCAACAGCACAAACTGATGTAAAGGCAGGCAGCAACACCACGTCAAATAGTCACCTTCTGCGTCGTAATAATACTTCAAGAACAGCAGCTATTGTGTGTATTTTTCTTGTTTTGCAAGGTCCCACTTTCCCGACTCAAAGACTCTTTTCAACAACCACAGGCTCATTTTCTCCAGAGAGAAGGCAGCCGCTCAGCTAATAAATAAAAAAATAAAATAACTCCCAGCCCGCTTGCAAGTATCATTCGCTTGGATTCTTAAAAGTTTCCCTCTGCTGCTCATGTTGAATACGATCAGGCAGGAGGGTGACTGGGGTGTCTTTTGCTTCTTTAGCTGTTCTCTCCCCCCGCGCCCCCCCACCTGCCACAACCCTCTTCTAAACTCAAGAGGCCCTGTCTTTAATCTTGTGACATGCAGCTTGTTCACATATCAAGCAAAGTGTGTAAACAACCTAATACCAAGAAATTTTTTCAAAATCCTCCTCAAGCTTTGCTTTTCAAAATGTGAAGTAAAAGTGTCAACTGCTGTGGGAGACTCAGGTTCCCTCCAAACCAAGCCCCATTTTGTGTGTGTGTGTGTGTGTGTGTGTGTGTGTGTGTGAAAGATGATGGGGGGGGGGATTAGGAATGGGCAAATCTGCCCATTTCAGTTTTTCTCAGTTTCTAATTTTTCGAATCTTAAGATCCGTTATCCACATTTCCGCATCAGTTTTTTCACCAATATTTTGTTGCAGAGATACACTTTATTTTGCAGTCTTCCCTAATATAATTCACTTTTGTTTTATTTTCAGTATACAGTATATGCATTTTAATGCACATTTTTGCAAGTATGTGGTTTTAGTACGCAAAACTTGGCTGGATAATTGCACTGCAAAATTTGAAGATGTGTCAGTTTTGAAGGATGGCTGCATTTTTATTCCTTTATTGTTTTGGAAGTGTGAATTAGTTAATTTCGCCTTTAATGCAAACTGAATCAAATTTCTCCCACATCCCTATTTATTGTGAGGGTAAAATGTGGTGGGTGGGTAAGAGAGAATCATGCCTCAACACCTCCTAAAGTTGTATTCCTTGGAGGAAAGGCAAGATATAATGAATAAAACACTTGGCAGGGCTGCTTAGTACCTTTTACAAACACAAAGGATGCATTTGAGGAGGTTGATGATGATGGAGAAGGTTACCTGTATCCAATGGTTTATTTGCAAGAAGTTTTCTTAAAAATAATTTTCCCCCCGATACTGTGCTGGAGTCTGTATTTAAGCCTCTATTGAAGGAGTGATCAACTTGTAATAATTTAGATGTTCTTGTTGCTATGGCTACATTTACAAAAAGCGAAGTGAACCATTATAATTTAAATTTCCAGTTATCAGGAAGAAAAAGAAATAAAGGCGGAAAGCATTTTTTTTAAAGGGGGGGGGGTTTCCTAGGCATGCAACTGCTTTATTCTTCACTGTCAGTTGTACTCGCAACATGACAATCAGTTGGATTTGATCAAATTGCCTTGTCAGGAGAGATTTAGTGCATTTTATACATTTAAATATATCCGTGATACTTGGGGCTTCTGCATTAAGCTTGACATTCGTTTGCCTGGACTGTTGCTCAGGTCTCACTCAATGAAGAGCGCCTGGCTCATTGGGGCAAATGGGGCACTGCCCCACCACCCTCAGCCAGCTGCCCTGCCTGCCGTCTTACTTAGAGAGGGTGGCTCTGCTCCACCTACAGGGGGTCTCCTGGCCTTCCATAGGGCACCAGCCATCAATGATGTCACTTTAAAGTTTATGCTGCTAAGAAAGAACAAGAGAGAAACCGCATCCAAACCAAAGGCTCCAGCTTAGGCCCAAAATGGGGGGGGGGGCCTCAGCATCGTGTCACACCTGTGAAATCACATGGGCCCAGTGCACCAAGCCTGGTGGTGGAACCACCACTGCGCCCACCACAGCCACGGTTGGCAGCAGCGGCGAGGGAAACAGCAGCGGCAAGAGAGCACTGCAGCAGGGCTGGCCGCTTGCAGACCTGCCTGACTTTTCGTCGCCACAGCTACTTCTGCTGGAAACCTGGTGGCAGTGGGAGGTGGCGGTGAAAGAAAAGAAGTTTGGTTTTGTGTGTGTGTGTGTGTGTGTTGCTCTGCGTATTTGTTATTAGAGATGGTGTATGCTCTGGTTCGCCAGAAGCGGCTTAGTCATGCTGGCCACATGACCCGGAAGCTGTACACCGGCTCCCTTGGCCAATAAAACGAGATGAGCGCCGCAACCCCAGAGTTGGCCACGACTGGACCTCATGGTCAGGGGTCCCTTTACATTTATTAAGCTGAGCAGTTAATGTGCATAACAATAGACCATTATGCACATTCACTACGCTGCATGATCATATATTTAATTTGCATATACTCTAAGCACCTCCAGTTGCCAGGATTCTTGTTTAAAGTGGAATGATATTGCTTTCAATGTAGAGTGTGAATGGGGTGTAATCCACTGTTTCCTCCAATACCTGTGATTGGGCCTTCATTGTAATTCTCAGCGAGGCCTCCTGTCAATTCTGTGGCTGCTTCAAAGTGGAAGAAGCCCGCCCATGCCATCCTCAGCGCTCCACGAGACTACAGAATGCCTTGGGTCCAGCCCTTGATTTAAATATGTCCCAATTATCTTCCCACAAGGGAAGAAAGGAGGAGGGCTGAAATACACAAGCTCAGGAGGACCACAGGAAGCGGTGCCAAAGAATTTGCATAGGTTAGGGCCATAGGAATAGGTCAGCGTCAGAGCACACGACTTGCATACCATCAGTCCCTGCTTCCTAGAAAGACGGCTACAGAATCCGTTGGAAAGTGGCATCCCTGGGCACGCCAACACTCCCTGCAAGCACCAGCCAGCATTTTCATCCTCTTGCTACAGAGAAGCTTTCTTGCAACAGCTCAGACGTTTCCCCCCAAAAGCCTATGTGAAAAACAAGGACCATTGATCTGCGCTTTGTGAAGACGTTAGCCAGGGAGCATTCACTTGCTCATAAGGGGACAGCAGCCATGTATTCATTTCAACAAACAGCCAACCTCATCCCTAAAGCTTTGAGGTTGGTAGTGTTAAAAGATGATTAAAAATAAGTTTCCTGCTTTCGGATTGTGTAGGCACTATATACATTTAAAGCACATTTCCTACCCAAGAATCCTGGGAACTGCAGCCTACCCCCCACAGAACAACAATTCCCAGCACCCTTAACAAACGATGGTTCCTAGGATTCTTTTTTTTGGGGGGGGGTTGGGGTTGAGAACGTGCTTTAAATGTATGGGGCAGCCTCAGTTTAACCCAAACCCCCAGTTCCACGGCTCACTATATGGCCTTCAAAAGATAATCTGTTTCCGGCTTTGTGAAGTCTCTGTGGAAAAGAAGCCCTGTAATTGGGAATGAGGAACCGCCGAGAATTCCCTGGGCTCGGCTATAGATAGTGCAGGTGAGAACTTGTATTATCTTCCGCATTGTATAAATAATTCTCTATGTGCAACACCATCTCTCCTATTGCCTGTATAGCACTTGCCTTGATCTAGCATCAGCAAGCTTAAATAAATGCACCACGGTCTGTAGGTGAGGAAGCCTTTCTGGTGGTAAAAAAGGCTGTTTACTCCACTT
The DNA here is from genome assembly GCF_964270895.1 of Podarcis filfolensis. Taxonomy (NCBI): domain Eukaryota; kingdom Metazoa; phylum Chordata; class Lepidosauria; order Squamata; family Lacertidae; genus Podarcis; species Podarcis filfolensis. The sequence continues at coordinate 63,348,221 of NC_139611.1, read as the reverse complement.
GCAGCTATCCCCCGCCCCCCACAATACAATAAACATTGATGTACATGATTTTATACACACACCCCTACCTATGGGTGTGAAGCGAGGAGTCTAACCTGCAATAATGATTGTGACTACTGTATGGGAAAGAGGGTGGGTTATGCAGTATTCTTGGATATACTGCAAGTACTGCACACTTGGCAGCAGATTTATTTTTTTCTTATTTATCATTTAGAGTCATGCTCTCTTGAGCATGTGGAGATCTAACAGAGGTCTGCAGCATGCAGAGGAAAAGAAGAGGCAATGTGTCAATGGACAGGGTGGAGGGAGTTATTCCTTTCTGGTAGCAAAATAACTGGACCAGTGCTGAAATGCTTGTGGTTGGTCCATCTACTTCAGGGGTCAGCAACCTTTTTCAGCCATGGGCCGGTCCACTGTCCCTCAGACCATGTGGTGAGCCGGACTATATTTTGAAAAATAATAATGAATGAATTCCTATGCCCCACAAATAATCCAGAGATGCATTTTAGATAAAAGTACATATTCTTCTCATGTAAAAACATGCTGATTCCCGGACTGTCCACGGGCCGGATTGAGAAGGCAGTTGGGTCGCATCCGGCCCCTGGGCCTTAGGTTGCCTAAGCCTGATCTAGTTCAATAGTGTCTACACTGACTGGCAGCAGCTCTCCAGGGTTTCATGACCTACCAGGGGAGGCTGGGCATTAAACCTGGAGCCTTTTGCCTGCAACACACGTACAGTGGTACCTCAGGTTACATACACTTCAGGTTAAGTACTTTGCTTCAGGATAAGAACAGAAATCTGGCTCTGGCGGTGCAGCGGCAGCAGGAGCCCCATTAGCTAAAGTGGTGCTTCAGGTTAAGAACAGTTTCAGGTTAAGAACGGACCTCCGGAACAAATTAAGTACTTAACCCGAGGTACCACTGTACTCTGTCACTGAGCCACTTCAGGTATTTAAAGGGAGCTCAGCTCCCTTTAACTTTTACCCCAGCCCCCTTCAACCAGTGGTTTCAGAATGCTGCAAAAGAGCGAACGAAAGGCCCAGTGTGAGAGCCAGTGTGGTGTAGTGGTTAAGAGCGGTAGTCTCGTAATCTGGGGAACCGGGTTCGCGTCTCCGCTCCTCCACATGCAGTTGCTGGGTGACCTTGGGCCAGTCACACTTCTTTGAAGTCTCTCAGCCCCACTCACCTCACAGAGTGTTTGTTGTGGGGGAGGAAGGGAAAGAAGATTGTTAGCCGCTTTGAGACTCCTTAAAGGGAGTGAAAGGCGGGATATCAAGTCCAAACTCCTCTTCTTCTTCCCAGCATCTTAGTTCCCCCACAGGACTGGCCCAAGACATTTTGGTACCTGAGGCAGGCCCCGCAATGGTGCCCCTTCCCCATCAGGGAAGAAGGGGTGAGAGAAGAACTAGAGGAGGGGAGATCTGCACTAGGATATGCTGCCCCTGTGGATCATGCCACCTGAAGCAGTCACCTCACCTTGTCTTATAAGTGGGCCGGCCCATATCTCCCAGGTGTCATGTGCCACCAAGCCTGTTCAGCACCGCAGGCAGTGACATCAGCTGGAGGCAACAGGCAGGTGGACAAGAGGGCCAGGGTCTAGGCCAAAGGGCTGTGCCTTTAAGGGGGCTCCATTCTCCAACAAGAAGGCAGAGCCTGGGAGGGATAATCAGGTTTGAGGATTATACAAGTGCTACACTGGACTCAAGCAAGCCAATTTACTGTGCTCTCTGTCACACCCCATAGATTTGGAAAAGGGTACTCACTGTGTGAAGAAGCTTTGTAGTGCATCTGCACTAATCCCAAAAAGCAGGAGGAGTCAAGACCACTTCAATAGTTGTATTTATTAGTGAAGAATGGATTAACCACTCAGAAGACGAGCTAGGACTCACCACACAGCTAAGCTGAAGGTTCCAACTACCTCCCACTTAATTATGGAGGTGCAGAAGCACACCTGAAGCAGGTGGAGTTTCTATTACAAACCAGTTGTGTCTCTTAAAGAGACAGGTCACATACACTACACTCCCCAACAGGGTTTCTGGTTCCCCCCCACCCCACCCCATGGCTATTGAACATGCTCAGCTCTCATTGTACTGTTGTTTTCAAAAAGCGCTTCCCCTTGCAAACCATGGGGTTCCTCTGAGCATGCTGATTCCTCCCTCTTGTTCCTCAGTGGCCCCCTTTCCACCCCCAGTGTGGGCACTCACCACCTGCATCTGCTATTGGAGGAAGTGATGATAATGGGTCAGTTACCACTCATGAGAATAAGCTGTATTTTCCTGGGACCTGTGCAGGGTTCTGAAGAACATGGCAATGGTGAAATACTTCACTGTCTTTTCTGCACTTGCTGAAGACCTTCCTTCTGGATCCAGCTTTCAAAGCGCAGACCTTTATAGTAGTCTGTCTTTTTTTTCTTACATTTTACATACAGAATTATTTTTAATTGATTGCATATATGGAATTGTTTTCCATTGTATTTACATGTGGAATTGTTTTTATTGATGTTTCTGCTGTGAGATATTTTATGGAAAGCAATTCATAAATGGCGTCAATAATAATAATTGCACACAAGACCCTGTCTGTCAGTAACTCTTACTACCTTCCCTGGATCATGGCCAGACCTGATTCCTTCAGACTCATGGTGGTCTCGGCTGGACCAATTCTTCTGCACAATGCTTTTCTACTCACTGCAAATGATTTTGGAGTGAACCGATGATTACTACACAATTTGTTAATGGTGGCATAATCCCTCAAAGATGTATCTACCGTACTTCTTTTTCACTGTACCGATATTTTGTGCTGCTGTAACCTCTACATTCAGCCCTAGTTTAAATCTTGGTTTGAGATGTAAACATTTCAGCAAATGTTGTTTTCAACATGCACGTTAAAAATAGATGAAATCTGTCTTTATAGGTTCTATTTGTCGACTAAGACTGCAGTCCTAAAGTTGGGGAGGAGGGGGATGTGCCAAAGGCAGATCATCTGCCTCATCCAGCCCCCTGTTGGGCTCCCATCAGTGGGGCAGCAGTGAGAGTAGATCAGCTTTTTTTCTCCTAGGGATATAGGACACAACCTTATACAGAGTCAGGCCATTGGCCCATCTAACTTAGTATTGTCTATGCGGACTGAAAGCAGCATTCCAGGCTTTCAAACGGTGATGTTTCCTTCCTAGAGATGCCAGGGATTGAACCTGGGACATTCTGCATGCAAGCAGATACTCTACCACTGAACTCCACTGAACTCCAACCCTTCCCCAACCTTCCTCTGTCCTTGTATTTGCTATTTCCTTCTCCCTTTGGGAACAATGGGAAGGAAATCCACTACGCCACATCCAGGGCTGCTGTAGTTTCCGCCCTGCCTTGGAGGTGTTTTGGAGGACAGTGAAGGCTATTTGCCCTGATCTGTCCAGCTATGCCAAGCATCACCCCCCCCACCGCCGCCCATTTGCTTCCACCAACATCTCAGCTTCAGCAGCAGGGCAAAAGGAACAGAAGATACCAGGGCAGCATGGAAATGGAATGCAACATGGGATCTCCCACAAGGGTTGCCAGGTCAGGAGCATCCCAGACCCTCAGATTTCAGGGTCCAAACCTTTGACCTAGGGGCAAGCATTATCCTGTCTCCAGTTGGGAAACCACCCTAGGGACTGTAGGGTTGCAGGGTTGTTTGTCCTTCAGAATAATGATATCCCCCTTTCTGTTTTTTAAGACTTTTACCCACACGCACATAGAGAGAAACAAACAGGAACAATGAAAGCAGCAACAGAGTAATAAATATAATCCCTTTTAATTTACTGATTTTTGCCTCAGTATCAGCAACTACGTTGTGTTGATGACTTTAATTTCACCTTCACTAATAAATTCTCATTTAATTTTTTTTTAACTTATACAAGTAACTCTTTCCCTGCTTTCTCCAAACAGAAACTGACTGCAACCTAACCCTCCTTACTTGAGAGTGAGCTTCACTGAATTCAATAGGACTTACTTTTGAGTAGACATGGTTACGACTGTGCTGTTCAATGTGTCATATATAGCATCTCTCATACTCTAACCAGCTATTGATCTGCAGACCTTCTGCATTTTCCCATTTACTTGTTACCTCACTTTGCACTTCTGTGATTAATTAACCCACCAATTCTCATTTCTCAGTTGGCATTGCATCCTTAACGTATCTTAGAAGAAATCTTAATGGTCGTAACAGTATAAAGTGAATGGTAATTGTTCTTAGAAACTCAACAATTTCCTACCAATCTATATAGGTTTCTATACATCCCTGTCATATAATAAAGTCAATTTATTTAGTTAAGTAGGGTTGCCATATGTCCCGGACGTTACTGGGATTTCAAAGGCAGAATCGACATCCAGGGGGAATTTCCAAAAGGCAGCGCTTTGTCCTGGATCTTAGGCAAGTCAATTGAAAAACAATTGGGGGTGGGATTTCCTGGCAACCCTAAGTACCCACCCTAGCTAAGATACGGCAGGTAGGAAATAGTTTTGACAGAGGTGGCGAATGTCCAGCCTGGGGGCCAAATTTGGCCTGGCATGGGTGCCAATTCGGCCTGTGAGGCTATTCCCCCCCAAAAAAAACCTTATCCACCTACCCCACACCATATGTGATGTCATGTGTGGGGCAAGTAGATGCACATCTGAATTGGTTGCACAGCAATCCCTGTAGGAAACAGGCTGGGACTCCTCACCTATCAGCTGATGAGTGGTGACTTTGACCCCACAGGATTGGCTGTGTGACCGAGTTCCCCATGAAGAGCTTGATCATCAAGCTGATCCCTTCAGAGCGCAGCTTTGAACTCGCCACCCATCAGTAGATAGGCAGTGACTTCCAGCCTGCTTGATCAACAGCACTTCAAGGAATCACAGAGGGTTATTTTAAAGCCCTGCATGGTGCTTCACATTTCCCAAAAATTTCTTTGACACCAGTTGATTGACAGGTGGGTAACCCCACCTACATGTCAAATCTGGCCTCTGAGAGGTAGGGGAGATAAGGAGTTGGCCCACTGGCCAGGTCAGGTTTCCCATCCCTCCTCTAAGAGACAGAGCTGTCTCAGTGGTGGCCCCTTGTTGATGGAATGTTTACCTCAGAGGCCTGCCTAGCAACTGCATTAATGTCCTTTCAGCACCAGCAGAAAATGTTTTGTTCTCCTAGACATTTTAAAAATATGCTTTTTAAATTACCAGTTTCTGCTGTCTTTTTATGTGTCTTCCACTCCCTGGCATTTTAAAATTATATGTTACTGCTGGGTATGTTTTTTAACTCCTTTTTATAAATGCTTTTGTGTTGCTCATTGTTCTGTTAATTTTATTTTGTTGCAATATTATATAATGCAGCATCTAATAAATTTTGTAAGTGAATAATTAAACGTGACTTACTAGGTTTATAGATGGCCCTGTTCTCACATTTCAAAATACGGTACATATCTGCCTACACATTTTACTCAAGCTCACAACAACCCTGTGAGTTAGTCATATATTAAGCGGTATACAAATTAATAATCAATTATTCTCTTTTGACAGCTGGGGAACTGAGGTGGAGAGTGAATTGCCGAAGGCTGTGCCAATGAAACTGTGTCTGAACTAGGATTTGAAAAACAAAGTCTCCTCCAGGCAGCATGTTATCTACTGAAAATAATTCAAGGTGAAAAAAATATTCTGTGCGAAACAGAAAAGATAAGAAAGAAACTTGCATCAGATTAAGATTGCAGCTATTTGCCCTATTTTTATTTTTAATTTAGTGCTGCAGTTGAGTTTTCAAAGCTCTAATTACCTGGATATACTTTACTGCCTTTTACAAATTCTAATTTTTGCACAACCCAATGGAGCAGCTTCTTCGGGAGGAGGAGGAAGATGACCTATTTACATTTTCCCCCTTCATTGAAATGCAGTCTGAGGGTTTGTTTACCTCATTGCATAGCTTGCTTTAACTTCAGTTCTGTTTACACAATCCAAATACAGTGGTACCTTGGGTTACATACGCTTCAGGTTACATACGCTTCAGGTTACAGACTCCGTTAACCCAGAAATAGTACCTCGGGTTAAGAACTTTGCTTCAGGATGAGAACAGAAATCGTGCAGCGGCAGCGCAGTGGCAGCAGGAGGCCACATTAGCTAAAGTGGTGCTTCAGGTTAAGAACAGTTTCAAGTTAAGAACGGACCTCCGGAACGAATTAAGTACTTAACCCGAGGTAAAGGTAAAGGGACCCCTGACCATTAGGTCCAGTCGTGACCGACTCTGGGGTTGCGGCGCTCATCTCGCTTTATTGGCCAAGGGAGCCGGCGTACAGCTTCCGGGTCATGTGGCCAGCATGACTAAGCCGCTTCTGGCGAACCAGAGCAGCGCACGGAAACGCCGTTTAACTTCCCGCCGGAGCGGTACCTATTTATCTACTTGCACTTTGACGCGCTTTCGAACTGCTAGGTTGGCAGGAGCAGGGACCGAGCAACGGGAGCTCACCCCGTCGCGGGGATTTGAACCGCCGACCTTCTGATCAGCAGGTCCTAGGCTCTGTGGTTTAATCCACAGCCGCGTTGTGGCAACCCGAGGTACCACTGTATAAATTCAGGGGTTCCAAAGAATCTAAAGAGAGGTGGTGGCAGTGGTGGGGACTGTCTTGACAGCAGCAATGTGTTCAGTGGTGCCATTGGGGTAGGACTTTGGGGACAGAAGACCAGGTCCCCACTTAGAAGCAATAGCAGAAGCCACCCCCCCCCAATGGTGGATTGCAATATTTTGAAGTGGACCCGGAGTAAAACCACTAAGTCCAAAGTCTAAAGTAACCTAACTGTAACACTGGATGTGTTTCTGACATGACTCGTTTCTTGTGAGTACAGTAATTAGGTGCAAAAAGGAAGGAAAAAACACATGTTTAACTCCTAGTGATCAGTTTCTAAGAATTGAGATATGGGTTGGGGGTGGTCTTAAGACTGCCTGAAAGTTTAACCTGCAAACTCTACCTTCTACTTAACCCCAGGGGTCTAGGAATTAGGTTGGTCCAATGGATTTATTAGATGGTCCGCTGGGGTGGGGCAGGACATTATTAGTATTATTACATTGTCCTAGGGCAGGCTACAAGTAAAACAACATTAAAATCAAAACACACTATTACACGAGAGAGAGAGAGAGAGAGAGAGAGAGAGAGAGAGAGAGAGAGAGAGTTTTAAACAACATTACAGAAATAAGGTGGATCCTTAAAATATACATCTTGAAAGCTAGGATGAACAGCTGCATCTTCATATTCCATTAAAGCTACAACGAAGGTGCACGTCACACCTCTGTGTGTGTATTGCGGTGGGGGGGGGAGTTCCACAACTTAGGGGCTGCCACAAAGAATGCCCTTTCCTGCCTCCCCTGACCGCCCCCAAATTTCATTAGTTTATTACTCCTTCAGATATTAGGAGTATATATTATTTCTGTATGCTTGCCAGTGACCCTTTGCATTTGGGTTGTGACATTGTTAACTGTGAGTGGTTTACAGAATTGTAGAGATGGAAGGGACCACGAGGGTCATCTAGTACACCCCTGCAATGCAGGAATCTTTTTGCTCAGCGTGGGGCTCAAACCGTTGACCCTGAGATTAAGCGTCTCATGCTCGACCGGCTGAGCTACCTTGTTGAGTGTCTTCATGTATGAGTGGCTGATAGATGTAATGTTTGAGGTAGTGAACGGTTGTAGTGGGGATGTGGAATGGATGGTGAGTGAGATTGGATGAATGATGGTGCGCTATTTGAAATTGTATATTAAATTTCTCTGTAGTGCTCTCCAATTTATTATTATTGTCAGAGCTGCCCGAGGTCCCAGCTCACAAAGGACCAACGCTGCTTCGTTGTTAAGTACAAAAGTCTTTATTGAAGTTCAGTTTCACTTCCAGAGCCGCAGCGTGCAGCTCTACGTCTCAACTTTCAGACCGCTGATGCTCCGTCTGAGTCTCCTCCCCCCAGGCACCAGTTTAAGACTCTAGCCTTACTCCACCTCTTCCTCTGTTCTTTCCGCCTCTGGTTTCGCCTGTCCGTTGGGGTCTCGCCCTTTCTAGACTCTTCTGACGCTGAATCCCCTGAGCCTTCCCCCTCCCTCCGGCGGGCTTTAGGAGCTGGTTCCCCATCCGGGTCTCCTGCTGTCCCCCGCGCCTGTACATTTGAACTTGGCGCGCGCGCCCAGCCAGCAGCTTTCCTCCTGACCGTTTCCCTGCTGCTGTCACTGCTTCCCCCTTCGGGGAGGCTAGCTGCAACTGACCTCCCCTCCGTTGGAGGCGTGGTCAGCCCTGACTCACTTTCTCTCCCCGCTGGAGGAGACGCTGGCCCTGACACATGTGACTCTTCCCCCCCACTACGCTTTGGTGGGGAAACTGGTCCTGATCCCCCGCTGCTGCTTCGGGGTTCCCCGCTGGCTCCTTGTTTCTGGTGCGTCCCCCCGGGACCCCCCTTGCCCTGACCATCGGCGCCCCCTTCTGGGAATCTTCTGATTCGCTGGAGAAGCTCATGGAATCTCTCGGGCCACTGTCATACTCCCCTACGCTGCCCTCGGATTCTTCCCCTTCGCTCTCCATTTCCTCTCTCCCCTGTGCTCCTGCTCCTGAGCCCCTGACAATTATGTTTATGGATATTTCTATGTATTTTGTTAGGTGAACTATTTGATATGGTTTTGTTGTGCTTATTATGTAAACCGCTTAGAGATCCTTTTGAATAGTAAAGTGGTCAATAAATGGAAATAGTGATGATAATAATAAACAAACAGGCAAGCATGTATTTCTAGGTACCTTCCAATGGGGCAAAATCATGCACTTCCTACCCCTGGGGCTCTGTGCCCTCACTAGAGCACCCCCCCTTCAGCCACAAAGACAAAAAGGGCAACAAAAGGGGGGTGTCCCTCTCAGTGCAACCCCAAAGAGTGCTCTGCAGTGGTTGGATTTAAAAACAATTACAGGAAATGTCATCAGCAACCCACTATTTTACCCTGCTCTTCCTGCATCAGGAGAATTGTCAGGCGACAAACAGTTTTAAGCTGATGATTGTGACGTTTGCTCCCAGTTGGACTTACCAAGTTTTCAACAGATTTTTAAATTGGATATTGTTATCTGTATGATTTTTTAAAAAACCAATTTATTACCTACCCAAGCTTTAGGGATGAGGTGGTGGTAGAGATAAATAGATCAATAATGAAAGGGATTTGCGGAGGGCAAGGCAGAAAGAGATTCTGGATTCCCGAGATTCAACCCAGAAGCTTGAAAAAGGTCACATCAAAATTGAAAGATCAATTTGCTCCATGGCACCTTCATCAGTTATTCATGAGGCCGGGTGGCAGACACTTAGTATTCACAATTTGAGACATATCCTTAGACTGGAACAGCCTATTTAAATAGTAAAATTAACTTTTGGGGAATATTCCACACAGGTACAACACAGACGAAATAGCAGGGCATCTTCGTAAACTTCCGCCTGCTCAGTATTCAACACCCATTTCCAGAGAGTGAAGTCTTCACACTTCAAGTTTACGTTCCATTTCTCCTGAGGTAAAGTGGTTAAAAAACAAACAAATAAAAAGCCTCGTCTGTTTGTCAATAGCCAAAAACTAATAATTTCTTGCTTTTCTTCGTTATGTGGCTTAACAATTAAGAGGAAGTGTGGAAGGGAGAATAACGTGCCTCAAAATAAGTTGAGTATTTGAATCGTGCCATTTGTCAGGGCTATATACATACAGATACTTCGATGACCAGGCGTGACGGTGGCTGATATGCTCCTCAGAACAGGAACACAAAGGCATAAAATGCTCTCTGGGTGTGTGAGTGTCTTGAATCTGAGCAGAAAGGGGGGGAACTTTTCAATCCTGAGGGCCACAATCTCTTCTGAGCAGACCTCTGAGGGCCAGCACCAGAGGCAAGAAGAGTAGGTGGAGCATTAGGTGTAAATTTCATCTTTGTAGGGTAGGGTAGTTTCTTCAAACAGCTTCCTCTATTCTCCTTGTAGGCAAGCAGCAAGCGTTTTCCAAGTTCAAGAGCACAATCGAGTCGGGCAAAAACATTCAAGGAGGCTGCAAAATAGGGCTGTTGAGACATGAGGCCTGGGAGGGTGTGTGGTTTGGGGTGAGAACAGAGAGAGGGGGGGGGTCTGGAGGGCTGCATTTGGCTCCAGGGCTTGAGGCTCCTCATACTACCCTCCAGTGCATCCAGCTGTTAACCAGAAGGTTGGTGGTTTGAGCCCACCCAGGGACAGCTGTGGGCAAGATTACTGCATTGCAGGGGGTTGGAACTTCAGGGCCTCTTCCAACTCTGCAATTCTGCGATCCCTGAACTATAGATTCCCATTACCAGGCTTTGGTGCCTAGCCGCCTCCTCTTCAACTGCAAATCTGGCAGGCTGAGTTTTATGCCTCATGCCAGGGATGCAGCCCAATTGCCTTCTCAATCCGGCCCGCAGACAGTCCAGGAATCAGCGTGTTTTTACATGAGTAGAATGTGTCCTTTTATTTAAAATGCATCTCTGGGTTATTTGTGGGGCATAGGAATTCATTCATGTTTTTATTCAAAATATAGTCCAGCCCACCACATGGTCTGAGGGACGGTGGACCAGCCCACGGCTGAAAAAGGTTGCTGACCCCTGCCTCATGCAGTCCACATGCAGTCAGCTGACTCCAAAAGCCAATCACTGCCCACCAGAGCCTATAAAGCCCTCCTTTTTATGACTATTGTCACCAGCTTTGAATACTTTTCAGTAGAAGAGTGTGCAATACAATTATCAAAACCAAATAAAAACGGTCTACTGGAAAAAAAAAGGTAGAATTTTTATTTTCTCAACAGCAAATGTACTTTTTACAGCATATGTTTAACTATATACACAGATGCATTATATTGTTCATGTTACATACACTTTTTTCCTAGAGATTTCCAAAATAGGTATGTTCTCATAAAAATTAAACTTCTTAGACCATTCTTTCAAGACCTTTGCTATAGCAACAACTGCAGCAAACTCCTGTATATGAAGCCTGGGCGACATAGACAAGGGAATGAGGTGGTAGAGATATGAGGTGATAAAACAGAGTGCATCACATTAGACGGTGGGTGTTGGGAGGGATCACCTTTGTGAATTCTCCTCTGCACTAGGGATGGGGAATATCTGGCCCTCCAGATGTTGAACTATCAACTCTCATCAGTCCTAGCCAGCATGTACAATGGTCAGGCATGATGGCAGTTGTAGCCCAGTAATATCAGGAGAGACACCTGCACCCCAATCCTATTCTCCATGAAAGACTCCATGTGAGTAGAAACAAGGAGTGAGTGGGGCAACAACCCCTCTCCCTAACGTGCTAGATATTTACCTTCAGGAATTATTATTTTGCTTTAATATGGACAGCATTCCAAATTTGAACCCTCACCTGTCCCCTGAAGTGAAACATTCTATTCTACCACCTTATTCTGCTCCATGTAGAAGACAAGTTTCTGTTCAATTCTAGTTAGTTTTGTACAGATGAGGATACCGTCTATATAGATGTACATATTTTCAGCAGAGATCTTCAACGGACCTTGCATTGTCAACCCAAATAGAAGAGTTTTTTGTACCTTGTGCTACAAGGCAGGGCATGCTGAGAAGAGATGCCTTTTTGGAGAGATGAAGTAAGTTTCATTAAACACCTTTTCCTCCCAGGGTCAACTTAGTACACAGTTTATAAGAGCCAAGTTTCCAAACTATCTGGTTTCGGAGGTTAATCTATCTGCTGTCTCCTGAATAGTCAGCCTCATTAAAGTTTTACTTTGCCCAGCTGTAGCATTAGCAGAGTTATATATGAAAAAAGATTCTTTGGGAAAAGTGAAATTAGTATTTCAGAAGCCAATTACAAATCTATAAAACAGATTAGTATATTTCCAACAAGGCCACAAACACAGCAAACTGTGCCACAGTGCAGCTATTCAGGATCATTGTTAAACATAATCTCTTAATGACTGTAATCCTGAGTCTCCCATTATTTAGTTTTCTAAATCCAGAGTCTTATGAAATGAGAAATTAGACTGAGAATTTATTTTCTAAGCCTCTGTCAGAGACGCAGGTGGGAAGAAGGAAAGATGTATGACAGAAATGCACTTATAAACAGCCATTTAACATTTATTTTTTTAAAAAAATAGAAAACCGAAAGGAATTATTGTTTTCCTTTAATCCAATTTGGCGGCCTTCGATTTAGCGGCTTAAATGGCTGAGAGGGATGCATAGGGGGACCATGGTGGAACTTACCAAATATTAACAAAAGATGTTTAAGAGTAAATATAATGACCACTGTTGCCTAGTCAACTAGCCAAACCTCAGCATTTGAGTTCTTCCTAGATGGCAAATATACAGAGAAATCTAAGTGAAACTGCTCAGCATCTCCATCAATGTGATGGATGAGTCTTCAAACATTTTGCTGCAGCAAAAGAGCAAAGGTCAGTTTTAGGAAGAATATCCAACAGCTGCTGTGTGTTTTTGGATGAAGTACTTTCAAAAGGCAAAAGAGAAAAAGGTTACAGAGCCATACAAACCTGTTCTGACATTTGAAACCATAATTTTGGTTCAAGTTTTTTTTCCTTTTAAAGTGCAAAGCTATATGTCTTAAGAGAAAGTATGCCTACTCTCTTCTGAAGCTGGCTGAAGAACGAACGAAAGAACCCATTACTGCCCACTGGTAATTCAAAGAGGCGGTTCTTGATCTTTCTCATTTTAACAGCTAACACAATTTCCCTGTTTCCAGTAAGAGCTCAGGAAGAATGCAACGAGACAGACCCTGCTTCTGATGGAGCCACCAAAAAGAAAAGCAAACATTGGTGCTTATTTTCTCTCTCTCTTTGCTAAGACCTATTTGAGTGAGAAAAGGAGTGCAATTATAGCCTGCCCTTTGGAAAGGGTAAAAAAAAGCACATCGGATTCGAATTATTGTTCAGGCATGGTGCAGTTCATCACCAGAAAGGATCAATACCATGCTGCTTTCCAAAGAATATCACCTGTTACAATCTCTCTTTCCCAACCACCTGTGAATCTTCCTTCCCTCACAACCTTTCCCAGTTGTTGGGGAGGGTGCATGCAAAGGCCAGCTCCACACCATACATTTAACAAACATTTATAGCACTTCAGCAGTCATGGAACTTGAAGTCTACCCCTCACAGAACTACAATTCCCAGCATTCTTTGGGGGAAGCGCTTTAAATGTGTAGTGTGGATGTGGCCAAAAACTGTTCCAGGTATGTATGTATGTATGCATGCTAATCTTTATTGACCCAAGTGCCACATTCATCCCTGGTGACCTTCTGGGGGCCACAAACCAGCAGTGAGCGTGGGCAAAAGTTGGTGTGGATGCATCTTTGTCTGTCTGTCTGTCTGTCAGTCACACATACACACTAGCTCTCACACATGCAAACAGGCACTCACTCCTGTTTGAGATGATCCATACAGATCAGGTGAAGGAATGGGTTATCACCCACCCTAGCTCATCAAAACACTGATTGATGTGGACGGGGTGATTTACATCCCCCTCAGGGCACTGGGCTGAGCAGTCTGCTTTATTTTTTTCTTCTTGCCAAAATCAATGGGGTCTGGGATGAGGAAAGGGGGAAGAAAAAATGTGCTTGGGGAGCCACATCAGATTTTAAAACAACCTTGTACATAAGGACAGAAAAGTGACTAGCCTAATGAATTTTCCAGCGGATGAGGTACAGATACTGCATCCTGTCTCTGGTAGCTCAGTTGGTCTCTGTGATTAGCCTCCACGGAATTCATTTTTGCCTGTGGCAATTAGGCAAGTGGTTAAATACAAGGCTGATTAAAAAATGTACAGCCTGCTTTCTTTCCTGCTTAACAACAGGGCTCCAAAGCAGTTTACAATCAATAAAATAAGCAATAAAGTATTATTCTTTTAATAAGGCATTGGCAGTGATCAATTTTCCAAGAACAGAAAGTGGTGGGCACGTGTTTTAACACCTGCTCTCCAAACCACTTCCCAACACATTGAAAAGAAGTCAGGGAAAAGGCAAAATGAGAAGTCTTCTTCCCAACATTAGCTTTCTATATATATGGAGTTTGTTACCCCCACCAAATGGTGAACATCCACTCATGTGATCCATGCATGTGCAGCTTGAAGTGCAGGAACAGAGTTAAGACTTCCACTGCTATTTGGATACATGAAGCTTAAGATTGGGTGGAAACCACACGAGGCTGAAATTGCCCCTCTCCCTGCATGTCTATATGAACATTTTCCAATGGGCTCAACTCATATCAAGCTACAAAGAGGGTCATGAACCATTGGTGCCCCATTCTGACACATGTTTGGACCAGTTCCACAGGAATTTCAGGGTGGTGCAAACAGACTCCTCATGAGACATGTTCAGATGTCAATTTCCTGTATTCCTGGCTCGAAGCACGTGGCTGTCATTTCTCAGGGGGAAAGAATGTTATATTCCACCTCCCAGAATTGTCTACATGGAAAGCCAGCCCTGTGTATCACACTGTGTACACTACTCCAGTCTCACTATGGTGTCCCAACAGGGACAGGAGGTCCTATCCTGCTAAGTCGAGCTACAATGAAACCAGGCTGGTGGCTACCTGGAGGTGGAAGTTGCTATCAGCGGTGTGGCCTCTGCTGTGTGGGAAACAAGAGAAGAGGCAGAGCATGCCTCTCCAAGCATTTACACATGTCCCTGCCCCATGTGGCTCATGACTTCCCTTCTCCACAGCATCTGAAAAGGGCCTGGGCATCAAACAGGTTTGATTTCATGGATCAGTAGGGCAGTTTCAATAGTTCTGGTCCACAGATTAGGCAGCTGCTTCAGCTTGTGTGCCATTAGTACTAAAACAACCCTACTGATGCTTATTAAAAGCATCTAGCTAGGCTCTGTCCACTCAGCTGCTGTGGGTTGGCACCAACATGCCTGTGGGAGGGGCCGGCAGGTCATAGAGAAAAGGGCTAGAGGGCCACAGCGTGCCATTTCCCCACCTAATGCAGCATCACGTAACCCATAGTAACCTTCCCTGCTTGAACCAGCCAGAAAGCCAACTCCGCCTCGCTATATCTACCTCAGAGCAACCTCCTTCCTTGTCGGGCTGCTTCTCTTCTAGAAAAAGTAACTCAGATCACTTTGATGTTGCACCGCCGGCACCCACCTCACAAGACACAGCTGATGCTATCACAGTTTACTATGAGTATTCCAATGGGAAAAGCAGTCTAATACTGTAATGTTAAGTTAGACAATGTCACTTAATTTCCATAATATATGTAAACTGAAGGGGTTCTTGAATAAATATGCTCAGGAGTATCTCATCATTTACATAAAAAGCAAAGAATATTTTTTTAAAAAAAGAAATATATTTATACATATATTTATTTTTATATATAAAGATTATTAAAGTATCTAAAGCTTTGGTCTAAAGAGTTATATGGTGACATTATAGCATCCATCTGGATCAGATGTTTGCCTCACCCACCCTTCTTAAGGAAAACCCTCCGGTTAAAAAAAATCACTCAGAATGCAGTGCATCAAGTTCTCAGTGGTTATGTAACTTGAAAAGCTGGTCAGGAGAAAAGGAGAGAGAGAGAGAAGACGTCAGAACCCAAAGAGGTGGTCGTCTTTCCCCGCCACTGTAGAGGAATCTACTTTGTCCCAGTCAACAGGAGAGAGGATTTCGGCGCTTTGGATATCTTGTGCAGTCAAGCCAATGTCGAGGTCTTGGGGGTTAGTTCGAGATTGTGCCAGTCTGAAAGAGGAAGAAGAAGAAACCCTGTGAAGGGACCTGGAAAGAGTTGTGAATGCAGGACCACCACCAGAAAGAGCACCATGGGAGATGGGGAGTGAGAGAAGTGTCAACAGGTATAGTAAAGGAGGTGGACCACTTCTGACTAAAGTGAGGGTTACTTCTGAATGTCCCTCTCCTCCCCAGGGTAGGGAGTAGGCAACCCTGAAAGCAGAAAGCCAGCTCTTCAGGGACAAAGGTTCTAATGCAGGCATTTGCATGCTGGTCCTCCTGATATCCTATTGACGCGGAGTGCTTCAATACAGAGCAGAATTCCAAAAACATGAGTCCTCCCTCTCCAGTATAAAGTGGTGTAGTCTTTTCTGTCATTTATTGCATTAATATCCTGCCTTTCCTCCAGGGTGCTCAAAGTGGCATGCATGGTTCTGCCCCGTAGTCCCATTTTAGTCTCATTTTATCCTTACAACAGCTCTGTGAGGCAGGTTAGGCTTTGATCGTGCGACAATGATTTATAGCAATTTTATCGAAGCCCTTTTTCCTCCCCCCCCCCAGCTAGTGCATAGAGGGTCACTGTTTCCTACAAAGCTATTATTGTCACTCAAAAGAAACCGAACTATTTCTGCTGGGGTGTACCTGCTTGTTGGTGTGAACAAAGGTTCAGAAAGCGATCTATTTGGTCTCTATGTAAGGGGTTAGAAGGCTAATGGAAAATGAGTGATGTCTTCCACATGAGGTTGATCAGAAATACAAAGTCTGTCTGCATATGGAACCTTGTTGTAGCAACGCATCCAAGAATGAGTGGGCATCACTTGGAAATGCAGTTCAATAAAGGCATTTCTTAAGGAAACTGGTGAGAGTTTGGTCAGATAACTAGCTCTAAAATGCTCTGTTCTCAAGAGTGGATACCAAAGGGAAAATCTGGTGTTGGTTGCAGGTCCCTTCTGGTTTCTATCCAGAAGAACCAACTTACGGACTTCTCTGCCACAAAATGTGGTGATGATGACAGGTAACGGGAACCTCTGTGTTTGGAAGAAACCATGGGGGAAGCCTGCTGCTATCTAAGCTGGTGTGCTTCCCAGACCTGGGTGTAGCCAGGGGGGGCAGCTGCCCCCCCAATCAATAAAAATAAATAAAAATACATAGCTGAGGTTCCCCACCCACACAAAAGGCCTGCCCAGCTAACAAAAGGTCTGCGCACCCCAACAAAAATCCTGGCTACACCCATGTTCCCAGAGGCATCTACCGTATTTTTTGCTCTATAACACGCACCTGACCATAACACGCACGTAGTTTTTAGAGGAGGAAAATCCGTAGGCATGCCACCCGTAGGCATTCCCTCCATAACACGCACAGACATTTCCCCTTACTTTCTAGGAGGAAAAAAGTGAGTGTTATGGTGCAAAAAATACGGTAACTGGCAGTGGTAGAAAACAGGATGGACCTTTTGCAGTATGTCTCTAAATACCAGTTTCTGCCAAGTCCAAGACAGAAGAGGTGCTGTTGCATTTGCAGGCATCCCAGGGCGATCTGGTTGGATGTTTGGATGTTGTTGAATGCAATGAGCCATGTATGTCTCTCTCTGTGTGTATGCACAGTTCCCAAACTCACAAATTACCCTATTTATTTAAAATTCACACGGGGGGTGGGTGTGTTCTTTGAATTCCCAAGCAATGCCAGGTACTCCCTGCTAGGCTATACCCACGCACAGACCACTCACTCTAGCAGGAACTTGACACATCATTAGCTGAGGCCACATCTCACAGGCAAAAGGCCACACTGACCAAAAGCAGCAGCAGCAAATATATATATACGAAGTGCCACATTGGAAAGTCTCAATTTGCCTCCCTGCGGGGCGATTTGTATGGACAGGCCGCCACAACGTCTCTCCAGCACTGTCTGCATTAAATTCCAGTTGCTCATGGCAGCACTCGATGTTTCTGGAGACGAGATCAGGAATCTTAACTCCTCAGGACAGCAGCACAGTGGCAAAGGGATTGGAAATGGCAGCAGCAATCCCAACTGTTCAGCGTCTGCTGGCATCACCAGAAATTTCGGGGCAAGGGAGATTACACACACACACACACACACACACACACACACACACACTGGAAGTTCTACTTGCATATCCATTAGGATTACTTAATTGCAGCACTGTTCTGTTAACCTTCTCATGCAAACACTGAGTATGTGGGAAGTAGAAAGACTGGTTGCAAACTGGGCCAGATAGACTGTTACACTTAGGATGCTGCAGTTTAGGGGTTTCACTTAAAATCGCCCTCCCTTTTGCAGGCTGCTGTTAGCTATGGAGAAGGCAAGAAGAAGGTGTTGCTATTAGCAGGCTTCTGTCATAGAAATGGTACAGGGAAGAGTTATCCCTGGCACTACAACCTGATGGCTGTGGCTGAGGAACCTGTGGCTGCTTTTAAGCCCTTTTCTCCAAAGTGGGGAGTTTCAATCACTGAATGACCCATGTAGGGATGAGCAAATCTGATGATTCAGGCTTTTGGTTCTCATTTTTCCAGGCTTCAGTTCACATTTCCAAATCAGTTTGCCTCCCCCATTCCCTGCCCCCCAAAAAGGCCTCATAAAAATGATCTGCTTATCGGGGCACCTTTCTCCTAATGCACAGATGTTTTGCTATGCGATTTCCCCTAACATACATAGAATTGCAAATACAACTTCCCTAATATAATGCATTTTTGTATGTCATCTTCACCAACCTATTAATTTTGGGACACACTTTACGCTGCAGAACTGCTGCTGGTCAGTGTGGACAATACTGAGGTAGATGCACAGTTGGCTTAGTATAAAGTCTGCTTCGTATGTTCCTGGTTTATGCATTTTCTGTACACATTACTTAGCTGGAGAACAGAATTGCAAAATTTTGAGAAATGGGAATTTTGAAGCACGGCTGTGTTTTGGTTTCTGTATGGTTTCTGAAAGTGCCAAGCAGGCAGGCTTGCCTTTAAATGTGAACTGAATTGAATTTCTACCCCTTGGCTGTTATGAAGATGGAGGTGGGTGGGTAGAGGAGAAGGAGCAGGAGACAGCCAGCTCCCCACAGAGCCATGCATATAAGGAGAGGAAAGAAACACTCCCTGCTCCTAGGGATCAGTATTTCAGGCTACATTCAGGGCAGAAGACAGCACAACTCAGATTCAATAGAAGCCACAGCATATCACCATACACCCTTTACAATTAAATCATTTTTTTAAAAAAATGTCGGAAAATTCTGAGACGTTTTAGCATCTAGTGAATTTCTGTCTGCTCTTTGAGCTGGGAGATTTTTTTTGGGGGGGAGGGGTTTGCTCTCCCACAAGGGTTGGGGAACCTCTTCCAGAGGTTCTGCATTTTTTCACTCAGAGCAACCTTCTAGGCGCTGTAAGCCAGGGGTAAGCACGGGCAGAGGCAAAAAGGAGAAGGAGCAAGAAATGCAACTCTTGCCTTTGTACAGCAGGCTACATTCCAGCCCTGCAAAAGTCAGAGGCTTCTACACACACCCCTCTCCATCCAGACAAAAAGAGGCATTCTCACTCTCCACATCCCCTCCAGACAAAAAGACTTGAAGCTATGTGAGTGAGGGGTATGGACTGAGGAGAGGGAATTTTGTCTAGGGTGGAGGTGTGACTTGGGGAGGCTCCCAAGGGCCAGGTAGAGAGGCCTGGAGGGCCACATTTCCCCCTTCCCACAGGCCAGAGGGTCTCGTCCCTGCTAATAACTTGTTCTGTTTGGATTCATCTTCTGTGCCCCTCTCAAGTTGCACCACAGAGGAGAACCAGCACCATCCGGCAACCAGGGCTGTCTCTTTTTCTGCAGAGAACACTGTACGCTGACAACCTTGCCCAAATGTGTTCGTAAAAATGACAAACATGCACATTTCGTTACTTCTGCATTAGTAAAGCTCCGAGTTCAATGCTTCATCTTAAAAATAATAATAAATACTTTGCGCTGTTTCAGCCTTAATGGTGGTCAGCTGCTTGCAGCGCTGCATTTAAATGAGGCTTTACATTTTAAGGGTTGCATTAATGGTGCATTGTGGTTTTTAATGAACCTGATACCTGAGATTTTGGACCTTAGCTCCTGAGTACAATGAAAAACTTCATGTTTAGGGTTTCGTATCAAGGAGGATAAAGCTGTCAACAGCTCCTACCTCCACTTTCGGACGCAGCAATGCTTCTGAGTACCAGTTGTTGGGGATCAGAAGTGGGGAGAGAACTGTTGTGCTCATGCCCTGCTTGTGTGTTTCCCACAGGCATCTGGCTGGCCTCTCCGAGAATAAGAGCCTTTGGTTTCATCCAGCAGCCAGGCTCTAATTACGTAGTTATTTTTTTTATTATGCACCTAACTTTTAAGGCGCTTGGTTGTTACTGCTGTTGTTTTGCTGAGTGGCACCAGGTTGCCCTGCTTCCCTACGTCAGGAGGAGAATCTCTGCACATCACTCCACATTCAGAAATGACACCCGGGAAGTTCTAACAAGTGCTTTTAACATCACTTGAGAAAACACCCTGCCGATGTGGCCATGCATAGGGAACACAGAGCCAGAGGAAGCTGCCATACACTGAGCCACGTCAGGGACCGCCAAACATTTTAGGCCTGTGGTCATATTTGGAATTTTGAGCAAGTGCTGTGGTCACTTCTCCCTTTGCCACCAGATCACACACACCATGTCTGAGAGACAAAGACAGACAGCGAGAGAGAGAGAGAAAGAGAATGCATGTACACATACAGACACACTCACACACTGTTTTCTCAAGGTATCTGGATAAAAGCTGGATCCAAAAGAATTCATCAGAGTCTTGGACAAGACATAGAGCTGGAAGAGTGTCCCTCTTCCAACTTCTTCCATCAGCTCTATGTACTTTTCAAGGGACAAAAATGTAGCCACCCTCACCACCTCATGACCAAATGAGCAGTGAGAGGGAGGCTCAGAGGTTTGTGGAGAAGACACCAAGGGCGCCATTTTGATAATCCCGCTCCAGACAATTTACAGGAATGATTTTGGAGCAGCCGCTGAGGACCTCTGGAGGGTGGGCAAGGGGCACCAGAAGAAGTGGTCAAGGGGCACCAGAAGAAGAAGCTAGCAGTCCCTGCATCCCATCCTTTAAGAAACCAGCCAGTGGGCCAAATTCCTCCTCCTCCTCCATTTCCGGGGGTGCAAAAATCACCTATCAGACTATGAAGTGTCTGACGTTTATGCATCTGGTGATGCACTGCCGCTATTGCAGTGAAATCAAACATGGAAGAAGCTTCTTGTTCTTCTACTGCAGCACAAAGGCGTGCAATATTTTTCTCCCTTCCTCCTTGCCTCGCCCTCACCCTGGACGTGGGTCACGTAAAGTGTTGTGATTTCTAATGTGGCTACTGTGGTAAAGGGATTCTTTTTTTGATGGGAGGAATTGCTGATAGAGCTCCTTGCCAAGGGTCCAGAGGTACCCCTCTGCCTGAAGGTGGGGATCTGAAATACTGCGCCTTCAATTTGCTACCTCTGCTCATGCATACGGCAAACATCTTCTAGCCAGGGCTACATCATTTAGGGAGTTTAATTCCCCACCTTATGCACAAATTAGCTCCTGCCCTAAGAAGTTATCAAAATATTTGACTTATCCAGGCGGCTGCAAATCCCATCGTTCAATTAGGCAAACAGAGCACCTCTGAAAGGGTCAGAGCACAGCAGACAATTTCGATTAGAAACATTAAAATGATTTTTTTTTAAAGAGCAGTCACTAATCAAGTCTGTTTCCTGGGCAGTCCCCTGGTGGAAAGACACTCGTGAAACAAATTAAGAAAATTACCTTGAAAAAGCTTCATCCAGTCCGTCGTCCATTGCCTTTGTTATAAAGAGAAGGGGGAGGAAAATTAGACCAATCTGAAATGACAGTTACCCAGCTCCCAGCTAGCAGGCAAGCATTACAGGGTGGATTTTGCATTTTATTTGCAATTTCTTAAAAAAGAAGAGGTGTGTGTATAAGGGGGACGACGACGACAATGACTATAAAAAGCAGTAGTTTGGAAAATGTTCTGAGGGACCGGGGGGTGCCTTGGAGACTTAGTCCAGTCTGTTCTATCTGGAATGGTTTCACTTGTTCTTATATCTCTTTATATATCTGTATACTGTTGTAACCCTCCATGGATCATTATGAAGAGTAGGTAAGAAATCTTTTATGAATGAAATAAAATGATCAAAATCAGGTAACCTCAGTGGGAAGTTTTTGTTATTTTTTATTAAATTTGTATACCTCCCTTCGTCTGAAGATCGCAGGGCAGTTCACAACATAAAAATACAAAATGGGAACACAAAATACGTAATAAAAACAAGAGCAAACCAATAACCCCCTCTCCTATAAATACGTTTAAAAGGGCATAGAATGTTAATCAGCTGAAGACCTGGTTATAAAGTAACATTTTCACTTGACGCCTAAAGATATGTAATGAAGGCACCAGGCAAGCCTCCCTAGGGACAGCATTCCACAAACAGGGAACCACTGCAGAAAAGGCCTGTTCTTGTGTTGCCACCCTCTGGACCTCTCATGGGGGAGGCACACGAAGGAGGGTGATCACAGGGTCCAGGTTGGTTCACATGGGGAGAGGCGGTATACCCTTGAGGTATAACAGTCCTGCTGCTCCTATACTTTGGGGGATCAAAATTCCTTGCCCAACCACTGGAAAACATCCAATGCTCTTTCAGCCAATCCCAATGTACCTTCTGCCCACCTCTGGGTCTACAATGCTCTTCCGGCATTGATGCAAAACCAATTAGTGTTGGCCTGCAGCCCCCATGAATAGATCCCGAGGACAATCTCCAGACTCATCGGCAACACTGTCTGCTGAAGGGGTCCTTTGGCAAATAGGCCAAAGTGAAAAGGCTTTCCCTTCAGGGAGAAAGTCTGAAAACCCCAGCTGACAGAGGACGGCTTCATTTTCTGATGTTTAAACAAAACAAGGGAAGACACACACACTATACTTCCCAGGTTCAATCCCTGGGATCACCAGGTGGCCCTAGGAAAGAGCCTCTCCTCCAGGTGCATCTCTGGAGAGCTGCTGCCTATCAGTGTGGACCAGTGATGGGCAAACTTTTTGAAGTTGGGGACCGTGTTCCCTCAAGGAAAAGTGGTCAGGGGTTGCAGTCCCATGGGGGGCAGTGTCACAGTTGGCTATGGGTGGGGCCAAAGCCAGAAGTGCAAAGAAAGACCCCCTTCTCTCCCTCCCATCCCCTTGCCCCCTCTCTCTTCCCTTCTTCATCCATTTATCCTTTATCTCATACACAGACACCACAAGCTTCATCTATACACACATACTTCATTCATCCAGTTCATTCTTTCTTTCATACATGCCATTCATTCTTCCATCCATTCTTCATCTTCTCTTTCTCCACATGCAAACATACACCCTATTTATCCCAGGACTAGTGCACCCTGCCAATGTCCCTTGCTTATCTATCACTCTGTTTCCCCTGCATCTTTGTGTTACATTGCCGCCAGGAGAAAGATAAATGCCACCAGGCAGATGTCATATTAACTATGCTCATTATGAGAATGAGCAGCGGGCTCTCACACTCCTTTCCTCCTCCTGACAAGGAGGAGCCGGGAAGCTTCTGATTAATCATAGCTTGTCAGGTCTTCTGACCCAAGAAACTGTGGCTTAATATGATGTATAGTTTGATGGCTTATGAAATTGCTTGTTTCAACAAACCACAGTTAACATTTACCACAGTTTAGGGCTTTGTCTGAACCTTAAACTGCAGTTAATCTAAACTGCAAGCCAAAGCTTCCTCACTCCTCCTCACAGTAACACTTGAATTCTTCCTCCTGCACATTTTACCAAGATTGTAGTATGAGCGCTCGACACACTTACCCACATGACGTTGTTGTTTTCGGATGAATGTGGCCCAAAGATGCTTCCGTCTGACTGCGTGGAGTTTGCATTGACAGTCAAGGGAGTTTTAGCAACATTCTCTAAGTCTAACAGGTTCCCTGTGGTGACCGCTGCAGGTGGACAGAAATGAAAGGGGGAATTAAAGAAGATGAGGCGTAGGAGAGAAAAGGTTTGTAAGCAGGGTAGGAGAACCTTTGGGCCTCCAGGTGTTGGTGGACTCCAACTCCCACCAGCCCCAGCCAGCATGGCCAATGGTCAGGGATGGTGGAATTTGTAGTCTAGTAAGAATGGGAGGGCCAAAGGTTCTCCACAGCTAATTTAGAGGATTCCTCTCCACCATGTATGGCCTCTAATAGAGACATCCTCTTGGATTCATCGGTCGGTCTTTAGAAAATTTATATACCACTTGATTATGGGGCTATCGGGGAGAGATTGTTTGGAACCATCTAGGGGCAACATGTTCTACCTGCTGCACCCCAGCAGCTTTATAAGGAGGAGCTGCCACCAAGCTGTTTGGGCCCTCTGACATATGAGTGGGGGCTGCCCTTTTAGCACAGACATGTATTTGGTTTTTTAATAGCTTTTGAAATGTTAAGATTTTCTTGTCCCTGAGTGGTTTAACAATTAATCCCTCTTCCTTGGGAACTCAGGGAGTTGAAGTTATGTGAGGGGAACAAGGGTCTCCTAACAACTCTCAGCACCTTAACAAACTACAATTCCCAGGATGCTTTGGGGGAAGCCACGACTGTTAAAGTAGTCTGACAGTGCTTTAAATGTATGGTGTGGAAGTGGCCTGTTTGTGTGTTTTGGAGGGAACAGACTGAGCATGGCTTGTCACTGGAGAGAGATACAGGCACTCTGCAAATGATCAGAGATAACTCTGTTACTACTACTTCACAAGGTCCAGGAAGCAGTATTAAAACCAGGCTCTGAGATGGAGTCCTAATGGCCTGTGGCGTGATATTTATTTCATCCTCTTCAGCCAGAAAATCATCATCCTCCACTCCCACTGCAGAGCAACCACATTGATCCCATTTTATACTCTGCCCCGAGCACAACACAGTACCCCTTTCCAGTCTATCCTGCTTCGATTTAAGATCCTTAAGCTTTTCCGATGAATGAAAATTCCTGCAGGACCTTTTAGGAAAACACATCTTTGCATTCCACTGGCAGTATGTCCTACTTTTCTGTTTTCTCTCTCTTTCAAATAAGCATATATTTGAATTGCAGAAATCCTTTACGATGCACAGGAGTTGGGAGTTTTTGGAGACAGGCTGCGGGGCACCAATTCATCTGCGGGCTCCTCCATGAGGAGTCAAGCTGAGGGGGAGATGTCAGCTGGCAGATTTTGGGTGCCATTAAGGATGGCAGAGTGAGAAAGAGGCAGATGTGTCTCGCCTGTGACGTGACTCACTGGGAAAGTTCCTCTGTGCTAGCTTAATCTCGGTGTGAGGTGCACACAACAGGAACATAAGGAAAGCCTGCTGGGTCAGACCAAAGGCCCATCTAGTCCAGCATCCTGTTTGTTATGGTGACCAACCAGACTCTAATGGGAAGCCCAGAAGCAGGACCTGAGCACAACAGCAACTTGCCCTGCTTGCGAGTCCCTTGCATTAACAGCCATATTGCACCCACCATTGAAGGCAGAACATAGCCATTGATAGGATTCATGCAGGATATGGCTCTTTCAAAGCCATCCAAGTTGATGACCATCACTTGAATTCCATAGTTTATCTATGTGCTGCATGAAGGGCCAAGGGTCTGGGTAAGGAGAAAGGTCTTTGGGCTCATTCACAGTTCCACATTGGAGCAAATGGCAAGGATTTTCCATGGATTGCTCTTGGTTCCGATTTACTGCCAAAGAGTGGGTTTTCCAGGGAGAAAGTAGTGTGGTAAAAGCAAAACTGCTCAGATCTGTGCCTTGAAAGCATGGGCAAGTGGAAAACTGTTTGGACCTGTGTTTTCTAAGCATGTGAAGGGAGGGGCAGCCCTTTGCCTGGCACATAAAAACAAAGTTGGTGCCAGCAGTGCCTCCATGGTGACATCGTTCCACAAGAGGGGGCCACCACTGAAAAGGCCCAATCGTGTGTTGCTGTCCTCCCAACCTCCCATGGAGGGGGCACACGAAGAAGGGCCTCACGGAGAAGCATCACGTCCCAAGTGACTTATCGTGTGGACTACCTGTTAGATTCATACCACCTTAGTCACCAGAATACCTAGAGCCAGTCATGTACAGCAGGGATGCGGAACCTCCCAGGGGCCACATGGCAATGGTGGGCAAGGCCAAAGGCCAAATAAATGTGAGTGTTACCTTTGCACAGAAGGCAAGTTTCTTCACACTGCCACATCCTATCTCTGTCCTCCATGCAGGTATGCCAAGAACATTATCAGTGTTCGAGGACAAATTCCATCCAGGCAAAAACAGTAAAAAACGTTGCAAAGTCAGGCTGGTTTAGGGTGCAGCTTGGGAGGGTGTGTCCCCCAAGGGCCAGACAGAGAGGCACGGGGGGCCGCATTCAGTCCCCAGGCCTGAGGTTCCCCCATCCCTGATCTATTGCCTCCACTGAGTGGCTCTCCAGGGTTTTAGACAGGGAATCTTGCTGGGGATTGCTGCTGGCGTGGTATAGTGGGAGACCAGGGTTCAAATCCCCACTCAGCCATGGCATTCACTGGATGACTTTGGGCCAGCCACAGTCTCTCAGCCTAACCTACCTCACAGGGTTGTTGTGTGGATAAAAATGGAGAGGAAGAGAACCACACACACCACCTCAAGCTCCTTGGAGGAAAGGTGGGGTATAAATTAATGTCAGTGGCATAAATTAATGATAAATTAATAAAATAAGCTGGGGGGGTGGCCTTTGGCATGCAGAGCGAGCGGCAGAGCTACAGCCCTTCCTTCAGAACCTCAGGAGGCACCTGTAACCGAAGCTTCAGCAACATCCGCATCTGTCAAGAGGCAGATTAACTACTTTGAAATCGGCTGAAAGACCCACAAAAAACCCCAAACTTCAGATTCAAAGATATTGGACAAAGCCAAAGCAGAGGTCAGATTCGATATCTTTATCTTTATTGTCATTGTCCCTTGCGGAACAATGAAATTGAAAACTACATAAAACTACATTAAAACTACATAAAACTACCAGAAAACTACATAAAACTACATAAAACTGCTACAAAACTACATAAAACATTCAAAACCCCCTAAAAACTCTAAAACCCAATTTTAAAAAACACTATTTAGATTTAAAGATTCTGGGCACGGAAAGTTTATCCAGCCCTTCAGAGCCAGCCATTTCGTCGACTTATATCTGTGCTACCCTGAGAGGCATTTTTGGAATGGAGTGGATGTTAAAGAGGATTTCTTCCCCATCAAATATACATGCGGATCAATACGACGCAGCCGCTTTGGACGGGAGCCCCTTTTATGGATGACTTCCTCAGTGCCACTTTGCAGCATCTCACCCGCCAGGAGGGGAAGAAGACAGGCTGTCCCCTCTTTGCCCCCCCCTTCCCTGCTGCCCCACTAGTTCATTTGAGGCTATTTGTGCCACGCAAGCTTTAGATGATAGCCTTTGCCACCAGACAATTGCAAGGAGGATATAGCTTAAAAACAATACTCGGAAGGCATGACCCCATTTTTGCAAGCTGCACAATCCAGACCGCTAAGAGTTTTAATGGGTCCCTGGGAGCGGTTTTCAGAAAGCTGCTTGCAGGAGTGTGGAGGGCTCCCTCCCTCCCTCCCCCTTCCTTTCGCCTCCCCGAGGAATAACAGGCACGTAGGATGCATGATGGAGGAGTCGCAGAGGTCAAAAGGACTGCTAAGTCCTTGATGGATTTCAATCAGGGGGTCAGTGACATCTGTATACATGACATGCACCTGAATCCGAGTGTCTCCAGGAGAGGGGGAAGGATTTTCAGTTACTAGAGACCACTGACAACCAGAGATGGAACTGTACCCACCCACACCCTCTCTTTAGTTTCTGCAAGACTTGTATGGTGAACATTTGTGTATGTGTGCAAGAGAGGGCCCTTAAGAAAGGAACAGTTCATAACTGTCTCTATCTTCAGTGTTTGGACTGTGAGTGCCGTTCCTTAAGCAGCTAAAAAGGTGCCACCCAGACATCAGGAGGTTTTAGCAGGCTTGGAGAAATCTCAATGTTTCCAGAATTTAATAATAAATAATAATAATAATTATTTATATCCCGCCCTCCCCAGCTGAAGGCGGGCTCAGAGTGGCTAACAACAATAAAAGTAACACAACATTCTAAAATCAATTCATTTAAAAAAGAAAAAAGGGGGGGAAACCTTTGGGTGTTTGGGGAGGACTGTTGGCAGTGAAGAGCCCAATTTGGACTGATTGACAAAAGGGGAGGGAGCAGAAAACGCTATTAGCAGAATAGGAGGGCTGAAAATAATGTCAATATATTTCAAATCTGGCAACCAATGCGGCCCTTTGGTTTCAAATAGTACATGGGCCGACGAGTCTAAAAAGCCCAGGACACAATTTTTCACAATTTGAGAGCCAGTGTGGTGTAGTGGTTAAGAGCAGTAGTCTCGTAATCTGGGGAACCGGGTTTGCGTCTCCGCTCCTCCACATGCAGCTGCTGGGTGACCTTGGGCCAGTCACACTTCTCTGAAGTCTCTCAGCCCCACTCACCTCACAGAGTGTTTGTTGTGGGGGAGGAAGGGAAAGGAGAATGTTAGCCGCTTTGAGATTCCTGAAGGGGAGTGAAAGGCGGGATATCAAATCCAAACTCTTCTTCTTCTTCTTCTTCTTCTTCTTCTTCTTCTTCTTCTTCTTCTCCTTCTCCTTCTCCTTCTCCTTCTCCTTCTCCTTCTCCTTCTCCTTCATGGCCCTCTAGCAACTATGGTGGCTCATTTACCAGAAGTAATGTATCTAGTGTTAACTCTGGAAGGGTATCCCCCATTCTAACCACACTAAGCCTAGGCCCTTCTGCATGCAGAGCAGATGCCGTATGGGATCTCAGTAGCTGAAGACCCTGGAGGGAGGCTGCAGGTACTGGGCAAGACGGACCAACAGACTGGCATGGTACACAAGACAGGCAATTTCACCCCACATTTCCTTTGAACAGAATCTGTTTCTTTAGCCACTTACATCCTTTTGATGAGGCAGAACTATCCAAACTTGGACTGCTGGTGCTTTCTCCTTCCGAGATGGCCTTTTCCCGCTTTTCTGTGGTGGGGACACAAGACAGACAAATACACTGTTTAGTTTGTGGCTAAGTTTTAAAGGCTGATTTCTCTAACAAGCCACGAAGCTGCTTCCACACCTTGCATGCAATGGGGTGAGGGGCCTCTGGCCTGTAGGCTGAATGCAGCCCCTTTAGGTCTCTTTATCTGCTCACTTTCCCCTCTGGCCCCGTCCACCACTGGGATGGGGCCCTTGGAAAGCTACCCAGCATACCCAGGCTGTAAAAGGTCGTCCCCCCCACCGCCCGCTTTACAACATCCTCTTCAGTTCTAATGTAAGTACAGAGCAAATGAGCGGCAGTATCGGAGGCACAATTTCTAGCACAAGTACACTGACTGGGCTGGCAAGAGGCAGAGTTTGGCTCCAAGGTTTAAGTGGCGTGGCTTTCTCTGTTAGGATTTTTTTTCATTAAAAAACCCTTTATTGCCTTATTTATTCTCTGGAGAGACTCAAAGTTCCTAACAGAGAAATAATAAGAATAGCGGGCTGGATTTAATAATATAGTTATTCAGTAACATAGCTACACCAGTGGAAGCCAGCGCAGGGATTTAAGAATTCCAGTCGCATATGATAAACATTTATCTGAACCAATGCCTCCCCTGGCTCTAGCCCCTGAGGGGAGCTTTCCCTGCAAAAATGGTCCTCTGAACCATGGGTGTAGTCAAGGGGGGGGCAGCTGCCCCCCATCAAATAAAGCAATAGAACTACTTAACTGACCAATCACGTCGGCTCTGCCCCCCCTAACAAAAGTCCCCCCCAACAAAAATCCTGGCTATGCCCATGCTCTGAACACCAACAACTGAAATTTCCCATAGTGCCCCTGCCACAGCTTGACTCCAGGGCATTGTGGGACTGCTATTTTAATTTCCCACAATGCTCCAGAGCATTCCTACCTTGAGGGCATTGGGGGGAAATTAAATGAGCACTAGAAGGGGGGGAAAAGAATGAGCAGTCCAGAGCAGCTGTGAGGAGGTGGCTGCAGCAGATGGTGATCTGAACACAAATGGCACACTTGATCACCTGGCATAAGAAAAAAAAATACATTTCAACTGATACAGAGTACAAGCCCTTTCCTGCATGGAAATGGATCTCTACATGACTGGAATCTACGACCTTATTCATGTTGCTTGACTGTGCTATCTCAAGGCCTCGAGAGCTACAGATGCATTATTTCAATTCATATTTTTATCCTGCCTTTTGGCCAGGGTGGCTGAACAGCACATAAAACACAAATGAGGCCACAGTTAAAATAAATTAAGATTTAATTAAGGGAGATAATGTACACCAGTCCCCAACTCCCAGATGCCAATGGTCTAACCCCAGCCTCCAAAAGCAAACTGAATACCGGAGAGAGCTCTTACAAGGATGAGGCTGTTGTAAATGTCTGGCAGGAGGAGATTTGATTTGCAGAGGTCTGGGCTTCCTGGCGGGCAGACGGGCACTGCTTGTCGTCTACCTTAGGCATGGAAATGTGTGGAGGGCAGCGAAGTGGAGAAAGGGGTTTCCAGGGAACAAAATCTCTCTCCCTGCAACCAAGCTTTTGCCAGTGCCAAATTGCTGAACATGTGCAGGCGACAAGGAGGGCCTTTTCATACTGGCATGACCCCAAGACTTGGGAAGGCCACCCAATCAAGCCTACAGCCTGCCTGGAAAGCTGCCGATCTTGCTTGCAGCTGCGCTAACCAGGCCATCGCTGACAAAAGGACAGATGGTTTCTCTTTATCAACATATCCTCCACTGGCACCACACAGCTGGCCAGGACTAGAAGGCCCAGCATTTCTTCAGAGCCTGTGTGAGATGGCGGTGATGGATGAGAATGGTGGGAAACACTTGGGAGGGGAGGTTGCCTAGCAACCACCCGCCTTGCTCCTTCCAGCACCCTTCAGGTTTTTATGGACTCCCATCCACCTCAGCCAGCATGGCTAATGGTTAGGGACACCAATAGCTGGACAACAGCTGGAGAGCCACATGTCTCCTTATCCTTAGGCCAGGGTGGTTGCTAGGCAACCACCCATGTGCTTCTATTAGAGAGAGAAAAGGGAGTTATTCCCCCATTGAAGCATACTATAATGTGGCTTTGTAGGTGGTGGCTCAGTGGCCCAGCTAGTGTTTGGCATGCAGGAGATCCTGGATTCAAATCCCCATGCTTCCAGTTGAAAGGCTCTCAGGTCACAGGGCTGATAAAAGGAGAGCTAATCCTGGAGAGCTGCTGCCAGTAAGAGCAGACAGCACTGAGCTAGATGACTCATCCTAAGGCAGCTTTCTGTGTTCATATAATACAGTTTATACAGCACTAACAATATACCCGGTGCTTTACAGGCTCCCATAAGCCAGAAACAGTCCTCTGCCCAAACGGCCTTTGCAAACTAGATTTCAGGCGAGGGGAGGAGAGGCAGAGGGGTTGTGTTGCCAACTGTCAGGCTCCTCAGAAGGGCCGGAATAAGAAGGGGAAACAAGGGAAACTTCTGCTGGCAGAGAGATGAAGGAGATGGAAGGAGCAACACTTGGTAAGTTTCTGCAAGTCAGGCGACTATAAGAAACATAGAGGAGAATGGGGAGGGGTGAAAGGTGAATGAGAGTAAATGCAATTACAGGTACCGTACGTAGGCCAGAGATGCATACATTTCAAAAGTTAACTGAAGCTCGGAGCTACTGGCACCTGTTTCAAGGAAAGACTGATGGTGCAGAACACTGATTGGCTGGCCCTTGTGACAATCACAAAGTCACCTTCAAGAGTGAAAGTTAAATAAACAACAACAACAACAACAACAACAATTTATTACTTATACCCCACCCATCTGGCTGGGTTTTCCCAGCCACTCTGGGCGGCTTCCAACAAGAGATTAAAAATACATTAAAACATTGGTCATTAAAACTTCCCTAAACAGGGCTGCCTTCAGATGTCTTCTAAAAGTCAGATCGTTGTGGGAGGGCATTCCACAGGTGGGCGCCACTACCGAGAAGGCCCTCTGCCTGGTTCTCTGTAACTTTGCTTCTCACAGTGAGGGAACCGCCAGAAGACCCTCGGCGCTGGACCTCAGTGTCCGGGCAGAACGATGTGTAAATATTATATATGTACTAATATGTAAAGAATAGGCTTTTCTATT
Source organism: Podarcis filfolensis (assembly GCF_964270895.1). Classification (NCBI taxonomy): domain Eukaryota; kingdom Metazoa; phylum Chordata; class Lepidosauria; order Squamata; family Lacertidae; genus Podarcis; species Podarcis filfolensis. The sequence goes on along the minus strand of NC_139611.1, from coordinate 63,316,324 downwards.
TAAAAAGAGAGAGACACAAATTTCACAGGGCTGGAAGGAATACTTGGGGTTTTCCTTTTTTTGTTTAATATAGTCATGTATATTGCCATTTCTGAGAAACTGATTCATAAACAAAGGGTATCCCAGGGTGCAGCCAAAGGGTGCAGGGTGCAGGGTGTCTCCATTTGGTGGCTATTTGTTACTCATATGACAGGCCAATCAAGGGAATGGCTAGTCCGGGTGAAATATGGCTTTTATCTGGTATTCATAACATTTGTTTTGTCTTCTCTCTGTATCAGGTTAGTTTTTGTTGTAGCATCTAATTTATAGTGTAGTCCCTTGAAAATGTATTTTATTTTACGTGGTAATGTCTGTGAAAGCTGTTTTTGTTTTGTAGAAGTTCTCCCCCACCCTCCATTCTTTTCCTTTCTGTTTTTATTCTAAATCTCTTACCAGGCTATAATTTTAACTTCATAGTAAAGTTTTGAAAATTAAAAAAGAGAGAGAGAGAGAGAGGCACAAATGCTTATTTAAATAGCTAAACATGCTGGGTGCCTGAGAAAAAAAAGCTAAGAAGCTCCGCCAAAAGCCTGCCTGAAGCATCGTGTGCATGAGTGTGTGTATGCATGCAGATCAATGCTGCAAAGACAGACATGCATCTCAGTAGAGAAGTGAAGGAGAAAAGATGTAGCAGGAAAATGTGTGAGTTGTGCCTGACAGGAAAGACATCTGTTTCACGCCTTTCTTTCCATTAGGGATCAAATATTGGGGTTAAGAAAAATACATGGGTGGGGAAAATGGGCTTTGAGGAGGGAAGAGTGAAGTGGCATTGCATCAGTGTTCTGGGAGGCCATTTTAGGCATAAAAGCAAGGAAGGGGATGGTTGCTGGTATAATTTAAGGGAAGAGACCTCTGGATAACAGCAGATGAGTAGGGAGGCATGAGACTTTAAACCCAGGCGCAGGAGATGGTAGCACATGGTGAGATTCCCTGAAAAGTTCCCTCAGGACAGTGCTATGAAGTACTGGGAAGCTAAATGAGATCTGCCACCCTTGACCCAAAATTCCTAGACCAGGAATATCTGTCCTCAAATGTCCTCAGGGGTGCCCAATTGGGAAAACATTTTTATTTAGGCAAGTCTAACCAGATATGTAGAATGCTGTTGTGTAGTTTAATGTGTTTTTTAGCTGATGCTAATTACTTCTGAATGTTTCAAATGGTTGTTTTTAACAGATCTTTACTGATAATTTCATTGTTTTATCCTTTTGTAAATCACTTTTTTTAACAATCAAGCAGGATATACCGTAAAAACTGTGGAACAGCAACTTAATAAATAAACAAGCATGTGCTTAGATGAGCAAAGCAATCTGAAATTTTATTGACTGAGCCTTGGTTGGTGGTTTTTTTGTTTGTTTGATTTTTAAAAGTGGAGGGATAAAAAGACCATTTTGCTCCTAGGGAAAAAGTCAAACAACAACAACAAAAGGCGCGCGTGCGCACACACACACAAAATACACCAGCTACACATTTTCTGGATATATCAGCCTTTTGCAACCTTATGTCCTCCAGATGTTGTCGGACTCCAACTCCCATCAGACCCAGGGAGCATGGCCAACAGTAAGGGATGATGGAAGCAAAACATCTGGAGAGCATCAGGTTAGGGAAGGCTGGGCTGTGCCTAAAAGGTAGCGAGAGGCAGATGTAAGTTCCCACACTCACCTTCCTTGGACGCCTGCCAAAATTCAAATGCTACTTTGAACGCCTGAGCAACTGTGAGGGTGACGGCTTGAGCCTGGGAGAAGAAGAAGATACAACAGCGATTATAACGGTGTATTAATAGACAGTTCTTCATGTAGATTTAAATCATTTGGAGGTTCCGCACAGCTGAGAGATGTTAAACCAGGAACTCGTTCCTCATTCTACAGCTCTACAAGTCCCACGCCACCATTCAAGACTTAATTCAATATTGATGCCAGCAGCGGCGCCCACTGTTATGGAGAGAGGCAGCTGCAGAACTCGGAGAATGAGTTCAGACACTCGTTTGGGGGTGCTTATATTCAATCTGTAATGACTTTTTTCTTGGGGGGTGGGGGGAGAGATGAGGGCTGAGAGCCAGACTGAACAAGCCCATACTAAAGTGGTCCTCTGGATTTCTCAACCACACGTGTGCTTACAGACCAGTTTAGCCATGCCAGTGGGGACTCTGCAATGGCAGGATGCAGCAGGACTTGGGCTAAAATTCTGTGTGTGCGCATGCAGAGAGGGGTGTTACTGACTCACCCTGCACTTGAAACAGAAGGACTGGATTCCTTACACAAAATCTGTCTTTAAAAATACCAAAATCAAAAGGAGCTGTAGCTGCACAAGTGCTCCTCAGTGCTGAAGCTATCTCATTGATTGAAACATGCTATACCAAAACTTCTATACCGCTGAAATCGAGAAAAATATCAGAGCAGAGTGCACCCTAAAATTAACATCTGCTATATATTTTTGGAAACAGCTAAAAATAGTTTAAAGTGCATTACCGAACACAACTAAATACAGATTTTAAACAAAACAAAACAAGCACCAATGGCACCCTGCTGCAAAAGCTTGTCAAAATAAAAATGCATTCAATTGTTTCCGGAAAGCACAGATAGTGGGTGCACGCCACAGTAATAAAACCAACAATAAAGACTTTGGCATTTAATCAACTGAGGCACACGTCATTACTTGAAATTTGTGAGCTGTGGTGTGTGTGTGTGTGTGTGTGTGTGTGTGTGAGAGAGAGAGAGAGAGAGAGAGAGAGAGAGAGAGAGAGAGGATTTGAGGGAAGCCCTGCTATGCAAGCCGAAGGCCAGACATGTTGCAAACATCAGAGGAACGCACTGTCAGTGGAGCTGTTCTGCCAGTGCAGATACAGGGTGGGAACCCTTGGGGTCTCAAATTTCAGCAGCGCCCTGTGCAACCCCAAAATTCGGTGCCCCCTGCCTCTCGTGCTCCTTTCTAAATTATAGTTGCAGTGTCCCTGAGGCTGCACGCCCAGTGTGACCAAACCAGCGACACTCCTCTAAAGCTGCCTCAGGCAATGGGGGTGGGTGAAGCCCATGTGTGTCATATCCTGCACCCTGTCAATCCATAGCCACTTCCTTATCAATACCTCCAGCCCTGGCACAAGAATTTCACTCCACCAACTTAAGTGAGAGGAGACCAATAAGGTAGCCACCCCCATGACAGGGCACAAGATAGAGGATGGTCGTTCAGAGAGACCATCACTCAGATGACAGTGAGCATGGCATGGCGCTGGAAGAGGAAACTGACTCAGTTCACACTTAATGGCACACCTATCTAATTCACACTTTCCTGAAGCAATACACAAGCGTAAACACAGCCATCCTTCAAAATCTCCACTTTTCTGTGTCCTGCAATGTGATGCTCTGCCTAGGTCACGTGTATAAAAATGCACAGACTAGGTAGGGCAAGGCGTGCATAAAAATGCAGATATCTGTGAAACAACAACATACAAAATGCATTTTATTACTTTGCAAAAACATGTGCATTAGGGAAAATTGCATACAAGCATGTAAATAGGAGAAAATTGCAGCAAAACACTGGTAAAAATAGTACCTGCTCATGTGGAAATGGGGAGAATAAAACGAATGATTGGAAAAGTAACCAATTCAGAAAAACTGAAATTGACAGAAAACGCCCATTCCCAGTACAGAGGACTCCAGAGAATCACTCTGCAACTTGCAGAGGGGGGGTGACGATGGGGAGAGGGACCAGCAGAGGGTCTGCGGGCAAGTAGACAGATAAAGGTAAAGGTAAAGGGACCCCTGACCGTTAGGTCCAGTCACAGATAACTCAGGGGTTGCGACGCTCATCTCGCTTTATTGGCCGAGGGAGCCGGCGTACAGCTTCCGGGTCATGTGGCCAGCATGACTAAGCCACTTCTGGCAAACCAGAGCAGCGCACTGAAACGCTGTTTACCTTCCCGCCAGAGCGGTACCTATTTATCTACTTGCACTTTGTGCTTTCGAACTGCTAGGTTGGCAGGAGCAGGGACCGAACAACGGGAGTTCACCTCATTGTGGGGATTTGAACTGCCGACCTTCTGATCAGCAAGCCCTAGGCTCTGTGGTTTAACCCACAGCGCCACCCGCTTGGGACTTAAAAGTCACTGAGGGCTTTAAACACTAATGTGAAGGCCCTGAACTGGACCCAGAAACAAAATGGCAACCAGTATATGCATGTATGTTTGGTCCTGACCCAGGACTCACCAACAGCTTGGAATTACCACCTCCCTTCCCAATTTACAAATCTTACGGCAGGGTGGCCTGCAGGCAAGTTTTACTTGCCACAGGGGAGCAGCAAGTTAGGAGCTTGGACAAAACTTGTATCTGTGCCAAATCTCATTTGAAAGACTGAGCCATTTATATCTTTGGTGGAAGAGGAAAACATTTTTTTCTTCTTCTTATGATGGGTAAAGAAGAACAAACAACAAAAACAAAAACCCGCTCCTTAAATATGGTAATTAAGTATGAAGCTCCTCACAGCTGTTTACAATTTCGGCTGTCACATTCAAATCAAGTTTAATAGACCCAGATACGGGTGAGAATTGCCCAGCCGCTAAAAATATAGACTAATTATATGACAGAGATGGGGAAACTAAGACATACAATCAAGGTCTCTGCACCCTTTCTCCATATTTCTATAATGTCACATATTTTTGTCCATGGGGAGAGAGAGAAGAACTTTGTTGTTCTTTCTGCATCAAAAGTTTACAAGGTCATTTAGAAAATGACACAGAAGACTGAAGTCGTCATTAAGAGGATTTTCTTCATAAGGCAAATGTGATGGTGTGGCAATTTTTTAGGGAAGCATCAGAGACTGGTAGGCACCTGCTTAATCCAGCCTTTGTCAACCAGCTGCCCCCTTGATACTTTGGACTACAACTCCCATCAGCCCCAGCCGGCTCTGCAGATGGGAGTTGTAGTTCAAAGCACCCTTCCACTATCCACCAGTTCTCCTAGGTAAACACTCCCACATGGAGGGTTCATTTTTAATGCTTTTTCTCCACCTAGGCTCTGCAACAGAAATTAAGTGCCATCTGCAAAGAGGGGTGTTGAAAGGTACTATTATTATTTATTGAACTTATTAGTTGCTTTTGTTTACTGATGTAACTTAAAAGCGAGTTACAACAACAAATAACTAATATACCTTAAAGCCAGCATAAAACAAAGCACAGAAGGATCTAAAACACATTTGTATTTTTAAAAGGTGGGATTAAAACGCCCCACCCACTGAAGAAGCCAGTGCGGCACAATGGTTAGGGTGTCAGACTAGGACCTGGGAGACAAGGGTTCAAATCCCCACTCGGCCTCAAAGCTCACTGGTTGACCCCAGGCCTGTCACCTCTCAGCCTACCCTCCCGCACCGGGTTGTTGTGGGGATTAAATGAGATGGGGGGAGAACCATATATGGCACTTTGAGCTCCTTGAGATAAAGGTGGGATATAAATGCAATCAGTAAATAAGTAAGTAAGTAAGTACCGTTCCGTCTATAAGACGACCCCATGTATAAGACACCCCCTATTCTGGGGGACTCCAATTTAAGAAAATGGAGGGAGATGGCCCCTGTGTATAAGGCAGCCCCAAATTTTTGACATTATTTTTAGGGGTGGAACCTAGTCTTATACATGGAAAAATACGGTAAGTAAGTAAACTGAAAGGCTTACTGGGCTCAGGCCCATGATACAAATTTGCGCATACTATTTTTTTTTTATAGACATCTCTGGAAATATTAAGATGCTGGGTGGCCAGGGTCTCACTAGCCCTGTAATTTAAAATGTGCTCAGCCACCTTGTAAGCAATGAGTGTTTTTTCTTTAAGTTTAAAGGAAAGAAAGAAAAGGATGGGAGATCCAGGCCTGAACCCTCCCCCCCCCCCCCTGGCCGCCTGGAGAAGCCACAGATTGAATCTGAGATTGTCTCTATGCAAACATGCATGCAGCTATGGCTGTTCTCCAAATAGAACATAATGAATGCGGAACCAGGTGCAAGGACCACATGCAAGGTTGACTTATTTTCAGCGTTTGTATCCCACCTCTCTAGCAAACATGCAGGGTTTCTATCTGCACCGAGTCTTTTCTTGATGATTCACATATACCTGTCACAGCACACTTGCAGAATTTGACAGCTTTTAGACTTGGGGATGCTGATGATACCAGGAAAAACAACAGAAGGCACCTTCAGTTTTATTTGCTCTAGGTCCAATATCCTTAATATGTTTTTATTGGTTTAGATCAGGGACAGCCTATGTGGTGCTGAACTACAACTCCCACCATACCTCGCTATTTGGTTGTACTGGCTGGGGCTGGGGCTGGTGCGAGTTGGGAGTTCCAGCATCTGGAGAGGATGACATCATCCACCTCTGATTTAGACAGATAGGCAGACATAGGTCAGATTCACATCTGTCAAGGTTATGTCTTCTTCTCCTTATGGGTTCAAGCGCCAATCTACTGCTACAAACCATGCTATTGATTCTGCCAAGTGACCCATCACTAATCTGTCAGTGTGGTTCAAGTGAGCCACTGCGCATTTAAAGCTTATCCACCCCACTGCTGAACTTCACACTCAGGGGTTTTGGATAAGCTTTTGAGGAACCCCAGGATACTCTTAAACATAATCTGAAAGCCCGCTGGTCTTACATTATCTTTGGTGTTCCTTCTGCACCCTTGTCCAAGCTGTGCCCGCAAGAGGTGCTTCCATCACCCCACCCTTGTCACCTCACCGCAAAGAAATGCATGCATTGCTCAACCAGCTATTAAAACACAATACTGACCATTTTCCGTTTGGTGCAGAGGAAAGCGTGGCACTCCAGGTTCTCATTGTGCTGGCTCTGTGCAATATAGGCAAACACCTTGTCATGCACTTTGTCTGCTGTGCAGTAGGATATCCTGTGAACATTGGCAAAACAAGACAATTAAATACACATTATTATTTTTTTAATGGGGGGGGGGAATGCACTCTACACTCAGGCCTCACTTCCTCCAACACTACAAGTTCTAGCTCTGTAAAATTCGGCAAACCACACATGCAAGGGGTCTTACACAAGTGTCTCCAAACTGACTGAGGCTGATGGGAGTTGCAGTACAAGGTATTGGGGGGGCACCAGGTTGGTGAAGGACGGGATAAGGCAGGGGCAGGGGGGACTTCTGGCCCACCAGGGTGTCCAATTTAGCTTGCAAGGCCATTTCCCCTAACACCCCCCCTGCCAATCAGTGAGAGTTTTAAATGTATGGCATAAATGTGGCCTATGTGCTGTGTGAAGAAGTGTCTCTTTTGTCTCTCAGGAATCTTTCAACTTTGGTGGATGGGCCCAAGTTCTTGTATCATGGGAAAGGGAAGAAAACTTTTCTTGTTAGAAACCAAGAGCTAGGCTGCTGAAGAGGAAGAGCCCTAATTCTCTTTTGTGGACTTATGAGCCTGAACATGCCACATTTATAAAGAAACATTTCACAGAAAGCTTTCAGACCTGTCACATGGTAAATACAGACTATCAATTATTTTTATTTGTTTATAAAGCCATCGGTCAAAAAAATCATTAAGTAGTATACATAGAACAATTGAAAGCTATAAGACCAGCAAAATGTAAAAGCTATATATACACGTGTAACTTGTTCATATTTACTGCCTTACTACACTTATATTCCACAATGGATATATTTGCATTTCTGTCTGTCTGTCTATCTACAGCAGGCGTCTTAAAACTGTAGAATGAGTTGCAGCAAACCCCAAGAGACAAGAGTGCTCTTGTACCAAACTAAGTTCTGCTTAAGCAGACTCATTAAAATTAAGGAACCTACAGTAGTCATGTCTATTAATTTAAATGGGTCTCCTCTGAGTACGACTAGCACTGGAGACAACCCTATGGCTTTGCATTGTTTTCCGACGGCATTGATTTTCATGCCTGATTGTGTTTTTACTCTCAAATAAGCTTTGATTGACTGATAAGGAAGGTGAGGTAAAAACACTAAATAATAATTTTATTAAAATTGTTTCTACCTTACCCTCTGTCAAAAAAGTCCCCACAGGAGAAATTAGCAATACTGTTTAATACAGTGTAAAATACACAACAGAGAAATAAAACAATTGGACACACACACACACAGACACACACACAATTAAACAGTGAAACCAACCAAACCAAACTCTCAGTGGCAAAGCACAGCAGTGTGGGCAGCAGTATATATCAATCTGCCGGTGCTTTTCAGAAAAGGTCAAGGGTTTTCACTGCCTGTCAGAACGCAGGCAGCAATTGAGGCAGGTTGATACCTCCCCTTCAGAGAGGGCATTCCAAAACATTGGGTGCACAACCAAAAAGGTCCCAGCTGGCACACCTTAGATGGCAAGGGGCCTTGAAGCAGGCCTTCAAATGTAGAGACGTAAGCGGGAGCAGGGTGTGTGAGATTCTGAAGACATCCTAGCACACATCAAAACTGTTTGTAGGGGCCAGGTGCTCAGAGCACCTTGCTTCTGGGCCCAATTTAAAGAGCTGCTAATAGCCTTTAAAGCCCTACAGCAGGGGAGAGCAATCCTTTTTCTGTCTGGGGTTACATTCCCTCAGAGGTAATCTGTCAGGGGCCACACACCAGCAGGAGGTGGGGCTGAAGACCAAAGAGCCTGGGGCCATCCCCTTTTCTCCCAACTTCTTGTCTCTTTCTTTCACCCACTTTCTCACCATTTCTGCCTCCTTGGCACCACATGAAATCTGGCTAAAGGCCATACCTGCTCTACATGGTTTAGAACTAGGTTCTTTGAAGGAACAGTGTATGAAGTGAGAGAGGGAGAAGCCAGGAACATTAGAAGAGGAGCCCTGCTTCCCAATGGGACTCTTGGATTGTCTTGCCTCCTTACAGGGTTGAAGCCCTGACTGAGCAGCCCCTGGCCAGTGGCACTAACAATAGAGTGCCATGGGTACCTGAGCAACCACAACATTTTTGGGGTTAATCTCTCTCAGCTGTGCCCAATGTTTCCCTGTAGGCAAGAGAAACCCCCGACCTTGAGATTAAGAGTCTTATGCTCCACCAACTGAGCTATCCCAGGCAGATATAAAGCACCCACAATACTGGAAATCCAACTCAGCCTCCCCACAGTAGTTTCTGAGATGATCAGTCCCTGGCCACTTACTTCGCAGCTAATATTTTCACCATAAGGCCTAGAAACTTTAAAAAAAAACAAAAACAGAAGCTGATAGGATGCTGAATTCTAATATAAACCTCTGTGCTTTGCACCAAACAGCACAGCACTTATATTGTGAGGCTTTGCCTTACAAATAAGAGAAACAAATGAAAGTTTCAGGCACACACCATGCACAGATTCATAGAGTTTGCTTATCAGATCAAAGCAGAGAGAATGCAATTTTCCAGGCTGAGATCTTATAACGCTAGGGAAATGCAGAAAAACAAATACCCATCCATCTTCCCAAAAGCTCTGCTTTCTAAGGAGTGCTTCCATTTTTAAAACAGGAGAGTGTGCGGGGGTGGGGAAGAGTACTTTGAGCTCAGGAAATCCTGCCAACTCTTGCTCTTCTGCAATGTGCCCACCCCATTCTGTTAGAGAAGCTGAAGGCCAGCATGGGCATCACGCCAGGAGGGGCCACCCTATCTGCCCACCAATATGGGAGTGAGTGATGCGCATTCCAGGTGCTTGGAGCAGCCAACTACTCCTTAGCAGCTATTGCCCCCACCCACCCATCAATGCCCTGATTATACAAAAGCCTAAAAATTGGCCACTTTGTATTTAAAAATGGCCAGCTATAAATCCCCAGAGCAAGATGTAGGCTTCATTCTCCCTGCCCAAGAAAGGCTACCAGGTCTTCATCAGGCTTCTCAGCACATTTCTACCAATTGCTGTTCTTGCTTGTAGCCAAGGACCACAGACAGTTGGGGAGCAAGGCTGGGGTTGGTAGGAAGGGAAGCTTCAAACACATTTCCAATCCAAGTGGAGAGCTCCCTTCTGAGTTGGGGAAGAGCTGCAGCTCAATGGTAGAAAGACCCCATGTGGAATTCCTGGTATCTCCAGGAAGGGCTGGGAAAGTCCCTTGTCTGAAATCCTGCAGAGCCACTGCTACTAAGGGTAGACCAGCCTCCACCAACCTGGTGCCTTACTGATGTTTTCAACTACAATTCCCATCAGCCCTAAGCTCTTAATTGGGAAGGGCCATAGCTGTAGTGGAGCATCTGCTTTACATACAAAGGTCCCAGGTTCAATCCCTGGAATCTCCAGGTGTGGTTGGGAGAAAACCTTGCCTGAAACCCTGGAAAGCCATTGCTCGTCAACATAGACAATACAGTCGTACCTTGGAAGTCTAACAGAATCTGTTCCGGAAGTCCGTTTGATTTCCAAAACATTCAGAAACCAAAGCGCAGCTTCTGATTGGCTGCGGGAAGCTCCTGCAGCCAATCGGAAGCCACGCCTGACATTTGGCTTCTGAAAAATCGTTCTAAAATCGGAACACTCACTCCTGGGTTTCAATTGTTTGGGAGTCAAGGCATTTTGAGATCCAAGGTACGACTGGACTGAGCTAAATGGCCAAGGGTTTGACTCAGTATAAGGCAGCTTTCTATGTTCTTGAACCTCAGGAGAGGGCTAGAGGAAAAGAGGGCATAGCAATGAGTGTGCCAAAAATGCACAAGGAGGACTCACATCAGGCCTAGTGAGGAATGAGGCTCGGGAGGGTGTGTGACCTGGGGAGAGGCCAGGTTGAAATGCCCGAAGGACCGCAGATGCATTCACCCCAAGTTTTGCAACAGAAGAACATGACTTGAAGCAGAAAACCACTCATCGCTTGCAGGGAGCAGCAGTTCAAAGCAGCATAGTCAGTGCATCTTGAATTATCTTCCCCCCCCCACACACCAAGCCTGATGAAGATCTGATGACCTTTCTCAGGAGGAGAGGATAAATCTTGTCCTGGGGGTATATAGTCTGTCATTTATTTATTCAGCAGCACTGTGTCAGAGCGCACTTAAGTTTCAGGACAACTCAGAAGCGAGCTGTCCACTCGATGAAGAGACAAGTTCAGCTTGCACATCTTGGGACTGCAAATGCGTTTTGACACTTCCTCCAAAGCCCAGCGCTGTCCCCCAATTCTCTGTGGTCCTTGGCTACAAATGATAAAGAGAAACTGATGGAAAGGTGTTGAGAAAACGCTGCCTGCGAAGATCATCCTCAAACTCTCACAGGTTCAAGCATCATTAAAGCAGTATGACGGCAGGCGCTCAGCCCATGAGCTGAGGAACATCCCTTTTGGCAGGATGACGCTCCCTTTGACTGGGTGAAAAACAGCTTTGAACTCTACAAGCCAATAACGGCTGGTGCCTGAGGGATGTCTTTCTAACAGCATTCCCCAATCTGGTGCCCTCCAGATTTTGTTGGACACCAGCACCCAGAAAACCTAGCCACTGGCAGGGGTAATGGCAATGAAGTCCAAAACACCTCTCATAGGCAGGAGGTTGCAGAAGGTTGTCTTACAAAAACAACTGTGGGTATTTCACCTGTTCTTGGAAGGGCATTCATAGATAAGCAGCGTGACAGAGAAACTGGCCTTGCTGACCATTGTGCAGAACGATGTCCATATCAGACAGGTTTGTGAAGAAAAAACCCATGGTTTGGTTTAGTCATCTGTGTAACAACTTGTGGTTTGTTGAAAAACTACGGCTTGGCATTGTGAGCGAACCAGCTTCCTATGTTTTCTTGTATTCTGCAATGCACCATGCATATTGATGGTGCAAGAGTGATAAATTAATCATAAAAATACTAGTGACGTTGGCCCCAAAACTGTAATACCCTCAAATGGCTGTCCCATAGCACAAAGCTGTACCAAGCATCCCTTTGTCATGAGCAAGGGGCTGTTCCTCTTGAGGAAAGCAGTGCCTGATCTACCAGTTGAGTTTTCCAGGGTTTAAAATACATTCAAAATTAATTTACATTGCATTAAGTGTCTTGTTGTGCTCCGGTGTGGCCTACATTTGTCCTACATGGAGCTTCACAGTGCTTTGTTTTTATAAGAGGCACTTATGTTTTCCCTCTTTCCCTGTAATTGGTTTTTTTAAGCTGTTAAATGCTGGTTTTTGTAACAGCAGTAGAGACTCTGAAATCCATTCAGCAAGCAAAAAATTAGTGTGTTTTTGGAAAAACGGGTTCCAGAGGGGCCCTCCTAAGTGACATCTACAAACTTTATTCATCTTTAGGAGTAAAATACCACTCCTGGTAGCCTCTGAAATTAATGATTTTTTCCACACAGTGTACGCAAGAGGCTATGAAGAAGAAGGCCACAGACGTCACCCAGAACTACTTTCAACTAATGACCGAGCTTCCCGGAAACTGCTGAAGGCCTCTGACAGCTCCCACCTGCTTTCTTACTTAAATCCAGTCCCAGGGTGGCCCTGGCTGTCAGCCTCCTCCTCCTTACTCTCCGCGTTGCCATTATAGAACTCAGCAGAGAGGAGGATGCGGAACAAACAAGAATTATTTGGCTCTGACTCTCCTTGGCTTTGGCTCCACCAACTGTTGACCTTTCTGCCTTCTGCCTACCAGCCACCACTGGTTTCAATTCTCCTGCAAAGGGGATTTCAAAAGGAGGCTACAGCATGAAGCTGCAGAATGAGAACTTATCAAGACATTTGATTCTATTCATTTGGGGATGATCACAGCGATGGCTTCCTGTCCCGCTGCAGGCGCTAATTAGCTCAGCAAAGCTAAGATGACTGAGTCATCACCAAATAAGTGCTGTTGGGAACGGCTGCAATGTTTATCAGTGTACGTTTAAGCTTCAATTGAATTATCACAAATTGTAATTTTTGCATTTCATGCTATCTGAACCCACTCTTTGCTTCTTTACCCCCACTACCTTTGCAGCCTAAATAAATAATAAATAAATTTATATGCTGCCCATCTGACTGGGTTGCCCCAGCCACTCTGGGCAGCTTCCAACAAATTAGAAGGATAGCTCAGCTGGTTAAAGCACAGTGCTGATGATGCCAAGGTTGCAGGTTCAATCCCTGTATTGTAGCAGTTGCATATTCCTGTATTGCAGGGGGCTGGACTAGATGATCCTCAGGCTCCCTTCCTATTCTACAATTCTATGATCATTATGTAGAGGCAAAATGATAAAACCACAGTGAAACAACAGACATTAAAAACATCCCTATAAACATACACACACCTTTCAACTGGGGGTAACGCATCTGATGAAGTGAGGCTCTTTTCCACAGCATATGAGTCTTTAAGGTGCTAGGGGACTGTATGGCTGCATTTGCACATAACAATGAGGCTGTGAGGAGGAGGCTGCTGTGCCTGTCTAAGTCTTTGCAGGAAGACCCACCAGCAATAAATCAGGTCAGTCTGGAGGTCATGCCTCTCCTCTCAGCGTGCAGAGATAAAGCAGAAACACTGAGCGGGAAGCATGGGCCTGGTGAGGAATCAGAAAGAGGAAAGCTGAGAGAAGCACAGGAGTGGATAGAAATGAGAAGTCCAAGCGGTGAGCCTATTATAATAGGAGACTGGTGAAGCCTAAGGAAAGTGGGGATAGGGGCAAGTTCAGGGGAATTCAAAAAGGGGGTCTCAACTTGTATAGCAATGGCCCCACTCAGTACACAGTCTAGAGTATCTTTTGGAGGGATGTGTGTATAGTGGTGGATAAACACACTTCACAGAGAACGTATCTATTAACCTGGCAAGGGAATCTGAGAGGTGTGGGGCCACCACTGAGAAAGCCATGCTCCTTGCATCTGCCAGTATCAGTTTTACCACCGTGCCTTAAATACTTACTCTGTGTCTTTAAAAACTACAATTGGAACGTACCTGTATATTGAGATGTTTTCGATTGCCTCGTTTGTTACACTGTCACTGAGGATTATCCCTCTGGGAGACACTTTTAGAGTTACTTTCCGGAGCTTTCTGCCACTTGCTTTTGCCTTGAGAAAGAAAACATTCAACATGTTTCATGGGTCTGGTGGAGATAAATCAACATATCTAAAAGTCACATATTAACTATGTACAGGAATAACAGGCAGATGTTGTTACTTGGAAACAGCTCCCAAACCTGCAAAAAAAATTTGCACCATTTTGTTCCTCTTCAGTAAACCTGGTAAGAAGAGGAACAGAACAGAGTATCGTGCAGGAAGGCACTGAACAGGTACACGCCGCAATGAAACATTTGGCTGCAGGTTCTCATTTCTTCAGCAATATTCTTATTTCTTTCTCTAATATGAAAACACTCTGGTTTACAAACCAGGGGGTTTGGTTTTGCAAACAATGAGCTTTTCTCCTCCTATCCACCAGGAGAATATATGCAAGTCGCAGCACATAGCTGAGCTGCAGGAGCAGGTAACACATGAGAGGTAGCCTTTCATATGGCCTAGAACAGGAGCGTGAGGGGCCTGTGGCCCTCCCAATTTTGTTGGACGTCAACTTCCCAACCACTGACCATGTTTGCTGGGGTTGGTGGGAACTGGAGACCGACAAAAATACCCAGAGAGCCGCAGGTTCATCCGCGGCCTAGAAACCCTTTTGCGAATTTTGAAAACTGCAGAGGTTAAATGAGGTTTCATGATGTCATGATTCATACTAATTCTAATTCAAGGAAAACAAATTGAATGAAGCATACAAAACAATAAAATTCAAATTTATCACGTAGCGGTTTATTTGGCCCCATAAAACACTTCTACACCCCATGGGAGCCCTCCTATGGACTGAGGTCATCAGATGGGCCCCTGCTTAAGATATTCTTCCTCTTCATTTGATGGGGACAAACATCAGGATCTTTGCTAGCTGCCACCCCAATCCACTGCCACAAGAAACCCGCCCAAGGATAACTCTACAGATTTTTAGCAAGATATGCAAAGCCTCCTTTATTCAAGCAAGTTTTTAGTAACTTGCTATAAATCAGGCCACTTTTATGTTGGCTAATTTCCTATAATTGCAAAGCATTTTATGCATTTTATGAACTGCTTTCTGTTTTATGAACTGAATTTTAATGGTTTTTAATGTCACTTGAACGAGTTTCCCTACTGTTCTTGAACATAAGTTTAGAGTGCATGGCTATAGGCCGAATTGAAGTGTTAACATGTACGATCTGTAGCAGAAAGTTGCAGTGTGAAGTGCTGCTGTTCAGACGTCTAGTTACTCCATCCTATTTCCCTCCCGCCTCATTTTTCCACCCCTCCCAACATCTAACCAGAATTCCATGCCCACTGAGCACTTGTTTGGGGTTCCCCCTCTGTACCCCTAGTTCAAAAATTTCCTTAAATTATGTTTTGTACTTCTGTGAATTTGTGGGGTTTTCCAAACCTGCTAACACCCTTCACTTGACCACAGAAACAGAGCCCCCATCTGAGATCCTCCAAAGAATTACAAAAACAAAAGCACAAGTCATCCACATTTCCAGTAAACTTTCAAACCTATCTTAAGTTTGAATGGGAGATAGAGCCAAAAACTCAGCTTTCAAGCGCTGCTCTGGATTCAACAGGACAGAGCTATGGAAGCTGCACATATACTGCTATGGCTGCTACCCTTCTAGCCTAGGCATAACGGAGGACATTTGGGGGTGTGAGGGTATGAAGTAAAGGGAAGCTCACCGTAGCTACAATTCTTTTGACAGCAGCAGCGGAGAGCTCTTCACCTTTGGGTTGCTCGACGAGTGTCATGCCCAGGTACTTCAGGTTGAAGAGCATACCCTCCAATAAGGTTTCTCTGGTGTCGGTCCAGTTTTCCGGGAGCTCTGTGGAATTAAGAAGGTTTATTGTTTAAGGGTACCTGGTACGAAACATTAAATGATTGGATAGAAGGGATATGCCCCAACTGCCCTCCCCCTCAACCTGGGACACTTGACTTGATGTTTCGGGTTTCATAACAACTGGTTGCACTCAGGACAGGTGGGATTAAAAATTTTTTTATAAAAAATAATAATTAAAACTTCTAGTTCTGTGTTGCATTTTTCAAACAAGTGGGGATGCTTTAGCAACCCCTTCTGTTAAAAGGCTTGTGGAGGAAGGAAAAATGACCCCTTAATTGGTTTTGCGCTGCTGGAAATATGGAATAAAAACCCAGAGGTTGCGTATAATTTCTTTTTTGAAGACTGCCCTGTGAGTCATCAATGGTTCATGCAAAGGCTGGGGATGCATTCTGTTAACTCCTGTACTCATAAGGCTCCTCAGTGCCGGCCAAAGTTATAGCATGGGAATGAAAGAGCAACAGACTTCCTCAATATATGCTAGTTGGAACAAATTCCTAAGGATAATATGCATGGCTGGGCCAAGAAATGTGAAGGTGTTATGCTTCATTATAGATTGACCCCCCCTCCCCCGCAAACGAACTAACAGCTGTCTCATTTGTACTAATTAACATGGGGCACAATCGGCAGGTATTTTTTTCTGAGCAAGCTTCCATCAACGCACAAGAGCTGAGCAACAAAATTACTGGAACATCCTGCTGGATTGCACTGGATGGCTCAGCCGGCCAGCCTCCCACTTCACAGCCCATAATGGCTCATCAAGAACAGCGGCTTAAGGCAGGGTGCCTTGAGGAGTGTGGTGGTGAAAGGAGAGAGAGTATAGCTGCATTCAGGCTTCAAGGGTTTACTGTGCTCTGGCAAATGTGATAGGCAACTGGTCTTCCTCCCACCTTTGAAGTTGGCAGGGGTAGGCAGGAATTGTCCCAGAAGATAAAACAACAAGAGCCCTATGAGATCATGCCAATGGCCCCATCTAGTCCAGCATCCTGTTCTCACAGTGGCCAAGCAGATGTCTACAGGAAGCCCATAAGTAGGACATGAGAGAAATGGCACTCTCCCACTCCTGATCTCTCAACAGCTGCTTTTCAGAGGCATACGGCCTCCATCTGCTACTGGAGGTCATATATAACCATCATGACTAGTAACCAGTGATAACTGCCCAGCAGTGAATAAAACTACACAATTCCTCCACCCCTCCCCCCCTACAATTCCCAGAGTGGTTTAACAGCCAATCCCTCTTCCCAGAGAATTATGGGGCTGTGGCTAGGGAGTCTCCTAACAATTCTCAGCACCCTTAGCAAACTACAGTTCCCAGCTCAAGTTGACTTTGTTGCTCCAGCAAACACAGCTGGAAAAGGAAGGCCTTTATACTCCTTCCTGCTCAGGAAAATCCAATGGACAGCTGGGCATAGGACTAGATGACCCTCATGGTCCTTTCCAACTCTACAATCCTGTGACTCAATGGGCAGAGGCTGCTGGGAAGGTTCTCCAATAAGAAAGCTTCCACCTGAAAGTTCAGTGGTTCACCACATGGGGTAGCAACAGTAAAGACACCAGCAAGTATAATTCTGCATCTATCTACTTGCTGCTCAGGCCTCAGACCATATTTTTGCTTTGGCCCACCCATTTGCTGGTATGCAGCCTCCAGAAAGTCACTCAAGAGGAAAAGCCGCCCTGGGCCTGGTGATGGGGTGGGGAAGTTTTCCCAACCCTGCTCTGAAGCTGGTTTAGAGCACAGTCTTCAGAGCCACATACAGGCAACTTTCCATTTGTGCACATTCAAGGCATGCATGACCGCGAACATGTGCATCACCGCAAACCTGGAAGTGGCACAAAAGGAGCAAAAACAGACCCAAAAGAGTGCAAAACAGCAAAAATGGCATGAAAACAGTGTCAAGCAATCCCACGAGCCTTTGCAAGTGCAATCCCAGCACCTCTTGCACCGACCTTTGAGGCCTGTGGAGAGTTGGAGTTTGAGCAAGGAGGTTTGGAGGGAGTGATTGTGGTGTTTGCAGGCTTTTTCAACAATGTTCCGGATATATGCGATTTCCGATGTGCCTCGGAACGTAACCCCCACGTAAATGGGGAGTTGCCTGTACCAACTAGAAAGCAGAAACTATAACCCCAAGCCTGAGCCTACCCAGTCAAGCACGGGATACAAAGCTCAAGAGGAACTCTCACATTTCACAGGAGAGGAACGACCTGCTGCACAGCATGATCTGTGCACTTGCTTCTACCCTCTCCCACACTAACTGAGCAGCCTCAAATCCCCTGCCCACTTCCAAACCAGTTATCAGAAAGACAAACCATCTGTGCACAGGCTTAAGCAGGCTCTCCTCTTCATTAGCTTTTCACAACCTCAAGGCCTGTGTAGTGTCTAGTGATGTCACCCAGCCAGAAGTACTACCCTCTTGGCTAGTTGCCAGGGCTAGAAGGATGCACAGCCAGCAATTTATTTTTTACAAGCTCTTCTTTCTGATCCTGTTTACGTGCTTGCTGTCACCGTGCATAGGTATGCACTACTAAAGCACTGGGCAGGAGGGGGAGTGAGAGAGATTGTTGGCAGGGGAGCCCTCTGCACCATGCATTTAAAGCAGTACAGTATAATATTAAACAGCCATGGCTTCCCCCAAAGAATCCTGGGAAATGTAGTTCTGTTTGCTAGCAGACAACCCTTCCCCTGAGCTACAATTCCTAGAGTTCCCCTGGGAAGAGGATTGATTTTTATATCACTCTGACATTTGCAGCTCTCTGAGGGGAAGAGGAGTCTTCAGCACATGAACAACTGCAGCTCCCAGGATTCTTTGCAGGAAGCCATGACTCTTACTAGAACAAAAAGACCTCTAAGTGGGTTACAGGAGACAGTCTAAAATAATATGTAGAAAAAGAAGAAGGAGTAGCCAAAAAACAAATCAATAAAATAAACACTAATACCAAGCACTGAAAGAGAGTAGAACATAATTCAATAACATAAAATACAAAGCTGAGGAAAACCCTGTACAGCCCCAAATAATGAACGTTTGCAACCATATTTTAAAGGAATTTGGTGATTGTTTGTAAGCTATTTGTCACCAGAGATATCAGGTTGGCAGTCTAAAACAGTAATAAATAATAACTCTGGCCTGAGCTCCATCCCTGTCAAAAAGTAAGGGACAATGGGCGAGACTCAAGTTCACATGAAATTTCCCCCCAAAATTCCTTCGCTTCCCTGCTCAAAAGTACCAGGAAATTCCTCCAAACACATGAACCACCCCCCCCCTCCTGACAGGAAGTCTACACAATACAGATTTATCTCTACTGAGCTCTAGCCCAGCCACAATGAATTGCAGTAAGCAAAGCTCCATTCTAAAAAAACTGCAGGAAGGATATCGCAAAACGAGACCCAAGCAGGAGACAAGAGGCTAAAATTAGGCACCAGTTCAGGCTATCATTTGATGCCAACAAGCAAAAGGGAGAAGAGGTTTTTTTGTTTGCTCAGAAAGGCCTTGGGGACACACTCTCCCTGCAAACCTTCTAGTGGAAACTGAGAAGGTAACTGTATGCGGTTTCTCCTGTTTCCAGCAGCTGCGCCAGGTAGCGCCCCCCTCCCCCACAATAAGAAAAAGGCTGGATCTAAAACAAAACACAAGCAGCTATTGATTTTGAAAAGGAAGGTCCAGATACAAGGAAAGAGGAGGAGAAGGACTAGCAAAATCTGCCCCCCCCCCCATTTCTCAAACATTTTCTTACACTGTGAAAAGTATTTTGTTCTCAGGACACAGAAATTTAGGGTCAGCGTAGGGTTTGGAGCTCATCTTATCATCATCACAAGGTGGTCAAAGATAGTGTTTGTGTTTTCCTTTCCTTCAGAAAGATTTCCCTAGCATTCCTTCAGCCTCCCCAGCTGCTCAGACTTCCTGTGTGAAAAAGCCCTATGGGAGGAGTTACTATTTCATTTAACAAAATTTGTATACTGCCTGTTTGCAAGAAAGCTTCTAAGTGGCTTACAAAAATATGAAATAAAACATTAATATTCTTGGGCGGGGGAGTTAAAAACAAGTATCAAAAAACATTCAAAAGTAGCCAAAAAGAGATAAAGCTCATGTAACTTCTACATGTCTGTCTAGGCTTGCCTAAACAGAACTGTTTTAAGCAGGGGCCGAGAAGAAGATAAGGAAGGTGTGTGCTTGAAATCAATAGGCAGGGAGTTCCAAGGGGAAGGTGTTGCAGCACTAAAACATTCATTTCATTATGTGGCATGTATAACAGTGCCAGTTCTGCAAGTGAACTAGTCCCAAGCCGTAAAGGGCTTCATACACCAGCACCTTGAACCTGAGCAAATGGGCAACCAGAGCAGATCTCCAGGCACAGGTATAATATGCAGAGAGGTCTCACTCTCAAGGGAAGTCCCACATAGAGTGCATTGCAGTAATCCAACCCAATGGAGTTAATCATGGGTTACGTTATGGTACCTTTCTCTTGGGCTTTAACTGAAGTGCAGGAACCCAAAATGGTTGCAGAGTGCAGATGAAAGGCCGAATAAATAATAATAAAGAGATGTTAGGTTGCAATCCTGTACACCAGGTATGTGGGGAACTGGTAGCCCTCCAGATGTGAGATGATTTGCAAAGTGAAGGAAAGGACACTGCCAAAAACCTCAAAAGTCAAGAAAGCCCTGCAGCCCAAGACATGAGATTTTCACCGATATTTTCTCTCCCCTTTGATTTAAAAAAACTATCCATTTCTTTTCTCATTCATTGATAGAGAAAGGCCAGGGAATTTTTTTTTTTAACTGCATAAATTTTCAGCTCAACTCTAGTTAAGACATAGCCTTGCTACTTAAATGTTAATACTTTGGCCATGTTTAAGAATTGCCAACCCGCTGTTTTGGACAGCTTGCTTATTTTCGTTCCTGGGTTGGCAGCGTTTTATGTATTTACTGTATTGTCTTAGCCGGTTGTATAATTTTGGGTATATTATTCCTAAGATTTAATTCTGCTTTGATTGTACTGCTGTTCGATTTCTTTATTTTTAATTATACTGCCCTGGGATCCATGCCATAGCTGTCAACTGTCCCTTATTTGGTGGGAAAGTCCCTTATCCCAGCGCTGTGTCCCGCTGCTGTCCCTTATTGATGATGTCCCTTAAATTTCCCGGGTTTCAAAGGAAGCAGCTCCTCTCCCTCCTTCCCTGCCAGCCAGGGAGGAGGGAGGCGCCAACTGTGTTGCTTGGCTGCGTTGCTCACCCAATAAGGAGTCTGAGAACGACTGGGGGGTGGAGCTTGCATGCCTTGTGCCAGTCAAATCGGCCGCGTTGCCTGGGGACTCGCCTTTGCTCAGCGCTTCCCAGCGGAGAGGTGACGGTGGTTTTCCTTGCTGCATCCCCTTTGCCGGGTTGCTGCGCTGTGGGAACCACCACTTGAGGCTTCGTTTGGCTGCTGGCTGGTTTTTCTGCCTTTGGCTTGGAGGGCATACCTGTGTTCGGAAGTTGAACATACCTGTGTTCGGAAAATCCCTTATTTTGGCTGCTGATCCCTTATTTTTGAGGCTGCTGGTCCCTTATTTTCAAATCTGTAAGTTGACAGCTATGATCTATGCTTTACACAAAAGCGTGCTTTTAGAAAATTTCAGAAATAAAACAAGCCCATTTCTTACAATTTTATCAAGGAACTTCCAGCCCACGCCAGAAACAATTACTTTGGCATCCCAGCAATGCCCAGAACCCTTGACCTTTTGCCATTCCAGCACATATCAATGCGTTTCTACTGAGGAGTTGTGAACAACAATGCTTGACAACTCGGGCAAAAAGAGTGATTTCATAAGAACAGAGAGGAGGACTTAAGAGAGGCAGCTTTGACCAAGATACATTTGTCCAAATTCTCAAGCTTTGAACAACAAGAGCAGCTTCTACGATCGGATTCCATATCAAGGTGTGTGTTTTATTGAAGGAGCAGAATATGCTATGACCAATTCCCACCTGTGAACAATAAGAAGGCGTCTGTTTTAAAGTGAGCAAGCAACAACCAGCCCCTTAAAGCTCAACACACCCTGCAAGGTAATCCTACATGACTCATAATTATGCCACCTAATTGCAAAGCAGAATTAGTCAGGGGGGAAATATGCAGGATGACTCAGGAGGAAGGCACTGCGTGCAATAATGTGGCACACTAAAACTGCAGCGAGGGGTTGGACTTACACTGCACACAAAACAGGAAAGCTTGCCTGATTTTCTCCAGCTGCTTCAAACAAGCAGATCTGCTTTAGGTTTTCAGTAGTTGTCTCCCCATTGGCCTCTATGTAAATGTGCACCAACACTAATCAATGCACTCAGAAGCTGTCATGTGACTTCAACTGGATTTAGGAGGAAAGAGTGTATAGTCGGAGAAGGGAACCTATAGCCCTCCAGATGGGAATTGGGAATCTTATCAACATCAGCCAGAATGGCCAGCAGATAACGGAGTCATAGTCCCGCAACATCTGGAGGGCTACCAGCTCCCCACATACCTGGTGAATAGGATTGCAACCTAATATCTCTCTATTATCATTTATTCAGCCTTTTAAAAAAATTATAATTTATTGAAAGTTTTACAGAAATTGCTGGTGTTCGCTAATTCCCATGCCTGGAACAGAAATTGATCCAGCAAATATGACTTGTATTCACTGTTGCTGCTGCTTTTGGTCCACAAATGATACATAACTGATTGTGTTTCCCCCCACATTAGCATCGCATTTCCTGTGTGTGGAAATGAATGGCATAAAGGTAACATAATGGCAATGCAGTTTGCGTATTTCATTTCATTTCACCACAGCGGACAATGAGATGAATAATGTAGTTTTTGGTTGAAGTTTAACTGCAGCGGAAGAGAAACAATGGTGCATGCAACAAATGCAGGGAGGAATGGAGAAGAATGCCTTCTTACATCCCTCCTGGGAACCTCTGATTTGCTTCTGCATAATGTATAAAAATGGCCAGATTGTGAGCATAATGTGGCACTAAAGGGCAATTAGTTTACCATGCCTCATTTTGAACTAATGTGTGCCCTTAGGAACAACTTCCTCCCATTATACTCTTAGCAACAGCCTCTTGATTACGCTTACAGCTTACAGGTGTTCTACCCGTCTTTTGTGTCTAAATAGAGACAATGGCTTCCTTTCACACTGTAGATGTTAATCAACTCAGGATTGCCAAACTCTTGCATCACCGATCACTGCTGCTGTAAAGACTCACTGTGCTTCTTACATTTCATTTCTTTCTGGCCTCACTGCTTACAACATATGTATCTGTATCTGCAACGGAGGATTAAACTTAATGGATTTGAATTCTTTTGGATTCGAGTCCAGAAAAGCTTATGCCGTAATACAAAATTAGTCCTTCAGGAGTCAAATGTGGACACGGAGAAATGTCCTCAGAAGCAGGGCTGTACACACACTGTCCAGAAAACATATAAAATCCAAGTTCTGTAAAGTTGAATTTTGCAGCCTGTGTGGATTATGCAAAAGCCATGCACATCTGCATACAGCTTAGTGTGCATTATTTATTCTGCTCCTACTACTTATTCGGAAGAACAGAAGCCCACACAGAAATTTCTTTCAGTACTCACTTTAAATTCCATCTTCTGCAGCCATAAGGGCGATAAACTTGCCTTTTAAAAATAAGATTCTCAAGATGGGGAATTCTGCAGCCGATACTGAATTGAGATTTTTCTGCTTGGGGGTTCAAATGCAGTATGCAAAGTCTTGTTTTTATGCCTTTTATAGCTTTCTCCGCCAAAGTGGACAGATCTGGGATGGGGTAGGCTAGAGAAACAGCATGAACCTGGAGTTATTTTAACAGAGTGAACACACATTACATAATGTAATAAACACGACTTTGTGCACTTTCACCAGTAAGCTCTGCCTGCACTACACAATACAGTGAGGTAATGCAGCTGTGTGGGCAAATTGAGCAGATAAACTAAGGCCATAAGTCATAGTGGAACTAGAGTACTGTAGAAAGGTAATGTTGACAACTATTGCTCCACCCACTTTTGCCTCTGGCCCCGCCCACCAATGGCATGTGGCCCCAGAAGGGAGTGTGGCCCTTGGGGTGAAAAAGGATCCCACCTGCTACAGATGGAGGCAGAGCTTTTACCCACAAGGGCAGAGTTTCAATACGTACCAGTACATTCAGTTAAAGCTTAGTGGAGAGAACAGCTGGTATTGACAAAGAGAAGCACATTAACTTCTTGTTGTTTTTTAAGTATCAGTCTGCAAAATTAATGTTCACACTTACTAAATTACATTTCCAGATAGAATGCTTCACAGAGAGGCAGGGTCAGGGGTCACGCGATTGTTGGGTCAAGCAGGAGACACATTTAGATGTCAACACGGCAACGTAACAAACCACTCAGATTAATAGAATCCAACTTACTGCTCAGTTCCACTGAGATTTACCGTATTTCAACCATACAGCCCAGCTCTCTCAACAACCCTGCAAGGCAGGTCAGCCTGATAAACAGTAACAGCTGGTCCCAGCAGGCCACCCGTTGAGCCTCGTGGCCAAGCAGGAATTGATTAGAAATCTATTTTATTACAGTATTGCTACCCACACAAAAAAATCAACAAAAAACATATTGCTTGTATTGCTCAGTTTGAACCAGCAGAAAATTCTCTAAGTTTTTAAAACAGCATTTCCCTTTTTTATTTAATTGTGTAACCCATTCTAGATATAATCTCTACCTTCTTGTTTCATGCTCAGTTACTTACTACCAACTAGAATTGTCCCTTAGTGCTTAAACATGCATTGAAAGGATGAGGGCAAAGGCATCAAACTAATGAATCGTTTTGTCTGCACCCTGCTGCCTCACTGCAGAAGACAGTGCTTTGCTTGCACCGCATCAAGTGATGGTGATCGTTGTCATTTTTCTAATGGGCCAAGAAAGGGGGTACAGATGGTGTGATTAACACCATTTCCATTTTCTCCACAACCAAAGGTGAACCTAGCTGTCTGAATGTTTCAAAGATAAGTGAGTTCCAGCATACTTTTTGGAATGCAGTATTAAAAATCAGTTGACAACTGAATGCTTTTCCTTAACTCTGTTCTTTTTAAGCCACTGCCTCTCCAAACACGACCTGTAGCCAAGGATAGTTTTTGAGTGCAGCTCGTGGTTTGCAAAGAGAGAGGTCAACCACAAGTTAAGGATGGGCTACATGCTAAGCCAAACCTTGCCTTAGTGTGCTGCAGCAGCAAAAAGGACCAGCCAGGACAGGAGCAAAGTGGCTGAGCTAGTAGCCATGATGGCTATGCTTTCCCTCCAATACCAGTTACTGGGAACTGCAGGTGGGCTACATGCCACTAAGCTCAAGCCCAGGTTGTGGGTTCCCCACAGGGATCTAGCTGGCCGCTAGATGGGCTATTGGCCTGATGCAGCTGGCGTGTCTTAAGTGGCAAGCTGTACGAATAAAGAGCATTTGAGCGTGTGACCTTCTACAAGGCTGCAAACAGCTCAGCAACGCCCCCCCCATCCCACCCTGCCAGCTCAAAAAGCACTTTGCAAGCATGCGAGGCTGTGTGGGCTGGACAGGAACGAGCCAGGAGCTGGGAGCCCCTCCTTCCGATCCCTGCTTTGACAGTTTCTACCAGCTTCGCAAAAGCCACTTAACCTTTCCGCCTCGTTCCTCTTCCACTCAACCCTTTGGTGCAAGGACATGAATACAGAAGACCTGGACCTCCGAGGGGTGCAGGGATGATTAGTGTCTAGCGTTTCCAAGTCCCTCAACTGTGAACCCAGCAAGGAAGCCAAGGGCACCCAAAGCAGAGGGAGTCATTGGAATAGGTGGCTAATACCCTCATTATCTCTGGGAGGCAGCCAGCAAGGGCCAGAGGGCGCCAGGTTCAAATACCACCAATGTCACAGACTCAGCTTGAAGCATTTCTCAAGCCCTGACACTCTCCCGATCCCCTATAAAACGGCAATAAGAACAACCTCCTTCACCAGGTTGTTATGGGGCCAAAGCAGTTTTATCAGAATCAGAATCGGCAATAAGCCAAAAAGATATCAAAACTTCAACTAATAACAATAATTTTATTATTTGCACCTCACCCATCTGAGTGAGTTGCCCCAGCCTCTCTGGGTAGCTAATAATAGTAATTTTACATGCCTACGTATGGTCACCTAAAGAAATATGATTTAAGCAGGCATTGGAAATAGTACAGTAAAGTATGTTGTCAATAGGCAATGAGTTCCAAAGTGTAGGTGCTGCCAAGCTAAAAGATTTGTGTGGGATGACCTTAAAACCTATAACTGGGTTACTATAAATCAGAGAATCCAACACAGAACTCTAAAACTGGCCAGCCGAGCTGTACAAAAGGTCAGGCTAGATACAAGTAATTAGTACTCATATTGCACAGGTGAGAAACACTGAGGCTGATATCACAAGGCCAAGGGTTTTTTTTACAATTACCGTAAAAAGATTTTATTTTAATGCTATAGCCACCATACTACAAAGCCCCCAGAAAACCACCAGCAAATCTCATGATTTATCTTTTGGCCATTCCTATATATAAAGCATATAGATATAAAGTCTAAACCACAGAGCCTAGGGCTTGCCGATGAGAAGGTTGGCGGTTCGAATCCCCGCGATAGGGTGAGCTCCCGTTGCTTGGTCCCTGCTCCTGCCAACCTAGCAGTTTGAAAGCACATCAAAGTGCAAGTAGATAAATAGGTACCGCTCCAGCGGGAAGGTAAACGGTGTTTCCATGCGCTGCTCTGGTTCGCCAAAAGCGGCTTAGTCATGCTGGCCACATGACCCGGAAGCTGTACGCCGGCTCCCTCGGCCAATAAAGCGAGATGAGTGCTGCAACCCCAGTAATCTGCGACAGGACCTAAAGGTCAGGGGTCCCTTTACCTTTACCTATGTATAAAGCATAAGGTTCCCTGGTGGCTAAAAATGGAAGAATCTTTCATTGTTAATTTCTCCCATTTCTGGGTAAGTTTGTGATATATATTTTTTTAACTTAATGAAAATGCACCAGCATTTTAGTCCACATTTCTCTTTCTATATTTCTCCCAATATAAATCTCTTAATAAACAATGTTTGCTTAATACATGTATTTGCAACCAATTTCTCCTAACATTTGCATGTTATTTTCACACACATAAACACTTATGCACACTTACCCAAAAGATTCACATTTTTGGCTTGGAGAACTGCAAGATTCTGAGAAATGCAAAATTCGTTTCAATCTGTGCTTTGGGAAAATGAGAATTAGATAGCTTTGCATTAAAATGCAACCCAAACTGAATTTCTCACCCACACCTATGGATTGCATAACAATAGCAAAAACTATAAGTACACTGCCACTGGCAGTATCCAATTCTTGTTACGCAGAAGCCATGGAAGTGCTGTTGATTGAACTTGGACCTTTATACACGCAGAGCATGTGTGCTGCCAATGAGTTTTGGCCTCTGTACTATAATACACAAATAATAAACAGTTTAAAAGCCACACAACTGGCCCACATCTGTTCAGCAAGTGCCTTAAGAGCAAAAGACACTCTGCAACCATTCTTAGTTTACGTTTACAATCAAGAGTAGATTTCAGGGGCTACCCTCCCTATACAACAAGGAATAACCACTTCTGAGCTAACAGCTGGGATAGGGCTCAACTTAAGCCCAGGCACACCAGGAGTCAGCCCCAGCACCTGTCTGCAATTCCAGGGCTCAACTGTGACTATACAAAACAAGCACAGACAAAAGTGCTCCAAAGGAGCTGCAGAGTGCATTATTATCTACCACCGTGTGATTGCAGAAAGTCCTGGGAACAATGGGTGTTTATGGAGACTGCCTGATCAGAGGGTGCCATTCCCAGACAAACGATCACTCCTCTATCTCTTTGTTTCTCAATGTATATAGCTTGACTTCAGGTGTGGGTGGGGCAGGTAAATATGCCAAAGTGGGGTTGCAGGCACCTGGTTGCTGATTGGCTGCTTGTCAATGCTTTGAAGAGGGCAAATAAGGTTTGGAATATTAAGGGAAAGTATTTTGCAATCTTGGTCATGGGGAAATTTTAAAACAAAAGGGCTGGAAGAGTGAAGTCTAGAACAGCATTCCTGAGCCTGATGCCCTCCAGACATCGGGTACTACAACTTGCATCAGTCCCAAAGCTGGTCTAGAAAAATACGGTAAAGCAGGCTCTTTGGAGCTACATTTCCTTAAGCTGCAACATCCAGAAAAAAAGATCAACTGGCTTCCATCTGCATGCTAACTCTCCAGGTGGGACACACTTCACAGACGTGCCTGGATATTGCTAAGCATTCCAAGAAGCAGCTATTCACCAGAAAGTCTTCCTCTTTTTTTCTTTGAAGACGTGCCTCTCAAACGTCTGTTTTGTGTGTGGCAGAAATATTAGCAAGTTCATGCAGTAGGTTAAGTAAGTTCTGTCTTAAGAGTGGAAAATGCTAATGAGACACACATGCTTTGGCAACCTTTCAACTGGGAGAAAGAGCGCCAAGAGAAGGGGGGAGGGGGAGAACCGCACATCCATTCCCCCAACTCAAAAATGTAGGGTTATGTCAGTTATCCTGATGTAGCAAGAACCCAAATTGCTCCAGCCTGCAATTTGTTTGCATGCATAACAAGAGGCTGAAGGAAGTTGAGAGAGAGACAGAGAGAGTCAATGACCGCTGGCAAGATCAGGGGCTCCTGATTCCATCTCCTCTTTAAGTCTTGGTTTAAGTGATCTTTATAAACAAGAGCAGGGTTGTTCTCTGCGGTGGGAAGAATTTTGCAGCCCCAGAGAAACACAATGTCCTGAAATGACTCAAGACAGTTAGTGAGCAAATGGAACCAAAGCACTCTGGCCTCCCCTTCTTTATGTACACCCAAGACATTAACCCAAGATGGCAGCCTTGATCTTAAAGCATAGGTGGGGAACCTCAGGCCCAGGGGCAGAAGGGATCCATCCAGGCCTCTCTGCTTGGTCCCTGGGACTTTCCCAAGGCCATGCCCCCCCCCCGACTCCTTGAGTGCTTTGGCCTGATGTTCCAAAGATCACAGTTTAGGAATCCCAGTCCTAGACCATTCTTACCTCCTGCTTTGGAGCCACAGCTCAGGGCTGTCTTTAGCAGATGTGTCACTGGGGGGGGCAAATATCCACCCAGCACCCCCAAATTACCATGGATAGTGGGGGGGAGGCGAAGCTGTGCACTGCCAGCCATGGGGGATGCAACTCTCCCCCATGCCCCTGCGGAGATTGCTCTCCTCCCACGGAGGCTTGGGAGGCAAGCTTCACACCTGCCAGCCATATGGCTGGCAGGTGTGCAGGGAAAGGGGAGGCCGCCGGCAAAGCCGCGCAGCTCCCCCACTCACTGGGGCGCCCCTGAGAGGCCGGCGCCATGGCGCAACGAACCACTAAGCCCTATGGGAAAGACGGCTCTGCCACAGCTGCCCCCCATCCACATGGAATTGAAGAATATCCTTCCTGCCTGCTTAGTAATAATACCCTAGAGATGCACAGCAGCAAGTGAAGCGTAGAGTGGCCCATGGCTACCAGCCCATTTAAGCTCTGTTGTGCTACCTGGTCCACCTGCGCAAGAGAATACGGTGAGGGAATCCTGAGGTGAAACAGCAGGCTGTGCCATTTCAGAGTGCATGTGGGGAATGATATAACTGCATTCCTTCCCACAAAGAGGGGGGAAAGAACAATTCACGCAAGTGAACAAGCTAGCATATCAGGCAAGGAGGATTCTAGCTCAGCTGCCTCCCTGAGCACTAGTATTCTATAGGCAGAGTGTTTTTAAAAAATCTCACAAAGAGAAGGACTAAAAAAGAAAGCCCACCTAAAGCCACCTTAACACCACACATTTAAAGCTCTATGACACCACTTTGAACTGCCATGACTTTGCCCAAATAATTCTGGGCGCTGCAATTTGCTAAGGGCACCAGAGCTACAATTTCCAGAGTCCCTGTGAAGCGGGGTTTATTATTAAAATGGGATGGTTGTTAAACCACACTGAAAATTGTAGCTCTGGGACAGGAATAGGGGGTCTCCTTGCAACTCTCAGCACCCTTAACAAACTACATCTCCCAGAATTCTTTGGGGGAAGCCATGACTGTTTAAAGTGGTATCATAGTTCTTTAAATGGATGGTATGAATGTGGGCCACATTCTCTCGACTCCTTCATTCTACTGGTTGTCCCCAGTTGGGGAAGGCTGATCTACTGCATATAAAGAGAAGGCCTCAGTCAACAGAGCATGAGACTTTTAATCTCAGGGTTGTGGGTTTGGGCTCCGTGCTAGGAAAAAGATTTCTGCATTGCAGGGGGACCCTTGGCAGTCCCTTCCAACTCATTCTATGAATGTACAGTGGTACCTCGCTTCAGGTTACATACGCTTCAGGTTACAGACTCCGCTAACCCATAAATAGTACCTCGGGTTAAGAACTTTTCTTCAGGATGAGAACAGAAATCATGCTCCAGTGGCGCGGCGGCAGCAGGAGGCCCCATTAGCTAAAGTGATGCTTCAGGTTAAGAACAGTTTCAGGTTAAGAACGGACCTCCGGAACGAATTAAGTACTTAACCCGAGGTACCACTGTACTTGCTTAAAACCACCCCAAGGTAGAAAGTCAAATTGAGGTCCTTTCCCTCTAGCTAACACTGGGCACAATCCACTGGGAGGTTCTCCTGGGTAGAAAAAGCAATTCTGTGAACCATGCTCTTGCACAATGCCCATTTGTCAGTGGGTCTTGTTCAGAACAGTGCTCCAGCACGTTGGGGCACATCTGCTGAGATCAGAGCAGGACCACTGCTCATTGTCCAACTCACTAGTGCTGCCGAAGCTCATTCAAGGCTCACCGAGGTGGGGGGACGGAAGAATGGAAACCACAGGTACCTAAAATGAGACTGGAAACTTTTTAAACAAAACCTGGAGGACTCGAAAGAACAAAAGGTTGCAAGATAAGGAACAGCCTGGCATGTTAAATGAGGAAGATTCCTTATATTGCACCCTTGTCTCCCTGCAAGCTCCCCCCACCCCAAAGTCTCTCCACAGTGAAAGTGAAGATTTAAGGGCTGTAATGGATAAACATTGTTAGGCCTTCCTTTAAAGGTCAGCTTGCAATTACGCAGCAGTATCACACAAGGCCAGTTAAAATTTACCCCACACATCTTTGTTTCTATCAACAGAGCTGTTTTGGTTCAATTATTGTTTGCTCAGCAGTTAGGCCATTTTTCGAGCTTAAGGCCTTAAAATGCCATTTGATAAGCCATAAAGAGTTTCCAACCCTAGGGCACACGTAAACACAGCTCTTGCTTCAGGTTTTGTTTCCATGCCATCTCTGTAAAAGCATATTTTTAAAGAAACGCATACACAAACACCCCAAATCACTTTCAGTAAATTCTGCCCCAAGCTTCAGCCCTCTCGTGCCCGTCCTTTATTCTCAAGCCTATGGGAAAATTATAACATGAACCAAGATTATTGCCCTTATTTTGTGTTCTCAGACGTTGGACGATTCAGTGACAGTTTTCTTCTTGCAGAAGACCAGAATGTTCTAATTATTATTCAGCATGTGAGATTGAACCTGACCCTGAAAGTTTATACAGCCAGGGATCAGCAAACCTGCCTATTTCATTTCTGCTCGGTTTCTCATTTTCCTCAATCTTAAACTCAAGTCTGCCCCATTTCCACATCAGTTTGCAAAGTTGTTTTTTTAAGGGCTGTATGAAAAGCCATACACCTTTTGTGCATTTTTTAAAGGGCTGCATGAAAAGCCATACACTTTTTGTGCATTTCTCCTAACATGCACATTATTGCAAGTCATCTACATTACTACAATGTATTTTTTCTACATTATTTTCATGGATATGTGCTAGTTTTGCTTGCACACTTCCCACAACTGCGTGTGTTTCACCAGAAGAAGTGTGTAGAAAAATTTGAAGCAGTGTGAATTCCAAACGATAGTTGCATCATTCCAATTTCCACATCTCTTCAGGAAGCGCAAACGAGGTAGGTTTGCATTAAAATGGGAACACTGAACATTTTTTTCTCCCTCATCCTTACATACAACTAAACTGAATTCCTACTTTAAAATGAGACCAAGTCTTTTGTTAAATGCTGACACAAGCACACCAGACGCAATCCTGTAATTTCAAAACTCTGTTACAAGAGCCTTAATCCTTTATGAGGCCCAACGTGATCTGCCTCATCCAAGGACTATTGCAGAGTCAAGCCTTTTGATCTTACCTGCCTGCCAAGAATGAGCTCCGGGTAATCTGGGTGGGAATATTTTTTGGCAGGAAAACAGCTGGCAAGCTCACAAAAACTCCTCTTCATAAGAGATTTAAAACCATTCACTGAGAGCTACAGAATGTAGTTTCTCCCACCCCAAAATCTCTCCCCAGCTAATGTTGATAATTTGGACCAGCTACTGTCGTGTAACATTAGAACACTCAATGTTGTCCTCCTTGGGGCTTCTGCTGGAAGAAGCTACAGGTGCAGAACAGCTGGTTAGATGTAGGCCTGTAGCCTAAAGGTGCTGGTGAAAATCACAGCAGCAGAGCCAGAATATAAATTTCAAACAGCCTGATATGCCAAATGTTACAGATTGGCTGTATGAATCTATTACATTCTGCGCTCCCCCAAACCTTATACAGTAGCTGCGTAAGAACTAGTTAACTGAATGCTGAAAATTCAGAGGGAAGTCCTAATCCACAAGAGGCCAGACACAGCCACCCGTAGCTACTGTCATTCCGTGGCCACAGCCCACTTCACACTAGAACTACACCCTTCAACTGGAACCAAGCCGTGGCGCCTCAAAAGACTCTGTAGACCACAGAGGGTGAGGTCAGAAGTTGCCTCACTGCCACATCATCTTCAACTCAGAGCATACATTAAAATGCCACCTTGCTTTAAAGCAAGGTGGGCAGAAAGAGACAAGGGTGTATTCCCCGTATGTAGTAGGTAAATCTTGGTCTGTGCTACTTTCACATTATATATAAAAAATCAAGTCTTTGCTCTCTTTGTAAACAGGACAATGGCAACTTTTTAAATCTGTAAAATCCAGAATAGAGAAACTCTTATGCCTGGCAGGTGAGATATTTATCTCCCCCTCACACACACAAGACAACTTTGACAGGTGAGTGGAACCAGCCACTTGCAATTTATATGACATCCTATTATGTCAGGTGGTTGACAAGTGGATGGTCCCACTCATCTGTCAAAGCTGGTCCACTGGGGCAGAAAGTGACACATTAAATCAGGCATAGGCAAACTCGGCCCTCCAGATGTTTTGGGACTACAACTCCCATCATCCCTGACCACTGGTCTTGCTAGCTAGGGATCATGGGAGCTATAGTCCCAAAACATCTGGAGGGCTGAGTTTGCCTATGACTGCATTAAATGATGCACGTCAGTTTCAAGCCTGCCCTCTGCGGGGATCAGCTGTTTGAGAAGCCAATCCAACTGCGTCTCTATCAGCCCCACATATGATGTCTGGTGTGGGGCAGGCAGTAGTCGTTTTTGAAAAATGGCCTGGTAAGGCCAAATTTGGCTTAAGATTCTGTGAAACTCAGCATGCTCCTTTACCATCAGAAACCAATACAGCAAAGAAGGTATCTCCTCTCTGAGTTGCATGTCTTCTAGAATACACAATGGTAAAAACGGGCAAAACATTCAAAGGAAGTAATAGTACCACTCTATTCTGCCTTGATCAGACCACACTGGAGTCCTGGGTCCAGTTATGGGCACCAAAATTTAAGAAAGATGTTGACAAGTTGGAATGTATGCAGAGGAGGGCGACCAAGATGATCAAGGGTCTGGAAACCAAGCCTCATGAAGAACAGTTGAGGGAGTTCTCAGCCTGGATAAGAGGAGACTGAGGAGGAACTAGGATAGCCATCTTCAAATATCTAAAAGGCTGCTACATGGAAGATGGAGCAAACTTGTTTTCTCCTGCTCTGGAGGGTAGGACCCGAACCAATGGTGGACTCTCTTTCTTTGGACGTTTTACAGAAGAGATTGGATGGCCATCTGTCAGGGATGTTTCAGCTGAGATTCCTGAATTGCAGAGGTTTGGACTAGATTACCCTCTTGGTCCCTTCCAACTCTACAATTTTATAATTCTATTTTTTTATATAATAGATTTTTATTGGTTTTACAACATATATTAAAACACAAAACAACTAACAATTAACAACATAACACATAAACAAACAAACATGTAAACACATATAATTTCTTAACCTCTCTTTCTTGAACCTTGTTTCAACGACTTCCCCATACCTCCCTTTTCTGCATCCCTGTTTTAAATTTTCCCAGCAACCCCTAATTTCAATACTTGTAATTCAATTTCTAATCTTTTTCCTCTTACCCAATTATTTATCACTGCAATTCTGTTTTACATTACCCATGACATTTTAGCACTCATTAATTTTACAACAATTCTTAAGATAAACTTTAAATTTCTTCCAATCTTCTTCCACCGTCTCTTTCCCTTGGTCACGGATTCTGCCAGTCATCTCAGCCAGTCCCATATAATCAATCACTTTCATCTGCCACTCTTCCAGCGTGGGTAGTTCTTGCGTCTTCCAATACTTTGCTAAAAGAACTCTTGCTGCTGTTGTAGCATACATAAAAAACGTCCTATCTTTCCTTGACACCAATTGGCCTACCATGCCCAGGAGGAAGGCCTCTGGTTTCTTATGAAAGGTACACTTAAGTACCTTCTTAATTTCATTGTAGATCATTTCCCAGAAGGCCTTGATCCTTGGGCACGTCCACCAAAGGTGGTAGAAAGTACCTTCAGTTTCCTTACATTTCCAGCATTTATTATTGGGCGTATGGTAAATTTTTGCAAGCTTGACTGGGGTCATGTACCACCTATACATCATTTTCATAATATTCTCTCTTAAGGCATTACATGCCGTAAACTTTATACCGGTGGTCCATAACTGTTCCCAGTGAGCAAACACAATGTCATGACCAATGTCTTGTGCCCTACAATTTTATAATTCTATGACGGAAATCGCTATCTCAGAATGCATAGGAGATGTAGTAATAAGACATAAAGGAATCAAGGCCACTGATACCCCCCACTTCGCCACACTTGGTGACCTTGCACAAGACACTATTATCTCCTGGCCTAATCAAAACCTACCTCACAAGGCTGTTGAGCACATGCAAGCTGAGAACACTGTGTACATCACACTGCACTTCTTGGAAGGTCGACATGAGAACAAATGTGATAAATAACTTGCTTAGAGAACTCCCAAACTTGCTGAGTTCATTAACCCCTCAATAAGCTTATAATAACATTATCATGTTTATTCATGTCACTGCATCCTGCAGGGTAGAACCTGCAATGAGCAGGGTTGGGGGAAGACTGGATGATCTCTGTGCCTCCTTCCAGCTCTTAAAAATTCTATGAAACAGAAGGACAGCCAGTTTCCTGGTTTGTGGCACACCATTTTTTTTAATGTATTTTTATTTTAAAAATTCTTGATTTACAAAAGTATGTGCAATGTCTCTCCCCCCCCCCCCCCGGCCACGTAACATTTTTTACAAATTGGTTTCATTTGTCGAGACATTAGGAAGAAAAGGGGGAAAGAGGTGGGGGGGGAGATGAGTGGGGGTGGGGTCGGGTGGCGATGTTTCTATTTTACTTAATATATGTGGGGTTTTGTGTCAGTGTTGCTTGTGCAGGTTCTCTGCTGTTCACTTGTGTTCCTTTGGTGGTGAGAGAGGTTGGGGTTGGCCTCATTTGTGGTTGGCTGTGGTGGTCTTTATTTTCATGTGTGAGTGGGGTGGGTGGGTGTTTTGGATCAGGTTAGCCATATTGATTTGTATGCTGTTGGTGGATTTTTGTCGTTGTCTTGTGGGGCTGTGTATGTGATAAAGGGGAGCCATACCGAGGTGAAGGCGTCTTCTTCTATTTGTCCCCGTCAGTTTCAGTTTATTGGTTAATTTTTCTAGTGAGGCTGTTTCCCATTAAGATTTGCAAATCACAATGCCACGTCAAGATGTGTGGGAAGACAAAAGACCTTGGGTATAGTACAACTGATGGCCAGATTTTAATCTCAAGAACATCAGACCCACTTTCAGAAGAGATGCAAAGCAAAACACAGGCCTTGTGGTTTTTCATGGGGGGCGGGCAAGGCCATTAGTCAAGGGCTGGCTATGCATCACACACTCCTAAGCCCCAGGCTGGCGGATCTAAGTATGTGTACTTAAATTAACACATCCCATTGCTCTAACACCAAGGGCCAGCTGGGTAATGAGGCCACTCAATAAACAGCCAGCTGAGTAATTTGCACTCCATTCTCACCTTTTAATACAGAGGGGGTGGTTTTTAAAGTTCTTTTTGCCTAAAAGGCATTGCAACGTGGGTGAGGGGGAGAACAGCATGGCCCTTTTTGGGAAACTTAAGAGGTTCCAGTGAAGCAGTGGAATCACACAGCTGAACAATCCAGTGGCTTGGGACAGATGAAGTCACATCTTTGGTGTATCCCAGATCAGATGCAGCAATTCATCCCAGATTTGCAAAGAGGTTTTCTAGGTACTCTGCAAATATGGTGGTGGTGGTGTTTTAAATTAAAAGAGCACAGGACAGATT
Source organism: Podarcis filfolensis (assembly GCF_964270895.1). Taxonomy (NCBI): domain Eukaryota; kingdom Metazoa; phylum Chordata; class Lepidosauria; order Squamata; family Lacertidae; genus Podarcis; species Podarcis filfolensis. The sequence continues at coordinate 63,280,007 of NC_139611.1, read as the reverse complement.
GTAAGCCTGCTGGCAGAGAAACTAATACACAATGCAAAAAAAAGGGGGTGGGGTGGGAAGAGAGAGAGCAGGAAAAGGAGGAAATTCAGGCAACAATCCTTCATAAACAGTAATTCTCTGTTTGTTTTTACCAGCCCCAAGTGCTATTTTTTTGTTTTTTAGCACAGTGGATTATAAATTATCTTAAATTACATAAAACATTACAGGGTGGCTTTTTTTATTAGAAAGAGGCTTTGAAACAGATGCTTTGGGAGAAAGGTTGATATAAAAACGATTAGGTTTGGGGTTACATTTGAATGTGAAATTATTAGACATATTGGTGAGCTTCAGGCTACCTTAAATTTTGATGTCGTTTATATGAATTGTTAATTTCACAGGAAAACAGAAATTTTGTGGCATGGGTTCTTTTAGGTGTTACATATGTATTTTTATAAGGAATATAAACAGGGCTTTTTTAGCCGGAACTCACTGGAACTCAGTTCCAGCACCTCTCAGGTGGGAGCCGTTGTCACCGTAAGAGAACAAGGGAGGTGTTCATGGTGAGTTCAGGCACCTCTTTTTCTAGAAAACAAGCACTGAATATAAGAACATAATTTGTCTATCACCCAGAATTACTGCATAGATGGCACCCCCTGTGTACTGCTCTGTAAGCTGCTGTATCTAATACTGCTTGCAACTAGATAGAACATGTCAATACTTGTTTATATTGATGCTGTGAGTTGCATACATATGCTAAAGTATTCAGATGTTAAGTGATTAGTTTTCATTAGGTTTCATTCAGTTCTCTAGTACCTAGTAATTGTGTTGCTATAATGAGTAAGCGAAATACTTACCATATTTTTCGCTCTATAGGACGCACTTTTTCCCCTCCAAAAATGAAGGGGAAATGTGTGTGCGTCCTACGGAGCAAATGCAGGCTCCCAGGCTTCAGCGATAGCAAGGCAAAGCATCCGAAGCCTGCGCTCCGGAGGCTTCGCGTTGCTTCGGCTGAAGCCAGGAGAGTCTGCTCTTTGAGGCTGGCGGTGGGAAAAGCAGCGCTTCCCCCATCGCCAGCCCCAGAGGATGGGGGGCAGCGGGGAGGCGCGCGACGCCTTCCCGCTACTCTCCAACCCTCCTGTGGGCTTTTGCGGGAGATGGGGGAATTCCCCCACCTCCCGCAAAAGCAGGCAAAAGCTGCGCGCTCTTTAAAGGGGCTCCGTGGCTTCTGCTGGCTTTTCTAGGAGGTGGGGGAATTCCCCCACCTACTAGAAAAGCCCGCAGGAGCCGCGCACCCTTTAAAGAGCGAGCGGCTCTTGGGGGCTTTTCCCCAAGGAGGGAGAAGGGACTGACTGGCCGAGTCAGTCCCTTCTCCCTCCTGCGGGCTTTTGCGGGAGATGGGGGAATTCCCCCACCTCCCGCAAAAGCCGGCAAAAGCCGTGCGCTCTTTAAAGGGACTGCGCGGCATTGCTGGCTTTTCTAGGAGGTGGGGGAATTCCCCCACCTCACAGAAAAGCCTGCAAGAGCCGCGCAGCCTTTAAAGAGTGCGCAGCTCTTGGGGGCTTTTCCCCAAGGAGGGAGAAGGGACTGACTGGCCGAGTCAGTCCCTTCTCCCTCCTGCGGGCTTTTGCGGGAGATGGGGGAATTCCCCCACCTCCCGCAGAAGCAGGCAAAAGCCGTGCGCTCTTTAAAGGGGCTCCACGGCTTCTCCCTCCTGGTCGAAAAGCCCGCAGGAGTCACGCGGGGCTGCTGTGGGCTTTTGCGGGAGGTGGGGGAATTCCGCCACCTCCCGCAAAAGCAGGGAGAAGGTCTTGGAGTAGCGCACAGGCTGTGTGCAGCCCGTCCGCTGCTCCCAGAGCTGCGGGGGGGGGGGGAATCATATTTTTTCCTTGATTTCCCCCCCTGAAAACTAGGTGCGTCGTATGGTCCGGTGCGTCCAATCGTGCGAAAAATACGGTACTTATGAGGACAATCAAAGTACTTCAAGTTTCTAGAATACCATGGCAGTATATTAATTGATCAGTTTCCACTATGTTTATTAAGAGAATTATCACTTAAAACTCAGAAGCAAAATTTCCTCCCACTTGTGCAATTGGCAAACAAACTTTATTGTAGTATTAAGATAGGAGATGAAGACACATCATGGACCCCACAGAGCCTGGCTAAAAGATGGATCTCACAGAATGGAGTTTGCTGAACATATCATGAGCTTCCAATATGAAGGCCACCAGAATTTTGGGATTTTGCTGTGGATGACACCAAATATGAAAATCCTGCATCTGATGAGGAAGCTCAATGCGGAGAACAATTTGACAACATATTTGAAGGAGCTGGTTCTTCAACAGAACCCCATTTGATAGCTCAAGGTGAGCTGAATGATCTTGTTCATAATCTTAATCTGTCAAAGGCTTTTATCCACAAGATCACAAGGATGAAATCTCCACAAAAAAATCTTATTTCAGAAAATGACGGGACAGAGCCTAGGGCTTGCTGACCAGAAGGTTGGCAGTTCGAATCCCTGCAACGGAGTGAGCTCCCGTTGCTCAGTCCCTGCTCCTGCCAACGTAGCAGTTTGAAAGCATGAAGTGCAAGTAGATAAATAGGTACCGCTCCGGCGGGAAGGTAAACGCTGCTCTGGTTTGCCAGAAGCGGCTTAGTCATGCTGGCCACATAAAGCGAGATGAGCGCCGCAACCCCAGAGTCATCCGTGACTGGACTTAACTGTCCCTTTACCTTTACCTAATGCAAGCATTGGGACAGCAGCATAATCTGGACAACGGGTGTTTGTCCATTTATTCCTCCAAACTCAGTTTGAAAGCAGTGTTGCTCCACTTTGGCAATAGATACCCTCCTGTCTAGCTTATGCCATCCATAAATTGTATGACAACATGTGATTTCTTCCAGAACACATTCATTTTAATAACTACGCTTGGCACATCTGCAATGTTCTGAAAGTTATTGCATTCCTCCTTGGTTTACAAGAGGGATACACAAAATACTGTTTTCTTTCTGAGTGGGACAGCTAAGCTGGAGCACATCATTATGTTTAGAAACACTGGCCACAACGTCAAGCATTAATACCAGATCAAACTAATATTGCCAATGAACCACTGGAAGGGATTACTTTTCCTTTCCCTTCAAGGAAGGGATAATTGTGGGCCCACAAATCAGGGAAATAATGAAAGACGATATATTTGATGATAGGTTCAATGAAGTTGAAGGCAGACTGTGGAAAGCATTTAAATCCATCGTTACAAATTTTCTTGGAATTATTAAGGCCAAAAACTATGAAACAATTACCAGTGACCTTCTAGAAGCTTGTAAAGTTATGGGATGTAATATGACTCAGGAAATTGATTTCTTTGATACACTTCTCCCAGCTTGGGTGCCTTCCACCCAATTGGGGTACTGTTAGCGACAAACAAGGTGAGTGGTTTCACCAATATATTTCTGCCATGGAAAAGAGGTGCCATCACAGGCTTGCGGATTTCTGCTGGTTCAGAAGAAAATATAGACATAAAACAACAACAAAATTCCAGGCATGTTCACAATGTAATAAAGACTCCTATTCACAGGATTTTTGCCTTGCTTAGTTAAAAAAATAAATTCTGTAGCAAAATAATAGGGGTGACAGAGAATTCAAAGTCATTTCAAAGTTGAGCACTCTATTCTGTATAAAACACTATATTTTTGTATTCCACGACTTTTTCTGCTTTTTTTGTCACAGTGTTTAGTGCTGTAATATTATACTTTATTTATTATTATTGTACTCCTGTGCCTAGACTGTGTGTGTTTGTGTTTTTTTGCTGTAAATTGCTTTAAGCACAGACGTATTTGTGGGAAATGTGGTATGTAAATAAACTGACTATGACAAAAAAAAAAGGCCACTCCATAACACAGTGGCTAAGAGACTGAGCTGCAAATGAGAAAATCCCCAATTCAAATCTTGCCTAGATTACAGGCTTTGCCCTTTGGTTCACTGCCTACTGTTCAGTTGCAAAAAATTGGTAATCCCTTCCCGGGATCTACAATGGTTCCCAATTCCTTTTTACCCCCCACCCCCTTCTGCTCCCATCTGAGCATCAAAATCAGAGGGAGTGTGCAAAAGTGGTATCTGAGGCAGCCTCCTCCTTCAGACATTGATGTTTAAAGGAGGAGACAAAGTGCTTCAAAAAGGGCTTTTGTAAAGGGCTTTGAGATAGCACACTTCCTTCAAATATTGGAGCAAGAAGGGCAGGGGAGTCCCCCTATGCCCTATCCACTTGTTTAAAAGAGAGGGGGGTACTGCTTCAAAGGGCGGTTTTGCACCCACATGCGAACAGGTTGACTTAAAGCTGCAAAGTGCTCTTTGAAACAGCCGCTCAACTCCTTTTAGCTTGTAGGTAGCAGCAGAGGTGAATAATTCCCCCCTTCCCCCCAGAAACTGATATAAAGTGCCTGGGAAAGGAGGCAGCGGGGGGTTGATAACTTCATGGCTCCCAGGTTAGGAACCACTGATCTACTCTACTGACCTGGAAGCAATGGAGTGCAGATTTGGCTCCCCAACCCTCTCCACTTCCTTAGGCAGGAGGAAGAAAACGGAAGCATTCAGACCAGAGACTTGTTTGGAAATGGCAAGCCTCTCTCTGCCTCACAATAGATGGCTCACTATTGCTAGGGGTTCAGGAGGAGATTGGTCAGTGGTTGATTGCAAACTGGTGGTTTCCGAGATTTCCGGATAGATTACCTGGTACTCACAAGTCCCTAACCCTATCTAAAAATGAATGCCTACAGAGTTATCCCTTCCCCCAGATCTGGAGTAAGGCTGCTAACTAATATTGCCCTATCTGTTGTAATGATTACAAAGGCTACTGGAAGGTACTGACCTGTAGAGTCAGGGAAATGGAAAACTGGATGGCTAAGAAAATGGAATGGAGTATTGTGCAGAAGGGCATGATTTGCTGACTTGGAACTGTGAACAGGAGCGCTAGGCATGGCAATATTCTGTGGCCTGTCCCTCTGCAAATCAGCTACTGAAGGAGAGAGAAACAACTTCAGGTCCTGCTTGTAAACTTCCCAGGAGCACACAGCTAGCCACTGCTGGAAACGAATTTGCTGGGCTAGATGGATTCAGATCAATCTTGTTAAGAAACTTGGACATTCTAAAGCACTTTTTAAAGATAAGCACACTCTTATTGTTTCAGCAGCGTATGTGAATTCCAAATTGCAAGGGGTCACTCTTTTTTTTTTAAGGAAAAAAAGTGACAAGCATCGAGGAGGGTAGCAGCAAATTGCGATCAATTTGTGAATGACATTGAAGAGCAAAAGAGACAGCTAAGCTGCCAGTGGGCTGCCCCACTTAAGACTGCGGGGCGGGGGGAAGCGCACACAACTGAAAACTCCTCCAAGCACTCACATTTCTTACTTGCAGAAAACCAGCATGTCATGATGAAAGCTAGGACATAACCCTCATCCCTGGACCTAGTTCTTTATCTGCATGGAAGAGATGGGGATGCCTTCCATCACCTGAGTCCCCATCTGCTGTCTCAGATGGTGCAGCCCAGTCACAAACTTACTTTGTATTGTTTGTAAGAATTATGCCTTTGAAGGGAGGAAGGAAGCCCAAGCTGAACCATCAAGTCACACCCAAATTTTATTCTGCAGCGGTCATTTCGTATAAAGGGGAAGGAGGGATCATGCACAATCTTCCACATAGGGACCACCAAAAAATAAGTTAGTCGAGTGACATTTTATCCAGAATGATAAAAAGGTTTGCTGAAAGGTTTTGCTGCTGCTTGTTGCTGCTGATTTTTCAAGGGGCTTACTATGCTATCTTTACCAGTAATGGAAAGACATCCCCTGCACCTAACAGGCAGTGCTGTATATTGCAGGCATTTAAAATATATGCTACAGGTGTCATTATGGGTGTTCTATTCTAGGAAAAATTGTGACAGCAAGGAAAGGAGTGGTTTAAATAGGCTTTCAAAGGCAACACGCCTTATGGACACACAACGGCACAAGCGGAATCAGGCACCACACACAACTAGCATATTTGTTTTTGGAACAGAAAAGAGTAATTACCGGTAATCCTACATAGCGATAGCGAAGTCATTCTCTGCGTATGGTTCATTTTATAGCCAAAACGGCGCCAACGGGCTTAGGGAACTCAAACGTTTGCAGAAGTACCCCACCCCAAAAATGGAGGCAGAAAACCCCCAAATGAAGACTGAGCATTCTTAAGAGTGCGCGGAATTCTGGCAGGTTGTTAGAGGAGGAAATGGAAAAAGGAGGGAGGTGAATGGAGCATCTGAAGACAGGGCATGGCCGGAAGGCTGGCCATCATCCCAAACAGGTGGAGGACCCCATGCCACAACAATTGGCTGTAGAAAAAAGAATTAGCACCCCTGTTAGATGGCTCGGGTCATCATTACTATCACAAAGAAGAAGAGTCAATTTAATTTTAATCTTAATGTTAGGAACATGAGAAGCTACCTTATACTGAATCAGACCATTGGTCTACCTAGTATTGCCTGCACTGACAGTCAACAGCTCAAGAAGGGTTCAGATCTTTCCTAGCCCTGCCTGGAGATCCCGGGGATCAAACCAGGGACTTTCTGCATGCAAAGCAGATGCTCTACCACTGAGCTACAGCCCTTTCCTCATGGCCATTTCATTATCACTTGTCAGGTGGAACAAATGGCAGGGAAGACAGGGATGTTTATGATTTCCACTTTCAACTCACTGGGAAACTGAAGCATGAAAATATTTATATTTCTTCAAATAAAAAAGTTAATTTGGTCAAAGCTTTTCGTAATTGACTGCATAAACATATCCAGTGTCTGTGACTGAGCCCAGAAACGATTAAGGAAATGCAGCTCTGAATCACTACCACTACCATACCTGACCAGCAGATGCAGGCACAACCCAACGTCCCTTGAAATGTTAGGAATATGCCAGTTCCCCAAAAATTGAGCACAGAAGACACATCTCCAAATCACAGTATTTAAGTAGCTCTATTCGGGGATTTTGATCTGTATAGACCAGATATGAGGAACCCCAGGCCATATACAGTGGTATCTCGGGTTACGAACTTAATTCGTTCCAGAGGTCCGTTCTTAAGCCGAAACCGTTTTTAACCTGAGGCGCGCTTTCGCTAATGGGGCCTCCCGCTGCCGCCGCGCAATTTCCATTCTCATCCTGGGGCAAAGTTCTCAATCCGAGGTACTACTTCCGGGTTAGCGGAGTTTGTAACCCAAAGTGTTTGTAACCTGAAGCGTTTTGTAACCCGAGGTACCACTGTATGCCCTCCCTCATGACTGCAAATAAAGCATTCCCTGTCATGACAGTTTGACCTCTAACAAGTATAAAGTTGAAAAACAGCAGCAGCTATTATCATAGCATTTGCCATGCTCTCTACTCAATATTCAAGTGCCGAGATGAAGAAGCAAGTACTCCTCCCTCCGAGCCTGACATTGCTAGACTACAACACCCATCATCCCTGACCATTGGCCATGTTGGCTGTGGCTGTTAGGAGTCAAAGTCCAAGAACATCTAGAGCATCTCCATCCCTGGTATACGAAGTAACATAAGAAGCTGCCTTATACCAAGCCGAACAATTTGTCTATATAGCCCAGTCTTGTCCACCCTGACTGTTTGTTGCTGTTCAGTATCTCTGGGAAACAAGATGATTACAATCGTTTGACAGAAGTGAACCCTCAAATAGGGCTCAAAACATACCACCAGCAGCCCATCCACTAATTAATATTCCATCAGAATTTGGGGGAAAGGGGAAGAGTGAATGTTCTGGGAGCATCTAGTAACTATGACCACATCCACACTATTCGTTTAAAAAAAAATCACACACCATACCTTTAAGCACACTCAAAACACAAATAATTTCCTTCAAATAATTTTGGACATTGTAGTTCACCCCTGAAAGAGTCACAGTTCCCAGCAAGCCTTAACAAATGACAGTGCCCAGAATTCTTTGAGGGAATAACTCAACTCTCAGCACTTTTAACAAACTACATTTCCCATAATTCATTGCTTTAGACAGAAGCAGCTGTGAACTGGCTAAGAAACATGGAAGGGGTAGAATTGGGTGCTCTATATTGCACACTGTTCATTATTATTGCGCATCAGTATGAATTGTACTTTAAGAGTACAACAGCTCTCCCTCCATCCACCACTGACATGTGGTCCCTGACAGATTACCTCTGAGGGAATATGGCCCTTGATAAGGGTAACCCACCCCTGCAGCAGGGCATGAGAATCATATAATATTTTAAAATGCTGCTTCCTTAGCGGAGCAGTGCTTTGTGATTTCTTGATAGTTTCCTCTTTGAAACCAGAAGTGAGCGAGGTGTTATTCTCCAGATGTTGTTGTCCATTGCCACTGGCCATGCTGGCTGAGGCTGATGGGAAATTGAGTCCCAGAACATCCAGAAGGCTACATCTCTGTTCTGAGCAGTTCTCTAATATTTCATCAGAACTTTCAGAGGAATTTGCCTTACAGCCCACTCCTATTCAGAAGCAGAGTAAGTCTGCAGAGTTCAATGAGATTTGCATATAGGATTGTCTCTTTTATTTTGTTTCTCTGACCCTGATCTTTCTCTCTCCAACTTTTCAGTTGGGGAAGGGAAGCAGCTCAGTGGTGGTAGAACATCTATTTTGAATACAGAAAGTCGCCCCAATGGCATCTCCGGGTGGGGCTGGGAAGTGCCCCATCTGAAACCCTGCTGAGCCGCTGTCAGTCAACGTGGACAATCCTGAATTAGAGAGGTCAGTGGTCTGACTCGGTAGGTGGCAGCTTCCGACGTTCCTAGGTCTCTTAGGCTGCTCCTTAGCCTTGCGTAGATGGACTGTGATATTTTTGCAAAGCATCGTGCAGCTTCTATTAAAACTTTAGGCAACTTACAAAAACAAGTAAGACTAGTGCAACCATTTTTAAAAACAGCCGGCTCATTTAAAAAGGGGGGGGGGGAGAGAAGAGAGAGAGTGTTCCAATGGCAGTATGAGTACCTATGTCTCCGTGTATGTGTGTGTGTATTTTGTCCGCCTGTCATCAAAAACTTCTGCCGGACACTGCAGCCGCTCTCCTGGTCACGTACGCTTCTCTTTCCTGCCTCTCCCGTCCCTACACAAAAGGAGCCCCTGCCCCTGAAGTGACCCCGGCTCCTTATAATCCTGCCCCGATGCACCTCGCGCGCTCCAGCCCAGAATCAGGGGACCCCCCGGAGCACCCCCAGACCAGACCAGGGCGATCGGCGCAGGAGCCCAATCTCCCTCTCCGAGAAACCCCTCTCTCTTGGAGAGCTGTGGGCTAAGAGATCCGAAGCGGAGGCGACGGGGGCGCGCGCCCGCTTGCCTTCCCGCGGACTTACTTTTATGCCTGCCGCTGCTCCAGCTCTGCTTGGCGATGCTGGGGCTCCGGATTATGGCCCGTCCGGCGGATTTGAGGGCGTCCATGCGCGCTGGATAAGGTGCCGAGGCCGCCCGGACGACGACGACGACGCGCTCGGGGCTTTGGAACCGCCTCCAGAAACTCTCTGAAAACTTTTCTTTCCCCTTTCCCTCTGCGCGCGCGGCCCGGCTCGCCCCTCCTTCCTGCCCGGCTTGCTCCTCCTTCGCCGGAGGGAGGCGAGGGATGAAGATCGCGGGGGGGGGGCGAGCGAGGGAGGCGGCCCGGATGCCGCCAGAGACCTCTCTCTTTCTCGGGGTTAAGAGGGCATTGCCAGCTGACGCGCAAAGCAGCCGCGCGCCGGTGCCAGGCGGGGAAAGGCATCTCTCGCGCCGGGCCTGCTGCGCCAGCTCGGAGAGGAGGGAGGGGGCGGGAACAGGTCCAACAGGCGATCTTCGCTCTCCGGGGCCTCCTCGCAACCTGTGGCCGCTCCTGTCATCATCCCAGGGCAGATGGCCGCCTTTTCGAAACTTCCGCTGCTCCCGTGCCTTTAATAATAGCGTTGCCAGCAGCTGAGCGAAACGCGCACAGCGAGGGCGCGCGCGGAGTTGGGCCTACTCTGCCCCGCTGGATTCTCGCAGGGCGTCAGCGAGGCGGCGGGTTTCTTTCCCACTTCAGCCGTTAAAGCAGCACCGCAGTGGTGACTAAAAAGCTGGGTCGGTGCGGGCGAGGAGGCTATCCAAATGCCCCGAAAAATATCACAAAGTACCAAAAAATATTACAACATCCCGAGCAAGTTTTGCATTCATGAGAATGCCTCTAATGGTAAAATTGTATTCGGAAAGTTTAATAAAATTCCGACAAAAAGCCTGAAGATAATTTGTACCTTTGCCATAAATTGCATCTGTTGCTATGTACACAATACTTTCCCCCTTAAAAGGTTGTTTCCAGTCCATTTTACCATATTTACTGCATTAATTTGATGCATTAATTGCCCTTAACACTTCATTCTTAGGGACAATATTTGAGCCTTTGGAAATGAGTAAAACATTAATCAAGAATATAAGAGATAATCCCTATATAAAATAACAGTGTTATGAGTTGGGGAGGGCGGGAATAGGCAGTAGGCCGAGAGCCTTTTAATTTCTGGATCCAGCAAGTGTTAAAATCCAAGCAAGGATTCAAATTCCTGGAATAGCCAGGCTAGCTTCCTGGTGAAGTAATGGCCTAAGTATGGGTCATTAAGGTAACAAAGGAAGTAGGTCTGTGGCAGATGTAAAATGGGTGGGTCCCCCTTCCTTCAACTTGCTGGTACTGTAGTTAGAAAAACAAAGGCCAGAGTTGAGAGTTGAGATATGTGAGCTAGAAGCCAGAAGCAGCAGGCTGGGAACTTGGAAGACACAGAGCAATTCTTGATTTCTGCTTGAATCCAAGGTTGTGACTATGGGAGAAGCAAGACCCTTTGGGAATGTTAATGCTGTGAAAACCTTCATTGTTGACTCAAGTTGTAGATATGTGTAAATAAACCATAAAGATACTGCAGTCTCTGCTGTGCCTCATCTTGCACCACTGGGAGATTGGGGTGGTGTGCAACAATATTCAATATCCTATCGTGTATAATTTTTCTAGACTTATGCTACTTCAATCTATATTTCACCTAATAATGTGTGCAGATTAATTGCGGCTTCCACTTTGTTGTTCCAGTACAACAGGAATACACTCCGTTTCAATTTAATCATGTGTAAGCTGTACTCCCAATTCTTCTTATTCAGGTTTCTGTAGGAGGATCTGGTTTTTCCATTCCTGACATAGCCTGGGCTACTGCTAATGGCCCATTTTCTCAATATATTTCTGAAGTTCAACTCCTTTAAGACATTCATACAATATAACTATTATATAGAGATGGAGTGACTCTCCGATGAGGAAAGGCTGCAGCATTTGGCACTCTTTACTTTAGAACAAGGGCGAATAAGAGGCGACAAGATAGAAATTTATAAAATGATGCATCGCACTGAGAAAGTACATAGGGGAATTCCCCCCCCCCTTTCATAACACTAAAACTTTTGGACATCCAAGGAAGTTGAATGTTAAGAGGATTCAGGACAGATAAAGTACATAGTTAAACTGTGGAACTCCCTCCCTCAGGAAGCAGTGATGGTCACCCACTTGGATGGCTTTAAAAGAAGACTGGATAAACTCATGAAGGATAAGGCTATCCATGGCTATTGCCCATGATGGTTATGCTGCTTCCACGTTCAGAGGCAGAGGCGTAGCTAGGGGAGTGGGGCACACTGGGCGCCACACCACAGGGCCGGCAGTGCAGGGCCCGAGCCACACATCTCTCCTGGGAAACGGCAGCTGAGAGGGAGGCAGCAGGCAGACTCCCTGCAAGCAACGCGGGCCTGCAGGGTGCTGGAGTGGCTCGGGCACTGGGATTCCACGCCCCCTGCCCGCCCAAGCCGCTAGCTACACCACTGGAGCCAGTAATGCTTCTGAATGCCAGTTGCTGGAAACCACTGAAGGGAGATGGCTTTTGCGGATTTCCTATAGGTATCTAGTTGGCCGCCATGAGAACAGGATGCTGGATTAGATAGACCACTGGCCTGATCCAGGAAGCTCTTATGTTTTGGTAATCTTTTTTTTTTCCACCAAGACTGAGTCCTAGTATTGTGTGAGCTTTGGGGAGCACATCCTAAAAAAACCCCCAAAAACCCGCACCAGAATTCTCCAGAATAGGTTTGCTCCTTGTATATCTTGCCTTTGTCCCAAGGAGATGAAGCTGCCATACATGACTCTACAGGCCACAGTGACACCATACATTTAAAGCCCTCTTATAATACTTTCAGCTGCCATGGCTTCCCACAAAGAATCACGGGAAGTGTAATTTAAGGGCGCTGGATTTTGTAACTCTGTGAGCAGTGCTTTAAATGTATGGTGTGGATGCAACCCCCACTCGTCTCCTGCCCCCTTTTGTCCTCACAACAACCATTTGAGGCTGGATTTAAAAAAAAATGGGAGAGAGAAGAGGGAAAATATTGACGCCCTCCAGGCTGCAGTTAGCTGGAATGCAGGTGGTGCATCTAGCAGACTTAATTAGATTAGACCCTGCTAGGAGCAAAATGTACCAGGTTGCACACTAAGGGCTGCTTAGGAAGGAGGAAACTAGAATAAATGGTCCTATTTTATATGAAAATGGATGGGGGTATGTGTGTGTGTGTGTGTGTGTGTGTGTGTGTGTGTGTGTGTGTTGTTCAAATCTATCCCCAGCTGTAAGCACAACACACTGTTCCCTCATAAGGTAGTGGCTAAACAAAAATGTTGCACACTAGATTTTGGATAGGTCACTCTGTCCTTATTTGGTCTCAACAAAGAAATGTCACACAAGTCTGCTACTGCCTCTCATATTTTGCAACCTTTTGGCCCTACTATTAAGGGTGTGGTTTGTTATGTACTGAGTTGAATAGGATCCAAACTGCAGCAGTCTGATTGGTCCTAGAACAATAGGATCCAAAAGGCAGCAGTCTGATTGGTCCTAGAACAATAGGATTCAGAATGCAGCAGTCTGATTGGTCCTAGAACAATGCAGCAGTATGATTGGTTGGCAGGAACCACCCAATCATGCTCCAGATAGAAGTGAATCCACAACCTGATTGGCTTACAGTAGAATTCCGGAATTAGCCAATCATGTGCAGCCCATTGTGTAAATAATGTATATAAAGCAGATACCTTGAGGGGACTTTCATTCATTCGTCCTCACCACTATGAGCTGAATAAAGAGCATGAAATCACTTTGCGACTCTGAGTATATTTCACTGGCGACGAAGGTGGGATCCCGCTGAGCTGACTGCCACACACAGCACCGCAGTACCGCCACCTGCCGCACCGCTGCCTCGCACCGTGTATCCAGGCTTCAGCTCCGGGACACAAGGAACTCAGAATGGCAACCGACAGCAGCTTCTCGCCGTTCAACCCAGCATCTGGAGACTGGGAAGCGTACGCCTCCCGTTTCACCTTCCTCCTAGAAGCCAAAGGGGTCACCGATGAAGAAGACGCCAAGAAGAGGGCAATATTCTTCAGCGTCTGCGGAGAGGAGACATTTGAAATCGCCCGGACTCTCCTTGCGCCTGAAGACGTTGCTACTGTTCCATACAAAACAATAATGGAACAGCTGAAGGGGCACTTTTCGCCACAGCCCTCAGTGGTGGCTCGTTGAAATGCCTTCTACGCAAAGCGGCAAGCCCCTGGGGAAACCATAACTGGGTTTGTGACCTCTCTCCACCAAGCTGCCCGGTTCTGCAACTTCTCAGAGCTGGAGAACATGCTTCGTGACCGCCTCGTCGGTAGCCTGAAGGATGAGAAGCTGCAACGACGCCTCTACGCTAAGAAGAACCTAACGTTCCAGGTCGCTCTGGAGGAGGCCCTGGCAATGGAAGCTGCCGAGAGGTCGACGCAAGAGGCACGGCCGAGCCAGCCGTCCCAACCGAGGGTCCACCACGAAGACCTCACCGACGACTCAGGATCCAACAGGGAGGAGGTGCACCGAGTACAGCAGCGCACTCAAGCAGCCCACATACCACAGCTGCCTCAACGAGAAGGAGGGAACTGCGCAAGCTGTGGAGAAAGTCACGAGAGGAGGACCTGCCGTTTCCGCAACGCAGAGTGCAGGCAGTGCAGAAAATTGGGACACATCGCCCGCGTGTGTCGGGCTCGGCCCACCCGACGCCAGGCATCAGATGACCAATCCAAGAGCCCCAGGTCCCGGGGCCCAACGCACCAAGGCAACTCGACGGAGCTCACGGACTTCCAGGTATACCAGTTGCCCCACCCCAACGTAGGGAAAATTTATGTAGAGGTACAGATAGAGGGGGCCCCATGCCGCATGGAGCTTGACACGGGTTCAACTCTATCCATAATCTCGGCAAGGACCTTAAGGAAACTGTGTCCTACTGGGGGTCCCAAACTCAGGCCGGCCCCCATTCACCCTCCGGGACTTCCAGAAACGTAAGGTCCCCACAATGGGGGTGGGGACCTTCAGGGTGCAGTACCGAGGGCGGACGCGGCAACTGGACTTGCTTGTGGTCAAGGGCCCCTACATTAGCTTACTGGGATTGGCATGGTTTGGACCACTGGGGCTAGCCGTCACCGGGGTGAACCACACTACCTTACAAGTGGACGTAGATGCCATATGCAAGGAATTTCCGGGGGTTTTCGATGGGAAATTGGGACAGTATACAGGCCCCCCATTGCTCTACAGCTTGACCCCGCAGTACGACCGGTCAGGCTCAAGGCCCGCCGGGTCCCGTTCGCCCTGAAACCCCGTATAGACGAGGAATTGGACCGACTCGTGGAGCAAGGAGTGCTGGAGCCGGTGCCTAATGCCCCCTGGGAAACACCCGTCAAGCCTAATGGTTCGGTCCGCATCTGCGCAGACTACAAATGTACCATAAACAAGGCCCTCACGGCCCATGCATACCCAGTGCCAGTGGTCAGCCATGTCCTTGCTACCCTGGCTGGGTCGAAAATTTTTGGCAAGCTGGACCTGGCCCAAGCATATCAACAGCTGCCAGTAGATGAGGCCACAGCAGAGGCACAGACGATTGTGACGCACAGAGGAACGTTCAGGGTAAAGCGGCTGCAATTCGGTGTCAGCGTGGCACCAGGCATATTCCAGAATCTAATGGACTCTCTCCTTAAAGGGATTCCTGGTGTCACCCCCTTCTTCGATGATGTGTTGATTGCCGGGCCCACACCCGAGGAGTTTGAGGACCGCCTCCGCACCGTTCTGCACCGTTTCCAGACGGCGGGTCTCAAGGTGAAGCGGGAAAAATGTCTACTAGGAGTGCCTCAGGTGGACTTTCTGGGATTTATGGTGGACGCAGAAGGGGTCCACCCGACTGGGGACAAGGTACGGGCCATTTGTGATGCCCCAGCGCCCAAGAACAAGACTGAACTTCAGGCCTTCTTGGGACTATTGAACTTTTACCATTCCTTCCTTCCCCACAAGGCGGCGGTAGCGGAGCCCCTACACAGACTCCTGGACAAGCGGGCCCCTTGGGTGTGGGGCCAGCGCCAGGAGGCCGCATTCCAGGCAGTCAAGGACTTGCTTGTCTCAAACTCGGTCTTGGCACACTTCGACGAGAGGCTGCCGGTGGTGCTAGCATGCGACGCCTCACCCTATGGCATTGGTGCTGTCCTGGGACACCAACTCCCGGATGGAAGAGAGGTACCGGTGGCATACTTTTCCCAGACACTCAATGCAACCGAGCGGAACTACTCGCAAATCGACAAGGAGGGTCTGGCAATCGTGAAGGGAGTAAAAAAATTCCATTATTTCTTGTACGGGCGGCCCTTCACCGTGGAGACTGACCACAAGCCGTTGCTTGGCTTGTTTGCCCCCGAAAAGCAGACCCCCAAGTGCTGTCTCCTCGCGTCCTCAGGTGGTCAATTTTCCTTGCCAGCTACCAGTATGCACTGATTCACCGCCCTGGGAAGGCGATGGGCCATGCGGACGCCCTCAGCAGGCTACCACTACCGGAAACAGGCCCCGACCCAGCACCTGCACAAGAGGTTATGAGCCTGGAGCTGCTTCCCGAGCGCCCCATTCAGGCACAAGAAGTTGCACACCATTCCAAGAAAGATAGGGTCATCTCCCGGGTCCTGGACTGGGTGTGGAGGGGATGGCCCAGCAGCAACCCCGGGCCAAAATTCGCCGGCTACACAACCCGCAAACATGAATTGTCGGCCCACAAGGGTTGCCTGTTATGGGGAAGCAGGGTCGTTGTTCCCCAGCCCCTCCGCAAAAGGGTCCTCACAGCCCTACACGAGACACACCCAGGGGTAGTAAGAATGAAGGCCCTTGCCAGGAGTTATGTGTGGTGGCCGGGGATCGACGGAGAGATAGAGGCCTGGGTCAAACACTGCCAGGCCTGCCAAGAATCCCGCCCAGATCCCCCAAGGGCCCCAGTCCAGTCCTGGGAGTCCGCCCGAGCACCATGGTCACGCCTGCATGTGGACTTCGCTGGCCCCTTTCAGGGGAAAACATTCTTCATAGTGGTGGACTCCTACACCAAATGGCTGGAAGTCGCACTGGTACCGTCCACTTCTACGTCCGCAGCCATCCGGGTACTATGCAGGCTGTTTGCAACCCACGGGCTCCCTGACACTCTCGTCTCAGACAATGGGACTGCATTTACGTCAGGAGAATTCCAAACCTTCACAGCGCAGAATGCCATCCGCCACATCCGTTCGGCGCCATTCCACCCTGCCACCAATGGCCAAGCAGAACGCATGGTGTGGACCACCAAGGACACCCTTCGCCGCATGACGCAAGGGGATTGGGAGTACCGCCTTGCCACATTCCTTCTAGCACAGCACAGCACCCCCAGCTCAACGACTGGCCGGAGCCCCGCTGAACTACTAATGGGTCGGCGCCTTGCAATCAGATTGGACCGCCTTCACCCCGATAGAGCTCAGGATGAGGTAGTGGTGGGGGAAGGCAGGAACCCCCGGACCTTCGAGGCCCAGGACCCAGTGTATGCAAAGAATTTTGGGGCAGGCCCTGCATGGGTACCCACCACAGTCACCAGGGTCACTGGCCCCGTGTCGTACGAGGTGCTAACAGATGGGGGGCAATGCTGGCGCCGCCACTGCGACCAGATACGGCGACGATTCCCGGGAGAAAACCAGGAGGAGGAGGACAGGTCAGAGGAGTCCCAAGGGAACAGGGGGGCAGTGAGGCCCATAGAGCAGCAGGGGCAAGCAGGAGAGGCAGAATCAGTAAATACAGAGAGGACCCGTGAGGCCGAAAGGACACTGGAACCAGAACCACGACTGAGCGAGCCGGTTGCGCCAGACCATACAGCCCCATCACAGCCAGCATCCTTGGAACACGAGCCAGAACCTGAACCCCGGACCAGGGAACACCCCAGGCCGCAACGCACACATAGGTCGCCGGCGTACCTTGAGGACTATGAATGCGACCTCCCGGGCAGGACTGGAACTTAGAGGGGAGGGGTGTTATGTACTGAGTTGAATAGGATCCAAACTGCAGCAGTCTGATTGGTCCTAGAACAATAGGATTCAGAATGCAGCAGTCTGATTGGTCCTAGAACAATGCAGCAGTATGATTGGTTGGCAGGAACCACCCAATCATGCTCCAGATAGAAGTGAATCCACAACCTGATTGGCTTACAGTAGAATTCCGGAATTAGCCAATCATGTGTAAATAATGTATATAAAGCAGATACCTTGAGGGGACTTTCATTCATTCGTCCTCACCACTATGAGCTGAATAAAGAGCATGAAATCACTTTGCGACTCTGAGTATATTTCAGGTTGTTGTTTTCGCTCTGTGTGTGTGTGTACACACACACACACACACACACACACAGAGAGAGAGAGAGAGAGAGAGAGAGAGAGATCCATTTACTGAGGAGAACACTGACAGCCATGGCTCAGTAATCCATTATCTAGAAGAAGCCTCCAGGGTAGATGTGGCAAAATTGCAGTTAGTGCAGAATGTGGCTGCTAATTGGGACTGGGCATTAATGACCCCATTATGCATGTGCTATGCCAGTTGCAGTGGATCCTAGTCAGCTTCCAATTCCCCTTCAAGTATTATGACCAGGGTGCTTGAAGACCTGGCTATCTCCACACATCAAGATCTTCAGTGGAAGAACTCCTACATGTGCCACCCAAGATGATACTGTGGATACTGGAGAGGGAGACTTCTCAGTGGGAGTGCCTAGAGTTGCCATATTTCAAAAAGTAAAAAGGACACCCCCCCCAATTGTCAAGCTTTTTTAAGGAAAACCTGGAAGTTGTTGCTTTTTTAGACAATCCCCCCCTTTTTAGTAAAAGCTACAAGAATTTTTGAGTTTTGGAGCTTTTTAAGGCATTTTCCAGGACATTTGCCCAATTTCTGAAAAACAATCCAGGACGCCATTTTCAGAGGCAAATTCCAGGACACATCCTGGAAAATCAGGATGTATGGCAGCACTAGTCGTGCCAGAGCTGTGGAATGCTGCCCCCGCTAGAAAAGTCTGCCTGGCATCTAAGGTATTATTCTGTCCGTGCCATGGAAATGTCTTTTTTAAAATTTTCCTGAGCTTTATAGATGCGTTTTTGATCCTGCTGTCTGTTCTGTGCTGCTGAAACAAAAAAAAAAGAAGTTGTGGCTTTTATTTTATTTCTATTTTGCATTTACATCCTTTCTGTAAACCACCCTGTGAATGCGACACAAGGGCAGTATAAAAATGCATGCAAGAAATAAACCTTGCATCTGAGGATGGGGGCTGCTGTTCACAAAAAAAAAAAAAACTGCAACAATGCATCTTTCAGCAGGCCAGATACCAAGTTTGCAGGTGGTCCAAGCAAGGAGTCCGCACCTACCCCCCCCCGGGGCACCACGGCAGCCCCTCCCCCGACAGATTACCTGTGGGGAGGGAGCAGTGAGAGACTGCTACAGTCTCCCCACTCAGGGAGCAAGTGGTTAGAGGTAAGTTTTTCTCCCTTGTAATGTTAGAACTTGTGGACTTCCAATGAAGCTGAATGTTGAAAGAAAGTACCGTATTTTCCATGTATAAGACTAGGTTCCCCCCCCCTAAAAAATAATGTCAATAATTAGCAGGCGTCTTATACACGGATACATCTCCCCCCATCTTCTTAAATCTGAATCCCCCAAAATAGGGGACGTCTTATACATGGGGGCGTCTTATAGATGGAAAAATACAGTACTTACTCAAAGTGGGCATCTCATGGGCATCTAGGTGGGCACTGGTTACAGATAGGTAGCCGTGTTGGTCTGCCATAGTCAAAACAAAAAATTTTTTTTCCTTCCAGTAGCACCTTAAAGACCAACTAAGTTAGTTCTTGGTATGAGCTTTCGTGTGCATGCACACTTCTTCAGATACACAGGTGGGCACTGTGAGGGCAGTGTTGTGCTAGGTGGGCCTTTGGCCTGATCCAGCCAATTCTTCTGATTTCAGTTCATTTCACTTTTAATTTGTATGCCGCCTTTCTATATTACTATTCACAAGGTGGTTTGCAAGCTGTAGAAACAACAAAATACTGGTATACAACAAAGATCACACACCTTATAACAATCAGTCAGTAGGGCACGAGATTCTTAATCTCGGGTTGTGGGTTCAAGCAAAAGATTCCTGCATTGCAGAGGGTTGGGCTAGATGACTTTCATGGTGCCTTCCAACTGCACAATTCTATGACTATTCTAATACAAAAAAGTCATAGTAAAACATAACTCTAAAATAAACAACTTATATCAAATAATGTTCTGCAATCTATTAGAATATAATAATACACAATAAAATTAAATATCAGCAAATAATAATTAAACGGAAAGTCATTCTTAACAAGTACACTAAATAATTACTAAACTGTGATCAGTAAAAATAAAAGCAAATCACAATGCATAAAATACCGCAATACATACAAAACCATGTAACAGGATCAAACTGAGAAACAAAGGTGGGATCTAGACACACATAAAAAAACCGCTGTGAAAATGCTTTTTTAAAAAACACGTTTTGAAAAATATATTGAATTTGCCATAGCTCACCATCGCCATCTAGTGTTCCATTTGTATATTGCACTTTACGACACACTTAAAATGTTTTATTTGTAGTTGTACAGCTGAGTCCTTTGGACATACAATTCATAAAATTATTTATATATATATATATATATATATATATATATATATATCCCTGAATCCTCTTCTCTCTCCCCAGCTGCTTCTGCTGTTCTTAAAGTCATGGTCTGGAAAAGGTTTCTAGGGCTGGAGGGTGGAGGCAGAGACAGAGGTGGAAAAATCCATTGCCTGATGGCCAACCCAAAGTCTCCCCTTATGTTCTTATGGGGAATCTTGTCAGATTAAATAGTTTCAAGAAAGATCTCAGTTAAACAGTTTTGTCCTGCCAGGCAGTTAGGGATGGCTCAGTCAGGTATTGTTGGGCAATAGGGGCGTGCCAGAAACTTTTTTACTACTATCTTTTTTTGTTCATATATAAACCACACTTTCATATAAACGACCAGAAGGGGGAATAAAGACTAAGAAACACAGTAGTACAGTGCCACTGTTAAATGCTGGCTTTAGGATTTAAGACTGGGTTTGATTTATTTAATAACTTGAACAGTGTGTGCTTTTGACTCCCAATATAGCACTGTTAATTGCCTTGAGGATTCATTACTGGCTGAGATGGGAGAGTAGAACGTTAATTAAATTAAACAAATAAAACTTCCAGGCATGATAAAACTCCTTGTTAAAAGTTCAGCACTGGAAATGTGTTAAGTATGTGCATTCTGCCTTGTGCCCATAAAATACCTGGCTTACCTGTTTCTGACAGAGGAGGGGTCAAGGCTTCATCACACCTTGACAAAGCGCACTCTAGCAAGCTAGGCTGGTCATCTTGCCAGATAGCAGCTATCTCAGGGAGTTTGGTTCTCTCTGGAAGTCACTGGCTGTTCATTGCTATTTTGTAATATTTACATTCATTTACAAATATACAGGTTGTGCTTAGCTGGAGGAACACAGCTTAATTGCTCTAACAGCTATTTCATATCAATCTCTAGGGCAAGGGTTGCTAACCTTTTGGGGCCTGTGACGCTTTTGGAATTTTGACAAAGTGCTTTGGGGGCATAACATCAGCACAACTAAAAGGGCAGGGGTGGGGAAAGGGAACTCATAGACCCAGTGCTTTTTCTGGGGGTGCGTAGGAGTACGCGTACCCCTAAACATTTTGTGAATCTAAGTTTGGCCTCATTGAGGGGCGGTATTTCAATATGAGTAGGAAAATGACAGTACCCCTAAACATTTTTTTAGGAAGAAAAAGCACTGCATAGACCCCAGATGTTCCAGGGAAAATGGGCCATCCTGTTTTCTCATGCAAGAGCACAGGGACCAGTGCTTCCCCCCAAAAAAATAATGTTTAGGGGTACTCTCATTTTCCTACTCATATTGAAATGCTGCCCCTCATTGAGGCCAAACTTAGATTCACAAAATGTTTAGGGGTACGCGTGCCCCCAGAAAAAAAGCACTGACAGGAACTATTTTGGGTGATTTCACACAGCTCGCCAAAACATGCATTTTGGGGTGCTGTGCAAGCATGGCCCCGAAAAAGCATGTCTTTGGGGTTCTGTGTTCTCACACAGGTCATGTGACTTGCATGAATGGGAAGACACACATCCAGGTTTTGGGATTCAAGATGTTGGAGGGCATGGGAACTCAGTAGGGAAGATGGGGGGACAAAACTAAAATGAGTTGGCTCTGCCTCTCATTGAGCTCTGGCTGCCCCTACTGTTGGTCTCTCTGCTTTCCTCCCGCCAGTGTCCATGGGCACCAGCCACTTGTGAGGCAAGATCTTAACTTACCTTGAGATGCCCCAAAGCAGCAAAAAACAGAACCAACCTTGAACCAGACCTGTCCACGCTCCTGTGTGGAGCTGCACTGTTTCAGAAGGGCTGCCTCAGAAAATCCCCCAAAAACATAGCTGCCCATGTATTTCAGAGCTTTCCAAAGCACCCTTGTGGAATAGCATCTGGCAGACGGAGAGCCTGCTCACTCGTAACGAAGTCGATATTGTTTCTCTAGGTCACAACAACACTGGCCGCCTACGATTCCGTGCACCGGACTTTCCCAGCTGGTTTCATGGATGTCTGGGAACAAACAAAACATCACCAGCTGATTACCACTGCCGGCCATTTTGTGGCTGCCAGCAGCTGACCACGTCCAGATTGATTGTGAGGAGCAGCAGAGAAACAATCTCCATGCAGTGGGCGGTTTGTGTAGCCGTGATTTATACTCCCCTGACTCTCCCCCATTTTCACCTCCCCTTTTGCAGTTTTATGTGTTTTGGCCTCATCATTAGCTAAATATATCATCTCCCTCTTTACTTGGACAGCAGGTGCTTTGATTCTTTTCGAGCCGTCGCTTCTCTCTGCGCCTGCCTCTGCCTCTCTTTTCCCAGCTCCCCCTTTTCTCCTGCAGATGTTTGACAAAACTGGCCACTGGTCAGAAAGAATAGCAAGCGATGCCACCTGCCACCTCGGTGGCACCCACAGCATCCAACAGCTCTTCGGGGCTCTTCCTGCTGCCAACTCACCTGTGACCTTTTAGCTCGCTTCAAGGTGTGCGCCATGTACTTGCTGCTTCAGAGGTTTTGTGTGGGTTTTTTCCACCCACCCCCGCCTCCGGAGGATGAGCCTCAGCTGCGCTGTTTCTTCTCTTGTTGATATTCCCCCCCCCAAATGTACTGATGCTGCCACCATCAGTATTGTTTTTCATCCCCCCGCCCCTTGTATGGCACCAGTAGAAGGCTGCAGAAACAGATTTAATCCAAGCTCAGAAAACAACAACAACAGGTGAGCTCTGAGTAAAAACTCCTCTGCTCTGCTTATTAAATGCAGGAGGCGGGGGAAGGTTTCCAGGGTAAGGGCCGCATTCCTTTCTGAACAACCTTCTGAGGGCCACATGCCAGGGGTGGGCAGCACCAGAAGGAAAAGCTTTGGCTTGTTACCTTTGGACAATAGGCTGTTATCTATGCAGGCACACACCTCTCTCTATTCTCCATCCAGCCAAGCCGGCTGGCATTATTTGAGTTCAAGGATTATTCCAACCAGGCAAAAGCACCCCAGATGTGAAGCAGGACCAATGAAGGGCGTGGCCTGGGGAGAGTTCCAAGAGCTGTAGAATGAGTCCTGGGGGGCCACATTCAGCTTGCCGGCCTGAGACTCCCCGCCTCTGAAATTGCCCTGAAGAAGGG
Source organism: Podarcis filfolensis (assembly GCF_964270895.1). Lineage (NCBI taxonomy): Eukaryota > Metazoa > Chordata > Lepidosauria > Squamata > Lacertidae > Podarcis > Podarcis filfolensis. The sequence goes on along the minus strand of NC_139611.1, from coordinate 63,256,874 downwards.
CCACCTGTCTGACCTGAAACATTTCATTCCGAACTGCCTAACCCTTCCAGATTCGGAATAAATCCTGCTCCCTCGCCTTGTTGTGCCACATTGCTTTTGAGAGCATCCTTTCTCCCCTGGATGTTTACTTCTCTCCTGACCATATTGAATATGCCAGCTCCAGCGCTAATGGTGTGTGGGTGCAGCCGAACATATTTCTCCATCGTGTCAGAGCAGTTTGAGGTTGGGAGACCGTGACAAAGACACGACAACAGGCCTGGAGAGAGCAGAAATCAATCAAGGCTGTCCCCCTCCAGCCTCTCCCCACGAGCACCGATTAGCATTTTAAAAAGCAACTATGTGAAGATATACAAAACACTACCAAGGGCTGGAGAAGGAGAATGAAGCATATTAGGCCGGGAAGAGACAGTGCCCTATGATTTCTACATGTCGTGAGCCCTGTGGAGAGGCTGGTCAGATGGCGAGGAGGAGTGGGAGAAGTCTGACCCAGGGGAAGGTCCCAGCAGACTGGGATTTGGGGATCAGGAACCCCAAGTGGAGTCTGATCTGGGGGTGGGTGGGCAGCAACCTGGGTAGTAGAGACATGGATCCCAGGAAAGGGCTGAGCAGGTTGCCAAGGAAACTGCCCCCCCCCGTGTGTAATCAGATATGCCAAGAGTTATGTCACTGTCAATTGCAGTGGCTCATGTGGCTCCCCCTGCCGATGAGGAGCCAACTTTATTGGGAGAGGTGCCGGGGGGGGTGCATGACAGTGAACTGGCCCCCACCGACTCTGACTCCAAGGGCACAGGTGCAACTGTGCCGACACACACAGGCTTTGCACACTCAGCCTACACGGAGGAGTGCCTGCTGGTTTGCCTGGCCCTGTGACTTGGAATATGTACCACTCAAATACTTTCAAAAGGAGAGCGCAGGTGGCATGCCAATTGTTGGAACAGTGCCTTAGCTCATGCTTAGGCATGTGTCTTAGAGCTGTGTGCTGTGACTCATGACTTTGTAGCCTGAAGGTGGGCCCATGCTGGGACACCCAGCTGAATTCTTAAATAAAACCTTTAAATCTAACCACTCTGGGGAGACTTCAGGTTCCAAGTTTGACAGTGGAAGCTGGGAATCTCCCAATTATCCTGCACTCTCACCCTAGGACAGCATCACACATCCCCACACTCAGCCAAAACACAACCATAGTGGGCAGGGGAGCTTGCCCTCATTGTGCTCTGAAGCTGCCAGGGCTGTTTATAGCTCTAAGGAGAGAAGTAGGAAATACAGCCCCCAGGAAGTCCAGCCCATATTCCAATTGCATGGAAGAACCAAGTGATAGAGCCGGCACTGCCCTAGAGCAGGGATGGAGAACCCTCTGGATAATGCTGGACTCCCAAGTCCCATCGGTCCCAGGCATCATGGCTGGGGATCAACAATGATAGGAATTGTAGTCCAACAGCATTTGGAGGGCCACATCCCCTGCCCCAGAGGAGCTCCCCCCCCCCAAAAAAAATCACACCATATATCTAAAGCGCATGGCTTCCACCAAAGAATCCTGGGAATGGTAGTTTGGTAAGGGTGCTAGGAATTGTAGCTCTAGAGGTATAAACTACACTTCCCAGCATTCTTTGAGGGGAAGCCATGGGCTTAAATGTATGGTGTGGATTTGGGACTCAGGACTCAGTTGTAAGCAACTGCCAAGCAAAAGCTGGAAATCATCAACCTGGGAATATTGCAATTGCCCCGGCACACATTCTAAGCGAGCCAGCATGGCTCCAGCACTATGCACGACTATGACTTTCACACACCAGGTGAAGATCTGGCTGCCTAGGAAATTTAGCATTCTAAGTTTGTTCATGTTGGAGTTTATTTGTGTCTGAGTTAATTCCCATTTCTGCTACTTTGTATTACATTTATATTGTTAAAATTTGTTTTGTAATGGTCTAAGGACTGGAAACAAAGAAAGGAATCTGAATCTATTATTGAAAAGCAGGAACACCAGCTTCACATGGTACAGTCAGCCCTGGACCAAATCTCTTTGTTTCCCATTTTGTACTCTGGCTAGCTCAGGTATCGCCACCCGCCTGATCTTAGTTCTCCTCAAAGCAGCTCATACACTTCTGTTATAAGCCTGAGTGGATTTTTTTATAAAAACACACTACACACCTTGATTTATTATTTTGCCCCCATCTATTTAATGGCCTGCTGTTGTGACCCAATATAAAATCCAACTTTATAATCCTTCCATATATACTGCTTGACTCAGCTGGGGTTGAGAAACCGGTGGAAGGTTATATTTGCTATCACTACATAACAGTTTACAATTGAATTTCTTACTTTGGTCTCAGCTTTTTATATATTTCTGCCCACTGGGGAGCCTTTGTCTGAGAGCAAGCAGGCTGCGATAACAGCAAGAGATAATCATAGGAGGAACTGGTGCTGATGCAATCAACATCCATCAGTATGGATCCAGGAGGGGGGCACCAAGGAGAGGTGGGCAGGATTAGGCCCAGTTCAATTACTGAGTGCATCCCAGCCAGGGTGGCAGGGAGAGAGGCCACAAGAGCAACTATTACAAGGGGAGCCATGGGATCTGTAATGACTACAAGCCTCAGAGTTCAATTTTCTCAGAGGAAGCTAAGTGGGAAGCGAAGTCTCTCCAGGGAAAGCCTTCAATGGAGACTCAATCACACACTCCTCTGCTCTCTTGGCAGCCATCTTCGGCACCAGCCAGCTTTATAAACACCAGCCCCACTCAGAAAAGCACTGAGGAAAAACACTGCCGTGGGGTGGCCAAAACTGGGCAATGCAGATGGAGGGTTTGCTGAGGACCCGGTGAAGGGCTCAAGTGGGATGTGGGGGCCTTTGCCAGGATTGGGCTGGTCTCCATGACGAGAGTCACGTTCTCCACCTCCCTCTCCACAACTGTCGCAGCCTCTCTCTGCCACTTCCATGGCACCTGTCACGTTGCCCATCCTGGTCCTGTCAGCTGCTGGGAGCAGCTCTGACTTCCCAGAAGGGGGGTTATTCCACCTCTCAGGAGGCAGAGACACCACCCCCATTACTTAGGTCTAGAATGAGCGGAAAGCGAAGAACAGATGGTTTGGTCTACTACGCATACCGAGAGATTGTAGAAACACTTACTGCCCTAAGTTGTGCCCACCCCTTTCCTATATTTAGAATACCAAGGAGGTGTGACAGTGTTGGATCAATGTCTAAAACTTCGGCAGTTAGAGAGCCTGTCTTTATTGCAGCTGTATTTATCAGGGAAGCGACAATGATTGCAGGCGAGTCCCGCCTTCCCACCTACAAATTCACCAAGGTAGCTTGAAGTTACAGAAGTCTGATTTGCTTTTTCTTTTACTGAACATAACTAAGGTTTAACCATCCTTTATTCCTATTTTTAAAATTTCTCATTTCATGAGACCCCAAAGAGTAAGGAACACATTTCCATGTCTAACAGCTGCTTGCGTGCTCCAATATATTTTGAAAATGGATTCCAGGTAGCAGAGCTTCCAGATAACCTTTTTATTTCCTCTCATAATTTTTTTTATAATGCAACAAGAGGGGGGACGGACCCAAATCTATATTAAAACAAAAGCAGAAAAAGAAGAGAGAGAAAGAGAAGCATGTATAAGGGGGAAAGAAAAGGAAAGGAAAGGAAGAAAAAAGCAAGAAAAAGAAAAGAAAAAGAGCTTCCGGTTCTCTGGCTGTCAGTTACATAAGAATTATTCAAAACATTCGCTCCACGATAACAGCCAACTATTCTACTTTCTACAAACCAGTATTTTTTCACTCTTCAAACCCAAATATCATGTGTCAGTTTTCCTTTACACACAAGAATTCCGAAGGTGGTTCCCAATTAATATTATTGATTTTTCTCTAATTAAACGTATCAACTTTGCCTCCAACAGTTTCAGCAACCATACATCCATATTAAATAATGGTAAACCTTTCCCTCTTTGCGCAAATAAGAGTTTCTCTGCTGTGATCATATTTTGAGATAATATTCCATAATCCTTTTATTATGATGTATGCAGTGGTCCACACTTAGTTCTGTATCTTCAGTTTACACTTTCTGTTGTATTTGCCATCTTGTCCCAGCCTTATCTAGTATTGACTCCTTGATTTGTGTTTCTCCCATTCTTTTTCCAAAAAGAATGCCAGAGATTTAATAGCTTCATCCCCTGGGATTACTCCAAATCATAGGTAGAAGTCTTTCTCTCTCAGTTCCATTAACGTCTGATTACACAGGTATCTCTCCATCTCTCCATTTATAACTTCATTTTTGTTTTCCAAAATCTCAGCTTTATCACTTAGTTGCTTCATCTCTCCATACAATTGCATAGTGGGCTCTTCCATTTCATCAGTTGTTCCTTCTAGTTTTGCCATAGTTTCATCTCTCAGTCCTGCCAGTTCTTTGTCATCTCGAACCTCTGTGTCATTTCTGATTCCGTTTTCCATTTCATTCATCTCTGATTCAATTTCATTCCTTATTTCATTCATTTCTGATTTGGAATATTTAATTTGTTCAGCAAATATCTGCTGAAGAATGCCAGCAGTAAGTGGGGTGTCCAAAGTTGCCTTCCTGTTTGTTGAGTATTCATCCCAATTTATTTGCAGAAAGGTTATGGGGAAGTTAGACAATTTCTGGCTGTTTATTTATTCTGCTTTGTTGGCAGGGACGTTAGACCATGCTGGATCAAGCAAATATTGTCCAGCACTTTCTAGTTCATGTTCCCATCACTTTCCTTATTGCAAAAATACCAGATAAACTTTAATTTGTGCAGCTTGAACTTGCCAGTATGTGATTGAATCCCAACCAAAATAGTGACACAGTCTGGAAACACCATCCTTCAAACATTCCAGTTTTATTATTTATTTATTTCTCTAATAAATTTATATACCACTTGACTGTAAAAAAAACCCCCATGAATTTTGAAGGACAGCCTGGTTCTGGTTAACATATTATTTTGGAAAGTGTGAATTAGGTAAGTTTGCTTTTATATACAAACTAAGTCAAATTTCCCCCCCTGCCGCTAGTAAAAAAAACAGAGAAACAGAATTGGGGGGGAGGGAGAGAATCTGCCTATCCCTAGAAATTTTGCACAACTGCCTTCTTTCACTCTTTCACCATAAAAAATAACTTACACCCAATGATGCAGTTAGGTAATTCTAGACTCTAGGCTATCAGTCTAATCAGTGTGTGCATGTGTATATGTGGAAAAATGCTGGCTCTTTCGGCCTGAAGTGAGATGAGCACCACACCCCACAGTCGCCTTTGCCTGGACTTAACTATCCAGGGGTCCTTTACCTTTAACCTTTACTCTTTAGATAGCAACATGTATTCCTCCACTGACTTCAAAATGTGGTCAACCACACCTGTCGCTCTGGGGCCCTCTCTGCCCATTCTGCTGACTGGGGTTCCTGCTTTCTGCCCCCATCTTGCCCTGATGCTGGCACCTCTTGCACCTTCCTAGACCATTGCCTCCAAATCATGAATGAGACTCCTTTTTTTGGTTGTCTGCCAGCTGTCTCTCCTATGCTTTACGCTCTCTAATCCTTTTCTGTGGCGCAAACAATCAGTTTGTTCCGCCAGAAGTCAGCGCGAGTCACTTCATATTAACATCAACCACAACCTCAGGTGGAAGCTGTGATCTACTTTAGCCTGCCCCAACCTGGTGCCCTCCAGATCAAGAAGCAAGCGAGACATTGGAGAGTGAGGAGATAATGCTAGACTACATGGATAAACAGCCTCACCCAGTATAAGGCATCCCCCCTATATTCCTATTCCCCCCTACCATATTCCAGTCCAATGCCAGATCCCACAGAGCCAGCCACAAGGCTGCAAGCACGACAGACAGCACCATGCAACCAACTTACTCCAACAAAGGCGGGGCACAGACTGAGGCCTTTTATGCCTCTGTCGCCAAAGGGGGTGGAGCCTTGTAGAGAACGTCAGAACCTTAAAGGGCCAGTGCTCTGGTCTTGAAGATGGACACTCCTCCTCTGTCCATAGCCTCCCTTCTGGTATGCTTCCTTAACTACTGGACCGATCATGTGCCCATTTGGCTCCTCAGGGGAAGGTTCCTGTGAAAGTCCGGTCTTTGGCCCTTTAGGCCCTGGGGTCTGGGAGGTCACTCTGGGTGCTCCTTTCTGACAGCCTCAGTTGCAGTCAACTCAGAGCCCTGAAGTGGACATGGCTCGTTATCTGGAGCCTTTGCAGCTTCTGACTCAGTGGGTTGTATCCAATTCTAATTCTACCCAGAGTAGACCCATTTAAATGACTCATTAGAGAGTTAGTGTAGGCTGGTGGCTAAGAGACTGAGCACCTATGATATGGGTGGTGTTAGGCAAGCCACTCTCTCTCAGCCTCAGTCCCTACCCAGCTATCTCAATCCCCCCTTCTGGGTAGATGATATTGATGTGCCTGCTTTGCAGGGCTGTTATAAGAATTTCAGCTAGATAATGCACATCTCTATCAGCACTTGGAAGCACTATACTAGGGTTGCACAACCTTTGGGGGCCTGGGGGCACATTTGGAAATCTAAGGAACTGTTGTGGGAACTCCAAAATATCCATTTCTCAGAAGAAAAACTGGTGATGCTCACCCCTCACCCCCCAAAAAAACCCCAGGCAAAACCCACTGGGACTGGTAGGGCAGAAGACAGGGCACCCAACAGGTGGCACCAGAACCAATGATAGGCAAAGCAGGTGAGAGCAGACTACGGTTGGTGACGCAGTGCCCAATTTGCCCTAGTGGACTGGTCTCCACTCCTGCCGGGTTTACTCATAGACCTATGTTCCCATCCACCTTCCTCCCTATCTGGCTCTCCCCTCTTTCCTTTCTAGTCTCAGATACTGCCCCTCCCCTGCCATCCCTCTCTAAAAGGCTGGCTGAGGAGCATAAAGTCCTGGTCAGATGAGAGGTGCTTCAGCAAATGGAGCTCCTAATGCAAGCACTGATGGAATTAATTTCAAAGAGGAGAACAAGCCTTCTAATATTAGCAGCACTATAGTTCAGTTTTTGCAAGCTCTTAAAATCACAGCCATTTCTCAGAGCGGCTGCCACAGAAGATCCTGCCAAGAGGTCCCTCCGTTTGCATCTGCGCAACAGCCTCCATTCTTCCCTGGGCTCCGTTGGATCCAAGACCTTCTTCTCACACTTGCGTTTAAATTGCACGTGCGATTTGTATGATGTGAGCTTGTAATTTATATGCCAGAAGGTGAATTGCGCACACCCAACAAGCTGTTCAGGAATGACTAAGCTTGATGCGTACACTCTGCAACACCGATGGCTATACGTATGTTTTTATTTTTGCAGCCGTTGCACTGACTGCTCGATTTGTTCTTAAGAATAGTGTTAACGTTAACAACGACAAACCTTCTCCACCAGCACCTCACATTCACACACTTGCCAGCCTGGCCTGACATACACACTAATGCTGCTGATATAGCCCTATGTTGAGAAAATTGTGTTGTTTTTATTTTAAAGTCCAGGTTGTAACAGAACATTAAATTTCATGTGCAGCTGGCCTGCTCTCAACCTTTGAGGCCGCATGGATGTAAAACAACAGATGGACGTCAGCCGGCTGTTCTAGCTGGGAAGACTTTGAAGCTAATAATAATTGTAAACATCCCTTTTCATCTTCTTTTAATCCTCATAATCTCCTTTACTCAGAAGCCCAGATTGTTGTTTGCTCTCTGTACCAGGTTCCCTCCTCCCAGTGTGGCCAAACCCACATTAGCTCAGGAGATCTGCTTTGCTTGCTGCTGCTGAGCCCTGAATGTGGCTGTGATTCTATTTGCACGATATTTTGGTCAGCATCAGTGTGGCACAGAGATTAGATTATTGACCATTAAAAAAACAAGCAAGTTCCCAGCTCTCATTGATGTGGAGGGATCTGTTGAAGAATGTGCAGGATCTGAAATGGGTTCCAAAGTACTAACACCCTTGCACGGCTTACTTTCATTTCAATGGGGTTGGGTTGAGCTGCACGTTAAGTAGTGGGGATATGATACAATCATTTGGATTCCCCCCCCTCAAGTATCATAAATATATTTGGAAGGTGGAGCATTCAAGTAGTATTCAAGATAAAATGGTGGTAGAATCTGTCAGGAGGTTCAAAGAGCAGCACAGGGCTGTTTACAAAATGGCTTTTAAACAGCCCTGCACAACTGTCTGAACCCCTTATGCAATGAAACAATCACTTTAAGTTCCCAGCTGTTCCTTGGAAGCCCTTACCTGCCACATAGATAGATACAGATATAGGTATAGATTCATTAAAAATACACTTTTAAAAGCGTTTTTGTACTTTTGTAAAACTTCTGAGCTCCCCTAAGCCTTCCTCTCATTTCATTAGCCCTGTTTTGGTGGAGAAAGCCAGAAGGAGTCTGAGGAGAAGTAAAACTGCATGAAGGAATCACACAGCGTGCTGTGTCTATGGCTATAGGCCTCTCATTATCCGCCTGCCATGCACTATGCTTAGCAAGGTCCTCATGTTTTCCACCAGCCTGGTATTGCTCAGGCCAAATCAGTCTAACTCTTTGGAAATCTATCCGCTTTCGACCCTCCAAGGAGATGTAACAGACCCTTGACAGTGAGATGATATTGATAGCTTTGTCAAGTCAAAGATAACTGCTTTGAACAAACATTTAGGATAGAAAGAGACGTTAGCTCCTCCACTCAAGGGCAGCCGGCTGGATAGATGTTTTGTACAGAGTTCGATAGCTCAATGTTGGTGAGGGCAAAACATATACTGAGAAAGGGATGGAGGGATCTGGAACTAAATATGAGTGGGTGGTGTAAGGGTTGAGCGTCCTGCTGCTTTTCTGCTCCTATGCACCCCTCCAGAAACAGTTTTGTTTAAAAAAAAATTCTTTTAAAAGGAGCATGGGGTAATGCTACACATTATCTTTTTGTAATTTCTCGTTTCGTCCTGAAAGATCTTTCAGTAAGTCTCTTCAGATCTATCACCAGGCCTGGGGAGAAAAACAGCAAAGCACAAACAGATCAACTTTAATCTAAGGAAGCTGATGTAGGTTAGCATGTTTCCAGGGGCACTTCTCAATTGTTATTTTGTGGGTGGGATTCAGCTGCAAGCTGGCAAATTCAGGTTACTCAGTTCAAGTGGATTTGGCACCCTTGCGCAACAGACCTGCTCCCCTCCTCCACACTATTAAGAACCATACTATTATTATTTATTTGGAGAAAGAAAAATAACGGGTTAATGACCCTCAGAGCCCCTTGCAATTCTGCAATCCTATGAAATGCACTGGGAAGTTGAGATAGCAATTGCTTGATGTGATGTTGTATAACCTCCCTACAAACAAATCAGAATGAACGCTCAATAAACAGGTCGAAGAATCATAGAATTGTAGGGCTAGAAAGTATCCACAAAGGTCTACCCCCTTCAGTCTGTAACAGAAAGCCATCCAAACTCTGTTCAAAAACCTCCAGTGAAGGTGAGGCCACCACCTGCCAAGGTAGTCTCTTCCACTGTCAAACAGCTCCTACCAACAGAAAGTTCTTCCTAATAGTTAATCAGTATCTCCTTTCTTGCAATTTGAATCCTGACTGGTTTGGGGCCTACCCTCTGGAGCAGTTCCATCTTCCATGTGTCAGCCCTTCAAAAATTTGAAGATGGTGATAATATCACCTCTCGGGCTTCTCTCCAGGCTAAACAGACCCAACTCCCTCAACCGTTCCTCATATGGCTTGGTTTCCAGACTTGTTCCAAGTCACCTGGAAGTGATGTGTCTGTTAGAAATATGGCAGACAAAAGCGCTGTAGATTAGGAGAAGCACACTAAAACAATGATGAATTTTCATGAGGTCTTAAAAATAATAATAATCTCAAATCGGTGGAGAAGGTAGTAAGAACATGCTGGACCAGGCCAGTGGCTCATCCTGTCTAGTATCCTGTTCTCATGGCAACCAACCAGATGCCTCTGGGAAGGCCACAAGGAGGACCTGAGCTCACCAGCACTCTGCAGTTTCCAGCAACTGGTAATTAGAAGCACACTGCCTCCAACAATGCAGGTAGAGCATTGCCATCATGGTTAGTAGCCACGGACAGAAAGAGAAGCTGAGAGAAACTGAAATGGACAGAATCACCCATCACTGCTCAAGAGTAAGACAATTGTCAAACTGAGAATTCTGAATGCCTTGGTGAGGCTGCTCCTTCTGATAAGCCCATGAACATGGCTTGGCACATGTAGGGGCTCCATATATACACCAGAGCTCCTGCCCACATGAGCATCTAAATAAATAATAATAATAATAATAATAATAATAATAATAATAATAATTATTATTATTATTATTATTATTATTTTTCATTTATACCCTGCCCTTCCCGGTTTAAAAACCGGGCTCAGGGCGGCTAACAGCAAATATAAAACACTGATTAAAATGCGACTTAAAAACAGCATAAAACACAACATAAATGCAGCATCAATATCAATAAAATTCAAAAATCCAGGGGTCATTTTGGGGAACCCCCAGTCAGTAGACATCAAATGATCATCAGGGCTAACTGGCCAAGTTGGTCCTACTAGGGCCAGCTAGGAGACCAGGGAAGAATTTAAATGTGGGGTCCCAGAAAGGGACTAGTGAGGCAACAGGTTTTTAAAAGTGGGAGTGTAAATTGGCTGACTACCTGACAAACCTGGCCCCATGGCCTCTATCTGTCCTTTCTCCAGCAAGTGGGAAGGGATTGTTTGAGAACACCAACTGTTTGGGGCCTGTCATGGATGTTTTGAGGGTCATCCATATTTATGACACTGCAGAAGCGAGTAATAATTACAATAATCCAATCTGGCTAAAACACACGGCCATCTCTAGCAGCAAATGTGTTTTTGATTTGTGGCTTTAATTTGGGATTGGCTGGCACCGGTTGTGTGCTGTTCATACATGGCGCTTAGTAAATCCATCACACACACACAACTTCTCCACTTCACACTAAATCCAAACCTCTGAAGGAGTCTTTTCTAAGAACAACCACCTGCCCATCAACTCATCCTCCCTGTGTTGTCTGAGAGCTCCTTAATCTGTTGAAAGCAGATTATTTCTCTCGCACTGTCTGTGGGAGCTGGTGGTGTATTTATTAAAAAGGGGGGGGGGGAAGCCTTTATTACTGCTGCTGGTAGTTCTATTTCCTGTTTCTCCCTCTCCCCCTCCTCTCCCCTCCACTTCCCTTGTCTGCACCTGCAATTAATGGAACAAAAGAAGGTTAATAAAGAACAGGGCTCCTGCAAAGGGCAAGCTCCCAGAAGTGGGAGGTTTTAATTAATCAGATGTAAATTGGGATATGTCTTAATGAAAGAAGCCCAATCAACCCTGCTGCTGGAGGCACGCTGGGAGGTGGATTCCTTTTACGATGGCGTTTTGTCAAGAGAAGGAAGGGAACAAGAATGTGAGTCGCCCCAAGACTGCACAATAAAAGTGGGTCTGCACAATAAAAGTGGATTAAAGCAACCTGTTGCCTGAATGCAACAAATCCACTTTAAAGAAAAAACAGACCTTGTCGCGATTAGGAAAGTGACAGGGAAATGCATTGAAAAGTGTGGAAAAATAAACAGGAAGATGTGTCAACATCCCACAGGCAAACTAGGATGAATGTTTATTGATCTTCCCGCTAAGGGAAGCGGTTGACGCTGTGGTCTAAACCACAGAGCCTTGGGCTTGCTGATCAGAAGGGTGGGCAGTTCGAATCCCCATGGTGGGGTGAGCTCCCGTTGTTCGATCCCAGCTCCTGCGCACCTAGCAGTTCGAAAGCACATCAAAGTGCAAGTAGATAAATAGGTACCACTCTGGTGGGAAGCTAAACGGCATTTCCGTTTGCTGCTCTGGTTCGCCAGAAGTGGCTTAGTCATGCTGGCCATATGACCTGGAAGCTGTCTGCGGACAAACGCCAGCTCCCTTGGTCTATAGAGCGAGAAGAGCGCCGCAACCCCAGATCCATCTGTGACAGGACCTACTGTAACAGTCAGGGGTACCTTTACCTTTAACCTTCCTGCTAACAAATCTGTCAGGAGTGGGCCAGCAGTAAGTCATACCATGCAAGTTGGAGTGGAGTCTTTATTAGCAAGATCATGTTCTGCACAGCAGTGTCAGGCCTAATGAAGACAGCAACTCATCTCCGGTAGGTCTTGCCCCCATGGAGCAGTCCAGGCAGGGAAGCAGAGCATCATGAAGCCACTTGCCTGCAAGAGGCATGATTGGAGTTAAGGACACATTCCAGCCAGGCAAAAAATAATAATCTCAGGGTGTGATGCATAGCCAGTGAGAGGGGGCGGCCTGGGGAGAATTTTGAGGGCCATACAGAGAGGTCTAGAGGACCACATTTGACCCCTGGTCCTGAGGTTCCTCAGACAAAGTGTTGGTGCTGACCTTTAAAGCCCTAAACTGCTTTAGCTCTGTATACCTGAAGGAGCCTCTCTACCCCCATTGTTCAGCCCGGACATTGAGGTCCAGCTCTGAGGGCCTTCTGGCGGTTCCCTCACTGTGAGAAATGAGGTTACAGGGAACCAGGTGGAGTCCACCCTGTGGAACGCCCTCCCATCAGATGTCCAAGAGATAAACAATTATACGACCTTCCATAGACATCTGACGGAGCCCTTTATCAAGAAGCTTTTAATATCTGATTTTTTATTGTTGCTGGATCCCAAAGTAGGGTCACTTCTACACTCTTATAACACTTTAACAGCTTGCTAGCTCCTGGATCAGAATCAAGTTCCATACATGGGACCCTGCTGCTCCAAGACTCCCCAGGACTCGAAGGGGGACTCTTTTTCCCCTGAATCTGTGCCCTGCACACTGGCTGGCTGAAATTGGCATGGCAGACTACATCCTTGTGTCTGGACTGAGGCCACCACCCTTAGCAAACTACAGTTCTTTCAACATGCTTTAAATGTATGGAGTGTTCACAGCCTGAATCTTTAGCCTTCCTCTTTCCCCGCCCTCCATCAGAAGTGCTGATCAGGCTCCGGAAGACAGATTTAGGGGGCTGAGACGACGGGTGGTTTCTAAGTGCCCTGCGAGGTGTGAAGCAGGATTGGATAAAGTGCTGGTGCTCACCCAGTGCATTAACCCCTGTCTTGGAGCTCTTTGCAGTGAACAATTCACAGGCATCAATTACCTAATTGGTACTCTGCATCTAACCTTCGTTAAGAGGAGCACCTCCGTTGCCTCACTCCCGCTGCAAGCTGTTCTCGGTTACCAATTTCCCCAGCTAAGCAAGAAGGACCAGCTTCAGGTCTGAGTGGGCCCCAAGCAAAGTGCCTTCTATTCACTGCCAGCGTTGTGACCCTGAGACATAGGAAGCTATCTTACACAAAGCGACGCTATTGATAGGGTTGCCATATGTCTGGAATTTCCCAGACATATCTGGAATACTGCAGAATGAAGCAGTGTCTGGTCAGAAGTCACTAACATGTCCAGGAAAATTCAGACGTATGGCAACCCACGTTGGCAGTGTCATTGTTGGCGATTTTTCTTAAGGCAAAACTAAAAAATAAACTTTGCCCCCCCCAAAAAAACTCAACAACTGTTCAAAACCCTAGCTACTGAGATCCACCGAGGTCACTGTTGCCCACACTGACAGGCAGCCAGTCTCCAGGGTCTGAGGCAGAGGTCCTTCTTAGCTCTACTTGGAGATGCTGGGGATTGGAGCTGGGACCATTTGTGGGTTGTGCATGCGTTCTACCACTCAGCCACCACAGGAAGCTCATTTTCTTAGGAACATGGCATCGTGAACTCTATGGGGATGTCATGAAGTGGATGGGCAGATCCTGAGGAGAATTGGGAGGAGATAAAGGAGCTGGAGCTGGACAATCTGAGGAAGGGTCCTAGCAGGATGGGGGAGGTGAAAACAGGGGCCCAAGAAATGTCTGAGCCTGCTTTCCTTTCTTATGGTTCTTTATCTTATTGATTGATTGATTGATTGATTGATTGATTGATTGAATTTATATACCGCCCTATACCCGGAGGTCTCAGGGCAATTCACATAAAAAGATCACAGTATGTAAAATAAAAATAAAAGCAACAACCCAATAATACCCCTCCAAAAAAAGAGAGCCACGTTTTAAAAGGGTATGGGATGTTGATCAGGTCAACCAAAGGCCTGGTTAAAAAGGAACGTTTTTGCCTGGCACCTAAAGGTGTATAATGAAGGCACCAAATTATTATTATTACCAGGCGAACTTCCCTGGGAAGAGATTCCAAGGACAGGGAGCCACTGCAGAGAAGGCCCGTTCTTGTGTTGCCACCCTCCAGACCTCTTGAGGACTGGCCAGCCCTTCAAATGGAGGGCTGTCCTCTCACAGCTTTTCAAAATGGAGGGCGGTCATCTGTAAAGTAGGGCAGCTAGTATGGCCTTCTCAGTAGTGGTGCCCACCCTGTGAAATGCCCTCTCACCAGATTTCAAACACATAGGCAACTACATGATTTTTAGAAGACATTTGAAGGCAGCCCTGTAGAGGGAAGCTTTTTATGTCTGAGGTTTTATTGTGTTTTTAATATTTTGCTGGGAGCCACCCAGAGCAGCTGGGGCAACCCAGTCAGATGGGCAGCATATACCGTAAATATTATCACCATCATCACCATCATGTTGAGCAGCTCCATGCCATTAAAACTTTGCCTGCTGGCTTGCACTACATTCCTGCACATGTCTACTCAAAAGTAAGTCCTATAGAGTCCCATGGGACTCACTCTCTGGTAAGTAGGTATATAACTGTAGACTTATGTCCCAGAGTTTCACAGAGGGAAACAGGGGGTCACACCCATGCCACGTATTTAAAGCACACAGCTTCCGTCAAAGAATCCTGGAAACTGTAGTTTGTTAAGGGTTCTAGGAATTGCAGCTGTGTGTGTGGAAAACTACAGTTCCCAGGATTCTTTGGGAGGTGGGGGTGGGAACCGTGACTGTCAAAGCGGTATGATGTGGCTATGACTAGAGTCAAGTCTGTAATATTCCTAGTCTCTCACCAGGGCTTGTTTCCCAGCTCAAGGTTGTCCTCCCTGCCACTCTTCCACCTCAACAGATTACTCCATCTGCTTTGTGCTATATTCATGTAGTCAGAAACTGCTGGTCTTTCACTATTTTAAAAGTCAAGTAGGTGTTTGTTCTTTAGGTTAAAGACATGCTAGGAAAAGCATAATTCTCCTGCAATCTGTTACTGGCAATTTAAAAAGCATCTTGCCAGCATGTGAAATTGAGGCACGGACAGATCAGCCTATTTTCCTTCTGTGCCACTTGCACACACATTCATCCCTGGAGTCTGCTCCAACCTATTTTCCATGGATATTTTTAAAACCGCATCGAACATCTGCATTTAAATTGCATTTTTCCTAATATATGCATTTTTGAATGTGTTTTCTCCTAAAATAGGCATTTTGCATACATTTCACCCCTCAAATGCATATTTTTGTATGCTTTCCTCTAAAATATACATTTTATATGCATTTCCCCTTAAAACAGGCATTTCTCTATGCAGGTTTTATTGAGAAAGAGAGAGAGAGAGAGAGAGAGAGAGAGAGAGAGAGAGAGAGAGAGAGAGAATTTGTAGTTATCAATATGATTGATAACTGCACTATGAGCCACATATAAATTCAGGAGCTGACCATCACTAAATAAACAAAACAATAATTGCTCTTAAGGAAAGAGCTTTTAATAGTACTTGCCATTTTTAATATATGCATCTCAACAGATTTGTTTTTACATCATTTTCATTTTATTATATTTTAATTACTTTTAAACTACTCTTTTATCTTTTATATGTTTTTAGGTACCTGTGTTTTATCCATGCTTGTTTTATTTATTGTGATTCCTCTTGAGTCCCGGTTCTGGGAATAAAAGTGGGATATAAAATAAATAAACAAATATATCACCAGATCCTTTTTATTTCAATTACGCTAGTATCAAATTGCTCCATACCATTTATTACTGTATTATTATTATTATTATTATTATTATTTGAATTTATGTACCGCCTTATACCCAGAGGTCTCAGGGCGGTTCACAGAATAAAATCAGAATATAAATCCACAAAATACATAATGAAAATAAAATCTACAACCCAATAAAAAAAAACAACCAACCACATTTTAAAAGGGCATATTTTTAAAAAGACATTTACACAAATTAGACCACACTGTATTTCAGTTCTGGCCTTCTGCATTAGCTCCTCGCATGTCCCAGCGTGACCACCACATTATGTTTCTGGCTATCGGCCTGAACTTGATAAATCTTTGGCTAGTGGCTGAATGACGGGCAGTCCTGCGAGTGGATAAATGATGGATGCAGACCGTTTGCAGGGAGGGGGAGCACATCATCCAGTCCCGCATGCCTGCTCCTCATTCTCCTTGAGTTTATAAAAAACCGACGTTGTGTTGGGAATGATCTTAAGGCCTTCAGAAGAGGGAGGCCCGCTGAGAATGGAAGGCATATCGACACAGTTGCATCCCCATAGACATCTTAAGTGCCAGGACATCAAGGAGGATAAACCAAGGGGGAGGGGAGGGCTGCTGCTACAAAGAGATCTCAACCAAGGGAGTCAGTTCCAACGACCAAATGTTTGACAACACACAGCTAACTTCCTCCTCTCATCTTGCAAGCACAGAGCCTCAGAACCGCCTCCAGTGCCTGGAAACATCCGCAAACCTTTCTTATCTGCAAACAAGCTGTGATGTGCACCCCCAGTTGAGCTGAGAGGACTTGTGGCTTTTTAGTTGAGCAACAAAACAAGTATCAGGAAATGTTAGAAATCCCAACAGGATGCGCAGAGCTGGACTGTGGCGTTCTGGCACTGGAGGCAGACCGTCCAAACGGCATCCATTGCCGCATGCTAATTAACATGGGCCACAATCCACGGGGAAGGAGTCTTTCATGAGCCCCACCGAAATAAGCAGGAGAGGGAGAAGAGCAGGACATAGGGAGAGAACCTGTGGGTTTCTGGATGCTGTGGGACTTCAGTACCCATTAGTCCACAGCCACAGGTTTGGTTTCAGATTTTAATGTGGACCTAACGAATTTGCACCATCTGAAACAATATGTGAAATGAAACACGGCTATCCTTGGAGATTTGCATGCCTCTGCATTTATTTATTTTTTTATCTTTGCAATGCAGCTGTCCAAAGAAAGTGTGTGAAAATGCACATACTGGAGAGAGGGAAGTGAGGAATACAATGCATCTATTTCAGACAATAAATGCATTATGTTAGGAGAAATTGCTTGCAAACATGTGTATATCGTTTAAAACTGCATACAAGGATGCAGAAAGTTGCGTTAAACTGCTGGTGAATTTTCATGAGGGCTTTAAAAAGGAAAAAGAGAGAGAAAAACCAAATCCGACATTTTCATCTACTTCTCGTAGCTGGAGACAGATGCTTATATAACTTAACAATATTTAAATCCTTATTTGTTTCACATGAGTATGGCATCAGAGCTTCACAACAACCCTGCATGGTTGGTTCGGCTGAGAGATAACCAGTGGTTTAAGTTTGGCAATTTGGCTTCATAGCCTGGCAGGGATTTGAATCCTGGTCTTTTCAGTTCAAACATATACACGGTATCTCAGACCTGCCAAGTGTCAGTCCCAGAGACAGTCCCAGGTTTACAGAAGCCATCCCGGTTTCTGGTTTGATCCTGGAATTGCCCGCTTTTCCTTAGGATGATGCCCCTGTTTTCATCAGAGAATGTTGGAGTTATGCAACCGACTGAGCCAAGGAGATAAGTAACTATACAACCTTTAGAAGACATCTGAAGGCAGCCCTGTACAGTACAGGGAAGTTTTGTAATGTTTTATTATGCCTTTATATATGTTGGAAGATGCCGAGCATGGCTGGGACAACTTAGTCAGATGGGCAGGGTATTTGTTGTTGTTGTTAAATATGATTCAGCTATTTTCAATGGAGAAATGTTGAAGGGTATGGTATCTATGCAATGTTGAGAGCCCAGTTCACACATGGTGCTAAGCCGTGGTTCTCATAGGGGCCTTGAGGTCTTTCTCCGGAGCTCAGGAAGTCTCTGAGACCTCCCACTCACTGTCATGAGCTGGAGACTGGCTATCTTTTTCTCCCTTCAACAGTGCATAGTGCTGAAGAAGGTAGAAGAGTGACATGCTTTCCCACTTCCTCTTTCAGCTGGAAATGGAAGAGGCAACATTACATTTCAGTCACTGGCCAGCAGGTCAGGAAATAACATGCTGATAGTAGGAGAAAAGAAATATTTTTTTAAAGGGACCTGGTGTGAACCAGAGAGCTTTATTATACTAAGAGCTGTTTGGATTTTTATTTTTTTTATTACAAACCTCATTATTTTTTAAAGAAAAAAAGATCCATCAAAAATGTACCAGGAAATCTGTATTGCCTGCTGTTCGGTTAAATGGTTCCCATCTTGTTGTTAGATGCTACGAGTCAATTTATCAGACAAACTATGTATCTGTGGAACAACTGCTTTCATGTCAGCTGCCCCCTGGGCTGCCAGGCAGAGAGGAGTGTGCTTTGTCAATTTGTGGCCATCTGTGCTCATTTACTTTCTTTTTTCTTTCATACCTTCTATTTTTTATTTATTTACTATTTTATATCCTTTCTCCAAGCAGCATTCATAACTCTCTCCCCTGTCCACCTCCGTTTTATCCTCACAACAACCCTGCAAAGTAGGCTAGGCTGAAGGATAGTGACTGGCCCAAGGTCACCCACCAAGCTTTGTACACATCTGAATCCCGGACTCCCCAGCCTTAGTCTAGCACTCATCACAGTGTCCCGTTGCGCCAGAAGCGGTTTACTCATGCTGGCCACATGACCTGGAAAGCTGTCTGTGGACAAACGCAGGCTCCCTCGGCCTGAAAGCGAGATGAACACCATACCTCACCATACCTTTGACTGGACTTGAGTAGATGTTTGTTAAAGATACACTAGAATATATATATATATATATATATATATATATATATATATTCCTCAATATGTTATCAACAGTTAAAATAAATCTCACCTGCTATAGCATATGGAACGGCTGGCTGTGCTCCAAATAAGGCCTTGTTGCTCATGCGGATGCATTTATATAGGCATGTGACTGACTGACAAGGTGCAGGTGCTTGTAATTCAGTGGTAAATTCCATTCAAAAG
Source organism: Podarcis filfolensis (assembly GCF_964270895.1). Taxonomy (NCBI): domain Eukaryota; kingdom Metazoa; phylum Chordata; class Lepidosauria; order Squamata; family Lacertidae; genus Podarcis; species Podarcis filfolensis. Next base: position 63,237,764 of record NC_139611.1, on the reverse strand, counting down.
GTCCTCTGTTCTATCCGTGGCATCTCCAGGTAGTGCTGGTCAAGTTACTGAAACCTTGGAGAGCCCCTGCCAGTCCATGCAGATAAGGATTCCCCAACCTGGTGTCCTCAAGATGCTGGCAAGCTACAACTCCATGACACCAAGCCATGATGCTTGGTCCACCAAACTCAGTGTTGTTTACAGTGTCTGGCAGCTGCTCTCCAGGATTTCAGACAGGGACCTTCCCCAGGTGCATCAGGAAGATGCTGGGGATTGAATTGGAGACCTTCCTCCATGCAGAGCATCTGTTCTGCCCTTGTGTTGTGTGACCTCCTTCCTTTCCAGGTTTTACACAGCTGAGATCCTGGGTCACTGGAGGCTTTGCCTGTTGTGAATGGAGAAAGAGAACATGAAATGATTTAGGACTAGCCCCATTCCTTTCGCTGCTTCGCAGCCTTGCAACTTAGCTGCCCCCAGAGAGTCAGGTGCCCAATATATCAGCATTTTCCAGCCTGTGGGTTCATGACCCACAATGGGTCACAAGGCCTGTGCAAGTGGGTCACGGGCTTATAAGTAAACACCAGATAATTGCTTTCAGTCCTTAACAAGCTTGAGGAATACCACTTACAGCTTGCAATCGAATCTGTTACAAATTGCCACCAAACATCAGAAAGGCTCAAGTCTAACATTTGAACCCTTGGGAGCTGCTTTCTGCTGGCTGGCAGCATGTGCGGTGATAGTTCATCAGAAGGTATTCATACAGGGAGTTGTTCTGAGTGACTTTTACAGCTCCCCTCCGATACACAGGAATATCCTGCCGTCAGATGGTTGGTGTTGTTTCGTTCTCATAACTGAAACTGTGAATAGCTTCGTAAGTTCTATAAATATTGCAACAAATTTCACATTAATAGGGGACTTATGTAAATTTTGCTTAGATGCCTCAAGTAATGGTTATAAAATAGGCATTCTTTCAGTTAGAATGCATGAAACTGACAATTGCCGAAGACCCTAAGGTCCAACATTCATGTGACAGGAAATCGATGGGTTGCCAAAGAGGTTGGAAACTACTGCAATATATCACACAAGAGTATCATGCTTAATGCATTTTCTTTGCAGCAGTTTGCAGCTATTGTTACCAGCATGCTATTATTTTTACAGGGGTTCTTGCTGTGTGTGCCCAAGGATTCAGTGAGAAATACATGGCGCTTCCTGTAAATGTGGCTGCTTGAGGCAAAACAGGAAGGTGCCCCCTGCCCGAAGCGTCGCTTACCAGTGGCATGCAATTGCTGCAAATCTTCCCAGAAGTTGCTGCAGCTGTGCAACTCTAGCAGCAGTAGGGGCAGGCAGGGTGTCCACTCCACAAGATTCCACCACCCAAGGTGGCTGCTTCAGTATCTTTCTCGCCCTGATCCGGCCACAGTGATCCATGCAACGGTCATCTCCAGGCTTGATTATTGTAACTCAATCTACACGGGGCTGCCCTTGAAGCTGACCTAGAAACTCCAGCAGGTGCAGAAAGCTGCGGCGAGGCTCCTTACGGGGTCCTTGCCATGTGATCACATTCATCCAGTGCTTTACCAACTGCACTGACTTCCGGTGGAGTACAGGGTCAGGTTTAAGGTGCTGGTTTTGACCTTTGAAGCCCTCTGCGGCCTAGGACCCTGGTACCTACGGGACCGCCTCTCCTGGTATGCCCTGTGGAGGACCTTAAGGTCCACAAATGACAACATTTTGGAGGTCCCAAGTCACAAGGTGGTTAGATTGGTCTCAACGAGGGCCAGGGCTTTTTCAGTGCTGGCCCCGACTTGGTGGAATGCTCTGTCACAAGAGACTAGAGCCCTGCGGGACTTGACATCTTTCTGCAGGGCCTGCAAGACAGAGCTGTTCTGCCTGGCCTTTGGTTTGGACTCAGCCTGACCCTTATGTTTCCCTCCCCTTATGGTTTTGATCTATGGGCTATTATTAAAATGAGGCTGCATTTTAAATTGTATTTTTAACCTGTATTTTAAGTTGTTTATTTTCCCCCTTCCCCTATTATGTTTTTATTGTAATTTTACTGGTGTTAGCCGCCCTGAGCCCGACTCTGGCCGGGGAGGGCGGGGTATAGATAAAAAATAATTATTATTATGGGTGGGCCGGCGAACCCTGTCTGGAGAGATTTAGGTTCCCCATCCCTGTTGTATGAAATCAGACCTTTGGCTTAGCATTTACCTCCTGACAGTGGCTCTTCAGGGTTATGCAACATCACATAACCTCCCCACAAACCAATCAAAATGAATGCTCCCTAAACAGTTAACTATTGTTATAGGTTTTTTTAAAAAAGTGCTTTTGGTGCTGCAATTGTTTTTGCTTGTTTAATGTATAGAAAAACTGATTTGTAAGTTTATAAAATATCTTGAAATGAGGATGAAAAAATGATTGTCCGTAGAGTTGTTCCCTCCTCCTGTTTTTTGTTTTGGTGTTAGCCAATGTCAATCTGCCTCGTGTCTCTTTAAATTAGCACCCCATGCTGATCGCTCACGAGGTGAGGATGCAAGACAGCGGGAGTGCAAAAGAGACGGATTGAGGTTAGCGCCAGCTGCAGTGGCAAAAGAGATTGACGGCTTGCTGTTAATAACTGCAAATGCTGTTCTTTGGGCTGATAGTTTAGCACTTAGAGTAAGATGGGGAGAGAATGATAATGAAGGGAAGAAAGTGCTTACTTTACCACTCTGGATTCAGGTGTAGGAAGGTTCTTTGCTCTTTACGCTGGCCCACATTCTGAACCAATCTTGGTTTCCCTTTCAGGCTGGACAAATGGCAGCTTGCGCCCACTGCGGCTGGTAGCACAGAAGCCGAGGAGGAGGAGTTGTGGGGTGTGAAACATTCCTAGAGTGGACATAAAAAGGGGGTGTCTGGACCAGCCAGTCAGAACTTCCTTTTTCCTCCTGGGCTGGGACAAACTTCCCCTATATGTGACCAGAGGTGGGTGTCACCTCACCTGTGCAGGTAACAAAATAGCACAGGGGAGGCAGCCATCTCTCTCTCTCTCTGTCTCCATTCCTCGAAGAAGCAACATCTCCTTAGCCTGAGATGCTCTCTTGGCTTCCAGCCAAGAGAGGACAAAGGAACTATCTCCTTATGGGATAGATTCCATGTGTATATATTCTGTAACCTAAGTCTGCCCTCTGGGATCCTTCTGTGAACATAATGTGAGTAAACTATTTTATATACTTTTATACAAGTCTGTGTCATGTCCATTCTTTTAAGAAGGAATAAAGGGGATTACCAGGAAACTTATTTTAGAGGCTTATGCAAGCCTGGCAAAGACGTTATCCGCTGTGCAAATTTAAAAAGGGGAATGTTACTCTGCTAAATTGTAGAACTTGTTAGCATAAGTTGGGAAGGATATAATTAAACAATATATCCTCTCCTGCCGCCCTGAACATTCCCACAGAAGTCAGAGCCAGTAGCAGGGAAAGACAACTAATTCTAGGTTTGTCCCCATCCTTCTTTCCATTGAGTTCTACTAGGACACTGACTCAAAGGAGGAGGAGGGGTTATAAGAAAGAAGGCAGGCAAGGGCAGGCTAGCTGAGGCTGGACTGAAGTTGGCGGGGCAGTGCCTCATTTGTCCTAAGGGACCATCCTCCACTGGACTAGACCCTAGTCCACCTAGAGTTCGGCCTGACCTTAAATAGATGAAAAATGGTCTCAGTATCTCTGATAACCAGCAAAAAATGAGGTGCTGGTGGAGGACCTTCAGCAAATACCTGGCAAAGACTAGATGACCCTCTGGATCCCTTTCAACCATAGCTGTTAACCTTCCCTTTTTTGCGGGAAATTCCCTTATTCCAGCGCCGTTTCCCACTGCTATCCCGTAGACTGTCCCCAGGACAGGTGAGGCTGCTGATCCCTTATTTTCAAATCTGAAAGTTGACAGCTATGCTTTCAACTCTACAATTTTATGATTCTATGAAACTGTGGAAGAGCACTGGGTTTCTTTTTTCCTATAGGTCAACTTCACTATTACGTGGTTCACTGTAACAGCTCCCACCTTCCTTGGTTCCTACCCTTTTGAGCTCCTTCCTTTGCTCCCTAGCTGATGAGGACTTTTTGTTAGCGCATAATATCATTTATTATAAAGAGCAGTAATTTGTACTTGGAACATTTCAAGCATTTTTACAAATGAGGCGATATTGTCCCTGCCAGCGCTTCCATGGCAACCTCTGATTCCATTTGTTTCTGAGGGCTGCATCCTAATAATTAATATACAGGTTTCATTCATGCGATGTGTGCTCAGAACACATGTGGAGGCGGCCACTGCTGGGATTTACCTGGGTCGTATGAAATATTCATGGCTTAAGGAAGCTGGAAGCAAATTGTTCTCCCCCCTCTCCTCACTCCCCTCAGCTCAGGTAAGTTGTGGTAGATGTGCCAGAAAACATAGGAGTGAGCCTATCAAGGCCTAATTTTCTGAGCCGCTGCTACCCCTTTGGGTTCTTCAGATTGCTCCTTTCAGATGCAAATATGCTAGGGTTCCTTGTTACATTTTACAAAGGGAAAGTAATAAAGCAGTAACCAGGATAGCAAGACTTCCTGGTGGTCCATCATGAACTAAGTGATAAACTGCTCCTTAAAATGACTTATTCATGGAGCATGCATCATGATGGTTTGCTTGCACAAAGCTTACATGGAGAATATAGAGGCAGCGACCGTATTAGGCCCATCCGATATGTGTGTGACTGTGACCACACGCATCACTCTGAACCCCAAAAGTCACAAAAAAAAGGTACGGGGCAGGGGCAGAACAGGTTGTTTGCAGGCTTTTAAAATGGTGTTTCAAATACAGCGGTACCTCGGTTTTCGAACGTCTCCGAAGTTGCACGTTTCAGTTTTCAAACACTGAAAACCCGGAAGTAACTGCTTCAGTTTTCAAACACTTTTCGGAAGTCAAACATGCCACGCGGCTTCCATGTTGAGTTTTCCGGAAGTAAATGCTTCAGTTTTCGAATGCTTAAGAACTCGAATGGTCTTCCATACCGGATTATGTTCGAAAACCGAAGTACCACTGTATACACAATTTCACTTAAACACGTGGTGCCTTGGACCATAATCCCCGTGTAAATGGGGAGTGGCCTGTACAATATCTGGTCTTTATTGAGTCTTTGATCTGATCTGTTTGTGGGGAGGTCATATGACAATTGGCATTCATCCTGACTTGCTTGCACAGTGTTTACAGGCCTTCCCATACACACGTCTCAGTACATTTCCCCCATCAGCTTCCTTACCACAAATTGTTCTTTTAAAATGATAGTAATAATAATCATTTGTTGCTTGGTGTTTAGAACACTTTAATTCACTTTAAACCACTTTTTTGGGGCAAATGTGTTTCAATATGTCTTTTGAATCCCTCACACAAAGTACTGAGAATCTGGAGGCAACCAAAGTTAGCTGATGTCCAGGATGGAAACATCTGTATTATTATTATTGGTAGCAGTAGTCCAATCCAGTCCAGGACTGGACTACAACTACCATTAATAATACAGATGTTTCCATCCTGGACACCAGCTAACTTTGGTGAACTGGTCATGTTGTTTGGATGCCCGATTATCGTCTTCCAAAGCAACTACTCTATTCCAAACTTTAAAATGGAAAGCGTAATGTTGGTGGTCAGCAAAAGAGGTTTAAAGACTCTTTCAAGGCAAATCTAAAAAAAAATGTAGCATAAACACCAACAATTGGGAAACACTGGCCTGTGAGCGCTCCAATTGGAGAACAAACTTTACCAAAGGTGCCATGGACATTGAAGACGCTCGAACTCAGGACGAAAGGGAGAAACGAGCTAAGAGGGAGGCACATTTGGCAAACCCTCACCGTGATCAACTTCCACCCGGAAACCTATGTCCCCACTGTGGAAGGATGTGTGGATCCAAGATTGGCCTCCACAGACACACAGAAGACAATCTTACTCGGCTACGAGTGATCACCAAAGAAGAAGGTAGTAGTAGTAGTAGTAGTAATAAATATTGGGGCTAGATTCAACTGAATAGTTGGACTAGAGGGAGCCAGCACAATGTGTCCTGTTAATGCAATGGTGCTTAACTCCCCCAGATCTGCTCTGGAGGGTCAGGAGAACCCCGAGAAACAGTGCATGGTGGGGGGCGAGGAGAGGAAAAATCATTTAGTGTGGGAAGCAGAAATGCTTGCACTGAAGGAACAATTGTTTTAGCATGACATTGAATTTCACCCATTTATTATTAATTTATATGCTGCTTATGTGATAAATAGCTTCTAAGCGCTTTACAACCGTAGAATCAATCCATCATCAAAATGCACAGTACCATGAAAGCATCCTTAATTAAAATATACAATTAAACAATTAAAAAGGGTTTTTTAAAAACCCAGTTGTTTTTTTTAAAGAGTATTTTTTAAAAAGAGTTTGGTCTCCTGGCCTTCTGCCCTACCAGTCCCAACCACCACTGCTGGTAGCTGGTAGCCATCACTGTTAATTAAAGGAAACATCTTCCAGCTCTCAAAAGCCATTGACTAAGCCTCTTGAGCTGGCTATTTTTTGTCACAACCCCCCCCCCCAGCAGCCTAACATCAGGTGCCATTAGCAAGCAATCAAGCTTTACAAAAGGCAGCCATTGTTTCACTTGACATCAGAAGCTTCTATCTCAGTATTTTAGTTTTTCCTGGCCTCTCTTTTGATTTTACCCTGCTGCTGCTGCAGCAGCAGCAGCTACAGCCAGAAGGTGTAGATTTCTTTGTAACAAACAACATCTGGAGAATGTGACACTGCAGTTTCTGAGTCCCTTGACAGGCTTCGACACAAACCTGAAGCTGTGGAACATAGCTCATGTCTTTTAACCTTTTGGCAAGGCCTTAAATAATAATAAAAAAACATGAAGAAGCAAGTAGTGCTTTGCGAACCATTAGGAAATTGGAGAAGAGAGGGGAGAAAAAGGCTTTGTCCAGGTGTTACTACAGAACATCTGCATGGCCCAAGGATTTGAATCTGATGTTTAGGTATGAAAAATAGCACACCCATCTCCCTCTCTCTCACATTTATTGTGTAGCCTGGTTCAGGTGGAAAAGCCCATTTAGTCTCCCATTCTGTTCTCATAGCGGCCATCCAGATGCTAGGATGCCCCAGAATGCCGGTAGCTGGGAAACTGCAAGTGCACAGAGCTCCATTGCACTCAGGTCCTGCTTGCAGTCTTTTCACAGGCGTCTGGTTCCTCTGCTGTTACATATCAGACAGGTGTCATCTCTATTGTCTTTTCGGCACCTGTCAAAGACCTTCCTTTCCCAACAAGCCTTTTAAGTGGAGAACTTTATCCTAGTCTGTATCTGTCATGGATTTGGGATGGTTTTCACATATGAAATAGTTTTTGTTTTGTTATTGGTGTTTTTGGTGTGAAAAACTCTTCAAGATATTTTATTGGGGGTGATTCATAAATGAAATTAATAATAATAATAATAATAATAGTAATAGTAATAGTTAATAAATAATATCATCTATGAGAACAGGATGACAGCATAGATGGGCCTTTGGCTCAATTCACCACCAGGGCTCTTCTTAGGTGGTCCTATGTATGCTTTGAAAAATAAGTTTATTATCATTAAAAAATATATATGTGTAAATCTCCAGTATTCATTCCTCACAAGAAAACTGACCTGTATGCTGCTCTTCTGTGGATTTTTCTAAAAACAAACAAATCCACCAGCATTTTAGTGTGAATTTATCACAATATACACAGTTTTGTCTGCATTTTTACCTAATAGAGTGGCTTTCAACTGGACGGGACCCAGGACCCACCTCTGACTCCCAGGCTACAATGTGGAACACACTTCACATTTTCACTTTTGATGTATATGTAATGCAAATAATGCACATTGTTAATCCTAAAATGGCAACCCACAGAGCAATATACTGTACACAGTGTTACCTTAGCATGACTGCTAAATGAGAACCGATCCTGCAATGTGGCAAGAGAAAGGCATGAGCATGTGGCTGGCCAGAAATATGCATTGTATTAAAAAATGACTCTGCAGCACTCGTGGAAATTGGTAATTCTAATCAGAGGAGCACTTCCTCATCCAGAAATGCCTCGTCCTTTGGTCAGGTCAGCCTAAGCTGGAATCCAACCTGGTGGCACAGCTTTGCTGAGACCCATGTGGTATGGCCTCGTGACCCAGCTGTGGGTCCTGACCCACTGGTTGAAGACCTATGGCTAATATAACATCTTTGCAACAAAATTGCCCCTAATATAATGCATTTTTTGGTGTTACCTTCGCTAATATATGCATGTTAATGCACACAAGACCCCGGTCTATGCATTTTTGTATACACGACTTCGCTGGACAGCATAATATGGAGAAGTGCAAGTTTTGAAGGCTAGTTGTGTTGCAGTTCATATCTTGTTTCAGAAAGCGCGAATTGGGTTGACAAGCTTTTAAATGCAAATGGAATTGAATATCTACCCCATTACTATGTTAGTGACTCAAGTTAACATCATAGAATCATAGACTTGTAGAACTGGAAGACATCCCAATGAGAATCTATCTAGTCCAAGTCCCTGCAATGCAGGAATCTCAGCTAAAGCATCCCTGGCAGGTGGCCGTCTATCCTCTGCTTAAAAACCTCCAAGAAGGAGAGCCCACCACCTCCTGAGGGAGTCCATTCCACTATCAAACAGCTCTTTTTGTCAGAATGTTCTTCCTGACGTTTAGTCAAAATCTCCTTTCTTGTAACTTGAATCCATTGGTTTGGATCCTAGCCTCCGGAGCAGGATAAAACAAGCTTGCTCCATCTTCTATGTGGCCAGTCCTTTAGATATTTGAGGATGGCTAGCATATCTGTCTCCTCTTTACCAGACTAAAAACATCCAGCTCCTTCAACCGTTCCTCATGAGGCTTTAAGCAGCCTTGCAGTCACACAGTTGAGGACTTCTCTCTTTCTCAGAATTTATTATGGAAAAGGGTGAATGAAAAAGCACCAAGCTGGAGATTGGAAAGGGGTCTCCTGCTTGCCTGCAATAATAAAAAAGGATATTTCTGCTTAAGCTTGCAAACGACCTTCTGCGTTTAAACATTAACTTTGCAGAAAAACAACCACCAGGGAGCATTTGCTGGGTTTTAATAATTGATGCTTTTATTAATCCACAGGCAACGTTTTGAATAACAAGTCTTTCAAAAATTAAATTCCGCTGCCGTTTCGGGTCCATGGGGTGAAGCAATGAGCACTTGTCCCCGGAGGAGAGAGAAAGTGTGAATTTATGGCCTGTGGCTTCTTGTCGAGGTAACGATCATCAACAGCTAGAGCCCAAAGTGTGTGACATTACTGGAAGCTTCAAACATATTCCCCCTCCTTTTTTTTTTTTAAAGGTGCACTGAGGGTTAGTAGCAGCGACATACTACAAATATCTACTGCAGAGGCTTCGCAATCTGTTTGTTTCTTTAGCAGCAAACTCAGCTAAGTTGGCCCATAAGGAAAGAAAAATCAAAACCAACATTAGGGCGATACTTTTTTAGACCAACCACAGGCTCACCAAATCGTGTGCAAGCTTTCAAGTTTGCTAGAGCTCTTCATCAGACTCAAGTCGCCATGGAGATAACTCAGGTCTTTCTGTCTGGCTCTTGGGACTCTTCCCAGGGTACTCCCTCGCAAGGCCACCCCCCCTCCTGCCCTGCATGGCACCCTCCTTGGGTGTTTTTGCCTTGCTGGAAGGTGTCCTTGAAATCTGATCATACCTTTTACTTGCCTAGATCAGAGGTGAATCTACTGCACTGGATGCCAAGCCTAGGGGGGTGTTGCAACTGTGACGTTGTGAATTGAGCAGAATGGAAGGTGAGAGATTTGCTGGGGGGCAAATATTGCACATGGCGCCACTGAAAGGGAAGGGGAGCTGTTTGTGCATCAGCAGCTGAAGTTGGGCAAAAGCATGGCTGGCTGCAGAAGCCCCCCCAGGCGTCCAAAAACGCGGTCGGTTTCAGAAGCACTCCAAAATTGTGAACTGGATCTTTCAGATGGAGTGCAGCTCTGTCCAGAACAGGCTGTACTCTCCATGCTGAATTCACCCATCGACTGGACAACGGTACCTCTGACTTGAGCCTCAACTTGGTAACCCCCATCCATCCCTTCACCATATCCACCCAGGCAGTGGTTCAGAATTTCCACAGCCTCCTTGGCATTAGTTGAAATGGAGATAGCACTAAGGTTGCCAGACCTCCGGGTCTAACCTGAAATCTCTAGGTTTGCGTTTGCCTGGGTCCCTCCAGGTGGCAGGTGGAGGCCTTGAATTTCCAAGTGAGGAAGAATGTCTCTAATTTTAAAAAGACTGTGAAGGCAGCTTGCAAGCTTCAGCCCAGCAGAGATTGCAAATTATAGCAATTTTGTGGGGTTTGCCCTCCTCTGCTCTGCTGTCCCAATTAACCTCCATCTCCAGGGCCTGCCTTCATGACATCACCAGGGGCCACTCCTAGGTCTCAGGTTAGGCCTTGAAATGCTCCTGACCTGGCAACCCTTGCTAGAGCTCTCAAGTACAGTATCTCATTGACATATATCAGCACTTATTATCATCTGAAAAGGTAAGCCATCTCCACCTCCTTAACAAATTTGAAAGTCCTATATGTCATATAATCTGTTCCAGCCAATGCGTGGTATTCAGGTAAATTTTACTCAGAGTATATCCATTGGAATTAGTGGGCCTATTTTTGTCATGTTCCTTCATTTTAGTGGGTCTACTGTGAGTAAAACCACACTGTGCCTAGAAAATATGAGTTCAATAGGTTTTTTCCCCTTGCTCCACTCTTTCCCCAGGGAAAACCCACTCTTTGGCTCTAAGTCAGAACACACAGCAAAACCCGATTGCCATTTGCTCCAACTGAGCACTAAAGAGCAGTTTTCCCCAGAGGAAAGTAGTGGGACAAGAGGAAGTGTGGATATTTGGTAAGTTGAATATGAACCCATATGAAAAAAGTATTTACTTAAGAGAGAGTTATTTCTGTTCTCAGCAATAAGTGGCTAGAGATAGTGGAGCATTCCAGTAAAACAGAGCGCCATGTTCTCTCTTTGGGCATCTGGCTGGGCAATATCTAGCCACCTGATCCCAAGGATCCCTAGCCCCTTTGCAACTGAAAATTGCTGCAGAAATGTGGAGAACTAAACATAAGTTTGGAAGAAGTAGAAACTGAGAGAACCAGCAAGGACAGGTCTGTCCATCCCTACTAGTGGTCCAGACTGGTCATGCGAGGCAGACTGCAACTTGAACCTGTTGATGGAATGTCCTGGATTTGAGCAGGAAACATGACCAGGAATGCATTCATTTACCAAAAGACGAAAAGGAGCGGGGGGCGGGCGGGGGAGAAGGGTCCTTCTCCAATGCGTAAGCTTTACTTTTGTGTGAATGCTGCTTTGTGAAACGCTCAAAGTCCCACAGTGCGGCAGTGGAGAATCACAGCGTGAGAAGGAGGCTGGCTGCTGATGTCTTGCCTCACGCTGTGGACGTATAGCAAAAAGACTGACGAGGCTCCTTTTTCTAACCGCCTCCCTCATCAGTAGCTAATCTGGACTCCCGTTGCTCTCCTCCTATTTCTTTCCTTCCTCACACACGTCACTGAGATCGCTTAAACCCACCATTGTTCTAGGACAGCTCACAACATTGTGATGGGGGTGGGGGGAAGAGGAGAACAGCATTGTCACTAGTTCCGTTAGGTAATTTTAGACAGGACTGAGGAATTTTTAAGACCCAAGCCCATCTTCACCTGCTCTACACCTGACATCATGTGGCATCGGACCACCATGACATTTGTGGCTGGCTGCTGTTCCAATACTAGTAAGGTGCCACCGTCCTTCCTGGGAAATTGCCTCCATATTTCACATTTATTTGCTCCTATGAGGTGTGATGGCTTTTGACCAGATGTAAATTGAATTCCTTACAGCTGATGGAGCTGAAGGGACATTTTGGTGCTTGGTGTGGGATGGCTAGTTAGTCTTAGAATCATAGAATTATAGAATAGCAGAGTTGGAAGGGACGCAAAGGGTCATCTAGTCCAAGCTCTTGCAATGCAGTCATTGTCTAGTGAAATGCCTGAAGGGGAGGACCTGGTAACTTTTTACTGGAATGCTAATTGTATTCAGACCTGAGGATCTAATGCCACTTGCCCATTATGGCTGGGATTAGAAATAACTCTCTAAGTAATTTTTTTTTTATTCATATTGACCAGCACAGATTATTATATAACATAAGGGTCTGCAAATCTTGTTAAATTGGCTTTAAGGAAGCGGAAGCCACTTATGCTTTCAGATGATAATAAATGTTGATGTATGTCAACGGTTGCTGTAATGGTGTAATTTTAATTCTGTTCTAGTATGGTTTAATGCTTCACCATTGTTTTTTGATGGGCTACCTTCCTAGGTGGACAAGCCCCACCTTCCCCTCACTTCCCTCTGCTGCCATCTTGACCATTGGACCCACTATTGGTTTCATTCGCATGAATGTCTTTGCATGCAGAAGAAGTCCCTAACTCACCCAGAGTTTGAAACCCATTGGCTCCCCTCACCCAGCAGCTTGGGGGGGGGGCACTTTCCTGCTCCTTCTGTTGAGTGGGGCCCTGGACATTTGCCCCAAGGGGTCCTGCCTTGATGACATGCCAGCATTACACCAGCCCTTCCAAAGCTGGCGCCTTCCAAACACACTTTTGGAGACCTACTTCTCAGACCATATATTTTTACATAGGGATAGGCCACCGGCCCACCAGCTGAAGACCACGAGAATGCTTCCCACAGCACGCAGGTAAAGCAGAGATATCATAAACTTGTATTCACACATCTTCCTTTGCTAGCCCTGCCTCAATAAACTCTCCAAAATGCACAGGTGATGTCTAGATATTTAATGTTTGCTGCAGAAAATACTGGTAGGATAAAGCTATCAAGTTTGGAAACCAGAAATGCTGGATAGTAAAAGCCTGTTTTAGCTTACCATCACATTTATTTATTTGCTTTAGCAAAAGCTGAAGATTCCAGAAAAACCTGCAAACCTGCATTCATTTGGAAAATGCTGGTGACAGAGGCATCTCTCTCTTTCTCTCCATTAAGCTACAGGCCTTCTACAGTTAAACTTGATGTGTGATTAAAACAAAAACAAAAACCAGAGCACCAAGGGGGACAAACACCCAATCACATACAAAATTATATAGGCGTAAGCTTGAGCATTTATATATTTAGACATAGCCAATGTGTGTGTGTGTGTGTGTGTGTTTGTGAGTGTGCGCACACACCATCATTATGGCTCTCACATGAGAATAGAACAGACAAACCTGACCTAACTGCAGCAATTTTCAAAATGCATGTCACCTTTCCAAACACCCAGCACGCTTCCAAATACAGATTAAAACACACTTATCCAAGTATAGCTTACATTTCTTCTTGAGCCATCATTCATTGCCATCCCTCCTAAATTTAGAGGGGAAATAATTGCAATAATTATGCAAGAAGCTTCCTTTCAATCTGCAGAGGAGATGTCAAAAGCTGCTAAGTGGCGGAAAGGAAGATTTTTCCCCTTCTGACAACACAGTCCTAAAACAATGCTTTGCTCAAACTGCCAGAGAGAGGAAATTTAGAAATAAAAAGAGGGAGTCGACTTCCCTTTCAACTTTATTGGATTAGTTTCTCTGGTCTCCCCCACTTTCTTATTAAAGATAATTTGCCGCAATGCTTCTGTGGCATTTATCAGGCAGCATATCAGAGGAAATGGGATTCAATTAAGGTACAAAGAAATTTCAGATTTGCTCTCTTTTTCTTTTTAAAAAACCCAATACTAATTAGTATTTTGAGCAAGCTGTAACACTAGCTCAGCTGTCCCTTCAAAGAAAGGGAAGCATCACAGGCTTTTTCTATTCATTCTGGTAAGGCTATTTATCTGCACTTTCTCCCACTCTTTCTCCAAGGCATTCAAGGGTCTCCCCTTTCATTTTATCCTCACAACAACCCTGTAAGGTAGTCTAGGTGGTTGTTATTGCAATCATTATTATTTAGGCTTATTAGTTGCTTGGTACCTAAAAGGTCTTCAAGCCACTTACATTCAAGAACGTAAACAATAATACACTATACCACAGAAAAAAAATCAACATTTTCATATAACACCTGCAATTCATACACCCTTTCACACTCCCACTGAAGGAGCAGGTTTGCAGTTTGAATCCAGCTCTGTCACTGGAGGCTCAAAAATACCTTTTACCAACTGCACCTACAGCCATACCTGGATCTCAACTGTGCTGGGCCGGAGGTAAACCCAAGCAACGCGGTCCCGGTCCAGTCCCGAATCCAAGGATTCTGCGAGGAGTCAGTCCAACAGGGCCAAGGCAAGTCACAAGGCAGGAAACCAGGCTAGGTCAGGCACAGGATCACAGGCAGGTTCTGGCAAACAGCAACGTTGCTCCCGCAACCTGGGGCAGGGTCCGACATTCTTTTATCTCTGTTGGGGTAATGGCCGGTCCAGATCCCCCAGTGACTCACCTCCCTGTCTCGCCTGAAGGTGAGCACTCCTCCTGCGAGTACTTAGGTCTCTCCTTCTCTCAGACCTGAGTCTCTGCAGCTTGGGAGATGTCGATGGGTTCCTAGGCCCAGAGGCCACCTCAGCCTCTCCTGATCCAACTGGTAGTGGAGCAGCTGTACGTGATTACCCAGCAGAGGATAACGAGGTAATCCCCGCATCTGGAGCCAAGGCAGGCTCAGGCCCTGACTCGGCCCAGCTGGAGCTTGTTGCAGGGGAACCTGTGCAGACTGGGGCTCTTCAGAATCAGGCCCCAGACTCGGTTCAGATGGCACCTGAGGCAGAGGATCCGGTTCTGGTTCCGAGCCCGAGTCCCAGGCCATCACATCAACTGCCCTTCCTGCTGTCCATCCTTAAGCCTCTTTAGATTTAAGGTAGACTTGGACCAGGCCTGAACCATATTTCAAATAGGATTGTGCTCTGAAAAGTAAGGTATGTGGGGTTGTATCCCATGCTAGTCTGACTCAGAGTGGACCCACTGAAATGGGCATGACTTAGGCCCATCAATTTCAATGGGTCTAAGTGGATACCTTAAGAACTTTCTTCTCCCTCAGGAACCATTTTGGAGAGCCTGCTCTGGTTACCTTGCAGTTGAGGTATGGGATGGTATGTGAATTATCCATGAGAGGGCCTTCCTCACAATGGCACTGAGGCTGTGGGACCAATTTCCAGCTCCTCTGCTTTTGACCTTCTGGTGACGAAAGCAACATGTTGTTGTTTTTTAATTTAAAAAAACCCAGCTATTGTACCTCTGAGCCACTGTGGTGAATATTTCCTCTTCTGCTTCTTTCCTATCCCCCTATTTGATCTTCTGCTTTTGCTGCATTTCTGCATTTTAAAAAACAATGTTGTTGGATGCCTTGAAACATTTATATACATAAATACAATTTTTAAAAAAATACTTCTTTTCAGAATTTAGACGCTGTCAGGCATGGACCTTTGAGTCAAGTAGGAACAGCCTGGTAGCTTCTGACAACTTGCCCAGACTGAGGAACGACCTAGTACTAAAAGCTTTATATAGCAGGGAGTGGCATGGGATTGGCTCCCTCATGTCACCAGATTTCCTTCTCACTCCCCCCCACAAGCCAAAGGGATTCTGGACTGCCATGCAAGCGCCCGTTTAAATTGCTTCTCTGCAGTTCCCTTGTCCAATCAGTGCTTGGCATCCTGTGCCAGCAAGTTCATTGCTCAGGGTTGGTTTTTTTTTTTACCAGAATCATTATATAGGACTTCAGAAAAGGACTGGAAGGGGGGAAAGTGCTTTTTTTTTTTTAGTTGGATCTATGAATAGAACATTAATCCTTCAGATTTCACGGAAAAGGGGCTTAATTGAGATAAATCCGTGGATGCATAATGAATGTGATAAGTAAAACTGATAGGGGCATTCTCTTCGCATGGATTCATTTCCAAGTAAGTCAGTCATTTGGGGCGAACATTATACTTGAAGCTCTACTGTTAGAAGTCTATTATAAGCCAAATTTGTTATAATCCAACCTCCCTCCACCCCCTTTCTCTGCAGTCCTGGCTTCACAATTTGGCAAAACAGAAAATAAAAGTTGATGAGCCAATTGAAGGGATTTTCCTTTTCATTTCAAGCAGTTCATATAACTGTGTATCAAAGGCCAGCCAAGTGCAGTTCCCTTTGTCTGGAATGACTGCCTTCCATTCGTTTCTCATTGCATATAAAAGATACACGACATGCTTCACACAGTTTTCACCTCTCCTAACTCATAATTTTAATTGGGACAATGTAATGTCTGTCCTAATCATCCAGGAAGGATAGCAGAGTTCACAAACTGCATTGCACTTCGATTTAAGAATTGCTTTGAGCATTTGGCATGATTTAGGAGGAAAGTAAAGATCTTTGTAGGAAATAAATAAATCAATGTCATTTTTCAGACCTTCGGTCCATTTTTTTTTTTTACCCCTTGCAGATTTGGTTTGAGTAAACAGATACCCAGAGCTAATTTTGTCATGTGTAGAAGGAAAAAGGTAGGGTTCAATGTCCATCAGGTCGCCCTATAGAGTCTGGCTAAATTTGGTTTGTATTTGAAGCACTCTCCAGGCACATGGAAAAATGTATTGCTTAACTATGGTTTGTTTTCCTTAACCAGAGATTCTTGTTATTTCTAAGACTATTGTTAAGGATTAGGCACAGTCAGGGCACACCAGTTGTCTTCTTGCAAACATTCTCCAGGAAAAGGGCTTAGCTTGGCAACCTAATACATTCGGGATCTTAATGAGGTTAAAGCACCAACCTATGGTTAGTGTAACTCATGGTTAAGCGCTTGCATAGAGCAGAACCTACCTGATCAACTGGTGCCAAATTTCTAGGTAAGATCAGACATAACAGATTTTACAAGCCAGGCAACTATTCCCTTTGGCAGGCAGCTGCTCTTGCTAAGGTCAATCTGTAACATTGGCTCCAATCTCATAAAGATGACAAGAAAAAAATTGAAATGTTTCAGCTGGTGGGAAGGAGCATGTTGTGGGTGGTCACTTACTCACCATGTAATGTGTGAATCAACCTATTCTTAGATAATCCCCGCCCTGCCCCCCCATTATAAAAACCATCAGTGTGCACTTTTCTTGAAAATTGCTTTGCCTCATAAGCAAATATATTCAGATTCTACTGATCAACCAAAAATTGTAAGATTAACCAGATTAACCCAGGTCACTTCCATATGACCCATTAATAGAGAATCCATCCAGATTCGTTTGCACAACATTTTCAGGAAGGTAAGACAGTCAGCTATTTAATGGGCATTCATTCTAATTGGCATGCCAGGGTGGATATATGAAGTTGTGTCAAGCAAGTGTTAGCCCACACTTTCCAGTGTATTTTCCCATCGTTTCAGTTTGTGGTGAGAGAAGGCTTGTAGCACTAGAGCACCAAATCAACTGATCTTCAGGTTACAAGCAACTAACAACTCTAATAAATAATAATAATAATAATAGCATTTCTTCTTTTAGAAAATTAGAAAACTACTTTATCTGCAAGAAAATGTTTATTTTTTGTAAACCCCACAGAAAAAAAAAAGAATGCAGCCAAGACCGAGTATTTCAACAAAAGTTGTGCCCAAAGGGCAGCAAAAAAATAAAAATAAAAAAATAAAAAATGGGGGAACCTCAACACAAAAAAGTCAGTGACAATAGTCCATGTTTTGCACAAAGATGAAAACCTATGACATTTCTGAGTAACACTTTCATGGTGACAATTACACAAGATGATTCAAAAATGCAAAATGACAGCAACATGCACACCTGGCTAAAGCTAGAAGTTTTTTTTATCTCAAAAGAATCTGATTTAAAATGATGGATTTTAATACTATTTTTATTGACTTGCTTGTCCTACTTAATTTTTTTTTAAAACAAGGCATACTTGCCAATTCATATGAAACTTTAAAAATTGCTGTTGTTTTTAAAGAAGAACTTTGTCCTTCCAGAGTCCACTGCATGTTGGCAAAATCATAATGGTTTGATTTTTATAATTTTGCTAGTTACTAATACGATTTTGTACCCCTCCCACCATGTCCCCTCCCACCCACACCCAAACCTTAAACACTTTGAAAGTCGCCAGTGCAACACACTTTCCTACCAATGCACAATATACATTTAAACTTAAATCTTTGTGCAATTTTATGAGTTTCTTTTTTAAAAAATTACTATTTTTTTAAAAAAGCTCCTTGGCACAACTGCTGAGATTTTGTCAGCCCCATTGAAATTAAATTGTCAAACACAAGATGATATAAAGCGTAATCGCAGTTGACTTTTTAAAAAAGAAAACCCGCAAACTGCCGTGTTCTTGAGCCAACCTGACAGTCTCTTGTATATAGTACATTGCACAGTTCCGCCTTCACCAAAACACTCCCTCTGCTGCTACTGAGCCCTCTACAGCATATCCTAACCATGTGAACACTGTTGGATTTTGTACCCAAAACAAACAAACAAAAAAGAGATGTAAACTAGGATTGCAACGGGCACCTAAATTACCATGTACGATCTGCAGTAGACTCTGTAAAACGAGCTCGGCATTACAAGCTAGATGATAGTGAAAGCGGGAGAAAATTGTTTAAATGAACGAGTTTCCTCTTGAAATATCTTTTTTTCCCCAAGGCACTGTTGAACAAGACTGTTAGCAGTTCTCAAGTGACTAAATACACCGATGGGAAACTAAACACTTTACACAACCACCAATGTTACATTATTGTCTACACCCTTTCTGCAATCCTTATGCCCTCCCTTAAAACTGATGCCCCCTTAAATATGGTTTGGTCCTTAGAGGGGTAAGCTAATAGATTTCTTGCACATGCGCTTCCCCATCCCTCTGCCTCACAATCCACTAACATCATCAAAAGCTTTGCTTGAGCACTTAAACCCTCTTGCCCTTAAAAAAAAAAAACCCTAAGGAATTTCCATCATTATTCCTTTGAACTCTTAATTTGTAATTTTGGCTTCATTATGTTTTTTTTTAAATGGGAAGAAAGGGTTTTGTATCAAGCGGAGCTCTGTGTTAATTTATCCTTTCAAGAGGAAACCTTACAAGAGGTGTTCTTTTTGGGGAAAAAAAGAGAGGCAGAATTTGCTATGTGAAAACCAAGAGTCGTGGGTTCTTTTTCCCTTAATGCGTTGGCCAAGAAAGAAACCGTATAAAGTTCTGTGAGGTTTTCTAAAAATTTACAAGAAAAAACTGATGGGCAGTTCTAGCCAAACCTTGATGTTCAGGTTCTTTCCCCCCACTTCCCTCTTTTTTATTTTTTTATTTTAAACAATAAATCAATACAGTCTCACACAATACAAATTTCATCTTGACTGCAAGATATTTTTCTGTGTGATGCCTTCCGTGTGACAAACTGGAAGCTGGTCTTTACTTCTTCAGGGGTTGATAAACTGAGGCATTGGGATCAAGTCCAGAAGGGCTGGTCTCCACAAATTTGGAAGAGTAATGTGGGGAAACAGGACTCAGTGTGCTGGTGGCCGCAGTGTATGTTATGCTGGGCATGACTGCCATGACTTCTGCTATCTTCTGTTTTAGGTCCTTGATCTCCTGATCCTTTTGAATTATTTGCCCTGCAATATTAAAGAGGAAGGAAAAGAACTGTCACCAAATGCCAGGTTTTTATACCAGATAAAAACTGTGGACAAACATGTTATGGGGTGGAGTCTGAGGGGATCAGAAGTGGCATGATCAGAAGGTTGGCGGTTCGAATCCCCGCGACGGGGTCAGCGCCCGTTGCTCGGTCCCTGCTCCTGCCAACCTAGCAGTTCGAAAGCACGGCAAAGTGCAAGTAGATAAATAGGTACCGCTCTGGCGGGAAGGTAAACAGCGTTTCCGTGCGCTGCTCTGGTTCGCCAGAAGCAGCTTAGTCATGTTGGCCACATGACCCAGAAGCTGTCTGCAGACAAATGCCGGCTCCCTCAGCCAGTAAAGTGAGATGAGAGCTGCAACCTCAGAGTCGTCTGCGACTGGACCTAATGGTCAGGGATACCTTTACTTTTTAAAACAACATGCACAGCTTTTTAAAAAAAGAACTGCAAAGCTAAATTAAAACCTGAGTGTTCCACAGTAATCAATAGATTTAGCTCTGGCAGATAATTTCCACATTCCCTCTCCAGCCACGTGAAACGGAAGGAAGATCTTTACAAGGATGCCTTTACTAAGACAGTGTTCTTAACACATTTTATTTTAACCCGTTCATTCAGATTTCCTTAATGCTGGAAACTCTTGCTTTACCTATTTCCAAGTTTTGGGTAGAAATCATACATCTACTTTCTTTCCTTCAGTACTTATTTTCTTTATTTGGTGATGGAGTGGGGTGGGTGGAATAGGTTTGTACTGGTGGTGAGCATAATTTAGGCAAAGTTGACCTGATGGGACTTTATCTTGAATAGGATTTTCCATCCAAAAATAAAGGGAGACGCTGTTCTTTTGTTAACTTTGTGCGCCCTCTGCTGGCTAAAGTGTAAGTTTACAGCCCAAAGCAAATCACAAGAAGAGCTGGGAAGGAGCAGGAAGGGGCAGAGTTTGGCACGCATTTTCGCAGCAAAGAGCTTGCCCTTTCCAGCAATATTTTCCGGAGAGACAAAATATTTGCCTTTGTTGTATCCCTGCTGCCAAGGCCAATGTTCTTCATGTTGCCCTGCTGTGATGAAACCATCACAGCACAGTAAGGCAGGAACAGGACAGCTGGGAGTTCTCCTACCGCCCCCACTTTAAAATGAGGGCAAAGGATGGGCCACTCAATGAACAAAAAAGCCTGGACAAATAAAAAGCAGCGCCAAAGCAGCAGCACAGGGAGGAATGAGAAGCTGTGAATTGAATCACTGCAAACAGTAAAGAAAGGTACTGTATGAAGGTTGTCTGGGGGCACATACACCTGCTGGATTTCCTAAAAACTTGGGAGGTGAAAAAACGATATTTCCTTAGAACTTCCTGGAAGAGAACTCTAATGGCATTTTTATAGAGGCCTATGCAAGAAGGTTATTTCCCCAAGGTTAGAAAATAAAGTAACAGCTAAGGAGGGAGAAGTACAAATTAAACTATTTAAGCAAATTGCCATTTATTATTTGCTCTTCCCACTTCCCTCAGCATTTTGTTTTCCTGGACAGAGTATACAAAATGAAGAATTCCAGCTGTGCCTGGGCTATTAATTTCCTACCACATTACGTTTCTGCAGCATCCGCACTTGGAGTTGCACTCAGAGATCCAATAAAAGTTTAACCATCTGTTTTCTAGCAGTTTGCTCCTACTCTAAAGAGAAACAAAACACTGTTGATTTCTTTGGTGTGGAGTTTGCTGCATTTGATTAGGATTGTCTGACCAAGTCACTGCTGTTCGGGTGGACCAAAGCAATTACTCTCACGTCTCCAAACCAGTCCTCTGTACTCTCTTTGTTTAACCTGTTTCCACGGAGACTTTCAGAATTACTGTTGGACGTCTAAGCAGTAGTTAACCTGACCGAACAAATGCTGGTTAAGGTTTGAGCCCTACAGCAGCATGGAGGAGCTACTGAAATGTTGCCTAAAGCAAAATTCAGTGTGGCGCTGGGGTCTTCCTCAGGCAAAAAAAATCTGAGGAATCTCAAGGAAAGCCAAAATAATACCAGCAAGGCTTAGAAGTTTGTCGGGGGGGTGGTGGTTACTAAGACAGGACAAATTTATTGGGGGAGGGGGGGATTTCCCATATATTCCAAGTAGGAATAATTTCCAAAAGGTAGTTCCAGCTGCCAGTGTCCAAAATCCAAAGGGCTACGAGCAGAACAGGAAGTGTGTATTGGGGCTTTTCTGACTCATCCTTCCCAATGGAGTCCTTCATAGTCCTGTGGCAGACAGAGGCTGTGGAGTAGGCTTTGAAGTAGTTGAAGAAAATGCAGCAAGGCATAAAAACCAGCAGGCACCCACACAGTCCCCAGTGTTTGCACAGAAGTGCTTTTCACAGGAACACTAGATTCTTTGGCTCCTAATCCATGGTATCTCACTGGACAGTAGAGGGCACTACCTCATTTTCTATCACTTTGCCCAGCAGCACAGAGAATCCCACTTACCTTGAGCTATCTCGAGCTGTCTTTTTGCATCTCCTAATGCAGAGAACAGGTCCAACTTGATCCTCGTCTCCGCACTCAAGCTGTTCTCTAAGTGCTGTGTCTTATCCTGCATGGCTGAAAGTGCTGACATTAACACCTCTGTATCCTTTTCGTTCTCTTTGTACTTCCGCAGTTCCTTGAGAGTAATTAAAGCAGGACTGTTACAAACAGCAACTTTATACTGAGATAAAGGGGAAAGAACAAGACTGGGGTTGTGGCTGGGGAAGGAGAAAAATTGGGGTCAAATCTGCAGTATGCTGGGTTTGGTTATATCCTTTGACCTCAAGTGCAGTATGTAAAATATATGTGTTCATAAGGCAATTTAGCTCTGCAGAAGCTGCAGCTTGGAAATTGACATGTTCAGCTGTAGTAATACAGTTTTCTTCACCCAGCCTCCCCAAGGGCTCAGAATAGATTACAGTATATTCTTATGGTTCATTCAGCATGAACAATGTACCAATTGCAGAACACAAAGCGGGCTTGATGTGGGGGCTCTTCCAATCTGCTGTTGATTAAGACACACAAATTTCCAGTCTTGAAAACCACATTTAACTAGGAAGTGAATATAAATTTGTGAGATTATGTCAGAGCAAGAGAAGTCCAGGAAGAGTCCCCCAGGAAGTCACTCCGAGATATGGACCCTCTATGTTCATGCCACTACAGTGACCCCACAACCAGTTTTCCTGGGGTGGAATGAGAGTGGTGATGATAGACTTTACGCATAGCCTCCAATGAAAAGCAGGTTGAGCAAAGGCAGAATCTGATCTAAGCTAGTGGCGGCCAACCTTCAAGTCAACCTGCACGTCCTGCACTAAATGTAGGCGGACTATATGCCAGACTGGGAAAGAGACTGTCCCAGTTGAAACAGTGAGAGTCTAATGGTGGTGGTGGTCACTTCTAGTTTGCTGAGCTGGGAAGCATGCAGTAGCAGCAGAGTAAATGACAACTGGAGAGGACCATAAGCAGCACTCCACACATAGCTAAGCCCATGGGCCTTCCTGTTCTTACCAAGGTATGGCACAAGTTTCCATCATCAGAAGTTGGCCAGCCATGGTGTAAGACAGAAGTGGGGAACCTTAGGCGTGGGGGACAAATGTGACATTCCAAGCTTCTCTATCTGGCCTCAGGACTCTCCCAAGGCTACAAACCCCATCTGGTCTTGCTCTGCACCCTCCTGGAGCATTGTTGCCTGCCTGGTTGCAGTCTATAGCTCTGATAATGTCTCTTGCTTCCCTTGATGCTGGATAGAGGTGTGGCTAGAAACTAGCATACAGCACAAAGGTAAACATTTCATTCCTCCCAATTCTCCCTCTGGTCTTCCACAGCATTGGCATGTGGCCCCTGGAAGGTTGCCCAGAAGGGAATACGGCCTTCAGACTGAAAAAAACATGTTCCACTGCTGGCCTAAACCTATTAGGCCCACTTGGACCTCATTCAGAGAAATATCAACACATGATATTGCCTTATACTTCATATAGCCCAGGATGAAAGTTGCTCTGAAGAGTCTCAGGCAGAGAATCTTTCTTAGCCCTGCTACCTGAATGCACACACTTTGCTCAATTGGAATACCACAGCTTGAACCTGGGACCTCCTCAATGAAAAATATATCCTTTTCCGCTGCACTGCGGACTCTCCGCACAATAGGGAGAAGGCAAATCAGGACTGGAAAGCAGGTGGGGCCCCACAGGCCAAGTGAGTACAATAATGAAGCGCTAGAGAAAAGCTCAATAAATTCCAACTTCCTGATAAATGGGGGAGAATGTTATATAACATTCCCTCTCTGTAAATTAAAATGTTTGCTTAAGGGGTTTTGACAAGTTACTCAACCTGTCCAGGCTTTATTTTAGGGGTGGGGTACTTGAACTATTTTAGCCTCCAGAGTTACATGTACTTGAGAACGCCAATAAAAAAATAGGTTTTACTTAATATACCTGTCGAAACCACAAAGTCAAACTGTTTTTCACTTTTCACTTTAAAACACAAAAAGCTTTTGATTATTATGAAAATATTCCTTGTACATTTCACAGCTCCCTGTGTAGCAAAGCAAGGGCTACGCTACTTTTCCCTAGCCACTTTGATTATGTGGGCCTGCGGAAGAGGAAGAGGAAAACACAGAAACATTTCACTGCAAATTTATGGGGGAAACCATGAACAGGTTCAGAAACAAGTGTAAAACTTGAAACTATGTTTTACGGAGTTTTTTAAAATGCACGTCTCTATTTAAAACTGACACTGTTCCTAAAAACTTTAATCAAAGCTTGCTTTTCTAACAGTGTAGTAAGAGTGTTATACAAATGAACATCATAGTTTGTTTCAGGTTGGGACTACACTTTTTGGAGGGCAAGTGATTAACCCTTTCTCTGTCCACTGATTATCCCCAGCAAATACCATTCCCTCAACTACTTTAATTTATCCTCTCCTCCAAGAGGGCTCAAAAACTGCAATTAGTTTATTTATAGTATTATATTTTAACCGCACCTAACATTATAAATGTATTATGAGGATAAACAGGATGATTATCCTACTAAGGCAGAATATAAAAATCTATCAATTCCCACTTAATACTGAACAGGGGTGGTCCTGTGCCAATCACTTTGGGAAGGAAAAAAACAGGGCAATCTGCAAAAGGGCAATCTGCAAATAGATCAAAGTTTTCAGCATACCTGTAAGAACAAGGTATGCAGGAGTATATTACAGATGAAACTTGGCCTCCAGAAGCGAGCCAAGTCATGAAAAACTAGTTGCTGATAATTGTGTGTGCATGTCAGGAGCTTCCTTGACTATTTGTGTTTTCTCAGCTCTAGGCTTGTACATCCCATGGGGCGGGCCATCCATGAACCACCTTCAAATGTAATGTGTAAAAAAACCTTAAAGTGGTGTTTGGCAAAGCTCAAGTAGGCAAGTTTCCTTCAAGGAAAGAGGGAGGCATGGCAAAGAAAAATTACCTTTTAGACTAAGTCTGGCCTATTTAGGATAACAGAAAGAAACACAACCCTATGCACTCTTCTCTCACAGAAAACGTGGCAGGCATCCTGAAGGGTCAGGTTCAGGCTGTGAAGGAGGCATGCAATGTCGTGGTGCACTCTCATTACCTGCACTTTCATTTCTAGATCTCGTATCTGATCTTCTTTCAGCTTTATGTCAATCGTTAACTTCTTGCACTCTGTCTCCAGGTCTCTGATGCGATTTCGTAAAGTTTCAGTGCATTCCCCTCTGCCAAACAAAACAAGAACCAAGGGGGTGGGGAGAGAGAGACTTTCAGTGTGTGCCACTTTTTTTTTTTTAAGTGTTGTTACAATCAGACAGTCACATTTCCAGGTCTGCTTATCTTTGGCCAAGTGATAGTGTCACATGCCTTCATACTTTTTTGCTGTTTCTATAAAACAGCTTGGTGATCATCAAGCAAAAGAGAATACCAAAATGTGATCCCTCCCTGCAACCTGAAACACTATAAGACCATAAGAAAAGCCTACTGGATCAGGCCAGTGGCATCTTGTTCTCACAGTGTCCAATCAGATGCCTGTGGGAAACCAGCACGCAGGATCCAAGCACTCTGCCCTCCTGTGGTTTCCAACAACTGGTACAGTCAAACCTCAGTTCTCAAACGTCTCCGTTTTCGAATGTTTCGGCTCCCAAATGCCGAAAACCCAGAAGTAAATGCTCCAGTTTTTGAACATTTTTTGGAACCCAAACGTCCAACGCGACTTCCGCTTGAATGCAAGAAGCTATTGCAACTGACTGGAAGCCGCACCTCGGTTGTTGAACATTTTGGAAGTTGAACGGTCTTCCGGAACGGATTATGTTTGACAACTGAGGTATGACTGTATTCAAAAGCACTGCTGCCTCCAACTGTGGTGACAGAGAATAACCATCATGGCTATTAGCCATCAATGGCCCTCTCCTCCAAGAATTTGTCAAATCCCCTTTCAAAGCCATCCAAGTTGGTGGCCATCACTGTTTAAATATACACTGTGTGAAGTACTTTTATTATTATTATCTGACTTTTTTTTTTCAAATGGCACAGACCAGGACATTTCTTTTTATTATCTGAATCTGTTTTTTCATATTATACACCTTAAAAAAAATCACATGCATATAATAAACTGTACTTTCTTTTGTTTGTCCTGAATCTTCCAATGTTCAATTTCACTGGATGTCACCAAATTCTAGCGTTATGAGAGAGGGAGCCCAGTACCTGGTAGCAGCAGCAAATGCAACAGCCCGCGCAGCAGTTGCTTCTTCCAACTTCTTCCTTTTCTTTTCTTCCATCAACTGCTTTTCTACAAAGGTTCGTGCCTCTTGCTCTGCTTTGAGTTTTTTCTCCAATTGGCCAATGGTCTGCTTATCTTTTTGTTTCATTTGCACAGCATTATGTAGTCTGAAAGAGGGAAGAAAAGGAACATGATCCCTGCTGCTTTCTTTAGCCTGAGAAGAAAATAAAGTACTATTCCAGAAGTGTAACTTCTTTTAAGTACTCAGCTTTCCCTTCTGAGAAAATGGAGACTGCTCTCTAAATTTCAGAAGAAGGTAACACATGAGTGGCATTCAGTGCTAGTCCTACTCATTAAAATTCGTGAAATTAAGTCATGACCAATGGGTTTACTTTGAGTAGGACTAGCACTGGATACAACCTCCAATCACTACAAGTCAAAGCAGAATTTCTCGTCTTAAGAGAAATTTGTATATAGATGCCTATATAGTATACAGATTACCAGTTTGGGTAAGAGTTCAGTGGATAATAGGAAGGATTTGGGTAGGGGGACACTATGTGCATCACTTTTCATTATAATAGAGTGGAAGGAAATCAGCACTATAGCAGAGCTAAGGTGTGAATAACATTTCTGTTAAGTCTGACCTTTAGCTGTTTAAATCATGTGCCTCTTTGAACAAGAGATAAATGTCATTCTCCATATGCTCATATAGCATTTTTACAGATCAATAGGAAAGAGTTATTAATTTCTACAGCACTGTCAGTACTAAAAGAGTTTGGTACTATAGCAAACAGTTCAGAGTGCAAAATTTAGACCATTATCTGGGCATAGTCAAGAACTTTTAAATCTTAAATCTCTTTCCACTGAAATGATGAATGGAGCTCAAGAGAGATAAACTTTGCCTGGCTTGGGCTTTGAGATTTCAAAAATCTATTTTTGTTCTTTAAAAAATCAGATTACAAGTACAAAAATCAGCTGGGAGGAAAAGGCCCACTATATTGTGAAGTGAGAACCAAACTTACTTATTCTGAAGCAGCTCATTTTCTTGTCGGAGCTGTCCAATTTCAGACCGAATCCCCCGCTCTGTGCTGGTCAGAGAGCCAATCTGACTGCGCAGCTCTTGTTCAATCTGCCTGCTTGCCTGCAGGTCAGCCTTTAACTTCTTAATATCTTGTTCCAGCCTAGGATAAAGAGCAGTAGTTCCTTTTTAATTTATGTATTTTTAAAGAGAACAGAGATAGCTTCATTTATCTATTGCAGGGCTGTCCAACAGGTCGATTGCGATCTACCAGTCGATTGCGGGTTGCCCCTGGTCAATTGCGTGATCCTGAGTGATCCCCCCCCCAAAAAAAAACCTTTGGTCAATCCAATGGGTTGATCACTTCCAGTTTTTTTATAGTGGGAGTAGATTGCAGTCTTTTGGGAGTTGGACATGCCTGATCTATTGAATGCTCAAAGTTTGGCCCTGGGCTTCTCCTTTAAGAAAAGGCCATCAAGGGCCTTTAAGCATGTTTCCACTTTCTCCACCCAACCTTTTATCTCATTGTACCCATTACTGTGCAATCTTTTGGGTCAAGCTATACATGACTGGCAGAACTAAGTTGCAAGCTGGTGAGATAAGGGAGGCAATTTGCATTGCAAAAGTGATGTGTAGGTAGGATGATGAGCCTCCTTCCTGGCACACCTGACATTTCTGCACTGACCCCCCTCCCACCACCCACAGGCCCTTTAAATCTCTTCTCCAGTTACATTTATGCCAGCCAGGCTCACTTCTGGTATTGAGGCCTGGCTGGGGGAAAGTTATTCATGAAATGGAAAGGGTAGAAGCAACCGGTTGAGAAGGACAGTACAATTCAGAATCAGAAGATCATATGACCATTTTATGTTCCAAAATCACACATGCACCCGTTTCCTCGAACCACATTTGAAAACACAGATCTGCCACAGTCATATGTAGTTTGGCCTTTACTTGGGATATAAATAGGGATCTGTCAGTTGTACGTGCAAGTACGTTTCCCAGGCTAGAAGGTAACCCTCTCTTTTATTGACATTAGCTGTGATAAAGAGAACACAACACAGCAAAATTTAGCAGTAGAAAGCTTTAACTTCAATTCTGTGTACTTGAATCTTAATAGTACAATTTCATGGTTTACCTAGCAAATATATATAAGTGATAGAGGATTTTGGCAAGCTCCTATCGCCCCACACCCACCCCATCTTGCTTCAACATAGAAACTAAAAATAAAAGCAACTGAAAGTTAACAACCATGTCAGCCATTCAAGTAAATTGATATTTTACCTTTCCTGCCAAGGTGGCTCATTTAGCTAATACTACACCACTAAAAGTCTTGATTTAAATGACAGTTTCTTCCCACTCTTACAAATAGTCTGAATATAATAGCATTTATTTTTTAAAAATCCATAACCCACATGCGTGGCAAGGCCCCGGGCCCCGCAGTTCCCCCAGAAACAAGACACACATATGTTGGGTTAATGGGATAAATAAGACCACAACTTTATTGGTTACAGATGTGAGTGGTTTGGCTTAGGCAATTGGGTGAAGCAAGACTATATCCTGACTCCTGCCCGTCTGCAGGAAGTCTCAAAGCGTCAACCACCGATAGGGGGAGCCCTATGAAATACATCAATTAAGAGCACCCCCAGGGTCACTGATAGGGTCGTGGCATAGCCCTAGCCCACACCCAGGCTTCGGACAGAAACCACACCCCCGGATCCCTTTAATGGGATACCCTTAGCGTGGAGGGGCAGGCCGGAAGCAACAACTGCCCCTCCCATGACAAGGCTTACCTTGCCTAACCTTGCAAAGTTGTGACGATAGCTACTAGGCAGGCGAAAACCAAATGGCTGGTGCCAATTTGCCAAGCGGAAAAATTCCTACCCGGCCCCAACAACCAGGTGACCAGCATTAGTCACAGCAAGGCCATAGTCAAGCAACACAAGCAAAGATGATGGGTGGGCTGGGAGATCCGATGAAAGGAGACAAATGGAGGGTGCCCCAAAGTCACACCGCTGTTTAAACGGCAGGTGGCCACGCCCCCCAGCTAACCCAGTTGGTCAGCCAGGAGGCGTGATGCGGATGGGCGTCCTACTGACGTGGGCAGCATCCCTCCACCCACTGCTGGGTAACTGGGAGGTTACCCCGGAACCCCTCCCACAATGCAGTCCCCTGGAAAAGGGGAGCTGTCTTCTATTCTGAATCAGGATATCAAAGTATATGCAAAGTAGCTCAGTGAACAATCTAGGACATGGGTGAGAGAACCTGTGGCCTTCCAGATGCTGTTGGACTGCAATGACAACCATGGCCAATTGTCAGAGAGGATGGGAGATGTAGTCTAACAACATTTGGAGGGTCCTAAACACCAAGTCACATTCATTTATACTATTCCCAAATACGACTGTACACAGAACCTTGTGTGACAAAACACACACAATAACTGAAAATGAAGGGAGATCAGTTCTCCCACTAAATGAGTATTGCCAGTGCCAACCATCTGCTCAGCTGGCACATGCATTCTGCTGAGTGATCCACAGGATCCATAAAAACCTTGCCTTCATTGCACACCACCCTTGCTCTAATGGGGCAGTCCAATGCTGTCGGTCACCTTGTCTGCGGCTAGAAGAATGCAAGCAGAACCGTACTGTTACCACCACACACACATCGTGATCAAACTGTTTTACATGGTAAATAGAGAAGCGTATTTTAGATCCAAGATACACCACTGTTTATATTTCTCTCTCTTTTCCACACAGGCTCAGAGAGCTGCACTGCAGGAGAGAAAATGCACAGCCGTTTAGAAGGTTTAGTTTTAATCGTTCCTGACCACAGACCATCTGCCGTACATCTTATTTAGAAATAAAATGTCAGTCTGCATAGAATCTTTTAGCCTGGCGCTAAAACATTTTAACACAATGTATAGTATCTAAATATGAATGAGGATAGGCATTTAAAGCCAATTAGTTGTCTTAGTTAACAAGAGTCTAATCAAATACTTAACTATTGTGCCCACTACTATAGGAACAACAATGTGACTCATTTTTTCTGTCCACACATCCTAGAAAGTCAGGCAGCAGTCACATAAAGATGTACATTCCAGAAAATGAACATGTTTACATAATGCAAATATGGCAGCCTTGCCGAATGCTATATTCACATCGACACCCCAGGTATCAGGATGTGGATTATTCAGGACAGTGTTCATGATCTGGATATAATGCAAATGTACGTATTTGAATCATGGACCTTGTCTATTCCTGTTGTACAAAGCCTCACAACCCGTCTTTCAGGTCAAATGTTTAGTTAGTGACCAATTATAATAAAGTGCATTTAGGGTAAGAAAGGGGTAGACTTTTAGGCTACATATTTCAGGGATGAAATGGTGATACCTTTGAAGAAGGGATGTACCTCTTTTAAACTTAACACTGTGGAGGAGGAGTGGGAAACAATGGGCAAAAAGGGACAGGGAATCAAGAATGTGTGTGGCTTCTAGGTTTTAGTACAGGCATTGGAAAACTCGGCCCTCCAGATGTTTTGGGACTACAACTCCCATCACCCCTAGCTAACAGCAGTGGTCAGGGATGATGGGAGTTGTAGTCCCAAAACATCTGGAGGGCCGAGTCTGCCTATGCCTGTTTTAGTACCTGACCATGCTTTGGCAGGTTCTTGCCTTGAAGGTTCAACAGGTAGAGCAATCAGCACCACACTCCAACCAACTGACAGGAGTCTCTCTTCACTTTTTGGAAGAGAGGGAAAACTTCTCTTTCTCACCATGGCTTCAGCAATTAGATTAAGCAAGCTATTTTTGCTTCTGTTTTGTTTATTCTGGTGTTGTATTTTAATTGTCCTCCTGCTGCTATCATTTGACTGGCTTTTTGCCTGTTGGTCTCTGGATTTATTTTTAGATTTGAATAGACCTGAATAGTTTTAACTGTGAATTGCTTTGATCTGTTATTATATGGCTGAAAAGTGGTCTATAAATACAGCAGAAAAAATAAAGATGCTCTTCCCCAGTTCAAATGTGACAATATTATCAGCTTGACATGGTTTGCATATGGGTAGTTTATTTTTATCTCACTCTGCATGGAGTTTAGGATGGGGCATGTGGTTCTCCCTTCCTCCACCATTTTATTTTTACAACAAGCCTGTGGTTGGGTGGCAATTCAAATTCAGCTATAGTCCCACAATCTAATCTCTACATCATAGCACTGACTCTCACTGGCTCTTAACTAAAGCAGCCTAGGAAAGAGTGTATTGGGATCTACTGGAGAAAGTCTCAAACCAGATTCCAAAGGGGAACTAGCCCCAAAAGTCTGTCTCTGGGACCTACCACATGAAGTTACTTCATCACTCTTCAAATTCCTAATTTCTATAGATTTACAACTGCTTATCCCAGGGGTTTAGGGAGGGAACAGCAATTTTTTCTTAATTACAAGCCTTTGTTTTCAAAGCTTCCTAGCCTGAACCAATGGAAAATAACTTCAATTCTTTTTCACATATTCATTTTCTTGTCCCCGTTGTGAAAATTTCCCTCCTTGGACCCAATCTCTCTCTTCCACACCCCCTACCTATTTTGGGCAGTTTAAAAAGTTCTCTTTCACCTCTGTATTTCCTCAGAGATGAACCATAAGGATATATAAGAAAGAAAAACTGTTTCTCCAATATGCTTTATCCCTTATACCCACTTCGGAAAGCATCAGAAGGATTAAAGTAAAACTAACACATGCTAATATCCTTTTGTTATGCGAGAACACAAAAGCTAGAACTGATTCTTAAACAGTTTGCTTACTTTCCTAATACTTCAATCTCATTATGGGAAACCCCCCCAAAACAAATTAGATTACATTGTTAAAACAGCATTAATTCAAATGACAGCAGATTCTACCTGCTCATTGTGCCAAGGTAATGAGACTACCAGCAACTCAATAACCCACGCCCACAAAATGCCTGTGATCTGTTAATCTGCTTGTGATAAATCCTGACTCCTAATCTGGAAATCATGCCTTAGAGTTATAAATAATATTTCAAGTTTCTAGGCATAACTACTCATATATTTATAGATTTTGGCATCCCTCTGTCTCAGGAGACAATAGAAGAGTATGCCTTCAGGGTCCTTGAACCAGGACTTGCCAGTTCATTTGCTAGTCCAGCTCTCAATAACCTGAGCTCAACTTGACTTGAAGGCCCACTAATGATCTACAAGACAAGCAGCTATGAAGTTTACTAGTTTACATACAGACATCCTTCCTCACTAGGTTTCCTCCCTTTTTAAATGGCTATCTGGAACCTTGCAGGAGAAAAGCTAGTTTGGGCTGGAAGAGAGTTTAAATGTTTGTGTATTCATGCATAGGTTTGTCCCCATTTGATTTCCTCCTCCTGAAAATACAAACAGTAAAAATTGTTCAAAGGAAAAAACTGTTTTTAAAAACCATTTTACGCATGGTTAAGGGAACAACAATCAGCTTATAATTGCTTCCTAAGACTATAGAGTAGTCAGTTGAGAAGTTTCCTGATCTTGCTGTATTCAATTCTGCTATGTGTACTGTGGCTGCACAAGTGTCTAAAAATAAACACACAACACATTACTAGATAAAAGTACATTACGTGGGCCCTTCTGCCCCTGGTCCATTATCTGCTAATAAGTACATAAAGGGAAACGTTTTGGTCAATGAATGGAGAACAAATAAATGTGAAAGATACTGTAAATCCTCAAGACTAGTTTTGTGATGATGGATCTTCTTACACTGCCTAAATTAATCTAGAAAACGAAAGCTGTGTTACTATGCACTTGGAAGTAAGCCCTGCTGAACTTACCTGGGCTTACGTCTGAATGTACATGGGTCAGGGTGCACATTTCCACCGTGTGAGTGAGTGCCCACATCATTTGAACAGGAATTCTGAACTGAAACTTTCAAAATGCATAATTCAAACATTTTTGTTGGGCTTGGTAGCCTCCCTTTTTTTGCAGCTGTGACTGACTTCACTCCTTCGAAGGCTGTGACGTGCACTGATGATTTGAGAGAGGGGGATGACTGATTTCTCATTTCACACCATGACTGGATACAACTAGGAGTAAGATGCTCTCCTGCTCCCAAGTATCTCCAAAGTCTTGTGTGAAGTGAGAGACTTCCCTCACACTTCTCCAGAAAAACTGAGAGAGACATTGAGCCTTATCTTTTCCAGCCAGCAAGGACTGAGAGACCCTCTCCCACATCTACATTTTCAGAATGCTTGATAAGTTAGGGGAGGGGAGACCACTGCATTTGGAGACCCCCTGGTGAAATGAATTCCATGAAGGATCAAGAGACCCAGAGAATCTAGAAATGCACTGTTGTTAGTTGCTAGCCAGCATTTTTTCCAAAGGACATTCAGTGACTGCTTGTGGAGATGTTAACATACCATTCACTGGCTCTTGTAACAGATTTAAGCCTTAAGACAGTTAGAAGGCAGCTTCATGCAACACGTAATCCATATCCTGACATCATTCTGTCATACATTTCCCTGATCCACACCAGGGCAGAGAATTACACAATATGAACTTGCCTAGTCACCAAATTCTTAATCAGAAACCCTTTTGCAGATATCAGAGATAAAATGTGCACCAACCAGAGACTGGCTTCTTTGGTGGCAGAGCCCTGTTTATGGAACACTCTCACAGAAAAAGGCTGATCTGACTCTTCCTTTTAGGAATCACAGTAAGATCCACTTAGCCAAGAATTAATGTCCAGTAAATGCTTGGGTGAACAGCACTGTTTTTAATTGTCAGCAAAAACACTTCACAGAAGACGTTTACCAAGGTAGAATAGAGCACTACTACCCTTGAACAGGACACCATACTTCTGTTGATGCAGCCTAGAACAGAATTAGCTGCTTTTTTTTTTTTTTGCTGCTACTGCATCACACTGTTGACTCGTGTGAAGCTTGTGGTCTATTAAGACCCCTAGATCCAAATCACATTGGCCAGTTCTAACAGCCCAGTAGTTAGTACAGATGGCACAGCAGAGGCTAAGAGGGAGCAGAATGATTAAGAACACTCATATGAACAGGCCTATTAGTGTATGAACATCTGATGCTACCGTACAATACAGAAGACCTTTAGTCCACCTAGCCCAGCACTCTCTACCCCGGGCTTAATTGGAGAAAACACAGGTCCCAATTTTGCCTGTAAGGCCATTTCTCTCAAACCATGCCAACTTGACCCTCATCTGACATAATATGCAACATAAGGTGTGGGGAAGTTATGGCCGTAGATACAAAAAAGTGTATATTGACCCTGCGCTTGATATTGGAGCTACCTTGCAAAAAATATTTA
This sequence comes from Podarcis filfolensis, assembly GCF_964270895.1. Classification (NCBI taxonomy): domain Eukaryota; kingdom Metazoa; phylum Chordata; class Lepidosauria; order Squamata; family Lacertidae; genus Podarcis; species Podarcis filfolensis. Next base: position 63,203,125 of record NC_139611.1, on the reverse strand, counting down.
TCTGGCCTTAGCAAAGTGCACCAAATTATAAAGCCCTGGGTTTGCTTTTATAAAATATTTGGGGGAGAAAGAACTATTATGTGACAACAAAAGCTTACAAATGTCCATTCTTTTGCCAACATTATTTGGCTAGGTAGGCCAAAAGAATTGATAGTACAGCTCACACATTTGGTTTGTTCACAGTGGTATTATGATCCTCTCATTCACCCACCATAAAACAAGCACATTTATTATCCTGTCAAACACGAAAGCAGAGCTACACATGCAAATGAGAACAGAAACCCCTCTGGCTGTTTCTATTATGCCAAAGCAGCTTTGGGAAGAGGCACTGGTTGCGGAGAAGCAACTGGAAGAAGAAAAGAGGTGCTTATCCTGTTCCCTAACAGCTTTATCCTCTGTGGGCCTCCATATAATGTTTGCACTATATCTTTGCAAATATGCAGCTGATGGGAGAAAACAGCTGAGGGAACTGCAGTGGACGAACAGCTGAACACCTGTCTCCACAGCCATTTACTCCAAAATGCCCACTTCTGAAGCTTTTCTCTAGAAGCAGTAGGTATTAGGGTACTGGTACACACAACAGAATGTAATGTGTAGTTACAGTATGAGACCATACAGTGGTACCTCAGGTTACATACGCGTCAGGTTACAGACTTCTTGGGTTAAGAACTTTGCTTCAGGATGAGAACAGAAATCGTGCTCCGGTGGCGGCGCAGCAGCAGGAGGCCCCATTAGCTAAAGTGGTGCTTCAGGTTAAGAACAGTTTCAGGTTAAGAATGGACCTCTGGAACAAATTAAGTACTTAACCCGAGGTACCACTGTATATCAATTCAGGTGGAAAGAGCACTGCATATATAAACCACATTTATATGAGTAATGACAGGATTGAACTCTGGGCTCAAATCACATGCAAAATGTAATTTTTCCTTTTGCAGAATTACAATGTTGCAGATTGTAATGAAAATAGGAAACTGCAAAAGAGAACATTAAGTGTTTTTCAGAGCCTTTCAAGTTCCTATGGAGCCACAAATTTTATTGTAGACACAAGAACCTGGGTATTAAAAGGATACAACTGCATATAAGAAACATGACAAATCAGATTAACAACAGAGAAATCTGACATAAAAACAATCAACTAGAGAAGTAAACTCGTAAGCCAATAAACTACAATACAACTCTAAGGAACAACTTCCTTATTAAATTATTTTGATAAAAGGATATATTGTAAATCTTACCTTCAATTGTACATTATTACATAACTCAAATACCCTATATTTTAAGCTAATAGCAGATATTACTTGCTTCATTAGTTGTAACAATAAAAGTCCACTGTGGGAGCCATTACAAAACACAACCAATTTCAACGTTTTAGCTGATTACTCAAGAGATAAGTAACCTGGGTTGCACAGTTCCTGAGATGTGCATCTCTTATAAATATAACATGAAAACATCCAGCAAAGTTTGGCTTGAAAACAACCAGCAGTATAAGAATTATATACCAGAAAAAGAACATTTCTTCCTTTGAAACCAATATTGGCCTACAGAGCACAAAATGCTTGTAAATGAACTTTATTTCATAATACGGATATTGAAGAAAATAGGAAGAACAAAGCCATTTTCAATGCAATTTTAAAGTATGGATATTGCTATCATTCTCTATTCTAAAGATACCTTATGAAGAGGTATATGATGTGTACAGCACCACTAGTGCATTCTGGCCTTTAAAAAATAAATGAAAAGGTGATAGTTCTTTGACCCAGACAGCTTGCAGCTCAAAAGTGGGAGAGATGAAAGTGTTATGGAATGGTGTTCCAAGAAGAGGAGAATGGACAGAATTATTTAAGACATGGATGAGGAACTTCAGGCCCAAAGGCCAAATGAGGCCCTCTGGACTCTCCCCAGGCCCTGCTTTGACCCACTACTGTTTTTGCCTGGCTGGAATGTGTCATTCAGCTTTGATAATGCCTTTCTCCTCCTTGGAACAGAGAGGCGTGTGAGAGTCTCAGTACAGAAACTAGCCTACAATAGAAAGGTAATTTGTTGCTCCAGCCACTTTTAACTCTGGTCCTCTCACAAGGGGCATGTAGTACAAAGAAAGCTGCACAGAAGGGCATGTGGCCTTTGGATGAAAAAACTTCCTTACTCCTGATTTAAGAGATCTAGAGACCCTTAGGTGGTTGTGGGTGGAATAGTCAACAAAAGAGGGTAAAGGGCAAGAATATATTGGCTTATACACATACGTACCACTATCTGAACACAGTGAGTTCCTAAGAAATCATTCGTTAGCTGAGCATTTGTATAACGAGCTGATGATTTCCATTATTTCCTATGGGGACATTTCTAACCCATGACTTGTCCAAACTCCCTCCCTGGTTTCTGCCCTAAACTGCTGCAGCCAGCCAGCAAAAGACAAACAAGTAAGGAAGTGGGCAAACTCTGGCTGTTAAGATATCTGAATCAGTATTTATGCAGTGAGGTTTGGGTATAATTATTTTACTTTCAGATAACTGAAATTTCGAATGACGAACATTACCATAGTGTGATCTGCAACTTTCTTTAAAGAGATATTTATTGCTGAAATAGTAACTAATTTAGGGGAAATTGCTGGAGGTAGCTACATCTGTTTCCTACTCTGCAACCAAGGACCTCAGAAAGGCATCTTGGGGTCAATTTATACAGGACACGGCCCATGAATAAAGCCATTTTTCCTATAAGTATTACGCAGGCACGCTACACGCACATGGGCCAATGCCTGCGGCAAGTACAATTAAATGTGTCTGGGGTGTGTGACTCTACCCACTGGCCACCAAACAGATGGTACCCCTGTCAGATACAAGTCAGGTCTTAGTCTAACAATACTTTTTTAAATGAGTTAGGCCAAAAGGGAGCAAATTGTCCACAGCCATTCAGCAAGTATTACAATGGGAATTTGAACTTTCATTTTCCATGTCCAAAGCCAATTCTGAGTAACAGTGCATTAAGCAAGCAACCAACTAACCAACTAACCAACCAACAGCAACTTTCCTCTTTCTGCTTTCCTAATCTACATTTGAGTGTCTCATCAAATTGAGGGGGATTTTAGGATTGCATATTTGGTTGTGATTAATGCCACTGAAATAAATGGTTGTATATTAACTCTTTTCCCTGTCTGCTAATTCTCATTGCAAATGGGTAATAATTTCCCCTCCCTTAGTCTATGAAACCAGAATCAAGCCTGACTGAGGGAAAGATTGCCAGAGAAGGATATCTGCCAGGAAGAACTGATGGGTGTTGAAGGGAATTTAGCACTACCCTTCTGTCAATTCTCCCCTAAAATTCCCCACCACGATCTCCCCAATCACATGGACTCCATGAATGTGGATTTGGGAATGTGAATGTGCCAGGTATTTTGTACCTGAAGTACAAGGTTATACTGTAAGCAAAAAATTGTGCTTATGATTGAAGGGGATAATATATCCTTGAAACTCCCTTCCCCTATAGCCGAAAGACGGAAAGAGAGGGATGGGACAGAGAACAGGACCTCAAAGGACATTCTCAAAAGATATTCTGCTGGTAATTGACTGTAAAAAAAAGGTAAAGGGACCCCTGACCATTAGGTCCAGTCGCGGACTCTGGGGTTGTGGCGCTCATCTCGCTTTATTGGCCAAGGGAGCCGGCGTGCAGCTTCCGGGTCATGTGCCCAGCATGACTAAGCCGCTCCTGGCAAACCAGAGCAGCGCACGGAAATGCCATTTACCTTCCCGCTGGAGCGGTACCTGTTTATCTACTTGCACTTTGACGTGCTTTCGAATGGCTAGGTTGGCAGGAGCAGGGACCGAGCAACGGGAGCTCACCCCGTCGCGGGGATTTGAACCACCAACCTTCTGATCAGCAAGCCCTAGGCTCTGTGGTTTAACTCACAGCGCCTAAACTAATTAATCAGGGTTTTACTGGTGACTTTATAGATGTGTGAACTGGTTTGAAAGCCCGGTATATGCTATTAAGGGAGATACAAATAAAGAAAAACAGTAACATATGCACAACCAATTACCAGCATAGGCAATTGACTTTATTCATCAAGGCACTATCAATCATTAAAATAAAATGCAGCACTTATAAAAAATGTTTTCTTGCCATTTTGAGATAAAAAGCTACTTAAACCCATCAAAATGTATGTTGCTTGCCAAGGGTGCTTGATTGAATACATTTTTTGGAACACAGTTCATCTTCAATAGCTCTTTATTAATTTACTGAAAACTCTATAAATTGGCTGTCAGAACTGCTTGTATATAGAACTGGATTCTAGCCTTGCAAGTAAGTCCATAAAAGCTACTAGTTGCCTGCCCACACATGCTTACGTTAGTAATTTGTGGCACACAGGTAGCCTGCAGCAGTTTAAGTCCAAAGGTTCTTTCAAGTCTTTTCTAAAAAACACGTAGAGGTGGAAAATTGCTGGTTTGGAATTACCCCATTTTATTAAAGGGCAGGTTTCCATGTAGCCCTTTACACATATGCAAGATTCTTACAAATATATGTATGAATGAAAGGTCAGCATTTTGTATCTTTTTCTCAGATACAGCTACAAAGGTGAAATTCCCTGAGACAAGACCGTGACTTTGAGCAGATGGAAGAATGCCTGTCTCTCATCAATGAGAAATAAACCACTTGCTCTATATTTTCAAGGCCAAATTAGACATGATGGGAGCAGTCCAGTCTGTTTATTCATGTGTTGTTTCTGCTCATGTATAGTAGGAGGAGAACCGAAGTATTACACCAAAAAGGGCAAGCAAGAGAACATAGCTGGATGTTGCCCCATCATGAATCTAACCTCAACACGGGCAGTCGTTGCAGGCACTTTCCTCCCAGCCTTGTGGCTTATCTGGCACTGGAATCAGACTGCAAGAGAAGTGACTGGTGTGATCAAAAGCAGGCAGGCAGGCAGGCAGACAAAGTACCGTCATTACACTGCACTAAGAGCCCAGGTAGGTCTCTCAAATGATGCCTAGGAGCCACTGTTTTAATTTTCTACAATGTTCCTGATGTACCATCACTCTGGAGCATTGCAGAAAATTAAAGTGGCAGCGTTCATAACCAGCTGCCTATCAGAATGCTGCCAACCTCCCCTACCAGGTAAACCTGCCAAGGCTCATCAACATAGGAGGGGGTGCACCAAAGGATACTTTGGTGACAGCCCCCTCAGTCCTGGAGCTGGCACCAAATGATGAGGGGCAGGATTCAGCACCCTTCACTTGTCATGCTCCCTTTGATATACATGCCCCCTCCATAAAGGGGGGCAGGTAAGCCCCACCCTGCATAATCATTCACAAGGCATGGTGTGCACACGCCATTTGAATGGCAGTGCCTATCAACCGGGGGAGGGCTGGCCCCCTCAACTATTTTATTGGGGAGGCCAAAGGGACCTCGGCCCCTAGGAATTGGCTCCTATGAAAGGGGCAGACATATAAACAAGTGCAGCTGCCACCATTAGATCTCGTTTGGTGCGTGCAGACACACACACAGAGCCATTATTCAGGGCTAAAACTTCACAGCCAGAGAATTAGATTTCTAAGCAATTAAACTTTGGCACCTTTCCTTTTAGAAGTCAAGAACTGGAAGGAACAAAAAACTTCCAAGTGAATTGCACATGAAAATGGTTTTCAGTCCTGGCTGCCTGCCCCTCCTCCCCGCTTCAAAGCACAAATGGCTCCAGTTACCTTCAGAGTTCAATTCACACCCAATGGTGCAACTCAAGTTGAAGGGGAAAGGGTGAAACACAGTTGCAGCCTGACTCTGGCAACACAACAGTCATGTTTAGGTGTGAAAAAAGAGAATACGAGCCTATACTGAGCAAGCATGATTTGTTTTTTTGTGTTTAAAACAAATGCAAAACAGAAGAAAAAAAATCCTAGTCCTAAAATTCTGGCTGTGGTTATCTCCTCTGGCAGTATCCTCTGTATCACATGCATACCTAGGCTTGTCATTGCCACTGAGCAATATTAATTCTAGAAATTTGGGGCTCTCCAAAATTAGTATTTAGAATACAGGGTTGAACTAAAGTAAAAGAAATTGGGGGTGGGTGCAGGTGAGGGGAGGGCATGTCATTCTATTCCCTGGACCCTAGCCTCCTAACCCTGGTTAATGGTTAGCTAATATTACACCTGTACACCAGTCCTCAGTAATCAAGTTATCCATCAGCATTTCATCCCAGCTGGAGGCTCAAATTTTCCTATTGTTCTTACATCTAGCAGGGTATCACACACCAGCCAGAATACAAGTTCTATTACCCTTCTCTGTAAAAGCCCTTTCTTTTTCTGTATTACAAGGCTTTCGCTTTCATTCTAATCTTACAAAGACTCTTTAGATTAAAGTTTTGCTACATCCTTAAACGCTTTGTTTGCCAGAAATGGTTTATAGTACAACATATAATTTAAAGTAGCCTTTTTGAGTACATTAATTGATATAGATCAGGCATAGGCAAACTCAGCCCTCCAGATGTTTTGGGACTACAATTCCCATCATTCCTAGATAACAGGACCAGTGGTCAGGGATGATGGGAGTTGTAGTCTCAAAACATCTGGAGGGCCGAGTTTGCCTATGCCTGGTATAGATAATTTTCCAAGTTAGTAAATACACATTGCCAGCAACTTACATTATCCACATGTTGAGCTTGCAATGCCCTAGGAAATCAGCTCTTTTGTGAAATGTGTTAATAGTCACAGGAAGCTGGAGGAGGCCAGCTGTCCTAAACTCCCAGCAAAGATTCTACATGAAAGGCATCTTGGAATCTATTGCTTCCACTTCTATTAAAGTGATTGTGATGCTGTAATGATTACAGAACTGAATCCAGAACCTGCCGGACTTTTGAGGGCAGCTTTTAACAGGTGGGTAGAACTGCCTAACTGTCAATCACCTGAACGTAAAAATGAATCTAGGTAATTCAACTTCAAAGGAAGAATTGGATGTGTTTTGAATTCAAGAGGGAGCTGGAAAGACCCATGCCAAAAGGGGGCTCAGGGATTATCTCTGTTTGGGAACTCCTCGGTGGGCATGATCCTAGAGGGACTTTCAGTCAGCACTGAATTTAAAAGTTACCCTTTAGGCCCAAAGCAAGTCAAAATACACTCACTCTACCTACTTACCTACCTAATCTCACAAAATCACACACACTTGGACCAAACTCTGCTGAAAGCTTCTGGCTATATATTGAATGCCTCCAGAGGCACACCTTTCCTGATGTAAAATTAAGAGTTAAAGTATGCTTAATGAATACTATATCATCATTCTAATCTAAATCATGGGCCAGCCAAAATGAATATTTTTTTAAAGCCCCACTGAAACAGGTAAGCAGCTAATTTCTGCTCATAGCCACATTATTCCTGGTGAATTACAAATAAAATACAATAAAAATATAACTTATTGAAAAAAAATTTTTTTTGTCATTTGTGCTACAGTGTGTGTTGTAAAGCACCAGGATGAAACTGGGCCTTGTACAACTGTTCTTTTTTTATAACAGTTCTACAAGGCCCAGTTGCGTCCTGGTGCTTTACAACACACACTGTATCACAAATGACAATATTTTTGTTTTCAATAAGTTACTGCAAACTGACAAAAAATAGACTCTTTTCACTGCTTCCCATTAGTCAGAAACATTGTTTTTACGGTGCCACAGGTGAACAAATACAACTACAAATGCAGAAAAAGGAGGATGCTGCGATACATGCTCTCTGCATCAAAGCAACACAAACAGCAGTAATAATCAGAACAATGATGGTACACTGAACACTGGCTGATAATTGTTCTGCAAATGTTTTGCTTTTAGCTGCTAAATCTCAGTTACAGAGGCAAACTAATACTGTACAGTGTTTCACATTTCAGTGCTTTTCTTCCATGTTAATTGCCAAAGGATGCTAGGTCATTTAAAGATCCTCAAAGCCTTCCTCTTGGTGCCCCAGTTTTGAAAGTTAGTATAGGGTGACTGGAAGGAGGGGCATTTCTGAGGCAGAATCCCAATGGTGCAACATCCTCACCTGACATGTTCACTTTGTGCTGGCTCTGTAGGTTTAGGCCACAGGTTAAAACTGTTTTGAATAATAATAATAATAATAATAATAATAATTATTATTATTATTGCATGGACTTTTAACAAACCACAAAGTCTGATGTCAGTACTGCTTTTCAGATTTTGTTATGCTACTTATCATTTAATGCTTTGTTCTTTTCTACTGGTTTTATTGAGTTTGTCTTTAGTAATTTTATGGTATTTTAAATTATGTTGGGTTTTTTTGGAAGCTGTTTTGAATTTTATTTTTAAATGTTATTTACTTAAGTACATTTATATCCCACTTTTCTTCTATCATAGAAACCCCATGCTCGCTGCCCTGAGTTCCAAGCGGCCTCCCACCCACTCACTGAACAGACCCAAACCTGCTTAAGTTCAGCATGGAGTCGTTTATCATATTTGCCACAGGTAAAATAATCTGGAAATGCCTATACTTCTGCTTTAATAATAAAGCAGAGTTGAGGACTGGTGTCTCTGAAAATACGTTGTGAACCTTTGTTCTACTTTTCAATTCACTTGTCTTCGTTCTTGCATGGCACTACTTTAAGCCCAGCTCCTGAGGAAGCTGGCTTGACTTCAACCCCCACATTTCAGAAATTATGGGGAGAACCTGGCACCCAGGAATATCCGGGGATCCTGGCTCCCTGCAAACCCATAACAGTATGCTCTTTGACGCTATTATTCTATATCCTTAGAAGCAAGTCCCACTGCTCAAGGGATTCACTTCCAAATATGTATGTACAAGGTGAGGGGAAAGCCCCTACCACCATCCCCAGCTCTGAGTTAGAAGCTAAAGATAGAAGAGCCTTGCCCTCACAGTTGTGTCAGTCTACTCCTGCAACCACGGGGATGATCTTTGTCCGCCTCTTCAGTTCTAAACTTGGACTCAGGCAGGGGATTGTTTTTGTGCTGGGCTGCCAAGGCACTCCAAGCTCCTACGCAGCCCAGCACCCAAAACAACAAGCCTCAGCCTTTTATTCCAGTTTGAATCTGGAGAGTGTGAGAATCTGTGTAGTTGCATGGTGCTTCTGAGAGCAGAGCAATGCAGTTACTGGAACAATCCCAGCTCAAAGCTGGAGAAAGGCTTGGACTCTGCTTGCCATACTCACCAGAAAGTGACAGAACTGTCAACACGGCGAGTGGTATAGTCAACTATGGTTTTGGGGTTCTAGCATTTTTATTTTAGGTTTTGCATGAATGTTGTTTTAGCAACAGTCACAATTGCCCCCAGACCAAGCCTTTAATCTCAAAATAATCTTAGGAAACCAAGACATAACTTCTGGTTTAAATATTCTATATAAATTCCAGTACATATTTTATGGCTAATAATGTTTACTCTCCATCACTCTTCCCACCCACAGGATGAATTTACTAGCAAGCATTTCTATGAAGTGCACTAGATACGCATCACTTGCAATTCGACTCCAGGAAGAAACATTTAAACACACAAAACCAATAAATTCTTTCAGCTTGAAGACTATAGCATGTCAAAATCCTGTTGTATTAGGAAGCAGGGTCTTTAATCTGGTTTTGAAAATGTGATGGTATCATTTAATCCAGAATTATTCAGTTCTAGCATGTGAGTAATATTCAAGAAATAACATTATTTTTTGTATACCTCAAGAAAGACACTACTAGAAAAAGTAAGAAGTACCGGTATTTCCAGATACAAATGCATGCAAAGCACAGGCAAATATAAGAAACTGTGCTCATTAGCCCGATCCCCAAAATTAATTATTCCTTCCTATGCAGACCACAGGAAAAAATAGTTGTGTAATTCTGCACCAAGTAAGCTTACTGTAGTTAACACCATAACTAGGAACAGAACTCACAGATTCCTAGTTCATTTCTTTAGATATTGATCGCACAACAATACTGCAGGAATAGATTGAATCCAATCCCAAACCATGCACAAGCCCAAATCCTTTAAAGACATTTTAACTTACTGGGAAAAGAAACAGCGAGAAAGTAAGAGTCGAGAGGAAACTAGGTCACTAACATATCAACCTTACCTTACCAGTGCATCTGGTTTGCTTAGCTGGTTATTGGGAATACAATTTTCCATTAAGTCTTTATGCGCACTGGGGCTTTTGCTAGTGCATTTCTGTTTTTTATCATTCTTAGCTGATGCAGAAGGGATGCTCCCGTTAGTTGCACTGTGGCTGCGAGGTGAGGAGTTCACAACTCCACTAGCATTTTTGTAATTTTTGGATGATGCAGTGCATGAGTCCTCTTTTAAGAGGTTTTCTGTACTTCCCACAAGATCATTATTCAATCTTTTACTGTTGATATGGTTCTCCATATATTCAATTTCTTGTATTTTAGAGTCTACAGGTTGCAAAATATTGTTATTTATTCCAAGGTTATGTTTTTTGGCATCCTTATCTTTTTCTTTTCCTTTTTCTCTATATTCAAGTTCCGGTAATGTTGAAGATAACTTTTTATTGGCTGGAATGCCTCCATTGTGTTGCAAAAGTATAGAGGAATCCATATCAGACAATCCTTTGGCTGCTGCAATACCAAAAAAAAGAAGAAAGAAAAGAGGCAATATTTAAAACTTAAATAAGAAGTATCACATATTCTCAACCTCATGTCCTCCTCACCATTTATATTAAGGATATGAAAACAAATAAACAAGCAGTTTCTTTCAACACAGAGAAAACCCATACAGGACATATAGGAAATATTGTATCACCAGTCTCACTATTTCCTATGTTTAGACTGTGAGTGCTGCTGTTTATCTAGTAAAAACAACTCTTTCTTCACACAAGGGTGGTGGGGTTCAGCCAAGCTTGCAGAAGTACAAAATTATTTGGGGGAAACATATAATTGTTTTTTGGGGTGTGGTGTGGTGGAGAGAACCTAGACACAGCCCAGTGAAGTCTGAGTGTGCTTAGCAGTCACAGAATGCTAACAACTATTAAGAGGAAACACAGAAAACTGAGTTGGGGGAGGGAATGAAATGGATTGGCTGTAATCCTAAACAACAGCACTCCAAACTACAACATTTTGTTGCATATCCCTAGTCTAGTACATTTCTCCATTAAAGCACCCTGAAGAGTTGTCTGCAATATGATGCATAAACCCAGGAATCAATACAGCAACTACTTTCATAAACTTAAAATATTCAGCAAGATTTAAAATACTAAGGGAAGCTCATTTAACCTGCTTCCCCAAAGGGAAAAAGTAGGGTGCCTAGCTAAATAAATCTTATTAATGGCATGATTTATGGTTAATTAAATTAAAAATGATTGTTTGGAATCAAAAGGCACTTTTCCATTATTTAATGTCCAATCTGTGTGTCATAGCAGAGGAGTTCCTCCTGCCTGACAGAAGAGAGCTAAGGAGGTTAAGATTGTGCTTTTCACATGCAGTTTTTATAAATACTTGTATTTTTAAAATACTTTATAAATTCCACTGCCTGATTAATTAGGTAATCCTTTTAAAAAATCAAAAAAGTTTTTTTAAGTTGCTTAATTAAATTGAGAAAATTCTAGAGTCCTAAACACACACACACACAAATATTCACCCTGCCCCAGGAAAAGTAATTCACTGATCTTATTGAAATCAAGAATATAAAACAGCTAACAGCTTCAGAATCTCTTCTTAACATACAGAAGGTGGAGTATTAATAAGCCAAATGAATAAATAAGAAAAGAGTTCCAAGGAAAGTCTCCAGCAATGCTGCTATTGTGGTGGTCAGATGAGAACTGAATGGGAAAGCCCTCATCTCTCTTGGGGATGCTTAAAATGGCCAATGGTTACCTCCAAAGGAGAGGAGACGAGCAGGGAAGTTTCCAAAGACATCCTGCATAGGTGCAGAACCCAATAACATGATTGCACAGAGACAAGACCAATTGTTTATGTTAAGAGTGGATTGTGTTGGTGCATCTGGATTGAGAACCCGTGGTTAAGAGCAGGAAGAGTGGGAAAAAGGCAGAGTAACAAGGCTGGTTCTAAATTTGCAAACCATTATGCCTGCCCCAGGTCTGTGCTAAGCAAAAACTTACCTTCCTCTGCTTCTCGCTCTTGCCTTTGTAGCATCTGTTGTTCCGGGGGCAAAGCTTGCTGAAGAAGCTGCATGTAAAATTCGTTTTCTTTCTGCACTTCCTTTTGTTTTCTTAATCGCATTTTATAGCTGACATAACTTTTGAAGCCGAAGCCCAAAGTCACAACAGGATAGCCAATACTAGAGAGAGAAAGAGAAGAGGAGACTTTGTTAACATAGACAATACAAGCAAACTAATAAAATGCCTAGCATGCCACAAAACATAATCAGGATTACATTCTTTATCAGAAACAGTTGTCTACAGAAAACAACAACATGGCCCTGCTATTCACTTATAAATAATCACACTTCAAATTGTATGAAGAGAAATGTACTTCTGGATTAGGACCATGAATAACTCCACTGCAGGGTATCAAGAGAAATGACAGAGCAAAATCTTATATGTATCATTTATTGATGGTGTTGGCAGCACTACTGGGTGATGAGATCAGAGCTAAACAAGATAGTTACATTAAACAGGTGAACACACATGGCAGCACAGCCTAAAAAATGTGAAACAAGGAACCGGGGTGGGGTGGGGTAAGAGATGTCCCTCGCTCAAGTCATCTGGCTCAAGTGCAGACTCTCCCAAAGTCAGGGCTGGGGACATTCAAGCTAGGGAGCCAAATGCAGCCCTCTAAGCCTCTCTATGCAGCCTCCTGGACCCTTACGGGGCACACCACTCACTAGCACACTCTGCACCCACTCTCTGTACTTCTGCTTAGCTGAAATGTGTTCTTGAACTGTAATAATGCCTCTCTGTTGCCTGGATGGAGAATGGAGACATGTCTGTGTAGAAACCTCTGACATTTCCATGTCTGGAATTCCATTTTGCCAGAAGATTTCTTATTAGGGAATGCATATCTTGGACGGAAAAGGGTCCCCAGTACCCCTTATCCAAGTGGTAGCTAGAATTACTGCTCAACTCTGCTGCTGGAAGGCTTCTGTGCAGCCAAGATGTTTAGCTTCATCAGTTCCATAGTTTTCAGATCACAAGAGCACCATGGCAGCCTTTGCACAGTCAGTCTATCACCACATTTAACACTTAGCAGGGACAGTGACGGCAATGCTTGTGGGGTAGCTATTTTGCTCCAAGGATGGCAGAGGATTGTGCTACCCTTATGAAAAAATTGATCCATGTATTGAAGTTATGACCCAGGTGGCCAAAACCTCTTGGGGGAACTGTGAGCCAGCACTCTCCCTCAGTCTAACATATATCACAGAGTTATTGTGAGGACAAAATGGCGTTGGTGGGGGGAGAAATGTATGCTGCACTGAGCTCCTTGGATAAATGTTGGGGTTAAAGATGAAAAGGCAACAATAAACTTTTCTCTGATGAACCAGCTAACAGAAAGTAGGAATCCAGAGCGGACAGAACAGTTACATTTTCAGCTAGGAGGTGTCTGAAGGAATTTAAGTAAGCTTTTTAAAAAATTGCACTTGGCATTCACTGTGTTAGACCACATACATTATATTAAAACAGTACATTAATTTTTTACATCTAATTACATTAATTACCCAAATTAATTATAGTTTTACAACCCACTAATTTTAATAAAAGGTGTGGTCCATGGCTTCATTCCACCAACTGAACCATGTTGACTTCAGAAGAACTTCACTAACAATTAATGCAACTGTAGCCTCTATGAAGGACGCGGGTGGCGCTGTGGGTTAAACCACAGAGCCTAGGACTTGCCGATCAGAAGGTCGGAAGTTTGAATCCCCGCAATGGGGTGAGCTCCCGTTGCTCGGTCCCTGCTCCTGCCAACCTAGCAGTTCGAAAGCACGTCAAAGTGCAAGTAGATAAATAGGTACCGCTCTGGCGGGAAGATAAACGCCGTTTCCATGTGCTGCTCTGGTTCACCAGAAGCAAGCTTAGTCATGCTGTACGCTGGCTCCCTCGGCCAATAAAGCGAGAGGAGCGCTGCAACCCCAGAGTCGGTCATGACTAGACCAAATGGTCAGGGGTCCCTTTACCCTTTACCTTTAGCCACTATGAAAGTGACAAATAAATTCAGTAACCAAGTTTTTAAAATTGTAAATGTAAAGAAGGTAAGCTGTTGGGTAATGGGCAGCAATTTTAAAAGGAAATTATATATTGGGTAAAAAAGCCAAATTAAATATGTAAAAGTCCCCCAATACACAGCACAAACTGGCCATGTAAAATTGCAAGGAGAAATCACAAGCAGCACTAGTACAGTGGCCTGGTTCACACATCATGCTAAGCAATGGTGTTTTTTAAACTAATTCTCTTATTCCCAATTTATTAAAGAAAGAACAAACAAAAAAGGGGAGAAAAAAACAAACAAAGAAACGCAACACAACAAAAACATCAAACTTAATTTGCACACACAGATCAATAAATGTCATCCAAATATCTGAACAGGTATACAAACAAAGTTGATAGCACTTTTATAGAAAGTACATTCAAATGTAGTACTGTAAAGCCATTAAGGTCTTCAGACCATTATATAATAGATGGTGAGTATTTATCCTTCCACACTAAGTCAGGGTTAAAGTTAACCATAATTAATAGGTGTCTGGAGGATGGATCACTTCATAGAAGGGATCCCAAGGATCATCTAGTCTAACCCCCTGCAATGCAGGGGGATCAAACCTGCAACCTTGCCATTACCACGCTCTAACTGACTGAGCTATGCAGCGGATAGGGTTAGGGCTTAAACCGAGGGTAGGGAACCTCCAGCCTATGTGTCAATCTTGGCCTGCAAGGGGACAAATTTGGCTCATGAGGCCTACTCACTAATCAGCTGATGTCATTCTGATGAGAAGATTGTACCAGCTGTTGCACAGGGCTTGATTCTACATTGGCTGTGTGCCCCAGCTGCCCTGCTGGTGCAGGCAGCCAAAGCAGCAGGATTTAACCTCCATTTTACCCCCGATCATCAACTGGTAAGTTTTACTCTGTGTGTCTGCTCTGTTATTGGGAACAGGCATTGCTGTTTAAAAGTCCTTTTGCAAATAGCCCATGAATAAACCACAAGTTTAAAAAGCAGCACATTGCTATATCTATCGAAAGTGCTTATGAGGGTTCAGCATGAATGTCTGGGAAGCTCTCCCACCTGGCCACGCTGACAGAAAAATCTGCCTCTGTTATGACACACTATTCAGTTCAAATAACTCTGAAGAATTAAGTTTTCACAAATGCAGCTGTAACATGCTTGACACCTTTGATGGTTAAAGTACAGTCTGGTTAGGATTAACAGATGAGATCATAAATCTGAGAGAATACTACAAAGAAAAAGAAAAACAGTGACAGCGAAGGAACACTTACCAGTGTGCAGCGAAAGGTCGACAAAGGTCTACATGAAAGTTTTTGAGATCCTTAAATCTAATTGCTGCTTCAATATAAACAAATAGTATCCACAGCGATACTGTTGGTAAGCACACGCCCCTCTCTGTTGGAGACAGACAGGCAGAAATCAAGCATCATAAACATCCAAAAGGAAGTCAGAAGTCTTAAGACATGGCTTTTATAAACTAAGAAAAATAAAATAAAAAGCTTTGTTATGATAGAGCTAGAACTAAAATGCATTTCCCTTTTGAAACCAGCTGGCTATGGAGATGTGTTCTGTAAGCAGTTTGAAGGTGTTTAGAAATTAAATGAAGACAATAGATTGGAAGAAAAGGTGAAGTCCTAGGAAAATAAGGAAATTAGTACTCCCTTAACAAATATATATATGACTTTAAGGTCTGAATCTTTCATTTAGTGGTTGGGGGAAGTTAGCTTCCATAAATTAGAGAATAGCACTTTGTCTATTTTATTCTGATTATCTAACTGACTGAGTAAACTTGTTATTGCTGTTTAGAAGAATTAAATATATTGTTGATTATCCATTGTAGTCAATGGATAGTCAAATTGTAGTCATTGTAGTCAAAGTCAAATCCCACCTTGTTTATCTCAAGTTTTTCATAGCAAGAACTAGATTACATTTGTGAATGTGAGAGTACAGAGCAGCAGAATGAAATTCCTCAGGTGATGGTTGCAAACTGGTAATACCTGCAGTAGACCTCTCACAGGTTGAGGTGTCATAGTATTTATTTATTTAAATCTATACATTGCTTGATTGTAAAAATCTTCAAAGTAGTTTATATAAAGAAAAAAGCAATATTATTAGTAAAAAAAATTAAAACAACTACGTAAAAGATTCAAAAATTTTAAACCATCAATCAACTAAAAACACATCAGCATTCTAGACATCTGGGTAGCCTTGTCTAAGCTAAAATGTTTTCAGCAGTCACTGAAGAGAGTTCACTGAAGGGTCTGTCTGATACAAATAGTATGTTTAGGAGAAAGCGCGTGCTCTCTCTCGCCATCTTTCACACCCGCAAGAAGGAGACTGAAAGCTGTTGCTTTCTGTTTTAAACTAAGCTATGGCTCCTGTGACACCAGGGAACTGTGTTTTGCTGAAACTAGGGCTGGTGAGAACAAACCACCTTCAAACCATGGTTTTGTTCTAGCACACCATGGTTTAAAGAAATGAGAGTTGCATAACAAATGTGACAGGGAATGATGGTTCATTTAAAATCAAAAGTGTCTCCTCCTTGAAGGTACGAAAGAAGAGACAGCATCACTATTCATTCTTGTAGTGGAAAACAATGGTTTCTCACTGCATATAAGACAAGCCTGAAAGGCTTTTTCAGACCATATTAAATAAAAATATGTGAAGTTATTTGTGGCACATCAACAGCTTTAAAGAATCAACACACTTCCAGTTGTCCAAAGCTGCTCTCTATGGTTGCCTGGAGACAATTCTCATTGACCACAGGCAGCCAAACAAGTGGCTATTTAAAAAGCCACCTACATGGTTTCTGCACCCAATTGTTATCAACACGGTGCTGGAAGAAGTTATGGGGAAAGGGTGCTGTGCTGCTAGTAGCATATGAATCATCACCATAAGTATGTGTATGAAACAATTTTGTATCTTCCTCGAGGAGATCTCCTTATGTTTGCAAGCTATCTATCAGAAATCTAAGATTCTTAAGTAAGAAAAAAAGCAGTCATAGTAGGCAAACGTCCCTGAAAGACAACTTGCCAATTAGTAGAAGTTTCCCCTGGAATGTGTTCTAAGACACAGTTCAGATTTTGCAGATTGCCAGGAGATTCAACAGGCAGAGCAGTGTCCTGCATGATCTGAGCATGTAACTTAGAATATGCACTAGAATCCTATGCAATGCGTAAGTTCTACAGCATGCAAGTAAATGTGGAAAGTATGCCCTGAAAGAAAGAAGAAAATGCACACCCTGAAAGACCAAGATCCCTAACGCTAAAAATGCTCTAGTGCAGTTCACAATACACTGAGTGCCAGGCCTTGGACTCCAGAGTTCATTCTCACATAAGCAAGCTTGTTTATTTTATTATATTATTATATCTATATCCCATCCTACCTCTCAAAAGAGCCCATGGCAGCAAACACATAAAACATATCCAATATTGATGAGGGCTGGGAAATGTTAAACCTGAAGGCTACATTGTATATTTGAAGACTAATTTCAAATATATAGAGACAATTTGAATTCGGTACTACCAAATTAAGCAACAGTAGGCTGATCTAACTGTGACTACATGTGACTTTTGAGAAAATAATCAGTAACCATTATTTTGCATCATGCTCTAAGATTTACATTTACCGTTAAGTGTAATGAATGTGACCTACCTGTGTGCCAGACATACTGTACCCAAACATACGTGCTGGCAGCAAAAAACAACCACTGTATTGGTATGAAGAGCAGACATATGATATTTGATGTAAATGCTACACAGACGAAAAATACTGAAAAGGCCTACAGAAAAGAGAGAGGGGCAGAAGAGTATGTTAAAATTTAAAAATAATTGCACTGAACAGTCTTCAAACAATGCATTTCAATGGTTTCTTATTTAAGCTTTTAATTTTTTATGAATCTTTTATATGAATGACAAGTCTTTTATTATCAATATTTTCCTGTTACCATTGTTTCTGATTACAACTGCATTGTAAATGGGCATTTCTTTTACCATAGATTCATATCAGTCACTCCTTAACTTATCACACAAACCAGATACACACAATTAAAAAAACACACACATGCTTTTTGTCATGTGTTGTTTGGCCCTATGTCACCACAGTGGTCTTTCTGACACTATATCCAGAGGACTACCTGTAGCAGCAAAGATGGCAAAAGTGTGTCTGAAGACTAAGTTATTGCAGTTTGAGCAAAAACATACTTATCAGAAGTCTTTGTATCCCTGCAGTGTGCAAGCCTGCTGCTCCATCAACAGCATTAGTGAAGAAAAATCATGCCAACCATTGTGAAATTGATTGATTGATGGATTGCACTTTTGTCCCAGGAGCTCATGGTCCCCTGCTCCATTTTAGCCTCTCAGCCAACCCTGTGGTTAGGCTTAGAGAGAACGACCACATTCACATATTATGACAAACTACAGTTTATTAGGAACGAGCTGCAGCAAGACTTGGTCTCAGACCAGCTGGGAGGGAATGCGCAGAAGCTTTCGTTTTTGCTTTTGCTTTTGCTTAACCACAGCTTGCCATGTCATCCAGATTCGGAACTGTGGTTAAAAACTACAGTTAGTTTTTAAAAGCCAGCTTTATTTATTATTTTTATTTATTTATAAAAGTATTTATATACCACCCTCTCGCAAAACATCAGGGCAATGGACAGCAGTGTTAAAAAACCTTTAAAAGGAGTACAGTACAATAATTAAAATGACTGGCTTCATAGTTAATAACTATTGTTTGACCCTGATGACACAAACCAACCATACTTAAGGAAAAGCTTCTGAACTCCTCATCTTAGCAGTACAGGAGGAAGAAAAGTAAACTACGCAATCCTGAGGTTTACTGAAGCTCATCACATCTCACTAAGCTAGGGTTTAATGTGAAAGTGACCAAAACTGGTACACACACACACACACACACACGCACCAGCACTTTTATGTTATACATACCAATCCCTGGTATCTGAAGGAATCATAAACACTCCTGATGAAAAGCCAGAATGGCCACAGATATTCAAATCTGAATTCCAAAACAAAATCAGCCAGCAGCACAAGGGCCCAAACTACCAGGAATTTCAGGTACAGAAACGTACTGAGAAAGAGAAAAAAAGAAAGCAAAGCATTAATTTAGCATACATAGGCATTACCAAAGCAGTCAAAGGAACATGTTTCTCTTGTTGAAAATAAATACATTTGAGGTAACACTATTATTACATGAAGATGTAATATTCAGGGAAACAGGCAGTGTGTTGAAAATGGCATTACTTATGTGGGGACCCGCTAGAAATCCCAGGTGGAAGAAGCCTGGGAACGTGGGGTTCGGCAGAGCACCAGGAGCGCCTCCCCTATTCGCGGGGAACCCCATTTTGGGGCTCCGGAGTGAAGGAGGGTGATCGGCGTGGTGCTGCGAACTGACTGCTATTTTCACGGAGGGAAGCCGCATTGCCATCGCCGGAGAGCGCTGACTTTTTCCTGTCGACAATTGGATTCTAAACAAGTACCCGTGAGTAGAAACGGAAAATTGGATCAAGAAATATTTTAATTAAGGTTCAAAACAGGAAGTCCGCCTTCCGCTTTCTGTAAATAGACTGAAGCAAAAATCTTGTAAGCTAATAGCCTGGAAAGTCGCTTTACAAAGGTTGAAATTTCCTTCATTTATAACCATTAAAACCCCCTTGGAAGCAGGAGAAAAGGGGGGGGGGATTAAACTGTTCAAGCCTGCTGGAGAGGGAGTAAAGGAAAATAAGTTTCCACCGTCTCAAACCTGGGAACGGGGTGCCAGAGACAGAAATTATCGGAGACCTTCATTGACTGTGAATGGAACATTTTGACAGATAGCAAGAAAAAAAAGAAACAAATTGATTCCACTGCTACCTGTTGCATTCTAAAGAAACAAAATATTTGAAAACTGAAAGTAACTTTCTTTTGTTGGACATGATTTAAAAAGATGGACACAAATAGAAATTGTATCCTCTAGAGGGAGCTTGTCAAATTGCTGCTGCAGTTTACTTGGGGATTTCACAGCTGCGAGATTAACATCGTGGGACCAGACTGTGACCTTGAATAAAAATGTGTTTGGAAGAAGTCCTGGTGCTTGCTTTTTGCAAGACAAGTGCTTTGCTGGAGCAGTTGCATGAGAAGGTGGATTTGATGAATGAGAAGTTGGATTTGATGACTGTTGCAACTAGTGAATGTGGACAAATAGGAAATATTGACATAGAAATTATACAGGGACCAATCCAGGAAACTGGTTCGACTGGGCAAATGCAAGGGCAGATAATAATGGAGGAAGCTACGGTGCTACCTCAAGCAACACAAATGGTGAGACCCGAGGCCCTGCAGGAGTATAAGCCGCTGTTTTGGAAGAATTAACTTGAATTAGGCCTGAAGGAATCTGGAGCTGAGGAGGATCTCAACTTTGGAGAGATTCTGAAATATGCTGTTAAAGATCTTTTGGATTATATTGATGACTGTGGGGAGTGGGACTGTGGGGAATGGGCTGGTTTGACGTGGGGAGATGGACATGAGTATGGATGGAAATTCCCCGGAGACCTACTCCCTAAGGAGAAAGGAAAGAAACTAAGAAAGAGACCAACAAAAGACAAGCATAAACAAGAAGATAAAGATCTGCAGAAGGGGCATGGAAGAGACTTAAGAGCCTCGGATATCAGACTACCAGGTTGATGGACTAGATGGAATTGGATAATAAGGACTGACACAACCCGAGACCAGGAAGAAGGGACGTTGGATGAAAACTGGAAGAGTCTATAAAGGAAAATTTTTATTTTGGGAATTAGTGTAAAACTAATGAATATTAGGGAGAATGTTGGAATGAAATTGTCTGGCTTTAGCAGAAATGATATAAGGATAAATAAGTATTAAGTTTTTAAGTTTTAAGGTATTTTACGGTATTTTATGCTAAGATAAGGTTAAGGTATTTTATGGTAAGATAAGGTTAAATAAAGTAAGGTAAATTGAACATCAGAATATGGTGAAAGATGGATAGGATGTATAGAGTTAATTAATTGGTTATAAGATAAAATATAGAAAGGATTTGCAGAAACAATGACTGAATCAGGATACAAAAAAAGGGAGGTGTGAGGAAGTTAGGGAAATAGGCAGATGAAAGATAGGATATGGAATGACTGATTTGTTTTTAACTATTTTTATTTTTCTGTATTTTGTATCTTTTCGTCTTCTTTTTTTTCTTCTTTTTTCCCTTTTTTATATTTTTGTATTTCCTCTGAAATTTTAATAAATATTATTATAAAAAAAGAAAAAAAAGAAAATGGCATTACTTACCGTATTTTTCCCTCTATTACACGCAGATTTTTTCTCCTAAAAAGTAAGGGGAAATGTCTGTGCGTGTTATAGAGCGAATGTGTGGTCCCTGGAGCTGACAAGCGTGAGTGAAGGCAAAAATCAGGCAAATATCAAATCGTCCGGAGAAGGGAGGAAAGAGGAAGCTGCTGCTTTCCTGCATTCTGCCTCAGGGTCTTACTGCCCACCCGCTTCTGTTTCCTTACTGTGTTTGCTCAGACGGAACAAAGAGCAGAGAAAACCCCTCCCCTCCAGGCAAGCAGAGTGGAAAACAGATTCCTCTCCGTGCGTCTGGGACTCGAAGGCAACATGCAGGTTGGGGGGGGGGGGAGAGAGAGAGCGGGCTGGCTTGTGGGGGGGGGACTTTTGCCTTCCTTTCCTCCCTCCGGTAAAACCCCTCTCCTGCATTCTTAGCCAGCTGCTTCTCTGCACACCCCTCTCCTTGTCGCTTCTATGTTTTTCCTTCCCTCCCTACTTAAAACGTGGTTCCAATCACGGATCCACATGGATCCTCAGGATCTTTGCATTGAGTCACCCCAAATTCACCATCAGATCACATAGCAATGATCTGATGCAAAAACAGGGCTGCAATGCTGCAAAAACATGGTTACAAAGCACGGATCCACAGGGATCCTCAGGATTTTTGCATTGGGTCACCCCAAATTCACCATCAGATCACATAGCATGTCCATGGCTACAGCCTGCACCAAAAAAATCACGCACCCACTGTTTCCTGGGGCTGCAATGCTGCAAAAACATGGTTACAAAGCACGGATCCACATGGATCCTCAGGATCTTTGCATTGGGTCACCCCAAATTCACCATCAGATCACATAGCATGTCCATGGCTACAGCCTGCACCAAAAAAATCATGCACCCACTGTTTCCTGGGGCTGCAATGGTGCAAAAACGTGGTTACAAAGCATGGATCCACATGGATCCTCAGGATCTTTGCATTGGGTCACCCCAAATTCACCATCAGATCACATAGCATGTCCATGGCTACAGCCTGCACCAAAAAAATCATGCACCCACTGTTTCCTGGGGCTGCAATGGTGCAAAAACGTGGTTACAAAGCATGGATCCACATGGATCCTCAGGATCTTTGCATTGGGCTACCCCAAACTCACCGTCAAATCACATGTCTGTGGCCGCAGCATGAAGCACAAAAATGATACATCCACTGTTTCATTCAGAATTTTTTTTTCTTGTTTTCCTCCTCTAAAAACTATGTGCGTGTTATGGTCAGGTGCGTGTTATCGAGCGAAAAATACGGTAATTGAAAACATTTTTTAAAACTTGTTTACTTAAGTTTTAGAGCTTTATAGATCTTTGGCACTATTGTTTTCTGTTGCCAGTTTCATGCTGATGCTGGTTTAAATTTGGTTGTGATATGTCCATGCTGCATTTTATGTTTTAAGGTCGTTGTTTTGTTTTGTTTTTTAAAACACAACTGTACACCACCTAGATTTTTTTTGTTAATGAACAGATAAAAATGTAAATAAATAAAAGTTACAAACATGCTGATTGCTTTCACACAGCATGATACTGGTAAGCCAAAAAGCTTTGATGTGCATCATGGCTTGTTTGGAGCAAAACAAACTAAAATTGCTAGTTTGGATGCTACACCAGGAATATATTTTGTTGCTCTCACTCAGAGGGAAGTGAAGCAGGACCTATCTTCACAATTAAATTACTGTAAACCATTAACTATGGTTTATCATGCCATATGAAAGCAGTCAGTGTATGTAACTATGGCTTACTGTGACATGTGAACAGGGCCACTGCCCTTCCCCGCCTTCTCCCTCGCTTCCTCCCTCCCCCTGAGGTGGAATTCAAGGGGTGCCTCTGCAGGCATGCCACCACCACTGGAGGAGCAAAGAGAAGCAGCTGTGGCAGCTTTCAGATTCTCATGAGAGCCCCATGAAATCACATGGAGGTCTCCAGAAGCTTCATGCAACCTTCCTGAGACCCTGTTAAGTGAGGCAGATCTCACTGGAAGATGCAAAACCCCTGGTAAGTGAGGCTTCAATGGGGACCACAAGTTGGGGTCCAGATGGTGTGCCCCTAGGTATAGATGTATATTTACGCTGCGGCCAAAGCAAAATTTCTGCTCCTTTTTAAAGAGGCATATTGCACTACTCTAGAGAACAGATTCAGCTAGCAGCTCTTTTCATAATTAGAAAGAAAGTATATTTGTCACTGTTGTTAATTTTGGTTTACAGTTTTGGGGCATAAGTTTGCAATGCTCACATAATTTGTATTTTGCACAAGTAAAGGATGCATAAGTATTGTATTTTTGCCCCAAATTGAATTCCACATAAAAATCAGAGGATGACAATGCCAAAGTCAATTTGCAGCAATTTGGAGTCCATAACTGTCACATGCTTATAAGAGTAGTACAAAAACTTCAGTTCTCATAAAAGTTCAGAGAATTAAGTTGGTGTGAAGGATAAAACTGTTTGCAGCTACACTGCATACCAGCACTGCAGAAAGTATGAAAAACTATGAAGCTAAGTACTAACAATAGCCTTATTTCATTAAAACACAGCAAGATGCCCCACCTCAGAGTAAAGAAAAGTACCTCAGAAAACAGTCACTGTTTACCAATTAATGACAATGCTTATTTCCTAATGCAAGGTGCCATGTAGTATCTTTGCTGGATTAACTTTCAAACAGCATATGATCACAATTGTTCAGAGAACCACAAGTTGTCTCACATACAAAGCAAGCAGGCATGGGTTATTTATCCAAAGCTTGGTTTGTTTTCCAGATGCTGTTGCCTCGTGCCTCTGTAGCTTGGCAAGCATCAGGGATGATGGGGGTCAAACAAATGATAGTTAAGTAAGGCTGTTAGGTTCAGGCATAATGCCAAGCCATAGTTAAAACAGGCCATGGTTCATAAACCAAAAAATGTGGTTTCACATTGTGGGCTGCTGACAGAAAACAAACTATGGTTACTCCACTGGGCTTCAATGTTCAAACAAACCACACCTTGGCTAAACTGTAACTTGGTGTTATATGCAAACCACATCACTGATAAAGGCTCACCTCAGCCTTCTAGATTCATTTACACCGCAATTACCTGCATTTCACAGATTTTAAAAGGTAGGGCTCTGCTTTTTAGTTAATATTTTGATATTCCAAAATAAATGGCCTAAAACAGGCTAGCAATAGTTGAAACTAAACTTTGTAGCTGCTCCCATGCACCTTATCTCTCCTTCTGCATCCAGGATGAGGTCTATTTTTATTGCAAGTCCTTTAAAGGACATGGATCCATAGGAACAATTAAACTGCTATTGCCATATGAGAAAGTGCAAAATAGGAACAATTTTTAAAAATCCAATAAAAACTTATAGCAGCTAATCACAGCATCAATAGCAGATTTACCCTTGGTGAACAACAGGTTTATTTCTGTACAGAAATAAGTACTACAATGTTGCCTGTGAAAGGCTTGCTGACAACAGGCACTCTATCCAAACTGAAATAAAGAGGATAACAGATGGATTTACATGAGGACTGGGCCAGTATGGCTTGGCATTACGTGAGTGAACTTCAGGCTCACTTGCTTACTTCTCTGCCTCTTCCCCCACAATCATATTGTAGTTTCCAATTCTGGTTTGGAGGGCAAGCACAAATTATTGTTTACTAGTCTGGATGCAATGGCAAGCTGCAGTTTGCCACAAAAATAAAACATGGGGCAATGAGAGGGAAGGAGAGAGGACAGAAGCCTAAGGCTCACTCAGGCAGTGTGAAATAATTGTTTGGCATTATGTCTGACTTTGGCAAGTAAGCCAAGTATTACTCTTCTATGCTTTTCCAGTGGGCCTACTAGAAGTAAACAGGGAGACCTTCAGTGCATGGATCTCAGGAAGAACTCTGCATAACAAACTTAACAGTCAACTAAAAACAAATAAAAACTCATATTAACTTAATTTATTTGTATAACCCCTGCCCACTCCAAGTAATCAAGTCAGGCTGCATAGGATACAAAAAGTTAATTCATAAACTTGAACAACCCTCTAGGATCGTTTTACTGCCTGAGCACAACAGAAAGTACCCTTCCCATCTGATGACATCTCACATTCTTTCACCAGAATAATTACTCCATCCAGTTCCTGCGAATAGTTTGAAGAAATTATTTTGAGGGAATGAAATACACATTACACAATAAAGGAAGAGCCAGTTTGGTCATTACAACAGCAATTAAAACTGAGATATTTTCAAGCAGTTAGCAAACATCCACCTATTACTGAGAGCCTTCCCTATCTTTCAAGCACTGGCAATCCCTGAACAATATGCACAATGCTATTTTGCTTTTCAAGAGTTTGCTCTCTTATTTCCAAGATAATGTCTAAAAGCCACCATACGTGCCGGAAGCCTGTACAACAGAATGGAAACAACTTTATCTGCATAGTTTATAAGACCTTATACAATTGCCGGAGAATGATCTTGTAATAAGATACTTGTTGGACAAATGTAACCCACCTCCTGGGCTCCGGTTTCATGTGCATACTTCAATGATTTGTCCTGCTCCACCAAAATAACTGTAGCCATAATAAGAGTTCTTAGCTGCTTATATGAAGTCTAGTGCAGACCTGGCATTCCCAATCTCTTAACTGCTATAAAGAGATTGGGAATGTGTCATAGGACTCATGAACTCCCTTGCCCTCTCCTTCCATGGTAGGTTTTAAACATGGCATAGTGCTACATCTTTAATAATGGCTATGGTATTTATTTAAAGTACCTGCATCGCTGTTCAGCAGGACAAGACGAAGTGTGGATAAGCGAGTGGACACTAGTTCTTGTTACAAAGTGCTCTTTTGGGCAAGGTGAGCTGTCCTTTCTCTGGCTGAAGGATGGGGCCAGACTAATCTCCCTCATTCCATGATGTTCTTCCTTGGAGGGGGGAGAAGCAGCTTTCGACTGGCTCTAGGTCATCTGGCCCATTGTTTCTAATACAGTATTGGTATTTGGTTTATAACACTGCGCTGACACAAACACAACACTATACAAGCACTAATTAATGCAAAAAGAGAGGGAATTTGCACAAGAGACAGGTGGAGGAAGGACCAATATGCTGCAACATGCTCCCTGATGTTCTTAGGTCAGTAGATCAGGAATATTATATTTGCATATGGGTTCTAGGCATAATCTCGAGTCAACAGCAGCAACAACATGTCTAGCAGGATAAAGAAACTGTAGTACCTCAAAGACCACCTCTCCATATATGAAACAGTCCAGAACCTGCAGTCACCATCTGAGGGCCTTCATCATGTGCCCCCTTCACAAAAGGTCCAGAGGGTGGCAACAAGAGAATGGGCCTTTTCTGCAGTGACTTCCCTTGTGGAATGCTCTCTCCAGGAAGACTCGCCTGGCGACATCCTTATATATTTTTAGGTGCCAGGCAAAAACTTTCTATAACCAGGCCTTGGGCCTTTAACTACCTATGACCTTTTTGAAGTGGGCAGGATGTTTCTAATGTATTTATTTTTCCTCTTGGTCTTAATGTATCTATGTTGGGCGGAAGTTTGCCTGTTTGTTTGGTCTTTAGTAGCTTTGTGTTCCCTGGGCATGACTAACAAATTCAATGGAGAAGAAGAAGAAGAAGAAGAAGAAGAAGAAGAAGAAGAAGAAGAAGAAGAAGAAATTTTATACAGTATGAGCAAGCTTGCCAGAGGAAGTAAAAAAAGGAAGCCCTGCAAGTAAACCTGAACAGCAACGCAGAACAATGTTTTCTGAATATTACTTCAAGCAAACAAGCAATTATAGAATCATAGAGTTGGAAGAGACCCTGAAGGTCATCAAGTCCAAGTCCCTGCAATGCAGGAATCTCAACTAAAGCATCCGTGGCAGGTGGCCATCCACCCTCTGCTTAAAAACCTCCAAGGAAGGGGAGTCCACCACCTCCTGAGGGAGTTTGTTCAACTCTTTCTGCCAGAAAGTGCTTCCTGATGTTTAGTCAGAATCTCCTTTCTTCTAACTTGTATCCGTTGGTTCAGGTCCTACCCTCCAAAGGAAGGGGCAATGTTCATGCAGTTACTTCTAATTCCTTAAGGCTTTGTAACCTTCTGTCATATGCTGAGAGTGAAAGAATGAGTAGGTAGAATGGCAATGTCTTCAATTCTGGCACTGTTTGCCCACATCAACCATTGCCCTAACCAAGGGCCCACTGTTCACAACGGAGAGTAGCCTGTAGTTCTCCATGGTCCACTTGATAGGCAAACAGTGCCAGAAGAAGGGCATTCATCACTCCACAGGCATAACTATTTCTTAGTATATGTTCATTCACTGCTGCCCAGTAAAGGCAGGATAATTTCACACTGACATCTGTGGATATGCCTGCTTTAAGCCCACAGCAAAACATCTTGCTTGGCAATGTAATAATCATTCTGTTAGGACTTATAGCAAAGAATCACAGCATGCAGGGTGCTTGCAGACTGTCACTATTTTCTGGGGGATTCAGTCACATCTCAGCAAATTCAAGCTGATTCACAGCTCTTGGGAAACAAACCCGCTTCCCTAGAATATCAGACTGCATAAGGAAAGTAACAGGGAAATGCACAGGAAAGTGTGGGATAACACTTGCCTGATGCAATGTCATCTAATCTCCCCACAAACAAATCAGGCTGAATGTTCATTAATCAAGTCATCTGTAAGTTGACTTTCAGGAGAGGGGTGTTTTTAGGAGAGGGTGGGTCTGGCCCTCCACAAGGTCTGAGGGACAGTGGACGGGCCACCTCCTGAATAAGTTTGTTGATCCCTGCTCTAGAAGCTTACAAGCACAGCATAGGTGTTATACCCACCCCCACTTTATTTCTAATAACTGGAGTTCACAGATATACTATATAGAAAAGTACCATTATCAGCTTTCATGGCTAATGACCACTGATAGGTGAATTTTTAAAAGGGTTGGATATATTCTTAGAGGAATGGCCTAAGTCAGTAGTCTGTGCTCTATCTTGTAGTAGTTAATTTCCTAAGTTAATTATGTGCTGCATGATGAAGTACTTCTGTTTAGCCTGTCCTCAACCTACGGCCAAATCAATTCCATTGGTTCCAAGTTCTATTATGCACACAGAGTTCTATAATTAGAGAGGAAGAAAAAATGGTGTCTGTGTCTACTCTCGCTATACAGGGAGTTCTCAAACTTTATACCTCCAGGGCACACTTGATACAGCTGAAAGTTACAGAGGCTCACTAGTCAGAAAATGGTGGCAGGTACGAGTCAGAGTTTGTCCTAAGCAGCTTACCATTACCAACAAAATTTTCTACAGATACAGTGGTACCTCAGGTTAAGTACTTAATTTGTTCCGGAGGTCCGTTCTTAACTGAAACTGTTCTTAACCTGAAGCACCACTTTAGCTAATGGGGCCCCCTGCTGCTGCTGCGCCGCAGGAGCACGATTTCTGTTCTCATCCTGAAGCAAAGTTCTTAACCTGAAGCACTATTTCAGGGTTAGCGGAGTCTGTAACCTGAAGCGTATTTAACCCGAGGTGCCACTGTACTGTTTTATTTATTTTTATAGTACAGTACATTGTTTATTGCTTTAATTTTATGGAGCAATGGTCTCATAAGATAGTAAAATTCATGTTAAATTGCTGTTTTATGGGTTGTTTTTAAAAGTCTGGGACAGATTAATCCGTTTTGCATTACTTTCTATGGGAAATTGTACCTTGGTTTTGGAACGCTTTGGTTTTAGAACAGACTTCCGGAACAGATTTAGTTTGAGAACCAAGGTACCACTGTATAAGAAAAGACAAAATGAGGCATAACAAGGTAAAAGCTACCCTGGAATTACAGGAAGGAATAAGTTTAAATAAACAACTATATTCCTTATCTTGAGGATCCTTTGGCAAGGTGTAGCATTCCTCCTACACTCTGATTTATTGCTAAGTTATAGAGCTGGATGCTGTAGGTTGTATGTAACCAATTATACAAGCCAATTTGCTAGGAACAGCAGTATGTAAGATACTCTTTCAGAGTAATGGGATTCAACCAAGTGGATTTTATATCAAACCTTTCTCCTCTAAAGGCCTATTTAGAATTTTTTTTGAAAAGTTACGTTATCTTTCTGTAGGAATGTATTGAGCCTGCTATAATCACTTGGTTCTTAGTCTGTCTTTTATAATTGGTTTTATTTAGGTTGTGATTTTGTATTTTACACATTGCATTTCATCTTATTGGGCAGCTGAATAGGATAAACATCTGGCAGACTGACAGAGATGCAACACATTATCTTACTGTACTAATACCTGATGGCAAATGCATATACATATGCATTGTGTGTGCGCGCACGTGTGTGTGTGTGTGCACATATGTATATATATGGTAGACACACATGAAGCAGTCTTTAAAAAATATATGCTACAGAGCCCATCCCATTCCAGTTTAGCCCTGCCACTCACAACTAAGAACATGCAGAAAATTACTGCAACAGTTCCAAAAGATGCTCAGGAGAGGGCAAAAAGTTCCACAATTGTGGGAATGTCACTTAGAAATATTTTTTCCAGCTCTGTAATGCGATGTTAGTATAGAAGCAATTTATTCACAACAAGCAAATGTTCCTGAACAGCAGGTCTGATGAGATAAAAACTGCAACTCAGCTGAAAAACACAAGAGGTCAGAGAAGATAAAAAGACTCAGGAAGCAGTAAAGCAGAATATAAGGAATATTACTCACGATGCCAGGGTTAACACGGTTTTCACATTGTAGTGAATTTCATTTCTGGTTAAACTAAGGCCAGGTGATTCAGAAATGTTGAAGAAGGTTAAAAAGGTAGCTTGCAAAAAAAAGTGGGGAGGACATCTGGCTGCTTTGTAAAAGGGTTATGCTACACAGAAGCTGCATTACAGCACATTCATCTAGCTCAGTATTGCCCAATCTAACTGGCAGGGGTTCCTGAGGGTAACCCAGAACCTATTGAGTATAAAGTATGTGTTCTATCAATGAGTTATTGTTCCCTGTTCAGAAAAAAAGTAAGATAGTTTTAAAAATGCAACATACACCCCACTTCCACTTTGTTACCAGAGGTGACTATGGATCATAATTTCCTCTGTATGTGCACTGCCGTATCACTGACAGGAACTCTCAGGGGTGTAGACACTGGGTGTTAACACTGCACTACTTGTGCATCATGTTTCTATAAATAAATAGAATATATACACCTACACTAGCTGCTAGAGACATTCTACCTTTTAGATGGGTACCTGCTCCTGCTGTATTGTGTGAAGTGGTCCTCTGACACTATAGTTCTTCAGTTGTGTATATTTCAATATTTTATTAATTTATCAATCCACCACAATGCAGTGGTGTACCCCTTTAAAATAAGGTGTATTTGTCTTTGCTTAGCTTTAAAAGAGACTAAATTATCACATGTCATTATTGAGAAGCTGATCTAACCCACTATGAAAACTGAGCAGCAGCCAAACAAGCAAGAATTTAAGTTTCAGCGCCTTCAATTGCACGCGCGCGCGCACACAGACACACACACACACAGCATGCTAATTGTTCAACGTACTTCATATACATACTTGCTGGTAGGAAAACCAAGGTAGATCAGACTCCTCCATACTGCAGATGAGGTTCAGAGAATATTAAGTTGTCCTGCATTTAGCTAGCTTGGCGGCCAAAGGCAAAAAAAAAAAAAAAGAGCTACATACGTACATGCATTTGAAAGGGTTGGTGCAGGAGGGAACAAGTATTCTGTTCTTCCTCCACATCCAACATAGAAATCAAGCAGGTGGCTACAGGAGAGAAGCCCCCTCCTCCACACCCAACACACAAATGCAGTTAGCTTCTTCAAGACAGACTGAGCCTCCTCTGCAAGCCCCTATCCCCAAAAAGTAATAAACATAGTTGTTCTTAAAGTTTTTAAATGCTCTTATTTTATTTTTTAAATTGTTTTGCTGTGCTGCTTTGTCATTTTCTGCACTGGGCTCCTTTTGAAGGATAGGTGGGATAAAGTTGTAATAAGCAACAACAACCAGTTGCCTATTTGAAACAACAAGCAGGACATGATGTACCATTCAGTACATCAGAAAGTGATAAGCATATGCTTAATAATCCCATAGAAATTGGTGAGAGCACTCAACTTGATTGGACTATGCGCCTCCCACATTTATTTGAAATAAGTCAACTATAAAACATTGCAATAGAAATGAATTCCTATGCCACATGTGAAAAGGGAGAAGAGGGGAAGAATCAAGTTCTACCCCCCTCCCCTTTTTTTAAAGAGCACCTTGGGTAAGAGAAGCAAGATCATTTAATCAAAAGAAGTAAAACAGGAAGAAAGCATAAGACTTTGATTATCATATTGCTTTCACTATCTGTGGGAGTTCATTAAATATCTATGCTATTCCTCCATATGGAATAGGATAAACTCAAGCATCTGAGAGCACGGTTTGTATAAAGCAAGGGTTGTCAATGTGGTACCCACCAGATGATGTGGATTACAATGCTCAGCATCCTAAACTAGCATGGTCGACAGCTAGGGATTGCAGGAGCAATAGTCCAAAAATCTGGAGGGCACCATGTTGGCAACCCCAGTATAAAGAAATCATTGCAGATGGATATGACAACAGGATGGAATCCATGGTGTGTTAAAAAGCAAGCATGGAGTGTCAGGGTACACTATGATGAAAGTGACTCTGTATGTGACCTTAGTGGCCATTCTGGAACAAAGCAATATTAAAAAATGGTAAATTACTATACATCAACAGATTCACTTGTGGACTGAACAGAGACAAATAATATTTATCACATGATATGTGTTAATTGGTATTCCAATGCCAGAATGTCTTTGTTATCAACAACCATTTTGTTAATTACCATCTTTAATTAGCAACTTGTCACTGTACTTTTCTCCATTTCATTTCCCTCTGACCTCATTCTTTCACGTATTCATTCACTGTTTACAATCCCCACCTTCCAAACAAATGTGTAGATAGATAGATAGATGATAGATGATAGATAGATAGACAGATAGATATACACCTGCAACTCAAGGTAACAGTTCATGCAACTGATGAAGTGGACTGTAGTCCACAAAAGCTTATGCCATAATAAATTTGTTAGTCTTTAAATTTCCACAAAACTCTTTTGATGTTTTGAACAGAGGAAGAATACATAAAAATGGAAATCAAAATCTACCAGTTTAATTTCAAACTCCTCTCAAAACTAAACCTGCAGAAGATTGGTATTAGGCACTATCAAAGCTATGCAATGTTACAAGGAACTGCATCAACAATGAAATGAAGGCTTTATTACAGGTGGTGTCAAGGAATAGAGACGTCAAAGGCTATTTTTAACAAAAAATAAGCAGCTACAAATTAAGAGTGCAAAGAATAAAAGGAGAGAACATATCAAACTGAAGAATGTCACTTTGAGATAAAGACTTTTAATACAGGCAAACGAGAAGGAGAAAAAACAGAAAAGCCCAATCAACTCAAGATGACTGAAAGATTGTACACACACAGTTTTGGCAGCAAGCACCACTCTTTACATATGAGAGATATGACAACAAGCAATTAGAAAGTAGCACGTGCCAATTTCTTAACTAACTAGATGGGGAAATGGGGGTAGGGAAGTTCCAGCAAAAATGCCAAAGGGAAATAATTAATATTTGGCAACCCCAAATATTCTAGAGAAAGATTGAAGTTAAAAAAAAAAAGGCAGTTGCCTCATACCAGAGCAATATGATGTCACGGTCTATGAGCATTTAGTTAAAACTCCTCCTTATATTTGCTAGCCTGCCTAAGAAAAGGGGAGGAGAAGCTAAGTAAGTTCTTGTAAAGGTTCTCTGCCTGACCTTACTGAGGGGCAATTCTTTATCATCCTAAATTCAATGTAAGCCTACGCAGTAACACAACTGTACATAATACTGGGAAAGCAGGATTGATAATACTAGTCTGTTTTCAGGCAACCATTCCAAAATTATCTATCGTCTGCTCAGAAAGGATATTTAGTGCAGTAATGCTGGCATTTGTACATTTTAGAGCTCATGTAGGTAAAGAACTGCAAGTTTTGAAAACTCAAATACAGAAAAGACTAGCTTCAGTGAGAGGCAGCTAGGTTCAAACTCTTCTTGCTGGGTTATTCATCCATGCATTTCTAATGTTTGCATTCTGAAACAGTGCAGAGAATTATATTACCGTATTGGCCTGAATATAAGCCTCACTTTTTTCCCCAAATTCCGACCGTAAAAAGTTAAAGTGTGGTTTAAATTCACAACCTTACAAAAATGGGCTTTTACGATATCGCTGCTGAAACAGACACATGGTAAAACGAAACAGGTTTGAGTGCCTGTGGAATTTTAAGGGAGTGGCTTATATTCGGGTATTGTCTCCCCCCCCCTTGAATTTTAAACATGTGGCTTATATTCGGGTGCAGCTTATATTCGGGTCAATATGGTATATATTTTTCTGAGTGTGAACCCCTCCTAATTGGGGCTGAATGGTGCTTTTAGCAATGTTGCTGGAAGATAACTCTTTAGACAAGGAGACACCACAGAGGACCACACAAGTGTGCTTTAAGCAATCATGGGCAGGTTACACAAGATGGACTCCCAGCCTTCCACACTACAGCAGCACTGAAGCAGTAAGATGGAATATAATGCAGGCTTCTATGACAAGGCCTTGTAAACTTCACCTCTGTAGGAAATCAGCTCATTTGCTTTAGACCACTGGTATTCAACTGGTGGTTCACGACCCACTAGTAGGACCCACTAGCAGCTGAACCAAGGTGGGTCGCAACAAGACTACTACCACCATGCAAATATATGGTAATAAACAGATCCCCAACTGCATGTTTCAGTGCTCGTCTCAAAAAGTTGAAGATACCTGTTTTAGAGCACCCACTGAAAATATACACACCATCCATTTTCTTCCTCTTAAAAAAAAGAGAGAAAAGAGAATTATAAGAACTAACTTCATCACCATTCCAGGCTATCCCTTTGAAAGACTCCATAATATAAGCTTTGTCTATTGGCTTTTTGTTTTTGTTTTGTTTTGTTTTGTTTTGAATTTAGCTTCAACTCTGTTCCAAAATTTGAATATTACATACCATAAACCAGCAAAGCCTTTAGAAGGGGGGGCTGTTGTTATTTATGGCAGCAGCAACAGCACCACCACAGTGTGTCTTGACACTTCAGATGTTTTCAAGAAAAGAATGTCTCCATCAAAGGGAGTTCAGCCCTGGGAGCAGTCACTTAGTGGACAAGGAAAAGGGAATTAAGTATATGTCTTTAATACAACTAAATTGAACTAACTGTAAATATCACTGTAAAAATGATTCTTTACTGAAGTCCTGAGCATCAGCGGCGGAGCATATGCCTGCGCTGCCCAGGGTGGGCACGCTCCCGAGGGGGGCGTGGCGTGGAGAGTGCCCTCCCAGGCACAGGATAGCCACTCAGGTGCCCAGAACGGTGTGCATGCCCTGCAGCCAGGGCTGGAGCGAGCCACCCACCGGGGTGGATCGTGCCACCCATGGCGGACATTCGGTTTGGGGTAGGCTTTGGAGTCGTGGGCGTGCGGCGTGCTGAATGTTACCCCCCTCAGTGATGGCACCCGGGACTATCTGCCCCCCCTGCCCCCCTTCCTACACCCCTGCTGAGCACTGATGTTTTAAGTGCCTTGCCACTGAAGCCAGAAACACCATTAGGTCCATTAATTTCAATGGGTTTACTCTACTCTGAATAAAGCTTAGTTGGCTACAACCCAGAGTTTTTACTTGCCTTTCTATTATCATTATGTCTGCATACAAGTTGAAGAAAAATACAGTATAGGAACATGTTGTTGTTTTTCTAAATTCTGTTGGGAAATTGTTGTGAATCTTGGTCAGCTCTCTCCCAGCCAGTCCTATGATCCACTGTACTAATACCCCTTGTTCACTGTGCTATGACTGAAGTGGTCCCTTAGGACTGAGCTGTCCAAAAAATTAGATAAAGACTCTGATAGACATGAGTCCAGATGTGACGAGGAAGAAAAACATCCCCTTCTCTCTTTTACCACACAGTTCAGCAAAGTAGCTCCCCTACTGTGCAGTCCGCATTTTATGTACAACTATGATACTAGTATATAAAGATTGCTGCTACTTTAAGGCAGATCAAGAAAATACCCTAACTTGAAAGTGTGCAGACCATGACTAATGTGATTGCATGCAGCATTCCTCTCATGTCATGACCTACTGATTATAGAGTCAGGATAGGTGATATAAGAAAGGACAGAAGAGGAAGAGCATTTTTAAAAAAATAAGAAAAACATCTTTGATATGCATAAAAGAGGCTAATCCTCATTAGCACATGCTTCTTTCTCAAACGGCATTTACAGTCTGCCAAGGAGGCATGCTTGTAGAAACTGTCAGTAAGAAATGAAATGACAAATAGGAAATAAAAGTTACAGTCCAGGTAAAACAAGCCCTAAAATCAGCATGATTCATCAGTACTGGGGACATACATAGAGCTGGCACATTGGGAAATGACAAGAAGAATAAAACTTCTGGCATTCCACTACAATCCCTTCCTGAAACAGAAAACTTAAGATGAAATTCATGATTTATAAGGGTCTTCTAAAAACTGATCAGAAATTTTAGTGGCTGTGCAATTTTTGCAATTTCTGAAGTGTTTCACTTCTCAACTAAAATACTCTCAAAATGTTTTTGCTATCCAAAAAGGAAAAGAAACTGAATATTTTAGAAAGAGTATAAAAATGAATTTTTAAATGCTAAAGGTAAAACACGTCAAGAACAGGAGCCCATTTTGCACAATGGCTCCAACAACAAATCTACAGACAAATGTGAGTTTCTAAACAGGATTTAGATAAGAGAAGGCCAACAGTACTGCATCCAGCCACCCAGCATATGCCAAGTCACAGATGGGCAATGTGGTACTGCCCAGGCCAGCAGCAATATGTGAAGTGCCAATAGCTGCGCACAAGGCTCTGCGTCTAAGCTGGTCAGGCACACATTAGTCTCCCAAGCACTGAATGGAGGTCTCCATCTTGTGTCACAGAAGCTACTGGGGCATCCCTCCCTTAGAACTCAGAAGACTGAGGGGTGGGGTGGCTCCGGAATGACACTATACTCCAATGTGTGCTGCATTGAGCTTAGACAGTGCTGGGGCCTGAAAATGGATCCAGGCTGCCCCGATTTAGACAAAGATATTCAGGCTACAGTACAGAAAGATGATTCCTAAGCACAAAATGCCCATTAATGAACTGTAATCTACACACTGCACTGAAGGAACCCATGCAGGAATTTCAGTACATTAGTGTTCACCATAAAAAGAAATATCTGTTTTATATGTATTTGCTCCTACCTACTGCATCTACAGATCCCAAGTGTACTATAAATAGAACCAACAGATTATCACGGCCCATGATTTTCAACAATCTGCTTTTCAGCTCTTTCTGAACATCTAAAATTCTCCTTCAAGAATATTTTAGTCATACAACTGAATTCAATATCCCTTTACTTTGCTTCTGCTAAGGAATTCCAAGTCCACCATCACCACCAGCAGAACTCCATTTTGACCAGCAGGCTCAAGAATGCCTAAGAAATCACTCAATGATCCACCACTTAAGGAAATATTGAAAATTCAATTCTTAAATTAAAAAAACTTGGATTTAAATATTCTTGATGCAGCATGATCAATGTCACATTATTTTGCTATTTCAGAACACAATGTGTCTCTGACATCTAGAATGCAATTTTGAAACACTAATGAATTTTTTTTAAAATGTAATAAAAACTTGCCAATAAATCTGGATTATTGTTTTCAATTTCTAAGCATTGTACATTGCCTTGGAGCACAGGGTCAACTTATAAATAACTACATAATCATTTTAGACCAAGTTTGGAGCAAGCCTTACAATATGCTAGGGATTGCTTACTGAAAGGATATCCCACACCTCAAAAAATGAACAGTGTACTACCTTCCCACTTTGATACTGCAAGTCTCACCCACACATGCTTCTTGACGCAAAAAGCGATCAAATGAATGTACAGTGTATTCAAAGTAAAGAACACTTGAAAGACAGTACAGTTTCTTTCTTTAAATATCACCTGCACAGGATTCCCCCCCCCCCCTGTTTCTTTTGCAACCTCTTGCATTTTCGTTGCTTTGCTTTCCCAAAAGGAGTAATGTTGCAGAAAAATATTTCAGATGAAAACCTGCACAACTAGTCCCATGAGACCATGGGATTTGTTTAGACTTGTTTTTCCTGAGCAGCAGACCCACCCCCATCCTACTGGGTGGACCACATAGCAGACTATTTTGGAAGTTGAGAGGAGTTGGTGAAACTCTTAAGAGAGGGAAGATATCAGCTATTTAACTTAAAAATTATACTGGGCGCATTTACATAGCTGCAGCAGAAGGCCAAGTGAGAAGGCACAGGGTACTTCATCAGCTTGGCTTGGAGCAATTACCACTTGACTCTTCCCCTCCCCAAACAATGACCATCCCATCCGGTCATTTTATCAATTATGTAAGAACAGGCGCCTACTTTCCGTATTTTTGTTATCCCACCCTATCATTTTCCCTTCTGCATTGTGTCTATTAGGTTGCAAACATGTGGGCAGGGACTTTGTGTGTGTGTGTGTATAAACAACACCTAGAAAATGTCCTCTGATGAACTTAAATAGTTCCTTGAATCCCAGACTTTAAATGAATATGCACCAGCTCAGCATAGATGTCTAAATTAATGGATACCAGCACAAATTAATGGATACCAGCACAATACTAAATAATAATAATACTAAATAATAATAATAAAATCCAGCTCTAGAACCGGCTGTTGTAGAAATAATATTATTTTTAGTAATGATACTTAGCATTTATGTAATGTTTTAAAAGCATTCAAAGTCCTCCACATACATTTACACATGAAGCTTTACAACAGCTCTTTAAAGCATGTCAGTATATCCCCTACTGCAGCTGAGAAGAGCAGCTTGCCTACAGCCACCCTTTCAGTTTATATCTGAAGTAACATTTGAACTGGGAACTTTGGTAAGATATACAGGTGGTTAGAGAATTGGTTATGGCCAGCAAGATCAAAGTTCAAAACTGAACTTTACCATAAAGCTCACTGTGTAACCTTGGGGCAGTCACTCTCGCCCAGCCTAATCTACTTCACAGAACTGCTTTGAGGATAAGATGAATTACCCACAGTCTCTGTACATCCCCTTGAGTTCAATGAATCACAGAATCATAGAATTGTAGCGTTGGAAGGGACCCCAAGGTCCAGCAGCAGGAGCACAACAGAAGCATCCTCTGGATAGAAAGCTAAATCCTGCTAAATTTTAGATTTTGGGTGTTCTAGAAACACCACCAATATTTTACACCCCCCCCCAAAAAAAAATCAAGCAAGAGCTTTCGTTAACAGTAAAACACAAATACAAAAACAAAAAACCACCATTCCTAGAAATGAAAAAGTCAACTAGCAACAAGCATTCAAATTTACAGGGCTGTGGACATTAATAATTCTAGTAATTGGAAAAGGGTAATTATTTTTTGAAATCCTTACAGAATCTTATGTTCCTCTTTCACAACCTGAAATACTGTAAGTGAATATATCTCCTAATTGGTAGTTACTAATAAGCAACCATTTCTCACTATCCCTTAGCATTAGCTGCTTTATACCAAACCTCATACAGGCAGAGATATTATGCATCCACCTCAGCTGGAAGCCAGTGCAATCTACTCTAGAAATATGACGACAGAGAAAGCTGATAGCTTATTCAACATGCTACTGTTTATCACAAACATCTATGTGAACAGGCAAGTCTGACAATGTAATACAGACCTGCAACACTTTCCTCAAGTGACCTACTAATCAACAGCATTTTGTCTTTCTGACACACTTTATCAGATCCTCTTTGGGCCTGGGAGTCTTTTCCTTTCACCCTCAGGCAACTGTGCTTTGTTCATCCACCCCCAACATCTCTGCAGGAATATTCAAAATAA
Organism: Podarcis filfolensis; assembly: GCF_964270895.1. Classification (NCBI taxonomy): domain Eukaryota; kingdom Metazoa; phylum Chordata; class Lepidosauria; order Squamata; family Lacertidae; genus Podarcis; species Podarcis filfolensis. Next base: position 63,163,746 of record NC_139611.1, on the reverse strand, counting down.
AGCCAACAAACCTATTTTGCTATTGGCAGGGAAAAATAAAACACAAGGAATATATTCTGCTGCATTAGGATTTAAGAAATGCAGGAAAAAGGCTAAAGTCACAAATTAATCTGCTTAATAAATTAACCAAATGTCTGTAGCACATGCTGACCAGCTTACACATGTTCAACAGGCAAGTTGACTGTATTAGCCTCATATCTGCAGAAAGGGCATAACTGCTAAATTAAAATAAACTGCTGTGACCTTGCAAAGCAGGATCCACAAAGCTGAAGCCACACCACCACACACAGAGAGCAGGGGCCATGTTCCTATGGCTTACACAACCCTCTGTAGTACATATGTGATTAGCACTGGCTTTTGCTTTGTTATTCCCTAGCATGTGCAAAGGACACAGTCTCCCTGGTCTTTTCCTTCCATTACTTTTAAAACATGTAACATCTTCCACTGCCATCCCCTCCAGATGTTCTGATACTCCAACTTCCATCAGTTGAAGATAGCAAAACAATGTTTTGCAGCCAAACACTTCCGGAGGGCATAAAGTTGAGAAAAGCTGATCTACATAAGCTTGAGCTCAAATGGGACAGCTTGTAATACTCATAGCTAACAAAGAGAATTTACACTTCAGTGGCTAGTTCTACACACAGGTAAATTAACATTAAATTGTTGGGAGGCCCAAACCCCACCTCTGATAAGATCCTGCTGCTTGCTGTACAGTAAGAAAAGTAACAGAGAAGCACTGTTCTGGTGTTTGTGTGTAAAGTTGTATACACATGTATTAAAGTAATTAATGTTCTTAAGCAATCACTTATGCTATCTTTTTATAACAAAATTGTGACTTCAATTGGGCAAAGTCTTTGAGGAAAACCAATTTCTCATGGTTTAGTCTTGTCCCAATTTACGGTATTCTTTAAGATGGCCATTTATGGACGTAGCCAGGATTTTTGTATGGGGGGTAGGCCTTTTGTTAGGGGGCCAGAACCTTAGTTTGTTATGTATTTTAACTTATTTTCATTGATTTGGGGGAACAGCTACGCCCATGTGGTTAAGTCAGTGGCTACTGTGAAGGCAGAAGTCATAAACTGCATAACATTGGGTATTAAGCTGAAGTTTTGCTTGGTCTCTTTTCCAAGTCTCAATAAAAACAGTTTCTTAGGCTTTGTAAATGACAACTGCAATTTTGTCTGCCAAAATTTCACATCTATTAGGCCCCCTGTAATTGTACAAACTGACAGCATAACAGCACTTCTGCAAGTTGTGCATAATTTTAACACCTGATGAACCAGAAACTGTGAGTCCTGGCTGTAAGAAGTAAATAGAGCAAGGTAAATAGAGATGGCTCTAGCCAACAGTCATTTCTCTAACTTATAAAAGAAGCTCCCCAAGACCTATTTAATAGCAGATGGGAAATAGCCATGGAAAATCCTGAGACCCACTCACCAGAGAATATGAACAATATCTTCATCATTGCCTTTCACTCTGACACAGCTTTAAAAATAAGTCACCATACAAAAACGGAAGACGACACAAAAAGAAAGTGAAATAACACAACTTGGGAAGGAGGTGTGAATCAGAGCATCTCCTGAATAGATATGAGTATTCGCAAAGAAGGCAAGAACATATCAGGCAAACTTTTCATTCATGAAGCGATATAATATAGCATAGCGTGACGGGACTGAAAGAAAAGGTTAAATGAAAAAGGGATAGTGGCCTAAGAAGAGACATCACAAGGAGAAGAAGTCAGTCATTTGAAAGACTGTTTGGAAGTCCTAAGGGGAAGGGGCTTCAGTGTTAAAAAACATGTTTTGATCACATACTTGTGGGAGTATTCAGCATATATTCAATAAGAGGGCACAGTGGGAAGGTAGTTAGGGACATGGGATGGAATTGTGGCAGTAAAAACAAATGCAAGGGAGAATCTGAGAGCCTATCTGGTGTGGGGTAAAAGAGGACTGCCAGTTTCTGGAGGGTCTTCCTCATTGCTGTGAAAGGTGTGTTAGAGGAAGATATGTGCGTGGGTGGGTGTCCTTTGGAGCACATGGGGAATCTGTGGCCCTCCAGATATTGTTGGACTACAACTCATGTCATCCCTGACCACTGGACACACTGGCTTGGTCTGGGTGGGAGAAGCATAATGAATGGGGAAGTTGTAGGTCTGTCATGGCACAGAAGGTGGAGAACTCTTAAGGGTAGGACTATCAATGTGCAAGTGAATACCCAGTGGAATGGGGACTTCAGCAGAATTTGCGAGGGCAGGGTTTGAGAGTCAGGCCTGTCACTGTAAAAGTGGCTCAAATGAGTATGGGGTAAGTGGGATCTCTGTCAGTGCAGAGGACAAGGACACAGTGGGTGGATGACTCTTAACAGCAAGAATTGTCAGTATGTGTCTGGGATACAGTGCATTGTGTGAGGGGATCCTAGGGAAAGGTATATCAATGTGTGTGGGGTAGACTCTTAAGAGTAGGGCTGTCAATGCAGGGCAGGGTTGAGCACTGTGGCAGGAAGTTTGATTGGATGGGACAAGCAGGAATAGAAGTATGACAATCACTGCAGAGGATGACAAATGAACTGCAGTCTGACAAATATATCAATAGAAATACAAAGGAGGGAAAATAATAGTGGAAGCCTAAAGGACCTTTGAGTTAGGTGCAGTGGTAGTTGAAGGGTGGGTGGAAGGCCACACAACTGAAGTGGGGTGGGGCTTCAGAATACAGTACCAATCTAGAGTAGCATGAGTGACAAAACTGAGAGCAAACAGGACTACCACTCTATGGAAAGTGTGACTTCAAAGTAAAATATAAATGAGGAAACTCTTAAGGGCAAGAATAGTCAGGGTTGTGGGTGCCCAACTGATGGGTGTGATTGCATTCTAGGGAAATGTATTCATCTATGTGGAGAAAAACAGGGAATGGAGGCCACTAAGTGTAGGGTAGTCAATGTAACTGAAACCACAACTGTGGTGAGGACATCAATGGGAGCAAAATGACTGAAAGAGCACTAGCACTGTAGGGAAGGTTGTATGGAACGGGTTAAGAGAAAGGCATTAGAGGGGGGACACTCTGTCTGGTACTGTATCTAGAAACACTTAAATTGCAAGAGTTGTGGGGCGCGGAAGAAATGGCAACTAAAGAGGAGGTGTGGTTTCAGGGAAGAGGGGTGGGGGAATATTTCAATAGAATGCAGAGCATCATTCACTTAAGCCTCTTAAAAAGAGAAAGGGTATGTGTGTTGTTAGGGAGATCATAGAGGAAAGCTTCCCACAATTGGGAGAAGGGGAACCAAGTTCTAAAGACAACTATCTTGGGGGAGGTGGAAATTGAGCCAGAAGTGAAGCTTCTGAGGCCACAAAGCATTTGTGTGTGTGTCACTAAATAGTTTGTCCTGTCTTTGTTGCAGCATTAAAAATACAATAATTATCAGCAATGATTTGAAGACATTCTAACAGATGCATGGGAAGATAAAGTGTAAGAACACGTAGCTTGTGTGTGTGTTTGCACACACATTGGAGTGGGGACTAGGCTGTGGCTTCACAAGAGAGTAATGGGATGGGAAATCTGTTAACAGAGATTGCCCCTGTGAAAGCCTCAAAGCAAGAGTTGTCAGTGTAGATGTGAGTATAGAAAAAATGTGGGGAACTTTTGGCCCAGCAAGCTTGGCCAATGGTCAGGGATGATGCAAGTTGTAGGGCTCACCACATCTGGTATAGAGGGAAAGGGAGGTTTCTAGAGGAAGGGTTCCCAATGTGAGGCATGGGGGGGGGGGGAGAGAGAAGGCTCCTAAGCATCAGTCTTCTATTTGTGGGTCACATCCCACTATTGTGCTGCAGCCTGACTTAAGAGCAAGCAGGGCCATCATACAGAGGCAGTAAAATGAAAGAAGGCGCCCCCAATGCATGTCTGCAGGATCGGTGCCAACCCCAAGTCTGAGCGGACTCTGCGGGGGGCAGAAACGTGGGAGAGAGACGTTGCTTCAGAGGAAGGCTGAGGAGGGATCCGAGGTAACTATTAAGCGAGAGAGAGAGAAGGCAAGGCCCACTCAGGGCTACCCCAAAGCGTTTTGAGGGGAGGAGAGAGAAGTGTCGGGCGTCGTGGGAGGGGGCTACTTTTGCTTCTTCTGAAGACAATGGCCCAGAGCGCCAAAGAAGCGGGGCCCTGAGGGGAGCCTGAGGGCGGACAAAGGGCGGGAAGTGGCTGCATGAGGGGAGAAGCAATTGGGGTGTGTGGAGGAGATAATGAAGGGGGGCGTGTGAAAGTGGTGCGCGTGTGCGTTTCTGTGGGGATGAGGGGAGTCCCGCCAAGCTCGCCTGTCGTCCTCCTCCGTGTGAGGAGGAAGAGGAGGAGGAAGCCCCGTCGGGGGCTGAGGCGGCGAAGGCGCCCCCTCCCCTGCTTCACCTCAAAGCCAAGAGAAGGAAGGAGGGACCGGCGAGGCTCCCTCGATGCCACTGACAGGCCGGGGCGGGGCGAGGCAGGTGCGGGCCATACCTGCCGTAGATGCCCTCAGTGATGCGGTTCCGCTTCAGCGGCCGCCGGAGTTTGCTGCAGTCGGCGCTCCGGCGCTTCATCCTCCCGTCCGGCCCGGCGAGACCCAACCCGGCCTGGCCCGGCGGTGGTGGTGGCGCCTGCTGCTGCTGCTGCTGCTGCCCCCCGTCGCCGCCGCCGCCTCCTTCTCCGCTCCTGCCCCGCCCGGGTCACAGCGACAACATCCAAGCCTGTCCGAGGGACCCGCCGGAGGGAGTCTCAGCGGGTCTCCGGGTCTGGGGTTTTGGGGGTTTTTTGGCTCGCCTTTCCCCCCTGTCCCCGTTTTCTTTCTCCCTCCTTTTTTTTCTCCCCCCGCCCGACTAGGAAACAAAGAAATAAAAAATAATTTCAGATCTGTCCCTCCCCGCCGCCGCGTCCCCGCGCGCAGCCTCCGCGCCCTGCCCCGCCTCCTTTCAGGCATAAGCCAATCGGCGGGAGGCATAACATGAGGTCGACGGACGAGCGAATCAATCAATATGGGGCTAGAGGGTAGAGAGGCGGGCGGCAGAACCAATGAGGAGGTCGACGTTTCTGGTCCCGCCCTTTTCTAGGATGACGAGTCCCGCCCAGCAGGGAGAACGGCGTCCAGAGCAGCCCGTGAAAGTAAGGATTTGTTAAATTGATGGCGAGGCTACCCAATCGTTGAATAGTTGGTACCAAAGTAGGAGGAGCAGCCTAGCTATCCCCCAATGAAAGAAAGGAGCTTTTTTGTATCCCGCCTTTAGCTTTGACATTTAGGTACGAGCCCCTATGGTTTGATTGGCGGGGCTATTGGCCAATAAAACCCCGACTAAAAGGCTCGCGTAATCCAAGGACCAAAGGTAAAAAGAGGCAAAGAATGGTGATCCCGCTGCATTCTAACACAGCTCGCTCACAGGCCCGCCCTCCAGCTTGACTGACAGGCTATGTATCCAATAAATCTCTGACTTGAATAAATGGTGTTAAGGAGGACCAATAGAGAATGCGAGAGGTGAGACTGGGTGTAACGGCTAAGTAAAGTGACACGGGAAACTGAGTCTTGGCCAATCAAAGAAGACCTTTCTTCCCTGACAGGCATTTGTTAAGGTAGCAGTAGCTGCTGCTCTCTGCCAAGGGAGGAGTTGGGTGTACTCCTAGTTACCAGCCAGGTTTTGTTATGTGGGTAAATATTTTGCCAGTTGAGAAAATGCTGTTATGCCCCAGGCCCTGAGCGCTTTTTGCTTTGAAGTAAGTCCCATGCAGTTTGCCTCGCGTGTGAAAGCGATTATAAAGCATCGCAGCTTGACAGCCCGATCCTATTGTGTGCATGTCTACTCAGGGGCAAGGCGGCATGCCTATTCATGCTTTTCTGGAGGTAAGTAAGTCCCATTAAATACAGCAGTGCTCGCCTCTGAGTAGACATGCCTAGGACGTGGCAGCGTCTTCGAAAGAAGAGAAGAACTGCATCATGGGAAGGCACCTTGTTTAATCTTTTTAATGAGTTTTTATGTTCCTCTTTCCTCCTGCAAATGGAGCTGCCCTAAGTGGCCAACAACAATCGTTAGAGCAGTAATAAGTCAACAGTAAAACCAAGAAGTTCATAGCCGGCTGAGCTCCAGACTAAGGTTGCAACCCTGAACACATTTACAAAGAAAATAAGTCCCATTGAATTCAATGGAGCTTATTCCCAGGTGAATGGGGCTAGGATTGCATCCTGTAAGAATGTTATAAACACTTGGGGAGAATAACACAGTTTGATTTCCCTGTGGAAGGGGCTGCCACTTGCCGATTATGGCAGCGTCAATACAGAAAAGGCCTTCAAATGATACAGCAGCTTTAAGGGAATTCAGCAGGTCTGAATCTAGCCAGGCCTAGATAAGAGGCTTCCTTGGGTTCCATGACTGAAGAAGAGTGAGATATAGAAAAGTAATCAATAAGTAACCCATGTATGGACAAAATAGAACCAAGCTAATTATCATGAAAATATTTATTTAGTGGCCGGGAGGCTTTTCTCACAGCGTCTGTAGGTGGCTTACAGTCAATAACACAAATGGAAATATTTCTGCTTCAAACAAGGATACTGTTTTGAGTTTGCAGAGGGTAGGCTGTATGCTTGAGCCCCCTTCCAAGTCTTAGATCTAGCGTGAATGCAATTCCTGGAATAGCCAGGCTAGCTCCCTGGTGAGGTAATGGCCATCTTAAGTATGAGCCATTAAGGTAACAAAGGAAGTGGCTCTGTGTCAGATAACGAATGTACCTCAAAACTCTGGTTGTTAGAAATGCAACGGCAGAGTTGTGGTAGGTAATGTAGAAGCCAGCAGGCTGTGCAGCTAGGAGACAGGGCTATGCCAGATTTCTGCTGGAATCCAAGGCCGTGGCTATAGGAGAAGCAAGACCTGCTGTGAACCCCTCCATTGTAGGCTCAGGTGGTATATATGTGTAGATAAACAACACATCACAAAGACACCACAGTCTCTGCTGTCCCTCATTCAAAAGGAAGCACGAACCCTGGACAGGCGCCTGGAACCCCTGGAATCTTGCAGCACTTGGGAGATTGGGATGGTGTGCAACAATACTTTTCCTCCATTGGGGATGGGAGAATTTTGGTTTTTCTGTTTCTCATTTTTCCAAACTCAAGTTCAGTTCTCCACGGCCTCTGAAGGAGCGTCTCCATCCCCATCGTTCAGCCCGGACACTGAGGTCCTTCTGGCAGTTTCCTCACTGTGAAAGTGAGGTTACAGGGCACCCGGTCAGAGGGCCTTCTTGGTAGTGTCGCCCGCCTTGTGGAATGCCCTCCCATCAGATGTCAAGGAAATAAACAACTATCTGACTTTTATAAGACATCTGAAGGCAGCCCTGTTTAGGGAAGCTTTTAATGTTAGATGTTTTATTGTGTTTTTAATATTCTGTTGGAAGCCGCCCAGAGTGGCTGGGGAAACCCAGCCAGGTGGGCGGGGTATAAATAAATTATTATTATTATTATTATTTCCACATCAATTTGCTTTTTTTTTTTTGGAAAATCCTTGTGAAAATTCAGCATCTTAGTGTGAATTTCTAATATGCATATTTTTGTATGCAATTTTGCCTTACATACACATTTTTGCAAGCAATTCTCCATCATATGCTGCAGTTGTGTATGCTATTTTCACTAACATGCATTTTTATACACATTTTACCCTAGTACATTTTTGGTGCACTTTACTTGGCTGGATAGCAGCATTGCAAAATTATGAGAAGTGCAAATTTCGAAGGGTGACTGTGAACTGAATCAAAATTTCTCCCCCGATCCCTAATTGAAATAAATAAGTGAACGAAAGTGGTCCATACCAAGGCCTGTGGCAGCATGCAGCATCCTCAGAAAGCAGAGCCCACTGATAGTGCCAGCCCCCACCCATCCAGCTGGTTTCTTGGCCCGGGCTTATGGCAGTAGCAGATGGGAAGCTGCCCATTTCAATTTTCCCATGATTGCTCCAGAGAACATCTCACTGGATTGTGCCCCTGTTACTTCACCTTTCTATTATATTCACTCCGTTCTTAATAGAGACAATGGTTTCTAGTCTCACTACAGGTATTAATTTGTTTAGGAATGCTAAGATGATTCTACTGACATCAATCACTGCTGTTATCAATGGTCAGGGTGCTCATCTTGCATGTGCCTACAATCTTAATTGAATTGTCGCTTCACTCAGCAATACTAAGATGATTGTGCTGTCAACAGTTGCAGCTGCTATGAAAGCTCATTTTGTGCACATGAAAGGTCCAGTTCAATTACCACATATTGTGGGTAGTATCTCATGCCCCCATTCCATTAGCACAAGTATTTGTGCAATGGAATTCTTTTCTGCCTGCATGCGCTCAGCAGCTTCCCCAAATCTGCCTCAAAGGGTTGGGGAAACACCCAGAGCAGGTTTTAGGGGCTCTTGAGGGGGGTGGGGAGTTCTGCTACACAAGCAGAAATCCTTGCACTAACCTTTTTTTTAAAAAAAAATATTATATATTGCCCTTCATCAAAAGATCTCAGAGCGGTTCACAAATGACTGACAATGCAATTTTGATGCAAGCTTGTGCTTTTGGACTCCCATCAGATGTCAAAGACATAAACAATTATACGAGTTTCTGAAGGCAGCCCTGCGTTGGGAAGTTTTTAATGTCTGATGTTTTGTTATGTTTTTTATATTCTGTTGGAAGCTGCCCAAAAGGCAACCCAGTCAGATGGGCAGAGTAATAAATTATTGTTGTTGTTATTATTATTACAGTATTATTATTCCATTATAATTTAACACCAGCTTTACACACACACACACACACACACACACACACCCCTTTTCTCTTTACAGTGGTACCTTGGTTTAAGAACAGCTTAGTTTATGAACAACTTGGATTAAGAACACTGCAAACGGAGAAGTAGGTCTTTTGGTTTGTGAACTTTGCCTTGGAATAAGAACATGTTCCGCTTCCTGTTGAGTGTGTTCCATTGTAAATTGAGTCCCCCGCTGCTATGAGAAAGCATGTCTTGGTTTAAGACTGCTTTGGTTTAAGAACAGACTTCCAGAATGGATTAAGTTCATAAACCAAGGTACCACTGTACTGGAAAACTGAACATCACACTCCATGCATCTGGGCCATGAAAGTTTTGTCCATATCAAATAGTTATTCAGGATGTATCCAGTGCTAGCCCTGCACAGACTCACGGAAATTAATGAACCTAAGTTAGTCGTTAATTCCTCTGGAATAATTCTGACCACTCAAAAAAGCCCTCATTCTAGCACAGCCTTATCCCACAACCTCAGATCACAAGGCAACTCCACAGGAGTCAAAATACCCAGCAACAGAAGATTGGCCTGCTCTCCTGGGCGGCATTAGATAAGGACTTAATGCCTTCTGGCTATCACATTCAGACTTTCTCAGCTACTTTCTCTCTTTTAACTCAAGGAATTAACACCCGCTTCCCTTTTGAAATGCTGTAGTTCATGGACACACAATGCGTTCTCAGTATCCTCCAAGTCTCCGGATTCGTCTGCCTGGGCTCATTTTCTTTTTGGAAGCTGCTTTCATCCTTATATTTTTCTTTTTCTTTTCATATGACCATCAAAGTGTTCAAGAAGACCTTGCTCTCTACCCAGGTAAGCCTGCTTATTAATTGAAATTAGGGTTGCAGGTGTTATTCTGTTTAATTAGTAGGTCAATTGAGCAAATACTTAAGTGGCTGGGGAGAGTCTCCAAGGGTGAGGCTCAATTTCCCCCAAATGAGAGTAAGTTGATTGTATTATTTTAAGTAGTGTTAGTATTTGATGAGTTACATCTGGAGTGTGTTTATGTCCGCATGTAAAAAGTGACAAACAAATGTAAATAACAAATGAATAATGGCCTCTGTTGCACGCAGCATTTCAAGATGTCTACATCATGGTGGTTTTGGGCTTCGCCTTCCTCCTGGCCTTCCTGAGAAGATACGGCTTCAGCAGCACTGGATTCAGCCTTTTCCTTGCAGCCCTTGGAGTACAGTGGGCTTTGATCGTGAATGGCTTCATTTTCCATTTCTCAGATGGGCAAGTGAAGATAAATCTGCAAAGGTAGATAAGCTTTACAGGGCCCTGCCTTGACCAGTGGATGCTATGTCTGAGGCTTTATGGATTTAGTTTAGAATGCTTCTTTGAAACATGGGCAGCTGGAGACCAAGAAATATTGCTCTTATCTCTTATTCCCTCTCTCACTCCCTCCCTCCCTCCTCTCATTCACAGAGCAAACAAACTCTGCCCACTTTTAGCCCAATAATACTAGGCTTCCCATCCTCATAGCTGTTTATTCTGAGGGCAACCAAAACGATCAAGGGGCTGAACTCAAAATGAATGAGCCTGTTCCTTTTCTTAATGATGTGCTTTGTCTTCATTCCTGGTGTGCTCCAAACACAGACCCACACACACCTGTGTTTATTAGCTAGAGCAGCCTTTGTGAGCCTGGTACCCTCCAGATGTTTGGGGCTGGGGTTGATGGGACTTGGAGCCCAAAACATCTGGCGGGTGCCAGTTTGGCAAAGTCTAAGCTAGAAAATAAGTGTTTGAGTGAGTGGATTAGTGAACGTATTATACCTTATTGTCAGGGCATCTACAGCTCTTTTCATCGCACCTGTAGCATAAATCTCTATTGGTGTTTTTTTTTCTTTAAATGAAATGATTCTTCAACATTCAGGCCAATGCAAGGAACGCATAAACACCAGTTCTGCAGGGGCATTGTTTGGTACTTGCAAGATTTGCAATATAGACCCATAGATGCACATTTGTGAAAAATTTGCACATGCCAATTTACATGTAAAGCTGCAAAATTTAAAATTTAAATGTCGCAGAAGGCGAGATAATGAGTTTTCCATCCAAATCACCTCAGATACATTTGTCAGTTAGTCAACCCAGCAGATCAACCCGAATGATTTCCTCTTAAGTTCATTACCCAACAGAGCTTGCTCCAAATCAATTAAATTTTCCTTCGAGTACCCGATTCTTTATCCCCAAATCATATCCAGATAAAGTCATCTAAAATTAATTTATTCCCTCAAATTAATATCCAGCCAGTAATGCAGATCATCGTTCAAGTCAATTTCCCCTGAATCCATTGCTGACTCTGATGCACCCAAGGCATTTAGGAAAAGATTTGGCGCCACCCCTAGTGACACCCTCCGCAGTTTCTGGATACCCAGAATTTTTTCAGGCTTGTGAAACTCCTCAGAATTTACTGTGGACCAATCTGCAGCCTAAATCAATACACAGGCCCAGTGGAGGGCTAGCTATGGGGTGGGGAATCTTTGGCCCTCCAGATGTTGCTCAAGTACAGCTCCCCTCATCCCTCACCATGCTTGCCGGGTCTGATGGGAATTGTAGTTCACCAACATCTGAAGGGCCAGAGTTTCCTCACCCTTGCAATAGACAGTAGAGGCCCTGGCCTGGGAAACAGAATCCAGAGGTTTCTAGCTAATTGGGAAACAGGAGGAGCAAACTATCACTTGTAAAAGATTTCCCCAGCTATGGATACTTCTCACACACACATACACAGAGTTTTATGTAAGTTTTGTTTTATTTTATTGCAGATGGGTTAAACAATTAGATTGCCTGACCAGCTGTCACCTGAATAATAAAAAAGATTGATTAATCGTATGAAATTTGGTGGATTAATCAACTAATTTATTGATTAAGTTGCCATAAATGTCCATATAATTAAAGCCCTACTTCTGGAGAAAATGCAGTCTTGGCTTTGCTTTTAGATGACGTTCTTGTGTGTCATCCCAGGCGCCATGTCAGGGCTGTGACGAGTGTGTGGCAGAGGGGACTGGAGACTGACCCAGGAGATAGGGCCAGAGATTTATGGGTTTTAATGCCACCTGTGAGGCAGGAACCAGGGCGGCAGGGAAGAGGAAGGGTCGGAGCAGGCAGAGGCGGGGGCACAGGACCTGTCAGAAGTGGAGGAAGAGGCTGCTCAGGTGTGGGGTGTGCCAGTCAAATCCCTGCCTTCCCTCCCCACTGTTTCCTAGAAGCAGGAGGGGCTTGAAGAGAGAACAATGACAACTTCCATGCAGGAGAACCCCGTCCCCCGTACTCCCCCTACATGCCCCCTAAATCTGTTATGGGAGTTCATGAAATCCTCTAGAGATTTGTGGAGGTTCAGGGAGCGTGGGGAGAGGAGAGGGGGAAATTTTGATGCACAATTGGAAATGCTTGCGCTTATGGAACAAGTTAGTTGGCTATATCCACTCTGTCTGCACATCCTGTTTGAGGATACCACCCAGTCTCCCAATCTGGAGGAGGGGGCTTCTTCAGCACTCTAAAATGATGCTACGGACAATACTGCTTTCTCCTTTTTCTTTTCCTAAAGCATCTTGGCAGCCATTATGAGTATTACAGCGGTGCTGATTTCAGCTGGCGCGATCCTCGGCAAAGCCAACCTGATGCAGTTAATCTGCATGGCTATGGTGGAGGTGGCTGTTTTCGCTGGGAACAGATGGATCATTGTGGATGTTCTGGGGGTACGTATAGAAACATCTTTGCTACTGAGACAAGGCGTGGGGTGGGTGATTCTGTGGCAGCTTCCCATTTCCAGAGGCCTTTTCCCCTCTGGAACCATCCCTTTGTGGTATCTGAAGGTCAAGCACAGCTGCCCTGTTTTGCCATCTTCCCTAATTGGCATTAGCTGCCAAGACAGCCTTTCTCAAGAGTGGCTCTCTGTGTCTTAAGACTTAAGGTTGCTGGCCTCTAGTAGGTTTGATTACCAACCCTTGGTGCTGGATCAGACCAGAGGCCCAACTTGTCCAGCATCCTGTACCCCACCAGCAGCCAGCAAGGAGCTCCAATGGGAAGCCCTCAGCAACAAGTGGCTTGTTTCCCTGGAACTTTATCTGGCTCCGCCCCATAGGCCAACTTTGACAGTTGGGGAGGGGCAACCCACCTGTCAATCACATGATGTCATTATGGCACCACATGATTGATAGGTGGGTCGTCCTGCTCACCTGTCGAAATCCCTTGTGCAGCATTCCCCAAGCACCAAGTATGGGGTTGGCAAGGGCTTCTTTCTCCTCTCCCCATCATGAGCAGGCCCTCTCATAGCTGAAGCCTGCCAAAAAACCAACAAACCAGGGTTGCTTGCCTTGGATGTGTGTGCCAGTTCCCAGCAGAATTGAACCCTGCATTTTCATCCATCCCCTGAAGTTATGAGTGATGTTAGCTGATTGACAGGGGTGTGGCTTTGGGGAAATGGCCTCATGGGCCAAATTGGATCCCCTGGTGGGCCGAGATTGGCCCGTGAGCCAGAGGCTCCTGACCCCTGCTCTGAACTATGGAGATTCTGTTTAGCTGTTGTGCACTGATAGATAACCCTCTTCCACACCGTTGTCTAATCCTGTATATTAATTTCAAGCTCAGTTCCCTGAGTGGGTAGGCGAAATAGCACAGCCCATGCAGATTTGGCGGGGTGGGGGGACCCAGAATTTGCAGAAGTCAAAATAACTTTAGAGGGGGAATACCCTGCAAAGTGAGGGTGGAGCAGCCTCAGTGGGTATGTTGGGGTGGAAAACAAAAACCAGAGAGAGGAATAGGATATGGGAGAGGGCAGAGATGGCTGGCTGGCAGGCACATGGAGCAGGAGCACGCTGCAACGTTTTTATTGCAGTTCCTACATAATATATATTAACGGAAGAGCTGTGCTGAATCAGATTAAAGTCCTGTCCATTCCAGCATCCAGTTCCCCACAGAATACATTCCACCCTGGCTCTCTATGAAATGGTGACTGTTTTTTTGTGGTCTACAGATTAAGAGCCACATCAGCTTGATGCATGTTCATTTGTTTGGGGCATTTTTTGGCTCCACTGTCTCCTGGTTCCTCTACAATTCCTCACTGCACCCAAAAGTTGAGAAAGAAAGATCAAAGCCTGCCTCTGATGTGTTTGCAATGCTGGGTAAGCTGTTTTCATCAGTGTCCTAAGGCAGGGTTGGGAGGTCAAACAAATCTCTTTACTGGAGCTTGAAACAAATACGTTTTGAGAAATTTTCCCCAGTGGATGTTGATGTTGAAATGTGGCATTTGACATAGTAGGATACATTATTCAGCAACTGGCATTTGACTTCTGAGTTTGATTTCAACAAAGATCTGACAATATTTGGTGTGTGTATAGTTCTGGTGACTCAACTTCAAGTGTTCTTAAATGAAACTCAGGCTGCATACACACTATAGATCTCAAGCGCATTCAAAGCACATCCCAACTCCCCCCAAAATCCTGAGAACTGTAGTTTAAGGGTGCTGCAGTTCTCAGGATTCTGGGTGCGGTGCATTAAATGTATGGCATGTACATGGCTGTGACTATATGGAATCTGGGTTCAGGCCCAGTTCTGGAACTGTATTTGTCTTGGCGGATGGCCTTTGCCATGCACTAAGCCTAATCTCTTGGTTCTGCTGGATCTCTCAGTAGCTTTTGATATCATGGATATCTTTCTGGGGCATCTGCCTGGGGGTAAAGTGACCATGTGTCCTGCTTTTACAGCCATCTATTTGAAGGAGTCCTTTGTTTGAAGGGCTGCCTAGTCCAAGTCTGGTTTAAAGAGAAAGAAACCTACGGAGGGACCTTGAAGTTGGCCGTCGGCAGCACCTGGGCAGCGAACTGAGCAGGAAAGCTTGCCACCTGGCCACAGTCTTCTTCACCATTAAGAATGTCAAGAATTGTTAGGAGACCCCTATTCCCCTCATAGAACTGCAGTCCCTAGAGTTTCCTGAGAAGAGGAGTTAAACCACTCTGGAGGTTGTAGCTCTGTGGGGACAGTGGGGGTCACGTAACTCCTTGCACCCTTAACAAACTACACTTCCCAGGATTCTTTGGGGGAATCCATGGCTGTTTAAAGTGATCTGATATTGCCTTCAGCTTGAAGTGCCAGATTCAGTGTAATAACTACAAACACATTTGTATGTGCTCTTCAGGCTGAACCTTCATGGAAGCAGTCTTATAGAATGACACAGAGAGACAAGAAGCCTGCAAGGAAAAGTGCCCAGCCCAGAATGACCAAAGGTTTTTTTAATCAGCAGAAGTGACATGCTCCACTAATTGAGCTGTAAAGAGCAGTTCCAGTCTCTCCATATTTCTCTGCTGGCCAGAGAGTCATGGCTTGATTGGTGCTACAACGTTAATGGGTGGCACGTGTGTTAGAGTGAGGTTGGGCCTCAGAGACATTTCCTTCTGCTTATACAGATAAGCATGCCTTTTTCATAGCAGAACAGTGTTTGGTGTAGGGAACCGCCCATCCCACTGGCCCAGGTTGCCAAAAGTTGTGTGTGTAACTTGTGATTAGCTGAAAATTTCCCTCTCCAAAAAACAATTGGAGCAGAATCATTGAGGGCCATGTTGCTGAAATATGCAGTCATCACTTGTGTTAGGCTGTTTTACGCTATCTTGGAAAATTAATGCATATGGCGATGATGATGATGATGGCTTTTTTTTTTTTGGTAAAAATGAGGTGTCAGTATTTGCATATTGATAAAAGTGCCACGAGCACAGTACTTGCTTGTGCAAAGGACCAGCATTTCTTATTTTGCTACCCATGGCAGTTATTTTGTGCTTGCTCAGAGGGGTGGAGCTGCAGCAATAGCCTCCCAGCAACAGCACTGCAGCCTCAAGCTGAGAGGGTTAAAGTCAAGGCTGCATGGCCCACCAGTGGAGGCAATCTTGGTGCTTCCGCCACTGTGTGGCACAGCCCCAACCCCTCCATGGGGATGCAAGAAGGCATCGTCTCCCATTACACCCTGTATCCATCACATTTAGCTTTGTAGTGTTTGAATCTCCCATTGTTCCATGCGCATTTTGTGACAGGGAATTTCATTAGTGTGAGCAGTTTCTGAGCTCAGGGCACAGTACTGCGCCTAAGATTTCAGATTAAAACTGCAGAGTGGAAGGAAAGGAGGACCTTTTTCTGCCTCCCCACTTCCAACTACTCTTTGAAGACTGGAGAAGAGACCCTCTTAAGAATATTAGGGAGGTGGGCAGAGGAAGGACTAGACCATGTGAAAAAGAACATAATATTTTTAGCTGCAGTTCATTCATTTTCAGCTTTGTATTCTTGTTATAAAAAAGTGCACCTAGACATTCCGTTGTTGCACCCATAACCTAGGATTAAGGTGTCATTTAGCTCCTAGCTTTCATATCTCAGTTTCTAACACAGCAGCTCTGTTTCTCTTTTGCTGCAGTTTACCTTCTGCCCAAAATTACGTGATTTGTGCCATGGTCTGCTGTGGTGAAATTGCAAAACTTATGTAATTAATTACGTAGGTTATGTTATTCCACCCTATTCATTTCAACGCAAGGGAAGCACCATGCAAATAACCATATTTTTTGCTCTACAAGACTCACCTTTTCCCTCCTAAAAAGTAAGGGGAAATGTGTGTGCGTCTTATGGAGCAAATGCAGGCTGCGCAGCTATGCCAGAAGCCAGAACAGCAAGAGGGATCACTGCGCAGCCATCCCTCTTCCTGTTCTGGCTTCTGGGATTCAGAATATTTGTTTTCTTGTTTTCCTCCTCCAAAAACTAGGTGCGTCTTATGGTCTGGTGCATCTTATAGAGCGAAAAATACGGTAATTAGTCACATATTGTTGATGGGCTGAGAGCAAAAACAGTAGATATTAATTGTGTTTACTTGATTGATTTCCGTTGCAGACATGGGATGAATAGGCAAACATTTCCACTCTTGTTTCATTTTTTAAACATCTCTATCTCACCTGTCCCTCTCCTGGTAAACAGCAGTGACACTACCGCTGGAAAGCTATTGTGGCGACTCCACCCACTTCTGCCCAGGTGGGAATGCTGCCATGAGTTTGAAAAAGGTTCTGCATCCCTGGGTTAGAGGAGCAGCTTGACAGAGGAAGAACACGGGAGATTCTGTTGCTAGTACTTTAAGCTGCAGCTTCTGAGCCTGACACTTGTCTTGAACTTGCTGATAGGCATGGAATTTCCACGGTGGTCAACTTTTCACTACGGTTACTGCAGACAGATCCCCGCCTGCCTCCCGTGGCTGCAATAAATTACAAGCAACACGCACCTGTTGTTTCCTTGCAAACGTAATACCTCAGTGGGAGATCCAGTTACATATCTTCTTGGCTCGGTGTTTGTTTTGCCATGTGCAGGATGATTGATAGACTGAATCTTGAATACTGTATAGGTTTTTCTGTTGTTTGTTTAAGTATAGGTAGTGCCCAAAGCAGTAGTGGTAAACAAATCTTTGCAAATTTCTTGCTCCACTCCTGGGGTGTTGGGAAGGACTGCTGGACCAAAGGCAACATAGTGTCTCTTGGGATGTTCACATGAGACCACTACCTGGTTGAAGCTAAGTTGGTCTAGGCACGGTCTGTGCTTGGATGGGTGACTTCCTGGGAACTTTGTTTATGCTGCCTTGGGCTTCATGAAGGAAAACAACGTGGAATATAAATGTAAAACATAATAAATGCAGGAAGTCTTTCTTCAGATTGTGCATTGTTTCTGAGAAAGAGCCTGCAGGAATTCTGCTGCTGTTCTTTTTTAAATTCAAATTTCCGCATACATGGGGAGAACTGAATTTAAGTTCAGAAAAACAAGAAACTGAGCGAAACTGCAAAGGACAGATTCACCCATCCATTGGTGCAAGACAGGACTATGGCTGGATGTAAAGCTCAAGCTGCTCTGTAGGAGAGCAGCACTCTGATGTTGCTTCAGCAGCCATCAAATGAGGACTGAGCTCAAAATAACCACAGCAGGTGCATCTATATTGCAGCCCTGCCCTCGCTGTAAAGCAACTTACCAGTTAAAGAGCCCTAGGCAGGTCAATCAGTCTTTTGCTCCAGCAGAGCAGGGAAGACTCTGGTCTCACAAGGGCTTTTGCGATGGAGGCCTCTGAGTCCGAGGATGGCAATGCTATATCCTCAGGCTGGGGGGGACATTGGCAGCACAGGTTAATCTGGTTGAAGCTGTCCTGTGTCTCAGCCAATACATGCAAACAGATGCACTAATGTGTAGGTATGGAAGGGATCTTTATTCAGGTACATAATGGTACAGGCTCAACAGCAGGCCCAGAGTTCAAGAGCCATGATTCAGGAGTGCAGGAATCGGGCAGCAGGGACGTCTTTACCATTGGGCGTAGTGGCGCAGCGAGCCAGGGCGCCAAGCAATAGAGGGCGCCAGGCGGAGAGTCCAGGGAAGGGAGAGTGGGGAGGTAAGTGAGGCGGAGCAGGGGCTTGGTGTCTGCGTGCCTCCAGCGCCCATCGGAGGCAGGAAGGCTCCAGATGCTTTCCCGCAGTCCGGATCTCTCTCCACTGGTTCCGCGACACACCACCACCTCAGCTGCGTGGTGTGTGCTTGCATCCCAAGCTCTGCGCATAGTAAACGTGACTCTACCATTGCTCCCCCCGTCCACTCTACCTCGAAAGATCCCCGCGCTCGAGGCTACACGCTGCAACTGCTGCCCCCAGCGCCCCTCCCTCCTTCCCCTGCTTCTCCACTGCCTTGCATGGAGCCTGCCTCCTCCCGCTGCCCCCACCACCTCTGCACTCCTTCACATGGACTGTGTTTCCTTCCCCTGCCCAATCCCGTCCCAGTCACCCTCCCCAAGCAAGGACGGCGAGACTGTGGCTGAGTGTGCGCGCTTCTCTGCTGCGGTGACGCGGATGGCCCAGCTCGTGTCGCCTGCCCCTGCCCGGACGAGACCCCCGCCTGCCTCCCATGCCATCCAGCTGCCCAGCCCCACACCATGATCCTGCCGTGGGAGCAGCACGGCGGCAGCGCGAGGGCGGGAGCAGCCTTTCCTAAAAAAGGTCAGCAATTTTGGGGTCCCCCCCTTTAAAAAGTTTGACAACTCTGGGAAACGGGGGGGGGGCGCCGGAGGGATCTTTCCACCATGGTGCAGGATATGCTTAAGACGGCCCTGTTGGGCAGTAAAGTCAGAACTGGATGGAAGCAGTGAAGATGCCCCAATAGTTACCACTACCCTACCTGCCAAGCTTTTGAAGATGAGGCGTGGTGCACTCACTGGTGGGGCTCACTCGCTTTGCAGAAATGTTGGGATTGCCACCACATGCTGCTTTGGGGTTGGTGGGTCTTATCCCATCTGTGGAGGCAGCTCCTGGTTCTAGGTAACAATACAGCACCCTCCCGTTCAGGTGCCTGATCAATTGCAGCCCCCTCCTGAGCTTTCCACTGTCTCCACAGAGGCGTTCTGCTCTGCTGGAAGGTCTGGGGTGGGGAGCCAGCATTCCTTCTCTCCCTTCTAAAGTGGCTGAAGTCAAGGCACAGACAGCCCCCTCCACTAACCCCAGTTCCCATCGTTCAGGCTTCCCCTTCTCTTTTGCTTCCTCCTCTTGTATTGGGGCCTGCCAATCCAAGCCCAAGCCTTCCTGGTTCTAGATTCAGGTCCAGCTGCCCAGTCTGTGAACATTTGGAGTTGAATGCTTAGCAGAGTCTTAACTATACACGGAATACCAGTTGGAGGAGATCTTTGTACGCTAGATACAATCTCATTGGGACTCCAGGTTTAGGAAAGTAACAAAGCTAATGTTTATTGTTGGAAATATGTGTTTGATAGGAAAGATCTTAGTTCTCCCTGGCTAATTGAGCCACGCTTGCTCTGGCATCTCAACAGGACAAATCTCAAAATAAATCTGTTCTCATAAGGGGTCTTGGAGAAGAAGGGGGAAGGTGAGGAGGAAGTGAGGTCTGCAATCATAAGATTACCTGCGGGAAGATCAACAGGTCAGGCACAAGCAGGACAATCTAGGAAGCCTGGAAGTTCCTCTCTCTATCTACCTTTTCTCATGCAGATACATTAGCCGATACAGTGCAAGCTGAGTTGCACCCTGTCACTTCCAACAAAAGCAAGTATTTAATGGGTTCAAGAGGGCACTAATTATTCTTTTTGTGTGTGGGTGTTCACTAGGTACTCTCTTCCTTTGGACGTTCTGGCCCAGCTTCAATTCTGTGTTGGTAGAGAATGAAGAGGAAAAAATGGTTGCCATTTACAACACCTATTTTGCAATGGCTACAAGTGCTGTGGCCGCATTTGCGTTCTCGAAGGCTACCAGTAGTGATGGGACGTTCCACATGGTAAGTTAGAAGTTTCTGTTCTCTAACTTTCTAGAGCATGGGTAGGCAACCTAAGGCCCGGGGGCCGGATCTGGCCCAATCACCTTCTAAATATGGTCCGCGGACGGTCCGGGAAACAGCATGTTTTTACATGAGTAGAATGTGTCCTTTTATTTAAAATGCATCTCTGGGTTATTTGTGGGACCTGCCTGGTGTTTTTACATGAGTAGAATGTGTGGTTTTATTTAAAATGCATCTCTGGGTTATTTGTGGGGCATAGGAATTCGTTCATCCCCCGCAAAAAAAAATATAGTCCAGCCCCCCACAAGGTCTGAGGGACAGTGGACCCGTCCCCTGCTGAAAAAGTTTGCAGACCCCTGTTCTAGAGGGACTTTCTCCTAACTAGACAGGTGGAAGAGAGATGCTTGCACTTCCAAGCAACCTGTTTATTGAGAAATCATCCTGATTTGCTTGCATATTTGCTTTCATTGGTTATTTAATGAGCATTCCCTCTCAGTTGTTTGCATGGAGACTGGAGAATGCGTGCATCAAAGCAAGTGCCCGTCTCACACTTCCAGTGCAGGTCCCCATCACTTTCCTTATCGCAGAAAGTCTGATCTTCTGGGGAAACTTGCTTGCTGCACAAGACCTAATGGTCAGCTAGAACTGCGCAACTTGAATTTGCTGGTATATGGTGGACAGGCTGGTTCTGCAGCCTAACTGGTGCCTGGCTGCTGGTAATCCTGGTTCAAGACATGCACACGCGCAGCCACACAAACATCTACACACCCACCCACACACCAGCGTTTTTCACCAGTAAAACGTTTCCAGCCAACTTTTTTCATTCCTCACTTTCTTCTTTTGCTTGTTCTACAGGCCCACATCCAGAATGCCACTCTGGCTGGTGGGGTTGCTGTTGGCTTCTCAGTTTCCATCATCCATTACCCTTGGATTGCGATGACTTTAGGTCTGGCAGCTGGGGCAGGCTCTGTACTTGGCTTTGCCTTTTTACAGGTAACAGTTCCCATTTTGAACCATCCCATTTTGGATTGTGGGCAAGGAGGAGTGGGCATTTTGCTGCCTGAGGCAAAGGGCAAAATGGTGCCTCCTCCATTCCTTGTGCAAAAGCCAGTCAGGTTGGCAGTTGACTCTCATTTCAACAGTGGTGATAAGACTGAGTCTCATCTTCATCTGAGAGCAGCAGGCAGGTTTAGTGGGATGGTGCTTAAAGTTGTTTCTTGTCTCTGAAGCATCTGTTGTTGGAGGCAGCTTCCTCACATTGCCTAATGGTAGGGCCAAACCCAAGAAGGAGACCTGCACATGTCATCTTACAGAGCAGTTGGGGAATCCTTGACTCTTTTGATTATGAAACCCTATCCATTTTATTTATTATTACATTTATACCCCACCTTTCCTCTGAGGAGGTCAAAGTGGCATAAATGGTATTCCTCCCTCTCCATTTTATACTCACATCAATGCTGTGAGGTAGGATAGGCTGAGGGAGTGTGGCTGGCCCAGTGAGCTTCATAGCTGACTGAGGATTTGAACCTTGGTCTTCCTGGTCCTGGTCCGGCTGCAAACCACTATGCCACACAGGCTCTCTTGGGTCTTTTTCAAATATGCTAGTCTTTTCCAGTCTTGTTGCTCTAAGCTTCTTAATGCCAGAAACTGAACCTTCCTGATCTACTGCTAAGCAGTGTCCCCCTCTCTGTGCTTCCATGGCATTGTGGCAGACAAGACAGTCCTGCTTATAGCCAGCCCACAAGCCCTTCAACAGCTACCTTCCGATTTGCAGTGTTAAAGGTTATTCACATGACTCTTTGGCTGCACACATCTCATACATTTAAACTACTCCCTGCCCAAGATTATTGGGAACTGAAGTTTACTGAAGGTGCTGGGAATTGCAGCTCCGTGAAATTAAATTACAGTTCCTTTTGGGGGAGTTGCATGATTGAAATGTGCTTTGAATTTATGGTGTTTACACAGCATTTGTGTTTTTCACATGTACCCTTCCCATCAAACTCAGAACCGCCTGAAACCAGCACTCAGGATTCATGATACCTGTGGAGTTCTTTACACATTTGGCCTGCCCAGTTTGATTGGAGGGATCACCCGCATTATTCTTATCCTAATAGACAGCCAGGAAGACCTAGAAGGGTAGGTGGAACCTCTCTCTCAAATGTTATCTCCTCTGAACTTTTCAAGAGATAGTTATTGGGCCCCACCAGGAAGTGTGTAGACAGAAAGCTTGCACCACCTTGAGGGTTTTATTTCAAAAAGTTTTAAAGGCAAGGGAGGGGGGAAAGGAAATACTATCCACTGTAGTACTGGACATCATCTAGGAAAAATTCAATTCAAACAAGTCAGTCGAAAGCTCTTGGTCAGTAGTAACACACTTGAACTATGTGCCCTCCAGTTTCTCTGCAGTGTCCTGTGGTTCAATGGCAATTGTGAAGGAGCTCTTTGTAAGATCAGCTGGTGTGAAAAGGGCTCTCTAAATAGAGAAAGTTTAAAAACAGGAGACAGAGATAGTAAGGAAGGATTAATCTTCTAAATTTTGTTCCTTTAATTTTCTCTTTGGTCCAGGTGGCTGCATTTCAGCTGCAGTTTATGATAGACTTCACAAAAAGCTGTCAGCATCATATTGCACATTGCCCCTTACATATTTTTGTATGGAATTTTGCCTAACGCAACATGTTTGCAAACCATTTGCTCTAATATGTTGCATTTTTGTATATACATTTTTAGGCACACTCACTCCTTATATAGTTTTTTTAGCACATGTTTGCTGGAATAGCAGCATAGCAAAATTAAGAGAAGTGCAAATGTCAAAGAATGGTTATGTTTTGATTCATGCAAATGTTTTTGGAAATGCAAATTAAATCACTTCGTATTATATGAATTGTGGATCACATGGAATTCTCCCCCATCAATAACAGAGTGTAAGGCCTATGGAAAAACACCAAGACTGTAGCACTGAATAAGTGGTAAAGTATTTACTGGTATTACAAGGGACGCAGGTGGCGCTGTGGGTAAAAGCCTCAGTGCCTAGGACTTGCCGATCGAAAGGTCGGCGGTTCGAATCCCCGCGGCGGGGTGCGCTCCCGTTGCTCGGTCCCAGCGCCTGCCAACCTAGCAGTTCAAAAGCACCCCCAGGTGCAAGTAGATAAATAGGGACTGCTTACTGGCGGGAAGGTAAACGGCGTTTCTGTGTGCTGCGCTGGCTCGCCAGATGCAGCTTTGTCATGCTGGCCACGTGACCCGGAAGTGTCTCCGGACAGCGCTGGCCCCCGGCCTCTTAAGTGAGATGGGCGCACAACCCTAGAGTTGGACACGACTGGCCCATACGGGCAGGGTACCTTTACCTTTATGTATTTACTGGTTTGTGAATGGTTTTTGTTGTTGTGATTTTCAGAATGGGTTATTTGGCTTTGACTGAACTTGGGGCATCCTGCGCGATCATTTCCCTGGGTCTGATAGCTGGACTCATTACAGGTCTGTTATCGCAAACACTCTTTGTGATTTTCTATGGAGCTAAAGCCTCTCCCTTCCTTGAATGCTACTGGTGTCCGATTGCTCAATGGACACATATTGTACCTTTTCAATGCTGTACCAAGCAAGGGGCTAGACTGGATGATCCACTGGATATGTGGAGTAGCAGAGGAGGAAAGAAGCAAAGATAAAGCGAATACTTCAAGAATGCTTGATAATGTCAGTAGATGTAGAAACTAACAAAGAAGCAGGAGAATTTGCCCTAGATCAAACTGAGTGTTAATATACCCCATCAAGCACCACCCACTAGTGTAGATGGGAAAAGAATTTAACTGAAAGCACTCATGTGTGGATGAATATGCGCTAAAGTGCCACATGCTAAACTTGGATCTCTGTGACCTATGTGCATGTTAATGCTCTGGTGTGTGCACAGCCTATGCCACACTTTAGGCTTAAGAGAGACATCACTTACCTGCCTCATTTATTTAATGGGTCTAGGGGATGCAAGCATATAATTTTAAAGTTGTAATTCCTCCATATATGTTCATACAGGTCTATCAAGCGAAAAACTAGTGTTCTAACTGTCAAATAGCTACGGTTGGAGGATGTGCTTCAATGGTGAACTTAGGCCCGAGCTATGTGTTTAGTGGTATCATACCACTTTAAACAATAATGGCTTTCTCCAAATAATCCTCATAACTCTAGGTTCTTAAGGATGCTGAGTACAATTAGGAGACCCTTATTCCCTTCACAGAGCTACAATTCCAAGAGTTCCATGGGAGGAAGGATTGACTGTTAAACTGCTCTGAGAGTTGCAACTCTGAGGTGAACAGGCGTCTCCTAGCAACTCTCAACACCCTTACCAAACTACAGTTCCCAGGATTATTTGGGGGAAACAATTACTATTTAAAGCTGTATGATACTGCTTTCAGTGTATAGTGCATATGGGGCCTTAGAGGGTACAGTGAAAGGTATTTTGGGAAAGGTTTGTCGCTTTTCAGTACATGTTTTGCATTCTTTTCCCCATGTCTTAGGTTTCTTACTAACTTTTGAATTCTGGAAAGCACCTCCTATAACAAAGTATTTTGATGATCAAGCTTTTTGGAAGGTAAGTTTTTAAATTTCACACTAGCTATTAGTCACTGTGCTAACTGTTCTCTATCCATTTTCCATGCCGTTTTTAATTTTATAAACCTCTACCGTGGCCCCTCTTACCCACCTTTCCTCTAAACTTAAAAGCCTTAGATGTTATAACCTTTCCTCATAGAAAAATTCAATAATGTTTCTTTGTTTTTAGTTTCCACATTTAGCTGTTGGATACTGAATACAGGCATCAAGACTGCAGTAAACTAGTTGTGGAAGATTTTGTCGATCTGCCATTAAAGCCACCAGAAGCTGTGTAACTTTTCGTAGGAACCATTTGTTTGCAAGACTGAATGAACTACATTACTGCTTCATTGAGGCTGCCAACCGCCTTCTTTTCTCTAAGGCATACTATTTACAGCTGAACCTGCAAAATGCTGAGGATTTTGCTTTGGCAGGGGGGCGTGGAAAGGTGGATTTTACCTCACTTGACCTCCCCCTGCCAGCACCTTAAATGCAGTGGTTTTAACAACTTTCCACACTGAGTTGTCTGTTGTAAAATTCTTGCCACCTTGCAGAGGATTCTGGGGGCATTTTCTAGGTGGTGCACCTTGCAAGGGAGTGATTGGTAATGTGGAAAAGTTGTCCAAGTGTACAGTGTGATATATGGAGCTAAGTATTTTTTAATATGCTATGCCTCCACAGTTGTAATTTTATATCCCCATATGCCTACCATCTTTCTTACTGCTACCACTGCTTTTAATGTCCCAAATAACCATGTGCATAAATGGCTTAAGTGGATTGAGACTCCAGCTGAAAAATACTAAAGGAATGAAGTCAGCATGGGAAATGAACTGCTGCTTACTATCACAAACTGAATGTTATAACACTGCCTCTGCAGCACCACCATAAAGCCACCAGTAACAAGACAAGAGCCATAATACTTGGAAGTCACAGGCCCAGCAGAAACTTCAGAAGCATGGTAACATTTCAGTTAATAGTTCAGGTGTGGGAAACCTTTGGCCTGCCAGATGTTAATAAGCTACAGCTCCCATCAGTCTTAGCAAGCATGGCCAAGGGCTAGGAATGGTGGGAGCTGTAGTTCAGCAACATCTGGAAGGCCCAAAGTTCCCCACACCTGGTACTTAAGTCTCCCCCAGAAAAAGCAGCCTAATAATTGGTTGCTATGATGCAAATCAGCCTGTCATGCACTGGATAACCTTGCAAGGTACAAAAAAAGCTCAGATCCAGGCAGAAAATGTGTAAGAACTCCAACTAGAGGGACCCATTTGTAGGCAAGACCTCTGCACCCCTAGGATCAGTGGAAGATTTCATCTTGCTTAGCTCCACCTGCCCATCATTCTGCTTTCTAGGCTGACCATCAGAGAGAGCACCCATTTCCGATAAATATCCCAGTGGCACTTGTGTGAATGAGTGTGACCTCTCTAACTTTGATTTCTGAATTGCATTCAATAAATGTGTTGTTTGGCCTTCCCCCACCCAAGACTCACTAAATTATTTCAGCTTCAGTACAGATCAACTGTATGCACAACAAAGGAACCCCAAACACAGCTGGAAAGCCACCCTTAATGAATCTAGAGAACAAATATGATGTTAGTACATTTGTATTACATTTTAATGCACCGAATTAACATCTTTCATTTGAAAACCTTCCAAAGCCAGTCATAATCCCATTTTCAAAAATAAGTTATAATGTGAAGACACACACACACACATATAAATGATTTGTAAAAGAAACATTTACATTGTTTAATATTCATTTATAAAAACAGGAAGAGGACTTCATAAGTGTTATCTCTTTCTCAGTTTTACATTTTAGTTCACATGCTATATATTTAATGTCATAAGCCAAGAGTAGAAAACAGTCTCAAAGAGAATGAAAAACAAATGAATTTCATGATTTTCAAGCGCTGTCAGTTTTCATCCTCACTGATACCAGAGCACAAATGCTTACAAAAGGGAGTGGGCAATTAAAAATAGAAGGACATATTCTGTTGCTTATTGCCACAAATCTTCAGTGCGACCAAACTTAAAGACCAGACCTCTGTTAAGAAAAGAGACAGGATTAACTGCATAGAATGTTGGAATTGTCACATCAAACAGGGCAAAGCAGTATCTTGAAAATATTTTATGGAAAGCGAAGATAAAAATATTTTAAATAGTCTACTACAGCGCAGCCCTATGCATCTTTCATACAACAAAGCCCCACAAAGATCAACCAGACTTACTCTCAGGGAAGTGTGATTAGGATTCAGGTCGTAAGGCTGCTTTAGGAAAAAAAAGATACTTCCATGTGTCTCTGTGTTAGCTCTGTGATGTTTTGGTGCAACAGTGCTTGTGCCAGTCCTGCTCACCCATTTGAAATTTACTTATTTATTATTATTCCGTGACCTAAACATATTGGTTTGGTATGAATGACAGTGCTCCAAGCTACTAAACTTCCATGCATGTGAGATTTAAACACAGAATAACAAATCAATTGAATGGAAAAAATATGCTTACCCAAAAAATATAAAAGCATTTTGGAAGAAGACTGCTATCCCAGGGTATACAGAGATCTTTTCTTTGTCTGGGAAGGGGAAAAAAGAATGTCCTTTATCTGAAGTCCATGAGTTTATTTGTAGCCTCCCCCAACCCCTCAAAAAAGCACAATGACCAGCTCACTGATTTGTTAAGTTTTGCAGGGCTTGCCTAATGCCTTCTTATGCTACCACTGCTACCAGAATCTGGAAAATGAATATACTTGCTTACTTACAACACTTTTATACAGCTTGTCTGTCACAATGGTTCTCAAAATTCTCTTACTTAAAAACAACTAAATACACAAATAAGATCATCAAGAGTCATAGCTCAATAGTAGAGCCTCTGCATGTAGAAGGTGCTAGGTTCAACATCTCCAGGTAGGGCTGGGAGAGACTCTGAAACCCTGGACCAGTCAGTGTAGATATTATTGAGCTAGTTGGATCCATGGGTTTGTCTCAGTATAAGGCAGCTTCCTATGTCCCCATGTCCTAAACCATAAGGTCTATAATACAGCATCAAACCAGCTAGAGGATGCAACTCAATATAGTAGTAAACTCATAGTACAGGAAATTTTCACAGATCTTAACACTCCCAAAGTGTCTATAATCACAAAAAATATTTTAATAATTTAGAAGGCTGAGAAAATAAAGGTGTTCGCCAGGCACCGAGAATACTAGTTTAGGCACAAGGTGAAGGGCATTTTATTAGCTGGGGTGCCACCACTGAAAAGGTCCTCTCCTTGGGAGCCAACTGGTGCACCTTGTTTTTGGGTAGGCACCTGGAGGAAGGGCCTCAGATGATGATCTTGAGATCGAAATATGTGTACTCTGGTAAGTGTGTTCAGGATTGCAGCCTCATTAGCTTATATTTACAAGGGGGGAAACCCACAAACCTCCAGATGATGTTGGGACTGCCACTTGCTTGATTTCTTGACTGCTGGCTACGCTAACTGAAGTTGATGGAAGTTGTAGTCAAACAACATCTGGAAGGACAAAGGCTCCCCATCCATCCCTCCTGCATTTATACCAGCCTTTCTCCAATAGAGAAGAAGGTGCCATACACAGGATTCTCAGCAATCTCCCAACTTAATCAGATTGAATCATGCATCAATCATTATGCCAGGCTGCAACTCACAGGCCTTCCAAGTGTAGCCCACAATTAACAAATCCTTTCAGAAAAACGAAGACAGTGCCACAGGCAGCAACAGTTCAGCCTCCAAAAGAAATGATACAGAAGCCGCCTCCCCCCCCCCCTTTTTAGGTAGGATAGTGACATAGGAGACACTTTCATTATTATAGGGCAGGCTTCCTCAAACTCGGCCCTCCAGACGTTTTATGATGACAATTCCCACCATCCCTGACCACTGGTCCTGCTAGCTAGGGATCATGGGAGTTGTAGGCCACAAACAACTCGAGGGCTGAGTTTGAGGAAGCCTGTTATAGGGTATAGGTAGTGTTCATAATGCAAGAGACAAGGTCTCTGCACTTAACCTGATTGCAATTTAAAATGTATACATAAGCACAAGCTAAAATGCTAATTTTAAAGGTTGCCTTTAACAGATACTCTACCTTGAATAACATAGCCTCCAAAGAGGACCCACATAGATGCAATCAGAGATCCAAATGCCAACATAAATCCAATGAACAGCCAGATGCGAGCACCTGCAAAAGAAAAAACAAACCCACACCAATTGTTTTAAAAACAAGCTGCTCCATTGTTCATAACATAATAATATTTAAATAATGGGCAATATGTGACCTGAAGAGGACAAATTAATTTAAATAATGGGCAATATGTGACCTGAAGAGTCCCTTCAGAACTACCTAAAGCCTGTGTGCATTAGGAAACATCTGCATGCTCTCCATGTGTCATGGCTGAGTAAGTGCAACATTTCAAAATGTACAAACTTGGTACACCATTTTTCATTGCTGTCCCCTAAAGTAGCCCTTCTGAGAGCCTGGTGCAGTGGAGTGGGGGCAAGGGAGATCTGGGTTCAAACCCCTGCTTAACCAGAAAGGCTGTATTAAGATATATATAATCACAGCCATGCATTTGTTGGGAAATTGCACTCATGGCAATTGCAATGCACATCTATTTTGGGATGTGCTTTACAGCAAAACAGATCACTTAGTTGAAGTTAGTTGAAAATATCTTAAATATATACTTATTTAATATTTTTATTAAATCTACTACTTCCTTACATTTTAAGGCCCGCCACAGGGAGCCTCGTCAAGGCCCTCCACTGCTGCAGATATATAGCTTGATATATCGAGATATTGTGATATTTAGCTGGTGATATATTGTGATGTTGAAAACCTGATATGGCCCACCCCTAGCAGCACTATCTCTCTCTCATACACCCACACACTTGCTATAATTTTTATTTAAGATTACCTGTTTGCCCAAGGCAACCTTCACTGTAACTGTCCCCACGCACTTGTCCATTGGACACTGCATTGATCCTTCATTAAAAAGAACATAACATATCACATTCAGGTACTTGGCATTTGTATAGAACTGTTTAGCGTTACAATCTGCTTCACGTGCATTATCCTTTAGCATACTTATAGCAACACAGCAAGGGTGGCAGTATTATATCCATACTGCAGTGTGGGTCTTGTCTAATGTGACCTGGTGAATTCATGACATACTCAAGGTAGAGTCTTCCTGCTCCGTAACTCAGACTCGTAGCTGCTATGCTATACCAGCTTTCTATGAAGCAATGACAATAATTCTCCATATACCTCAATACTACCTTGCATTTGGGAATCAGCTGTTCTGAAGAACAATTCAAACAGCTCAAAACAGATTAGTCAAGTACTAAGTAGGAATCTTATCACTGAAGTAGGAATCACAACTGCAAAACATCAATTGCCTACAAGCCTGCAGTTATTCTCAAATTTCAATGTGTACAATCAAACACAGAAGACTAAAGCTTCACAGCTCAGGAATCTTAACACCACTGACTGCCCCCTCCCTGAACTGATGATTGAGTTTACTTATATGCTGCTTTTGCACAATATGCTGTGCCCAAAACAGCTCACGAGATTCAAAACCTTGAAATACAGACTAAACAAAAAACACAATCTAGCTTAAATACATAAATAATAAGCAAAACCAGAGTTAACCGACAATGAAATTTCTGGTACTGGTCTTGCTGCACTCAAAGGAGCCTGGCTTAAATACAGTTTAGAGGGTGGGAGGAGGGTAGATGGCATACAGCTGGCTCTCCCATCCCTCCTTCAGAGGAGGCTGACGGCCATAATTCACTTACCCCCTCCATAGTCAAGGAAGCAGTCTGGGAGTTTCTTACTCAAGATTGCATCATGCCAGTATAGAGACAACCCAGACCATACTACATTCTGATATAATCGAGACAGACACTATGGGTCACCGGGGAAACTCATTAAGCTAGAAAGTGGAAGGTAAAGCTGTGCTATTCTAGGCTAAAACAAAATATAAACCACCCCTGTTGCATGCTTGTAAGTCCAGATATGTTCTCAAATTCTGAATACTGCTTTTTTCATGTTTGTGCCTTTAAATATATAGCCTCAGACCCTCAGTACTGTCAGGTACCATGCCAGAATCAGCATAATAATTTTAAATCATTATGATTAAATAAAAGACTAGTATAAATTTCTCCTGACCCCAAAACAGTACAAGGGCTTCAATGCCATGGCCACTTATTTGAGAGTAAGCCCCACTAAGCTCAGTGGGGTGGACTTCTGAACTCTGATGTAGGAGCAAAAAAATTTCTGGGCAAGTTTCTATTTTTCCTGTGGAAAATATTTCCATTTCATAAGTTCCTTAGTAACAATGAATGGATTCCAACTGCAAATACAATATAAGACAAGCTAGGCAGTTTCATTTTTTAAAGTTTTGTTTACTAAATACAAGTAAAATAAATATGCTAAATTTGATCAGCCCATAGGGTCCTCCCACGCAAATTACCCTAATATGGATATGAAATTTTGCCAGTTCAAATCTGAAAAACCCACAACACTGCTTCTATGTTAGTATACCTAGGATTAGGCTACAAAACAGTCATCCTGTGCTAACACAGTGCAAGTACTTTTAGTTCATTAGCCTGCATCTTGGAACCTATATCTCATAATCCATATCAACAAGTAATGGGTTCATTTTATAAGTCAGTGCAAATTTTTAATAATTAATTAAATATAAGAAATCCAACTAGCATTTTTACAATATGCATTCTTATTCAAATCCTGTAAGAATATTAGTAGTACCTACATTAGGAATGCAACTGTAGCTATCACTCCACAAGCATGGTATGAATGGTTGAAGTCATCTGAATGTGGATATTTAACAGCTGCATCTATGATAATCCACCAACCTGTAAAGAACTATTTGAACACAAAAGTTTCCAACATGATCTTCAATACAATGTTGCTGTAAAGCTACTATGACCACTCTATCAGACATCAATAATGGCAACAATCAGAAGCCGGTGGCAAAACATTTCGGTTGCCCAGGACGTTCTGATGCTCAGTCAACCACAAAGTAAAATTCAGTAAAAAGATCCTAGAAGCTCCAGTATGGAACTGGTGAACTAGAAATATCAGATTTGATTCTATTTAGCTTCAGTTAAACTGAAGCTGTGGGTTTCTTTTTTGCTACAGGTGTTAAATTTCCACAGAGAAACTAGGAAGACACAGCCATCACTAATTACTACTGTGTGAATGGGTTGCTATTCTTACCCTGCATACATTTGGGCTTCTTATAATGTTGTCACATACAGTATCTCTTGTATACTGTGCCCTTTTTGTCTGTTTTGTACACATGTATGTATCTTTATATCTGCCAACAAACACAACTTACTGCATCTGACAAAGCAGGTTCTAGTCACCATAGAAGTGGTACACTTTAAAGTACAATATGCTTTCTTGTTTTTAATATACTATGCTAACAGAGCTACCCATTTGTAATGTATCACTCTATATGCACAGTGTTATTCAATTAAACTGAAGTGGGCTTTTAACATGCACAAATTTACAAATGAGGAGAATCCACAACACTGCAAGACTTAAGAAAAACAGAAATGCAAACAAGATATTTAAGTATACATACCAGCACTCCTGCAGCAATAGAAGCTATTGTATTTCGTTTTTCTCCCCAGTCAACACACTCAGAGCATCTCATGTTTTCAAGGAACCCAGACATATTTGAGTTTTGGAAAACCTAGGAGAGAAAATGAAATTTGTTTCTCAACTTCTGTTTAGGTGTGTGGCTTTAAATGTATTAATTGCATTTGAAGTGAGAAGAATTTATTTAAACCTATTCTTATATCACTTACCATTTACAAATAAAGCTCAAAGACATTTCTAAAAATACATTAAAACCATTTTTAAAAACAACACAATGTTACAAATATCAGTAAGAGAATAAAAGATAAAATCAGATACATAAGGAAATAAACACAAAGGCAGCACACAAATGTAGCTGAAATACTGCTAGGGATGTGAGAAATGCAATGTTCAAATGTTCCAAAGGAAGTCAATACTTCACTTGCAATCAAGGATAGCCAGAAAACAAAGCAAGACAGCCTCACAATTGGAAAGCTGTATTCCCAAGAGGTATCATTTCAACATGGGGTGGGGGAATATACTTGTTTAAGGGAGAAGAAATGAGATGGATTCTACTGTACTGCACTGCACACAGGGGATGGATGAAAGGACCTGAAACTGTACAGGTAAGCCACAGCTACCTTGCCCTGTGTTGTCTGGCGATTCTTGGTTATATTACATTAATAATCAGGCTACAATCCAAACACCGTAACTGAGAATTAACCTCATCAAAGCAATTGTTGTTGTTGTTATAGTATAGTCGTTTAGTCGTGTCCAACTCTTCATGACCCCATGGAACTATCAAAGCAATAGTTTGTAATAAGTTCAGCCTTCCCTAATTGGATGGTCTCCAAATAGTGCTGAGATTCCAATTCCCACCATCCATGGGCGTAGCCAAGGAGGGGCAGCTCCCCCGCCCCGGACAAGTAAAACTATGGAAATACTTAGCTGACCCATCATGTCAGTTCTGCGCCCCCCCCCCAAACAAAAATCCTGGCTATAGCCATGCCACCACCCCTGTGTTGAATGAAGCTTCCTCCCAAGAAAGTGTGTGCAGGGCAGTTCTGTGCATACCTTCTTAAAATTCAGTAACCTTGAACATACTGGAGCTACTCCTGAGTAAATTTAGCATGATTTAACCTGCAGGTCAGCCAAAGAACCTACTAGTAAAAGGTAAAGGTACCCCTGCCCGTATGGGCCAGTCTTGCCAGACTCTAGGGTTGTGCGCTCATCTCACTCTATAGGCCGGGAGCCAGCGCTGTCCGCAGACACTTCTGGGTCACGTGGCCAGCGTGACAAGCTACATCTGGCGAGCCAGTGCAGCACACGGAACGCCGTTTACCTTCCCGCTGGTAAGCGGTCCCTATTTATCTACTTTCACCCGGGGGTGCTTTCGAACTGCTAGGTTGGCAGGCGCTGGGACCGAACGACGGGAGCGCACCCCGCCGCGGGGATTCGAACCGCCGACCATGTGATCGGCAAGTCCTAGGCGCTGAGGTTTTACCCACAGCGCCACCTGCGTCCCTACTAGTAGGTGTATACAAATCTCAAGAATTAGATGGAGCTGGATATCTCCTGCCACCCACCCACTTGCAGGGGAAGTGCTTTCATCCTGGTGGTCCCTGTGCCATCCAAACCCCCCAGAGATCATATTATGGGTCAGAGGCGGCGAACAAAAAGTCATCCAAAATAGATGAAACTGGCGAATTGATGGATGGCAGATCAATCCAAACAAAAGCTCTATTAAGGCTGGGAAACAAATCCCATTCAACTGAAAGGGATCCATTTCTCAGAGTAAAGAGGATGGTACTGGCCAAATGATGGCTGGATACCCAATCCAAGTTTCTAAGCTAAGGCTGCCGCTCTAAATCCACTTCCTGAGGAGCACATCCGACTGATTTCAATGGGGCTTGTGAGTAAAACTGACAGGAAGGCAACTACCATAAATGTACGTTTTGAGGAACAGACCCCACTGAATTCAGTGCAAAAGAGATGGGGAGGGCTAATTTAGAAGGCTGGACAGGCCAGCTCCAGGAAGGCTGCTATGGAAAACGCATTTCCTCACGAGTAAACCCCACTGAATTCAGTGAGGCTTTCCTCCAAGTAAAGCGGATGGCAACGGCCAGTTTGGAGGCTGGGTGGCCCAGCTCTGTGGGAAGGATGCGATCTAAAATGCGCTTCCTCGGGAGCAAATCCCACGGAATCCAAGGGGAGTGAAACGGACTACGAGGGGGAAACTGATGGAAGGCCGTCGCCCGAAACACACTTCCGGAGGATGAAGTCCCACGGAACTTATTGGGGCTTGGAATAAAGAAGCTGAGCCTCAGCGCTGCACGGCAGCGCTCCCCGCTCTAGCTCCAGCCCGACACACCCCTGTGGGCCCAGCGGCTGCCCGCGAGATACGCAGCTCCCGTCTCCCTCCTGGCCGCCCCACCCGCCCCAGCGACGCCCCGTCCGCACTTACTTCGCCTCAGAAGCGCTCTTGAGACAACCGGCTCGAAGGGAAAAGCCGCCGCTGCCGCCGCCCTGGCTCAGCTGACCGACTCGCCTCCAGCGGAAAGAAAGCCGAACCGCCCCTTTCCGTACCAAGTAAACAAAGACACGGGCTTAGAACCCGGATGCTGAAAAGGCCGAAGCTACGGAGAAGGCGCCTATACTGCGCAGGCGCTGCGATGCTAATGGCTGGGCTGGGACAAAAAAAAGGGAGCCGCTAAGTCCGCTCATGCGCACTGGTGCCCTTTATGGTCGCAAATGTCTTGGAGCTGGTTGCGCTTGATTCCAAATGGGAAGGCGGCACTGCTTTAATAAAAGAAGTGTATATTTATTAACGTTTTACTTTTCAAAACTCGCAATCATGCAGAATAATAAATGAGCAAACTTGCTTTATTGGGGTTTTAGCGTGGTGAAACGTTGACCGCGCAGCGAAGGCTCGCTTGTGCGCTTATATAAACCAGGGACAAGAATGGTGCCTGGTGTAGAAGCTGTGCGCGCGCGCGCCTTGTTCATTCGGAGTAAAGGCAGGGCTTAATCGCAGCACGATTTGGTACCAGCATCTATTTCCCCGCCCCAAAGGGGTATAATTAAAAGTTCACGTTCTTTCAAACTCAGGTCTTCCAACTAAAAAAGCAGCGTTATGCCGGTAAAATATGAAAATTAATAATATCTGAATTGAGTCAGAACAGTAATCATGCAGATGCACAGAAGGAGCGGGTATACATCCATGCCTAGATTTGTTCCCCATGTGTGTTTGGGGGGGAAAAGCTGAATTTTAAAGTGTGAAAACAGCACTCCGGACAAGTTTGCTCTGGGTCGCGGAAGGATGCAGTTAACCACTAAAATGATGTATTTATTACACTGACTAACTTCGCAAAACAAAACGTAGCTTTTGTCTTGTCATCAATAAGCTTACATCAGAAGAGCCTGTTGGATCAGGTCAACGGCCCATCTAGTCCAACATCCTGTTCTTTCAGCAACTGGTATTCCGAAGCATTACTTCCCCCGACCGTGGAGACAAGAGTATTGGCATCCTGGCTAATCCAGGAGTCTAATTCTCGTATGAAGGCGAGCCATCCGAGCTGGGAGATTTATAACCTAAAAAACACAATTTCGATATGTATTGTATAATATAGCGGGCGGAAACTGAAGCGTGCAGAACAAGCGCATACATGGTTACTCGGAAGTAAGGCCCAAAGTGTTCGATATGGCTTCTGTCCAGGATAATGTGCAAGCAAAGATCGAAGATGAGGCTGAAGGCGCCTTACGACAACCCTGCAATATAGCCCAGTTAGCGCTCACTATACCATGGATCCTTCGGGCGGAGGAGGTGCCTCCCGGTCTCTATGGCTACCGCCCAGTGTTCTATGCCCTACCCACAATTCCGAACTGCGCTTGCGCGCTAGCGCCAATGTTACGTTACAAACACATACTGTAATCCCTCCTCCTCCTGCCCCCTCCCTTCGTAGGTTGAGGATCTGGAAGCTTCTGCGCCATTTCAGTTGGTCTCGGGCGCCGTAACAAGCCGGTTGACCTGGCGGCGGCTGTTGACTGTGGAGCGATTTTAACGCTGTTTGTTGTTCGGGGGAAGTCTGTGTGATTTTTTAATTTTTTAAAAAACGCATCTGACGACATATTTGAGAGAAAACCGAGCGAGCTTTATTACCAGCCCCGGCTTTTTGTGGAGATTTCCGAGCGTATTTTTGTTCTTTCGGCACCTTCCCTTCGTTTCCTTCTTCCGGTCATGGCGGTTACCAACGAAGGTGGGCTCTCCCCTCAGGCACCACCACAAAGCCAGGGCCCATCCGCCTGGTACCAGTGAGTCTGAAGCGATTTTTTCCCTCTTATTTTCGCGCGGGGAGGGGAGAACTAAAGGCTGTGAGGCGAAGCGGGGGTATTTGAAGGAGACTCCGGAGGCAGTGAGGCTGCTATCACGAGCTTTCTTAAGGCTTCCTTGCTCCTGCGAGAGAGAGAAGCAGGTCAATATTGGCCTCTTCCCGAGGGGGGAGGTACAGGCTGACACGGGTTGGCGTCGGATTGACCCATCAGCTGTGAAGACATAGCGGAGGAGACTCGAGTTTGCAGTCCAGAGCTACTTGAAGGGCAGGAGGTGGGGGGAGAGGAAAAACCCGTAACAAATAAACCTATTATTGGTGGAAGGAAGGCTAAGGCTGATATGGCTCACAACAACCCTGTTAGGTTAAAAAAATCTTTAAAATGAAGCTTCTGTAGGGGTACGAAGAGTATCCTCGTCGGATTGTGCTGCCAGTCCTCTTTGCTTCCAAACTCGTTTTTGTGGTGTGGCATTTCTTTAACTTGTTCGGAATTATAGCCAAACAAAACCAAGGAAGTAATTGTAGTTGTTCGGGGTCATTCCTTCCTGCCCTTGGCGCCCCCCCCCCCGTTGTTGCTTCCCTTTCCCATAATCCGTTTTGAGACTGTAAGATCCTTGGAGGCAGGCAGGAACCTCTCGTCTCTTTGTATGCAAGCAATGCAGTCGTGCCCATGATTCAGAAGTAAGCAAAGTAAGGCTCACTTCCTACTATGTATTGTTCACGGGTGTGGCACTTCGCGAAAGGTAATAAAGGGCTAGAGAAAAGGCTGCCAGCTTTTAAGTAGGATGGGGGGGGAGTGCACGCGTTGGATTATAGCTAATAACTAATTTGTACGCTACCCTAGTCTGGTGCTTGAAGTAAAGTAGTAATTTATGCTGTCAAGCATGTTTTTGAACAAACGTGTCTTTTGTGTAAACTACCATGAGAGTTCACAAGGGCAGTCTAATTTTTCCATATCCCCCTAAATTAGAACAATAAGCTGTCAGAAACAGCCAAATCCCATGTATGTTTCCCAAAAATAAATGTCCAAAGCAGTCTTGAGAATGTTCTTGAATGCTTCCTTTGAAATCAGCAGGGTTTAGTGGTGGTTGACATTGGCAGGATTGTGCTGTTTTTTAGGCACTTGCATACTGAGCACCATGAGTCCTTTTTTGAAAAGCCCAGTAAAATCTGCTTTCTGTTAAGGAGGCTTTTGGAGAAAGTAAAATTATACAGTGTGTGATTAACAATAGAGATGACGTTTTATCTGGGAGTAAGCACTGTTGAAGATGGGAGTAAAAATGCTTAGGAAAAGACTAGTAACTTGATCCTAACACTTTGAGTATGTTGAAAGTGCATCAAATTCACAGTACAATGTCGCTCAGTATTATGCCCATATTGCAGGGGAAGGACCTGAGAAAGTATTAATTTTTCTGTAGAACGAACTGAAGGATAATATTGTAGTTCTTCTTAAATTCTAATAAAATTTATTTTAAAAAAGAACTGACTGAATGGTTGCAACTCTTGTTCATAGGAATCCACAGCAGAACCATGGCAGTCCTGAGCAGAATGGGAGTTTTTCAGCACCTATTGGTATGTTGCTTATGGGAATGTATGTCTAGTGTTTGGCTGATGATGTTTTATATCTAAAATGTTTCCACCCCATTTAATTAGTTGTCTGCAATTCAAAGGTGCTTGCTGAATTAGGTGATTCAAGGCTCCAGACAGAACCTTTTTCCTGTATGGTTTGCTAGTGATAAATATTCCTCTATTTAAAGCATTAGAATAATTTTCATACTTTGTGGTAGCAATACAGTACAGTCAATATTTTTGCTTTGATTATTAATAAACACAAATTAATGAAGAGAGCAGGATCATAGAACAAAAGTGGTTTGAAGAATTAAGGAAACAGGAGTGATTATACCCTAGTATGATAGATCCAGTGTGTTGTAACTAAAATGGCTGCTGTTATATAACAGCAGCCATCTTGATTGTTAAATACATACAGTTGAATGCCTCCAACTCCATAGTGGCTCAAAATACTAATTTGACCGTTCTGTGATGTGAGTGGAGCATTAGCTTCTAAAATTCAAGCATTTTTGTTTGAAAGGAGGTTCTATGGCTGTCAAATGAAAGATCTGAACCATGCCACTTAAAATCTTTGAGGCATAAGGTTTTTAATAATGCTTCCGAGTTGACTTGGAAGAAACATTATGCAGTTATGACATTGTCATAGTTCACAATAGCAGAAGTTTTAAATCAAAACTTCTATCTATCCCTCCTTCTCCTAAACAAAGGAACGGGAACTGAGCAACCGAAAGCAGAAGGCACAAGTTTGAAAAATACCGAAAAGCAAAAATCTAGCAAGAAGACAGATGAGATGACAGTCTTTATGGATGACTTGACTTTGAGTTCACCAAAAGAAAGGTCTCGTTCAAGGTCAAGGAGCAGCTGTAGCAGAAGATCATCTTCAAGATCATCTAGTAGGTCATCTTACTCCACAAGATCAAGTTCAAGCACTTCCTCTTCCTCCAGAAGCTGGAGTAGGTCAAGAAGCAGATCAAGATTACGTGCTAAAAGGAATTGTTCTTGGAGGTGCAGAAGGTATTCAAGATCTTATTCCAGAAGCCGGTCAAGATCACGTAGCTACAAATACCGAGAAAGATACCATCCTAGATACCATAGGCGATACCGTCGCTCTCCTCCAAGATACAGATCACGTAGTAGGTCTCCTGGAAGACCATGCTATAGAAGATCTTACTCTAGAAGCAGGTCAAGAAGCCGAAGATACTATGGATTTGGAAGAACCATATATCCTGAGGCTTATAGAAGCTGGAGAAGCCGTTCTCGATCAAGATCTCGCAGTAGAACCCCTCTTCGCTTGACTGAAAAAGGTATTGGCAGATCATCAATATATATTGGTGGAGATAGGATATTTTCAAACTTTGCTATAGAAAAAATATATCCCATCTTAGTTTAAAAAGTCCTGTCCAGAGACTGTTGCTGTACTTTCATTAACTGATAGAAGTAGAGAGTTCTTCTCCAAGAATAGCTGTACATTGAAGTTACTGGGGTTTGGTTTGGTTTGGTTCAGTTCAGTTCAGTTCCTGTGTTCAAATCCTTAGTTTGCTGTAGAATCACTTGATGTGTTTGGGAAGTCACTGTCTCAATTCTTTAGTGTACTGTCTTTGAAAATCACCTCTACCCCCCAAGTATAAATTTAGCTTTTCTGCTCAGTCATCACTAACTTCCCTTTATCTTGCATTGTGGAACTTGTCTGAATTCCTTTTTTGGTGCTTTCAGTTAGTTTTCTATTGCATTTTAAACCCATGTCACCTAGAGGGCTGAGTACCTGCTGTTGTTTATTTGTTTTAGAAAAAAGAGAGCTACTGGAAATCGCAAAGGCCAATGCAGCAAAAACTTTGGGGACAGACAATGTGGTCCTGCCAGCCAGCTTGAAAATTGGTACAATATCAAAAGAAAGTGAAAGCAGAAAGCCAAATGAGGAGAGTGTAAAGACTATGGTAAGTGAAATGGTTATTCAGATGTGAAAACTAAATGCTTTGAAAAACTACATAAAAAAATAGAGCTAGCCTTGTTTCATCAATTGAAAAGAAATATTTGAAAATATTTTCAGAATGCAGTTAATATTTTTCAAGTTTGGAAACCAAATGGCAGATGTCAAATCTTAGCCTGTTGAGGTAAAGTTACCAAGTAATCCTAAACATCTGAGTTCTTTGAAAATGTTCTGAGATTTCCTAATGATTAAATAATAAAATAAATTACGTATTTTACTAGCTCTTCAATTTACTAGTTGGGGTCCTTTTTCATACGTTTTGCTGACCCAGATAAGGCTAATTTATATGGATGTTAAATTTCAAATGGTGTTCTAATACCTGTCAAATTGTGATGCAACGAAAAGTTCCCAGAAATTCTTTATCTGGACACACAGCGCATTTTACATGCTTTATTTCTGTCTTATAGAAATCATGAATATGGTCTCCAGCACTGATGAAGAAAATCTGGTGGTAACTAAGTGATTGTGGGCTGTAGCCAAGCTAACTTAGGGGAGGGAAATAAAAACCAAGTTAGCAAAAGCTGTATTATATAACACATTTTCCAGAAGATTAGAAGGCTTTTACACAAATGAAATCCCATGGTACTCGCTGTGAAATATCAGGGGCTTGTTCCATTTCTAAGTTAAGCAGGAATTTAGACAACTATAAAATGGTATTGGTAGCTCTCCCAGATGTGAAGGGGAAGATCAGAAGAATCGGACTTCACTTGCAAACAAGATCTTCTAACCTTTATGAAGCTGATATGTAGGAGTTAATGATGTAACAATTATTTTTATGAAAAATATTACACTTCATCAATTCATCTTCCAAAATATCTAGTGAACACAGCATTAAGGAATGAATGAGGTTATACACAACATTTTCTGAAAACAGCAAAGATGAACTCCCCTCTTTAGTAGGCATTCATGCCTCACAATGAAGGAAAGAGCAGGGAAAATAGCCTGTTAGTTCCTCACTTTTTGTTGCACTCTCTGTTGTTTCATCAAGTAGTGCGAAGGGAACTTGTAGTGGTGAGCCTTCTCTTCATGTGTTGGCTCCCCACACGTCCTGGAAAATTGTAATGGGGGGGGGGGGCGCCTAGATACGAGTCAACCAAAGGGGCATACTTTGAGTCTGATCCTAACCATGTTTATTTTAAAGCCTGATAGCTTTATTGTAGGTTATTTTCAGCCATGCAAGTTTAGGATTACAGCTGTAGTGTGTTAGAACAGATTTTGTTCTTTCCTATGAGCTATGTGATTAGGTTTAAAATAGACCTTCCCTTTGAACAACCCAGAAAAAAAAACAGAAAATGCCAAAAAAGGGATCTGAGACTAGTATTACAGTGCAGGACAGTGCCTTTCTTGTACCTCTGAGATCAATAAATTGAATGTGTATATATATATATAAAATATATATATATATAGAGAGAGAGAGAGAGTAGTTTATAGTTCTATTCAGAAGCAAGTACACCGAGTTCAGTGGCACTTCCTTCAAAATAAAAACATGCTTCCAACCTTTCATGTGAAAACTTAAATACAAAAAAATAAGACAGAATTGGTATAGGGGTCTGGAAAAACAAATCCTACATCTACTAATATGGTGCTCATTGTGATAATGGATTTTTGTGGAGATTTGATTTCTCGTATATGATCTATTTTTAGATATTTTAATATGGATTGTGTAAAACATCACAAACCTTAAGAGTGGGGATAGAGAAACTGTGACCCTCCAGATACTGTTTAATTCCCAATTCTGTCTCAGCCAGTGAAGAGGGATTATGCGGGTTATAATTTCACATCTGGAGGGCCACTGGTTCCCTATCCCAGTTACAGATAAATCAGCTTTAAATCTGCTTAGAACAGGCATAGGCAAACTCAGACCCTCCAATTGTTTGGGACTACAATTCCCATCATCCCTGACCACTGGTCCTGTTAGCTAGGGGTGATGGGAATTGTAGTTCCAAACATCTGGAGGGCTGGATTTAGCCTATGCCTGGCTTAGAAGCATAGGACAGGTAGCAATGTGGAGAGTGCTCTAATAGGAATTGAACTTTTTAGTCCTTACCTATGAGCTTTAAAGATTCAAGTATGGAAGTTTGCACAGGAATTGATCTTTAAGCAGCTCTGTATGTCTTCATACGTTGTTCTAATTGGATTATATCTTACAATTTATGTTAATTTTATTTTTCAGAATGCATTGTGGCAGGGTCACTGGCCCTAAAACCAGCAACTGTCCCTTTTAAAGAAGCCACACTGTCCTCAGGAAAAGACAAGAAAAAAGAGACCCCATCTGGTCAATGGATTCCTGTTGGGAATGAGGAAAATGTTATGTTCCATAACATTTCACCTAAAAGTGCATTCTCTAGAGCATGCCAGTACCCATGATCTCTTTGAGCTGTTGAGGCATTATGGGGTTTGAAATCCTCTCAAAATTCAGGGTTTAAATACAGAATGCTTAAAACTGTATTAATTTGAGATTTGGTTTATTTTCCAGATATACTATGGGAGTTATATAGAGGTCCAGAAATTACAGATTGGAATCTTACATTTCTGTAAATAACTTTTCATGTGGCTGTAATAGACTAAATTACAGGTGGGTAACTTTTCTCCTTGTGAGTCATGTAGCAACTTCTAGTGTTTAATGTGAGTGTAGCTTAATTACTGTACTACATACAAAATTATTTTTTCTACACTTTTAATACTTTTCAAGTGAACACTTTAAAAAGTGTGCTTTATGGCTCCTGGTGGTAATTCAGTTGGCTTGTGTAGCTTCCCACATTCCTGTTTAACCTGAACACCACCATATTTTGCAAGTGGCAGAAGGATAAGCAAATAAAATTCTACTTGTGCTCTTGAAGTGGCAAAACTTTGAATTTTCAGTTGTACAAGGTTTAAAATTTTTTTTTTCTGCTGTCTTGTTATGGAACCAGCATAATTGCTCTCATCTTGCACTTTTAGTTAGAAGTAAAACATTTGCAATGTCAGCTATGACCTTCTGAGCTTGTGCATGTTCCAAGTACAACTGCTAAGAGCCTAGTGCTAGATATATAAATTCTGGTTTTTTGTAGTTTGCCCCAAAGGCTTATAATGTTGTAATGCAAACTTAAGGTAGAATTTAAGTAGACTGCCTTTCAAGCAGAAGGGTTTGGTTGGGGCAAAGTTTATGTCAGATGAAAGTAGGTATTAGGTAATCCCTATATTGTATGGATGTGTTGCTATTGCTAAATGTGATTAGTTCGTATGACATTTAAGGAGAAAGCTAGATTTTGTGACGACTTAAAAGCTAGAGATAAGATCACTTGCACAAGCAGCACCTTTCTTTTAATATGCATAAAACTGGACTACGTGTATAAAATAAAAACTTTTAAATAAACCTATCCTGAATATTGTGTGACATTTCTGAGCATTTATACTTAACAAAAGTGAATGGGATGTTCAAGGCCAAAGAGGCATGAGCAAATTGCACTTTTCCTCGTAACTTTGGTACCTGAAAATGAGGCAGATTCTTCTGTAAACTTCGTCAACAAAATACAAAACAGCCAACCTAACATCCACTGCAGCAAATGTAATGTTCACGGGCTGAGATTGTGTAATGCTAGCACCATCTACTGGAAGCTGTGGGGGTTTTGCTGTGAGTTGCCGTGTTTATTTCCAGGCCTCTACTGTAGCCAGCATTGCCTTAATTGTACGACATCCAGGCTGAGTCGCCTGCTGCCTTGGAAAGTAAGGCCCTTCAGTAAAAGCAAAGGCGTAACAGAGCAGATGAACTTTTGT
This sequence comes from Podarcis filfolensis, assembly GCF_964270895.1. Classification (NCBI taxonomy): domain Eukaryota; kingdom Metazoa; phylum Chordata; class Lepidosauria; order Squamata; family Lacertidae; genus Podarcis; species Podarcis filfolensis. Next base: position 63,119,868 of record NC_139611.1, on the reverse strand, counting down.
ACTACCACTTCAAATCAAAATTGCTTTGGAACTGCAAAGCAAAATTATTGGCATTTGCAAGGTGAACTATGCCCTCTTTAACTGAGTTGTGCCTGAAGCATTTTGAATGTTAACATTTATTCAAAATTCTGCTATGAAGCTGAATCTTTAAATATTGTGAAGATGTCTCATTACTTCATCAAAACCAACTTGGAAAAGAGGAATTTATGGTTGGCTGCTAAAAACAATCCTTTCGTCTATATTCTGTCCTGTAAAGCACATCTGAAGAAAATCAAATGGGGTTTTTTTTCACAGTACTTAGCACCCCATGGTTTTTTTTCCTGCCTGCTCCACCAGCACCTTGCCCAGTGTGACCTCTCGCCTCCCACCCTCCCCAGGATCCCCATTATTTACCTTGGAGATAAGCAGTGCAGCCAAAGGGGCCACCCAAAGCACCCAGCTCAATGAGCCCTCTTGTGAGGGTGCCTCGGGCAGTGGCCAACTGCGCTTGTGTCTGTTCACTATTTGCTGCCCCAAGCCCAGCTGACGCCCATCCTCTTGGTGCCAGGTGGCTCCTGCTGCAGTAGCTGCTTGCTGTCTCAGGACCACCATGCTCACACCACTACTCCAGAGCCCTGGCAGCCTGTGGCCCACGTGTTGGACCACACTGATCTAGAGTTTTTAGTTCACACTGCTGAAGATAAAGGAACCCAAGTTGTTGGCAACCCATCCTCTCAATTTAGGCACCTAATTTGTCACCTGGAACACAGTCCCATTGAAGTATGACTGTCCATCTTGAAGTAATCCTTTTGGGTAGTTTTTGCAAAGATAGGGTCTGAGTTGACTGAATGATCTGTTGAGGATCACTTGTGTCTTCACAATGACATGGGTGGTGAGGCCAGATATTTAGTTTCTTCCTAAAGCCAATTCAGTTTCAGAGCTCATGCTTCCTTGTTAGTGACATGGCATGCACCGGGCATCTCTGGCAGCTATTACAAAATTAAATTAACTAGGAACTGTGCCCCTGTTCGCTCTGCTCTACAACCCTTCTGACGTTCCCTCCATTAAAGCACCATGAGCTTCCCCTTCCCACACCAAGCAACTGCTAAGCTTGCTTTCCCCCTTCCCAGCCCCATGTTTGAAGCCACTTCTAAAACCCTGCTTTCACTCACATCCATGCCTTTTTTTGTGCAACCCCTTCCTTGCACACAACACATCCCCATGGTAACCTGCATCTTCTGCCGTCCACACATTGCAACTACCAAACAACCTTTTAATCTGCCCAATTACAAAGTCACTACCCCCTATTCTTCAGTCCCTTTCATGCACCTGCTTTCATCTTAACCCACTCCTTTTCCCTCTGCCATTTTTTCAACCCTTGCACACCATTTTCATGCCTTATTCCCTCTCAAGCCCCTTTGTCCATACCCAATTATTACATTCACCCCCTTTCCATTTTTTTAACTCCTGCATGCACCCCAGCTGATACTATGTATGCATCATAAACATACAGGATTGTATCTTAAGACCAAACCTTTCGGCTTGTTCCGTTAGGGAAGATTAAGTTCAGCTGATGGCTGCTGTACATATGTGGGTTTTTGCTTGTTAATAAAATACCTCATTTTATTATCTACATTGAATCTGGAACTTCATGTTGGAAGACAACACATGGAACAGGGTTGAAATACACTTGGGAAGGTGCTATGGGATATTTGAGGGTTCTGCATCCTTTGTGGCAATTTTCTTAGGTACATGACCATAGAGGGTGATTTTGGGCAGGGTTTGCAACAGCAAATTTTGTCACTTTAATTAGGTGAGCCACCCTTCCTAATTGGTTCAGGTTAGATTCATCCTGCTCTCTTCTGGCTTCTTTCTGCCTCCTCAGGAAAGGAATATTTACAGTAAGCGCCTACTGTTCTGGTAATCACTTTCCAGTTTCTTATAGCCACACTGATAACTTATGAAAACTATAAACTATTCTTATTTCAAGTACAAGAACTGCGTGTGTATTGACAGTTATCAAAATTCATCAATAGGTGCCACTGGCCAGACTGTGGAGTACCTGGTATGTGATGCCAGGTTTTACATACGACGTGTCTGGCAAATTCCTTCTCTAGCTTTCCCTTTACAATAGTAGGAATTCTAAAACTGAACAAAGCAGTGAGTCCGTTTCTCCAAGTCACCTATAAGGAAGGTATCTTCTGGCAATTCATGTGTGACAAATACATGCTGCAACCTTCATGAGTGCATGGCCACCTCCAAGAGCCCTACTGGGCATTGTTGTGAGATTAGGCAACTCTTGTTGTATTCTGGAGTCATCCTGCATTCATACCAGGGAATAAAACACAGGTTATGTATCGGTGGGCGTGCAGGAGGTCCTCCAGTCCATTTTTCCCCCTTATGACTTGTAACACATGATCCTCTTCAATGATGTCATTATTCCCTTCTGAGGCACAGGATAGCAGCCACAAAACTCCATTTCCACCCCCACCCCCAAGTTAGGGGGCTTCATTTATTGCTTAGGCTTCCCTTTTTCTGATCCTTCTAAACTGCTCTTTCGTTAACATGGAAACTGGAGGGAGTTGCCAGTTACTGAAGACACATGTCCCTGCCGCTCCTAGGCATTGGGAGGTGTTAAGCCATTTGTCTTCTAAGGGCCTCCTGCTTGTCCACTTGAAAGAACATCCTGGCAAATAACCAATGTTCTTCAACAAAAGCAATATTGGAGAACTGGGTACATATACAGTACATAATTTTGCATTTCTAAAAGCATAAACCCCATATTGTTAAAACATGTTTTGGTGTCTGTTAATCCTGAATAGCCAGACGTGGTTAAGTTACTCCCACTTGCTTCAAAGGCAGGACTATGTAAATGATTTGCCTACTTTGGAAAGAGCAGCCCTAACTCTTCATATTTTAATTTGTACCACCACTTGGCTCCTTTACCACCACCACACATTTCCATTCAGTCAGCAAACCAGGCAAAGTTCTGCACTACCCGATTTACCACAAGAACAGGGGTGAGGATCCTTTTCCGGCTAGTGGCCAAAGTTTTCATCTCCCCACCCCTGGTGAGCCAAATTTGACAGGTGGGCCCCACTAGTTGGAACTTCAAAGCGCGCGAATAAGTTTGTACTGCAATCCTGTTAAAAGGGAAAAGCTTTTAGCTGAGTTTCTCTGCAAACCCCATCCTGAATCAGGAAGGTGTTGGCATGGAATCCTGCTAAGCTGAGCAGGATTTGACCCCAGCTCATCAGCTTTCTGTCTTGGCTGCGGACACCTGTTCCCTGCTGGGAGTATGTGTGCATAACCAAGGGAGGATTTAATTCAGCCTCTTGTCCATCAACTAAAATCATAACTGTTGACAGGCAGGTGGATATGGCTTGGAAAATGGCTTCGCAGGCCAAACAGAAACCTCTGGTAAGTCAAAATTAATCCATCTTTTTAAAGTTTTACATAGTTGGATAACTAATTTAATCAAACCAACATACAACTTGCAGATTTACATTTGAGCTTGAGTAAAAATGCAGCCTTTTACCATGTACAAAGGCAGTGGTTTTCAAAGAAACCTCAGATACATTAAAAAAACCTGAAACAAAGTTGCTTTAGCTGGAACCTAGACTTAAGATATGAAAAGGAACAGAAAAGGGGTTCTCTGCCAAAATTCAAATGATGGTTTTTCTATGGTTACATACCTATTTCTGTTCAAGACAAATTTGTTCTTGAGGAGCAATACTTCTTGGACTAGCTTAATGTTCGTACTACCTTGGTTTACAGTTGAAGGTGCTTTTGCAAAACAGGTTTTACACTTAGGGAATTTTTGAAAAACCAGGCCGGCTACAATGCTGAACCTGCCTCTGGAACTTTCTAGCTTAGACAGCTGTTCCTCTTTCCAAGTTCTGTTTAATCTCTGCAGTATATTTCCCATAGAACCTCTCAGCCTTCTTGTTGAACTTGGCATTTCTCTCATTAATGTAGTCAATATCTGCATCATCATTGTATGATCGTCTCCGGCTGTACTTTTCACGTTTTTGGATTCTGGAAGGAAAATTAATGCAGTGAGACTGTGCCTAATGCAAACATCTGTTCAAGGACAATTTTTCTTTTTTTGTGCCACTACCTTTCAGCTCCAAATGCTTGAAGAAGTTTAAATAAGAATTAAAGTCAACAGAATTACCACATTTTTTGCTCTATAGGACGCACTTTTTCCCCTTCAAAAATGAAGGGGAAATGTGTGTGCGTCCTATGGAGCAAAGACGCCATAGCCCCGCGGCCCTCTCCCGGCTGGAGAGGTGACGCGCGGCTATGGCAGGAGCCTCTATAGCCGCGTGTCATCTCTCCAGCCGGGAGAGCGCGCACGGGGCTAAAGAAGCCCCCCGCGACCCTCTCCCGGCTGGAGAGGTGACGCGCGGCTATGGCAGGAGCCTCTATAGCCGCGCGTCACCTCTCCAGCCGGGAGAGCGTGCACGGAGCAAAAGAAGCCATAGCCCCGCGACCCTCTCCCAGCTGGAGAGGTGACGCGCGACTATGGCAGCAGCCTCTCCGCTGCGCCTTTCCGCTGCTCCCTGACCTGCTCTTTGGGGCTGGTGGTGGGCTTCCCCCCACCAGCCCCAAAGAGCAGGTCGAAAGGAACCTGAAGCCTGGAGAGCGAGAGGGGTCGGTGCACACCGACCCCTCTCGCTCTCCAGGCTTCCAAGGTAGCCGCCTGAACGCACCTTAAATGGCACCTTGTTTTAGAGCGGGAAAACAAGAGGGGGGAAATTCTCCCCCTTTCTGCGCAGCGCCTCCTGCTGCTTCGGTGAAGGGGCACTGGGCAGAGAGGGGGAGAATTTTTTTTTCTTGTTCTCCCCCCTCTAAAACAAGGTGCGTCCTATTGTCCGGTGCGTCCTATGGTGCAAAAAATACGGTAAATAACAGAATTAAAGTCAATTAAGAGTCAAATTGTCAAAAAACCCAAATAGCAGGAGACTATTTAAAAGACCTGACTACTTTAAAAGACTATTTAAAAATGTTTTTACTTGTCTTGGGGGGGGGGGAGCAGAATAGAGAGACAGATGGAGTTTCAATGGAACGGCCTCCCAGGTTTTGAGGCTATGACTGAAAAAGCTTTGCTAGTCATAAGGATGAACAAAATGGCTGAAAAGGGTGGAAGCTGGAGCTGGACTTCATAAATAGATCTCAACATTTGTTTGTGTGTGGTGGGCGGGTGGGGGTGTCATACAGGACAAGATGCTCACAAAGTTCTTTTAAGAAGCCCGACATTGTAATTAGTTAATGTTTCATTTGCTTTTGTACTTACTGTTTTTCAAGATCCGAAACCATTCTATCAACCCCTTCTTTACATGGCACATGAGTTCCGTGGAGAAGGCTATTTGAAGTCGGAAATAAATCTTCGCCACTGAATGGGGGGGGGGGGGAACAAACCCAGACACTTTAACCAGTCCATTACTGACAGTATTAACATACATGTCTTCTAGATTTCATGCCCAGCAAGTCTCTAATCAGTTAATGGGGGCAAGAGATTTTCCTACTGAAACAAGTACAGTAATACCTCCCTGAACGTCTGCCTTGTCTAGCATCCATTCAGGTGAACGTCCGTGGCAAACCCGGAAATACCGGAACAGGTTACTTGCAGGTTTGCTGCTTGCGCAGAAGAGCTAAATTGCACTCAGCGCATGCGCAGAAGCTCAAACTGCTCCGCCCGCGCGCGCAAACACGGCACTTCGCCCTGCGTCCTTTTCAGCTAGCGGCTAGGGCTATGAAATGGATCCGGGCTGCAAAACGAAGTACAACTGTAGCCAGACATTGTGTATAGATGGGCTTTGAAGACACTCGAACTCAGGGCGCAAGGGAGAAATGTGCTAAGAGGAAGGCACGCTTGGCAAATCCACACCGAGATCAACTTCCGCCCGGAAACAAATGTCCCCACTGTGGAAGGATGTGTGGATCCAGAATTGGCCTCCACAGTCACTTATGGACTCATTGTTAAAACCGTGTTTATGGAAGACAATCTTACTCGGCTACGAGTGATTGCCAAAGAAGAATAGACAGTTGTCTTGACCTTCTGAGGCTTAGCTGGGATCTGTCCACTTAGCCACAGCAGGTTCTCTCACAAGGGTCCAGTTGATAAAATCACCCAAGTGCAGATGGTCCTGCTGCTCTTTCTCACAGAGCAGTTGCAACCAATTACCCTTTTGCGAGAAGTGGAGGTACACAGCATGCCTGGCAGCAGAAGCACTGAGTGGAAATGGCAATTCTTTGCTGTCTGCTGCTGCTACTGCACCTCTACCTCACAAGGCATTAGGAACCGATGGCCTCTGTGAAGGACAAGGAGGAACCCAGCTCCTTCAAGTTATTCTCCAAGGTACCAGAACACTTATGTCTTTTTTTAAGATGCTGTATTAATTTTTGCATTTGTATGCTTTTTAGAATTGTAAGTCACTCTGACACTCTTGATGTAAGTGCCAAATAAATGTTAATAATGCTAATACTAATAATATGGGGCAGACAAAATAAGACTTACCTTTCTTCTCTGAGTTTTTCATATTTCTCCAGGTCAGGTCTGATCTGCTTGGTCAACCTCTGGTACTGGCGTAACTGAGCTGCTGCATAATCTATGAAGTAAAAAAAAAAAGTCTATTGTACTACTAAACATAATCACTTGTTAATAAAAGCTCTTGATTTTATTCACACTCAATGGCTGGAACAGATGCGGCCAAACACCTTCTTACCAGAAAATCCAAGATCAGGATTTTTCTTCTTCCTCTTCCTCTCAAATCGTTCGGCATCCTCTGCGCTGATTTCTAACAGTTTCACTCTCTCATAATCTTCTCCTTTTGCCACACACTCCTAGCACACAGCAAGAACATACTGATATTTTGAAACGGGTCCTCTTTCAGCACAGTGAACTTTCCCAAGGCTAAATGTGTTCTGCCTGTCAAAATATAACCAAGACTGTATGCCCATGCACAGTTACTGGAGGGATGCACTCTGGTTCCTGCCATTGGTAAGAGGACCTGGGACCACTAGAAGACTGCCCCCTGCCTCCCAAGAATATCATCAAGGGGGAGACCAACCTGACCACATCCATTGGCCAGGGAAGGGACAACTGTTTGCTTACCTTTTTCTTTTCCTCCACTTTTAGTTCCCATTCTAAACGTGCCTTTTTTGCTTCCCAGTTTGTTGGCAATTTCAGCCTTTTATCTTCCTCCACAACCTCCTGGTGATTTAACTTGCGGGCTTCATTCTTTTAAAAAGGCGAAGAAACCAGAAAGATGTTTAGAAAACAGAGTTTAATTTACTACAAGTAAAACAAACATGCTAAAGAAGATCACCCTCTAGGGCAGGTGTCTCTAAGTCAGAAATCTTTGATCCACCATATGTTGCTGATCTAAAACTCCCATCGGCTGCAGCCAGCATGGTCAATGACCAGGGATGCTGGAAATTGTAGTTTACCAACATCTGGAGGGCTAAAGGTTCCCCACACCTGATTTAAGGCATCAGAAAATTTCCCAAAGCAAACTGATTGTTTTCTGACTCAAACCTGCATTTTAAAAACCCATTTTAGTGGCGCCCCTAAGCAATTGTTAGGATGTAAATTCTCATGCTGGTTTACTGCTACATATGCACTCCCTCCAAGCTAACAAGCAGGGACCAGAACTGTTAGCACCAACCCCATAATGAGAGATCTCACCCTTTTCAAATGAAGCTCTCTGAATTTCCTAAGTCGCTCCTCTCTCTTCTGTGCAGCCATCTCTTCTGTTGTAATGGAAGCAGGTTCTTCTGATGTGTCAGAAGTAGCCTGAAAAGTCACCCACACATGTTAGAAAAGCAAGATCTGCTTTTGAGATTAAGTGTTTAGTATATGAATATAAGGAACGGTTATACTCTCAGCACCATGGAAAAGTTCTATTAAGGCATCCAAAAAACATTAAGCATGTATATTTCCACAAGAACAATGTAGGACCACAGAAGCTTTCAAGCTATGTCCTTAGAAAGCCTTCCTTAGCAGTAACAACAACAAAAGAGGAAGCTCAATGATGATATTTATAGCACACCTCACCTATCATGTTAGGCAGACTGAAAAATAGAGAAAGTGAACAAGACCCCCCCAAACACAAGAGCACAAGAAAAAGCAAAATCCATGAAAATAGCCCCCAGTGCTGGCAATGCATACTCAGTTGCAACAAGGCATCTGAACTACATGGAATGGTCATGATGCCACATACATTAAAGTGTTCCCAACACAGACCTCCTGCTGCTGTCCGCATTAAGGCAGCTACGGAAAAGCTTTTAGAGAAGCTGCGGAAAAGATCAAACTGGAATTCTCTACAACATTATTTCACACGGCTCTATTTAGGGTGACATTGCAATTTTAATTATTTTAAGTTACCCCGAGTAATTTGTATGGCTCAGAAGCGTAGGCTATAAGCTCTTATAAAAGGAAATCAATAAATGTCCCCTCCCTGTCAATGCCAGAGCCATTTCCCGTCCATGCTGTACCTCCTGCAGCAGTGACAAGAGAGATAAAGAGAGATTAAAAGATCCGGCTTTCCCCATCCCCAAAAACATCCCTTCGCCATCAGCTCCTGCCTCGGGGTTCCTCAGCACTTCCTCGCCTCCAGGTCGATCCCTTTATCTACCATCCCCTCCTCTCAAACCTCTCCCTTCCCCAGTTCAGAGGCGCCCTCAGCCGTGAAGCTTCCTCATCCTTCTCCTTTCTTGGTCGGCCATTTCCTCCCCAACACTCTCCTCTCCTCTTCTCTCACCATCCCAGGCGAAGAAACACCAAGATCCTCTACCGCCGCCATCTTCCTCTTGCCGTGTTCGTAAACAATGAAGCTACTTCCTGGCTTTTCCCTCTCCCCGTTCCGCCTCTCCTAATGACGTAGACGCCTCCTAATGACGTCTAGACTGTAAAAGGAACAAACAGTAAAGGGGGGTGCCGGGGGACGACAGCGCACGTATTTAAGGAGACGCATGCGCAGTCTCTGTCGGCCTCGTGAGCGGCCGCCACTCGTCGCAGTTGCGCTGCAGCGACGCCACAAGACTGAGGAAGGAACTGCATAGCATAGCAAAAAAGGAAAAAAAGGCGTAAGAGTATGGACTGTATCAGGAAAGGTATGTATAAAGCCAGGGTTACCATATAGGCACGGCAGATCCACTTCCTGTAATTCAGATCAAGAGCACCTATTTAATGAATTAATTTTAAATTCCCTTTTTAAATCCCACTCAAAAGTCATTACCCATAAAAATCCATTCTCCCCCCAACCAAGCTATGCTTACAAATGAACATGGGATGGCAGTATAGTTCTAAGTATTCGTCCACAGATGTTAATGGAATAGAATTTGATCATTAAGTAGACCGGTCACCTTTTCTTTTCAGCTCTTCTGTGACCAAGGGCACAGCGCCTCAGAGGAGATGCAGACTGCCTTTCTCATGAAAATATTTTTTTTCTAATGGACACTGGCCTTTGGTCATGTGCAGTCCTTCCCCCAGAAACCTGCTCTGATTTTGAGCAAACGTAAAGTGGTTTGTCGTTCTGAGAATACACACCGGAACATTTAAGATCATACACAACTAAGTTCTGCTCAGAGTAGACCTATTGAAATTAATGGACCTAAGTTAGCCAAGTCCATTCTTTTCAGGGGGTCTACTCTGAGTATGCTGGATACAAGTCATTCTAAATATTTACTTAACCAGTAGACTACTTTTCCTTATCTATATGTTGTTCTAAACATTTAGTTTCCACCAGAGAAATGCCTTTAAGCTCTTCTGTGTAAAGGAAGAAATTGCGCCACAAGTAATATATATTAGAAAAAACAGTAGGGGGAGAACAACCCTGGAGGAATACTATTATGGCCTATCCACAATGGCCTCCTTATTCTTGTTGCCCCATAAGAACAGCAAGAAAAGAGATAGATAATCCACACGATAACACTTGACAACATGATGCCGTATGCCTACCTCACTTCGGCACTCTTAGCAATCAATGGTTTAGCAAGTGACCTGTTCAGTGAAATGTTAATTTATTGATCAATCAACCTAGAGATGGAAAATGAATACAAGTCAAGCAAGGGGAAATGTTTAAAGACCTGGGGGGGGGGTATCCAATGTTAGCTTCATTGAAATCTGTCTCACACTTTACTAGCCTGTTGTTCTTGAGGATGGGCATCAGTGTGGCATTCTGACCAGGCAGGTAGATTTAGGTCTACATGGCAATCTTATCAACAAGGTGAAACCGGCACCTGAGTGACAGGGAGGGAGAATCTGTGGCCCTCCAGATATTGTTGAACTCCAGGTTCCATCAGTCCCAACCAGCATGGCCAATAGGGATGATGGTAATTGTAGTTCAAAAACTACGATTACTACTGGGATGAAGAAGCTCTGTGGCCCTCCAGATGTCATTGGACTCCAGCTCCCATAAGCCCCAAGCAGCACAGCCAATGTTCAAGGATGATGGGAGTTGTAGTTCAGCAATGTCTGGAGGACATAGGTTCCCCACTCCTGCTTTACAATTAAAATAAGATGAAAATAAATGAAGGCGGGGGGGGGGGGGGAGGGACTGTTGGAGAAAGAGGTTTGGAAGAGAGATTCCTTACTCTCTTGTAGTAGAAACAAAAATTTTTTTTCCTTCCAGTAGCACCTTAAAGACCAACTAAGTTAGTTCTTGGTATGAGCTTTCGTGTGCATGCACACTTCTTCAGATACACATTTTTAAAAAAATTTTTGTTTTGACTATGGCAGACCAACACGGCTACCTATCTGTAACTGGAACTCTTGTAGTAGAGTTACACAATTTTACACAATGGGGATTGCTCCAAGCACATTAAAACTTGTTTAGATTTATATCTGCCCTCATCCACCTTTAAACGAACGTTCCCCATCAAAATACCTAGACTAGAATAAATCACAGAAACTTAACTTTCCAAATAAGTGAATTCTTTACTCACAGAGATTCCCTAAGGTAAATCAAACAAGTCTCCATCTGCTGGCAGTGAAAAAAAGTTGAAAAAGTTTCCAAACAACTCCCAATGAAAAGTACTTGGCTTGGTTACAAAAAGGATCATGCAGCATTTTGGTTAGCAAAAATGCAGTCTATAAAATCTCCCTTTTTGAGAGATTCAGTTCACTTGCAGGGAGCCACGTGGCTCCTTCTTTGCTTGATCCAAGAAGCACAAAGAGGAAAAAAGAATGAGAAATGGGGGAGCAAAGGCAGCTGATAGCTTGCACACCCACTCTGGTAACTTGAGTTCAGGTCTCAGGTTAACCCTTTCATGCAGGCATGTATGAACTGTAAAGGTAAAGGTACCCCTGACCGTTAGGTCCAGTCGCGGACAACTCTGGGGTTGCATGCTCATCTTGCTCTATAGGCCAAGGTAGCCGGCGTTTGTCCACAGACAGCTTCCAGGTCATGTGGCCACCATGACTAAGCCGCTTCTGGCGAACCAGAGCAGCACACGGAAACGCCATTTACCTTCCCACTGGAGCGGTACCTATTTATCTACTTGCACTTTGACGTGCTTTCGAACTGCTAGGTTGGCAGGAGCAGGGACCAAGTAACAGTCCAAGCAACGGACCAAGCAATGGGACCAAGCTCACCCCATTGTGGGGATTCAAACCGCCAACCTTCTGATCGGCAAGCCCTAGGCTCTGTGGTTTAGACCACAGCTCCACCCGTGTCCCTTGTATGAACTGCAGTAACTGTATATTACAACGAAAACTTCTTAGCTATAAGCTTGGTTCAGCAGGGTAATAAAAGAATCAGAGTGAACTGGGGAACTTTGAAAGAAATTGCTTGGGAAATGGTTCATTTGCACACAGTGACTGCATTTTGATGTCATGATAAACTATGGTAGGGATGGGGAAGCTGTGGCCATCCAGATATTGCTGGATCAAAACTCTTATCATCCTTGACCATTGGCTATGTTGACTGTGACCGATTGGGGTTGGAGTCCAACAAGATCTGGAGGACTCCAACAATATGACAGGACTGAATCTGTGTGAGCCTCTTCCAGCATGGCTGTGAGGTGGAGCTTGGAATCTTTCACCTCCATCTTTGTTTCACTGAGGCTTGTCCTGTTGTTTAAAGCTGACAAAGTGTGGTTAATTATAACTATGGTTCCTTGAACCAATCCAGCTTTGTAAGCCTTATAAGCCATGCTTTGAAAGTGGTTTGATTCACGCAAACCATAGATATAGATTTAGGTATAACAGCCCCCACTCCCACCGAGCCTAAGGGTATTTATTGTCACAATAAACCACAGTTTGTCATAACATCCAAATGCAGCTAATCTCAAAAGTAGCCTTGAGCTCCATGACTGAGCAAAGGTGAAGTAAAAATCCCTGTGCCTAATGCACCACACAGCCTCCTTAAATCAAAGTTTTAATAAATGTTATGTTGAGTAGAAGTGCTTTTAAAGTGTGTGTAAAATGGTTTTGGTGCTGGTGAATTTTCATGAGGACTTAAGAAAAATTGCAAACCGATGTGGAAATGTGGAGAACTGAACTTAAATTTCAAAAAAATGAGAGCAAGAAATGGAAATTGGCAGATTTGCACGTCCATAACCCTTTCCTCATTGTTTTACTCTTTCATTTAGGTTCAACAAGATAAAAGGGGCATTGGATTGCTTTCACTGGCTTTCTTAATCCTAAAGAACTTTGAGAAGAGAGCAAGTGAAAATTGTGAGTAGAAATAAATATCTACCTATTTTTTTGGGGGGGGGGTGTCAATACCTCTTTAAATTACATCCTGACTTTTTTTTTCCTGTTGGACTGCAATTGTAATCATTCAAAGCCCACAGACACATAATCGTTTGGCCAGGGAGCAAAAAGACCCTGACTGATGCGCTTAACAAAAATTAACCTGGTTACAGTGGTACTCTGTTGAAAATGAGAAAGTGCAGGGGATCAAAATCAATGCCTTCACAGCCAAATGACTGCAGGACTGGCTTTGAATTTCAGCTAAATGCCCTTAAAATGACGATCTTAATTGCATTATATTAAAGCCCCTGATCAGATAGTTCAGATGATGATAATCTATCACATTGGATGTGGATGGCAAGGGGAAAAGGGGAGATGATATCTCTTATGCAGAGGTTGGCTCAGGACCTCCACGCGCTGTCCAGAGCTTCCCAAGGCTAGGTTACCCATGTCCATCTTGTTGGGCAACAGCTTTCATCATCCCTGATCATTGGTAGCCTTGGGTGTTGGAGTTGTTGGCAGCTGGAGTCCAGCAACATCAGGAGGGCCCCAAGTTCTCCATCCCTGCATAGCCTCACTCAGAGCTTGCAGGCATCCCACACACAAGAAACTTAGAGAACACATTGTGCCTGGAACAGCTTTGGACCCATTTATTAACTTGTAGCATTGTGTGATTATTTGCACGTGTAAATTGACCATCTATAGATAGCTTATTACACAGCTTTGATTGAAATACAGTGGATTTTTCTTAGCAGTACAGAGGAACCTCGTGTTACGTACCGTCCTCCTTATGAATGCCTCGGGTTACGAGCTCCGCTAACCTGGAAGTAGATGCTCCTGGTTGCGAACTTTGTCCCAGGATGCGAGCGGAAGTCGCCGGCGGTGTAGCAGCAGGAGGTGCCATTAGCGAAAGTGTGCCTCAGGTTAAGAACGGTTTCGGGTTACAAACGGACCTCCGGAACGAATTAAGTTTGTAACCGGAGGTACCACTGTAGCTGGGCAGCAGACTGAGCAGCCACAGAATTAATCTCTAGAGCCACGTCTCCCGCATGCTATGGGGAAATGTATTTCTTCTTAAATTACAATCAGCATTATAATTTAATTCCCAAACATAATTTCCAAGTTTGAACCTGTCTGTATAAATCAGGGTCCTTGCGGCGGCTTGATGTGTAGTACGTGGCCCCTCTAGGAAGAGTCCTGGGTTGATCAGGCCAAAAGCCCATCTCATCCAGCACCCTGGGAGGAATTCACTGTAGCTCTGACTTAAAGGATCTCAGTTGTGTACCAGTTGCACTAGCAGAATGGCTTGCACAAGACAAGGCACAGGAAGAGGAGGTGCAGGCCCATCTGGCTCAGTGTTGCCTACACTGACTGGCAGTGGCTCTGTAGGATTTCAGACTGAGTTCCCGCCCAGCCTCACCTGGAGATGCCGAGGATTTAACCTTGGACCTTTTGCACGCAAAAGAGATGCTCCCCCACTGAACTAGAGCCGTTTCCCAAATGTGAGCCACTGATGCATTTTCATTCCATGTTTGCCTGCATTTTTGCCTGCATGTTTGCCTGCATTTCACACATGTGCAGCGAGAACCTCTGCACAGAAACTACACAGATTCCTGCGTGAATTCCTGGGAGCAGTTATTTGCATTGTTAGCAAACCTGCTTCTTGCAACCAGCCCTTTCTTCCTTCTTAGCCAATATTTGATCATCTCCCCACCGCTGCTGATAAATTACTATGATATTTAAAGATCTTCTTGAGCTTTGCTGAGCGATGCCTCTAAGTGGCTTGAGAGTGGAGATTTTGCTTTGCAGTACCACTCGTCATCTTCTGGTGGGTAAAACTCTTTTCCTTTTTAAAAGCCGGAACCTTGCAGAGTTTCCTGCAGAAGAGGGGCGAAAGGCATTAGCTCTGCATTTAAAATGAAGCAGATTTACAGTATATATCACAGAAATATAGAATGTCAGTAGCAGTCAGCAAGGACTCAAATACCCATAATCTTTCTCTCTCTCTTCTTTCCGGAGTTTAGGACTCTATGATGCAATCCAAGCAGAGAGCTAAATCCTGAAACATTTTGGTGCTGCTCTAATTTGGGTTCATCATTATGTCAAAAATGGTTCAATTCCAGTATATTGTTATGAGTTTTGGCAGGGGGGAAGGGCTAGGCTGAATGCCTGGGCCCCCTTCTAATTCCTAGATCCAACACTGAGTCAAGGAATAACCAGGCCAGCCTGGGAGATGGATCGCTAAGAGATTGACGGAAAGGGGGCTCCATGCCAGATGACAAATGGATGGAGCCCCTCCAGCTCTTAGATAGTTAAGTGGAAAAGGCCTAAGTTTGAGAGCAGAGTTTGCTGTGATGTGGCCTAGAGGAAAAAGATGCAGGCTGGAGAGAAAATCCAGAACAGATTTAGGGGGTGCTCAGCCAGTGTTCTGTTGTGCAAGCAGGAATCCTTGTGTTGATGGAAGAGGGGAGTTAGCACTGCATTGGATTCCACCCTAAATATTTAATTTGAGCTACTGCATTTAATAATAGAGAGGAAGAAACACAGACCAAACTGGACATGATTCAGGTAATGTGGCCACTGGACTCCTCTGTCTGGCCCTTGGGACCCTTCATTCCTTCCTCTAGCTCTTTTGCCTGATTGAAATGTGTCCTTGAACTGTGATAAGGCCTCTTGTTTGCCTGGATGCTGTGATGTGTGGGGTGTGTGTGGATGGAGTGTGGCCTTCTGCACAAAAGTAAGATTCAAATCTGGAATGCCTTCCCTCAGGTAATTTGTGAGGTAGAGACAGTAATGGCCTTTAAGAACCTCGTAAAAATGTGTGTTTACCCAAGAAGCCTGTTCTTGCACCCTGACACCTAATTCTCCATTTTGTGCACGTCTCGGCTTTATGGACGACATAGTTTTCAGCTGTTTTCAGCTAGTTTTTAGGAAAGTTTTATTGATTGCCATTGCTGTATTCTTTTTTAAAAAATGTAAACTGCTTAGAGATTTTCAAAAAATATTATTCTCAATGGTTTTATACAAAAAGAAAAGTCCCAAAGAGACTTAGCTAGAGTTGGGAAGGACTGTGAAAACCCCAGAAAAATAGGGGGGAAAACCCAGGTTTTTTTCCGGAAAAATTGAAAAAAAAAAGTATGTGGAATATTCAAAATATATCAAACTGTTTTTCCCCCCTTTATTTTTTCTCCCCCCAATTTTTCGGTTCCCCCCCCCAGGCCTTCCCATCTCTAGACGATAAATTACAAAGAGGTAAAATCAGTTAAAGTCATTTTTTTAAAAAATTGTGAAAACAACGTCCAGTACAAAATTTCTCAAATGCTTATTGAACTTTACAATAAGAACAAGTCCTAAAATGTTAAGCAGCACACATATTTCCAAATAAATAAATAATAAATTGGTTGCTCTGCCCCACTTGCCTTTAGCTCCACCTACTTTTGCCTTTGGCTCCACCCATCACTGGCATGTGACCCCTGGAAGGATTTCCATGAAGGGGTGCGGCTCTTGGGCTAAATATGGTCTCCCACCCCTGGTATTATGACTTGGGTAATAACTCTTGGCGCCATAATAATGGTGTAAATATTGTATTCCTGTTTTCATTCATGGAGGAGTTGAGTGACAGCTGATGGCAGGAGATGGTGGACCTTTGGCATGATCCAACATGGCTGTTCATTCAGAAGACCCTCTTGCTCTTCATGTCCACAGTGCCTGGGGTGGGATAACAACAACAACATAGCACTTGGTTGCACGAAACACAGCAGGCCTGCTGTGTGCCTGCAGAACAGTAACACAGATTGGGCCCTCCCCACCCTCATGTTGGGGGCATTGTGTCACAGGAAATGAGCGAAAGGAGAGTAAACTCTCCAGGCACCAAGGGGAGGATAATGTAATGCTTCCCTCAGATCAATGTGGATTTTGGTTTGCGAGTTATTAGGCCAAGGTCATAAACAACCCCTGTGACCACAAAAGTAAAATAAAACAATAAATCTCGATTTTATCTCCTGTGCTGCCTTTTCACTACTACTACTTATTTTTCACACACACCCTTTGAACCAAAAAACACCCTTAAGCATCTATTAAATATTGCACAGGCTATACTTGTATGTGTGAAGATAGAGTCTGGAGGATTTGGACTATGAATGAGGATTAGGGTGACCATGTGCCCTCTTTTACAGAGGACAGTCCTCTCTTTGAAGTAGTCATCTACTTGAAGGGCTGCATGGTCCAAGTCCTATTTATAAAGAACCGTAAGAAAGAAGTGTGGAGTGGGACAAAGAGCTTGAAGTAGTTGCCCAACGACAGTTTGCAGCACCTGGACAGCAGATTGAGCAGTCACACACAGGCCACCAGGTGAGTCATCTTCACTATGGTGTGATGTATTGTCCTATTTAAATAATTGTAATTATTTATAAAATTGCACTTAACGCCACATACAGAGACACACACAAGCACATGGGTCTGCCACCCCTGCTCATTCCATTTGCCAACCCTACTTGCCCCTTTGCCAACCCCCTTTCTCCACATCTGGCCAACTGCAACGTGACAACAGCCTTACATTTGTATGTGTATAAGGAAGACACCAATTTTATGCAAACAGATGCCCTCCGTGGTCCACTCTCTTGGCAGTCTAAGTGGCCACACTCAAAGCTCAAAGGAGCTTTGAGCCTTTGATTTCCAGCATCTCCTTCAAATATAGAAAGTTGTTTCAGAGCAAATGGATCAAAGGCTCCATTCAAAGGAGGCTTGGTCTTTGCACTGGAGCATTTACTGAGCTCTGGGGTCAGGGTCATCACCCTGATTCTTCTTCATTTAGGGCAAGGACCCAGGCCACCCACTCAAGCCACACTTTCCGTGAGTGTTTTTGCCAGGCTGGAAGTTGCCCTTAAACTCTGAGAATGCTTCTTGCTTGACTGAATGGAGGATACTAAGTTGTGTGTGTTAGAAACTAGCTTACAATCCCAAGGTAAAATTCACATTTGTTTATCTGACCACTTTTGCATTTGGCCCCACCCACTTTGAGGATATGGCCCCCAGAAGGTTGCCCAGTAGAGAATATGGCCCCCAGGCTGAAAAAGAACTTAATTCTGAGTAGACATGCATGGGATTTCATTTTAAGAGTGTCTGAATAAAGGAGGCGAGAGAAAAACCTTTGAATGTTGTGTTTATACACATGGGTTGTATGGAGTGTTAGGGGAGAGATAGTACCACTGGTGGGGTACACGTCATGGTTCTTCTGGGGTAGTTTGGCCAATTTTGGTCCCCACCCTGCACTCAGCTCTCACTTGTGGCTCCTAGAAGCTGTCAGCGTGCAACAGTGGCCACACCTGGGAAATGGCTATCTGACTGGCTAAACCAGGTGAGGGTAGCCAATGGGTCTGAAACCCTTGGTGAATTAGGAACTTCCCCTGCATGTGAAGACAGGCTCTGGCAGATTGAGCAGATGAGACCAATACTGGGCCCAGTGTTCAAGAAGGTGATTTATGCACATGCTGTAGAGGGAAGTAGCGGGCAGTTGGGGCTTGTCGGCATGAGAAGGTAGTCCATCTAGGAAAAGAAAGACTCTGATCCTAAACCTCTGCTGCCTTGTGGGATATCTTTGGGAGAAGAAAAGGCTAAGGAGTAAATCCTACACAAATCTGGAGTGGAGTCCCTAAGACAGTTGGATGGAGCCTTGTATGCCTTCTTCTGTCAACTCCTGCAGCCAAGCTGGTGCCAAATGTATTGCTCTGCTTTCCTTTGGTCCACATGAGGAAGGCCAGGTCTTGTCATCTGGGCATCCCAGGACCTCCATACTCACTGCCCAGGCTTGCGACCTGGGGAGGTCACTTCAGTGCTGCTATCGCAGCGCTTTGACTCCCCCTGCCCCAAAAGGCGCACTCCATTGTCTCTAAAGACAGACAGATGCCAACAGCACATGAGACATACTGTTCTGTCAACCCAGCCTTTCTGTGCCACCTGTTAATGTGTAGCTACTACCCTTGGTGCAGCACATTCCAGAAACTGACAGCAATCATTTGTTTGT
Organism: Podarcis filfolensis; assembly: GCF_964270895.1. Taxonomy (NCBI): domain Eukaryota; kingdom Metazoa; phylum Chordata; class Lepidosauria; order Squamata; family Lacertidae; genus Podarcis; species Podarcis filfolensis. Next base: position 63,101,164 of record NC_139611.1, on the reverse strand, counting down.
GCCAAATGAAAACTTACTCTAATGGATCACTAGAGATGGGAACCCACACGCTGTCCAAAGGGCCACCTCCCCCTGCCTGTTCTAATGGCATATAAGAGCTAGTTTGTGAACTTCTCTCTCCTGCCCCCTACCTTGCCCTGCCCCTTTTCTTGAAAATATGACCACATCATTTACTTTCCTGCTTGGGCACAAGGCAGCTTTGACAAAAACGATTGAGAGCGAGCGGAATGCAGCATTAAAACAACAACAATGTGCATTTTAGTCGCCACAAAACTGAACTGAAAAAACAAAGACAAAGCAGCACCTAATGATTGCTCTCTTTGCATTTGTGTTTTCTACCAATATCTATGTCAAAAACACACTCTAGTTGTCAATAAATATTAAAAAGACAGCTGGGGGCCAGCCACTAGCTTCCATGCAGCTTCTTTAAAAATAGGAATTGACTATGATTGATCATTTTTGCTGAGAGAGGAGGGGCCCCTTCTTGTGGCCCAGTCTGGGTACCTGAAATTCATGATGACTGAAAGTAAAATTTCACTTCCACGAAGCAGCTTTTGAATTTCTTGAACGTCTGGGGGTCAGAGTGCTACAGGTCACATGTGAAGAGCAATTGGACCTCTGTAAATACACTCCAGTTCCCCCTGTTTCACAGCAACACCCTCCTATTTCCTTGCACTTGTCCCTGGTAAAACACTGTTCCTTTTTTGCTTTTAGGAGAGGTGTTGGGTACCTCTGCTTTTGCATCTTGTTTAGGGACTGGCAAATCTGTCACAGGTGGTAGACTGAGGACTTTGAATGGGACTTTGAGAGCAGGACACGAGGTTTCCCCATTGTAGCCAATCTGCGGTAGATAAGGACTCTTTGCTGCACTCAGATGGCCTTCTAGTCTACCCACTGAAACCAATGAGTGCATGGCACTTAAGTTCCTTTGGTGAGATGAAAATAAGCGTGCCTGCAATGGTGTGAGTTGGTACAACTGCATGTCTTTGGAAGCTGCAATTTGGAGTGGCTGTTTTTAAATACCATCCCTTATGCAACACAGAGCCTCCAGATTTCAGTTCTTGTATGCCTCTTTGCAAGTGATGACATGTGCCGGTACTACAGTGGGAAGAAGATGGGGAAGTCTGTCCCATTCATTTTTTTTTTTTTTTTTAAATAATATTTATTAAAATTTTTCAAAAATACAAAAAATATCACTTTACGGGACTCCCCCCTTCCCCCACCCCTACCATATTCCCCTTTCATATTGTTGGCCAAACAAGTTCCCCATTCAAATTGAAACTTAATTTGTTTTACAGTAAAAAAAAGAAAAAAAAAAAAAAACCCAGTGTTCTTTCCCCAAGACCCACCCCATGTCATTCCACAATTTCCATTTTTTAATAAAAGAAGCACCCCAGATAATAGAAACAGAAAAGGTAGAGAATAGAAAAAATATAATGAATAATAGACCAATTCAGCAAAAAATAACCAAGTTGGCAAGCCTTTGGAGTTTTAGTTCTCCCCCCCCTGTCCCCGGTTTAATTTCCCCCTGACCATCAACCCCTGGTGTCTGCCTGGAATTCTTAAGACCATAAATCACAACTTTTCCCCAACTCCTTGCTGGCTTTTTCTTTTTTAAAATTAAAAATAAATTTTTTTGAAAATCAAAATTATTATTATTATCATTATTTTTCAAAACTTTAACTTCAGTCTTTAATAAAACTGTAATAGAACTCCCTCCATTGTTCTTTCCAGGTTGTAGTCTGATTTCCCTTTGTTCCGCTGCTAAAACGTTGTAGTTCGAAAGTTTGGTAAGTCTGCAGGGATGGTTGTTATTCAGGGGCAAAACCTTACGTTCAGTCCCTTCCTTTCTTCAATAGAAAAATCTATTGTCTCCTTTAAAAAAACAAAAAAGAAAACACCCTGAAGACGAGATGTTATTTCCGTTTTGCAGCTTTCCCAGAAGATAACCAGTCCTGTAAAGTTCCATTGGTGTTTTTCCACTTTCCCAATCCTTGTAATGTCCCGAAACTCCTCAAGGGGGATTGTTGTATCTTTGTTTCCTCTAATCCAAAAGTCAATTTGTTATCCATATTCGCCATTTTGTATCCAAATTTTAACAAGTTGTAGCAAATTGTATCAAATTTAACCAGCCAAGTTCTCATAATAAAATCCACTCCGCTTTTCGACTTTGACAGCTATTTTGACAGCTGTCAAGATCTCCGACTCCTTTCACCAGGCTCTCTCTTCAGTCACCCCGGTTCCCAGGGGGGGGGGTTGCGTTTCCCTTCTCCAGTTCCTCCTCCAGCACAGTTCTTGTAGTTCCCCATCGTGAAATTTTGGATTTTTATCAGCAATGCAAGCCTTTTTGGGTCTTGGTTTCCCCGTCCTTGTTTTGGAAAGTTTACAATAGGGAGGGGACTGACTTCCTTTTTGGATCCCCCCCGCTCGTATCCAATTCGAAAAAAAAAATTTTTTTTTCCTCCTTTTGAACCCGATTTCCAAATTTACTCACGGGTTGTTGTTGAAAAGTCCGAATTTTCAATGGAAGAAGTCAGCGCTCTCCGCCGAATGGCATGCGGCTTCGCTCAGCAGGGGAAGCAGAGAACTCAAGGCACCACGCTTCTCCCCGGCACCCGATCCGTAGCCTTTAAAAAGGCTCCTTCACGAGTCGGGAGGGCGCTAACGGTGCAAGCCGAGTCTCCATGTCCACGGCCTCCGTGGCCGTGGTTTCTAAGGGTCCCCGCATCGCCGGTGCGGTAGAACCCAGCCCCTGCCGAGCAGACTCCCTCCGGAGCTCGGAGGGAGTCCGCCATTCGGCGATGGCGCCAACCCGGAAGTCCGGAAGTCTGTCCCATTCAAACAACAGTCTTTCATTCAATTAAATGAAGCCCCCTGCCCTGGATGCTTTCGACTGAGTTCATTAAAATAAAACGAGTCTTGCTGGATGTGCTGCTCATTTGCTAACATTGATTCCTTAATTGCATTTGACCCTCTACCCTAGACTCTCCATTTCCTTTAACAGACATACATGGTTAGGATTCTTGTTCTGGTGAAGTAATACTCTGATAGATCACCTGATAGGCAGAGCAGGGAAGCGGCTGAAAGGGAAAGTAGCCTTTCCCAAATGATACAAACATCCATGCAAATTTATTGGCATCTGTTGGCGATACCAAGTGTTTGGCAGAGAAACTGACTCTGCATGTGGAGATCCTTGCACGCAGAGATCCTTCTGCATCAGCCTTCACCGGCCTGGCAGTGGGAGGTGTTCCATCAGGGAAAATGGGGCACTGTTTCACCAACCTCATTATTAATTCCTCCAAGCCTGTCTTCTTACTCATAAGTAGTCCAGTGACTGGACCTGTGTGCTTGCTTCCTTCTCCTTAGCCTCAGCGTAGGCTTTGTAGAAGGATGGAGATAAAACTAGAATTAACAAACAAAAACTAGAATGTCTCATTATGTCCAGCTGCACCTACTCTTGGGCTCCCTACCTTCTGCCTCACCAGGCCCAATGGGCACCAGTCACTACTGATACCTGGTGCCCTCCAGATGTTTCAGACTACATTTCCTAGTCCCAATGTATCTAGCTAGCATGTAGTCCAAACTGGAGTTGCAGTCCAAAACATCTGGTTGGTGACAGCTGATATACATATTGTTATGAGTTTGGTGGGCTCAGTCTGGATGATGACCCAAGTTCCTTCCAGTTCTTGAGATTCTATATCTTTGGGGGTAGACTGTATCTGAGCCAGCTTGCCAAACCAGTTCCTTTCTCCAGGTAACAACTTTGATTGCCGAGTTAAGCGCCACGATCGGCAAATAAGATACTTTTTGCTATGCAACAAATGGGTGGGCATTCCTACCCCTCACATAACTGCTAGACAGGAGAACAAAAGCCCTAGAGACTGGTATGTGTGAGCTGAGCAGGAAGCAGGCTGGAAGCTGGAGACACAGAGACATGCTTGCTTTGTGCTGGATCCAAAGCTGTGACTAACAGAGAGGCAATATCTTTTGGGGTGTTCATGCTGTGAGCCCCTCCATCCTATGCTCAGGTTGTATATATGTGTAAACAAAGCCATATATCTTAAAGAAACCACAGCCTCTGCTGACCTTGGTTCCCAGGAAACTGAACTCTGGACAAATGCTGGAATCCCTAGAATATCTTACTGCTTGGAGATAGGGGTGATGTGTAACAATACAGTGGTACCTCGGGTTACAGACGCTTCAGGTTACAGACTCCGCAACCCAGAAATAGTACCTTGGGTTAAGAACTTCGCTTCAGGATGAGAACAGAAATCGCATGGTGGCAGCGGGAAGCCCCATAAGCTACAGTGGTACCTCAAGTTAAGAACAGTTTCAGGTTAAGAACGGACCTCCAGAACGAATTAAGTTCTTACCCTGAGGTACCACTGTATATGCTTCCCAGGAAGGCTGAGTCACTGCTTCCTGAGCTGTTGTTTGGAGGAGGGGGACTGCAGGCAGTTCGAGATGTGACTTGAACACCATAGACCCAAGGGTGGAGGAAGGGGGCGGTCCGCCCCGTGTGTCATCACTGAGGGGGTGACATTCTGCCTGCCTGTGACTCCCAAGCCTACCCCGAGCCGTCCGGGAAAGGGGCGGAGCTGTGCTGCCTTACCGGCGGCCTTCCCCCTTTCCCCCTTTGTTTTGACAGCTCGGGGAGGCTTGGGAGTTGCAGGCGGGCAGCGCACCGTTGCCCCCCGCTCCCGGGCTGCTTCCTGGTGGTGTGGGAAGCCTCTCCCGATCTGTCAAAAGGAAGAGGGAAGGGAGGAAGGCTGCTGGCAAAGCAGCACGGCTCCCTCTGCTCCCCGCCCAGGAAGCAGCCCGCCATGGATGGCTTGCTCTGCCCCCATGGAGATCTTGCCCCCTGGGACGCTCACCATGGGCGGTGCCCCCCCTGGGATGCTCGCTCCGCCCCCATGGCTCTGCCCCCAGGTGCACAGCATGTGCACCGCTCTGGGTGCCGGAGCAGCTAGCTCCGCCTTTGCGTAGACCAGCATCCTCTTGACCCTGGCTGAAATCATGTGATTCTGGAAGGCCAATCCTATGCTAATGCCTGTTTGTAGCTCCAGCATCTCCTGCACTCTGCCGTTATTCCCAGTAGGCTATTCCCAGTAGTGGCTGGTGCAGCGGCACAGCCCTGGACCTCTCTTGTATTGCTGCTTTCCTAAATATAAATGCAGAGTTTCTAAATCTCAGGCTTTGACACCAAAACACAGGTTTTGGAGTCCATTAGCAGGGCCTTATGGTTTTGTTTGATCTAGATGTTTTGCAAGAGAGGGAGAGAGAGAGTATAGGTAACTACCACTCTCTATCTCCATCCACTCACCATTCAGAATGAGCCACTATTGCACAAGTGCCACCCCAACCCCCCACAGTGTTTCCCAGTCGTTAAATGGGAAATTGCATGTGGCTGGAGGGGAATTTTGCAATGAAAAAAACCAACCATGCCTTTCTCCTGAACTTTCCAGCGCCCATTCTACTTCACTACTTTGCCAACCCCTGGATTATATCTCTGAAAATAAAAAGAAATGGCAATCCTGTGACTTTAGAAGGTTAGGGGTCTTTGAAGAGTTGGATCTTCGTGAGTTTCTGCATGAAACGACCTGATCTGCAACTCTTGGACTAATGCGTGCTTCCCATTTTAGCTGCTTACCAGGAATGCACTTCTTGGAATGTTGTGTCATCATCCTCAGAAGCTTAAGCATATGAAAATACAGATTTAGATTGTTATCTTGAGAGAAAACACACATCTAAATAATATTTAAATACATATTAGGTACATACATAAACACATATTTAAATACATATTTTGGAAGGGGTGTAGCTCAGTGCTAGAATGTCTGAGGAACAAGGACATGTGAGCATAATACACATTTCAAGGAAGCTCAGTGGTAGAGCATCTGCTTTGCATGCTGAAGGTCTTGGGTGCAAATCCTGGCATCTCTAGGTATGGCTAGGAGAGACCCCTATCAGAAACTTCAGATCCACACCATACATTCAAAGCATATTTGCATCACTATAACAGATACGGCTTCCCCCTGGACCCTCACAGATACCTTTGCCTGAGCCTGAAGAACCAGATGCTTCCTGCACCTGTCCAGTAGTGCTGGGGGCAGACCAGGACGGGGGCTATGGAATGGAGAAGAAGAGTTTGGATGTGGATTTGATATCCCGCTTTATCACTACCCGAAGGAGTCTCAAAGCGGCTAACATTCTCCTTTCCCTTCCTCCCCCACAACAAACACTCTGTGAGGTGAGTGGGGCTGAGAGACTTCAAAGAAGTGTGACTGGCCCTGTTACGAAAAAGGAGCAATGCAGTTGAGAGCTCCAGATGGCTGGAAAGCCAAACAGGATGTTGATGTTTTGGGACTGTACCGTGGGAACAAAGGGACAGTCTATTCTGTGCACTGAGCACCGGATGTTAGCTCAGAGTGTCACATGACCCTGTACTGGAAGTACATGGGAGGAGTTATTCTATCTCTGCTGTTGGTGTTGAGAGAGTGCAGACATGTTTTCTCTGCACTGCTGGAAAGACAGAAATAAAGGCATGTAAATACATTTCTGTCTGTCTCTCTCCCCTCCCTGGGGATGGCAGGGGGGAGTGGTTGTGTTCTTCTCACGTTTGAGAAGGATCGGCCGATAGAGATCTGGCCTTGTCTTGCCGGGAGCCGAGACGGGGGAGATCAACAAGGAATCCAAGCCGGGCACCTGGAGAGTGGCCAATTCCTCTGACTGAAGGCTTGATTCCGACAGGCCCAAGGTCACCCAGCAGCTGCATGTGGAGGAGCGGAGACGCGAACCCGGTTCCCCAGATTACGAGTCCACCGCTCTTAACCACTACACCACACTGGCTTCCATCTTCAGGCCAAAGACTTGGCCATGGAAGGCTTTGAAGTTTTCTCAAGAGAGTGGAGCTGGACGAGGGAGCTTGAAGGCAACATTTGTTGGAGCAAGTTGCTCATTTGGAGCTGTCTGTGGTCCAGCAGCTTTCCTCCAGCCTTCTCTTTGGGTTCTAGCATCAGCATGACAGCTGGCCTTGCATGCAATGCCCGTGGTCTTGAGAGGGGTGTGAATTGTTTCTTGCTTCATACTGGGCCTCTAGATGTCTAGAGGAGGCCCTAATGGGAGGAGACAGCTTTTGAAAAGTGGCAGTCAATAAGATTACTTTTGGGGTATATCAGAGATAACCAAACAAATCCAGGACTACAGTCCACCAATAAATCAAATGCACACCAAAGCTATGAGTTGATCACTTATTTATTTCATGTATTAAAATATTTATAACCTGCCCCTATAGCACTTGGTCTCAAAGCAGAGTCCATAATTCATTTTAAAATGTCAATTCATTATATGAAATAAAGCACATAAAATGATGAATAACCAACCAGCACGGATCTTAAATCAATCAGCAGATCACAGGATTAGGCATAAAGTTAATACTGATCACTACTTCTATTGTCTATTGGCACATTATGCACACTTTTAATGGAGGGGGAGCAGGTCCCAGGTGAGAGGTGATATGGTGCCAGAATGTGTATGAGGCAGGCCCTGTCAGTGGGGGATGCCTGGCTTACTAGCAGTACATGTGAAAATGATCTAGGGATCTTAGTAGAACACAAATGAGTCAACAGTATGATGCAGCAGCAAAAAAGTTAATGATTTCTAGGCTACATCAACAGAAGTATAGTGTCTAGGTCAAGACCACACTTGGAGAACTGTGTCCAAATGGTGTGATGACAATCTAGTGCAAATATAGCATACAGAGTTATAATAACAATGTTCCCAACAGTGTGGATGGTTAAGCAATATTGACTTCCATCTTGTAGCATCAGTACATAATGACTCTCAATTTTTCAGTGAAACTATTATTAAGTTGCCTTCCTTCCCTTACCCTGACTATATTGCTTAATTATTTTGATAATTTCAACCACTTCTCATCGTCTTGCTAGGCAAATTCCCAGTGATAGTGCATTGATTTCCCAAACCCCCATTGTAGTTGATTGCAATCTGGGCAAATCATTTCCTTGTCTTCCAACAAGACAGAAAATTTTAAAACAGAAGTCTGTAACCTTTTTCAGCCTTACAGGCACGTGTCCTCCTGGGAACCTTGCAAGGGCCCGTGTCAGCGGTCGGCAGAGCCAGTGAGGGGGAAGGTAGCCTGAGGGGAGTTCCAAGGGCCAAACAGACATGCCTGGAGGGCCATATTCAGTCTCCCGGCCTGTGGTTGCCCACCCCTGCTTCAACATAGCAGAAGAGTATTAACAGAGGGTTTTCTGGTAACTCTACCCACTGTGAACAGTGCTGCTTTCTAAATCCCCATCTCTTTAACTCATTGGGTCTGCAAACAGGAGAAACCAAAGTTTGGCCGAAATCTGAGTGGTTAAGAAAGAGAGAGAGAGAGAGAGAGAGAGAGAGAGAGAGGGTTCGTGAGAGAGAGAGAGAGAAATAGAAGCCAACCCATCCCCACCTTCACCCCTGTGCTTCAGAGGCAGAAATGTTGATGCATATTTCTTAGAAATGTTTGGTGCCGTTTGCAGAAATAGGAGGAAGTTGAGCAGGCGTCTCACAACACTCACTTCCTTCCTGGGCAAGGGTAAGGAGGGGCCGTCCGAAATTGGGGGGTGGGGAGCACTCAGCCAGGAACAAAAAGCCCCTTCAGAGTCTGATGGAATCTGACATGAGCTTTTGAGCTCCCCAAGTGGCGTTTATGGCTAAAGATCTGGAAAAGAAAATAAATCTTCCAGGCCTGGCATCTTGCTTTAATTAATAACATAATCAAGCTCTTGGCCAAGTGGAATGGAACTGTGTTTCGCCACTTGACGTAGGCCTTGTGAGCCAGGCGAGGGTCGGCCGGCCCTGCACTGGATAGAGTAACGCAAGAAGTGGCGCAATGACACTGGAGCGGCTTCTGTGCGGATGCCAGAGTAAATCTGAGCTGGGATTGTTTCATGCCTCCTCTCCCCTGTGAGAATCGCAACCGAATTCCTTCGTCGGAGCAGAGCGGGGCCATCTGGAAAGCTGGAGAAAGGTCTAATTGCTGAAGGGGAGAGAGAGAAAGTCGTGGTTTGGCTTACGGCAGCACTTTTAAATTTACAGTTTTCCTTTATGTCTTGTAAATGGCACAGTTCTCTGGATATATTAAATAGCACATGCAGTGTGTATAAGTGTTTTCCTGAGTGCGCCATCTGCATTATCTCAACAGGCCTTACAACAACCCTGTAAGGCAGACAGGCCTGGCAACAGCTGCAGAGTGGCTGCTTATGAAGTCCCAAGAGAGAGGGAGGACATTCTGCATAACATTTGCTAATGCTAATTTATATAGAATCATAGAATTGTAGAGTAGGAAGGGATCCCAAGGATCATCTAGTTCAACTCTCTGCAATGCAGGAATCTCAAGTAAAGCATCCATGGCAGATGGCCATCCAACCTCTGCTTAAAAACCTCCAAGGAAAGAGAGAATACCACCTCATGTGAGAGTCTGTTCCACTGTCAAAAGGCTGTTATCGTCACCAAATTTCTCCTGGTGTTTAGTCGAAATCTTCTTTCTTGTAACTTGTAAGCCATTGGTTTGGGTCCTAGCTTCCAGAGCAGCTTGCTCCATCTTCCATGTGACTCCCATTGAGATATATGAAGAAGGCTATCATATCTCCTCTCAGTCTCCTCTTTTCCAAGTTACACATACCCAATTCTCCTAACTGTTCCTTATAAGATCATCTTCATCGCCCTGCTCTGCACATGTTCCAGCTTGTCAGTAGCCTTCTTAAACTGTGGCACCCAGAACTGGATGCTGTATTACAGGTGTGTTCTAGCCAAAGCAGAATAGAGTGGTACTATGGCTTCCCTTGATGCAATATGTTAATATAAAGGCTGTATTCCAACTCAAAATACAACCCATCTGACTATAGTGGGGAAGACTGTGTGCCCTCACAGACTGTTGTTCATATGCTGCTGTTAATGGGCAACTACTTCAAGCCCCCTCTTGCTCTCCCTTTTTAGGGTTCTTTATCTTTAAACAGTACTTGGACGGGACAGCTGTTCAAGTAGAGGATTCCTTTAAATAGAGAAATGCCCTCTCTAAACTAGGACACACGTCCACCCTAGTAAGCGGTGGCATCCATGGGTAGCTGGCTGTGCCCTCTGCTGATGTATGCACTGGGCATTTAAACCCCCACCTCCAATTCTCCTATTGGGGTTATGAGCAGCTCATGGTCACCAACAAGACCCGAGAAGTCAAGCATTCTGGGGCATCATGTTTTGTTGGAGGCCGTCCAGAGTGGCTGGGGAAACCCGGCCAGATGGGCGGGGTATAAATAATAAATATTATCATCATCCATCATCATCATCATCATCATCATATACACATGTGTGGGAAGTGACCGCTACCACAAAAGCATAGCAGTGTGCCCAAACTGGAATTCTTGGCATTGTGGGTGAAAACCCAACCAACCAACCCGAGGGGAATTGCCAGAAAACAAATGGTAGCTGCCATGTTTTGTTTTTACCCACAATGCACTGGAACCAGAACTTCTGGCATTTCAGGGAAATAAAGATGGTGGCTGTAACCACAGCAACTGAGGGCCCAAATACCCGCTCAGATATTGAGATGGTAGGGAATCTAGGAACACACCCTGTCATGCCCCCCTGCAAAGCCTCTTGATTACATCCCTCTGTGGCTTTTCTGTTTTTTGTTTTTAAAAACAAATAAGGAAAACTTTTAGACAACAATGCACTGTTTGGCCTGAAGAAATTTCTAACCCTAATAGGGTTAACGCTGTGCTTTGTGTAAGCAAAGGCTGGAGAATAAACTACCGTTGTTTCCCCGACCTGACTGACACATTTATTGATCATTTTTTCCAGCAGTTCATTCATAAAGGCCAATTGAGCTGGGCTCTTGGGATAGAATAGCCTTTTAACAAAATCCTCAAGAGGGGCAGTGCAGGGGCTGGGGCATGCGTGGCTGGCTCTCGGTAATTTGCTTCTGAAAAGTGACAGACTGGTAGCAGGAAAAAACAGGTCCGGCTCTAACACGGCGTTCACTGGACTGCAGGCATGAAGTGCTGGATGGATAAATGGTTGCATGTGTTCTGCAAACTGGGAAGGTTTACTGGAAGATGAAAAGCTTTGCATGCAGAAGGCCATCTCAGCATCTCCAGGTCGGGTTTGGAGAGACTCTCTGAGTCCCTGGAGAGCTGCTGCCAGTCAGTGTCTACACTACTGATGGCCTGTTGGTCTGACATTGCATAAGGCAGCTTCCTATCCTGTAAAAAAATAGCATCTTATCCGGTAATGGAGATTGGGCAGGACTAGAGCTCAGTGGTGGAACACCTGCTTTTTGTGCAGGAAGTCCCAGATTGAATCCCGGACATCTGCAGGTAGGGCTGAGAAAGTCATCTATCTGAAACCCTGGACAGCCACTGCTAGTCACCTTTCTGAAAGGTGATAAAGGTCTGTCCAGTCCGCAATGGGCTTGACATTAAAGAACCCTTAGAATGAAAAGACAGAAGCTGCCCACCAAACATTTGCATCACTTGGACAGCAGAATGTTCTCCCTACTATGGTGAAATCTTTTGTATTTCTATTTAAATTAGAGTAGCAGCTTTAAAATAGCATCTCTACATTTTTCATGCCAACCTATGCCCCCATTTGTCTTCTTTTGGGGGGCCATGCATGTACCCCCATTGGAACAGGGCAATAAGAGAAGAGTAAGCCCTTAAATGCCAGGCTTGGGTGCTTGTGCGCACATATGCACACACTCTGTTTGAGGGTACACGATCTTCTCTCTCTCGTATATCATTTTCAGCTCCCTTGAAAAACTGTTGCCCATCTCCAAGTTGAAACGCCAGCCCTCAACATTTGGCTGGCTGAAACTTACATTTCAGAAACCCCTCATCAAAAAAACAAAACAAGAAACATTTCTTTAAAACCCCAAACAGGCTCTAATCCCTTTCCGCTTGGCACCTGAGCCTAGCTTGGTTGTTGATTTTATCCTGCCGCCCCGCATGCTTTGGCGTCCGGCAATGACGGGATTGGAAGAAATCAAGGTTTAATGAGTTGCAGCTGGTGCAATAGATCCCAAGCAAGGGCTTCTTATAATCATGGCTTCCTGTGAAATAAGCCAGCGCTGTCCTTTCCTGCACATTCACCACCTCCAGGAGCCAGAAAGCACAGGGTTGGTCTGCAGCCAGAGCACACAGGCTGCACATTAAAGTCTCCTTTTCCCTTCACCTCTTGTGCCCCCATTGGAACAGGGCAATAAGAGAAGAGTAAGCCCTCTTGGGCTGCATGATCACTGCAGATGGTGACAGCAGCCATGAAATTAAAAGACGCCTGCTTCTTGGGAGAAAAGCAATGACAAACCTAGACAGCATCTTAAAAAGTAGAGACATCAATCACCTTGCCAACAAAGGTCCGTATAGTAAAAGCTATGGTTTTCCCAGTAGTGATGTATGGAAGTGAAAGCTGGACCATAAAGAAGGCTGATCGAAGAATTGATGCTTTTGAATTATGGTGCTGGAGGAGACTCTTGAGAGTCCCATGGACTGCAAGAAGATCAAACCTCTCCATTCTTAAGGAAATCAGCCCTGAGTGGTCACTGGAAGGACAGATCAGATCGTGAAGCTGAGGCTCCAATACTTTGGCCACCTCATGAGAAAAGAAGACTCCCTGGAAAAGACCCTGATGCTGGGAAAGATGGAGGGCACAAGGAAAAGGGGACGACAGAGGATGAGATGGTTGGATAGTGTTCGCGAAGCTACCAGCATGAGTTTAACCAAACTGCGGGAGGCAGTGGAAGACAGAAGTGCCTGGCGTGCTCTGGTTCATGGGGTCACGAAGAGTCGGACACGACTAAACGACTAAACAACAACAAAGCCCTTAAATGCCAGGCTTGGGTATTTGTGCGCACACTCACACACGCTCTGTTTGAGGGTACAAGTAAAGTTATTTATTTATTTCAGTTATGAATTCCTTCCTATTAGGGATGCATGAAGGCATCATTTCTCCATTCCATGGCCTGCAGCTCTGTTTCCATTCCACTGCAGTTATGTAAGTTACGTGGTTGTTACGTTATTCTGATACATTAATTTCAACACAAATGAAATACAATGCAAACAGGAGTGGGTGGAAATAATCAATTATGTAACCTCGCGAGCCCCCACCTACCTTCCTTCCTATGTGCCACCAGCCGAAGGAGTGGCACTGCCTGTCTCTTTCCTCTTTCTTGGTCTCAATGTTGCCCCTTGTAAAACTCAGTGGCGAGGTGGATGGTGGCAATACTAGAATTAGTTGGCTCTGCCTCTCTTTGGCTCTGCTATTGGTCTTCCAGTCTTTTGCCCTGTCAGTCCCCATGGTAACCAACTACCACCTGGAGTAGTTACACAAGACAGGACCTTCACAGTGGTGGCCCCCAGACTTTGGAACTCCCTCCTTGAAGACATCAAATTGCTGCTCTTATTGCTGCCCTTCAGAAACCAGCTAAATCCTTATTTTCTCAGCCAGGCTTTGGGAAATTTAATTGTCCAGAGACCCAATACAGTCATACCTTGGGTTGAAGTAGCTTCAGGTTAAGCATTTTCGGGTTGCGCAAGCGGCGAAACCTGGAAGTAACGCACTCCATTACTTCCGGGTCGCTGTGAGCTCAAAATGACGTAACGTACATGCGCGGAAGCGGCGAATTGCAACCCGTGCATGCGCAGACGTGTGGACACGGATTGTGTTCGCTTCAGGATGCGAACGGGGCTCCGGAACGGATCCCGTTCGCATTCAGAGGTACCACTGTAGTTATATTGGCGGGACTGGAGTGTCATGAGGATATTTCTTGAATTTGAATGGTGTTATGGGTTTAATTTGATAATTTACTCTGTGCTGATCATTCAATTTATGTTGCGCACTGCCCTGGACTTCCAACTGGGTGGAAGAGCACAATAAGAAATGAATTAATTAATTAATTGGGGTGAGCAAATTGATGTCTAATCAAGTAGCGACAGGATCGATCAATTAATCCTTTGGTCAAAGCATTGTCAGAGCAATGCTGAGTGTTTGGTTAAAACCCTCAACTAGTGTGGTTCCCCACTCTTCCCCACCCCCTTTCCCAACACACTTCATTTACTAAAACCCACAATGGTTTCCATAAAGCGCATCTTTGACTATCAGGACATCAAAGCCAAAAGCCGCCAAAGTAGAGGGTCAAAAGAGTTAACACGTATTATTTGCGTGGGGGAGGGGGCTCTCTTCCACCCATCTCTACCCTTTCTCTTGAGCAAAATAATTAGCAGTCCCGTAAGAAGCCTCCTGATCTCTTTTATTGGCACAATCATTATATAAAATATATCTGCAAGACTATTTACAAACTTCCCCATAACCATCAATCATGCCCTTTCAGAAGTTATCTAACCTCAAGAAACTGCTAATGCAACAAAGCTATTTAATGGTGGCATTGTGCGGAGGGGGAGGGGAAAGAAGGGTTTGTTTCTTTCACTCTCCCCCCACTTCCATTACTATGGAATTCATAATAACATCAATAATTAAATATAAATTGGATTTAATATTTTATGCTGGCGACATGCAATTTACACTCTACCCGAGAAATCAAAAGGTCATGTCTGATGTAAATGAGTGCGCTCTCTCTCTCTCGCTCTGTGTGTGTGTGTGTGTGTGAGAGAGAGAGAGAGAAAATGAGACAGACTTGCCATGAAAGTAGACACTGGAAATCCAGTCACAACTCTTCCACAGTCCTGTTCTGGTGTTATTAGCTCCTGGATGCTAAGTAGCCCTATCTCAAATATAATTAGTATTAGTGCTTTCTGCTGCTCCCTGCTTTATATTACAAGGATGGAGATTCCAACTAAACATTAGGAAGGACTTTCTGGTGGCCAGAGCAGTTTAACAGTGGAGCAGACTCCCTCAGCAGGTGGTGGACTCCCCTTCATTAGAAGGTTTTAAGCAGAGGTTATGTGGCCATCTGCAAGGGATTTTTTAGCTGTAATTCCTACATTGTAGGGGGTTGGACCAGACAGCCCTTGGGGGTACATTACAACTCTACAGGTCTACGATTCTATTATGATGATTCTATGATTCAATTAGGATGTGTAACCTTGCCCTTCAATTTCTGCTGCGGTGCACAAACAATTATTTCAAATTCAACACAGCCTGGATGAGTGCATGCTGATTTTGTGTGTGTGTGTATGTGTGTGTCTGTGTGTATGTATGTGCAGGGGTGTTGTGTCCCGTTTTGCTGCTTGAGGTGAAATGGGAAGTGCACTATTCCCTCAGGTAGGAAAGCCTGGATATTGTCTAAACTCTGAAAAGGTTTTGTGCAAGCAAAGCATGATGAATGCTTAGTAAGGTCCTCTGGAGGCACTGGTGGAGGAAGATGGGGGTGGGGGGAGCGCACCGCCCCCGGCAGTGCCATACCCCCAGGACGTGTGCCACGCCCCGGGGCAGCGCACCGTGCCCCGGGGACGCGCATCAGCCACGTCCCCACCTGCTCTCTGCCCACCCCTGCTGCCAGAACAAGAAGCTCTGTCACTGTCTGGAGGAAAAAAGCACACCAAGAACTCAGGCCAATAGTTGACTATGGACTAACATGAATTTACTGGTTTTTGATCCATAATTGACTTCTGACTTGCTCAATGATTAAAACTAAGACCTTCAAGTTGAATCTGACTATGAACTAACATGAATTTATCTCTACTTATAAACTCTTATCTCTAATTCTGTAACGAATTATTGTGTTATACATATCTTTATGAGTTTGAGTTTGTAATCTCTATTTGAATTTGTAATCCTTGTCAGAATACATACTTTTGACTGGATTAATTTTTGTTACAATTGACTATTAATTTGCGAGTAGGGACCACTCCCACTATTGAAACTTACATTGGCCCGAGTTCTTGGTGTGCTTTTTTCTTGGTATATTTAATAACAAGAACTCCAATTTATTTAACTGTCTGGAGAAACCCTGAGGCTCCTGTCACATGGAAAATAGGGGGGGTTTAGTACATAAGCACATATCCACTTTTATCTGTGAAGCTGTGCACTTCTTCTTATTCTTAATAGCTTGTGGAACTGAGTCATCCATTTCTCTTTTTTCTCACTCCCTCTCCCCCCCGTGGTGCACTTCCATTTTTATTTTTATTTTTTTGTCTTGCTGCTCCCAGGACTTTTTTCTTTTTTTCTGCACAAAACTCAGATGAGGAAGTGGGTCAAAAGATTGTGGCCACTTTTCCCCAGAGACTTATCTCTTGGCACGCACTCTGCCAGGTGGCTGGATGGAGTGTGTCAGGACAAGAGGCATGTGTGGGATGGCGGGGGTGGGAGAGAAGACCATTTTCATTTTGATTTGGCTGGCTATGCGATTTCTGTCCCTTGCTTTGCAGCTGCAGGAAATTGGGTTTGGGATGGAAATGTTAGTCTCCTTCCCAGGCTTAAAATAGAAAGTGTGTTTGTTTGTGAGTATGTGTGTCGGGTTCAGGGGAGCCCATGAAAGAGAAAGGAGGTGAAGCATTTATTTAGAAGAAGAAAATGCCATGGGCAAGAGTGGTTCAAAGGTGCTTGGAGGCTCAGGGCCAAACTAATGCAGGTTCCAAATTTTGTGTTCCTTTAAGTGTGTTAGTGCTAGTGATCGGGGGGAGATTATGGAGAGCCAGTGTGGTGTAGTGGTTAAGAGTGGTGGACTCGTAATCTGGTGAACCGGGTTCGCGTCTCTGCTCCTCCACATGCAGCTGCTGGGTGACCTTGGGCTAGTCACACTTCTTTGAAGTCTCTCAGCCCCACTCACCTCACAGAGTGTTTGTTGTGGGGGAGGAAGGGAAGGAGAATGTTAGCCGCTTTGAGACTCCTTCGGGTAGTGATAAAGCGGTATATCAAATCCAAACTCTTCTTCTTCTTATGACAATAGCATGGAGTGGGGCGTTATTTAAAGTATTTATATACTGTGAAATATATATTGTGAAATATTAAGCTGGTGTATAATAAATACAAGAAATCGCAACGTAAACAATGCAAATACAAATTAAAAATGGCTGTTTTTAACTCTTTTGCCCCACTAGAGTCCTGATCAAGGACAGGACTCACCCATGTCTACAGCTTGGGAGGTTCTCCACCCCCCAATTTAAATTGCATGACCAGGCACCCCAGGGACCACTAAAGGGTAAAGTGTTAGAGCCACCCCACCCCTGTGTTAAAGTCCTGATCCAAACTGAACCCCCCTCTGCTGCCAATTTACAGAACAACCACCCTGTAAGTAGAGGCATAGTCATGTAGCCAACATAGCATGTAATTTGGTCTAGTGGCACAGTGTCTGAGCCATCACTGGGCACCAGAAACCTGAATATCCACACTAGCCATAAGGAGAAGATTGTGCCACTTTACTGCTGCTCAACAGAACACCACCAACACTTAACATCTATTGACTGAGTCTCAGCAAGTCTACCCTGCCTTTCAAACAGTTATGGATGTTTGAGGAAATTGGTTTCTGTGAATTCCTGACGCAAACTGACCTGAACTGCATCTCCCAGACTAATGTGTAGGTCATAATTATCGTTTGGATTTCATACTTCTCCAAATTTTGCAATGCAGTTCATTGCCAAAAAAATGAGTGAATGTTTTGAACAATTATTTTTATGTGACTGACGGATGGATAATCGGAAGCCCTTTTCTTTTCTTTTTCTCCTTTTCTTTTTTCTTTCTTTTTTTTCCCTTTCTTTCTTCTTTCTTTCTTCCCCCTTTTTCCATGCTCAACTCTCTCTCTTTTCTTTTTCTGCTTTTGCTTTTATGTTGATTAGTTTTTACCTCATATCATAAAAAAGCTTTAATAAATAAATTATGAAGTGAAAAATAAATTTTTCTAGGCTCTGCACAGAGTGTCTTTTGGTTTGGTGCTCTGGTGCGAGCCAGTTGATTCGTGTGAGAGTGTGAGACCAAAAAATGAGACATTCCAGGATCCAGTCAGAAGCTGGGATGGCTTCTGCAATTCCAGGATGTCCCGCTCAAATCGGGATGGTTGAGGGGTATGGAATGTATCCTTGAATTCTGGTAATGACTCTTGTTCGCCTGGGTATTGGATACAGAGGGTTGTGTAGAAACTAGCCTGCTGCACAAAGGTAAAATTAGCATTTACTGGCCTAGCCACTTTTGCCTCTGACCCTGTCCGCCACTGACTGTGGCCCTTGGAGTTTTACCCAGAAAGTAATGTGGCCCTCAGGCTGAAAACCATTTCCTACTTCTAGTTTTAGTCCAAATTGCTAGGTGTTCTCGATTTAAGAGAGTTTAGAAGCATACAGCAAGGAGACTAACATGTAAAAATCAACTTCCTGCTTGTGTTGCCTTTAAAAGCATGTCACCAAAAAGCCCCCCGCCCAATCATCAAAACACCTGCAACCAGCTGGGCCCCAAGTCAGTTCCTTTTTCTGATGTTTCCCTTCCAGATTTGTATCAACAATTAAAGGGACTGAAAGAAGCCTCACATCCAAATTTAGATGGCATTCAGACAGCCCTTTATTCCATTCCTGACATTTCCTTACCTGATAATTTTCGTATTTTTCACACAAAGTAAAAGCTGTTTCTGGAAATCTAATGGAAATTTATCATTCATTTGTGTGCTGTCCCCCCCCCCCCCCAAATGTTGGCAGCCCTCTTAGCCTGGAAAATTGTACAAGTTTTGTGCTATAATTTGCCTGCTGTTTTCATGGCCACAGCCACTCACATGATGAATTTTGAGGTGGTATTGCAGCATACATTTCCCCACCATTTTCATGGGTTAATCATGGGTGAGCAGAAGCATATATTTGCATAAATGGTGGTGGTGACACTCAATGACTTCCTCTGTAGTGTCACACCATGTACTCTGGTGTGAATGGAGTTTAATGCAACATGATGGTGTATTGATCAAAAGGGCACAGTTCCAAGGGAATGTTAGAAGCTGGAGCAAAAGTGCTAGGATTACAATGTATAACCAAGAAAATGAACACAACCATCTCCAGGTCTGAATACACCCACAGAAAGGCACTTTTACTTCTCAAACTGAAATATATAAAACCATAGAATTGTAGAGTTGGAAGGGACCTCCAGGGTCTAGTCCAACTCCCTGCAATGCTATAAATAACATGATAGCGTATAGATTAAATTATGTGGCATCTAATAACCACTGCAATCAGTTTCCATGAGCAATCTGATACAGGTGAATATTATTGCTGGCTAGACATGTTTTGTCTCTCTTCTTCAGTGGCATAGCTAAAATTTCAAGGATGCTGCTTTAGAGTAGATTCATATTGTACAACATCCAAGCTTGTATCTGTCAATTAATGTGCCTCCCCCTCCCAAATACTGTCACGTATTTCTCTTCCTTCTCAGGTGTGAAGAGTCTGGGTACAGAAGGCAGGATGGCCAGATTCAAAAGAGGGCAGGGCTTCTGTAATAGTGTAAAAAAAAAAAAAAAGGATTTTCAGTAGGTGCAGGTTGTCATGCAACTATTAAAGGTGCAGGAACGTTGCCTCCTCCTCCTCCTCCTCCTCCTCCTCCTCCTCCTCCTCCTCTTCCTTCTTCCCACCCTAACAGTAGGTGTACATAGGTGTCATAGGCCCTTCAGCTCTGGCAACCACAGACACAAGAGGAGTACGGAAGTTAGGAGCAGATACGGGGGGGGGGGTTGGAAGGTAGGCATGCAGGGATGGAAGAGAGAGGCTTGACACGTCTGTTCCCCACCTCTCCTGAGGAATGCAGAGCCACATCAGGGTGGGGGGAGGACTTCAGTCAGCCAGGGCTGAACAGGAGGAGATGGAGGCAGAGGGGTAGCACATCCCTGTCACCAAGAACAAGGTGCCACTTCTGTAGGTACGATCAGATGCACCTACGTGGATGGAGCACACATGCAATGCTGAACGAAAGGGAGAGTCCCATGAGCAAGCCCTCCGCCATCTTTACAAACTTGGTTGGAGAGATGTGTCAGCTGTGTGTCATCTTCCTGGCTTCTCTTTATTATGAACGTCTTGCCTTGCCCATGTACTTTGGAATCCCGACTTCTGGGCCTCCTTCTTCCTGCTGAGCCTGCACCGCTTTTAGCTTGAATAAAGAGCTCTTCCTTACTTTCGAGTAAGAGCCGCTGTCATGTTTTTCGACAGGAACCTGACAGGGAGAAAGAATAATCCCTCTCATGGCAACAGGTTTTTCTTTTTTCTTTTTTAAAAAGAAAATCACAGGCGTGCGAACTTATTGTTTATGGGGAAATGTACAACTAGGAGGTGGAAAACTTCTCATTCGCAGTTCGTTAATTGAATAGACGTTTCATTTCTTTTAGTCCAATATGGCCAAGCTAAATAGGACCCCAGAGGAGGTTAACGTCCTGTGTACCTCCAGAGGTCATGAACCCGCATGTGGTAGCTCAGAAAGGGCAGCCGTCACCATGTTTAGCCTGGCAAGCGGTGGAAAGTGCAAAGCTCTTACAAGTCTGGCTTTGAATGGTCTGAAGCTTGAAGCGAGGGAGGGAGAGACAGAAGTGCAAGTAAGCTGAGGTTCCTGGAGTTCTGGCAGAACATAGAGGGGAAAAACTTGGAGAATGGAAATGAACATTAAAATGAAATCCTGCCGCTGTTCCGTTAAAGTGACACAAACTCTTTCCCCGTCATATGGTCTATGGTAGACTTGGCCAACCTGGCGCTCTCCAGATGATTTGGACTATAACTCCCATCAGCCCCAGCCAGCATGGCAATGTTCTCCTACACATGATCACAGGGATCAAGCTGGAATATAAGGGTTCAGGTGGTCGCTGAGGTACCCTGGACCTAAGGTGTTCAGGGCTTTGTAAATTAATACAAGGACCTTGAACCTTTGCCAAAACTGCTATAAGACTGTGTCTGTTAGGAGGCATGAGCACTTAACGAATGAGGGCTTTAAGAAAGTACAAACTGCTGCAGAAATGTCAGGGACAGGATTTCAGACTGGGAAAATGAGAAACCTGAGAGGAACCAAAACTGACAGATTCGTCCAGCTGAGCTTGATGACGCTTACGCCAAAGTAAGTTGACATTTGGGTGGAAAAAAATGTGATATGCAAGGCCAGTCCAGCCATTTGGCAGAGTGAGTCAGTCGCTTCAGGTGGCAAATGCCGAGTGTCAGTGGCAGCCCCAATGCCAGCTTCCTCTGTTTATTAGGAGACAGTCACTTCAAAATGCTGATGAATTTTCATGAGGATTTTTAAACTCTCCCTCCCTGTCCTTGCAAGTTGTTGCAGAAATGTGGGGAGCTGAATTTAAGATTGGAAAAATGAGAAGCGGAGAGAAGCAAAATGGACAATTCCCTCTATTCCAACATTTGAGTAAATCTTTGGTTTGGATTGGGGTATTAGCTCCCTCTCCCTACTTGCATTGTAGGAGAGTGTGTGATAAAATAGGTAATGAAAAAGATCTCCCACCTCTTTGTATTTTTCAAAGTATGGAAAAAGTACATAAATGCCTTATTGCTGCAGATGAAGGTGCATTTTAAAGCAAAGCCACCTGGTTTCAAAGAGCATTCCAAGTCCTAATTGCTCTTAATACCTTGGTTCCCCCCGCCCCCCAGTGGAACTAACCACTCTAGAGGGTCCCTTGTTTAGAAAGCATAACTACTTACAATCCAGTATTCACTCAGGTACGTACACACACACACACACACACACACACAATTTAAAACAACAACAACAGCAAGGCAGGAAAGGGCTTGGAGCTCAGCAGTGTACCATCTGCTCACATGCAGAAGGCCACTGGTTCAAACCCTGGCATAGACTCTTAGAATTGCAGAGTTGGAAGGGACTCCAAGGCTCATCACGCCTAACCCCTTGCAATGGAGGATTCTCAGCCAAAGCATCTAAGTCAGCAGAGATATTATTGCAGTGGAAAAACACCAGCAGGAGCGCTGGATTGGTTCTGTCAGTGTGTTGGCTCCACTGGGCATTTGCACCACACCCACCTCCCTGCCACCTCACCTTTCTCCCTCCCAGGAAGTGACGGTGACCCACCTGCCAGAAAGATGGCACAGCGGCTCCAGTGCACCCAGCAAGCCACTTCTAGCAGCTTTCAGTGGAGAGGCTTTGCACACATTTTATGGGGACAGGCTGTAAGCCAGGACTGTAGCAGATGCTTTCAAGGTGGCCACTTATGCATCACCAGAAAGGAGAACAAGTGAGGACACAGATTTGCAGAACATCTCTATATGCTAATATATATGCATTTTGCTATGTGCTATACCTGGGGCTGCTCTTGAAGACAACTTGGAAACTTCAACTGGTCTAAAACGCAGTATCCAGATTACTGTCTGGGGTTCCATTTAGAACTCATATCACTCATGTTTTAAAACAGCTGCATTGGCTGCCAGTTCATTCCCGGCCCAATTCAAGAGGCCCATGTTAGTGTTAAAGCCCTAAGTGACCCAGACCCCGAATATCTAAGAGACGGCATTCCGTACACTTGCTTTGCATGCAGAAGGTCCCAGGTTCAATTCTCGAATATCCAGGCAGGCATTGGAAATAGTTTCCTGTCTGAAACCCTGGAGAGCCACAGCCAGCCAATATAGACAATACTGAGTTAATGTCCAAAAGTTGTACATACATAATTTTATTTGTATGCCGCCTTTCCACAGTGCAAACCATGCTCAAGGCGGCTTGCAACATGAAAAAATGCATAAATGCAATATAACAGAAGTAGTCATGAACAATAAAGAAAACATTAACAAATGCACAACCAAACTGAGCAATTTTCACATAAATCACAACAAGATCTAAAATAAAAGTATAAGGCAGCTTCCTATGGTCACCAGCTTATTTGTACAAGAATAATGTTTTCAAAAGTAAGGGATGCCTTGCATATTGTTCCTTGCAGGACCTAAAACTTTGCAACGTAATGCATGCCTTCTACTTCAATTTTCTCTTTTGGTCAAAAACGATATTTATGTTTTTGCTATTTTTGATTTGATTTGATCTTGCTGATACAAATTTGTGGGGTGTTTTTGTCTCTGGCAGATTCCAAGAGAAAAGGAGTATGATTGAATTGTAATACTTTTTACCCAAAGAAGATGGACAATAATTGCATTTTCAAGCTCCTAAATGTAATCTTTTGTCTATCTAATCTTGGAGAACAAGTGGGATGAGGCATGTCCCTATGTGCCGAGAGAGAAGGTAAGTTGCAATACTATTGATATGCTATTATTTTCCATCTTTATTTATCCCTAGATGCACTAGGAATCACTCCCTCCAGACCATTCATAATTGAGAAATGCTTTTAAGACCTTTAAGAGATGAATACTGCATTTTGCAAGGTGCCTATTTGATTGTCTCCAGGAGTCATGTTGATGGACGACTCAGTTCGTATCTTCTTAAGGAACCTAGCAGCAAAGTGAATGGATAAGGAACAAGGATTTGAGCTTCTCACTTGGCAATCATGACTGTCCCAATCAATTTGAAATGGGGAGATCTTAAGAACTAGAGAGACACAGAGGCATTACAAGGCTCTCTATTATAATAGGAGAATTCAAAGGGCCAGTGTGAAGTGTCTGATAATTTTTACAGCAGCCTTTGCTAGTGTGATGTTCTCAATACGTTTTTGTTTTTATTTTTTACTACAGCTCCCATCAGCCATGTTGGATGATTGATGGGAGTTGTAGTCTTGCAAAACATCTGGAGGACACAAAGTTGAGGAAAGCTGCTTTTGAGCCATTAGGTTCTGTGTTGGGAACTTAGAGTGGGTTCCCCTACTGACTAATCTGAATCTATGCATAAAAGTATTAAATTAGGACTTAGAAGACCTAGGTTTGAATCTCTACTTGGCCATGAATCTCACTTGTGACTCTCAGCCTAGCCTACCTCACAGGGTTGTTGTGAGGACAAATTGAATAGGAGGAGAGCCAAATAGTAATACATGCAACCAGTGTGTTTTTTTCCAGAGAAAAAGGTGCCAGAATGCACCTCTCTCAGAAGACCCACCCTAGAGCCCAAAGTGGATCTTTCTGGGGTCAGGGTTTGTGTGTCTCCTCACCAGCCAGAAGCTTGTTGAGGCTGCTCCACTGAGGTTCCTGTGCCTCAGAGCAGCTGAATGAGGCCTCACCCAAGCCCTCTCTAGCTCCTGTGAGCCAGAACAGCTGGGAGCTTGCTCAGCTGAGGTGCAGCTTTCCCGCACATCAGCTGTTAGCTGGGAAACTGAAGAGCCTCAGCAAAGCCCTGCTGTGCCTCTGGCTCATGAGGAGACCCTCTCTGGACCACATGGAGGATGTTTACTGGCTGGTCAGGTCTCTCCCCACACTACCAGGGCTCAGCTGAGAGGTGCTGGAACATCGTTCTGGAGAGCTGCGCTGGAAAAAAAAGCCCTGCACGCAACAACCAATTTACACACTTCCCATTGACACATGATCGTGCACATGCGCATCACACTGAACCCGCAGGTGACCTTCCAAATGGCAAAAACGGCCCTAAAAGAGCCTAGAAAGGGCAAAAAGGTGTGAAAACAGTGCCTAGCAATCCTACAAGCCTTTGCAAGTGCAATCCCAGGAGCCCTTGCACCAACGGTTGAGGTCTGTGGAGAGTACAGGTTTGAGCAAGGAAGTTTGGAGGGAACGATTGTAGTGGAGTTTGGTGTTTGGTAAAATGCTGCTGGTTTTTTAAAGGGTTTTGCAAAGGTTTCAAGTGGTTTAGAGAGTGTTTCCAGGCTTTTTTTGATGGTGTTTCAAATATACACGCGGTGCCTTGGAACATAACCCCTGTGTAAATTGGGAGTTGTCTGCAGCAGCAATAATAATGATAATATTTATCTGTCCTTCACTCAGTATGCCTCTGAATGTCAATTGCTGGGCAGAATGCTATTACATCCTCCTTTGCAGGCTTCCAAGAGGCATGTGGTTGGCCACTGTGAGAACAAAATGTAGGGCTAGAGGGGTCTTTGGCCTGATCCAGCAGGGCTTTTCATAAGTTCTTATGCAGTGCTGACTCCAGATTTTAGAGGGTCCTTCCAGCAAGACACTTCCCATGTCCCCCCCTTTCTCAGTGAAGCTACTACCCCACTGCCATTATCACCAGCTACTGCTGCTCCTGTGCCACCTTCACTCACTTGCCTGCCAGGGAGAGACCCAAGGAGTGAGTGTCGGCATCTGGGGGTTGAAAGGCCAGCTGGCTAGCCCCCAGCTAGCCCCTCTCAGCCATCATGCTGCGGAGATTCATCAACCTCTGGCTCTGACATAAATCAGCGACTCAAGCTTGCTGCCTTGAGTACACTATACATAGCAGCGTAAACTGCACAACAGAAAGGCTGAGGCTGTGGATACATACTAAAACTACGGATTTATTTTACATAAATCAGAAAAAAACATGTTATCTCTCCTTGCTGTCTACTCAGAGAGACTAAAAAAAGCAATAAACAGAGCGAAAGTCTGCTCACGGGACCCAGCAATCTGTGCTGGAAAGTAAACAGACATGTGACACGCAACAATCCCATGTCTTCAACAAAATGTGGAATGGAATCTCCCAACATCAAGCAAGTGTTATTACCTCCTGCTCTTCCTTCTCACCACCACTGCTGTCTGGGCCAGAGTGAGAGGTGAGCAGACAAGCAAGCAGGTTGGAAGCGTGAAGAGGTGGATCAGGTTCAGGCGGGCTCTGCCCAATGTGTACAGTCAGCTAGTGCCCATCAGTTCCAGCTCATTGTGCCAGTCCTGGTGCTGGAAGACCGCTACCCCTTTGGTCTGTGGAAGGGGGGACCCTTTTCAGCCAAAGCACCACATTCTGCTCAGGGCAACCTTTTGAGGGCCGCATGCCATTGGTTGGCAGAGCCAGAGGCAAAAGTAGACAGGGCAGCAAATATAAATATCACTGTTGTAGAGTGGTCTAGCTTCTACACATACATACTCAACCATTCCTCTCTATCCTCCATGCAGGCAAACAAAAAACATTACCAGAGGTCAAGGACACATTCTGCCAAGCATAAGCATTCAGTGAAGCAGGGTCAGTGAAGGGTGTGGCCTGTTCTAAGGGCCAGATAGACAAGCTTGGAGAGCTGCATTTCTCTGATAAAAATTGGGACGTCCTAAGGAAAAGTGGAACATTCTAGGGTCAAATCGGAAACTGGGACGCTTCTGTAAATCTGGGATTGTCCCTGGAAAATAGGGACAATTGGAGGGTCTGGCGAAAGAAGCTTCACCTGCTGGTTTCTCTCCTGTCCTGTTGGGGATCCTGGCTTGCGCCATTCCTGTTAAACAGCTCCAGTGTATCGTTGGCACAATCTTTTGCAACAGAAAGCAATTACAGCTAACGGCTCCAAAGCTCTACCTACCGAACCTGATCTGCCTTGTCATGTCCCATTAACTTCGCCTTCAACTCTAATCCTTGCCCCTGTAGTATATAATGAAAGACATTCAAATATATGTATCAAAATGGCATCCGTATTGATTTATTAATGCTAGGGAATGCTGTCCTAATTGAATTGAGATCCAGGAAGCAAGTTAATGTAGCTAACAGTGATACAGGAATTCAATCTCCCCAGTGCCTAGAATTATGACTTTTTTTTTGGCCGTCTTTGTTGGCAGTTAGATAAATAACAAATCGATGTAGATTTCAATGAGCTTTCTTAAAAGGCAGAGACGGAGCTGAACAAACAAGCCTGGCATTTAGCAACCGAGGAAAAGTTTAAAGAGTTTTCTAAAGGGAATAAAGGAAATTGGGGAGTTTTGGGAAGGGGGTTGATGTGTGGTATCTTCGAAAGAAAGGGGCTGTGTTCACTGGGTCTGGCACTTGCTAACAGAAGGGTGGTGAAGGTTCAGGCAGCCTGAAGCCCACAGGGCCTAGTTTGAGGAGGAGGAGAGGGTCTTGCATATGCTCAGAGGCACTCTCACCCACCGCCAGCCTGTAAATACATACGGCTGCCTTATAACTATGCCAGATGGGTGATTGAGAACTGGGAGAGCTCGTGAAATGTAGCAATTAAGAGGCTGAACTATAAAGCAGGAAATCCTAAGTCTGAATCTCTCCCCTGTGAACTCACTAGTTGATCTTAAGCAATCAGTCCCATCCTTCCACCTGTAATAGGGAGATGATGACACTGGCCTGCCCTGGAAGGCTGTTATGAGCATTAGTGAGATAATGAAACCCTTTGAAAACTCCAGAGTGTTTATAATGGCCAAATATTACTGAGATCTTGAGAGAGAGAGGGATCTCTAACAGAATGCTCAGTATCATCACCAAACAGCGGCTCCTAGGTGAAGACTATAATTCTTTCGTGGAGGCTGTAACTTAGCATTCTTGCTAAGCCATAGTTTGGCTTAGCATTACGTGCAAACGAGCCTATGAATGGAGAGTGGATTCATTCTTGTCTCTAGCACACATCCATGTAAAAAGCATGCATGTGAACACTAGGATATCACAGAATGCATAGCCTGCCATTTTATTTGCTCATTGTGAACCATTTCATAATAGATTTTAGGACAGATATGTTTCTCCAGCAAATCTTTCATCTAAAGAAAAGAAAACCCACTTGGCTTTTAAAACAGTAGGATGAATTTTGTAGAGGAAATGACGACATGAAACAACAAATGAAATAAAGTGTTTTATCAGATGTTAATTTTACTCCTAGACCTATTGGAATTAATGGAAAAGATTAACTTAGATCTATTAATTTCAATGCATCTACTCTGAGTAGAACTTAGAGCAACAATTTTGGGGACAGCCACCATCAGTAAGAGTATACAGTCGTACCTTGGATCCCAAACGCCTTGGTATTCAGACGTTCTGGCTCCTGAATGCTGCAAACCCAGAAGTGACTGTTCCATTTTGCAAACATTCTTTGGAACCTGAACGTCTGACAGGGCTTCCGTGACTTCCTGCAGCCAATCAGAAGCCACGCTTTGGTTTCCGAATGTTTTGGAAGTTGAACGGACTTTCGGAATGGATTCCATTTGACTTCCAAGGTACGACTGTAAATGGATTACAAGCATATTTTAATAAGTAGAACGTTTTAGGGCATGACACAAATAGGACTTGGTGTTGTTCTGCTAAAATGAGAAGAGCCTTGCAGGGTGTAGCTAGCTGCTCCAGCACCCAGAGTGGTGTGGGTGGGTGTGAGCTGCCCACGGGAGTGCCCTGGCGATCCGTGCATGGGGGTGGCACAGCAATCCACCCAGGGGAGTGGTGCGGCAAACTGCCCATGGAGTCCGCCTGGTGGACACAAGCCCCATGCTGCTGTTTTGGGCAGCGCGGGGCCCCTAACCACCGTGTCACTCCCAGGAGAGAAGCATGGCTCAGGCACGCTGCAGGCCAGGCCCTATGGTAAGTGCCACCCCCTCGGTGTGCCATTTTGCCACCGCCCTCAAGGATGACACCCGGGGCCCACCCCCGCACCTCCCTTCCTACGCCCCTGGAGCCTTGCCAATACAGTTCTGTTTTCAGAACAAGAAGCCCTAAATAGCATGAACATCATGGGTGCTAGCCAATAGGCACTCTTCACTGTTGCTTTCCCCCTGATTCCAATTTAACCGTGCTGAAAATGTGCAGAACCCAAGCTTGCCCTGGAACTGACAAAGATACACACTGAGATTGCTATACATTTATAGCCCATTTAAAGCACATTAACTGTGCTCGTATCTGGCTTCCCTTAAATAATCTTGGGGGAACTGATGTTTATCCCTCACAGAGTCGCAGTTCCCAGTGCCCTTATCAAACTACAGTTCTCAGGATCTTTAGGAGAAGTCATGGGTTTAAAAGACCCATGGCTTCGTGCAAAGAATCCTGGGAACTGTGCTTTAAATGTATGGTGCATGGATATGACCGGAAAGTCAGGTCTTGAAATGTTACATCTCTGCACTTGCAGCCCAAATGATTTCTCTCTGTGCATATATAATATTGAGGATTGTTGATATTATATTTTATAGCTTTGTCCACATCAAAATATGTCCCTACCCGCTAGTGTCCTTCTGGAATATTCTGTAAGTGATAAATCCATTTTATGCCTGGAATCATTTCGCCCCGCTGGAGCTGATATGGTCAAGCAGCTCAGAAGCCTGAGTTAATTAAATCAACAGCTAAGAGTGCAGGTTACCCACAAAAGTGAACTTTGGTGCCCCTAAAACCACTTGCCCAGAGAAGGGCTGGGGGGAAAAAAACAGAGAAGTAAGTAACCACAGTTGAAGTAAAATGGAAAAAGAAATAATCAGCTCTATACCACTTTGGCTGGCTGGCCACAGGTATCAGGATATTAATTGCTCTTTGATTTGATTTTGTTGTGGGATTAAGGGCACATTGTGGCTTCTGTAGGTATCTCAGATGCTGTAAGGATGGAAGCGAAATCCCTCCACAGCACAGCTTCTTGTCGCCTCATGGAATCTACGATGTTGCTTCTCCAGGAACAATCAACGCCCTTCATTCTCATCTTCAATCCAGTCTTTTCCAGTATTTTTATCTGGGTAGAAGAAAGGAGTTGGGGCTTATGGAAAAGCATTTAAAAGCACATGGTTGCATGGTGGAGGGCAGGGGGACAGTGAACTGCATCATTGGTGGGAAGGGCACTTCTCCTGTTAGGTATTTCTGTCCTACCTTTTCCCCAAGGAACCCAGCACGGCCCATACAGTTCTCTTCCTCCTCCTCCTCCTCCTCCTCCTCCTCCACATTTTATTCTCACAACCACCCTGTGAGGTAGGTTGGGTTGAGTTTAAGGCCCAAGGTGAGCTTTGTGACTGAGTGGGGATTTGAACCCCGGGCTCCCAGGTCCTAGTCCAACACTCTAGCCACTACACCACACTGGCTTGCCTTTGGGATAGGGTGTGCATGTGTCCTACTTTACAGAGGGCATTTTCCATTTGAAGAGCTGTCTTGTCCAAGTCTGGTTTAAAAGTAAAGTGCCCTTGGAAGGGAGAGCAGGAGGGCCATAAAATGCCCCATCAACACTGAGCACCTGGACAGCAGGCTAAGAAGGCACACAGGTCATCTGGTCACTATGGCGAAATCTTCTGTATTTCTATTTAAATCAGAGTCGTTATTTATACATATTTGCCAATGCATGTACGGTAAATGGGTGCATGTCAATTGTACGCAAATTGGTGTCCTCTTCAATCCTTCTTTTCTGGTGACATGAAAGTGGCCACCCTGCTTCACAAATGCATGGACTACTTTTAAAATTGCAGAACGGGATAACAGGATGCCCCTGTTTGCTGAGCTGTTCATCCCCCTTGCTATATAAATGCAAAGACTGTTGGAATGCAAATTCCTGCTGGAAGCAGACCAGCCATTAGAGGATTCCTTCTTCACCAGAGCAACCAGAGATAGGCTGCCCTCTCTGGCCTCTTGGCAAACTCCCTTGTCAGGGAGAAAGGAACCCTGCTGACAACACAGTCCTAAACACCGAGGCTGCAGGTTCGATCCCCATATAGGGCAGCTGCATATTCCTACATTGCAGAGGGTTGGACTAGATGATCCTCAGGGTCCCATCCAACTCTACAATTTTATGATTCCATGCATGCTTGCTCACTTCCAAACCTCCTTAGCGCTGGGCAGGGGTGCTAACGTGAATAAAATATGGGGGGCTAGGTAAACCCTGCCTCACATAATTGATCACACACACCATTTGAATGGCAATGCCCTTCAACTTGGGGAGGGGGCTGGCCCCCTGAAATATGTTATTGGTGGGGTCGAAGGGACCTTAGCCCCTAGGAGTTGACTCCTATGCCGCTGGACTGGGCAGGGGAGAGGGAAGATTGGATTGGGCAGAAATGTCTCTGCCAGCCTTCACCGGAGGTCTCACTTTGGGATCCTTATACTGGCAGCAGCCAAGACAAGCCCTGAAACAGAGCTTTCTGGGGTGGGGGGCTGAGCCAGCCTGGGATCCACTGGATCCCCAGCCAACCCCACTGCCACAACATAATGGCATTGGGCCTGATTTAGGTCCAGGCTGGCCCAATGATCTGCCTGCCCCTCATCTTCCATCCCAGCTACTGGGAGGGC
Source organism: Podarcis filfolensis (assembly GCF_964270895.1). Taxonomy (NCBI): domain Eukaryota; kingdom Metazoa; phylum Chordata; class Lepidosauria; order Squamata; family Lacertidae; genus Podarcis; species Podarcis filfolensis. The sequence goes on along the minus strand of NC_139611.1, from coordinate 63,070,231 downwards.
TGTGGATGCTGGGCTCTGGGAGAAGTCAGGATTGCTCTCTCAAGTGTGTGTTGGGTTGCAGCATCACAGAGTCCCATTTTTTCTGTTCCCCAGACCTGGAGCTGCACTGTCTATTGGCCTGTCATCTTGTCTAGAGATACAGCGACTTTTAGCAGAGGGCAGCCCCTAAAATGCCAATCTGAGAGTCATCTCGGTGCAGATGTAGCTCTTAAGACCAAGAAGACGCTTAAAGTCCAGGAGAAAAAGAACTGCCCTGTCCCATAAGTCATGAGATGTCAAATGCAGCCACAGACATTAAAACTTCACTGCAGCGAGTGGTTTAATTTCCGGGGATATAACTGCCACTTTGACTCTAATGGTAGATGAAAGTTAAGATTTCCTGGTCATTCTAACCTCAGCCTGGATGGCAGAAACCCCAGGAGTTACTGTTGCAAACAATGCACCTTTTATCCAAGGGACCGAAATCCCATTAGCCCTAAAGACGTTAATTATAACAGAAATTGCCAATGGTGGCTTACTCAGGAACTGGAGCATACAAGGAGAGTAATAACTTTGCCCCGTAATGCTGGTGCCATCTGGATGTGGGTTTCCCCCTGCCTCTTCATTTTTTGTTTTGTTTTTTAAATTCTCCTTAACTACTGTAATAATTAACAATGTTTGTCTGGCTGTAGGCAGCCAACATGCTTTGTCCTGAACAAAGGAGCTTCTAGGGGAAGTTTCAGTAGCATTCTTTTCTTTCGAGGGGGGATGAGAGTTGCTCAATCTACTGCTTGTGAAAACAGTAGGTCAATTTGTGGGGTCCATTTGGGGAAGACATTTGATTCATTTAAAGGCACTGTACATAATTTGCACTGTCCAAAATAACACACACGAAAGGAAACGCAGTTCACGTGTCTCTGAATCTTGCAGTATGGTTCTACAGCCAAATATATCCATGTACTGGTGAAAATAACATGCAAGAATGCATTGTAATAGGTACTAGGCGAAGCCACTTTCGAAAAATATGTGTGTTAGGCAAGATTGCATACAAAAATGTGTATATTAGGAGAAATTCACACTAAAATAGTGATGAATTTTTCACAAAAAGCTTCTAAAAAGTCACAAGAAATTGCGAAAATGTGGACAGATGGACGAAGAGCCAGTCTCAGTAGAAGTCATCTTCATATATTTGAAATCTCTTTTATTGTCTAACCTGATGCATTCAGCCACAATACTGCCAATTGCGTCTAGGTGGCGCTGTTGTTTTCCTGTTCTTTCCGTCAAACTCTGTATACTTCCCCAGCTCACAAACCATGGTGACAGCTTTTGCCCTTGATGCCACTGAAAAATAGGACCTTGATATTTTGGGAGGAACATGGCTGTTAAAGTGGCATAATACTGCTTTTAATGTGAAGTGTAGGCATGACCTATGTATGCGTATGTGTGTTTAGGATTGTAGTCTTAGATGGAACCCTCAGTCAGAGCCCAAAGCTTGGAGTTGATGCACTTCCTAGCAAACCTGGATTTCTTGCTACAAAATGGTGAAATGCCCTTTCTCTGGTATTTCCCTCCCTATCCTGGCTAGGACCAAAAGAGACGGCTGCCCTTGCTACCTGCCTGTAACTCTGCAAAGAGGAACTCCAAACAACAGCACTGTCTTTGTTCTCGTTTACCAACCATGCGGTGAGACAGGATTTCGGAAACAGTTTGCAACGTCTGCCTCAGGTCCTGTGGCTGTGCACTTTGGTTTTCCTTCCCTTTGACGATGTTGGGGGTTTTTTTTCCACCTGTGGTTGGCCACCAGCATCTTGCTCGTGCAAGCTCACATTGTCTCAACTTCCCTGTTAGCTCCTGGGATCAGTGTGTTGCCGGAAATATCCGAGGGCTCCCTTGGACAAAAAGTAAAGACACCAACCAGGATAACTTGGAGCAAAACAGCAGCCTGTAGGCTTGGCCTTTATTGAACTGTTGCAACAGGGTGTTCCCCTCACTTGCAAGAGAGAGGAAAGACCCAGAAAAATAGTGTGCAAGGTCTTATAAAACTTTTTGAAATTCCCCTCCTCTAGGTCAAGCCCACCCCCAGAAACATCATGCATACATTACAGAAAGGAGGGGTTGAGGGAGGAGTTGGTGGTAACCTGAGTGTCTTGTCACCTGGCTAGTTCCTCCTTTCCCCCCTCCCCATGAGTCACTTCCAGGAGACAAAGGGGAGTTTGCAGTTTCCTGCCCCCAGAGGGAAGATCTGATCATTGTCCTTTGTTTCTGTTCATGCTGAATCCACTCCCATATGCAACTTCTTTGTGATCTTGATTGTCTTCTGTCTGGGATCATCAGGGTTGGCATAGCCACTGGGCAGGGCTCCTGTGGATGTGCTGAGACGGTGAAGGGATTATGGCTGACCAGGACCAAGCCACCCCCCTTTGATAGTTCTTGTCATATGGAGTAAAATAAAATGGAACAGTGCAAATCCGATGTATGGTTGATTTTTCTATGAATTTATAACAGAAATGTGGCGAATGTAGTGTGTGAGTGTGTGTGTGTGTGAAGTTTGTACAAACAGAGTGATTGGGGTGGGGGGGTTCCTGCTACAGTTCCCCCCTTCGGAGATAAGATTGCAAAGGTGGCTACTTTGCAATCCTTTTCTCCGCACAATTTAAGGTGGTAAATATTAACCTGCTATTCTCCGTCCCAGATGCGTGTCTCCATGTGTACCTGAAAGGGACTCGGATGTCATGCTTCTTAAGGATATTTGCATAGAAATATAATGGTGTAACAGTGCACATAATTAGACTTAGGATATCACGTAAAATTAATATTTTTGTTGTTCAGTTACTTGTGGCATTCTAGTACCTTGGAAGAAATATTTTCTCAATAGTGGCGTATGCTTTACATTTAGCAGGAAGGTCCACTAATGACTGAAAAATGCAGTTTGCTTTGTCCCCCGCCATTTTCGTGTTCTCAGGTGTCAAGGTAGCTCTTCTGTGGTCTCACACCGGCCTGGTGTCACAGTAGTGGCAATCCCTGGTGAATCCACTTAGGGCTTTCATATTAACCATGTTGCCTGGCACTCACCCCAGCTGGCACAGGTTTGGGCACGTCATGAGGGAAATGTCCTTGCCTTGGCCATTCTATGGGATTTTATTATTATAGGCTCTGGTCTTGCAGTCATGGGAAGTTGCTCACTTGCACTTTAAGGACCAAAAAGCTAATTGCAGCCTGGATACACTTGCCCAATTCAAAATGAGTCCAATTTGAATTTATCTTGCCCCATGGTTCCCAACTTCTCAAACCAATCTGTTAAAGGGCATTTGTCCAAATAAGTCAATTTAACTCTATAAGGGATTATTCCTGCTAAACCAAAGCATATGCACTTTCATGTATCTTATCAGCTTCTCTTTGGTTAAGCGAGTTTTTAGCACATTTTAAAATGGGTAGGGAAGTTGGCAGAGTGCCAGGTGAAACAACTAAATGTGGTTATAAATTTATCTAGTTCTAAACATTGGACTACATAATAGCCTGGTCTGTTAAAAAGCATAAAATGTATGAGAATCCTCCACTGGGTTGTAAGGAATAAGACATTAAATTACACACAAAAATAGCCACAAAAATAGCCCCCCCTCAACATTTGTGGAAATAACACACTGTCAGACACATTTCAACATTCCTACATAATAACACATAATACAAAACAAACTAATTAAGTATCAGTTGCATATCTTGAGACAATTGTGATATTTTATGTATGTATCTTTTGAATCCTGGAGCACAGTCTTGAGGTTCAAAAGTGAGAAGATGTCCTTAGAATTCTACTCCACCCCCCTTTGAAAGGAATTGCTGTGGCCACTTTGAAAACTTTGGTGTCTGTGTTGTTGCTGCAGGTAATAGTCTTGTGGTGGCGAAGCTTTTCATTGGATCTGTAGTAACACATCTGTAGAAGTGATATCCTGTAAGGGGCAGGACTTAAAGACAGAGTTAGAAGGGGCAAAAGGCAAAAAAGGATGTCCTTCAATTTACGTGGGAAGCTGCAAATAATAAAAATCTTAGCGGATTAAGCATTTCATTCATTCCAATATTATTATCATCACATTTCCATATAATTACTGTTATTATCTGCCAAGTTTGTTTGCTTTCCTTCACTTAGTTTGGCTGTGGAAGAAACGAAGGGACAAAACCTTTGTTAATTTGAACACAATTGGCAAGTTATTAAACTTTTTGCTTATGTGGGTCCGAGTTCACGTATCCTGTTTTAAAGGGGGAAACAAAATTTTTTCTTTCTTTCTTTGAAAATCTCTGTCAGGAATGCTGTTCCTATAATGCACACAAAGCCTGTTGTAAAAGTTAAATCCTGTGGGGGGGGGACTAGTCAAGAGTGGAACTCACAGTGGGAGCGTTTTGATGTTTACCTGTGAAAAGAATTTGGCATGTTAAGATTTGGAACCTGGAAAGCTCTTGACTTTTGATGGGCTAGGTGTTCTTTTTTTTTTTTTACCCTTTTGTCTTCCGTAGCCCCTGGAGCAAAAGACACATTAAGGGTAATTTCCCTCAATGGTTCCAAGTTTTACATAAGGAAATTTGGATAAGTTTCTCCCTGCAGCCCAAGCTCTTGAAACCTCCTCTTCCCCCTTACAGTTCCCCCCTTCTTCCTCTCTCTCTTTTGTGTGTGTGTGTGTGTGTTTTTTTTTTTTTTAAGCTGATCTAGCCTATGTGCATGTACAGAGTTCATGTCTCAGTAAACCTTTTATACTATTGAAAATGTTGAATCTTTTGGCTAAATTACCATTTGAATAAGGGAAGGTGAGGGTAAGGAGTAGATTTTAAAATAGGGTTAGATTTTAAAACAAAAAAGAGAAACTCAGCAATTCAAGTATTCACCAAAGCTAGCAATTGTAGCCCAAGCAAAGGGACTGCTTCCTTTATGTACAGGAAAGGGCTAATATCCCTCTGGCCATTCGCGGAACAATGCCACGCCCTTATATATGGGGGAAAATGGCCAGAGAGTCAAAATTCATAGGATTTTATTTTTTTTTTTATTTTTTTTAATATTCTCAGTCATTTCAGCCTTACCATTTGCAGACAAAATATATATATATATATATTTTCTGCCCTTTATTTACAGGATTGGTCAAGGCGCATATGTATTTTTATGTGCTTAAACTTTGAATTGACTTTGAAGTCTGATTTTTAAATAGTAGACAAAATGATAAACACTGTAATCACTCAAATGCTTGATATTACCAGTTGTGCTTCAAAAACATCAAGGCTTCCCCTCTCACCTTTTAAAACTAAAGAACAAAGCTAGGCTGAATTTCAACTACATCACCACACCAGAATTTAAGAATTACCCTCCAATGCTTGCAGACACATGTCCCTTCCACACAGCCACAAATTGGGAGAGTTGAAAGAGACCCTGGGGTCATCTAGTCCAACCCTCCAAAATATAGGGTTTACAGCAAGATTTCACAGCAAGATTTGTACTATCAAAGAGACATACCCATTTAAGTACAGATTTTACAACTGAGAAAGGAAACATCTATGCTCCTATCATGTACTAAGGAAGAGGAAAATAAAAGTACCCAACTTTACACAGAACCCTTTTAGCAGATCTTGAGATAATTTGAGGGAGTTTACTTCCTTAGACTAAAGAATGCAAGTTCCGAGTGAAATGATATTTAAAGGAAGATTGAAGTGAACAGTTTTTTTGTGTTTTTTTTTTTTTCTATGATAGGGAGAGGATCTTTTATTAAGCATAGTTAAAACAGCCATAGATTTGATTTAAAGGGAATACAAAAGTGAACAATTTTTTTTTTTTCTGAACTTGCAGAGGAATAGTAAGCCTAATTTAGATTTTTTTTTTTTTTTAAATAACCACACATAGGAAAGTGAGATGCAGGGTACCTTAGGAAAGATAGCTCCCCCCCCTCTTTGCAGTTTCCTTTAAAGGAAGCTTGCTTGGGAGTAAATTTACCTGGCACAGAAGTAAGAAGGGAGGGGAAAAAAAACTGAGACAGAATGAAACAAGGGGGGGGGCATTTTCTGAGAAAAGAGGCCAGGAAGTCTTATAGAGACTGATATCAGGAGCCTTACAATAACTCTTCTGTCCAATCAAATCAAAGTTAAAACTGGACTCACATATTTTTCTTAGAAGGAACACCATACTTTCATAGGCATATGCTTGGTGAAATACATACACTGCATTTTAGCTTGAGGGAGCAATTGTGCTCAACTAGGCTTTTGCAGCAGAAACATTAGATTAACTTCACATTCCAAAATAGACTGGAACACAGGTGTACTCACAAACTCAAAAGTTACAACAAAACATCATTTACCATTAGACTTAAAATCACCCTCCTCACTTAAACTAGAGGAAGGAGGTGGGGTAATCCTCCTTCCAGAACACAAGTAGCATGTATACAGGATTTTACCACTTGGGAGGAAAACTCTCTTTTAGAGCTTCTCTCAAAGAACAAACATTTGCATACTTCATTCTCCATTTTGTCTTGTTTCAGGTTGACAAGGCCCAACATGGCTTCCTTAGATTTAAAATTTTGAAGCAAGCTTGCTATTTTAAAAACTATGTGCATTTAAGAACAGTCTGTGGATGCCGAAGCCAATGTAAACACAAACCCTTTAAATATTTCTAAATCTTTGAGTACATCTCTTATTCATTTTTTTTTTTTTAAAGAAACTAAGTTCTCTAATGTGTGGGCTCTCAGGCTGGGCTGTTATTATATCTACTGCCTTCTGAGCACCATTAAGTTTACGGTTTCATGTTTAGTTTTAGGTTATAGTTTAACAACACAAATTTGATATGTTCAGCTCTCCCTAAGGGTTCACACCCTGATTGTGTTGAAGGATCCCTGAGGTGGCCCAGGTGGTGGGCCTAAGCTACCCACTAAAAGTTACAACGGTCTCGTACTTTGTACTTGAAAGACCATTTTGCCCCTTTATTTTATTTTATTTTTCCAACTGGAGATGACAAGCTGGAGGGGCGTATTAGAATCCTCTCTGGGGCAAAAAGGCTTCATGGAAGCTTTGTTGCCAGGAGGAGTCCAGCTAGGGTGTTTTAGTGAGCTCCCATTTCCCTCTAGTATAAAGGACAGAAAAGGACAGAAAGAATGGACACACAAGGGGAAGACAAAGAGGGGGGAAAGGGTAGAAAGAAGAAAATAGTATTCTTTCAGTATTTAAGGTACCTTTGATTATCTCTTTAACTCAATTCCTGCCTATCAACGAACCGCAAATAACTTATCATCTATAAAACCTCAAACATCAGCCTTAAAACCACGGGTCTCTCTCTCTACCCGCTACACAACCACGGATCCTGAAATTCTGCCTCAGTACTGCTTACACAACTAGTCCTAGTGTGGGGCCCCAATTCCCCCTCTACCACCCACGACAGCCTCCTGCCTAGCCTTTGAGACTAAGTTCGGACCCCTACTGAACGCCTGCGCAATGCCGTGCCAGATCGGGGTCCGAGAAAACACCCAAGGTTCGAAAGGAAGCAAATGACCTTGCGTTAAATACTTTTGAAAAGACGCCTCTGGACGACTCCGAGAGAGGGACGTCAGAGAAAACAGTAAAGAGCCACGCTTTCCCGGACTCAATTCCAAGACGGAAAACGGGGGAGAAAAGGGGACAGAATAAGACGTCCCTGGACGACTCCGAGAGGTAACGCCGGAAAACAGTAAAAGTACCACAATTTCCCGGCCACGTTCCGAAAAAGAAATTGGGGGAGAAAAGGGAAAGTTTTAGACGTACCCGGACGACTCCGAGGGGTAATCGTCTGACAGTAAAGTTCCGCGATCTCCCTGGCCACACTCCGAGGGGGAAAATCGGGGGAGAAAAGGGGAGAGTTTAAGACGTACCCGGACGACTCCGAGGGGTAATCGTCAGAAATGAAAGAAGGAAAGTCTGGCTGTCGTGGGGACGCTGCTTCTTCCACCCCCCTCCCAATGTATTTACTTCAAACCATACTCACGTTCGAAGATGTCCCCCGCAGATCCCGGGATCCTTTCCCTTTAGCTGGCTTGACCTTGCCTTTGCTCCCCCTGGCTGGGCTTTTGGTGACGATTGATTACCGCCCACAAAGAGGAGGCAGGGAGAGGAAGAAGGATCCCTGGGCTAAGGTTGCCCAGTGGCGCCCGATCCCCTCTATCTCCCTCCTCACCTTCGCAGGAGAACCAAGTGTCCCTGAGCATGGTCGCCAAACTGTTGCCGGAAATATCCGAGGGCTCCCTTGGACAAAAAGTAAAGACACCAACCAGGATAACTTGGAGCAAAACAGCAGCCTGTAGGCTTGGCCTTTATTGAACTGTTGCAACAGGGTGTTCCCCTCACTTGCAAGAGAGAGGAAAGACCCAGAAAAATAGTGTGCAAGGTCTTATAAAACTTTTTGAAATTCCCCTCCTCTAGGTCAAGCCCACCCCCAGAAACATCATGCATACATTACAGAAAGGAGGGGTTGAGGGAGGAGTTGGTGGTAACCTGAGTGTCTTGTCACCTGGCTAGTTCCTCCTTTCCCCCCTCCCCATGAGTCACTTCCAGGAGACAAAGGGGAGTTTGCAGTTTCCTGCCCCCAGAGGGAAGATCTGATCATTGTCCTTTGTTTCTGTTCATGCTGAATCCACTCCCATATGCAACTTCTTTGTGATCTTGATTGTCTTCTGTCTGGGATCATCAGGGTTGGCATAGCCACTGGGCAGGGCTCCTGTGGATGTGCTGAGACGGTGAAGGGATTATGGCTGACCAGGACCAAGCCACCCCCCTTTGATAGTTCTTGTCATATGGAGTAAAATAAAATGGAACAGTGCAAATCCGATGTATGGTTGATTTTTCTATGAATTTATAACAGAAATGTGGCGAATGTAGTGTGTGAGTGTGTGTGTGTGTGAAGTTTGTACAAACAGAGTGATTGGGGTGGGGGGGTTCCTGCTACAAGTGGGATCCATGCCTGACAATGATCCTGTCCACTGCTTCTGCTAAGTGAGGTTCCCCCCACCTCTCCACAAGTTCCCTTTCTATTTTCAGGTAAAAAGATAGTAATGGCTTACTTAATGCCCAAATGGCTTCTAAGAAATTTAAAACTCTAAAAAATCAATACATAATTTATATCAAATGTCAAATTAAAAACCAATAAAAAATCCCATAACGAAACAGTTAAAGCAATAAAATTGTGCTACTTTTAATACTTTTTATTTCTTTGTTTCTTAGAAAATTGTTTGTTTGTTCCAATTATTTATACCAGGGGTTGGCAAAGTTTTTGTGGCTTGGGCCGGTTAACGGTCCCGCAGACGCATGCGCAAACGCTATTTCCGGTGTTCCTTCTGGCATGGAGGAGGCATGCGCAGCTTCCCATTGGCTGCAAGAGCTTCCTGCAGCCAATGGGAAGCCGGCCAGTGTTGTGGAAGGCAGTCCCTGCTCTGCTCCGTACCAGTTTAATGTGGTGCACGGGAGCCGACCGAGCGGGCGGTGGGGGCCGCTTGTGGCCCATGGACCTTAGGTTCCGACCCCTGATTTATACCTTGCCTTTCAGATAGAAATCCTGTCAAGGTGGCTTACGTGTAAGGTTCAGATATTTGGGTGGCATCCAGTGTAGTGGTACGTTAAAGCCACTTAGCAGTATACTTGTTCCAGTGTTTTGCATCAGTGGAGCATTGTTGTACAAGTGAATGCATAAGCAGGTTGCTGGTAACTTGGTTGCATGACAGATTGCACAATCTTTTGCATGAGTTTCCAGCTAGCCTTTACCTTGGATTCATTGTGCAACATTAAAAACTCATCCATCTGCTAGTGCACAAGCCCTTGTGCTAGTGAAAACACACATCATCATCATCATCATCATCATTATTATTATTTTATTTTAAAAACCCATCAGGATCCTTTCCATAGGGCACTTGAGAGTAGATTGGTGTGTGTGTGTGTGAAGTCCCACTACAGCAGGCCTGGAAGTGGTCTTTGCATCCGTAAATGCTGTTCCCCATATTTCCATTGATCCCTTTTAACTTGCATCTTGAACTATTTGAACAGACTCTTTGCCTTCCCTTGCTTGTGGGGAACCTTTCATCCTTCAGATATTGTTGTACACTGACTCCCATCAGCCTCAGCAAGCATGGCCAATAGCCAGGGATGATGGAAGTTGTAGTTCAGCAACATCTGGAGGGACAGAGGTTCCTCACACCTGCCCAAGCAAAAACAGCAGACAAAATCCAAGCTGCTGGGCAGGACCCATTTGCTGACTTCTAAGTTTTGCAGAAATGATTTACATGTCTGGATGCCCAAATAACGAGCTTTGTGCCAATCAGCTTAATTTAGACACACCACAGTATTTTGTTTAAGACTCAAATTGGTCAAGCAGACAAATCATGCCTTTCCTCAGAAATAATCTCTCTTCCTTGCCCTCCCCCTTCAACCAGCCTGAGGAAAATTTCTGTGTCATGTAAAAGCTCTCACACTGTCTTAACTTATGTTGGGTAATGCAAATACTTACTTACTTACCTACCTACCTATCTTGATCCTCATAAAAAGATCCATATGGTAATTGCTTCGGAAATTTAACAAGGCTTCTTATTCTTCTTCAAAAGTCAAAAGCCTCCAAGTAAAAGGCCACATCTGCACCTTGCACCTTATGTTCAAAGCTCTATAATTTAACAACCATGACTTCCCCCAAAGAAGTGGCCCCCAACTTTGGCCACCTCATGAGAAGAGAAGACTCCCTGGAGAAGACCCTGATGTTGGGAAAGATGGAGGGCACAAGGAGAAGGGGGCAACAGAGGACGAGCTGCGATGGAGGGGAAGGCCCAGGCAGGACTGGAGAGACTGTGGAGCCACCACTGAGGCAGCTGCAGCGGCTGCCGCCTGCGTCCCCTCTGGTGCAGCTTGAGCAGCCGTTGGGGGCTGCTGCTGCTGCTGGGGAAGGGCCAGGCAGGACCAGAGAGGCCGGAGAGTGGTGAGCCTCCCTGACTGGGCCCGATCCCAGGCACGACCTTGTTGGTCACAGCAAACTGCGCGGCCAGAGCTTCTGCTTGGCTGCAGCCTCCACATTAAAGGTAGTTCTGTCTGGGAAAATTTGTTGTTGTTGTTTAGTCGTTTAGTCGTGTCCGACTCTTCGTGACCCCATGGACCAGAGAATGCCAGGCACCTCTGTCCTCCACTGCCTCCCGCAGTTTGGTCAAACTCATGCTAGTAACCTCGAAAACACTATCCAACCATCTCGTCCTCTGTTGCCCCCTTCTCCTTGTGCCCTCCATCTTTCCCAACATCAGGGTCTTCTCCAGGGAGTCTTCTCTTCTCATGAGGTGGCCAAAGTACTGGAGCCTCAGCTTCACGATCTGTCCTTCCAGTGAGCACTCAGGGCTGATTTCCTTCAGAAAGGAGAGGTTTGATCTTCTTGCAGTCCATGGGACTCTCAAGAGTCTCCTCCAGCACCATAATTCAAAAGCATCAATTCTTTGGCGATTAGCCTTCTTTATGGTCCAGCTCTCACTTCCATACATCACGACTGGGAAAACCATAGCTTTAACTATACGAACCTTCGTTGGCAAGGTGATGTCTCTACTTCTCAAGATGCTGTCTAGGCCTGTCATTGCCCTTCTCCCAAGAAGCAGGCGTCTTAATTTCGTGGCTGCTGTCACCATCTGCAGTGATCATGGAGCCCAAGAAAGTAAAATCTCTCACTGCCTCCATTTCTTCCCCTTCTATTTGCCAGGAGGTGATGGGACCAGTGGCCATGATCTTCGTTTTTTTGATGTTGAGCTTCAGACCATATTTTACGCTCTCCTCTTTCACCCTCATTAAAAGGTTCTTTAATTCCTCTTCACTTTCTGCCATCAAGGTTGTGTCATCTGCATATCTGAGGTTGTTGATATTTCTTCCGGCAATCTTAATTCCGGCTAGGGATTCATCCAGCCCAGCCTTTCGCATGATGAATTCTGCATATAAGTTAAATAAGCAGGGAGACAAAATACAGCCTTGTCATACTCCTTTCCCAATTTTGAACCAATCAGTTGTTCCATATCCAGTTCTAACTGTAGCTTCTTGTCCCACATAGAGATTTCTCAGGAGACAGATGAGGTGATCAGGCACTCCCATTTCTTTAAGAACTTGCCATAGTTTGCCGTGGTCGACACAGTCAAAGGCTTTTGCATAGTCAATGAAGCAGAAGTAGATGTCTTTCTGGAACTCTCTAGCTTTCTCCATAATCCAGCGCATGTTTGCAATTTGGTCTCTGGTTCCTCTGCCTCTTCTAAATCCAGCTTGCGCTTCTGGGAGTTCTCGGTCCACGTACTGCTGGAGCCTTCCTTGTAGAATTTTAAGCATAACCTTGCTAGCGTGTGAAATGAGTGCAATTGTGCGGTAGTTGGAGCATTCTTTGGCACTTCCCTTCTTTGGGATTGGGATGTAGACTGATCTTCTCCAATCTTCTGGCCACTGCTGAGTTTTCCAAACTTGCTGGCATATTGAGTGTAGCACCTTAACAGCATCATCTTTTAAAATTTTAAATAGTTCAACTGGAATACCATCACTTCCACTGGCCTTGTTATTTGCAGTGCTTTCTAAGGCCCATTTGACTTCACTCTCCAGGATGTCTGGCTCAAGGTCAGCAACCACACTACCTGGGGTATACGAGACATCCATTTCTTTCTGGTATAATTCCTCCGTGTATTCTTGCCACCTCTTCTTGATGTCTTCTGCTTCTGTTAGGTCCTTTCCACTTTTGTCCTTTATTATGGAAATCTTTGTACGAAATGTTCCTTTCATATCTCCAATTTTCTTGAACAGATCTCTGGTTCTTCCCATTCTATTGCTTTCCTCTATTTCTTTGCATTGCTCGTTTAAGACGGTCTTCTTGTCTCTCCTTGCTATTCTTTGGAAATCTGCATTCAATTTCCTGTATCTTTCACTATCTCCCTCGCATTTTGCTTGCCTTCTCTCCCCCGCTATTTGTAAGGCCTCATTGGACAGCCACTTTGCTTTCTTGCATTTCCTTTTCATTGGGATGGTTTTCGTTGCTGCCTCCTGTATAATGTTACGAGCCTCCATCCATAGTTCTTCAGGCACTCTGTCCACCAAATCTAAACCCTTAAACCTGTTCCTCACTTCCACTGTGTATTCATAAGGGATTTGACTTAGATTGTATCTTACCGGCCCAGTGGTTTTTCCTACTTTCTTCAGTTTAAGCTTGAATTTTGCTATAAGAAGCTGATGATCTGAGCCACAGTCAGCTCCAGGTCTTGTTTTTGCTGACTGTATAGAGCTTCTCCATCTTTGGCTGCAGAGAATATAATCAATCTGATTTCGATGCTGCCCATCTGGTGATGTCCATGTGTAGAGTCGTCTCTTGTGTTGTTGGAAAAGCGTGTTTGTGATGACCAGCTTGTTCTCTTGACAGAACTCTACTAGCCTTTGCCCTGCTTCGTTTTGATCTCCAAGGCCAAACTTGCCAGTTGTTCCTTTTATCTCTTGACTCCCTACTTTAGCATTCCAATCCCCTATAATGAGAAGAACATCCTTCTTTGGTGTCACTTCTATAAGGTGTTGTAAGTCTTCATAGAATTGGTCAATTTCAGTTTCTTCAGCACCAGTAGTTGGTGCATAAACTTGGATTACTGTGATGTTAAAAGGTCTGCCTTGGATTCGTATCGAGATCATTCTATCATTTTTGAGATTGCATCCCAGTACAGCTTTCGCCACTCTTTTGTTGACTATGAGGGCCACTCCATTTCTTTTCCGGGTTTCTTGCCCACAGTAGTAGATATGATGGTCATCCGAACTGAATTCACCCATTCCCGTCCATTTTAGTTCACTGATGCCCAGGATGTCAATATTTATTCTTGCCATCTCATTTTTGACCACCTCCAACTTACCAAGGTTCATGGTTCTTACATTCCAGGTTCCTATGCAATATTTTTCTTTACAGCATTGGACTTTCCTTTCGCTTCCAGGCATATCCGCAACTGAGCGTCATTTCGGCTTTGGCCCAGCCGCTTCATTAGCTCTGGATCTACTTGTACTTGCCCTCCGCTCTTCCCCAGTAGCATGTTGGACGCCTTCCGACCTGAGGGGCTCATCTTCCAGCGTCATAACTTTTATATGCCTGTTGTCTTTGTCCATGGAGTTTTCTTGGCAGGGATACTGGAGTGGCTTGCCAGTTCCTCCTCCAGGTGGATCATGTTTGGTCAAAACTCTCCACTATGACTTGTTCATCTTGGGTGCCCTGCTCGGCATAGTTCATAGCTTCTCTGAGTTCTTCAAGCCCCTTCGCCACGGCAAGGCAGTGATCCATGAAGGGGAAAATATGGCAATCCTATATGAATGTGATCTTTCATGTTTACTGAAAAAAATTGATATATATATATATATATATATATATATATATATATAATGTGTAAATTGAGAAATTGGAGACAGCATCTTTGCTCAAATTCTTTTAAATCAAAACATTTTCTGAGGACAAATGGCCACATTTATTTATTTATTTATTTATTTATTTATTTATTTATTTATTTTAAACCCCGGTTCTGTTTTTCTGGGACTTGGTGACTCTCCCTCCTTATCCCTCCAATAAAACGTCAAATTATTCATGGCTATAAGGAAATGTCACCCCTAGTCAGACATTCCCCCTATATCCCTGTCCCCCCGGGAACTCGGGGGCAGAAAATACCTTGTCCCTCGTCCCTCTCAAATCCTTCTTAATGAACACATTAAAATGAGACTGTTTGTTTATATCTTTTTCAAAATCTCCAAAGACATTCCTATATATAAGTCCTGCTTCGGATCCCGTCCCTGTAATGGGTCATTAATGTATTTTAAGTGAGAGAGAAAACTTGGCATTGGCAGCAGAAGATTGCTTTAATAGCAAAGTGACCCAGAGTGCCTTTTGATTGCTTTTAAATTCCCAATGAATAATAGATATTGGGCCTTATAATGCAATGCTAACAGGCCACCCTCTGCAGGAGCCAGAATGCTTGGTTAACGGAGCCAATTGGAAAACTCAATAGAGGAAGTTTAAAGGGGATGATGATAATAAAAAGTCCTTTAGAAAAGTGGGAGGAAAGCCGTCTATTGATGAAGACGGTATTTAAAACAGATACCTGGTTATTACTTCATTCCAGAGGGCTTGCAGGAGGTAGAACTCAATAGGACACACCATTGTCTTCAAGGGTAGCCCCATGTAAAGCACATTACAGTAATCCAGAAGGGAGGTCATAACAGCATGAACTACCGGGACCAGGCTATCCTAGCCTAGTAATGGTCAAAGCTGGCAAACCCACTTAAAAGCCCTCTTAGCCACAAGGGCCGTCAGGATACCAGTGACTTCTTATTCATTCAGGGAGACTGTAACCTCTCTGAGAGTTTCCATCTAATTCCAAGCTGCTGGGGCTGATGGGAATTGTAGTCCAAAACATCTGGAGGAAGGCACCAGGTTGGTAAAGACTGTTGTAGGCCAGAATTTAAAAAAAAACACACAAAAAAAACCAATGTAATCATAACTATAAAAAAGATGATGTGATCTGAAAAATTCAAAATATTGGGTTGTAGCCAATGGTGGCAGGGTGATGGACCCCAGTTTCACCAATCACCTGTGAGTTATATTGCATGCTGTTCTGCAGATCCCCTTGGACCTCAGCAGCAGCTGTTTAGGAGATGCAAAGGTCTGTAGTCGGAGGGGGAATTGGCAAGAAAGCAGAGTGTCCTTACCAGGCAGGAGCAGGAACACTTTCTACAATGTCATTGTTTATTTATTCCTTATTTATATGATTTTTTTTTAATTCTATCATTCCTCCAAGGCAGTTCACAACAATCAGTTCAACCAATAAAATGAGAAAAACAAGTATTAAAAACTTTTAAAATGAATAGCAGCAGGTTTTAAAACAAGCATCAGAAACCACCCAGTAAAGCAATTAATTCAGCTGCCAGAATCAGGTAGTTTCTTCCCTCTCCCTTAAAAAAACCCAAAACTTTTATTTATAAATTTTATGGGTTTTATGGAGTAGATATTTTGAGTGGGGTTTATTGGTTTGTGTTTTGTTTTGCTCTTGTTTTTATTGGAATGAGAACTAAAGTAGTATGAATGAACTGACTGAGAACTCTTCAAACAGATAAAGGATTGTGTTCTGATAACCTTAGGGAGGCTTGAAGAATTACATTTCAGTGAATTTTGATGAAGACTGACCTGATCTGCACCACCTGGACCGATGTGCAAATTGGAATGAAGTTATCCTTCAGATTTCACACTGCTCATTTGCAATATTTTTCTTGGCTCAAAAAATTGTGCAAACATGCATTAAAAATGCATTAAATGCATGTTTTAGGGGAAAGTATCTTTACAAATGCATTGAGGTCAAATATGTATTTTTGTGATAAAATAAGTATTTTAAAGAATATTTAAACATGAATTTTTGTGCTGATTTCCCCCCCTCCCCAAAATATAATAGATCAATGCATAGACAGAACAGACTTCTGTCTGAACATGCACCAAATACAGACCTGAATAAGGCTGATCCATCTAACTCTATTTCAGGCAGAGAACCATCCTCTGTAAAGTGGGGTACATGGCCACCCTAGACTTTGCATGCATTGATCATTGTCCTCCTTTGCTTCCCTGCGGTGTTGGCCACAAGTGGGCAATTGTTCTCTATCTGGGGCCCTGACAGGCAAACCTGCTGCAATTGCAACCAATGAGGTGAACCACCATGGCTACCAGGGGGCAGACACCCGACACCCTGCCACTTGGTGGATCAATAGGCATTAAGACTCCTGGGTCCAGGAGCGAAGAGGCATTAGTGGCTTCCCTGTCTGAACCACACTAGCCAGGGAGGGATTGGTGCATCCAGACCACTGAGCCCATCGTGGGAAGTGTGGTCATGGAGGCTTCTCAATGTTGTGTCCTTTGGCTGGGCAGAACAGAGATTGCAGCTAGGATGCAATTTGGGATAGACTAATATTCCTTCTTTCAGGTTTAGGTGTTTCTTTCCATTCTTAATTTCAGCTCTTCACATTTTTGCAGCAATCTGCAAACTTTCCCCCCCCTTATCCTCATGAAAATCCATCAGCATTTGTGTATGAATTTCTCCTGATATACACATTTTTGTATAGTTTTAAGGAATACACAGTTTTGTATATTACTTAAATGTATATTACTCGGCCTCGTCATGTCCACAGAATGGAATATGCCAGGATCTCCAAGGATATGCTCTATGGAGAGCTAGCTTCAGGCACCGAACCCATTGGCAGACCAACTCTGCGCTACGAAGATGTCTGCAGGCGTGACATGAAGGCTGGCAACATCAACCTCACCATGTGGGAATCCCTTGCAGATGACCACAGTACCTGGAGACAGTCAGGTCATGTACCCATCGCAGTGGCGAGAGGAGGAATGGCTGCTGGGAGGAACGAAGAGAAGAGAAAACACCATGGTGCATCTGCTGCAGCACAACCAGACACCTTTGAATGACTCTTCACATCAGAAAAATATTCCTGATGTTGATTCGGAATCTACTTTCTTGTAACTTGAATCCATTGGTATGGGTCCTACCCTCCAGAGCAGGAGTAAACAAGCTTGTTCCATTTTCCATGTGACAGCCCTTGAGTATTTGAAGATGGCTATCATATCTCCTCTCAAGTCTTCTCTCATCCAGGCTCAACATACCCAACTCCCTCAACCGGTCCTCATAAGGCTCAGTTTCCAGACCCTTTATAATTCTGATCGTCCTCTACACACATTCCAGTTTTTCAAGATCCTTCTTTTACCTATTACCATCATAATTATCTCTTGGAACACCAAGTGGTCACCAGTGTCTGTTAAGCAACTTTACTCATTAAGATCTATATATTCCAGGGTACGCCTGCTTGGTCTCCAATCTAGGTGATAAACATTGAAGGGCAATCTCAACATTTAGCTTAGGGGTAGAGCTTCAGCTTGAGAGTCAGTGTGGTATAGTGGTTAAGAGCAGTGGACTCGTAATCTGGTGAACCGGGTTCGATTCCCCACTCCTCCACGTGCAGCTGCTGGGTGACCTTGGGCTGGTCACACTTCTCTGAAGTCTCTCAGCCTCACTCACCTCACAGAGTGTTTGTTGTGGGGGAAGAAGGGAAAGGAGATTGTTAGCCGCTTTGAGACTTCTTAGGGTAGTGATAAAGCGGGACATCAAATCCAAACTCTTCTTCTTCTGCTTTGCATGCAGTCTCAAACCCTGGCATCTTAACTCCAGGTAGAGGTGGGAAAGACCTTTGTCCAAAACTGCCAGTTGGTGTAGATAGAACTGAACGAGATGGAGCAGTGTTGTAACTTTGTGTATAAGGCAGCCTCACGTGTTTCATGCCTGTCAGAATATTCTCACACCAGCACCTTTTCTTCTTCTTCTTTTGTAATTCTTCCCTGCTTGCCATGTAGGTTTGCAATCAACAGGGCAGGTGGCAAATGCCGTTCTGCATAGTCAGGAAACACTAGGTGCTACTGCTTCATGCCTCTCAGAAGCACAGAGCTTAAGAGGCTTGGAAATGCATGGCAGAAATCGCATCTTCCAACAGGGATGTGTTTGAGCTCCATCTGTTGTGCATTAAAACATTTCTAAGAATGGCCACAGATCTCCGCAGCTTAAAATGTCTTAAACATGCGCATGTGCCCAAAGCGTCAGCCGAGAGAATTCGGCTTAGCGCCATGGACAGCAGCAAAGCGAGGCTGACTCCAACCAGCTGTAGATTTGGCCTGAAGAGACAATTTTTGAAACAATGCTTGCCACGTGTTTGGCTAGAAAAGTAGCAAAGTGATTCATTTGCTGATGCATTTTGAGAAGGGCTTCCAGTTTTGATGGGACATATAGAGGTTATTGTTCTATCAGTATCTGAAGGCGCATGAAAGTTAGCTAAGCAGGTTTAGATGAAGGATGGAGGACAAATGGATTTGTGCATGGTTTTTTAAGGCTCTGATCTGATTGAGCTTTGCTTGCACTGAACTGCTTCTTGCATCAAGCGCTCTCTCATGTCTGAGCCACTCATGCATTGTCAGGTGTGTTTTTTTTATAACCCCAGTTGTTGTTAAAACAAAATTTTTTTTTTCCTTCCAGTAGCACCAAGCCAGTTGTTGTTGTTGTTCTTTAGTCGTTTAGTCATATCCGACTCTTTGTGACCCCATGGACCAGAGCACGCCAGGCACTTCTGTCTTCCACTGCCTCCCGCAGTTTAGTCAAACTCATGCTGGTAGCTTTGAGAACACTGTCCAACCATCTCGTCCTCTGTCGTCCCCTTCTCCTTGTGCCTGCCATCTTTCCCAACATCAGGGTCTTTTCCAGGGAGTCTTCTCTTCTCATGAGGTGGCCAAAGTATTGGAGGCTCAGCTTCAGGATCTGTCCTTCCAGTGAGCACTCAGGGCTGATTTCCTTAAGAATGGAGAGGTTTGATCTTCTTGCAGTCCATGGGACTCTCAAGAGTCTCCTCCAGCACCATAATTCAAAAGCATCAATTCTTCGGCGATCAGCCTTCTTTATGGTCCAGCTCTCACTTCCATACATCACTACTGGGAAAACCATAGCTTTAACTATACGGACCTTTGTTGGCAAGGTGATGTCTCTGCTTTTTAAGATGCTGTCTAGGTTTTCATTGCTTTTCTCCCAAGAATATCCCCAGTTAATTATATGCAAAATTAGATGGAAAAGTGTGTATAATACATACAAAGGAATCAAACCCCTTGCTTTATTTTTGCAGCATAATTTTATAAAGAATTCATTGCACACTATTTTTATACAGTTCTGTGTGCTGATGTATGCGCATGTTTATGGGTCGATTGCTTTAGTGTATATCTTTATACTATGTGTGTAGTATTATGCCTATAATAATGCATGCAATAGGTGCATGTTGTAAACTGTTTAGAGATTTTTCATTATACGATATTTCCACTAGATTGTCATAATGCTGTGACCTGGGTCGACTTGTCTGACAGCAGTGACAGTCAATAGGTACAAAGTTGAGATCAAGGAGGTGTGCACCCAATAGGCATTGCTGCTGTGTGAGGATAATGGGATAACAATTTAGTAAGTAAATAAAAGTATAATATGCTCTTCCCTGTGGCTGCAGGCAGGCAGCATAATTTTCACATTAGCCTTCCTGTCTGTGCTTTCTCTTTTGACTGTCTTTAACAATATTCAGAAATCTGCCTTTGAGGCAGCCTCTTTGGCTTAACTTTCCAGCGTAAGAGCAATTTTCAAAGCTGCTCAAAATTTCGATTGTTTTCAATTTTGGGGCTGATAATGGAGATTGGAGGGTGAGAATTGACCGATCCCCCCCCCCCCGGAAAATGCTTTGTGAGACTGCACACTGATTCTCTTGAGTGGCGTTTCCTCGAGCTGCTGGTTCAGCCATATAGTGTGTGTGTGTGTGTGTGTGTGTGTGTGTGTGTGTATCTTGGTTACTGCTCCATTCTTTCTCCTTCCTAGATTAGCCACATGGTGATCCTATGCCACCAGGAAGCACATCATAAACAGGATGGCATCACTGCTGTACTACATACCTCATCGGATTAAACTGCACAATTGCACCATGACAATCAGATGAAATCAGTTCAGAGAAGGGAGCAAGGAAGAGTGAGCAAACAGTGATAAAAAATTACAGGAAAAGGCAGGTGTTTTTTTGATATGGCAGAAGGAATTTGGGTCATTTCAGATCAGAGCTTGTAGTTTATATCTAGTAGTCATATCTTGGTTGTCAAATGCTTTGGTACTTGTACATTTCAGCTCCTGAAAGATCGAAATCTGGAAGTGAGTGTTCAGGTTTTCTAACTTTTTTTGGAAGCTGAATGTCCGATGCGGCTTCCACTATTGATTCCGGTGCACCTGTGCAATTGGAAGCCAATCGGAAGCCACGCCTTGGTTTCCAAATGTTTTGGAAGTCGAACAGACTTCCGGAATGCCTTCTCTTTGAAAACCAAGGTACGACTGTATAGTGTTAATAAAGGCTAAGGTTGCCATACATCCGGGAAATCCCAGATATGTCCTCTTTTGGAGGGCCAGCATGCCCATCCGGAGGGATTGTTACATTTTAAAGGAAATGTCCAGATTTGTGGTTTTTAAATATTTATTCATTTGTTGTTGTTGTTTTTTAGTTAGGTGCTGGCAGCTTGGGCTCGGGCAGCTTGGGCTCAGGCTCGGGCATGGGCCACTGCCAGCCTGAGCCGGGGAAAGAGTCATACTGGTGCTGACGCTCTGCACGCCATGGCCGCTGCCAGCCCAAGCTAGGGAAAGAAGGGTGCAGTGGCCATGCGCGCCCACACATCTCTTTCCCCAGCTCGGGCTGGCAGCAGCTCAGGCTGTCCTCTTTTTTGCTCTTCAAGATATGGCAACCCTATAAATGCAAGAGAGTAGTTAGGGTAAATAACTACAGTTGTGAGTAGTACATTAACTACAGAGAAAGGAAGCAGCAGATGGTAAAAGGTTTTATGATATTTTGATCAACCAATCAAATATACCAGATTCTTTTCTTGTTAATCCAAATAAACGGGGGGGGGGCATGAATAAGCCAGTTGTGTGAGCACTGCTACATTGAGGCAGCTATTCTGCTGGTGCCCCTCCCTCACTCCTAGAGCTTGTTGATGAAGCTAATTCAGCTTGTACTAATGTAGGAAATCATTAAAGATCAATAACAAAATCATTAGCAGTGTGACGCTCTTTCTGGACTGTCTGATCGACAGATATGCCACTTAATCCGGCCATAAAATCGGCACCATGAGCTCATTTTAATGGGTGTCAGCAAGATTGATTGGCAGAGGTCTAAGGGTTAGAGCAGCAATGCGCAAGCCAGACCACTAATGCACTTGCAAACTCTTTGGAGCACTTTGAGGCAAGTTAAACAGAAAGTGCCCTGCAAACCGCACGGAGCCCCATTTTGCTCAAGCCACTTAAAAAAGACTCTAAAGCTAATGCAAGGCTCTGCAACAGAGCAGGACATTACAATGATGGAGGCGTCTTACTTGGTTAAATTAAAATCAACAAGCGAAGATGCATATGCTCTGAATATTTCTTAGTATCTATCCAGGTGTTCCAGAAGCTGCTGGGAACATCTTATGAAGAAGACACTGACCTTTGGGCTTAGAAAATGTAGGTTTTCAGTGACCATTTGTTTTTTGATGTCTGCCAGGCCCAGCCTCAGACACGTTGGTGCCTGAGACATAGCATTTCAGTGGCACACACCCATATATTTATGGGACATAATCAGGGATGGGGGTGAAATTTGTTCAGATGGCATTTTAATGCAAACATACCTAATTGGCCCTTCCCAAACCAATACATGAATTGAAATGCCAGACTGCTCCTTTGAAATTTGCAAGTCTCAGAATTTTTGCAATGCATTCCTCCAACCCTGTCTATATATATAAAATAGATAACTATGTTAGGGGAAAGTGTGCACATAAATGCCTATGGTAGTAAAAATAAGAAACAAAAATGTATTATACTGGGGAAGATTGCTAAAATACGTATCTTAGGAGAAATATGAAAGAAAACGCATTTGAAGTTTCAAACTGATTCAGAAACGGGGGAAACTGGATTTAAGATTGGAAAAATAAGAATCAGAGCCAAACCAAAACTAACAAATTTCTCCACCCCTAAGGACAACCCACTGGGAAATTCTCCTGCACAAGGCCTGTTGAAGTGAACTGGGGTTGTAAAAAAGCACTTTTGCACAGTTCCTGTTCATTCAAAGGAGCTTCGTGATGGATTGTGAGTCAGATCTGTCTGTCTTGCAGACACCCCTTATGTGTTTTGGCTGTGTGTTTGGAGAGGGTGAGAAGGGGCTGTGTGTACATATCAACTTATACACACAGAGTTCCTCCACACAAGCGGAGTGGTGGTCTTGAGCTCACTGACTGTGTGGCTGGCGGGAGGCATAGTTAGCTCCCATTGCTGTACAGCCCCTATGGCATATTTATTTTACCTCCTTTAAACATGTGAGGGAGTTCAGAAGCCCACTAAATCTTGTCTTATACACTTTAAACAGTATTTAAAGCAGTGTTTCCAGAGTGGTTTAGCAACCAATCCTCCTTCACAGGGAACTCTGGAAATGGTAGCTCTATGAAAGGAACAGGGGTTTCCTAACAACTCTCTGCACCCTTAGCAAGCTACAAGTCCCATGATTATTGGGGGAGGGGGAGCCATGGCTGTTTAAAGTGTGTTAAATGTCTTGTGTAGATGGGGCCTTATATTAAGACCATTCATTGCTTTAGGAAGGTATCATGGATACCACAAAGGTGTCCATGGATTCATGGATTTAATGGATCAATAACTCTTGGTGGGGTACATTTTAGTGATGCTCATCTCAAACAGTAATGTTGGTTCACGTTGCCTGTGCTACACGAGTAGAAATTGATGGGGCTTTTTTCTTTGGCCCCTATTAGATTGCTTTCATCCAACCAACTTGTTTTTCTGTACTTGGTTATTGGTGGTTATTACTGCTAACACAGCAGTTTGACTTCACCCCCAGAGGCACACTCCACTGTCTCTCAAAACAGATGGATACCAACATTTATATTTATATGCCACTTTTCCACATATGTGTGCCCAAAGCAGCTCATAGCACAACAACAAGATAACAGCAAAAATCCATATCAGTACACCTGGGGCACTGCTAACAGTGTAACATTTTAAGTTCATTATAAAAAAGCCAGCAGAACAGCTGAATGTTTTATTCCAGTGAGAACTGGGTGAACAAACTGATGTGGTGGGTGCAAGGAGTGGTGTGATTGTTGAGTGATTATGTTATGTGTGGGTGGTTTAGATTCATTTTGTGAGTGTGAATGTGTACTGTATGTTTGGGGTGAATGTATTATTTTATTCTTTTCTTTTTTTGTAATGTTCATGAGATTTCCATGATGATAGATACTATAGTAATGTCACAGTTTGCTGTTGCAGCCATTGGTCTGCCCAGTTTTGCCTCTGGCCCTACTCAACAATGGCACACAGCCCCCAAATGGTTGCTTATGTGGCCCCTGGGCTGCAAAACTTGCCCACTCTGGTACATTTGAGCCCGACTATACTCCTATACTTCTTTACTGGAAAAGAAAGGAAACTCTAGTGGGTGGGTCTAGGTGTGGCCAGACAGGAGGGCAGAGGTAAAGATGAGAGGCTGTGGCAGCAGACACCAGCAAACAGTGCCTCCTTTTGGCTCAGGCCATGACTTGTGAATCATTTAGTCGGAGGGCCAGGCCTTGTCACATGACCAGCCACCTGGTCTACTGATATTTGACAGGTGTCTCATACCTCTGTTCAGCCATTCTGTATTTCTCTTGAAGACCCTGTGTGTAGTGGTGCTGCTGCACAGGCTGTATCCCCGTCTGACGGGACCCAGGATCAGGGCCCTCCTCAAGTTCCAACAAGCTGTTGGGTTAAGATGGCTGCCACAAAGCCCTTGCAGAGACACCCACATCCCTGGACACCAATGTAGCTCCCGTGGTTAGCCAGTGGCTAATGATCTAGCCCTTGAAGTCACCATTTTGTCAGCGTTTCTTCTGTAATTAGAGATTTTGGTCTGGCCCACCAATAGGCTGAGAGATCACTCTGTGAACTTTACAAGCCTCTGAGGTTAAATGGCTGAAGAGGCCACAAAGACTCAATAAATTAAAAAACAACACGGCAGCAGCATCAACCCCAGTGTTTTTATCTAACAAGGGAGCCTTGCGTCTTCATTTAATCCTGATGAAGGCCGTTGGATTAAGTGGAGAAATCCCGGTATCGACGAGGGGAAATTGTGGTGATACCATAAAACACACACTAAAGCAATTAGTGGGCAGTTCTGCTGGCCTACGGGCTGTTTAATTCTGTGGTCATTCCCATCTAATGAAAACCCCACACAAAAGGAAGACACATTGGCTGTGACCTCCTCATACTTCACGCAGGCCACACGCGCACCACAGCGGCATCGAGAGTGATTTGAGGCATTGAGGGGAAAATTACTTATTGTGGGAGAGTGGGCTAATGAAACAGGGGGAAGAAGAAGAGGGGGGGGGGAACTGACCAAACTTAGTATGTCTGAAATAATGGGAATGTGGTTTGTGTCCCACCCAGCCTGCCCTTGCTTGTCATGGTTAAAATATTGCAATTGGACATCCCTCCCCCACCACTCCCCTCTAGCTAGCCTCTTAATTATAATAAACCAGCTATTTCTTTGTAGGAGAAGCTGAGGAAAGCCTGCATGTTTGGACCACAAGGGGGCAGTTTTCAACACAGAGTTTTCCAAGGATCACTCCTTGTGGATTGGTTACTGCTTGACTCCCTCCAGCTGAATTGTGGTCACCTCCTGGGTGTTTAGAAGAGCTAAGATGCTTGAGGAATCCTGTCTTTGTGAATTCTGATCCAATCTGAACTGAACCTCAGATTTCTGGCTAATGTGTGGATTCAGAGTTATCCCACAGGTCTCCCACTTCTTGAAAGTTCCAGCACCCTTCTCTGCTCAGAAAATGTATCAAAACACATTTTAAAATGTGCATTTTTAGAGAAAATGAGTTTAGAAATACACATTTTAACACTGAATACATGCACAATGCAACCCCATACTTGATGCATTTAGATAATTGAAATTTCACTGATATTCCCAAGTAAGAACACAACCACACCTTACATTTAAAGCACATGACTTCCCCCAAAGAATCCTGGGAACTATAGTTTATCTCTGATATTTAAACTTTAATACACACATAACACAGAAAGTGGGGGGGGGGGCACAAAAATTTGCATACACACAACATATCTCCCCCAAATCCTGGGTATTATAGAATCATAGAATCATAGAATCATAGAGTTGGAAGAGACCACAAGGGCCATCGAGTCCAACCCCCTGCCAAGCAGGAAACACCATCAGAGCACTCCTGACATATGGTTGTCAAGCCTCTGCTTAAAGACCTCCAAAGAAGGAGACTCCACCACACTCCTTGGCAGCAAATTCCTCTTACAGATCTACAATTCCCAGTACCTTTCCTATGATTCTTTAGGGGGAGTGTGTGCTTTAAATATGCATTGAATGTGCTTTAGATGTATGATGTAGATGTGACCTATAAATGAATATAGGATTGCAGCCCTAGAAATCTTATTTAAATACACAGATTTTTTTTTTAAAAAAAGGATATTTGTGTTGCTGCCTTGGAGTGTCCTGCTACGGCTGCACTGGGTGAAGTAGTTCCTCAGCCCTGGGCCTGGTACCCAGCAGCCATTTCTGATGTATTTTTCATACCTCAGGTTCTTATGGCCCTTTTGTTTGTAGCAAAGTGTATTAATTGGGGTATAAGTAGAATTGTGCAAATGTGGCATGTATTGAGAAAAAAATGGAATGAACTATGATCCAGATGTTTTCAGCACGCAGAAGCACGTATTTATAGGAAATCCATGCAGGTTAGTACCCAGATAGCAAGGGACAAGTGGAATGCAATAATGGGCTAATATATGTTTAAAACATATCTTGGTGTATACCAATTAAACCATGGGTAGGCAAACAAAGGCCCAGGGGCCGGATCCGGCCCAATCGCCTTCTAAATCCGGCCCGCGGATGGTCCAGGAATCAGCATGTTTTTACATGAGTAGAATGTGTGCTTTTATTAAAAATGCATCTCTGGGTTATTTTTGGGGCATAGGAATTCGTTCATTTTTATTTTTTTTCAAAATATAGTCCAGCCCTCCACCAGCCCCCTGCTGAAAAAGTTTGCTGTCCCCTGAATTAAACTGTCATGGCTTCACCCAAAGAATCCTGGGAATGGTAGTTTGATGAAGACCCTGAAAAATTCTCTGTTAGAAACCCTCTCCAGAACTATTCTTCCAAAGCAGTGGTGCAGTTATGTAATTTTACACTCTGGGACTGAATGGTTCTCTCCCTGCCCCCTCATATTCTGTTTAGATGGTAAATTGAATTACTTGACTTCAAAAAAATGTGGTAAGTAGGTCAGCCCTACTGTGTTTAGAGGTCTTCCTGCTCGTTTTGTTGTGCGGGGCCCTGGACATCTGCCGTTCTGTGACGAGAGGGAATGACTGCAAAACTTGAAGTCTGTAGTGTCTTTGGTCTCAGTCTCAGAACGTTATCGGCCTGATTTTGTGTCACATACACACACACACTTTGAATGCACTACACCCTAACACTTCCTTTCATCTGAGCACCATCACTCTTCAGGCCAAGCTTCCGCCCGAAATGTAGTAGCCACCCTGCCTCACTTTGGGCTTTCCAGTAACCGCGCTGTGCATTAGTCTACAGAGAGCAGATTATTATTTCCTGTAAAATCTATTTGCTCCGACCACAAGCCAGCGCTCGGGCATGATCCTTTGCTTACAGGCCTTAGCCAGCATGGTATCGAAATAGACATCAGATGGGAGAGGCTTTTCTTTGCTCCTCGTGATACAACCCCTCCCCCAAAAAAACCCCAACACTCTCTTTCCTGCACATTAGTAGTTGCTATTTGCTGATAATCGTGGATGCTATAAGGTCATCTTTGCTGCGTATTATGAGAAAAGTAAACTGTGGGCAGGGAGAAAAAGAAGTTATTCACACATACAGTTGCAATCAAAATTATTCAACCCCCCTGGCAAATCAGGTTTATTATCAAAATTTGCAGACTTTCAGCTGTTTGCACAGAGCAAGTAAAAGAAAAAAGCCATTGAAATAGCTCAACGAAACAGATGCATCAAGTGGTTTCCCCAAATTCAGCTGAAAATGCAACTTTGATTTGTTCATTGCAAACAGCTGAAAGTCTGCAAATTTTGATAATGACCGCTCTCCCCATCAACCGGAGGGCGCCCTTTGCGTGGCCGCACACAGCACCCCCGATCCTCCAAGACTCCCGGAAGAACACTCCTGGTCCACCTCCCCACTTCACAGCCCTTGAGGTTCCCACCAAACCTCAGTTCAGAATGAACCAATCGTGACAGGCAGAGGCGGAGCCAGAGAGCGGACCACGAAGGGGTAGTCTGCACTCTGGTCCGCTCTTTGTGTGTGTAAGGGGGAGGAGCCTACTTGGGAGCCCACAGTCCATTCCAGAGCTTCACCCCCCTTTGTTTATGCTCTTTATTGCAGGTTAACATCTTTACAGGTATTTGGGAGTTGCTATGGTCTTTCTATGGTTGCTGTTAAAGGACTGGGAAGGAATTTTCCCTGCATTGGCAGGTTTCGCCTTCCCCATAGCAAAATGTCACAACTTTGGCGGTTTTAGGCCTTGGACGGAATCCTTTGTTTCTCAACCTGTGGGTCCCCAGATGTTGTTGGACTACAACTCCCATCATTCCTAGCCAGCATGACCAGTGGTCAGGGAAGATGGGAGTTGTAGTCCAACATCATCTGGGGACCCACAGGTTGAGAACCGCTGATTTAGTCTATCTTCCCTAAATGGGGGGGGGGGGGGGTTTGAAGCGGTGACACCCTCCCCCGGCAATCCCATGGTTCCCCGTTAAAGGGGCTGTGTTGAAGGGAGTCACTGGCCATACGCTGAAAGGTTGTCAGTGCACTCCCCTGTGTTGCGGCAAAATGGGGGTGGGCTCTCTGCTTAAACATACGTCTTCCAGAGCCAGCCCACTCCCCAGACAGATCTGTTAACCCTGATGTGCCTCAGATCCCCGGCTGGGGACTGGGAGGGATAAACGCCCAATGCCTAAGCCAAGGTCTTCCTACATCTGAAAGTTTAAATAAAGTTTAACCCCATAAATAAATTTTAACCCCATAACACGTCATGCACCATTCATTTCACCTGGGTGGCTCCTTCTCTGCCTGGCCACGCAATAAACCCGATTTGCAATGAGGGTTGACATTTTTTTGATTGCGACTGTATATTGCAACTGTAAAAAAGGTAAAGGTACCCCTGCCCGTACGGGCCAGTCGTGTCCGACTCTGGGGTTGCGCGCCCATCTCGCTTAAGAGGCCGGGGGCCAGCACTGTCCGAAGACACTTCCGGGTCACGTGGCCAGCGTGACAAGCTGCATCTGGCGAGCCAGCGCAGCACACGGAACGCCGTTTACCTTCCCGCTAGTAAGCGGTCCCTATTTATCTACTTGCACCCGGGGGTGCTTTCGAACTGCTAGGTTGGCAGGCGCTGGGACCGAGCAACGGGAGCGCACCCCGCCGCAGGGATTCGAACTGCCGACCTGACGATCGGCAAGTCCTAGGCGCTGAGGTTTTACCCACAGCGCCACCCACGTCCCTATATTGCAACTGTACAATGGCATAAATTCATGGTTACCTGATTAACAACATGTTAGTCAACTGATTAGTTCATTGATACTTAGGTAGTTCAGTAAATCAAATAGTGTAGTGGTAGATTCTGAAGTGCAGGAGCACATCATGATAGCCTCCATAGTCACCCCTCTGCCCCAATAAGTAAAGTCTGAAAGGGAGGCAATCTTTGGGAAGCCCATAAGAAGAATCTGAGTGCAGCAGCACTCTTCCCACTTGTGAATCTCAGCAACTGGAATTCAGAGACATGCTGAATTGAGCAGAAGAGAAAGGCATAGCAATCGTGGATATTTTCATATACTGCTTTTATATATTATATTTTGATGTAGTTTCTGTATTATTGTTTGTTTGTAAGGTGCCCAGAAAAGTTTATTGAAAGACAGAATATAAATTCTTTAAAAGGAAGGAATGTACTAATTTCCACTGTTTTAATATTGTTTTATCACATTGGATTTTGTCTTAAAATGTTGCCAGTTGCTCTAGGTTTGGTTGATGAAAAGTAGTATGTGAATGATATCCCACAAAAGGTTCTACCACAGGTAAATCTGTTTCGGCTTTCAGGTGCCACAAGCCTCTTTGTTCTTTTTGCTGCTGCAGAGCACTGTGGCTACCCTTCTGAAATTCACACTGATTTGAATCTGGGTTTTTTTTCTCCTCTTGCAAATCTAGGTCACTTGCCTGGTAACCCCTGAGCCTGTGGTCTTGAGGTGAAGTCTTCAGAACCCAAAGCCTCAACTGAGAGAACATGGATGGAACCAGACTCTTTGAAGCCTGCATGTTGCTGGTTGGGGTGACTGGTGCATAACACCAATGCAACCAGTTGGTGCACTTGGGAAAAAGCACTGTGGGTAGGAGAGCATGGAGTGGGGCTGGGCCTGCGGTGTGTGTTTCCTGAGATGAACAAAGATTGATGCAAAGTGCATGCAAGCACATGGTGACAAGGGGTGACTGCTCAGCTCTGGGAGGTATAAAGGCCAGTGCTGGCAAAGCACATTTTAAAAAGAAGCTAGTTCTGGTTCTAGTTCTTCCTGTCCAAAAATGAATTAGTTTCAGTTAGATTGTTTGGCAAACTGAGATAGTTTGTTTCAAGTCCATCCAAATGAACTTTTTAGTCCATAAGAACATCTTTGCCCTCTCACCTGCACCTCAAAAAAATAATAATCAGCATTCAGAATGCTATAAGCTGCTGTGCTGAGCTGTAGGATCCATAAGTAAACCAGGGGCCACACACAAGGAATAGGATGTCTGATAGACAAAATGGCAACAGGTAAAGCTTCCCCTGATATACCTGAAAGACTGCCTGCCCTATAAGATCACTTAGACCATTGGGAGACATTCTGCTTGTGGCGCCACATCTTACATCCAGCATGAACACGAACTAGAAATCAGTCAGCTTTCTACCCCCAAATGAACTTTTTTCACCTTCAGTTCACTTGGCAATCATGGAAACTGCTTTCAGGTTCAGAGATTTCGGAACTAGTTCAGTCAACTACATTCAATAGAAATGATTCATTCCAAGCACCAGATAAGGCCCTGTTCACAGCTCCTCAGGACCAGCTCCAAGGAAGGTGACAGTGGTCTGTGGCAGCACTGCCTTGCTGTGAGCCTCCATTTAAATTCCCCTAAGCATCAAAATCATTTTTCTATATGCTGCTTTTCCATTGTGAACCATACTCAAGGCTGCTCGCAACATAACCCCCCCCCCCACAGAATTCACTCACGGCTACAAGACTATGTTAAACAGCAATAATAAAAAAAATAGGCTAAAGCAATGGGAGCAGTGGCTAAAGCATGCTGGAAGGAAAGTGGATGTCATGAACTAGCAGGGCAATGGGGAGGAGGAACAGGATCCCAGTGGGGGGTGTAGCTGGGACTGGGACACACCTGGGCAAGCAGGGGATGAGGAAGAAAGTACTCAGAGGGTGATGGAGAATGGCATGGGGAGAGGAACCAGAGCAGCAGGACCCATCACCAGAGCCAGAGGGGCCCTTGTCTCCATGAACACAGCAGGCTCTGAGGTGTGGGGAGCAGCACTCTAGGAAGCTGAGGCAGGCAAAGGCCCACAGCCCATCTCCCTAGCTGGTGAGGTGGGGCTCCCTAGTTCTAGGAGGAGGTGTGTGATTCCTCAGCTGGTGTAGGCTTGGAACAGGTGTGGGTCGCCTGCCTCATTAAGCCCAGGTGCTGCAATCAGCAGGCAAAGTACAAAAGGGAAGCAGAGCTGAGGTGTTTTGTCTGCTCAGCTGCCCACAATGATGGATCTTGACTAAGATGCTCCTAGACCTCCATAAGACTGTGCTTTGGGTTAGACTCTGGACTTCAGACTTGGCTACTTGGATTGACCCTGGACTGTGTTTCCTGGTCCTTGGACTTTGCTTGCATGGACTGATCCCTGGTCTTTGAACTTTAGATGACATGCTGACTTGCTGCCAGGTAGGCCAGGGATTCAGGACAGCGGGTGGTGGTTTTTCTCACCCCCCCCATGCTTTCTAATAATGTGACAGCAGAACTACATCTCTCATTGTTCCCTGCACCGCATCACACTCTTAGCAAGTGGTGCATCCTGATGGAGAGAGGGAGGGGGAATCTTTCCACTCTGCTCCCCCTGTGCCTTCATTACTGCTCTAATGAACAAGTTAAGGAATGGGAAGTGGGAGTGTTTCTGGTTGGTGGTCATGTATGTGGGGAAATCTGATGGAGAGTGGGGAAGCTGGAACTTCTTCTCCAGCTCAGATCAAAATCTGAGCTGGAGGAGAATTTGGGGGCTTGTAAAGCTTTCCTGGTTATGAGGGGGTCTTCAATTAAGGGTGGTGAAGCCTGAGGCTCTGGAGACAAATGTGCCCTTCCACGCCTCTTTATCTGGTCCTCAGGGCTCTCCCTGGGCCTTGCCCCCTTCACTGGCCATGGCCTTCTTCAGCTGTGCTCCACATTCTCCTCAAGTGGCTTTACCTGGCTGAAACGTAATAAACGCCTCTTCCTTGCCTATGTGGCAGATGGATCAATGTGTGCTGGGTGGGTATAGAAACTTCTGGCTTTTGTGTGGCAGGTATTCAGCATGCCTTACAAAGGTACGAGTCACATATATCTGCTGTTCTGTCCATGTTGGCCCCTTGTCACCCACTTTGCCTCCGGCTTAGCCCACCACAAATTTGGGGCCCCCATAAGGTTGCTTAAGAGGGAAAGCAGCCAGGAGATTGGTGGTAGGATGATGACAAGTGATCAGAGGGAGAAGCCACAAATTTGCATGCTCTCTGACATTAAAACTGTGGGCAAGGGTGAGGGCTGAATTGAAACCTTTCTACCTGATGTGCTAGATTACTATTTGTAGGGGTTTTTTGTTTGTTTGTTTATGTAGGGGATCAGTAAAAAATAATTCATTTGTGTGGTAAAGCCCAATCTGCCATCTCAGGACTCTTCTGCCACATTCTGCTGCATATATAAGATTTCTTACTCAAAAGTTGCTCGGTTTTTCAATATGTTGCAATTTCTAAAAGGGGGATTTGGGCCTCTTACAAAGGCCTTCTCCCCCCTGACTTTGTCTCTCAGCTAGCATCCTGTCTCGCAGCCTGGGTGCTGTGACATTTCTCTGAGGTAACAGGTGCACAAAAACCACTCTGAGGGCCATCAAAAAACCGATGACTTCCCTCCTTGTATAGACTTCTCCTTTCTGAGGCAGAAAAAGAAGATGTGGTGTCTTTGAGAAGCCGGCCTTGCGTGCTGGGGCCAAACCCTCACTCTGTCTGGCGGTGGCTGTTATCTCCGCTTTTTAAAAATTGTTTTATTCCTTTTTTAAAAAACACCGGAAACTGTTTTTGTCATGTCTGTGTTGACACAATAAACATTAAGATGCATTCTTTTGGGCTTGGGGTGTGAATGCACGGAATTTCCCAAGGCAACCGTGTAAGTTGTTAGAGTAGACAGTCCTTTCATGAAGGCCCATCTGAAACAACATTGATGCCTGTGGAGGAGAATCCAAAATGGTGTCCCATCTTACGCTAATTGGCATGGGGGCGCAATCCATGGGAAACACATGGCTTCTCCCAGATAATCTTTGAAACTGTAGCTTATCCCTTACAGAGCTACAATTCCGAGCACCCTTAACTACCTGCAGTTCCCAGGATTCCTTGGGGGAAGCCATATGTTTGAGTGTATGGTGTAGATTGGCTTGTCACTTCTTGGCTTCAGCTGAACTCCATCAACACAGTTTTCACGGTGGTGTTTAACAGACTACTTGGGGAAAGTGTTGACCACACAGCCACAAACAGGTTTGGGGCTGGGTTGAAGTTCTGCCAGACTGAGATTCAGCCATAAGAGCCCTGCTTTGCAAAAATGTGCATATTAGGCAAAATTGCATCTAAAAATATGTAAAGATAGGAGACAGTTGCTTAAAAATGTTGGTGAATTTTCATGAGGACTTTTTTAAAAAATGCACACTGATGTAAAAATGTGGAGAACTGAAGGTTGCAAAAATGAGAAACTGAAATTGACATATTTGCCCATCTCTAAGAGGAAACTGGCCAACACCATCTATGGTTGTACTTGTGGAGTACTGACTGCTGTTATGAGGCACACCATGCCCCAAATTCCAGGAGAAACGGATAGCAATGGGAAGCCACCTTATACCAAGTCAAACCATTGGTCCACATCGTGCAATATGGTCTGCACTGAATGGCAGCAGCTTTCCAGGGTTAGAATCTCTCCCAGGCCTACCTGGAGATGTCAGGAATTAAACTGAGACCTTCTGCATGCAAAGCAGATGTTCTACCACTGAGCTATGGCTTTTTCCTTTGCCAGACTTTTGTTTCTCTTTGGCCCAGCAAATGGTTGGTTTTTCCTGCGAAATGCCTGACATTGTTATTCCAAGGTAGCTTTAGCAATCTCAGCTGGGCTAGAGGGTACAGGTGATGATCTGAGGCTGCCTCATATTGAATCAGCCCATTGTTAGCCCGTCTGGTTCAGGAGGGTGCCCACTGATGCAGTGCCATACGAGAGGAAATGTATCACCACAAAAGAGGACATAGATGTGTACAAAATGTTGCACATGCCAATTTAGAAACTAACAACTAAAAAGAAGTTTAAGCCATTTCACTATAGTTGGGAAGACTGTGACCTGCAGGTGACCTTTGTGTGCCTACTCATTCTGCTGGCCAGGTGCTTCTGTGGGTGGGCAACCTCAAGAACCCTTGTGTTCTCCTTTCCAATGGTTCTTTATTTTTAATCCAGACTTGGCTTGTAGAGGAGGAGTGGGGAACCTCTGTCTTACCTGTCCCTCAAAACTGCTGAACTACAGCTCCTGGACACTGGCAATACTTGCTGGAGCTGATGGGAGCTTTTGTTCAACATCTGGAGGGCCTAAGGTTCCCTACCCCGGCTTATGTGACAATTCCACCCATCCTTCCCAGGTTGAACAGATGAAACACTACAGATAGAATGTGGGTGCTTCTGACAAAGTGCCACTGAGTCTACTGAAGGGAAAATACTGTGTCTCTAAATCTAACCCTTCCCCTCATTATGCTCTATATGGGTGACACCAATCCTAAAGCTCCAGATGTTTGTAGGTGCAACTCCCATCCTTGAACACTGGCCATGCTTGCTGGGGCTGATGAGAGCTCATTCAAGGTCACAGGTTCCCCACTGCTGCTTTGTTTGAAGTCATCCTTTATTTGAAGCTCTGTCCAGCTCTAGGGTAAAGTTTGAAAAGAGGACGGGT
The DNA here is from genome assembly GCF_964270895.1 of Podarcis filfolensis. Classification (NCBI taxonomy): domain Eukaryota; kingdom Metazoa; phylum Chordata; class Lepidosauria; order Squamata; family Lacertidae; genus Podarcis; species Podarcis filfolensis. Next base: position 63,035,364 of record NC_139611.1, on the reverse strand, counting down.
CTTGAAGTTGCCCATCTAGTTAGCACATGGACAGGAGATCAAGTAGGCACACTGCTTGCCTGGCTGTGGACTTATTTATCCTCACTAAGTTGTGATGCATCATATTTCTGTTTAAATGATAGTTGTCAATATATGTGCCTCTGTACATATAAATGAGTGTGTGCAATTTTTCAGGCAAATTGGTGTCCTCTTTCATCTTTTTGGTGACGTCCACATTTTGAGTGATGAATAAGTGGCCACCCTTCTTGCAGCTGGCTATGCCTGGCACAGCTGCATGAATTCTTGCTACAACCCTACTGTATGTTCACTTGTGGAACAGATGGATGCAGCTGGTTGAGTGGGTGGGGAGCAGAAACTAAGTATGTTCAAAAGAGGAAGACTCATGGCTCAGTGGTCGAGCACCTGCTCTGCAGAAGGCCTCAGGTTCAGTTCCTGGCATCTTCCTTGATCTTGGGAGTTGATAAAGAGACCTGCCAGAGACCCTGGAGAGCTGCTGGCAGTCAGAGTAGATACCACTGGGCCAGATGGGCCAGCGATATGGTTCAGCCCAAGGCAACCTCATATGTGTCAACATAAGAGCATAAGAGCCTGCTGGATTGGATCAGTTCAATGCCCCATCTAGTCTAGCATCCTGTTCTCACAGTGGCCTACCAGATACCCATGGAAAACCCACAAGCAGGGCCTTTTGAAGAGAAAAGGTATTCACAAGGATAGAACCTAGAAGAGTTGGTGGCATGCAAATTGAGAATTAGGGATGGACAAATCTGGCAATTTCGGTTTTTTGGTTTCTCATTTTCCCAGTCTTCAGTTCCCCACATTTCTACATCAGCTTGTGAATTTTCTTTAAAAAAAGTCTGAAGATTCAGCAGCATTTCAGTGATAATTTCTCCTATTATGTACATGCTTGTATGCAATTCTGCCAAGACACATTTTTGCAAAACATCCTCTAATGTAATTCAGCTTTGTATGTTAATTTCACAAATATATGCATTTTAATGCAAACCGTACCCCATCATATGCATTTTTGTACAAGTGGCTGCATTGAAAATTTGGAGAGATGTAAATTTTAGAGAGTGGCTGCATTTTGGTTCTCATGTTGTTTTGGAAAGTGTGAATTATGTAGATTTGTCTTTAAATGTGATCTGAAATGAATTTCTCCCCCGTCCCTAGAGAATCTTATGCTCCCTTTAATCCTTTTGTCTGTTCCATGCAACATGAAAAGGGCATTGCTACTATGCCTGGATTATTTTAAAGTCTTTGAGACTAATCCAGTGAGCACGTTTTGAGAGCCATCTCACTCTGGTGCCCACTATTTAATAGAGATGGGGCCTATGGCTGGGTGGAAGCCACAGCTGTAGGGCAAATCTAACCTCAGATTTGTAGGGGTGGGCAGTGAAGGCTCAGTGTTGCTTTGGGATGGATGAATCAATTTATTTCTGGTCTGCATTAATTTGTAAATTCATTCCATCTTGTTTCCACAAATAATTTGTGACTTTTAAAAAGCACACCACATGAGCATTCTTTCTTAAAACAAGTATTTAAATATGTATTTAGTTTTTAATAAAAACACCTCTTAAGCAGCTTACATAAATTGTAAAAAATATTTGTTCAAAAATAGCAATAAAAACAGCCTTTAAAAATGGACATAATAATTATAAAAATATAGGTAAAACCAAACATTAAAAAACTATGCACATAATAAAAATTGCACATCTCAGTATCACAAAATATTATTGAAATGTGTATTTTATCTAGTGCACACATTTCTAAATGTATTTTACCCTGTAATGCATACTTTAATACATTTTAGTACGTGGTTTGAGTCAAGAATTGTATCACAACATTCAAAGAAGTGTGAATTCTGAAGGGTAATTACTTTCTGATCAAGTGAAATTAACCTCCATTCCTATTGATGGTGGTAACGCAGTCTCTGCATGTGCTGAGACCCCACTGAGTTTGTCTTTGCATATGTTTCCAGACTGTCCCTTTTCATGGAAATGGGTTCCAGAGCTGAGCCCTGCTGAAGAGCCCTAGTTCAAAGCCCTGTCCATTTCTGCCAAAGCTTCTTTCTTCCTCATTCAGAAGCAGGACTTCATTCTCTTTCGTTCACATGAACTGAGCTAGTCTGCATCTCCCAGACAAATGTGCAGACAGGATCCTTCAGATTTCATACTTCTCCAAATTTTGCAGTGCAGCTCTCAGCTCCACAAACACACCAAAATGCACACCATGTGCATTTTAGGATAAAATAAGTTTATAAACTGGAATTTTGTGAGAAAAATATGCATTCTAAAAGTGAAGTTCTTTAAAAAATAAAATTGCAGATTACTGCAGCAAGGGGATGGAACAGACATGAATAAACACATTTGAGGAGGAAGTCGCGTCAGTTGCTGGCAGCCTTGGTGGCGTCCCATTTTCAGCCTGGCTGGATGAAGGCATGGGGAGGCCAGAAGCTGATTGCCGTAGTGACAGCTAGACTGGGTGCACACCTCAAAACTCACTGCAGTTCAATAAATAGTGGCTGTTGTAGCACATTTTGGTGCAGCTGGAGGGGAGAAGACCTTCCAGGATGAGGAATGGAGGGACTGAGCAATGGCAAAGAAAACCTGTGCCCCAATGGACACCCCAGCACATTAAGGGGAAATGTGGTTTACATGGGAGGTCTGACAGTCGGGGATGGGGGACAAAAAAGGCAGGAGAACCTGTGATGAGAAGTGTAAATAAAGTCGGGGTGGCTTGCTTGGTCAGATGGAACAACAACAGCTTCCCAGCAGCAGAGTCACTGCTGCTTACTGGAAAGGAGAGAGATGAGGCAGCAGTGAGACTGATGCTTTGCTGATGCACCACCAGAGGTGATCCATTGCTCCCACCAATGCATCTGCACAGCCTGAGCCTCGAAGCTGCCTCTCCCTTACTCATCTCAGTGGGTCAAAGCAATTCTGCTGCTGGGACAGAATACGGCTGCAACTCTACCCCACCACCAGACCTTCTCTGGGGAATTGGGGACCCACCAGGTGGACCCTGGAGGAAGGATCTCTTCTGGGGCTTCCTGGCAGCTGGAGTTGGGGGGGGAGTGCAGATCCAAGGAAATGGGATTCAGACAACATGCAAGACTGGAAGATTCATGCTGTGTCTTCAAAGTCAAGTGTTTGGAGGGCTCTTCCTCCTCCCCGCCCCCGTGCATCTCCCCAATTCCTAATTCAGAGTGTGACTCACTCGCCAGCTACAAAAGACACAACACTCTCAGTTCTCAAGAAACCACACGTCTGCATAAGTTTCCCACGGTCGGTACTTTAAATAGAAGCTGCTGGAGGACATGGTCGGTGCCTTTGCTCGCTCTCTCGACAGTCACGCAGCTCTCCCTCCCTGCTCCTCTTCCCTTCCCCATGTCCCTTTAGGCTAGTAAGTTATCAAAACCAATGGTCACATTTGATCTGAAAGGGATGGAGAAGTATGAAGTCTAGAGTTTTGTTTTTGTTCTTTTTATACCTCTAGGGACAGGATCTGAGGTAGGAAGGTCCAATGACCAAAGCCTATAAAGTCAGCCTCTTTAGCCTGTAGGCTGGCTCCTGCTGTTTGAGGTGGCTGGCCTCTTTACTACTTTATCTGTCCCCCTAGAAGAAGCATCCCCAACCTGCGGCCCTCCAGATGTTTTGGCCTACAACTCCCATGATCCCTAGCTAACAGGACCAGTGGTCAGGGATGATGGGAATTGTAGTCCAAAACATCTGAAGGGCCGAAGGTTGGGCATGCCTGCCCTAGAAGATCCTTTCTGCTTGGTTTTCCTTGAACAGTTGGGTATTACCAGAAGCTTTGCTAGACCTGACCTGGTAGGTTAGTCCAGAACCTTGCAAGAGCTTAACATATATTAAGCTCTTGCAAGGTTCTGGACTAACCTACCAGGTCAGGTCTAGCAAAGCTTCTGGTAATACCCAACTGTTCAAGGAAATTATATATATATATAGTTATTTATTTGTTTTTCAAATTAAAATTTTACAATCACATATTAACATACAAAATAAAATCAATATTCCAACGATTCCTGGTCTTCACTCCTCCCCTTTGTACGTCTTATTGTTAATAATTTCTACCTGCATCTTTTATGATAATCCAAATCTTTTACATCTCCATTATGTCCAGAATTCACCATTAGACTACAAGTGTCATTCCAGTCCTACTAACAATTTTAGCTGTTTACAATGGTTTTTTTAAAGATAAATTATAATTTTCCTCCCATTCCTTATTAAAATTTTGGTCTTCCATATTTCTGATTCTTGTGGTCATTTTAGCCATTTCAGCATAAGCCACCACTTTAGGTCTTCTGCAAGTTAGTAAAGTCAGCTGCAAACTGAACATACCATTAAAATGTTAATATTTTAACACATAATAGAGCCTAATGGAGCAGAATCAAGCACGTATATACTCTATATTTTTGTTTAAAATTAATATCCAAAAATACTGCACCAAGGTTATCCACGTTGTGAAATTCTGTTAAACTGAACATGAATTCTGTGTACATTATGAAAGACAGGGAGTTTTCCCCAGCCCTACCTGGTGTTTACAGGGATTGAACTTGGGACTTTCTGCATTGCAGTCCGGGTGCTCTACCACTGACCTTTGCCAGTTCCCCAGGATAATTTCTGCTCTGTTGCCTACCTTGAGTCTTCAGGATGAGGTGGGATACAAAACTAAGCTACAGGTAGACCATGGGCCAAACTAGAATGAACTACAAGTGGTTTTTCACTGAGGAATTTTGTTCTGAAAATCAAACCCACCTCCCATTACTATAGCCAGGTAGAATGTGACTCTGGATACAGCAAGGGGACCAAATAAACATATAGTAATAATGATGTTGGAAGTGAAATGGTTAAGAGCCTATGAAGTCACCCAAATTTTCAGAATCAAACTGCAGCCGCCATAAAAAAAGTGGGGAGAATCCACCCCAAACTACATGTGACTATTGTTTGGGACTTTTAAAGAATTTTATTGCCATATTATCTTAATTTGCTATTCTGTTTCCTGCAGACTCTGACAATATGTTTGGACGAGAGAGAGAGTAATGCCATGTCATTGACTTGAGAGTTTACTTTTATTTCATTTTTTTAAAAGGGAGGTGGCAACTTAATGTCTTGTTGCTTTTGATGTGTCTTGAGTCTGAGGCGTGTGGCAAGAACAGGACCGCTTTTGGGTTTTGGGGTTCCAGCTTTGCTGTGCCACGTAACCCCTGTTGTGTGTTTGGCTTGGCCGCGATCATGCACAGGCGAGCAAAATGCACTCTGCGTGTGCTTGAAGGCACACTTCTCTCAATAGTGAGGCAATCTATTCCAGGGGCTCACAGGCTTAGTTCTGAGTCCCCAGTGAGTCCAGGCCTGAATTAAAGCCCATCTACTTCTGCTGGGGAAAAGCAGGTGCAATCTTAACACCCCTACGTTGTGGTGGTGATTTGTCTCTGTGGTTTCTTTGCAGAGTTGATCCTTGCAGATAAGCCACAGCTCTTTGGCGTAAATGCAGACCTCCCCCCGCCCCCCCGGCTTCCTCCTGCTTCTCCAGCCCAACCACCTTCTCTAGGTTTCAGCAACTTTGCAAGTCACTCAAGAAGAGAATAGTAGTGAGAAGTTCCGGTTTCCAGTCACAGAGATGAACGATGACGCAAGTGCCCAGGTTCAGAGCACAGAAAAGTAATATAAAGCAGAGAAGAGCGTGCGACAAGAACCCTTTAGTTTCCCAGTGTTTTACGCCTGTTTCCAGTAATCAGACACAGCCCTTGCAGGCAGCCAGCTCACAGCTCATATTTTGTCAGAGTTGTAAAGTAGTGCGGTCAAGCCATTGTTGTGGCATATATGTATTTATCCACATACTTCTCCCTATCCACTTTCTCCATGGATAATATTACAGTGGTACCTCGGGTTAATAACTTAATTTGTTCTGGAGGTCTGTTCTTAACCTGAAACTGTTCTTAACCTGAAGCACCACTTTAGCTAATGGGGCCTCCTGCTGCCGCCGCGCCGTCGGAGCATGATTTCTGTTCTCATCCTGAAGCAAAGTTCTTAACCTGAGGTACTATTTCTGGGTTAGCGGAGTCTGTAACCTGAAGCATCTGTAACCTGAAGCGTCTGTAACCCGAGGTACCACTGTATATGTCTCTATTACATCCCCCTTACTCTCCTTTTTTCTAAACTGAAAGACCCCAAATGCTGCAGTCTCTCCTCATGTTGGAGTTGTTCCAACCCTTTGATCATTTTGGTCACCCTTTTGTGCTCCTTTGCAATATCCCTTTTGAGGCGAGGAGATTGGAACTGTCCACAGCATTCCAAGGTGTGGTCTCACCCTAGATATGTGTAACAACATTCTGGTGGTGGCATTTTTATTTTCAAATCCAGTGTCGGAAGCAGTTATACCCCTGAATACCAGCTACGGGGCATCATGAGTGGGAGAGTGCTGCTGTGTGGAGGTCCTGCCGGTGGGAGTCTCAAAGGCATCTGGTTGGCCTCTGAGGGAAAGAGGATGCAGAACTAGATAGGGCCTAGGTTTGATCCAGCAGGGCTCTCTTTATTTATGTAATCAATAGGATGCACCTTGCCATGGAGATTCAGAATTTGAAGTCTGCTTTAAGCTTTTCCCCACTTGAGTTTTAAATAATTTTAATTACCTCCAGAGGTATAGAGAACAGATGGATGGGCAGACAGACATCCACTTCCAAAAATGTATAGTAGATTTATGAAGCACAGTTTTGACTCAACTCATTATTTTATTAATATTTTGATCCCAGAAACCACTGAGAACTTCTTTCAGTTGTTCCAAAATATTGTCAGATTTATTCTGGCTATTGAACAGTAATTGTGGGGGAAAGGAAGGATTACAGATTAACATTGTGCACCAAGGCAACTATGGATTTTATTATACTTATATCCCATCTTTCCTCCCTGGAGTTCAAGGTTGTATATTTATGGCTCCATCCATTTTATCCTGACAGCAGTCCAGTGAGGTAGATTAGGCTGAAAGATACTAACTGGTGACCCAGTGTCCCCTAGGCAGCTTTGCGGCTGAGTGAAGATTTGAATGTGTCCCCCCACCCACCCCAGTTGTAGTAGTTTCACAAACTCCTGATCAAGGGGCTCTTATCCAGCAAATCCTTGCCTCTAAGATTTGAGAGCCATATACTTTCAAATGTATATTTGCATTATAACAACAATGGCTAGAGAAGGTAGGTAGGTAGGAAGGTAGGTAGGAAGGTTCATTCTTAGGGGGCTGAATTCTGTGCCAGATAGGGATGCATGAATCAATCATCTTCAGTTCCTCTCACTTTCTCATATTTCAGATCTTAAGTTCAGATCCACATTTTTGCATCAGTTTTGGTTTGATATTTTGCCTAATATACATACTTTTGCAAGTAATTTTTCCTAATATAACACACTATTGCTTGTTGTCTTCACTAATGTATGTCGTCATGCACACTTGCCCCTAACATATGCATTTTTGTACACATTATTTGGCTGGAGAACTTGATTGCAAAATTCAGAGGTGCAAAATTTGAAGGATGGCTGTGTTTCAGGTCACATATTGTCTCAGGAAGTGTGAACTAGCTTCGTCCACCTTTGAATGTGAACTGAATGCAACTTTCTCCCTCATCCTTAATGCCAGATACCACATTCTTTTGCTGCGTTTGTGTGGAGTCACAGTATACACGCAGGCGACCTTGGATATGCTGGAATAGGGCACGTTCCCTTAAATACAGGGTGTGCCTTCAAGTGGGGCATCTGGCAACCTTACTCATAACTGAATCAAGTCATCAGACAAAACAGGCCACTTGACTCTTGTTGGCGTGGCAGTTCCAAATGAAACCACATATGGAAACTGGGCGCTTAGTCTGAGGAAATGCACAAATCTAATTTAAAAGTATTTATTAAATGCAGTAGCATGGAATTTCCCAGGCGCTTCCCCCCTCCCCTTGCAGCTCCTTTACAGCAGTACATCATCAGCTTGTTTCTTTCAGCTACTGTATGCTTATTAAATAATAGTTCGCTCCCGTCTGGTAGAATTTACTGGGGATGCAAGGGAAATTACATTGCCAGATCAGAGTGTCGCTTTTAAAGTTAAAACCAAAGAGCTGCGCTGCCAGCCAGTTCTAATTCTGGGCTAGTTCCTTCCTTCCTTCAGGCTGAAATATTACAACACTTTCCTGAAAGCCAGGCCACATCTGCACCACACAGTTAAAACCCCAAAGAATCCTGGGAATGGTAGTTGGTTAACGCTGCTAAGAGTTGCTAGGGGAGCCCTATTCCCCTCACAGAGCTACACTTCTCCGAGTGGTTTAACAATAAATCCCTCTTGCAAAGGAACTTTGGAATTGTAGCTCTGTGAGGGGAGTAGGGGTCTCCTAACAACTTTCAGCACCATTAACAAGCTATAGCTCTCATGATTCTTTGGGTGAAGCCATGACTGTTAAACGGGCATGATACTTCTTTAAATGTGTAGAGTAGGTATGGCCTAAGTCCCACAGTGAGATGTCATAGTAAGTATACATTGGCCTGGTTCAGTTGCTCAAAGGGCCTTCCAAGTGCAGTAATACATTTTTTTAAAAAAGCAATTATTAAATTGTGAAGAAATGCAACAAAACCCAACAAAACCACTAAAAGGAGCTGTGTTCTGCTGCAGGTACAACAGCAAGGTCTTGTGGCCCTTTGAATACATAGCAACAAGTTTATTTTGAGGTGGATTCTAGTCATTGAAAGCTCATGCAATAATAAAATAGTCTTTCAAATGCCACAAGACTTTGAGGTGCTTTAAAATTATATTCAGAGAGCAGTTTCATGAAATATCATGAAATACTTCTTCCAATTTAAAACCTGACATTAATATATTATTAAGGCATAGGAAGTTTATCTTTAAAAGGTTTCATATCTATTTCACTGCCTCCAAAAAGGAACTACCGTATTTTTCGCCCTATAGGACGCACTTTTCCTACTCCAAAAATGAAGGGGAAATCTGTGTGCGTCCTATGGGGTGAATGCAGGCTTTTGCTGAAGCTTGGAGAGCGAGAGGAGTCGGTGTGCACCGACCCCTCTCGCTCTCCAGGCTTCAGGAAGCTATCTGCAAGCCCAGGGAGTTCCCGCAGGGCTCCCTGGGCTGCGGATAGCAGCCTGCTGCCTGGAGCGCGGGCCGTGCTGAAGCAGAGCGCCCCGCGCTTCTGGCAGACATCCGCAGCCTGCTGCCTGGAGCGCGGGGCGCGCTGAAGCCACGGCTGGGGGGGGATAATTTTTTTTCTTTATTCCCCCCCCAAAAAAAAACTAGGTGCGTCCTATGGGCCGGTGCGTCCTATAGGGTGAAAAATACAGTGATTCAGTTTCAGTTCAATTCCTGATTAATTCATGTGGTTCTCTACTTTTGTATGTGTGTGCTTTCAGACTTTTGCAAGCTGCTCTGCTAAAGTATAAAATATACCCAAGGAGACTTAAGAAGGCATTAGCACACACACATTGTAATGCAAACAATTGTTTCGTTTAATTTTTACATCCATTATGATCTATAAGCTTAAATAGCAGCATCACTTTTCAGATAGATAAAATGGTAAATGCAGTGGCCACAATCAAACGCAGTAGTGCAATGAAACTGTGTGTGTGTGTGCGCGCGCGTGTGTTTGTGTGTGATTGAATTAAAACTGAATTGAAATAAAAATTGCCAAAGGCCTCACCACAAAAAGAACTTCATTCATGTTCAGTTCACCCAGAAATTAGAGAAACTACTTTAAGGTGCAATTCAGAGATTTTTTTAATTCAGTGAATTAGCTACTCAGAACCAACCATCTTAACTTCAAGCAATTACTATCATCATCATTACCGCCGCCACACCAACTTCTGTTCCTCAATCAAAGCACAGCTTGGAATTTCTACAGTCCTACTGATGTGGGTGGGGGCCATTTATTTATAATGGTGGTGGTGGAGAATCCATCTCTGCCTGGCCAGGGGGTGGGGAGGTTTGTTGGAATAGCAGACATTCTTCCAACCACTTCAAAGTAAATACAACATCAGCCCACCTTTGTTCTCTCAACATGTGTCTTTAAATTAATCTCTCTCCTAGAAACAAGGAAGATCAATCAGACCCAAACACCTTATTCATTCCTCCACGTAAACAAGTCTAGCACTTGATCATGGCAGGGATGTGGGGGAGACATAGGCTGATAGCTTGCCTTAAGACTACTGTCAAAGAAACAAAACTGGAGTGAATAAGACCTGCTATTTATTAACTGCTCTCTATGAAAGATGCTGATTGTTCTTCAGGGTATGTATTCTCATCGGTTGTTTTGTCACTTGATCTGCTACACAAACTCCTGCCATGTCCATCTTCATTTGATACCTGATCATTCATCCAATATCAGAAGCAGTGTGTCTCTGAATACCAGTTGCTGGCAGAGAGTGGAAGTGGTGAGAATATTGCTTCATTTATGTCCCAATTGCAGGCTTCCCACAGACATCTGGTTCACCACTGTGAGAACAGGATGCTGGACTAGATGAGCCTTTGGTCTGATCCAGCAGGGCTCGTCTTGTGTTGAAAGAGTGAGAGTCATAAGTTTTTCCAGGGCCATGCTCAAGGGTCTTGACATTATGCTGGGTATCAGTGTATTGAGCCTGTTGCTTTAGTATTACAGTGATACCTCGGGTTAAGAACTTAATTTGTTCTGGAGGTCTGTTCTTAACCTGAAACTGTTCTTAAGCTGAGGTCCCACTTTAGCTAATGGGGCCTCCCGCTGCCACCACGCTGCCACCGTGCAATTTCTGTTCTCATCCTGAAGCAAATTTCTTAACCCGAGGTACTATTTCTGGGTCAGCAGAGTCTGTAACCTGAAGCATCTGTAACCTGAGGTACCACTGTGTTTTTGTTTGTTTGTTTCATGATGAGAAAAAAAAATTCAATTTGCAAAGAGGGGGGATGGGGGACAAATACAATTCAGTTCACATTTAAAGGCAAACCTAGCTAATTCACTCTTTCCAAAACAATACACAAACTGAAATGCAGCCACCCTTCAAAATTTGCACACCTGCGAATTTTGCAATGCAGTTCACCAGCTAAGTGGTGTGTACAAAAATTCATATAGCAGGGTACAGTGTTACCAGTTTTATACTGGTAAAAAGAACATGCAAAAAGGAGGTTTTTTTAAAAAAATTACAAATTGATGTGGAAATGTGGAGAACTGAACTTAAGCTTGGAAAAATGAGGCAAGAGGGAGGAAAGGGAAGTCGCATTAAATGCAACCCCAATTCCCATCAGCCTCAATTGGTTTGGCCAATGGTCAGGGGTGATGGGAGTTGTAGTCTAAAAACATTTGGAGGTGATCACAGTGGAGCATCGATGCTTACAAAAGAACGTCTGAAACCATACAGCAGCCTTCACCAGTCAGGTGCCATCCAGATATTTTGGACTGCAACTCCCATCAGTTCCACCCAGCTAGAGGGAACCAGACTGGTGAAGGCTGCCATACCATTTTGCTCCAAGAGCGAAGGCGGCCCCTTTGCTAAGTGGAAACTTCCGGAATACATCCATGCAACAATGGACAGTGTTTTATGGGTCTGTGTTCACAATGTAACTTGGATTTTCAAAGGGGAAACGGAACAGCTGCTGCTTTCTTGAACCCAAGCAAGATTCTCCTTTCATTCTGCCCTCCTGTACAGCAGGTCAGCTCAATTGCTTGGACCTATTGATCTCCTGTTTTCATAAAAACATCTGCCTCTGAACGAAAATGATGCTGTTAGTGCAATAAACCATTGCCCTCTTCACCGGTCTTTACAGATTTACACAATGCAAATCCCAAAGGGAACCACTTTATTGTCAGTTGAAGCAGCTGATTTTTATTTTTATTTTAATCCCAAAATCTTTGGTGTATTTCAAGATATCTGAAGTCTGATTCAAACATGCAGTAGTAGCACACTATGTGGCTTTTCAGCATTCTTCCTCATTTCTTTCTTTGTGTATAATTTTAGTTATTTTTTTAAGGTGGGGAATTATTTGAACATGCACTTGCCTACCTGTACTCAGAATTTTAAAGAAATATATCATACAGTGACTTTGGGATCACAATAGCAACTGGTTAGACTGATCCTCAGCATTTCTAATGTTGAAAAAGTTGGACTATGATTTCATTGGTATTGGATAATCTAACAATAGTTAGAACTCTGCATATATATATATATATATATATATATATATATATATATATATATATATATGTGTGTGTGTGTGTGTATCCATCTCCCAAGGCCAAATTTTGCACTGAGAAAAGCTGTATTTCATAACCTGCATAAGACTATAAGATCCCTGCTTCATGAGGCCACTGGCCCATTGAGCCCAGCATCCTGTTCTCAGTTTTATATTGAACATATTTGCATGGCCCATCATATTTGACATAATTTACCATGCAACATTTTAAGATTGTCATTAATTTTTATTATTAATTTGTTTAATAAAGTGCAAAACTGGTGAGTATATATTACCAGGCAGAAAGCTATGTATATTTGCAGTTGTGTAATAATAATAATAATAATAATAATAATAAGTTATTTGTACCCCTCCCATCTGACTGGTTTGCTGGACCAGATGGGCCACTGGCCTGATCCAGCAGGCTCTTCTTATGTTCTTATGTGATATCTGAAGTATTCAAATACAGTGGTACCTCTGGTTACATACGCTTCAGGTTACATACGCTTCAGGTTACAGACTACGCTAACCCAGAAATAGTACTTCGGGTTAAGAACTTTGCTTCACGATGAAAACAGAAATCACGTGGCAGCAGCAGGAGGCCCCATTAGCTAAAGTGGTGCTTCAGGTTAAGAACAGTTTCAGGTTAAGAACGGACCTCCGGAATGAATTAAGTACGTAACCAGAGGTTACCACTGTATTCAAGTTATGCAAACATTGTATGGTGATGCAAAAAGTGAATGATAATTTTAAAAGTAAATTGAGTAGCCTTGGCTCCCCTGGAACTCCAGACCCTGATCAAACATGTCCATTTCTCACCCCACCCCCCTGCTAAGGATATTCCTCACAGACCTCGCAGCTGCTCTCCACGTCACTAATGTTTCTAATTAAAAAAGGAAATATAACACTTTTTTGTATTAATAATTTCTAGTTTTGAGGATTTCCTATCACTCAGTTAAGGCTTCTGAATGCCATGGAATTTGATTCTAAGTACAAAAAGCATGTATGCACACACAAGGAAAATGCACCGGTATGTTGTAGGGGCACGTGTTTTGTGCACAAATTATAATCATCAGAGATGGCTGGTGCCCTTTGGGACTAGTGGCGTGGAAGGCAGGGAGACCAACCGTAAGTGGAGCCAGGAGCCAATGACAGGCAACTAATTCTAGCTTTGTCACTCTTTTCCTCCCTGCTAAGTTCTACAAGGACAAAACTGAGACTGAGGAGGGAGGTAGCAGGCAACCAGGGCCATCGCTAAGTTTGTGGCCATCGCTGCTTCTTGTAGGAGCAAATTCCGCAGTTTAAAGATGCACCCTGTGAAAAAGTACTTTTGTTTGTCTTTTTGGAATCTTCCAACGTTCAGTTTCATTTGAAGTTTGCAACTTCTGGTGTTATGAGAGAGGGAGTGATAAGGGCTGATAAGAGTTGGAGTCCAACAACATTTGGAGGGCCACAAGTCCCCTGCTCCTTCTGTGAAGAAAGGAGCATCTCACATGGGGTGGGGTCAGTGGTGGAGAGCAAAGCTACCCTGCACAGCTCTGTAACCCCTCTCATGTGCTCTTTCAATGCATGGGGGTCAGTTTCACTCCCCTATTATTATCCTCAGTATATAAAAAGAGCAGCTCCCTGTGGGATCAATTCCATCTGCTGGTGCCTTAGTCTCTTTCCTCCTCCTCCTCCTCCTCCTCCTCCTCCACCCCCCCCCCTTTGGACAAGAGTTGCTTTTCCAGGCAAACTAGAGGTCTGTGGGCAGGAGCTGTAGCTCAATAGCAGAGCTATGCAAAAGGTTCCTAGTTCAGTCTCTGGCATCTCCACACAGAACTGGGAAAGGACTCATGTCTGCTATTCTAGGGGGCTGCTAGTGTCAACAGTACTGAGTACAGACTAGCCCTGCACAGGCCTCAAATCTGAAGTCTCCTCAGATGAGAAGCAAGGGGAGCTGAATCTTCAGCAGATTTCAACACTGCCAGTGATTTTGAGGAGCCATGAGACATGAAGGTCCCTGCCCCTGGATTAGAAGTCTCCACACCAGCTGCCTGAATTCTAGGACCATGTGGCTAAACCTTTTCAACCAGAGGACCATGTTGCACCACTGTATGGCAGTGTAGTTGGGTGGGGTCAGAATGAAATGGGGCCAAAGTGTTCAGGACCACACTCTCATGCACACACATATATGCTCACATGAGGTATATGCCACATTTTATCACTGATTCGTGCACACACACAGGCACACAACTCTCTCTCTCTCTCTCTCTCTCTCTCTCTCTCTCTCTCACACACACACACACACACACACACACACACACACACACAGCATCCTAGGATGAAAATCTTCCCTGAATAACTTATTTTAAGCAGATCTTTTTAAAATTGCATTTGTATCCCACCTTTCTTTCATACACAATTCCTCACGTTCCATTTTAATTGCACAACAACCTGTGAGGTAAGCTAGGCCCGAGGGTCACCCGCTGAGATTCATGGCTCTTTCTATCTTTAGGCCTCTTTCTTGCTCTATCTGGCCTCCATATGCTAACTCTTTCCAAAGCATTTTCACTGGAGTGGTTGTATGTGTTTGCCAGTAAACAGGATTTTTGTGTGTTGCTTTTATTTTATTTTTTTTCCAGCAAAATTTGAAGAAGAAAAAAGTCTATTGCCGAGGGTAATATGATTGTTTTCCCGAAACCAAAAAAAATGTGCTGCTTGTTTTATGAGGCTCTGAGACAGGAAAAACATCGGCTCTTATTTTCTTGCCCGTTCTTTTGGAAAATTGCAATTGCATACTTTGCTGCAAAGGGGGTTGTAGGAAACTATATTTGCATAATTTCCTCCCCTTTTCTCCGGCTGATATTTATATAGGAGGGGAATCATGTTCTGGGGCTTCTAATAACTGGCTTTCATCCCTTCCCTCCCTCCACCAGCACTGCTGCAGACTAAGTTCCAGGCAACCCAATCTGCATTTCTGAAAATGGGATATGGGTTGGATGTTAATAGTTTCCTGACACTGTTGGTTTTGCTATGGGTATATGTGTGTGGCGGTTGAAGTGTGGTGGTGGAGATGCACAATGTCTAACACTACAGATCACAAAGATGCCACATCTCAGGGGTCTGTCTGCATGCTTCTCCTATTAATGTAGTTTCTCTCTTGAAAGAGACAGCAGCCCCATTGGAAACTTTTTTGCCAGATCTGATAATTGGATTTAACCACAGAGAAAGCCTTGTGGGACAGACCACTCTCGCCACCCAAACTGCAGCACATTCCAAAACCCCATAGAGCAGCCAAGAAGAGATTCCCAATTGCTTTTGCACTAACTGGCATATTTATTTCTGCCTTGCCATGGTTTCTTGCAGAAGTAAATTAGTCCTGGTTTCTTCCCCCCCACCAATATTTCTCCCCCTAACCATGCAAAATGCTTGATGTCCAGCCCCATCCCATAACTCTTTCTGGTTTGTTTGCTTGCAGGGACTCTAACAGTGAGGAAAGAAGGACTTTAGCAGCAAGGGATGAAACACCCTAGATGTTCTGTTCATAGTCACAAAGAGCAGCAGAAACACTTGGGAGTAAGCACTTCATCTGCTTATTGTTTGATTGGTTTGTTTTCAGATGCACAGGGCCTGAAGTGCCAGTCACTGTGGAGCGTGAATAGCCTTGAAGATCAAGCCCATGTCCTGGTCAGAGGATGAAACCACCCGCCATTCCAACTGGGAAACTTGCATGACAACAACCCAAAATCCTTTGGGCGCTAGGAGTCAGGTGATATAAATATTACAGAGCTATTGTCTTCTCTCAATCTGGGAGTCTTGTTTCAATGGGAAACCACCTTGTCAAACTCCACAATCCCACTGGTTCATAATGTGAAGGCTTGTAATGCTTGTCTTCATTCCAGGGTGAACACTGTGGCTCCACAAGTTACAATCTGCCTTAGTCTGTAGCTTGAGCTGGAGAAGAATTCATTACCCCCACCTCCCCATTTACCTGGCCTGGTGATCACTATGGCAGCAATGATAGGGTGACTGGCTGGGGACCTCCCTTCACCCCTAACACCATCATTGCTGCTATGAATTCCTAATACCAGGAGCCCCAGGACTTGTAGTCCCCAGGGCATCTGACATGTCACCTGAGCAAAGCTGCCCTGGAAAAATTACATTTACCAGGACCATGTTGCTTGGGGTGCTGAAATCCAATCAGGAATAGGGGGCTCCTGGGGGGTTGGGGGGAGGCGTTGAGGCCATAGGAGCCAACTCCCAGGAGCCAAGGTCCCTTCACCCTCCCATAAAATGTGGGGCTCCCAAAGTTGACGGGTATTGCAATTCAAATGGTATGGGTGTGCCCCATTATGTGATTGATTAGGTGGGGTGGGGCTTACCTGGGCCCCTCTAATATTTTATTCAAGGTGGTACTCCTGGTTGAGGCCATATTCCAGGGATGTCATCAGGTACCTATTTTGGTCTTGGAATAAACTGTATTATAATTGTGTGAGGGTATAAGAATAGCTTAGAGGGACGCGGGTGGCGCTGTGGGTAAAACCTCAGTGCCTAGGACTTGCCGATCGTATGGTCGGCGGTTCGAATCCCCGCGGCGGGGTGAGCTCCCGTCGTTTGGTCCCAGCTCCTGCCCACCTAGCAGTTCGAAAGCACTCTTAAGTGCAAGTAGATAAATAGGTACTGCTTTATAGTGGGAAGGTAAACGGCGTTTCCGTGTGCTGCGCTGGTGCTGGCTCGCCAGCTGCAGCTTCATCACGCTGGCCACGTGACCCGGAAGTGTCTTCGGACAGCGCCGGCTCACGGCCTCTAGAGCGAGATGAGCACGCAACCCTAGAGTCGGAGACGACTGGCCCGTACGGGCAGGGGTACCTTTACCTTTACCTTTTTATAAGAATAGCTTGGTTTGCTCACCCCCATTCTGTATTGAACCAATTCAGGCTGAAGGTCTTTGGCTGGCCAGCCCAGCTGTGGTACTTCCTCACCTTTGGGCCTAAGTATGTGAAATTCAGAAACAAGCATACAGCTAAGAAGGGTAAGTCCTCCATTCCCACAATTAGCTCTCTGCCAGCTCTGTGCAGAGCTCCTTCTTTTTGCTCTCCCAATCCCAGCCTTGTCATATGAGTATGATCCAGGGGCTTCTAAACATACAAATTGTCTGTTATGTTTATTGTCTGCCATCAATGACCAGGACACACCAAAGCTGAAAGTGAGAGCCATTTGTCTGCTTTGCAGTGCATCATGTAGCAGCAGGACTTGAGGCAGCCTTCAAAAATTCTTTGGCTGACCATGCTGCTGACCACAGGGAAACAGCTGACCCATCTGGTTTGCTCCTCTGCGAAATGCTGGAACAGTAGTAGGCCAAAAGGCCAGAACTAATCCTGGCTGTGCCAGTTACTTCATCATCCTTGCACACCCATGAACCAAGTTGTGTCTTGTTTCAGGAACTTGGGATATAGACAGAGCTTCTGGAAGGCAAGTGACAGGGTTTCTCATTTTGTTTCAGTAGCCTTGGGGGTTGTGGAGACTCTCACAGCAGGAAAGGACCTCAAAGGTCATCTGGTTCAATCCCTGCTCCGTGCAAGCAATCCACTGCTATATGCAACATACCTGAAAGGTGGACATTCTGCTTGCTTAAAAGCCTTTAATGAAGGAGAGTCCTCCGTATTCCAGTGCAGTCTGTCCACTACTGAACAGCTCCGACACTAAGGAAATTCTTCCTACTGTTTAGTGAAAATTCTTTTTTCTCATAATTCAAACTGATTGTGGTTTGGGTCCTACTCTCTGGAGCAACGTAAAATAAATTTGACACACCACCTATGTGGCAACCTTGCAAACATCTGAAGGTGCTACAAGCCTAGAGGTAGGCTTGGTTCTTAGCTGCACTGAAAACAGAACAATGTCAGTCACAGCTTTACCTCATTAGAGAGGGAATTCTACAGTTGGGGTGACACCTCAAAAAATGTGCTGTCTTGAGTCACCAAAGCATGGGCTACACTAAGAGGTGGAATGACAAAAAGGGCCTCCCCATATATTTTAAAGCCCAGGCATGAAAATAAAGCAAGAGGCAACTGGGTCCTAAATTATATAGGGCTTTAAGAATGATGATGAGGAGGAGGAGGACGACGATGTTAATGGTGGTAATTATAACAATAATAATTAAATATTAAACAGTTTGCTTATCTTTCATGACACTCAAAATTATTACTTTTTATAACAGTCCTCTGGGACTGTCATGAGGCCTTATAATGTTAGAGGCCTGTCTAGCAGTGGTTGCTAGGTGACAGGTTCAGTGAGAGAGAGACCCCAGCAGTGGCAGCAGGGGTGGGTGGGGCTCCTATAGAGGCTCTGCCCCACAGGATTCTGCCACCTGAGGTGGCTGTTTCAGTCCACCTCATGGGTGGGCCAGCCCCAAGTTTTCCCTTGTGTATATAAAATCCCCTTATTAAACAAGTTTAAGTTTCTCTTGTCACTAATGGTTAAGTCCATCTTTTGTCCAAACCCAGCCACACTGCCAGGAAGTTTTGAAGTATTCTGAGGGAATTGGTGGCAATGAAAATAAATAAATAAAGAAGCACACACACATGTACATGTGATAAGTGAGGCTGTGGAACCTGGGGTCCCTGACACACCCCACGGTGAGCAACTATATTGCTACCCATCAGAACATCAGGAAAGGCAGTCCTTGTCAGGAGTGGTAATTGCCTCTCTGCAGCTGCCCCAGAAAACCACTTACTAATGCCAGGCCTGTTCCTTTGTGAGGAAAGGTTACAGCATCTGGTGCTTTTTAGTTCAGAGAAAAGGTGAGGAAGAAGAGACATGATTGTTGTTGTTTAGTCATTTAGTCGTGTCCGACTCTCCGTGACCCCATGGACCAGAGCACGCCAGGCACTCCTGTCTTCCACTGCCTCCTGCAGTTTGGTCAAACTCATGTTCGTAGCTTCGAGAACACTGTCCAACCATCTTGTCCTCTGTCGTCCCCTTCTTCTTGTGCCCTCCATCTTTCCCAACATCAGGGTCTTTTCTAGGGAGTCTTCTCTTCTCATGAGGTGGCCAAAGTATTGGAGCTTCAGCTTCAGGATCTGTCCTTCCAGTGAGCACTCAGGGCTGATTTCCTTCAGAATGGAGAGGTTTGATCTTCTTGCAGTCCATGGGACTCTCAAGAGTCTCCTCCAGCACCATAATTCAAAAGCATCAATTCTTCGGCGATCAGCCTTCTTTATGGTCCAGCTCTTACTTCCATACATCACTACTGGGAAAACCATGGCTTTAACTATACGGAGAGACATGATAGGAGTGCATAAAATTATGCATAGTGTTAAGAAAGTGGACAGAGATAAGTTTTTTCTCTTTTCATACTACTAGAACTCAGGGACATCCAATAAAGTTGAACGATGGAAGATTCAGGGCAGACAAAAGGGGGGACTTCTTTGGGCAGCACATAGTTAAAATATGGAATTCACACTCACCAAATGCAGTGATGGAGACCATTAACTTGGATAGCTATAGAAGAGGATTAGACAAATTCATGGAAGATCGGGCTGCTAGCCATCGTGCATATGTTGTGTTCCCCAGTGGTGGAGCTTCATGCTCTGGCACCGGGAGGTGGAGAGCAGGCGGGGGCGAGGCTGGCACGCATCCTAGGGGGCGTGCTGTCCGGGGTGGTGCGCTTCCCCCACACTCTTCTTCCTCCACCAGTGGTTTCCCCCACTGCGTTATGTATGCCTTTGAATGCCAGTTGCTGGTAATTGCCAGTAGGGAGAGTGCTGTTGTGCTTAGGTGCTGCTTGTGGGCATCTAGTTGGTCACCATGAGAAGAGACTGCTGGATTACATGGGTCTTTGGTAGGGCTCTTATTATATTCAACACTAACAATATTACTACAGTTTGATTGCTAAAGTTGTTCTTCTCCCTCTACCCTCTGTGTTGCAAGTTTTGCTATGGTTTCCAATGGAAACAGGAAGATGGTATTTAAAGCCCAAAGCCAGGAGGGCTGTGATACGCTTTTGCTACAGTCCCGTGAGCTTTGCGCCCGATATGTTAGCATGCTCAGTGATTGCATGGAACAGTTCCTGCAGCAGTGTGGAATTTGGCTCATCGTATCTCCAGTGGGCCCTGTAATTCTCCTTTTCCTCGGTGAATCAACCAGAGCTGACGGATCGCTACTGAATCGTCTCCTGTCCTCTTGAAGCGAGGCATGGTGATCACTGTTATGTTGCCACAAGCGTCCATATAAATGTTTGTAGGCCGAATTATGATTTTTGGAGGATTCATTCTGGCTCGCTACCATTTATGGAGGGAAAGGGGCCAGAGAGGAGGAACAATATTTGTTGCAAGGAAGCAGTCTTTGACAGAAAGAAATGAAAGATGAAGACTTATAGGTTCTCTGTTTTGCAAGCTTATGCTTATTATAGTATTGGTTGGGGAGGAGGCATATTTATATTCTCACAGTTGACTGGTTGAGGGTCGAGCAGCATTCTGCAAAAGTATTTTATATATACAGTTTGTATAAAGTAAAGAGTGGTCCAATTAACCACTCATTTCATGTAAACTTACATCAATGTGAGCCTGTTCCTACTAAAAAAGAGAAAAATACTGTTATCCTAATTTATAGCCCCGAGAGGCTCCCAAAGCAGGTTACAAAGGATTCTCATAATAAAATGACACTCAGGTATGGTATTGGGAACAAAAATAACATATTGTCCCCCTCCAGATGTTGTTGGATTACAGCTCCCATCAGCCCTAGTTAGCATGGCCGATAGTCAGAAATGATGGGAATTGTTCCAGTGGCATTTCTTGGTCTTCCTTAGAGCCACCCTTCCCACTAGTGTCTTCTGGGGGAAGGAAGTGGGGGCCATGATAGAGGTAACTTTTCTCCTGTTGCCAGGCACCCACTCTTGTTTAGTTGTCGTGGTGAATGAACAGCCACTCTCTGAGCTCTCCTCCCTGCATGTCTCTGATCCATCTAAAACCGCCAGTCTAAACTAGAGAAGCCATCTCCAGCCCCTGTGGTAATGAAAGCCATGTGTCAAGTGTGTGGCATGTAAACGGAGCAGTGTTTTCTTTGTGTCAGACCCGAATTTCATGGCATTAGCCCCCAAATTCTAGTATCAAAGGGTGGGGTGTGAGCTTCTTTTCTCTCTCTTTGCTTCCTTCAGATCAGCCAGCATTTTAATATATAACTTTCATGCCTGTCTTTTATCTTCTAAGCTAAAAGGCTCCAACATCTATAGCCTTTCAACACTGGTCAGGGTGGGAACCTGTAGCCAGTGAATGTTGGTCAATGAGGGTGAATGGGGGACTGTCCTGCCATCCTCAGCAAGCCCCTCATAACCTGTCTTATTGGATTTTTTATATTCCAAGTACAGTGGTACCTCGGGTTACATACGCTTCAGGTTACAGACTCTGCTAACCCAGAAATATTACCTCGGGTTAAGAACTTTGCTTCAAGATGAGAACAGAAATTGTGCTCCTGCGGCGCAGCAGCAGGAGGAGGCCCCATTAGCTAAAGTGGTGCTTCAGGTTAAGAACAGTTTCATGTTAAGTATGGACCTCCGGAACGAATTAAGTACTTAACCCGAGGTACCACTGTAAGTGTGCTTATACGATTGTATCCTTGGTAATCTTTAGAGCAGATTTTTTTTAAAAGAGAAAACAAGAAAGAGAATGAATAATCTTGGATTTCCGAGGACTGCAGTTCTCTGCTGTTGTTTCTTGTTTTTATTTTATTATTTTTAATCATACTTTTTTAAATTGTTCTTTTTATTTAAACCACTCTGGGACCACCAGAGGTCAATAGTCTTGGGCACCTGCTAAGGCCCATATCCTAGCTGTGGGCCTATTGCTGACTGCCCTGCTCTTTCTCCTCCTTGCTATTGCCATGTGTTCACTTGCCCTTTCCAAGCAAGGATGCAAAGATGACCAGCAAGGATTTCCATGCAAGGATGACCAGCCCAAGTCATTTTGCTGCCTGAGACAGAGCATCAAATGGTGCCTCCCTCCCCCACCAGTCGAGAATCTCCATACCGGTCAAATTATTAAGGCACAAATCAGCCGACTGAGGTGGATGCTTCACTCTGCCTACTGATAGACACACAAGGAACCTCAAAAGCAAGGAGATGGGAAAACAGTGGTGTGATTGGGAGAGCAGGAATGAATAGGCAGTGGTGACAAAGAGGAGGGGGTCCAGCAAGGGGAAAAATATAATAATAAAGATGGTAATGATGATGATGATTTATTTATACACTGCCCATCTGGCTGACCAGCCCTAGAATAAGGACACCTAAGAAGGGAGAGTAGGGGGAGCTTGAAGGTGCCCACCCACAGCTAGCAGCAGCTGGACAGCAGATTGAACAGGCACAGGCAACTCGCCTCATCACTCTTTCCCACTACAGTATTGTATTTTTTTAAAAAAACCAACCAATTGCTTTCTAAATCTGCATCTATCCAATCAATTTGGCATATGCAAATTTATCCAGATAATTTTTTCAGATGCTTTCCTAAGTTTTGGCAATGTGTGAGTTGCTACCTTAGCTGGGGTGGGGAGACAAGAGCATCCACTAGGGCATGTTAGGCAAGGCTGTGTGTACACACTGAATACCATCTAGTATGAAAGATTCAAAACTTCTAATGTGATCTATAAAAGCAGGGGCAGTGGGCATTCAGAACAAGGTTTAAATGTTTCCTGAACAACACTATACTGCTCGGTCAGGACCATTTGAAAGACTGTCTAGCCCCAAACCAATTTAAACATAAAAAAACAATGAAGGGAACATTAAGGGCTTTGAAATTATCCATCAGCAATTAGCAACTGGAGAGCAGGCACAAAGTTTGCCAGGTCAGCCTTTCTTTCCCACCCTGCTGTAGAGATGGACAAATAAGTAATATTCAGCTTCTTAGTTTTAATTCAATTCAGTCATAAATTCAGTTCATCTCATTTTTAAATCAGTTTGTGGATTTGTTTTGAAGTCTGCACAAAAATTCACATGCATTTTCATACATATTTCTCCTACTTTTGCCTAATATATGCATGTTTGCAAGCAATTTTGCCTAAGATAATGTTACTTTTACTGATATGTGCATTTTTGTGGGCACTTTCCCTTAATATACATATTTTGGTTGCAGAACCCCGCATTGAAGACAGACACTCTTAGCTTTGTTGATTGGGGGAATTCAAATCAAATGTATGTCACTCCCATGGCAGATCTGCGCAAATATATCTTTACAATGGTGAGATTTATTAGATTTATATTCAACAGTAATTGTTTCTGAAGCTAAAACAATATAAACAAATTATCATATGCAAGTATTCTGCAAATCTGTTTTCCTCTTTTGTCATCTGTTTTCGTGAAACAGTTCCTCTTTTTGGCAATATAAAAGTGGCCACCATAATGAAGAGGACTCTACAGTATTAGCGAGTCTTCCTTTGGCTGCAAAATATTCCCTATCCCTGCTTTTAGGGTTGAAAGGACAAGGCTGGAGAGGAAATGCCCCAGGAAGCTGGTCCCAACACCCAGGGAACATCAGGCCCTCCAAGGTTTGGCTCCCTGCCATTTTGGGAAGCAGAGAAGGTCTGGCACAATGTCAATCTCTTGTTTAGACTTAGTGGTTTCCTGTGGTGTTTTGGTTAGGATGGCAACCACAGCAAACTGTCTGTCCCCAGACTCATCTGCGCCAGTCTCTCCCTTGGCACGCCTGTTTTGTAACATAAAAAAAAAAATCAAAAAGATCTACCCCTTTGTTTTCAGTAGAAAGTCTCCATTTACCAACTTTGTATGTATTTTGTTGTTAAATACCCTTTGTTGATCAACTTACCAACTGTATGAAAAAATGTAAAAGTATATTTTTAAGGTCTATCTAAACTGGGAATTTTAAATAGCAATATTGCTTCTTTCCTTTCATTTTAAAAAGCCAATCTGGAGAGATTTCTAAAAAGTTTGTGTTTGGGTTCAATAGGGCTGTGAGTTACCTGGTTAAAGGAATTTTAGGATAAACTATGTGTTTAGTCAATCAAGTGATGCATCAATCTATTAACTCAGCATAAATTTGATTTTGACAACAAGAAGAAAGACTTTGAAAGTGGGGGCAGGAGAGCCTCATTGCTTTAAGCTGATGCATGCATGGGTCACAGAAAAAATAAGCTTTGAGGAGGCTTTCTCACACACAAAGGCAGAGATGAATCTCCTAAGATAGCACTTCTAATTTAGATTATTTTATAAGTATTTATATTGAAAATGACTTTTTAAAATATTAAAATCTACTGCACAGTTCTCTGAGGCACCTTTTTATGTAAGCACAATATTTTTACTCCAACTGGTGACTTTATGAGCACTGCAATGCAATGATGCATACCTATTTAGAAGCAGGGATCATTAAATCTGTCAATTTTGCTTTCTCCATTTCTCATTTTTACAGTTTTGTTCAGTTCTCCACATTACCAAATCAGTTTGCATTAAAAAAAGTCTTTATGAAAATACACCAGCACTTTCAAGCAGATTTATCCTACTGTTTACATTTTAATGCCATTTTACCTAATATACATGTTGTATAATGCCTGTTTGTGTGTTAGTGTCACAAATATATGCATTTTTATGCACACATTACTATTAGGTATGCATTTTGCATATCTTACTTGATTAGAGAACTACACTGCAAAATTCAGAAAAGTGAGAATTCCGAAGATGTGTGTGTTTCATTTCATATATTGAATTATGTAAGTGAAAATTAGGGAAGTTCACCTTTAACTGAGAGCATACTTGAATTTTTCACCCATCCCTAATCCCAATTAGGGATCTTATGAATCTTACACATTTACACTTTCTGAAAAAATATGTGAATCAAAGCACATCTATCCTTTGAAATTTGCACTTTTCCGAAATGTTCTGAAGCTGCTCTGCAACCCACAATTGTTTACTGAAATGCATATATTAGGGGAAAGAATGCATAAACATGATATTAGAGAAAATTTGTTGTCGTTTAGTCGTGTCCGACTCTTCGTGACCCCATGGACCAGAGCACGCCAGGCGCTTCTGTCTTCCACTGTCTCCCGCAGTTCGGTCAGACTCATGTTTGTAGTTTCAAGAACACTGTCCAACCATCTCGTCCTCTGTCGTCCCCTTCTCCTTGTGCCCTCAATCTTTCCCAGCATCAGGGTCTTTTCCAGGGAGTCTTCTCTTCTCATGAGGTGGCCAAAGTATTGGAGCCTCAGCTTCAGGATCTGTCCTTCCAGTGAGCACTCAGGGCTGATTTCCTTCAGAATGGATAGGTTTGATCTTCTTGCAGTCCATGGGACTCTCAAGAGTCTCCTCCAGCACCATAATTCAAAAGCATCAATTCTTCAGCGATCAGCCTTCTTTATGGTCCAGCTCTCACTTCCATACATCACTACTGGGAAAACCATAGCTTTAACTATACGGACCTTTGTTGGCAAGGTGATGTCTCTGCTTTTTAAGATGCTGTCTAGGTTTGTCATTGCTTTTCTCCCAAGAAGCAGGCGTCTTTTAATTTCGTGACTGCTGTCACTATCTGCAATGATCGTGGAGCCCAAGAAAGTAAAATCTCTCACTGCCTCCATTTCTTCCCCTTCTATTTGCCAGGAGGTGATGGGACCAGTTGCCATGATCTTCGTTTTTTTGATGTTGAGCTTCAGACCATATTTTGCGCTCTCCTCTTTCACCCTCATTAAAAGGTTCTTTAATTCTTCCTCACTTTCTGCCATCTTAATTCCAGCTTGGGATTCATCCAGCCCAGCCTTTCGCATGATGAATTCTGCATATAAGTTAAATAAGCAGGGAGACAATATACAGCCTTGTCGTACTCCTTTCCCAATTTTGAACCAATCAATTGTTCCATAACCAGAGAAAATAACACACCAAAAAGAAAGAAAAGAGAATAACATACAAAAATGTGTTACATTAGGGGTAATTGAGTTCCAAAAATATATACATTAATCAAGCCTGCATACAAAAATGTCTTTATTAGGAGACGATTACACTAAAATGCTGAAGAATTTTCATGAGGATTTAAATAAATAAATCTCAAACTGCTGCAGAAATGTTGCGAACTGAATTTAAGGTTAGTGAAATGAGAAGCAGAAAGCTCTGCTTTTCCATCTCTATTCCCAATAAGTGTACAAAGGATCACAGCAATGCCTAGGTAAAGATAAAGGACCCCTGGACGAGTCCATTCAATGGAGACTGGGTATGGCGCTCATCTTGCTTTCAGGCCAAGGGAGCCAGTTTTTGTCCACAGACAGCTTTCTGGATCATGTGGCCAGCATGACTAAACTGCTTCTGGCACAACAGAACACCGTGATGGAAACCAGAGCGCACAGAAACGCCATTTACCTTCCCGCCACAGCGGTACCTATTTATCTACTTGCACTGGTGTGCTTTCAAACTGCTAGGTTGGCAGGAGCTAGGACAGAGCAATGGGAGCTCACCCCATCACGGGGATTCAAACAGTCAACCTTTCAATCGGCAAGCCCAAGAGGCTCACACGTAAGCCCCATGGAATTCAATGAGTCAGTCCCATGTATGTACATAGGCGTTAAGAGATTTGCAACCTAAATCTGCAAATATCCCCAAGCCATTGCCTCCCATTCCTGCTTTAAATGCTTTTGCTGGTCCCATCTGGTCTTATCCTGGCTATATTTGAAATTTTGACGTAAACGGTTTGACCTCAGTAGGGATTTACTTCTGAGTAACCTTACATAGGTATGGGCTATAAATATGTGAGCAGAACTGTTATACATCTAGAGATGTGTATGGAATTTAGAGAGTGAAATTTGGGACTAGCTGTTAAATGCCATGTTAAGTTCCCTGGTACAGTATATGGATAACATATGGGATACCCACCAATTTCTACACCACATAATAAGCCCTTAGGGTTGACTCCATGAGCAAAACTGGAGTGTTTAGTTTTTGTTAAGACACACCCATGGAAAAAAATGCAGTGATTTAACCAAAGAGGAGGGGATTTCATTGCCAAGAAAGGGGAGGAAAAAACCCACACAATTGCATGGAAGCAAAGTCTTCAACCCCTTAAATACCTTTCAGATGGAACAGGACCCAAAAAAATCCCAGTAAGGTTTGTGCCTGTCAAAGTTTAGCAGTTCTAAACAGTGCATATCAGGAAACAATTAAAAAAACAATTCAGTAGTACCTATCATACTAAATGCTTTTAGCATTTACCGTACTCTAAACAACTGTCTCATAAGGCATATGAGAGTATTATTATCCTCATTCTGCAGATGAAGGGGCGAAAGAACACTTGCCCAAGACCATTTGGTTTGTTTGTGGCTGAGGAAAGAATTGAACACTCTTAGCCATTACACACTCCTAGTCACTACAATTACACCAGTGCTGTACCACATGGACAGGCGACTTGGGGACATACACCAGACAGGCTCTAAGTGGCAGGCCTTCCTAGGAGGGCATAGATGAATACCTGGGAATATGTAACCTTTTGCCTCCCCTGTCTCTTCTCCACATGTTTGAGATGAAGAAGCAGGTGTTGTAGCCTCCATCTCCCATCAACCCTAGCCAGCATGGCAAATGGTTAGGGATGATGTGAGCTGTTGTTTGGCAACATCAGGAGGGCTTCAGGTTTCCCACCACTGCTTGCAAGCAAAGGGTTCTGAATTAGTGCTAGAAATTAGTGGTGCATTCAGGGCTGAAATTAGTGGTGCAATCAGGGCATTTTTGTATGCAATGTTGTCTAAAATACATGCCTGCAGTTCTATTTTCCCTAATATAATGTATTGCATTCAACTAACTTTTACTCCTAGTAGTCCCACTGAAGTTAACAGACCCAAGTTAGTCATTGCTATTCATTCCAATGGGTCTACTCTATGTAATAGTAGGTTGACTGCAACAAAATGCATTTTTGCACTTTATATTCATTAATATATGCATCTTGACACACACTTTACTCATTTTTGCACACATTACAGGCTGGAGAACCGCACTGCAAGATTTGGAGAGGTGTGCATCTCAAAGGATGGCTGTGTTTTGGCTTGCATATTGTTTGGGGAAGTGCAGATTAGGCGGGTTCACCTTTAAATGTGAATTGAATGGAATTTCTCCCCCCTTCTTATTGATACTCCATAGAAGGACTGGGTTAGACTTCAGGGAAAACCATCTTAAACAAAAATATATTCAATTAATATCAAGATACTAGATGCTTACCTAATTTCAGTTGGTAACTGATTCCAGAGGGCATTCACCTTCTGTATGTAGGACTAAGCCGACAGAATGATTTAAACAACAATCTGAGGGTGTGTTTCTTCTCCCCTCACTTTTCTGTCAACTACCTAGTAAAAGAATTGGGAGGGAGTTATCTGTTTGAGGATCTGAAATTTTATCTGAAATCGGATCGGGAGGATACTTTGTGGGCTGGAAAAAAAAGGGATTCACATTTAAATAAACGTACATACAATACTGGAAGTACTGGAATAGGTTACTTCCGGGTTTCGGCGGTTATGCATGCGCAGAAGCGCTGAATCACAACCTGCACGTGCGCAAACGCTGTGGGTTGTGAACGTGCATCCCGCACGGATCACGTTCACAACCAGAGCGTCCACTATAAATCAATTTAAATGAACAGAGAATCAAATACATAAACATTGCACATGTGTGTTTTAAATTTTGAACTCCAATAAATATTGCTGAGTGAAGGACCCTTTAAAAATGAAACTCTGCTGCTGTTCCCTCCCCCCATATTCCCCTCCCCACACATTTTTGAGGTTTTATGCATTCTGGACATGTAAGGTGAGGAGAGACATGACCTCTGCTTCACAGCGCTGTGCAAAGTTTGAGGAATTTTCTGCCCAGTCATCGTCGCTTCCCTTGGCTGTCTGTTAAGGCCTATCAAAGGAGTCGTGAACATGACTCGCAGCTCGGCATTTTTTCCGGTGTTACATGGCCAGCCAGGAAGATACAATGTGGAAAAGTAGGGACCTGAGAGTGTTCACGCTGCGGTTTGAACAGGAGACAAGGAAACGTTGTGAAGTCTCATAGACCCTTCTCTGTGCATCTCTGAGGCAGATGGTCGAGGGATGGCCAGATAGTCTAAAGGCTCTTTTGCTGTTTCCCTTCCTCCTCCTCCCCCCCGTCTCTTTTTTGTTGCTATAAAATCATCAGTGTAAACCTCTCCCGCTGCCAATCCCTACTTTATTTCAGTTCCTTTTAAACAGCTGAGCCCTGTTCTGTAGAAACGAAGGATAATTTCCCTTAACGTTGAAAATAATTACAG
This sequence comes from Podarcis filfolensis, assembly GCF_964270895.1. Taxonomy (NCBI): domain Eukaryota; kingdom Metazoa; phylum Chordata; class Lepidosauria; order Squamata; family Lacertidae; genus Podarcis; species Podarcis filfolensis. Next base: position 63,005,944 of record NC_139611.1, on the reverse strand, counting down.
AAAAAAAATGATGGCAACTTCTTTGCTCTATTCAGCCCTCAAAACCAAGGCATAAGACCTGGGGCATGGAACGTTTTTCAGCCCAAGGCTTGCATTCCCTTCTGAACAACTTTCTAAAGGCCACGTGCCAGTGATGGATAGAGCAAGAATAACTGCTCCCCACATCAAATGGGGGGTGCCTTTTGCGTGGTCACACGCAGCCCCCCCCGATCCCATGTGGCTCCTGGCAGTATGGGCTGGTTTCGCACTCCTCCGGCTGGATACCTGGAGGTCTCTGCCTACCTCAGCCAATTGCCCAATCCCGCCTGGGGAGGCGTTGCCAGGGGATTGGCCAGGTAGGGGGAAGGCCCGCCCTCCCCACACAACAGAGGGTGCATCTTACCTGGAAATCGTCAGTTGGCTCCAGAGCTTCCCCCACCCTGCCTTCCCTCAGTTAAGCCTACTTTTTGCAGGTTAACCTCTTCTCCACAGGTACGCGGGCGCTGCTAAGTCATGGTTGTTGTTGAAGGGCCGGAAAGGAATTTTCCTGCATTGGCAGGTTTTGCCTTCCCCGTAGCAAAACGTCACAACTTTGGCTGTTTCAGGCCTTGGGCAGAATACTTTATCTTCCCTAAATTGGGGGGGGGCATGAAGCATTGGGGGAGGCATTGGCCATACGCTGAGAGGTTGTCATTGCTTTCCCCTGCGATGGCGGCGAAATGGGGGGCGGACTCTCTGCTTGAACATATGTTCTCCAGAGCCAGCCCAATCCCCACACATTCTGGATAACCCTGATATCCCCCAGATCCCCGGCTGGGCACTGGGAAGGATAAATGCCCAATGCCTGAGCCAAGGTCTCCCTACATCTGAAACTTTATAAAGTTGTGGCCAATTTTAATCCCATAGCACGTTGTCTTGAGTCATTATTTCACTTGGGAGTCGCCTAGGGTTGGGGGGACTCTGCCTGTCTATGCAAATGTAAATGTTACTTACATAGAGCAAGCTTCTATCCTCCACCCAGACAAGGAATAGGCAATTTCGGAGTTCAAGGCCATATTCCAGCCTTTCAAAAACCACTTGGCTTTGAAGTGGGTCCAGTGGGATATGTGGCCTGGGGTGAGACCCAATGACCAGACAGAGAGGTCCGGGGGGCTGCATTTGGCCCCCAAGTTTTCCACTGCTAGAGAAGACTATGGCAACCCATCTAATAAGTAGGTCTGTCACCAAATTAATGAAATAGCAATGCAGTCAGGTACATCTGGAGTCAGAGGTCCAAGTCCCAATGAGTTCAATGAAGCTTACTCCCAGGCAATAAAATACAGGACTTCTTTGGTTTATTTTCATGAGGAGACTGCAGCCTTAATACACCTTGACCTGGGAGTAAATCCCACTGAGCTCAACACGAATTTTTGACACAACTTGTATAGGATTGCGTTTAGTCACTGATTTCCATATATTTGCAGACCATATGCTTTATGGTGTTTTATTGCATTTTTATTATTGTAAGCTTTATTGTAGACTTCCCCAGTTATTTTTTATATATTGAAAGGCACACACAAGCATGAGAATAAAAATGAATGGTTTTGAAGCAAGAAGCATTTTTGGTGAAGCATCGATAATATCGTAGCAGGCATGGGAGAGGCACTCCTTCCTTGTGAGAGACAAAGATGCTTTTTTAAAAAATATTGCTTTCCACCTGTAGTTTGTGTAAGTTATTGCTTTAAGGAAATGATGTAGAGTCAGCCCTGGGGTTTTTCCAGGCCAGGATCCTTGGAGAATTGACTTAACCACTAGGGTCATAATTAGTCTATATTCTGTCTTCCACTGCCTTCCGCAGTTTGGTCCGACTCATGCTGGTATCTTCGAGAACACTATCCAACCATCTCGTCCTCTGTCGTCTCCTTCTCCTTGTACCCTCCATCTTTCCCAACATCAGGGTCTTTTCCAGGGAGTCTTCTCTTCTCATGAGGTGGCCAAAGTATTGGAGCCTCAGCTTCAGGATCTGTCCTTCCTGTGAGCACTCAGGGCTGATTTCCTTCAGAATGGATAGGTTTGATCTTCTTGCAGTCCATGGGACTCTCAAGAGTCTCCTCCAGCACCATAATTCAAAAGCGTCAATTCTTCAGCGATCAGCCTTCTTTATGGTCCAGCTTTCACTTCCATACATCACTACTGGGAAAACCATAGCTTTTACTATACGGACCTTTGTTGGCAAGGTGATGTCTCTACTTTTTAAGATGCTGTCTAGGTTTGTCATGACTTAGCCACAGCCAAAGCCAAGAGATTTGAAGAAATTAGTGTTTATTCATCTTTGAAGTTCTATTTTATTTGAATAGATTTGTTAATGTTAACAAATTTGTCTGATGACTTTATAATTTTGTTAAAATATGCAGTGACATCCTATCCAGTTTGGACAGAAACCCCTCCCCCCAAATGACTAAAATTGGACTTTCCATAGCTTTTTTTTGTTGGTATTTGCTGCTCTGCTTATTTTGCTGCTGTAGTTCTTCAGAACTTGTCTGGGACACAAGCTGGAGAGACATGCAAATTGGTATGGGCATATGAGCAGATGTCTGTCTGTCTACTTTCATGCCAGTGGCACGCCAGTGCCTAATTTAGGCATGGGGGAGAAATTTGATTGAGTTCTCATTTAAAGACATCCCTAATTTGCACTTCCCGAAACAATACAGAAACCAAAATGGAGCCATCCTTGGAAATTTGCACTTCTCCAAATTTTGAAGTGCAGTTCTCCAGCCAAGTAATATGTAAGCGCGCGCGCGCACACACACACACACACACACACACACACACTATAGTAAAGTGTGCATAACAATGCACATATATATTAGGGAAGGTAACCTACAAAATTGCATTATTTAAGAAGAAATTGTTTTGCAAAAATTCATGGGATAGAATAAGATGACTGGATGCTAAGGTAGAAGAAGGCAGTGTTGCCACTTCAGACTGCTGTTGGGTAAAAACATTTTTGAATGCTTCCTCCCTATGCTTGGAAAGAAATGATTACCTGCAGTTGGAAAACAAGCAAGGAGGAGGACGGTAACAACATTTGGGGCTTTTTACTTTATGGAAAATGAAAGTAAGGGAGTGACTGGTGGGGTTCTACAAGTAGACACAGGGTGTCATCCATGTAGCTTGGGGACATCCACAAAAACTGAATTTTGAAAGACTCTGGACAGACAAAAGAAAGTACAGTGGTATCTCGGGTTACGTACACTTCAGGTTACATATGCTTCAGGCTACAGACTCCGCTAACCCAGAAATAGTACCTCGGGTTAAGAACTTTGCTTCAGGATGAGAACAGAACTTGTGCTCCGGCGGCACAGCGGCAGCAGGAAGCCCCATTAGCTAAAGTGGTGCTTCAGGTTAAGAACAGTTTCAGGTTAAGAACAGACCTCCGGAACGAATTAAGTACTTAACCCGAGGTACCACTGTACACCTTTACACAATGTATTTAGTAAAACTCTGGAATTTGCTCCCACAAGAGGTGGCGATTGCCATCAACTTGTATGACTTGAAAAGATTAAACAAATACACAGGGGATAAGGCTATCAATGGCTACTAGTCATGATGTCTATATTCTCCCTTCACAATCAGAGGCACGATGCTTCTGAATATCAGTTGCTTGGAATTATGTCGGTGGTTGGAGTGCCGTTGTGCTCAGGTTCTTTTGGGCTTCTTGTGGGCATCTGGTTGGCCACTGTGAGGGCAGAGTCCTGGACTAGCATTTGACCTGATCCAGCAACCATAGTAGGCAAAGGGCTCAGCTAGAACCCTTTTCCCTGGGGTGATAGTTTTCAACTTGACAGGCAGATATTCTGTTTTCCAGCCTTCCAGGGTGACCCCTCCCACTTCGGCATACAAACCAAGTAGATGCAGCCCCAGATGCAGTTTGTTTTATCCACGGGAAGTCACTAGCTTTGGACTGACTCTGAGTAATAGGCAGCAGGGAACTAGTCCTGGGTTAAGAGTCGGAGGGGCCCAGGGCTAACAGGAAAGTGGAGCCTACAACGTATTCCCAGTATGTGCATCTATAACAATTGCATATGGGAAAGGGCCTTAGCTCAGTGGTACAGCATCGGCTTTTTATGAAGGAGGTCCTAGGTTCGTTCCTTGGTATCTCTAGGTACAGCTGGAAAGAACCCCTGCCTGAAAACCCCCGAAAACCACTGCCAGCTAGTGTAGATAATACTGAGCTAGATAGTCCAGTGGTCTGACTTATTGTAATGGGGCTTCCTGTGTTCCTTCCCCATACCTCTGAATGAATGATTGCAAAAGTACATCAGGAAGGATAATTCATTTTGTAACTTAAGGGTTAATTTTGTTAATCTTAAAGTGAGGATGGGGGACAGGTGGGGGTGTTGCTTAGTAACCATGCAGAGTGGCATAATGCTCACTGAGCTATCTATTGGTTGTGTAGTTCTGAGGGAGTTTTTTCTTTGTGTATATGATTGTGTGCCTCTCTGTTATGTATAAGGCCTGAACTATGAAACCTCGGGTTAAGTACTTAATTCGTTCCGGAGGTCCGTACTTAACCTGAAACTGTTCTTAACCTGAAGCACCACTTTAGCTAATGGGGCCTCCTGCTGCTGCTGTGCCGCCGGAGCACAATTTCTGTTCTCATCCTGAAGCAAAGTTCTTAACCTGAAGCACTATTTCTGGGTTAGCAGAGTCTGTAACCTGAAGCATAAGTAACCTGAAGTGTATGTAACCAGAGGTACCACTGTATTTATTTCTCCTCAGTTTATACACTGTTTTGCTCCATTTCCTCAGTAAAGTGTTATCAAGACCTTTCTTGATCAAGATTTTGTCTCTGTTATGTTAGTGATTTTGCTCTTTATTTATTTGCTTATTTGTGTAAACATGCAAAGCTGCTTTAGCATGATTCAAGCCATCTAGATCAGTGTCCTCTCTTCTGAGTGACAGCAGCTCACCAGGGCATTCCGCAGAGTGTTTTTCTCCCACCGCCAGCTTCCTACTATCCCTTTTCACCAGAGATGCCAAGGATTTGAACCAGGGACCTTCTGCACACAGACCATGTGCTCTGCAAGTCACTGCAGCGCCTGTAAATTCTGTGCTTTGCACTTTTAAAAGGCCACCGTTCCTGCTCTTCAGCCTGCGATGTTTATTCTGCTGCATGTGCTCCATATTTTTTACTTAATACTAATTCACAGAAAATCCCTCTGAAGAGGAACCACCCATCAACACATATGGAACTAGTCTTGGCAGCAAGAATAGTCACTCGTAGAGCTGAAGGTCTTAGAAAGCCAAAAGGGGGAGAAAAATAAAACAAGATACAGACAAGTGGTAAATGTGGGAGAGAAAAAAGCAGTTAGGAAAGCGAAAACCACTGAATATTAAATGGGCGGCGAGTTCAATCGGAAACCTGCAGTGCTCTTCCTGACTCCCTTTCCGAGGGTAACAGCATCAATTCATGAAAAAGGAAGCCCAATCCCATAGCAGCTGAAATTCTGCTTCTTCTCAGTGCCATTTGTTATAAGCTGTGAATGAGTCAACAAGGCCTCCTGTGAACCAAAAATGTTCTAAACCAGTAATTTTATTCTTTTTTTTGAAGGGGAGAGAAAAACCAAGAAGAACCCACAAAGATATTGCAGGGCCTGGTGGTGACATCACAGATCAGGTGACTCTGCTCTTCCAGTCAACAAATAATGATTTAGAGTCATCTGCATCTCAGAAAGTAGGGTTGACTTTATAACACTCTTTCAGGCCTCACAGGCAACCACAGAACCACAAGCAGACTGCAATCAACATTTTAGAAGGAGTACCCGAACCTCGACAGGGAGGTTTACCTCCTCCTCGTGTTTTTCCACACCAGCCGTGTGTTTTGGATCTGCATAAGGTGAGTTCCGTTCATTCATTCATTCATTCATTCAGTATTTCATTCATACATTTTCCTTTCCGTACTTCCAAGACATTATATTGTTTTTTCTTTTCTTTTTTTTGGGGGGGGGGTATATGTGTGTATCTATCTCTTTGAAAGCTTAGTTTGCCTTCCCCTCCCCTTTCATCCTAATGACGATCCGGCGCGCATATGCTTCTATTGAGAAACTTGTGGCTGAACATTCCTGTGGTGCTGCTGTGGAATCAGATTCTTGGTTATAAACAGGCACAAAACTTCTTTTTATTTTTTCCCCTCTTCCCCCCTTTTCACTTTTCTTTTTGCATTTCAGTTTAAACTTTTTATGGTTTTCTTTTTTGTTTGTTTCCTAAGGAGTGTAAGGCTCAAAGACAATCTGGGTCGTAGATTTGGGTCATGGCTTCCAACAGCATATTTGATTCCTTTACAACCTATTCTTCAACCTTCTTGCGTGGTGAGTACAAATCTTTCATCCTTTCCTTCGAGGCAGGAAACGCCGTTGTTTGTCACTCAAGGGAGCTTAAACTTACAGCCTCTTTTAATAATCCCATTGGCACATCTTCAGTTGGATGTTCGCTCTTTGCAAACCGGGTGGTAGAGGGAAAAATCCACCCCCCCCCCTTATGTCTGGATGATGCTTAAGGGGAATCTGTGGCAGGAGGGGATGGTAAACTTTCCACCTCTTTCTGGATTGTGCTTTCCCAATTTATTTTTGGTGCCTGGGCTTTGTGGATGTGTGTGTTCCATCAAGGATGCTGTCTTCCCATTCTTCTCAAGTGCCAAGAAAAATGATAGTCAGCTGAAGTCTATAGGTTGTATCAAGAGACTAAGTCAGTTGAACTTAAGTGTCGATGAAATAAGTCATCATAACTCATCTCTGCAGCTTAATATGGATCTGAACCTATGAATGTGATGTGATTGCAATTTTCTGTTTCGTTGAGTTCATGGTTTTTGCATGTACAAATTTCCCACCATGGTTTGATTGCATCTAAACTGTTAGACAGACCCTATGAGTGTCTGTTTTTTAATATTATATCTGGGCTTAATATTCAGCTAAGGTGGAGTGGAGGTAGACTGGAGAAGAGCTTTAAAGGCTGGTAAGACTGACTCAGCCTTTCAAGCCATCAGGGGGGTTTAGTTGCTGAGGACACAAAAAACTTGGACCAGCTGAGCAACTGACCACATTACTTGCTAACGAAAATCCCCGAGGAGGCTTTCCAGCACAAACCACTGAAATGGGAATGGGATATACAGGAAAACGTCCTCAGATGTTGGGCCCTCATTCAAGGCACCCATCCCGCTCTTGGCTCTGTAGTCTTTTGACTGTAAACCAGTTTTCTCTGGGAGAAGACCCTAATGGTTTTAAATGCAGTCTAACGTTTGGGGAAATGTCACATCAGAATATTGTATTTATTAACTTACTTAGTACTAAAATTTGTAACCCTGCTTTTAAATCAAGTTATCCAAACAAACTAGCAAGAAATATAGATGCACAGTCAATATAGACAAGGAAAATCCCTGTACAAGAACTAGCAAGAATCTTGGGTAGTATTCAACTAAGTTTTAAATGAATTAAAATAATAACATCAGTGATGCTAATAGTAATCATGATGACTTACTCATTGTAACTGATGAGCATAACTAAGTTGACCCCTTAATTTAATGGTTTACTCTGAGTAAAACTTTGTTGAATATCACTCATTGTCTCCTATTTCTGAATCTTTCCAAATTCATGTGACCATTTTGTATTCTTTGGCTGGCTTCCAAAGAGATGCTTTAGGCACCTTCAAGGCCCCCTGTGTACACCCACCCACCAAATAAAAGTGTGGGAAGAGGGGGTAGCCCATTCTCCCCTTCCTCCATCCCCAGATCATGTCACAAATTATTCTGAGAATTCCTCTTAATAAGGACCCCATGGGGGGCGGGGAGAGCGTTCTAGAGCTCTTTTTGGGTTTGTAGAGCATGTTGTCTGGTTTTGTAAATTCTGGTTTATGTCATTTTGTCTCCCTGAGCCAATCCTTCACCCTGGGCATAAAGAATTCTGCTGGGTCAGACCAAATATTGAAACAATGCCACATTGTGTCTCCCTTAGCTGTTCACTAGGGTCGTTTCAAAGCTCACAAACAGAGCAAGTAGTCAACCTATCCTTCACTTTTGCTTGCCAACAGTGTCTGGTGGTTCCATCTAAGGGCCAACATGGCTACTCGCCATTGATAGACTTCTCTTCCTCCTTCTCTATGAATTTGTTTCATTGTGCTTTTAAAAGCCGCCTAAAGTAGTGGTCATCACCATGCCTGCTGGTGGCAAGTTCCATTAGTTTTAATTGTGTGATTTTGAAATTGTGCTTCTTTCTTTCTCTTTCTTTTTTTTACCTGTTCTCAGACTGTTGCTGATCAGCTTCCTAGTCAGTTTCTGTAATATTCTTCTGCAAAGGAGAGGGAGGAAAGAACAAAACTGGGCTGTATCAAGATTAAATTTACACTTAGGTCCTATTGAAATCAAGGTGAAAAGTTAAGACTGGGGATTGAATTTGCAGGAAATTTTGCATCTCTTGCTATTAGAATTTCCTAGTTCAGAGTTGGCTCATTTCTTCACTCTGCTTGCAAACAACCTTTTAACTTGACCTAAACTTGGGAGGGGGGGGAGTGTTTTGCAGAATTCATATAACTGACCTAAAAATATTGTTCTGAGAACTACTTTTGCACCTAAAATAAGTTCTACTTATGCTAATCATTGAGCGCTGTCTCCTTAGGAGGTATTGTGCACCAGGGTCTTGCAGCGTCAGTGTTCTTGCCAAATGAAGGTTTTTCTTCAGCTCACCTTGTGCTTTTATTAAAAAACAACACCTTCCTGCAATTTGTTTTCATCTCCGCAAAAGACCAATTGTTTCACTCAACTTAAAAGGACAACTCATAGTTATCTTTTGATAGTTTAGCTTTGCTGTCCCTCTTTTTTTGTTGCTTGTGTGCTGCTCTATTTATTTAAAGGATTTTTTGTGTGTGCTTTTGTCTTATCCAGTATCTTCATTTGTCATTTTGTTCTGGTTAGCCCATTTTTATATTACTCTCATTTTACTCATCATCACCATCTAATTCGGCCCCCAGCCCCTTCCACTAATCCCTACCTGCCGGCCCCAATATTTTCTCCTGGGACCACAGACCCTCTTGAACCCTTTATAATTATTCATATGAGTAATCCTTAACATGTAGGATTGCATGAACTGCAGATCCAGCCAAGTAATGTGGACAAAAATGTCTATATTAGGGTGAAGTGTGCATGTAAGTATATACATTAGTGACAATAATGAGCAAAAAGGCATTATATTAGGCAAAAGTTAATATTATTATCACTATTACCTTTTCTTTGTACATGTATTTAAGATCGTGTATGATATATATGGATTTCAATAAAGAAGATAAAAGAGTGTGTGTGTGTGTGTGTGTGTGTGTGTGTATGGCAAAAGTCATTTGAAAAACAATATATTGGGCAAATTGCATGAAAAAATGTGCATATTAGGAGACATTTAAGCTAAAATGTTGAAGAATTTTCACGAGGACTTAAACAACAACAAAAAATATGTGGAAATGCGGAGAACAGTATTTGCAACTGGAAAAATGGGAAGCAGAGAGAAATCTAAATTGACAGATTCACCGAACCCTACCTATGGCAAGCAAATTTCCCTCCAGGCAAATTAAGATGGAGGGTATCTGGAGTCTCACTTTGCAAATCACCCAGCTACCCTGTAAAGTTTTAAAAATACATTGTTTAAAGAGGGAGAAGGGGCAGAAGATCTGTGTCGATGGCAAAAACCAGGGACTCAGGCTCCCAAGACACCCACTAAGAACACCTTTACTTTCTGCTCCTTTAACACCTCCATATCACACAGAAGTCCAACCGGTATAACTTTCCTGTACCTAGAACAGACCCAGCAACATTTTAAAAGTTTATAAGGACAGGAAGCCTGGCAGATGCAGAGGAGGTAACCCTAAAGCAACCATGAAATTGGGTTGACTTGAATCCAGTAAGAACTGCTCAAGTTTAAAGCTGAGAAGGCAGGAGGTTGTTCTTCCGTTCTACTCAGTGTGTATTTGGATATTATTCTCTGAGGAAAAGTACCAGCAAAATATTGTGGAATTTGGCCCCCAATTTTGCCCTGTTTCCTAGCTGTGTTTGTTGGCTTGTTGTCTGGCTGAGCGCATCTTTTTCTTGGAAAAGAGCAAAGGGTAAGAAGAATCTTGGGCACATATCTGTGAATTTGTGGGCTTTAGGTTTCTTTGGAGAATGTTATCAATTAGTAGAAGTAGTATATGCTTTATCTGGGTTGTAGCCAATGCTAGTCCTACTCAGAGTAGACTGGCTGAAAATAATCGGCATGCATAACATAAATCCATTCATTTAAATGCAGCTATTCTGAGTAGAACATAGTTGAATGCCACTTTCCCTCTATCTAACTATGGATTTGTGCAACATTAATAACTGCCCTCCTTGATCAGGCTGAAATCCCTCAAGTCCAGCATCTCACAACAGCCCTCCTTTGTTCACCTGCAACATCAGGCACTCAGGGGCACAAAGCCACTGAAAGTGATTGTTCTCTTTAGCAATCCGTAAAATAATAATAATAATAATAATAATAATAATAATAATAATAATAAATAAATAAATAATTTATACCCCACCTATCTGTCTGGGTTTCCCCAGCCACTCTGGGTGGCTTCCAACAAACTATTAAAATACAATAGTCATTCATATATTAAAAGCTTCCCTAAACAGGGCTGCCTTCAGATGTCTTCTAAAAGTCTGGTAGTTGTTTTTCTCTTTGACATCTGATGGGAGGGTGTTCCACAGGGCGGGCGCCACTACCGAGAAGGCCCTCTGCCTGGTTCCCTGTAGCTTTGCTTCTCGCAGTGAGGGAACCGCCAGAAGGCCCTCGGTGCTGGACCTCAGTGTCCAGGAAGAACGATGGGGGGGGGGGAGAGACGCTCCTTCAGGTATACTGGGCCGAGGCCGTTTGGGGCTTTAAAGGTCAGCACCATCACTTTGAATTGTGCTCTTGACCAACCAAACAACACCATTCATGCACAAGAAAAGGGAAGGTATCAGCAAGCTTGAAGAAATCCCAAGGTTTGCAGAAGTACCCGCCCTGAAAAAAAGCGCTGAAGCAGGGAAATGGAATGGGGGAAGAACCCTCCACAATAACCTAATGAGAACCCCAAGCATGCTCAGAAGCCACAGAATGATGGCTGACTGTTGGGAGGAGTAATGGGAGGAGTGGAAAAACGGGTCAGAATAATAGAATTAAGGAATTCTCTGCTCACATCCTGAGCAGCAAGACTATTGGAAGGCACGGGTCCACACAACATCGTTTTGTTGCAGGTCCTTGCCATGGCAGAAAAAGCCGTTGAGAGATCATGGATTTAGCTAATTCTAGTGAAAAGTAGGGAGGGGGAAGAAATTTGCTTTAGCATTTTAGTGAGAACCTAGATAATTTGCATATTCTTACTTCTTTGACTGTTACCAAATGGGTGGGGGGTTTTCCGGTTCATCTAAAAAAAAGTGTACAAAAGTACATAATTAGGGGAAAGTGTGCATAAAAATGCATATTATGTGTGAAAATAACACACACAGAATATAGTATATTAGGGAAGGCTGCTTGCAAAAATGTGCACATCAGGCAAAACTGCATTTTAAAAGGTGTGTTTTACGAGAAATTTGCACTAAAATGCTGACAATTCTTTTATGAGGGTTTTGAAAAAACAACAACTGCAAAGTGATAAAGAAATATAGTGAACTGATTGTAGGATTGGAAAAATTAGAAACTGAAATTGACACAGTCATCCAAGTGAAAAGCAATATACATTTATTTATTGCATTTCTGAGTCACCTCATGCCCCTGCTTTACCTAAATATGTGGCCACCGCTGTATATTAAGCTCAAAAATTCCATCTGTTAATATATGTTATATGTAAAGAAGTTACTTGTTTTGACTAAAATTAGAAAGAACTTGTTTTGAAGGCCCCTCAGTTTCAAGTATGACTTCTATCAGGACATTCTCTGCACCATTCATACTTTTATAAGTTTCTATTGCCTTTGTTAACTTAAAAAAGAACCCATAGCCCCAAATACCTTTTCTCATAAAGAAGATGCTCTAACCGCTTGATCATTTAATCCCTGCCCTTTAAAAAAACCTCTTTTCAGTTCTGTTGGTTTTTGCAAAAGATATCTGTTTAAAAATTATTTTTCACAGCACAAAACATGCTCAGATTTCTTACTCTATTATGCAGATACTGCAGTGGAGAAACTCTGGGTACATTTTATGACGCCCAAAAGAATTTGTTGCTTTGTAAGCATTGTTTATTCATTTATTGCCATTTATTAATAGCTTCTTATGAAACATCTTGGTGCAGTGTAACAATTAATAAATCAACAGTAAAAATGCATGTATTTTTAAAAATCCTCTATAAAATAACAAATCCAATACAAATCTAGAATGAGGTAAAATCTCCACTTAAAAGACTTCTTGATAAAGGGAAATATTCAATAGGTGCCAAGAAGAAAACAGAGATGGCACCTGCCTGATAATGTAATTGGAGCATTAGTAGAATGTAACCACAACTGCATAGTACAAATTTGAATTCAATTGAAATGGCCCTATTTTCAACATAGAATGCATTCCAAATAAATTTAATATATTGGATGCCAAAAAGTTAGGACATCCAATCTGTGTTCTGAGATTCAGAGTTCAAACTGTGGGTTTCTAATTGACCTAAGAAGTTTTGAATCTCTGCCATAATTTTTGAGTATTGGTGGAGATATTTAGGCGTAGAAAGGTCAGAAAATTGACAGCAAACTACCCACCTTTTTACATCAGTGAGTTTTGATGTAAAGTTTGTATCTCGGAATTTAAAGGTTGAAATTGAAACTGTTTCTTCATCTCAACAAATCAGCCATGTTTTTCATTCAGTTAACAATTAGCTTCAGCTTTAAAAAGCACAGAAAAACTTACCTGTTGGCCTATATACTTTTCAGTCTGTTAGCTACCCAGTCCAGCCTAAAGTTGTTTTGAGTAATTGAAAGTGAGTATAGCATCGTGGCTAAAACACAGAGCTATGATTTGACTTGGGAGTCCCCAGTTTGAAACTCGCTTCTGCTATGAACATACGAGGTGCCTCTAAGGTCACCCAGCTCACTGCCTCAAATCCATTTTTCAGCCTCAGTCTCCTCACCCCCAAAAACATATAATATGGATATAATAAAACTGAACTAACCTTACCCTGTTGTAGTAAGGATTTTGTACATGAGGCAGTGAAGTTGTGCTTTGAACCCTTGAAAGCGATCGGGGTTTGTGTTTGTATGTGACTGAGAACCTGTGGTCAAAACTTCGGGCTTCCTTTGTTTATTTGCTTTTTATATTTTTAGCACGGCAAAATCATTGATTGTTTGATTGACTAGGTTGATTATGACTTAGTGATATGTAAGAATGCTTTCTTAAGGTTGCATCAACAAGGAATATATAATTACAAATCAAAGATTACCAGTTATCTCATTCTCTTTCTTGTCCCCAGAACATTTAGACATTTGTTAGTACTACAAAGTCTTTGGCTGCAAAATCATGATAACCAAATCTGTCAGTTTGACATAGCATTCCATCAGTTGTAATCTGCTTCCTTTTTAAGTATACAGCACAGATTACTTTAGCTGTGGTCGTCGTCATCATGTGTAACAGCGAATTCAAGCAGAAGTGATAAAAACGCTTTGGGGTTTATGGCAATAACCTCTTTCAAAATTGTATTGATTGCTACTTGAATATACCTTCTCTGTCCTCTTCCTAAAAACAATTGAAATAATATTGTGCTAGAACCCAGAGCGTTTAAAAATCAAATCAAATTGTACGATGCCAAGCACGTAGGAAATACTTTTATAAATATTACATCATGCTATCTAAATGCTAAGTATTATTATTAATTGAACTGAAAGTGTTGACTCGGTTTAACTTATCCAGCCACTCTCAGCTGGTAGTATAACTGGGTTGATAAACACAGAATCTCAGTATGATGTGTGGGAGTTACACAGCTTTCAGCATGTTACTTGTTTGGGTATAAAATTAATATTTCACATATGGGGAGTGTGAAATAGTGAATTTAGGCTGGAACATGATTATCAATCTTTAGAGCACTTCTGAGGATGGATGTAGGAAGTGTCATTAAAGCGGTCATTGCTTGTGGTACACATGGTGCCCCCCCATCACTGTCTCTATTCAAAAAAAGACATTTCTGTAGTGCTTCAATGATCTATTTGAAGGAAATTAGCACCAAGGACCACATTGCTACTACTGATGTGGGCACATTTTCATAAGATTGTCACAGGCACCTGATGAACATTGTGTGTGATTACAATGTTTAATCAATGAATTAGTCAGATTGGTTTATTAGAAACTTTTACTTAGCTAAAAAGGTGTCTCCAATGAATTTGGAAGCTTAAACAAAATTACCGTATTTTTCGCTCTATAAGATGCACCAGACCACAAGACGCACCTAGTTTTTGGAGGAGGAAAACAAGAAAAAAAATATTCTGAATCTCAGAAGCCAGAACAGCAAGAGGGATCGCTGCGCAGTGAAAGCAGCAATCCCTCTTGCTGTTCTGGCTTCTGGGATAGCTGCGCAGCCTGCATTCGCTCCATAAGACGCACACACATTTCCCCTTACCTTTTAGGAGAGAAAAAGTGAGTCTTATAGAGCAAAAAATACGGTAAATACATAGTTTCCGATTGTATATTTATTGTATGCTAATCAGATATTGTTACTTGTGTGAATACTTTTGGTTGCTGTTAATTTTCTTCTTTTTTTACTTTATATTTTACATAGTTTATTCTTTCTCATAATAATAATAAAAAACAAGTGATGACAGGGAACTCCAATTATATTTCATACAAGTGCATAGGAATTTCTCATCTCCCCTTTTCTCACAAGAAGGAAAGAAAGCCTCTTTGGGGGTGGTGCCAGCCATGATGTATGTGTGCAGGATCTAAAAACAAAGGAAGGATGCACCTTCCACTAGAAGTACTGTTTTTACTATCTGCCTATGTATGTATTTAATATATTTATATCATGTGACTCACATTGGGACTACTAGACCCCCAAAAATATAAGCAATGAGGACTAAAGTCGTTTCTGGGGTGCCTCCGGGATTAGGGGCCTGAAACTTAAGCTTCATTCGTTTCATAGTAGTACTACCTCTATGGTGGCCAGAATCTCCTCATATTGCATGAGGAAGTGACTTTAAAAAAAAATATCAAGGCACACATCCTCTAATGCTGAATCCCCTCCCCCACTCATTATCAGTGGCGGAGCTTCATGCTCCGGCACCGGGGGGTGGAGAGAAGGCGGGGGCGGGGCTGGGGCACGTCCTGGGGGTGGGGCAGCCACGATGGAACCCCACCGGGATCGCGCTGCCGGAGGCGGTGTGCTCCCCCCGCACTCCTCTTCCTCCGCCAGTGCTCATTATAAGTATGTAAGAGTATAAGCAGTACTTTTTTACCTGCGAGGACACAGGGGTACGCATACCCCTAAACATTTTGTGAATCTTTGTGCTTTTGTTCATTTACTGCACTTATTTTCCCTGGTTTGAACTATAAAATTTTCTTGAGTCAAAATGAGAGCACCCATAAACATATTTTTTAAAAGAAAAAAAAGCACTGAGTATAAGATACTCATGCGTGCCGCTTAGATTACTTAGATCTATGGAACTGGCGCCATCTGCAAGTGCCACGCAATGCCCAATCCACATTTGCCAGCAGTCATTTCTTACATGTGGGAGCAGCTAGGATTTGGAACTCTCTGCCTATTGACATTAGGCAGACATTATCACTGTGCACTTTTAGATGCCTGCTGGAAACCTTTCTGTTTCAGTGAGCCTCTCCTGGCACAGGTTTTGGTTACATCTCTTCTTAAAATTGGTTTAGATAGCTTGTTTTTAGATGTTTATAAATGTTTTAGATACAGTATTTTTTTTAAAAAAAATTTAGATTGTATTTGCTTTTATCTCAGAAGTGTTTGCCACCCTGGGCTCCTTTTGAGAAGAAGGCTGGAATATGACGTATATTTGCACCCACCTACCCTCCCACGTTTCTGTGCGCTGCTCTGGTTCGCCAGAAGCGGCTTAGTCATGCTGGCCACATGACCCGGAAGCTGTCTGCAGACAAACGCCGGCTCCCTCGGCCACTAAAGCGAGATGAGCACCGCAACCCCAGAGTCGGTCACAACTGGACCTAATGGTCAGGGGTCCCTTTACCTTTACCCTCCCACCCACTTGTTTGGCATTTGATCATAGGGTACCTATGTACACATTGCCAAAAAAAGTAAATGTATTGCCAAAAAGAGGACAAGAGAGGACATGAGGTTGCATTAAAAAAGGGCATATGCTAATGAATATGTGCAAATTTGCAGACAATTATTTTAATTTAGTTGGAAGTGCATCTCATTTGTGACCGGGTGACCAGGTGGTAACTGTTTGAAGGGCCCTGCTGATGTCGCTTCTTATGGGACTATTTTTTGAATTGAACCTGGACTGGGCAGCCTTAGAACGGGGGACTGCCCTCTTCAAGTAGAGGGTTGTGCTCTGTAACGCGGCAACCTGACCACCAATGGGCATTAAAGATTTAGCTGTTGATGTCGCCATTAATTGAATATATATGGTTTTAACCAGGCATCCCCAAACTCGGCCCTCCAGATGTTTTGGGACTACAATTCCCATCATCCCTGTCCACTGGTCCTGTTAGCTAGGGATGATGGGAGTTGTAGTCCCAAAACATCTGGAGGGCTGAGTTTGGGGATGCCTGGTTTTAACTATTTATTTGAGCCATTTGAGAAGGTTGTCTGGCGCAGAAAAAGGGGTATTGAAAATATCTAAATCAAATAAATTAACACAAGATTCTACCACACCACCTGTGCTATAAGGAGTGGTTGGGGGCACTCTTGTGCTTCTTCCGCACCCCTGCTGTAGATCACACTTATTCAGTTGCAAATTCTTCCCTTGCCGTGCTGAAACACAACCATTTATCTCACATGGGATTTTATGTATTTATTTACTTACGTTTTAAACAAAAATGAAATGAAATGCTGGTTTAGCACAGGAACTATGCCTGAAGCCGTTTATAAGAATAAAGAGCAATAAACAATTTATGAAGATTATAGGATTGACAAATATATTACTGGCCCCCCACCCCCACCCCCAGCATTGTGAAGTGCAAAATTGCAGTGGAGTCTGGTTAGTAATACATGTGGTAGAGCGTCGTATCATCCCCTGCAAGATGGTGGCACTATAAATATAGCCTTTGTACTCCGTGCTGCTAATTAAAGGCAGACGTATGGCAAGCAAATAAGAGGAGGAAAATAAAAAACATTTGTACAGTTCTTTTTAATCTATATTTCCCCTCCACAAGCAAGATGAATAAATGCTGGGTTTTAACTAGGATCATTCATTTAAAAAAAAAATAAAAGAAAAAAATAGAAATAGCACATCTTGAACTCAATGTCCATATAAATAGGAACTCATAAAGCAATAAACATCTTTGTTTCAGACATAATTTTATTAAGGGAAGGGGGGAGGGAAGAGAAAAAAAAGATTATGGTAAAAACTGGAACGGGGCCAAATTGCAAAACATTTGTTGAATATTAAGGCAAGAGATCCTTGTTTCTTTGAAAGGTTACATGTATCCATTGGATGCAGAACACATAGCTGGAAGTCTGTGGATGCTGTGAAACATTTGTGTACTTTCACTGGAATCCCAAATTGCTTCTAATTTCATTTAACTTTTGCTTGAATTTCATTATTGGAGGATGGTAATACTTCCCTCCTTTTTGGTTCATGCTGGGGAGTTATTATTGGCTCATTCAATCTATACCCCCCTTCTCAGCCTTCAGGGCTGAAGTGGCTAAGAACGTGTTAAAAAATCGTAAGATTCTATTTAAACTTAAGGCAGAAATTAAATGAATAGAAGTGGGGCAAAGGCCTCATAGACACTGTACCCCCCCCCTTCAGGGGGAAAAAGCCACAGAAACAGCGGTAATATATGGTTATCATAATCCCTCAAAAGCCACAAAAAGGGGGCATGTCTTAACCTGACACCAAAACGATGTTAATATCAGTGTCTGGTGGGCCTCACTGAGGAGAGCTTTCCATAGATGGGGAGCCAAAACTAAAACCCTCCACTCTCTCAGAGGGGGCACTTGGATGACAAATACATGGTCCAGGTATGTTCAAGTTGGCAGTGTCATTCCATTAGATATTGGGTACTAGAATCATAGAATCATTGGAAGGGATCTCAAGGGTCATCTAGTCCAACCCCCTGCAATGCAGGAATCTCAACTAAAGCATCCATGACAGATAGCCACCCAAGCTCTTCTTTAAAACCTCCAGTGCGCCATATAGGGATTTGTAAGTTAAAACCAGCACCTGAATTGTGCTCAGGAGCATATAGGTAGCTGTGCCAGTGCAAAAATTCCCTGCAATTTGAAATCCACCTAATACCTAATCTACTAACTTTTGAGTGCTGAGCAAAGGGCTAGTGTTTTTACCTTTCTATCGATGGCTTGTTTTCACTTATTGTTTGTTAGGGTCTGTGGATCTCTGGTAGGGATGAAGGAGAAACTTGATTCAGTTTGCATTTAATGGCAAAACTAACTAATTTACACTTTGCAAAAAACACACAAACCAAAACATAGCCAACGTTTGAAATTTCAGTTTCTCTTTTTTATTTTATTTTTTTGGAATTTTAGTGCAAGTTTCCCCAGTATAGCTCATTTTTATTGTAACTTTCACTAATATATGAATTTTTATGCACACTTTACTCTAGTATGTGCGTCTTTTGCCCAATACTTGGTTAGAGAACTGCATTGCAAAATTTGGAGAAGTGCAAATTTTGTAGGATGGCTGTGCTTGGGTTTGCAAATTGTTGTGTGAATTAAGGAGGTTCACCTTTAAATGTGAACTGAATCCATTTTTTCTCCTACCTTTAAGAACACCTGGACTTCTCCATCCCTTCTTGTCATAGTCTCTCGGCTGTTGACTGGCCCTTCTTGCTTCCCCATGGCACCGAGTGTTCCATGCTTCCTACAGCCTCTGCTGTTCCTCAGTGGCAGGAGAACATGGAGGATGAGATGGAAACACGGAAAGTGCCCTTATACTGAGCCGGACCACTGCTGCATCTAGTTCAGGCTTGTCAACACTGATTGGTAACAATTCTCCAGGGTTTAAGATAAGAGCTTTTCCAGACTGACCTGGAGTTGCCTTCTGCAATCAAAGCATGTGTTCTAACTATGAGCCACAGGTTTTCCCCATGTCCCACATACGATGTCAAACCTGGTTGGAGAATCAGATAGGTAGCCGCGTTGGTCTGACGCAGTCGAAAGAAATAAATAAAAATAAAAACTAAGTTGGTCTCTAAGGTGCTACTGGACAATTTTTTATTTTTTTAATTTATTTCGACCGATTGGAGAAATCTGCTTCCTGTTCTCTTCAGCAACCTATGTGCCAGATCCAATTTTTGTTGGGTTGTAATAACGACCAGGCGCTTGGATTTTTGCACCCCAGCTTTGAAAAAGTCCACCCCTCATTTTGTTACCAACGCAGAAGAGGGACCACCTGGAAAGGGAGATACAAAAATGGTTTCAGATCCTAGCAGCAGCTTGCCAGCTCCTGAAGGATGTTTTGAGAAGCAAATCCCTCCCACCCTCCCACCCCACCAAATGCCGACCTCAGTAATTTTTAAAGTATTGGCATGGAATCTAATAATCGCTTGTTGATTCTAGCTCTAAACTACTCCTAAATCGTCCAGGCTGCAAGACCACCCTATGTGACCAAAACCACCACCATGGAGAGAAAAGGTGCAGAAATGTACCAGTTCCTGTGATCACTCAATGTTCCCCACAGTCCTGGACGATTTCCTTGCCTCAGTAGGAACATTCCCCCCACCTGCCCCCCATCTTGATATGTCTTGTAAACAACCACCGCTCTGTGTCAGAGACTGTCGGCTGCTGCTGTAAGAACGGGGCGGGGGGCGGCGGAGAGAAAGACCTCCCTTTAACTGCCTTGTTACCCTAATTGAAATGCTAAGGTTATGCCCCTGGGGATCGCAACGCAAGAGGCAAAGGAAAACAACGGCCCACCAGTATGATCTTACAGGCAGAGATCAAATGGCTAACCACAGATTTCATCCACTTCCACGGTGACCTCTTCAGCGAGGAAACAGTTGAGATTTACTGGCGTTTGTCCACTGAGCTTGTTCCACACCCCCTGCCACACACCAAAATAATAATCGGAAACCTTACAGGTCTGTCCCTTCATATATATATATATAGCCCCAGAAAGCCCCAAACACAGAGTGCATTGCTGCATATAAAATGGTGGAAGTAGTTGTGGAGGCTAGCATGACTTGTGACCTCCCAAACCAAATGAAACCCACCAACCATATATGGTAGCCCACTAGGGGTTTCCTGTTTTTCGCTGCTTACCCAGAATTGCAGAAAAAGAAAAAGAAGAAGAGGGGAGGGGAGGTCATCAAATACTTGGCTTGCTGTGTCCAAATTTGTTCAGCCTTGGTGAGATCCTTTTAAAGCTAAAAAGCAGGGCTTTCATCTGGTTAAAGAAATATTAGTTGATTAAATCTGCATACTTTTGCAAATGAGGTTGGGGGGAGGAATTATTATCCTAAAGCAGGAATAGGGAACCTGTGGCCCTCTAGATGTTGTCCACAGCTCATAGAACTGTAGAGTTTGGAAGGGATCCCAAAGGGTTATCTAGTTCAAGTTCCTGCAATGCAGGAATATCAACTAAGTATCAATGATTGATGGCCATCCAACCTCTGCTTGAAAACCTCTAAGGAAGGAGAGTCCACAAACAGCTCTTACTGTCAGAAAGTTCTTCCTGATGTTTAGCTGGAATCTCCTTTATCGTAACTTGAGTCTATTGGTCCGGGTCCTGCCCCTCCTAACTTGGGGTCATCTGCAAATTTGATGAGCATCTCCTCAATTCCTTCACCCAAGTTATTTATAAATATGTTGAACAACAACAAGCCCAGGACAGAGCCCTATTTGTCACTTTTCCCCCAGGATGATGATGAACCATTAGTGAACACTCTTTGGGTTACAAATCTGCCTAACAGCTATCTTGTACAGCCTACATTTTACCAGTTTCTCCACAAGAATATCATGGGGGATTTTTCCTACCATCTCTGACCACTGGCCAACCTAGCTGGGAGTTGTGGGTCCAACAACGTCTGGATGGCCACAGGTTCTCTGTCTCTCTTCTAAAGAGAAAAAGCAAAATTGTATTTAGAATCATAGAATTGTAGAGTTGGAAGGGACCCTGAGGATCATCTAGTCCAACCCCCTGCAATGCAGGAATTTGGATAAGCATCATCTTAGAAGAGGCACTCCACATTCTTTCACAAATGGGATGGAATGCCTCTTCAGATAGTGCTTTCCATTTACAGTTGTTTTTTAAAATGTTCCTATCTTAATTTTTTTAATTAGGTACACTATATATATATATCAGGTATACCTTTTAAACTGATTAAAATGTATTTAATTGATCAATCTAAGCAATTAACAATTCCACTGTTTTCAAAACTGCCCATTTTTTCACACACCCCTCTCACCAATGTCTATGTCTTTTGTTATTTATTACTGTAATTACTGTTATTAAATGCTGAGTCCATAGTGGGGTACACATTTAAATACAAACAGATGTAAGTCCAGAGCCCTTGGACTGACGGATCCATGTTTTTGCAAGGAAATTAGTCATGCTATTAGTTAACAGCTCCGGAATTTATTAGTACAAATCGCAGAGCAAATTTCATAAGACAAAACTGCTTTAGGGTAGGTACACATATACCCCCCACCCTTTAAAAAAAGTAGTTGGTGTGATTCTTTTTTTCATCACCCTCATGCAGCCCTGACTCTGTATCCTGTGCTGCACATGTAATCTGAATGTCAGAAGATTTGGGGTGGACAAAACAAAGTACTGTACAGTTGTACCTCGGGTTACATAGGCTTCAGGTTACATACTTTTCAGGTTACATACGCTTCAGGTTACAGACTCCGCTAACCCAGAAATAGTACTTCAGGTTAAGAACTTTGCTTCAGGATGAGAACAGAAATCGTGCAGCGGCAGCAGGAGGCCCCATTAGTTAAAGTGGTGCTTCAGGTTACAAACAGTTTCAGGTTAAGAACGGACCTCCGGAATGAATTAAGTACTTAACCCAAGGTACCACTGTATAATTAAACTATGGAATTGGTTCCCACAAGATGTAGCAATGCCCACCAACTTGGACGGCTTTGAAAGAGGATTAGACAGATTTATGGAGGGTAAGGCAACGAGCCATAATGGTTCTGCCTCCACTGTTGAAGGTAGCATGCCTCTGAATGCCATTTGCTGAGCATCACAAGCAAGGAAGGGGACTGTGGCACTGCTTATGGGCTTCCCATAGGCATCTGGTTGGCTGCTGTGAGAAGAGGATGCTAGACTATCTGTGCCTTTGGTGTGATCCAGCAGGGTCCTCCTTCTGTTCTATGTTCTTATGCTAATTTGCTCCCCGGTGTGAAGTTACATTCCCTCCATCCAGGCCAGTAGGCTGAATACTAGAGAAATAAGTTTCATTCACTCTAAAGAGGTATATTTTACATGCTCAGAAACGTACTTTACTACTGTCAGTGTCATATCTCACCCTTGTTGCCTAAGTTTTCATTTCTCAAGTGCGCAGTTTTTTCTTTTGACTTCTTGTGGAATGCACATTTATCTGCACATCATTCTCTCAAATGACTAAGTTGGTGGGTTTGGCCTGCCTGCTTGGAAGCGAAACACGGCCACCCAAAAGTAGCAGTTTCTGCGTTTTGCGTACTTCCTAGGTACATAGAAATATATAGTTTTGTATATTGAAAGGCAAATGAATGCTTTCTTTTTTAAAAAAGCAAAATGGCCCAACAAAGACAGCGTCCAGAACTTAAGGAAAGCTAATAGGAGTTGAGTATCAGAAGTATTGAGATCAACTATAGAGATCAGAAGTACAAAAATAACTCACCCTGTTGCATGGGAGAGGAGTTGCCCCATTTCTTTTTAGTCCGTATTTTGTTTTCTACCCTGAACGTGTTAGTGACTGGAGATGCTCCATATACCATTGTAGCTCCTGAAAAAAATCTGCATCTATGATGGTGCCACTGCCAACCCAGAGCTCTCCCAACCTTGCCTCCTTCTCTCCCCCTTCCCATTCGTAAAATGCTTTGTTTTGTTTTTTACAATCAAGCAGTGTATCTATTTTATGAAATATATAAATAAACAAAATCCACCATCCCAACAAGCACTATTATCACCAGGAAGACATCACTGTTCCCGTCCTGTCCCCCATGCCCCCCTCCGAGGTCACCACTGGTGAGATAATCCTGCAGAGACTGTACCACTTCAGAATGCAAGCGTACAAAAATGTTCACAAAAGGCATAAAGAAAAATGCTTTACCACTAGGCCACCACCCTTCCCAGTTGTACCTTGTATCTTATTTATCCTCACAAGTACCCTGTGAGTTAGGCCATTGATTCCCTTATGAGGACTGAAACACGGAACCATAGTCAGTAATAACAAGTAAGACTTGAGAAAACCATTCTGTACATTGAATCCTAGAGCCACAGCTGTGGCTCTGTGCTGAGGTGAGTCTATTACAATGAGAAGTTGGAAGTGGGGCAGTAGGTTCTATGGCTAATAATGAGAAAATGGTTCAACGGAAGGATTTGAAAGTTTGCCGTGCTAGAGAGGCAAGATTCAGAACAGTCCGTGATGAATTTGCAGTAGGAAAAAAAAAGCAAACTGGCTTATTTTGAAAAAGCACTGTTTGACAAGAGTTTCTGGCACATTGACAGGTATTGTGCATTTTTCTTCGTTGACTTCACTGAGATGGTTTTACTGGAAAGATTTCTCCATTTGTGCTGCATGTTTTGGGGAACAGGTTGTTGTTTTAGTTCAAGGGGAGTAGCGACTATGTGCCCATGAGTTGCGTAACATGTTTGTAGTTTTTATTAAAATGGGAACTGACGACACTTCCTGCAAATGTCACCTAATAAGCCAATTTTTACTGGTAAAGAAGCAGCGGCAACCAGTAAAATTAGGCAACCCCATTAAAGACACAAGAACTTCGTTAGGGTAAAAAGTTGGCAACTCTTTTAACTTCTTTCCCTCTTTTTTAAAAAAGGGGTTGAGGAATAGTAGCCATCAAAAGTTCATGATCCATTAAGAAAGCAGGAGGCACGGGAGGAACTGGGGGGGGGCAGATAGAGGGGGAAACTATTTTTCCATCTCCTGACTTTTCTATCTGGTCCTCAGAACTCTTTCCAGGCCACACCCCTCACTGTCCCTGCATCATACCCTAATTGAGTGTTTGCGTCTGGCTGGAATGTGTACTTGAACTCTGAAAATGCCTCTTGCCTGCCTGGGAAACAGAGGTGTGTGTGAATGTGGGTATAAACTAGCCTATTGTACAAAGCACTGGCGCCAACTCCAGTGGGTCCTGGGTGGCCAGGCACCCACACTACAGGGCCTCCGATGTGACTTTCAGGTCCTCACGAAGGAACCGGAAGTCGCGTCTGAGGCCTCACAGGGCCTCAGAAGTCATGTCTGAGGTTTCGCAGGGCCTTGGGTGCGACTTCCAGGGCTCCCAAGCGCCGTTGCAATGCATGCGATGTGATGTCATGAGCACCACTGGACACCCATAATCTGAGGCACAAGTCGGGGCCACTGGAATAATTTACATTTTGCCTTTGATGCTGCCATATGGCCCTTGGAAGGTTACCCAGAATAAAGCAAAGGCCTCTAGATCCCCACTTTACATCACATTGGCTCTTTATTAACAGCCGATTCAGCAGCACAAGGCCTGATTCTGGAACTGTAAATCTGTAACTGCTGCAATTAAAGACGCTGAACACAAAATCTCTGAAACTGGTGCATATACCGCTCAGATCTGACCTTGATTGCTAAGGTCTCCCCCCACCCCTCTCTCATTTTCACCTTTTAGCGTGACCTTCCCAGTCCTTCCCTCAGGAACGGCTGTGACTAACCCCAGCCGACTTGCTCTTCTTCTTTTGTCTGCAAAGTTTCAGAAGCGAATATCATTGAAGTGAACTGAAATTACACCCAGAGACGATTAGTCATCGGTTTCACACTGACTGTTTTCTAGACATTGTGGTTGTTTGGCGTGTTTCTTTCCCCTGCTGGTCTGAGTCGGCCGCTTTCCTGCTCCCACTGAAATCTAGTATAGACCTCTGCCGATTCGAGGCAGCATTGCCACATTTGGGTTCCAGGGTTGTAGTTGACAACAAAATTAAACCTCCCGCTGCGGCCTGACTGAGGGCCCCTCCAGATTGGTGTTTGTTTTGCTGGTGTGTTCTGCAGCATGTCATTGACACAATAATAATGCATTCATGGTGGATTTATACAAGACCTTCCACACATCATTCCACTTTATTAGTTGTTCTGCAATGCTTTTTGCCATTGCTATTGCACCCTTGCTGTCTGGAGAGGCACATAGTGCAACAAAAGCAGGACAGGAATTGATCTGGAACATTTGTGGTATAAAAAGTTATAGGATTTCAGCAGGAAGTTAACAGACATGCACTAATTGGAAATGTAGTAGTATGTCCGCCCCAAAGCTTTTGCAAATGCAAATGGTACTGAAAGCATGTGCAGTGGTCCCAATACCATCATGAGTACAAATAATCATGAATACACATTAAAAAGGACTGATGGAGGGGCCCTGCATCCAAAAGCTCAAAAGTTATGTGAAATTGCAAAATGTAAGAGATTTTGCAGCAAAAGTTATTCAATTATTTTAAAGATTTCTATCCCTCCTTGTCTTCAGACAAAACTCATGGCAGTTGACAGATTAAACTATAAGAAAATATAAAACAAATAAGGTTTCAAACTAAGCCCAGTATGATAAAACACAAATTAACAGGCATTAAAATAGACAGGCTTTAAAATAGACTCAGGAGACATACACACCATAAAATACTCTTTTACCACTTTAACAGTCATGGCTTCCCCCAGAGAGTCCTGGGAATTGTAGTTTATTAAGGATGCTGGGAATTGCAGCACTTTGAGGAGATTCCTAACATCTCTCAGCACCCTGAGCAACCTACAGTTTTGCCTTCCTTCTGTCAGCTCAGGGGCACTGAGCTCACTCTTGGAGAGTATAAGCAGAATTCCTTTGGATCTTTATATCTGCCCAATCCAAGGTTTTTCTTCACAACAAAAATTGCCAAGAGCCAAACAATTTCTTTTTATAGAAGTGGAGGAGGAAGAGGAGTTTGGATTTGATATCCCAGTTTATCACTACCCTAAGGAGTCTCAAAGCGGCTAACAATCTCCTTTTCCTTCCTCCCCCACAACAAACACTCTGTGAGGTGGGTGAGGCTGAGAGACTTCAGAGAAGTGTGACTGGCCCAAGGTCACCCAGCAGCTGCATGTGGAGGAGACGCGAACCCGGTTCACCAGATTACGAGTCTACCACTCTTAACCACTACACCACACTGGCTCTCAGAGACTGTGATACATAGTTTGAAAAGGGTCCCACTGCATGTGGTGTGTACACCCATTCTACTCCTGTCTCTGGGGCCACATCCACACCATTCTTTTAAAGCACTATGATGCCACTTGAACAGCCATAGCTTCCCCCAAAGAATCATGGGAACGGTGGCTTGTTAAAAGTGTTGAGAGTTGTTAGGGGATTGCTATTTCCTTTCACAGAGTTCCCTGGGAAAAGGGATTGTTCTACCACTCTGAGAATTATAGCTCTAGGGGTCTCCTAACACCTTTCAGCACACTTAACAAGGTACAGCCCCCATGACTCTTTGGGGGGAGCCATGACTCCTAAAGAGATTAGAATGTTTTAAAAGATTGGTGCAGATGTGGCCTGGATTATAGCTGTGGAAGGTTTTGTGATTGTGTCAATGCACAGCTTGTAGCTCAGGCTGCTGTAGCAGCTCCTCGTGGTACGCATGTTGCACAAGTCCAATTAGCTTAGCCCAGCACGGGTAGCACCTGGGAAATGTCCCAAATGTCGGATTGTTCTACATGGTTCCTTTGCTTTGATGTCTGCAAAACAGAGCATCTGATCTTGTTACACATCTGGTGAACAGCATACACACCGTCAACTGAATTGATCTGCATGCTGGTAGTACGCTCACTAGAGGGTAAATCCCACTGAACACAGAGAGATACACTTCTGGGGTAGCATTCAGAGGGAAGATTTTGCAGCTCATTGGAAAAGTACCTGTTTTGCATGTGGAAGATCCCAGGTTTAATCCCCAATGGCACCTCCAGTGAGAATGTTCTCTTTTGGCCAACCTAGGCTTCCTTCCTCAAACTACAGTTCCCAGGATCCCTGGGAGAAGCAAGGACAACTAACCTGCTATAAAATTGATAGATGTTTGTAGAGTAGAGGTGCCTTGTGTATACCACATGCCAGATGTTATCAAGTCATCTTTTCAGTGGGAGAGAATCTGCAGATACCGATGATTATGAAGGAATTCAGAGATGATGGTTTCAGGGAGGCCAACGAGCCCTTTCCGAAGTCTCTCAAAATGAGCTGTTTCAAGTTGTTTGTTGAAGTGACTGACTGACTGACTGCTGTGTGCATGTGTGTCTTCAATGTACTCAGGCTGAGGTTTCTTTTTATAATCTTCCAGTAACTCACCACACTACCTCAGGATTCCCGCTCTGCAAAACATCCTTTTAATGGATTCCTGAGTTTCTTTTTAACCACGGAAAGCGGAAACCCTCTCAATATTGCATATATGTGTGTTTGTGTGTTTCCCTTTTCTCTGGATCACATGTCAGTATCTCAAAGTGGAAAAGAAGAGGGACAACCATATAGGGAAAGTGGTGTAGAAGTAAAATCAAGAAAGGATGGTGATGTTCCATCATTCTGGTGTGGTTCACATATGGCCGCGGCATGTAGGTTTTACACACAGTATGGGAAGAAGCCTTAACTTAATACAACCCTCCCACCATACATATTTATGAATCAAGAGTCTATGTACATAGACAATAGAAACATAGAAGTGGAAAGAGCCCATGATGCAGAGCCCATGAGCACCAGTATGACTGCCAATACCCAAAAAGGTTCTAGGTAAATATTATCTCAAAAATTCACAATGCATCAGAGACTGTTTCCTGTCTTGGGTGGAGTTTCTCCCTCCCTCCCTCCCTCCCTCTGAACAGTTTTGTAGTTTAGGGGTGACCCTGGAAATGTCTTTGTCTCTTGAGGCTCAGGTAGCCACAGTGGCTAGGGGTGCCTTTTACCAGCTACAGCTGGTGCAGCTACAGTCTGGCAAAAGTGATACACGCATTGATAATCTCAAGACACTATTATTCCAATGCATGCTGTGTGAGGCTACCATTATGTTTGATCCTGGGGCTCCAGCTAGTGCAAAATGCTGCAGCTAGACTGTTAATGGGGACAGACTCCCACCAACACTTCACTCCAGTACTTAAAAGTTTGCATTTGCTCATGTTACAGGGCCTGAATCAAGGTTCTTGTATTAATTTACAAGGCTCTTAACAAGAAGGGTCCAGGATATTTTAAGTACCACCTGATCGTTTCAGTACCTGCCCAATCACTGAGCTCTCTTAATGAGTCTCTTTTTTGCAGTTCCCCATGGCTCAGATGCACTACTCATAATGACTAGAACAGTAACAATAATATCGTTCTTTATGCCCTGCCCAACTGGCTGGTTTGCCCCAAAGGAGCTTTGCATTCAGTGCCGTGGGCCCAAGCCTGTGGAACTCCTGCCTGAGTTTCAAGAGCATGACCCTGGTCTCTGCCAGGGGAGATATGGAGTGCATGGCTGAAAAAGGAACAGGTCTCTCTGCATCACCAACCACCGCCTCCCTGTCCGTTCCCTGCATTCCGACTTCCCAGCCC
Source organism: Podarcis filfolensis (assembly GCF_964270895.1). Taxonomy (NCBI): domain Eukaryota; kingdom Metazoa; phylum Chordata; class Lepidosauria; order Squamata; family Lacertidae; genus Podarcis; species Podarcis filfolensis. The sequence goes on along the minus strand of NC_139611.1, from coordinate 62,977,108 downwards.
CTGATTGGCTGACAGTGAGTCTGTTTTCCTAAGGGCACCCTGCTGGCGTGTTGGAGTGCTGGCACTAGTGTGGGAGCCGAATGTAAATCCATGAGCCTCTCATCACCTCGTTATGTTCTAATGGGGTGAGGGAGGCAGCAGCCGTTTCCTGTACCGAGTGCCTTAATTCCCGATGATTTCTGGGCTTGATCTCCCAGCGTTCATCGATTGTGTCGTCAGTGTTTGTGGTCCAACTGTTTTGGCCAAGTAGAGCTTGAGGGGGGAAAGAAGAAATGTGTTACATATTCTTTGCAAGCTTTTGGGGGGGTCCCGCCCCCCACTGCACATGGTAGGCATTAGACGCCAGAAGACATCATCCCATCTTTTTGAAAGGATAGGGAAGCGACATAGCAAAACATCCTTCAGCAGGGCTGTAAACAATTGCCAAGATGGATTGATCCTGTGGAGGGAAGAGAAGAAGATGATTTAGGACCTGTCTGGAAGCTTCTCAAAAACAGATGACAAGCAACTCCCTCTGTGGAATCAACCATGGTGGTTCAGCACAGCTGAGGGAATGCAGAACAGATAAAGTGACCAGATGGTCCTGGTTTGTCTGGCATGATGTGAGCAAATGTGGTTGCCAGTCATGTTTGTAACAAGGTTATGTGTATAGTGATTGGGATAACTTTTATCATCAGGGCTCAACAGCCCACTGGGTGCTACAGATAGACGTTCATAGTGTTCAAAGTTCTATTGAGATATTTCGTATTCAAAATCCACATTTGCATTTTGTTTAGGATTCCCCCTTTTGGGGGGGCCTCACAATTGAAATACTTGAGACTTGTTGACATCTGTAGATTGTTTTGATTTAGGCAGGTTTTAAATATAAAATCTCATAAACTGTCAAGTTTCAAATATTAATGATCATTGCATGCTAACCTATCCAGAATTGTTTAGTACGTCAACTGAATGTGCATAGATAATGTGCAATGCTACTTGGTGTTTAAAAACTGAGATTCAAATGGGCGAAGACTCATTCGCTGCTGCCTAAAAGGTCAGAACAAGATCTAATGGGCCTAAATTACAGGACAGTAGAGTTCCTTTGAATATCTGCAACAGCCAACATTTGCATTGTGGGCGTTGTATCTGACAGCTTTTGATAGCTAATATGCAATGGCTGTTAGGTTTTTTGATAGCTTATGACATATTTCATATTGGATATCTGCTCCCCCGCCCAATCCGCAATTACATACGTGTGCATGCATACTTGGGAGAGATCCTATTAAACTCAGTGGGACTTACTTCAGAGTAAAGTATCAGGCTATGCAGACACACCCCTTGAATTTTGAGGTACTGTATAATTTCATACTCACAAGGCAAATTCAAATTTGGAACTTTCCATTCAAAGGCTGGACAGTGACTTTAGAAAACAGTGACTATCTGTTCAGCAGTACTTACCCCCTCCTGCTACAGCTGCAGAAAGCTGTCCCCAAACAAACTATCCCAATACTATCATTATATTTCACATGCCTGGCTAAGTCTAACTAAATCTTTGAGGGAAAGAACTTCGAATTGCACAGCCTGGATTTGCTGGAATGTGATTGAATCCCACCCCCACCCCCCAAAACAGAGACAGTATGGTAGTGCCCTCATGCTTCCTCCAGTACCTCAGAAAGGCACATTTGGCAAATGTATTTCACTTTACATTGCAGTTCCAAAGCACTCTTAGGGCCTTTCCAGACATCCTTTTTATTCATGATGATTTGTGCTCATGCTGCTACTGTGGTGGGGTCATACATAATCCTGCTTTCAATACTCGTTTGCCTACAAACCTTTTGGGGTAGAAATGCTGCTTTGTTTCCAGGCAGTGTGTGCCCCATAACGTGCTGCTGAAAACCTGTAACTTTTTATATGACAAATGTTCTGTGTTACTTTTCTCCCACTTCTGTTGTGCTTTCGCACCTCCGAGACAGCAACCACGAGGGGAAGCATCACAGAACAAACAAAAGCAGAATAAATCCGCCACTAACACACCATTATTGTGGTCACACCTGCACTAGGATTTAAGGCAGTATCATATTACTGTAAACAATCATGGTTTCCCCCTAAAGAATCTTGGGAACTGTAGTTTGTTAAGTGTGCTGAGCATTGTTAGGAGACCCCTTTCCTCACAGAGTGACAATTTCCAGAGTTCCCTAGGACTTATTGTTAAACCAGTCTGAGAACTGTAGCTCTTGAAGGCATATAGGGGTCTCCTAACCACTCTCAGATGCGGTCTAAACCACAGAGCCTAGGGCTTGCCGATCAGAAGGTTGGCAGTTCGAATCCCCACAGCGAGGTGAGCTCCCATTGCTTGGTCCCTGCTACTGCCCACCTAGCAGTTCAAAAGCATGTGAAAGTGCAAGTAGATAAATATGTACCGATCCGGTGGGAAGGTAAATGGCGTTTCTGTGCGCTGCTCTGGTTCTCCAGAAGCGGCTTAGTCATGCTGGCCACATGAAGCTGGAAGCTGTCTGTGGAGAAATGCCAGCTCCCTAGGCCTATAGAGCGAAATGAGCGTGCAACCCCAGAGTCGTCCACGACTGGACCTAACGGTCAGGGGTACCTTTACCTTTAACCACTCTCAGGGATGCAGGTGGCACTGTGGTCTAAACCACTGAGCTTCTTGAGCTTGCCGATCAGAAGGTTGGCAGTTCGAATCCCCATGATGGGGTGAGCTCCCATTGTTCGGTCCCAGCTCCTGCCAACCTAACAGTTTGAAAGCACGCCAAAAAGTGCAAGTAGATAAATAGGTACCACTCTGGCGGGAAGGTAAACAGCGTTTCCATGCGCTGCTCTGGTTTCAGTGTTCCGTTGTGCCAGAAGCGGCTTAGTCATGCTGGCCACATGACCCAGAAAACTGTCTGAGGACAAACGGCAGCTCCCTCGGCCTGTAAAGCGAGATGAGCGCCGCATCCCCAAAGTCGTTTGCAACTGGACTCAACTGTCAGGGGTCCTTTACCTTTACCTTTTTTTAACAACTCTCAACAGCCTTAATAAGCCTAAAAATAAATTGCAGTTTCTAGGGTTTTGTAGAGGAAGCCAAGAGAAGCCAAGACTGTTAAAGTGCTGTGATATTGCATTAAATGTATAGTGGAGATAGGACATGTGTCAGAGTATGTTGCCAAATACATTCACAATAAAACACCTGCCTGGAGAGGCAGTTACTAAGGAATCAACACAATGGGACTTTCTTCTGAATAAAGATGCATAGGCTGTTACCGCACAGCCACCAAACAGACAACATGTCGGTTTAAGGGCAGATTATGAATCTACCAAAAGCTCTTTCTTCAATGGCTTAGTTGTCAGCATTTTGTATAGCACAAAACCTCTGCCATTTCCTCTTATAACCCAAGATTCACAAACTGCAAAGTTGTGTTGAGCCCAACAGAACCTTTGCAGCCATAAAAAAAAAAAAAAGGCTGTGAGACCAAATGCTTCTGAAAATGACTCAGCTGCTTTTAAACTCTCAGGATGTGGTTGGTGAATTGGTTTATATTATTCTCGCCTGGGCCCATTTATACTACGCAGATGCTGTTTTCTGAAAACCGCCAACATTAGAGACATTGAGAGGAACCCAGACACTTGAAACAATCCCTGGTGGGCTAGGATACCCGATGGTGTCTTGGGGACTATTTTAATATTTGTCCCATTGGTGGATTTGTTTTAATTATTTTTGGTACTATATATTGTTTTGATTTGATTTGTGGCACTGCCTTGAGAGCTCTCGTAGTAAAGAGGTGGCATAAAATATAGTGCAGGCCTTCACAACTTTTTGCACAGCCAAGCCAAATGCAGCCCATAATTCACATACCCTTGCACTTGTAGTATGGCCAGCCAGGTATTTGACAATGGAAGGTTAAGATGTTTGGGATTGAGGAGCTTAGAAATGAGCTCCCTAAATTCAGATTGCCACAAACTCCTGGCAAATTATTGAGCTCAGACCCTGTCAAAGTTATACGCTCCATCTCTAATGCAATGGCTGGCTGTAAGGTCTCCCAGCTTTTGCCTGTTGCTCATTAGACACTGCTGTGGCTTCCAGGCATCAGGAGGCATGGAAAATTGATTTCCCCTGGCTCTTGACATTGTAGGAACTTCCCACATTCCCTGCACAACTGGGACTGATGGGAGTTGTAGTCCAAAATCATCTGGAGGGTGTTAGGTTGGTGAAGGCTAAATTTCCGTGGTGCCCTGTGAAAGACCAAAATTTGATGCCCCTTCGCCTCTCACCTGCTGTTCTGCTGAATTCACTATGTCATAATTGCAATGCCCTGTGGCACCTCGTAGGCTTGGCACCCAGTGTAGCAGAACCGGTTGCAGTGCCCTAAATCCGCCTCTGATGAAGACAAAAATGGTGACAGAATGGAGACCAGGTCAGGGTAGGTCGGGTTGGAGGCAAAGGAAGCCTTCTGAGTAAGAATAAAATCAAAACCTAAGTGACAACTTCAGAGTCTGTAAATACAGAGAGATTCCATCTGACCTAAGCACTCCCTTACGTGCAATCTCGCCTTCCATGTTCTGGGGACATCAGCTTTCAAGATGACTCTAATTTCATTGGGAAGTTTTTGTCTATGTGTTTTTTCATCCCCTTCCACCTGTTTTGTGTCTATCTCTCCCACTCATCTCTCTTACCCCATCCCCAGCCTTTGTGTATTTGAGATTGAAAGCCAAGTGTGCGTCTCCCCTGCTCTGCCTTGTGCATCAGTCACTTTCCAAATGAGGTAGCTGCGCTCGCAGACAGAGGAAGTGGTTTTCCCCCTCCATGGGAACGATGTGAGGGTTCTCGGAACAGACCCCGCATATTGCAGCAGGCCAGGCTTCCTTCTGACAGGGGCTTGTTGCGATTCAGGTTCTCATGACGAAGGAGCAAAACAGCGTCAACACCACGTGGGGGGGGGATAAGGGGAGGCAGCTTATGTTTCTCTTTTGTGGCACAACAGGATGTCCACATGGGTTTGTGCAGTCTACACCAGGTGTGGGGAACCCGTGGCCCTCCAGATGCTGCTGAACTACAACTCCCATCAACCCCATAAAGTATGGCAGTGGCCAGAATATGATGGGAGTTGTATTTCAGCAACATCTGGAGGGTGTTCCATTGTGATCTTGAAGACATCAGTGGGAGTATGCTAGGGTCCAACTGGGCTTGGAGTTGGTCTCAAAATATACTGAACTATTTCTGAATTTTGTAGGATTTTGTCCAGCGCTAGTTCCCATCACAAACCAGTGCACACACACACCCATTTTGTATCATCTTCTGATACCTTCTCCAGATTTCCATGCTGCTTGTTTTCATGTCCAGACACCATAAACCAAGTTTAAAAAATAAAAAAAAATGAGGGATAGACCTTACAGTAGAGGGGCAGATTTCTCCTGCTTTAAACTCAAAGCACATGCAAAAGGATAATTTAAGGACATAGCTCAGTGCCATGATTTCTCTGACTCAAAAGTCAGGAATAAAGTCCTTAGCAGGGGATTCCTGAACGGGTGAGGCCTTTTCCCCTCATTAGGGGAATGGATGAGGATGAAGCTGGCCAAAATGGGCCTAACGGGAAAATCAGATGTGTTTCCACCAAATGAGATTCCTTGCTCTGAGCTTCTTTTGTATGTTGCTGTGTTTTACTGGCTGCTTTTGTTCCCCAATTACACGATACCCTATAATTAAACACCTTTTTATTGGGGCTAGGTAGTTTCAGAAAAACCTACCCAGCAGCAAAGTTGATATATGTGTGTGCGTGTTTTGTGCGTCTACTTTTTCCATAGAAATCGGCAAGGCTGCCAGTACAGAGGAAATTGGCGGAGCCTCCGAGCTCCTTTGCATTGAAATTCATGGCAGAACCACCCAAGAGCTTCAATCACAGCCAGGCTGGTGGTTTTTTAAGTGTGGCTGGTGCCGCCGATACGTAAGTTACCGTAAAGTATAAATGGAACACAATGGAGTCATTTGCTCCACACACCCTCTCGTCAACTGCTGGAGCCTGGTGGCATGGTGTTGTTGTTGAACATCTCCACCAGGGTGGATGACAACCAGGAAACCATATAAAGGTTCTAGAGGTGCACCAAAATGTATTTTTCTTTAAAAAATAAATAAATAATATTTGCCATTTCCAAAGTGAAATGAAGTGTTCCATACATTTTGGACTTCGGTACAGATTGGAGCTTAGTTGTTTGCCCATTTATCTGGGTCCTGAATGTTTGTACAGTTCTCAGTTCAAAATGAATTTTCAGATATTCAAGTATTCCATCTCAATGTGAATTCTGCCAAAGTGATACAGTCCCAAGAGACCTATGCTATGTGTGACTGTTCTGAATCTACAGGTCAGTTTTTTTGCTGCTTTGCTTTAAAATCTCTCTTTCTCTCTCTCACACACACATGCAAATCTATGTCTGTGCTACACACAGGAAAATCCCTTGTGTGAACTTCTGGTGTTAAAAATTATAGAGCAGAGTTCTCAAGCTGTGGTCTGTGTGGAGTGTTGGTGGTCTGCAAGTACTGTTCAAGTGGTCTGCACTAAGGTTGCGACATTGTTGAGGTACCTGTTGTCCCTGTAATTGCTTTATTTGGAAATTCATGCCATTTTGACCAGGGTTGGATTTACTGAGGAGACTAACAAGGCCCTTGCCTTAGAGTGCCTGATTTTTCTAATATGGCACTTGATGCAGTCTACTAATCCCCCCCCCCAACAATTTACCAATTAAAGGGTCCCTTCTCAGCAGCCTGGCTTTTGGCCTGTGATTTTCAGGATATAGCAGTGATTTTTGACAATGCTGGTGGTGAAGGGGAAGAAAATTTTAAGCAGCATAAACAATATATATATATATATATATATCACAATGTATGATGGCATCAATGTATGATAACATCAAATCCCAGGTACCGCAGAAGAGGAGGATTTCTACATTATATTTTTGTGTTTTTCTTACATTTAGCTCATTTTAGGGACTATCCTTAAAAACAACCAAGTAACCAAAGAAATAAAGTCACTCCAACTTGTTGAGAACGAGACTATGGCTTTGGGTTTCTTAGTGACTTTGGAGAGCATGTTAGAGCGGCCCCCAGCAATTTTCAAGTGGTCTGTGGTGGTGGTGGTGGGGGATGGAGTGTGAGAACTACTATCCTAGAGCACCATGTATCTGTCTGGAACAAAATATTCTGATTTGGAAAAAAAAAAGAGAGAGAGAATGAGATACTTTGCCAATCAGCTTTTACTGATACCTTTGACGTTATAAACTGATACGTCTGACATTTGGGTTCATGCGCATATCTGTGTTCCCAGTTGTCTTTCTTTTTGGTTTAACCTGCACTGCAAGAGGCTGGCAAAGGATGGAGCTGGCAGCTTCATGCACTTGAGAGCTTGGCATGTTGGGAGCGAGGGAGACAATTACCAGGCAGGGTGGTAGTTTTCCATGTTTCTGTGGTGGCATTTCTAGCTGTGGTTTGAAGCAGAGGAAGGGCAGACTGCACACTCGTTCCTTTTTGTGGGGTATTACGTACGCCAGCTTGATTACAGAGCCCAATACTTCCCTCACCCAGTCACAAATATGGCTTGGCAGGAAACACAATTTGAAAGAAGCAGATGGAAACAAATAGATCAGCCTTTACCAGCCTGGTGTCCTCCAAATTCATTGGTGTCCAACTCCCACCAGTAGCTCATAGGACTCAGTAGGTGGGGCTGCACCACCCACTTGACCAGCCTCTAGTTGCATCACTACTGCATACCAGGATGTAGATGGGGAAGGACAAGGACAAGGGGGCGGCAACATCATCACATTTGCACCATGCCTACCTCAGCACTGCCTTGCCCCTACCAGAGTTGAGGAATATCTAATGAAGCTGAATGTTGAAAGATTCAGGACAGGCAAAAGAAAGTACTTCTTCACACAGCACGTACTTAAATGATGCCATTCAGCCTCTTAAGTGCAAAATTATTTTACAAAAAATGACCAGTGCAGAGACCTCAATCTGGATTGGGACTCAGCCATGGGTCCTTAGGCAGCTTTAACTCTTTGCCCCTGACTGTAGTCCCAAACTTTATCATGCTCCCACCAAAATGTGTGATTAATGAAAACTAGAGCTTTCCCCATGCAAATTGCAGGCATAGTGGGCTCTGTACAGTTGAAGACCACAGCGGGGGGCAAAGGCCTTTCCCCACCACCACCCTGACCCCATCCAAGGGTTCTGGTCTGCTTTGGCCACCCTACGCAGACAGTGTGTGTAAAACAGCAATCTTCTGCTGTGCACCTTAAAGCATCAGTCCATGGTTAATGTAATGCGAAGTGTGGTCCTCAGAAGGTGCTCCTGATTCCATTTCCACGGCTGTAAGGAGGATTTCAAAAGATGCTCATATGGCCTGTTCAGTTCCGCTAGCCTTGAAAGATTGTATCACTTTTGCACAATTAAATGATATAAAAGAGAACTGCTGCATGTCCATGGTTCCAAATGCAGGCTTTCCCCACTACACACCTCAGAAGTCCACCTCAGCATGGTATAGGAAAAAGCCTTTGGGTAGATTTAATGAGCAGCATTTGCCTGTGATGTTATGGTTTGATTTGTTACTTGTGTGAATGTTGGGGAACAGTTGTGGACTCCTTTGATAGATGCAAAGACTCTAAAAACATGCACACCACATAAATGTTTGGAACCTGAAGCCTGTGATAGATCCATGGTGTCCTTCACATCCCTAACTGCCCAGTCTAAGATCTGGGTTAGTTGTTCATGCATAATATTGCTTGTCAATAGCCTTGCGATTGCTTATACATACGAAGCTACTGAAGATCTCCAATTCAGTGGTGTATTTCGTTTTCTTCGCTGCCCAAATAACCCGGGGTGCAGAACATGTGATCCAATCAACATGTGGTGTCCATGTGTCTACTTTCATATCTGAACAAGTTTGTCATGTGGTTACATGGCTGTTTCCGGACCACTTCCTGCATAGCAATGGTTGCCAATAGATCTTGGCTGCAGACTAGAGTCAAAATGAAGTTGCTCCCAAAAATTATTCTCTGCCAGTTTTGATGTTGAATATTCATTCTGTGAAGATTTGAAGAATTGTCCAGTATTCACTGAGGATTCAATATATTCACTAACTGGCATGTAATTGCAGTATTTGATATTTGGCAGTGGGTGTTTGACAGTTGCTATGCAATGGCCTTTACTATTTGATAGCATTTAGTAGGTGGTGTGGAATAGCCTCCAACAATGAAGACTTTTCACCTTGGCTGTTAAGTACTGCCAAAAAGTAGGCAGTATGAAATTGCTGGATGTAATAGACAAATGCAGGTCCAGGAGCTGACTGCACCCCCACTCTGTCTGTCTAGTCCTCATCACTCTCCACAGGCCACCCCCTTCTCCCCAGGCCACACCATTCCCCCCAGGCCACACCTTTCCCATGTCCTGCTTCATGCCCTGGGTGTTTTTGCCTAGCTGGAATATGTCACTGAGGTCTGATAATGTCTCTTGCTTGTCTGAATGGAGCATAGAGGGCTGTGTGAGTGTGTGTAACATCTAGTGTGCTGTATAAATGTAAAATTTCCATGGGTTGCCCCACCTACTTTTGCCTTAGGCCCTGCCCATCACTGACATGTGACTCTTGGAAGCTTGACCAGAAGGGAATGCAGCTCTTGGGTTGATTTCCACACACACACCCATCCCTAGTCTAAGAGTTGGTATGCAATTGCAGTGTATATGTGTTGTTGTTGTTGTTGCTGCTGCTGCTGATAATGATGGCTACGATTAAATTTGGCATTCCACAGCCTTTAAGACAGCATTTTATCATAGTTTCTGGGCTTTTTTTCAGCCAGGACTTGCTGGAACTCAGTTCTGGCACCTCTTGGGTGAGTGCCATTGCAATTATAAGAGAACAAGGGAGGTGTTCGTGGTGAATTCTGGCACCTCTTTTTCTAGCAAAATAGCACAGGTTTGTTTAATGGTAGTTTGATATTATTTGACAGTTGGTGTGCAAGGTCCATTATTATCCAGACTAAACATCTGGAGAGCACCCGATAGACAAAGACTGTGTTCATGTCTGCTTCTCTTCTGACTTGTTGACTGTCTTGGGGAAGAGATGTGTTTTCTGTTCCAGGGTGAGAGTCAGTTGGTAGAACCTGTCCTCCCAGGCTAGACAGATGCAAAGGAAGTGTGTACTTTAAGTGTGTGCATCTTAGGATTGAGAGACAGGGATGGTTTGATTGATGTTTTTTCTTGTTTCGTGGTACAAGGGATAACTGGTCTCCTAACACTTATCCAATGTTACTGATGGCTATTTTGTGGTTTTGCTATTATACATTGTTTTGATTAATCAAATTTATTTTATATTTGTTTCATATTAATATCTCATTCACCAATTTGGGGGATTTGGGGCTAATTTAACCCCCCAAAAATGTGGAGAGGAGGAGGGGGGATATAAAGACAATAAAATACAGGGGGGAACCTCCAAAACAGCCCAATGAGGACCGAGTATGCTCAGCACCAGTGGCTGAGGGATTGCTAGATAATTAAAAGACATGCAGGCCCATGATACATATCTGCATGAAAATTGTAATATATAGATGTCTGGGAAACTAAAACCAGCAGTGCATTTTGTAGTCTGCTCAGCTACTGTAGGAGCATGCATATATATTGGGGAAGGTGCAGGAGATCCAAAGATGAAATCTGAAAACCAGTTGAGAGCGTGAATGGAATGGAGTGGGTTGGAAAAGGAGGACAGAGGAAGAGACATACAGGGTTGTAGCCAATGCTGGTGCTACTTAGACTAGACCCATGGTCCTTAATAGATGTGTCTTCGCCTAATTTAATGGGTCTACTCTGAGTAGAGCTGAGTCTACAACTCAGCATCAGTATTGGTTTTTGAAATAATACAAATACATTTCTTTAACTTATTGGGGGGGGGACTAGGGGCACAAGAAACCCTTTTGTCACGATCGCATCACAACAGGGGACAAACACGAGCAGTCAATAATATTTTTAAAGATATTTTTTCTTTAAAAACAAATAAAACAAATTTCTGGGGTCTTGAAGGGCCACAAAAACCCTTTGGGGGGGCTGGATATGGCTCATGGGCTTCAGGGTAGCCAACACTGACCTCAGTGCACCTGACTCTTCACTTGCTATTATACCAGCGTGGCCTAAGAGGGAAGAGCTTGGAAGGTTCCACAGGAGGCGCGTGCAGCCACTTGTTGCAAACCCACTTATTTATTTATTTAGAGCATTCATACCTCTCTCCAGCCAAAGAGGCTCTCAGAGTGGTTTACATACAGTTGATTAAAGCAAGACAGTCCCTGTCTGCCAGCTTATAATCGGAAAGCTGTGGCGACTGGTAACTTTTGACTTGGTAGGGCTACAATTTTTTACAATTGGCTGATTTCATCACAATACAACTTGTACAGCACTTATTTGGAAACATATGTCATGATACTGTACGTGTGTGGAGAGCCAGTGCCGCCACCTCTCTAAATAAAAAAAACAAACGATTATCTGAACATCTATGGACAAGGAAAGAGCTTCCACCTAAGAGGATCCAAGTTTGATTTTTAAACAAGATTGACTCCATACCACATCATACGTTTTTGAATTCATGTATTGTTTACACCTACACGTCCACTGCCAAAAAAACAAAACACACACACAAAAACCAGTTTAGAATGTGGAGGAAACTTGCTTTCAGTCGCATGTAGTTTACCTTTCCCACAGAATCAACTATTCATTATCCAAAAAACATTTTTCTCCATTAAACCCCCCCCCCCAAGTATTCCAACCCATAGACTCCCCCCACAAAAAATAAAATAAAATATTGTTTCATTGGCTCCAGGGCACAGCAGAGGTTGCCCCCATCCTCCTCCCTGCAGGGGTGACACTGAGACTAAGGAGATGGAAGGTGGTAGGCAGTGCCCCCACCCCCCCCAGACTGGATGTACATAAAAAGTCAGGCAGGTGTGGGCTGACTGAGGGCAGGCCAAGGTTGTTGGGGCAATGCCACAACAGCCCTAATGGAGCCACTTCTGTTGGTCAGGACTAGCAGAGTGGAAAGCAACACTGAATTTAGTCTCTCGGCAGGATGGCTTCCGTTCCCCTGCTGGCAGCCCCCTGTCCCACTGACACAAGGTTAATTGAGAATAAGGATTAGAGTCAAGGGCCAGCCCTGCCATGATGATGATGGAAAAGGAACTGCTGGGGAGGTCAGCGTCTCCTTTGAATGGTTGTTCTCTAGGATGACTTCATCTACAATAACCTTACCCGTTTTTTTTGTTTGTTTTTTTAAAACTTAATCGGTTCAGCTGGTATTTCATCAGGAGAACCCATTCGCTTGTGCTGCAAGAAAGCAAAGCGGGTGACCTAGACCTAGAGGAAGTGTTTGATTAAAAATTCATCACAAATTCCTGTGCCTAAATTCTCAGGAGCAAATGTCTGAGCCAAGGTCATGTGTCTGAGTGTGGGAGGGTGGGTGGGTGAGTTTCCTCCTTGGATCTGTTCTGCAAGAATGGAGAGTACGATTGCAATAGAACTGTGGGGAGAAATGAACATAGGAAGCTTCCAGATTCGCAGGAGGGTTTCAAGGGTATACCAGAACTTTAGGTTTGCACAGTTCAAGTGGATAAAAAGTGCTCTGTCACCCTGATGCAACAAATGCACTCTTTAGAAAAGGAATGGACTTTTTCCAGTTAGGGAGGTGACGTGGAAATGCATTGGAAAGCTGAGGTGAATGAATGGTTAATGGAATGAAGTAGACATATCCAGCAAATCAGGATGAATGCAGGAACAATGCTCCCTGCCATATAATCACCCTACCAAATATACAAGAATGAATGTTCTGTAAAGACTAGATATAATCTCACCTCCACCCAGGGATGGGGGAGACATTTGGTTCTGTTTGCATTTATCAGCAAAGCTGCCCAACCAGCACTTTCCAAACAGAGGATTAAGCAAACCACCATCCTTTAAAATCCACACTTCTCTCCACATTTTGCAATCAAGTTCTCCGGCCAGGCAATGTGTACAAAAGATTTGGTGGACCACACCATCCTCCACCCTCCCTCTTGGGAAGCAAAAGGTATTTTCACAGTTCAGTGACACATTCCAGCCAAGCAAAATCTTTGGAGGCAGTTGCAGAGCTGGGGAAGTATGGGGGGGGTGAGATCTGGGGAGGGGCATTATCTGAGTAGAGTCCAAGGGCTGTTGAAGACCCTGAAGAACTAATTGCATATCACACACACTACATTCACTCTTTCTTTAGTAGCTCATGTCTTTAAACCACCTTACCTTCCGGGGTGCCAATTGGAATAAAATATGGGGGGGGGGGGAATAAGCCCCGCCCCACATAAGAGATCATTCGGTTGTTGCCAGCTAAGTTCTACTCAGGATAGACCAATTGCAATTAATGGACCAAAGTTAGTCATGCCCATTAATTTCAATGGGCCTACTCTTGAGTAGGATTACTTTGTATGCAACCCTTTATTTCTACATTTGCACCTATCAATTTTAATCAGCATAAGCACATTTTGGACAAAGTGGTGTCCTCCTTTTGGCAACATGTAAGTGAGCACCCAATGAGCCCATCACTGAGACCAGCCTATCTCACAGGGTTGTTGTGAGGATAAAATGAGGGGATAGAACCTGTATGTGCCACCTCAAATGCCTTGGAAGAAAGGCAAGCTGGAGAATGGGAAAGGTAAAAAGCTATCTATCCATTCAGATACACACACACACACACACACACACACACACACACACACACACGAGATCCTTGTGCCTATCATGTCCTTCTGTCTCTTTCTCTCTCCTTGTGCTCCTTAATTAAGTTCAGGATTCGATTGCAAATAGGAAACAAGGCAGCTTTTGCCCCGATGCGGATGGATATTACTGTTCCATTTGATGTGGCAATTGGAGGAATGCTGTTATTCATTCCTGCCTGCAATAAAAACCACATGTTTTTAAGACTTTGCACTAGGGGAAGAAGAAGGGGGGGTAGAACTTCGGAAAGGAATCAAGTATGTTTTGTATGCATGGCATGAGATAAAAACGAGTCATAAATATTCAAAGAACAGTCAGGCCTTTGTGCTGGATTGAAGGCAGTGAGTCTCAGGAAAGGGGCAGGATTGTACAACCAAGGGGGGCACAATTTTGGCGAGTTGGGAGGGGGTGGGAAGGGAACAATGCACTTTGCTGTCAGATTGGTGCAGATAGTTCGGGGGAGGGGAGTTGAGGGCAGTGCCACACACGCTTCAGAACGTTCAGCTCCAATTGGATGGATCCAGTGCAGTGTTGTGGATGAGAGAGTCAGACTTACACTGGGAAGGCCCATGTTCAAATGGCAGGAACTGTGGAAGCCCTATGAGGAATACAGTTGTGGCTACTGGTGTGGTGGTGGGGGCAGTACCACTGATGGCTGATGTCGGTTGCAACTAGTAGGGCAGAATGCAGGGAGACCAACAGTAGGTGCAGCCAGGGCCAATGACGGGCAGAGCCAAATCTCTTCAGTTTATATCCATCCTCATTGCTGCTGAATTCTACAAGGACAATGCTGAGAGTATGGAGGAGGAGGAAGCTGACAACCAGGGTCATTTGTTGTGAGTAAGAAGGAAGGGAGGAGAAGTCTGACTTGGGGCAGACTGAGGTTTGTGGGGCACTGCCCCATTTCCCCTAATGGACCAGATCCTCCTGACATCAGTGTCACCACAACTTACCGTATTTTTTGCTCTATAAGACGCACTTTTCCCCTCCTATAAAGTAAGGGGAAATGTGTGTGCGTCTTATGGAGCGAATGCAGGCTGCGCAGCTATCCCAGAAGCCAGAACGGCAAGAGGGATTGCTGCTTTCACTGCGCAACGATCCCTCTTGCTGGTCTGGCTTCTGAGATTCAGAATATTTTTTTTCTTGTTTTCCTCCTCCAAAAACTAGGTGCGTCTTGTGGTCTAGTGCGTCTTATAGAGCAAAAAATACGGTACCTGGATGGGGGTGGGATGGGGCAGGTGGTGACAAGGTTGGGTGCCGAGCCTATCCAAGGCTCCTGCCAGTATACCCACACAACCCTGTCCCAGCCCAGTTCAGTAGGGCATATCGACACCACTGTAAGGAGGTATGGCTCCACAGCTGTGCTACTACCAGCTGAAAGAATCTGGGGTGTTTAGCCTAGAGAAGAGAAGGAGAAGATGTGATAGCAAAATTCAAGTATCTGAAGAGCTACCACTCGGAAGCTGGAGCAGATTTGTCCTCTGAGGGCAGGGATGGAACCAACGCATGGGAACCGCAGGGAAGTAGATTTGGGCTTAAATGGCAAAGATTGCTTAGTACTGGAACAGGCTGCCTTGGGAGACGGTGGGCTCTTCTTTTTCACTAGAAGTGTTTCAGCAGAGACTGGACAGTCATCTGCTAGAGATGTTCTAGTTGCATCCTTCGTTGCAGATCCTGCAATCAATTATTGTTAACCCTGATGGATATATTCAACATCCACTGTGGGTGGCAGTAAGCTTCTGAAAACCAACTGCTGGAAACTGCAGGGGGAGAGTGTGCTGGGGCACACAGGTCCTGCATGCTGGCTGGCCATAGACATCGGGATGGCCACTGTGAGAACAGAATTCTAGACTGGATGGGCAATTCACCTGATGTAGCAAGCTTTTGAAATTTTCTTTAATAATGCCATAGTTACCCTATGAAACTCTTCTACTTTTGTGCATTACTGCTGGCCCATGGTCATCTTCACAGCCTGAGTCACTTTCTCAGCATAATAGGAGCATTAGGAAGCTATATTATAGTGAGTCAGACCATTGGTCTATCTAACTCAGTACTGTCTACACTGACTGGCAGTGGGTCTCCAGGGTTTCAGACAATCAGCATTCCCTTCTCTACCTGAATATGCAGTTAAAATACCTGCAGTGGCTGGGGTGCAGAAGACCCTTGACAGCCACAGGTGGCTGTTGCACTCCTTGCAGGCTTCCCACGAACATCTGATTGGCCACTGCGGGCCAGGATACTGGACTAGGTGGCTTTTGGCTTGATTCACCTTATGTGCTTATGAGTGCCAGGCATCCATCTTCAGAACTGCCCACGGTGCCTTGAGTCACAGGAAAAGGCAGGGGGAGTGGATGGCAGCTACCTGAGGATGCCACCTGGTGGTGCCTGACTGATCTCAACAAGTTAAAAATAGAGCAGGGCCCTTTACTTGTGCTCCATATACTTTTCTGGTTTACATGATGTCCTAGGATTGAGGTTTGTAGTTCCTAGCCTGATACTAGCAGTTTGTTTCTCTGTGTATATTCAGGCGGGGGTGGGGGAGGCCTTTCCTCTGGGGGCTCCAGTTTTTATTTTTATTTGTTTTATACATTTTATAAAACATTTAATAGTAAAAAAAAAAAACTCTAAGTGGTATGTCCTTACTTTTTTCTTTGCTTTTTCTTTTCTACCTAGCAAAGGCTTCCTCCTTGCTATTTTGCACTTATTTTGAACCCACATTTTTCACATTGGAAGCTTCTAACTGCTGACTTGCATCGCACCTTGTGTTGTACTTTTAAGCCTGGACAGCCAGCTGGTTGTCAGGGCTTTACACTTGCACAATTTTATTTCAAACCGCACAACAAAAGAAGAGTCACTTGGCATTATTAACATTGTTAAAATTGGTCTGCAGAGGGAGGGGAGATAATGGCTCTGAGAGTTCATGGAATCATTGAATTGTAGCATTGGAAGGGACCCTGTGGGTCATCTAGTCCAACCCCCTGCAATGCAGGAATCTCAACTAAAGCATCCATGGCAGATGGCCATCCAACCTCTGCTTAGAAACCTCCAAGGAAGGAGAGTCTGCCGCCTTCTGAGGGAGTCCATTCCACTGTTGAACAGCTCAGACCACTGTTCCCACCTCCAGGTATTCATTTCCCAAAATTCCCTGAGAAGAGGAATTGATAGTTGAACCACTCTGAGAATTATAGCTCTGTGAGGAGAATAAAGGTAAAGGTAAAGGTACCCCTGCCCGTACGGGCCAGTCTTGCCAGACTCTAGGGTTGTGCGCTCATCTCACTCTATAGGCCAGGAGCCAGCGCTGTCCGCAGACACTTCCGGGTCACGTGGCCAGCGTGACAAGCTGCATCTGGCGAGCCAGCGCAGCACACGGAACGCCGTTGACCTTCCCGCTGGTAAGCGGTCCCTATTTATCTACTTGCACCCGGGGGTGCTTTCGAACTGCTAGGTTGGCAGGCGCTGGGACCGAACGACGGGAGCGCACCCCGCCGCGGGGATTCGAACCGCCGACCATGCGATCGGCAAGTCCTAGGCGCTGAGGTTTTACCCACAGCGCCACCCGTGAGGAGAATAGGGGTCTCCTAACAACTCTCAAGAACTTTAACAAACTGGTTCCCAAGAACCTTTGGGGAACACCAAAACTGTTCAACGTGATATAATACTACTATAAATGAAAAGTGCAGGTGGGGCCTAACAGTTTTCTGTGTTCATATTTTAAAACGTAATTACAGCAAATACTGTTGCGCTCTGTTCTTTTGCTTTGGCAACTTAAATCTCGAATATATTTACAAGCCAGCCTTTCAACCTTCCTGGAATTTTCTCTGTCCCTTTCTCTAAGTGGGCTTCTGGAGTTGGAATCTCCAGTACAGAATTGCCCACGTTGCAGCAAATTATAATCTCTGGGTGTGTTTGGTGGGTGTGTTGTGGGGAGAGGACCCAAAACAGTTAAAGTGGTATGAAATGTGTCTCTCTGTGTGTAGTGCATATATTATTATTAATAAATTCCTATCATGGCATCAGTGTGCACAGCGCTTTAGGAAGAATGGGTTAGACAGGTCCCTGCCTTAAGGAGCTTACAAACAGAAGGAAATAAGAGCGGACAAGAGGGGGACATGGCACAGAATTAAGCAGGGGAAGAATGAAGTTATTTTTCTTACGTTGTACTTCAAATTAGCTACAAAAGAGTACAGTGGTACCTCAGGTTACATACGCTTCAGGTTACAGACTCCGCTAACCCAGAAATAGTGCTTCAGGTTAAGAACTTTGCTTCAGGATGAGAACAGAAATCGGGCTCCGGCGGCGCGGCAGCAGCAGGAGGCCCCATTAGCTAAAGTGGTGCTTCAGGTTAAGAACAGTTTCAGGTTAAGAACGGACCTCCGGAACGAATTAAGTACTTAACCTGAGGTACCACTGTATTGAGCACAAACAGTTTTTAAAAGTCGTCTCAAAAAAAGAACAGGAAGTGGTAGCATTGTCTTTGATTTCTCAGGTAATGATTCCAGATGTATAAATATCAAAATACTAAGAAGTGGGCTTAATAATGCAGAGGGGGAGATGCAATCTGTTCTTGAATTTTATTTATTTATTTATTTACTGACTTACTTACTTACTTACTTACTTACTTACTTACAACATTGGGTGTGAGAGGGTGGAGGAAACCCTCTGGAAAGGAACAAACTCATTTTCCAAGCCTGTATTTTTCAGTTCAGTGAAAGACCCACCCACCCCTCGTTTACTTATATTTAACTACACATATTTATCATAATCAAGGGCCTAATCTATCCACACTGATCTTGGACATGTTGACTGCCTTGCAACAGTTTCGGAAATTGCCTGAGAATTAAAGGAGCGTGAAGACCTTTCATTGACAAAACTCAGGCTTTGAATACTGGAGGAAGTATGAGGTGTATTGCAAAGTCTGGGTCAGACAGGTAGTTCCCCAGCCCAGTCCCAGACAGAAATGTCATAGAAGACGTTTTTGTGATTAAAATCTCTGAGATCTTTTCTCTCGCCCCTAAGAAAAAAGGTCACTCCGGAGACTTTTCTCTGAATATTCTCCACTATTTTTGAATCAAGCTACCATTTCTCTATATCCACTGCCCAATACCGCAGAGTCTGTGACTGCCCAATTTGTGTCCAGCTCACATCAGCCCCAGACAGCAGCACCAGTGGTCAGGGATGATGGGAGTTACAGACCAGCAACATCTGGAGGGCCATAGTTTTTGGATCAGAAGGATGCTAGAACCAGTGCATTGTGGGGGGGTGCAAAAAGGTGGCCGGCTTGGCAGTGCAGCTGCTGCTGTTGCAACTTGCAATGGATTGAGAAGGAAAAAAGCTTTAGGACACAGGTGGAGAACCTGTGGCTTTCCAGATATTAACTGGATTCCAACTCCTGTCACCCTGACTGACCATTGGCCATAGTGCCTAAGATTGCTGGGGTCCCCAGCCCCTGGGGTGTGGGGATAAATGGCGCTATTGCCACTGGTATTGGTGAGCCCCAGGCCTTTAAAAATGTTGGATAATTTCTCTGTCTCATGGAGAAACTTGTGTGAAATGGTATCCTCGCTTTCTCTTGCCAAAAATAGGGTGGAGAGTTTTGAGAGTTCCCTGCCTGTAGCTCAAAGGTGTGCATTTAAGGGTGGGACTGAACTGAGCACTCAAATCAGAATCACTCTGCCTCTACAGACTGAGAGAGGTTGTAAATTACAATGGCTGGTTAACTGCCTTCCAGGCTCAACTTCAGGGAGCATTGTTTGCAAACACTGGAGTGTTTTATTACCTAAATGCAGACATTAATTTTAAGAATTTATATCCTGTCTCCATAGACCAAAAACCAGGCCCTCAAGGTGGAGTGGGGGAGTGGCTTACAAAAAAAGTAAGTACACAATGGGCAAAATCCAGCCCAAACTTCAGCACTTTTAGGGACCTAACTAGACAGGATGTTAATAGCTGTGCAGGAGCTAAAGACCTGGGACTCATTAAGAATTCACTAAATCTGTAGTACACTGGCATGCATGTCTACTCAGAAGTAAGTCTGTGTGTTTAATGGGGATTACTCCCAGGTCAATGGGTACATAGTTGTATGGCATAGGGTTGGCACTGGGGCTGGGGGGACAGGGTTCCTGTGCCTTTAAAAGCTGTGTGGCAGATTAAGCCTTCTCTAGTGTGGAAGTACAATTATGGGGGGGGGGGACTTCTATAGTCTCTCAAATTTTGTGTTATGTCATGCCCTCCACAGCATCCATGTTATGTTTTCCCGTGCCCCCCCCCATGACAGCCATTTTGTAACTGGCACCCACAGCATACTCTCAGAATTCAAAATGTGCCTACTGTTCCAGAAAGGCTTACAATTCCTGCTTTACATTCTGCTTTTAAATTCCTGATACTTTGGAGCAAAAATACCAAAACAACAGCAACAAACCAGTATCTGCCCACCCTGGGAGTGGGGACTCTCCAAGCATATGCATTTTTGCATTTTAAAAATTCAAGTTAACTCATAGCACCATCAGGACGATAGCGATAAAACAGAATTTACTGTTGCTGCCCGTATGCTAAATACATAAGCACCATTTTGTTGTAGAGAAGGACAACGTGTAAAGTATAAATAAATAAAATGGGGACCTGTAAGCAGGTACATGCATGGCTGCCTGCCTGCCTCCTGACTATGAAATGTTTTTAAAAATAGGAAGAAAGGATACCTCCGTGACCAGCATTAGCCCCAGAATACCAGTGGTGACCCAGGTGCTGATGGTGCCTGCCTGCAGCTATGCCCATCAACTGCTGCTCTCTGAGTAGTCATTTTGCACGCAGGGCAGGGCCAGTGCCGGACTTACGTATAAGCTAAACAAGCTACAGCTTAGGGCCCCACTCTCTTGGGGGCCCCAAAAAATTTTTAAAGGAAAAAAGCACTGGATGTACATTTCCAAAATATAAGATAAAAAACAAATAAAATAAAACCTACATACAGCAACAGTGTTTTCTGTTGTGTAGGCTCCTATGATGTACATAATTGTATTTCACTGCAGTGGCGTAGCGTGGGGGGCGCAGGGGGGGCCGGCCGCACTGGGCGCAACATCTGGGGGTTAGGGTTAGGGGGCGCAAATCCACGGGTTAGGGGGTGCAAATTACTTGCCTTGCCCCGGGTGCTGACAACCCATGCTACGCCACTGTTTCACTGTTAATATGCTTCTTCCTAATTGTATTTCAGTTCAACAATTACTTTGATAAAATACATATTTTGTTATGTGCAAATGGCTTTAGATACCTATTAGGTCCATAATTTACCATATAGCATACCTCAGGTTAAGTACTTAATTCGTTCCGCAGGTCTGTACATAACCTGAAACTGTTCTTAACCTGAAGCACCACTTTAGCTAATGGGGCCTGCTGCTGCCGCCGCCGCGCCGATGGAGCCCAATTTCTGTTCTCATCCTGAAGCAAAGTTCTTAACCTGAAGCACTATTTCTGAGTTAGCAGAGTCTTTAACCTGAAGCGTATGTAACCTGAAGCGTATGTAACCTGAGGTACCACTGTATATTCAACACAAAAAACAGCGACAATTCGTTGTTGACAAAGAACAGCTGGACATATAAAGGGCCCCATTACCTTCAGTAGCTTAGGGCCTCGTCAAACCTAAATCCAGCCCTGCCGCCGGGCAGAGCTTTTGCATGTAATATGCATGGTTTTGCACTAAGAAAGAGTAAGGACTTATAATTATAAGTATCACAGCAGGAAAGGAGAGGGAGTTTAATCGTTTCTTCCTCTGCTGCTGTCCCAGCTAACACTCCCAATATGCCATTTGTATTGAGAGAGACACTCCTGTGTGGGGCAATTAGACCAAAGTGTCAGTACTGCCTGAGATGTGTCAATGCATCTCCAAGTTCTTGGATACAGAAACATTGATAAACTTCTTAATCAGAAAAATCTCTCGGGTATACATAATGTGCGGTATCTAGCTAATGAGTTCAGTCATTCAAGGATTTCCACTTGCACAACTGAACTCCCCCATTTCTCCCCTCCCCGCAAGGACCCCACATCCACCCCACATCCTCCCCAAATCTGCTCTGGAGGGCTGGGAAAAAACCCAGAACAGATTTAGGGGGTGTACAGGGGTGGGGGAGTTCCATTGTACAAGAAGAAATCCTTATGATGACAGAAAGCATTACTTAGTGCTATCTTTGACTATAAGCCCATAAAATTACCCAGAAAA
The DNA here is from genome assembly GCF_964270895.1 of Podarcis filfolensis. Taxonomy (NCBI): domain Eukaryota; kingdom Metazoa; phylum Chordata; class Lepidosauria; order Squamata; family Lacertidae; genus Podarcis; species Podarcis filfolensis. Next base: position 62,955,161 of record NC_139611.1, on the reverse strand, counting down.
CACAGATAATATCTTCATTTTGTTAAAAACAACACAAAAACAAATATGCATAAAATAATTATGGACGAAACACAGATAAAATCAGCAAAACTTTGAGAAAAGCGTATTCATAGCTTATCTATATGTCTGGGAAGGCTTAGTGAAATGAAGAAATACAGCAGGCATGTTGTTAAAAGATAATATGTCTCTTTTAACGATAAATTGCACATGCTTCAAGGAAAAAGGGGAGTAAAGACTGCTGACAGAAGAGATCTCTGATAACAAGACAAGAATAAAATATGAGAAGATACGTCAAGATATGGTATGACTGAGGGGGGAGGGGGGAAAACCTGCCTTCCTTTTTTTTATGTGATTTAACAAGAATCCCCTCCCCTAATGAGTCAGAAACTAAGGACTTAAGCTGTGGATTTAAGGCTGTGTGGAGATAAACTTTCGAACCAAAGCAATATTTCAAGATGAAGCTGGAAAGCTAAGAGTTTTGGAATGACGCAGTTAAAAATGCCGTCGCCATTTTGGGAGGCATTGTTGGAGCTCTTGGGTCTGGGAGGAGAAAGAGAGAAACAGATTTGTTTACATATCGTGGATCAACTTCTCGGTGGGACTTAAGAGCGACAAATGCCAAATTTATGATGGAAAGAGCGATGTTATCTACGAAGGAGATATATGGAAACCATCTGGACTTAGTGGAGGAACGGGAAATCCACACAGGATTATTATTTTGCTTATCGGCTTAAGGAGACTAACAGAAGAGATCGTAAAGGAAAAATAGAAATTATATGAACAAGATATGATGTGGAAACACCAAGATAAGACTGGATAGAATTATGAATTTTGTTTGGACTGATTTGGACTGATTTGGACATTAACGCAGTAATAAGAAGATGATCTGAATCCCCCTTTGGATCTTGAAGTATGGGTTCCCACAACAAAATTTAAAAATTTGGCTTTGTAATTTGGAATTTATGTGATGTGATTTAATTTGATGTGATTGGCCAGTTAATAAAAATTATTTTAAAAAAATAAAAAAGAGGTCTCTTTTAACAAAATGATGTTGAAAGCAGTTGTTGAGGAAGGGGTTTGAGCAAGGTGTGGAGGGAGGGAGCCATCCTTTTACGCTGCATCAGTTCACCGGCTGTGGTTTGTCAAGGAGAGGAAGACATTTTTCTCCCACAGAGCTAATAGCTCTCAAGGAAGCATGTGACTTAAGAGCAGAAGAAGAGCCTGTTGGATCAGACCAGAAGCCCGTCTAGTCCAGCATCCTGTTCTTACAGACGCCAACCAGGTGCCTCTGGGAAGCCCACAAGCAGAACCTGAGTGCAACAGCACTCTCCCCACATGTTCTTCCTAGCAATTCACATTCAGAGGCACACACTGCCCCTGACAGTGGAGGTGGAACATCAAGGTTAGTAGCCTTTGAGAGCCATACAGTGGCAAGCAGTCAGTGGACGAGGGGGACTAGGCTATTCCTCTAAACCAGCCTTTCACAGCCTGTGGGCCCCCAGATGTTGTTGAACTACAACTCCCATCACCTCTAGCTAGCACGGCCAGAGCTCAGGGATGATGGGAGTTGTAGTCCAACAACATCTGGGGACCCACAGGTTGAGAACTGCTGCTCTAAACGCTCCAGGTAAAGCCTGGCATCTCCTTCCCAAAGCCTGGGAAGCTCCTGCCCGGCTTAGGGAGAGAAGTGCGATTCGCCCTGTCCCACCCCCCCATCGCCTTTACAAGTTGGCACCTCTGGCCCTAACTGTTCCCCTTCAAAAAAAAATCACCGCACACCAGGGTAGCAATATCCTCTGTGAATTTGGCCCAGTCCTATTTTAACCACTGCCTTTTGTGGGAACGAATCCCACGGTTTAACTGTGTGTTTTGTGAAGAAACACTCAGCTTCATTGCATGTCCCTATGTTATGAGGGAGAGAGAAAAACTTCTGCCCATCCACTCTTTCCACACATCATTTTATGGTCTCCTATCACGTCCCTTCCGTAGTCACCTTTTTTTTCTAATCTGAAAAGTCCCAAATGTTCTAACCTTTCCTGGGGCAGCGGCACCGGGGGAAAGGTTTAGACACCTGCGCTGTGGTTCCAGTCTGAATTGCCCCCCACCGCAGAGGTATGATCACACATCTCCAGCTTTGCACCTACTTTGACCCTTAGAATCAGGGAGAAACCTGACACAGACTGGCAGAGAAAAAAGTAAAACACCCACAGTTACCAGTTGGCCCATGAATGGAACTTAATCGTTTCATTCAATAAAAAGATTAGGAGATCGTAGCCAGATACACTTCAAATTTGTGCCAATTATGCTGAGCTTTATTCGTTGGAAAATAAATTAGATCTGACAGCAGTTTACCCATATTTTAGCTGCACTTTTCTCTAAAGTGGAGGGCTGACACTTTGGTAAAAATCCAGTGACTCTGTTCCTAAATTGGGCAGAGTCAGAGATTAAGAATATGGTGCAAAGAAAACTATATGAGAGCCTGACCTTTCCAGCTCCACTGATGAACTAAGCGAGTAGACAATTTCAAGGTACTTTTATTAAAAAACCAGCAATTGCAGAAATTGAACAGGAATAATGTGTGTGTGTGTGTGTGTGTGTGTGTGTGTGTGTGTGTGTGTAATATTTTAGCCTGATGAAAAGATTTGGCATACATTTTTTTTACAATAATCCTGTAAGGCAGTTCAGTGTCGTTATCCCCGTATTACAGATGTCAGGTTGAAGCCACTTAGCCAGTTTATGGGAGAGGCGAGTTTTGAGCTGGAGACCTCCCCAATTTACAGCTCAGCCTCTCCGCCACTGTGCTACACTCCCTCTGATCTGGAAAGACCAGACAAAGTCTTTTTTGTAACTTTGGAAAATCCAGTAGAAAAGCATTAGGGGGAAGAGGGGCTTGTGTGGGTGCCAGCTTAATGCTTTTTCACTGTATACTTGGTGGGAGGTAAACTGGCTGTGGGTTCTGAAAACCTCCACTGGCAGTCAGGTTTTGATTTGAATACCCATGGGATTGTTGTAGTAGCTAACAGCTTGAAGGAGAAACATCAGCCTGGAAAGATGTGGCTAAAGCGCCTACTAGTGGCCAAAAACTAAAACATCACATATAGGATTGATTTCTGGCGGATAATATTATATTTATTAACCCTACAGCGTCTGGATAAATGTGCCCTTCTCCCCAAAATTCTTAACAGCACCTTTTTTGTAATTAAGATTAAAATAAGAGGCACACTCCATTCTTACAATAGAAAAGGTTTACGTGTAGAGTTTGTGTTTTGCACCCTTAGTGGAGCACACCTGTTATGTTCCTGGAGTAGAATCACAGAATTTTAGAGCAGGAAAGGGATCTTCTGCATCATTTAGTCCACACCCACCCACCCATACTTAATGAAGAATCTAAGCATGCCTGCTCAGTGGAAAGGATAATTCTACTAGTGTGATCAGAGTGGTTCATTTTTTATTATTGCTTAGATCCTAGCCTACATCAGGGGTGGCTGGTCCCAGGGCAAATGAGGCACTGCCCCACCAACCTCTGTCAGCCCCCATTCGCCTGTTTCCCCTCCTATAAGCTGCCATCTTCTGCCCCCTCCTTAGTCACACTTCTGCCCTTGTAGAACTCAGCAGGGAAGCAGATGGGGACCAAACTAGAATTTGTTTCTGTTGGCTCTGGCTCCATCTGCTGTTGGGGTTCCCTGTCTTCCCTCTCATACCCAATGGACACCAGCTGCCCTTCATCAGCAAATTCCCTCTTTGAGCCTCAGAACAACCCTCTGAAGTAGGTTAGGCTGGGAGAGAATGACTGGCTTGAGGTCACAGAGTGAGCTTCGTGGCGCATGGGGATTTGAGCACCTGGGTCTCCCCGGTCCTAATCCAGCACTCTCGTCGCTGTGCATCCTGGCTCTCGGGATGCCACACTTTCTGAATGATCCAAAGTCAGTGCCTTGAACCAGTCTGGACACTTGTGGTGTCGATTCTGAAACGCCCAGGTTTGGGGTGGTGGGGGGCACATCTCACGTAGCAGCTATTGCAGATAATACCTCCTGGTTTAAAATCCCCATTTATAAAAGCAACTTGAGCCATTTTTAAAGCAAGGTTTGGGTGGTTGTTTTTTTTTTTCCCCTCCAAGGAGACAAGTAAATACACAAACACAGAGAATTCCTGAGCAGAGTCTGTGGATCGCTTACAGTCGATTCCTTCGCTGGATGTTCATTCATTGCCTGGAGAAAGAAAGAAAAAGCTCTCCAGTTAGTTTTGCCTTTTAAACATATTCAGTCGCGGTGGAAACGGTCAAATCTCTGAAACAAAGAAAGCAGTAACCTCGCCAGAAGTAGCCAAGAGATTCCAAACACAAACCTCGAGCTTTTCACCTAAAAAGGGAAGGATTTACAGTCCAAGCCGGAGAACCGCTCAAGAGTCAAACTAAGGAACCAGGAGAGGAGAGAGGGTTTCTTTTTCGCTGTTGCTGTTTTGGATTTTCGCCTCCTAATATCCCTTAAACATTTCCAGGATCTTTTTCCGAGAATGGGCTCCTTCTCCCACCCAGTGTACAGCTGGATCCTAAGCACGCTTACTGGCAAGGAAGCCCCACAAACATAAATGGGTTTCCAAATAAATGTGGGACTTTCTCCCTAGCCTCTATTATTTCTTGATAAAATATAGCCCTGCACTTAGGAGCAAGCCACAACCCAAACTACTTCTGAGTAACCATACTAGGATCGGGCTGTTTCTCTCCTCAGACCTCTTTAGGGAGTAAGCCTACTGAAGTCAGTCGGGTTTACACCGCCGAGTAAACACGCGTGGCCCAAACGCTCCTGAACGCGGATCAGCGCCATGCCTTTCAGGCGCAATTCCAGTCAACTGCCAGCACTTTCGGAAACCGATCCCTGTATTCATATTTACTCGGAAGTAAATCCTAACGGATTTCAGTGGCAGCGGCTTCCCAGGGTAGTGTGTCTGTATTGGGCTGCGGCTTTAAACTCTGATGCATCCCTTGCGGTGGGAAAGGCTGGATATTAAACTTGAATTCATTGACTTTTTAAAATGCACGAATAAAAACATGCTGATTTCTCAGCTGAATCAGGCGCCTTCTTTAAAAGGCCTCCAACGAATGCACAATCGAGTATTTTAAAACCACAAATGTGCGCGCGCTGTGTGTTATAAAATACACGAGGCACCAACTGTCTCTCTGTCCGCGGATTCATTTCATATTAGATTTTTTTATGCACAAGGTATAATCAAGTGCGCTGAAAATGCCTTTCCTCAAATCCTTAAAAAGCAAAGAAGCTTAAACTGGCATGGAGTAAGAGCCGGGGCTCCTGCCTCGCCGCAGCCACTCCGTGAATCCCACTGCGTTGGGTGAGGCTGCCTTCGGGTACCTGAGACCCGAGACGCCGACCACGCCCGAGGGATTTATTTCTTGATAAACACGCTGAGGATGGCGTCGTGATACAAACAAATAACGCGGGTCTGTCTAAATGCTCGCTGATCCCACTTAAAATTTCCATATAGGTCTAGTAGAAAACGGCAGAACTGTAAAAGGAAAATTTCCTGTGATGATGTTTTGTTTTGCCTTCTGAGAAACACTTTCCCATTAGGCGTGTATACTCGGGAGTAAGTTCCACTTAGTTCAGTCATGGGGTTTACAAAGGTGAACGGCTTTAAAAAGAAAACCAAGTCAGCGGTGGGATGGAATCGGGTGAAAGACGATGGCCACGATCCAGCCATAGTAAAGCACTTTTCAGGCTTTCCTTGATAAACCTTTTTATTCGGATTCAAAGCGAATCCGACTGAAATAACAAGAGGATTATTTCGAAGTAAACGTCGGTAGAATCGGGTTGTAGGTCCCTTCTGTTTCAAGAGAAGCTGCGTAAGTGGGGACAAGTCTCATTTGATGGCGTTGAGATATACTTCCGAGTAAACATGCATAGGAGCAAAGAGGCAGGGGGTGGCATCTCTTCCATCATGCAATCTGACCCTGCGCCTCTACTCGAATTTAAGACCTGTTGATTTCAATAGAACCGACTTAACTCAGCCCAGAAAAGGTCTTTAAAAAGAGCTTCCTTTATTTGGATCGGGCCCATTCATTTTCTATCTGCTGCGGGGGCGAAGTCAACAAATTAACTCAAATGACGTAAGGGCAAACTCCTGAAAGTATTTGTACTACCATTCTCCCCAATACATTTTGGCTCAGAGTTTAAGTAAAACCAAAGCCAGACCCAAATTTCCCCACATTAATCGCGTCCTCTTTTCTTCGTTCTGCCAATGGCAAGATATACATCACATGAAGAACGCCCCCCCCCCACCTTAGAACGGCCCTGGAGTTCCATTTCATTTTCATACCAATCCTTGAGTGAGTAAGCGTTCTCATCCGCCAATTCGTGCTTTGGATCCGGATCCGGTGTCTAATCACTTTAAAACCAGGATTTGTCTCTGGGTGTTCTTTTTGTCCCCTATTTTGCAGTCCCTACACAGGAATCCCGAGCATCTACTTGTCTTTTTTTAAAAAGAGAGAAAATATTTAGAAATCGATACGTTAAATCAATTATTATGGCTCGATTTGCAAGCGACCCCAGCATTCTGGGTTTTAGAGACTAAAATATCCATGGGTCCTTTCAGATGGCCCGTTTCCGCATCTGTATTGATAGTGCATTGTGTGTTTAATAAATAAATGAGCATGATGGTGTTGTTAGGGATTAAGATTAAGGTTAAGGCTAGTTAGGTATTGCATTGATCCGAATTCCTCGGAAGAAACCGGTTGGTGCAGCATAAATCAACGGGCGAGTTTGCAGCAGAATTCGCTTGCGGAGCTGGAAGAGGGAAGGGGGAGGGTCTGGAGAAAAGCTGAGGTCCTTGTGGCTAAAAACTAACCAGCTACGGTTGGCTGAAAGAGTTGGTGCAGGGAATCCCAAATGGGGAGGGGCGCTGGTGCTCTCAGGCTCTGCCCGATCGCTTCTCAGAGGTGGAGGACCAAACTGAGAACAAGATGCCAGACTAGATGGGCCTTTGGTCTGATCCAGCAGGGCTCTTCTTATGTTCTCGTGTAAAGAAAAGCGAGCTTTCGCTCTTAAATTGTTGCTTGTTGGCGGTACCCTGATTCAATAACACCGGTCACGGCTCAAATGACACTGCTTAACTTTTTCATTCTCATCCGTAAAACGAAGATGACGCCTAAACGGATGCTATGCATATGATTCCCGCCCCCTGTTACTCTTGATACCCTCCGTTCTATTGCCTTCTCTTCTGTCAAGAAATAAAATTCACTGTATATCCCTCGGGGCATGTTACTGTTCTACCGTCGCGCAAAGGGCCGCGTAATTGTGTTTCATTAGCGCTATCTTCGCTCCCGCTGCTGCGGTTTTCCCAGCTGAGTGGTGGAGAGCACGCTTGGTAAGCAGAACGCCCCGGGGTCAAGCCAGGCATCTCCAAATACAGCCTGCAGACATGGCACACAGACCCACGTCTGAAATCCTGGACAGAGATGCTGCCAGTCCCGAACAGGCACGACTGAGCTGCATGAGGCCAAGGTAAAGCAGCTTCCGAATGGAGAGGCTTTGCAGGCAGTTTGCGGGAAACGGTCTCTGCAAGCCCAGTGCCAAAGCGCATCCTTTTTGCTTGCGAAAGGTCTCCAGTTCAGTTTTGAACCAGAGCTTGTGCCAGGCAGAAGAGGCGCTACTGAGCTGGATGGCAGCTGCCTATGGAAAAGGTTTGCAGGCTCTCTATGGGCTGCGGTTCAGTGGTTAGAGCACGCGCTTTGTTCCAGAAAGACCCCAAGTCGAGTCCCCCATCGACGGGGCGCAATTGCTAGGGAGTCGGATCAGAAATGGACCGCGTGGCACTAGAAAGGGACCAGTGGCCAGGCTTGTGGCTGTTCTTCTCTTTCTTCGCTTCTTCACTATCCTAAGGTGGGGTGAACTATCCTAAGGCTTGCAGGGCTCTAAAGGGGAGGAGACAAAACCGTGGAAGAGCCGAAATCTGTCAACGACAGCCTTTGGCTAGGAGAATCTCCATGGTTAATATGAAGAGAACCTCCATGGTTAATATAGCACGGGAGGGAGAGGTTGTAGCCCTTGTGGGCTTCCTGGCTGGCCCTTGTGAGAGACTGAACATAGGACTACGACGTGGATCTAACAAGATTCTTCTTATGAACACACACACACACACACACACACACACACACACACGTTAGAAAGGCTTAGGTTCTGAAGTGGCTATAAATTGGGCTTTGTGGATTGCCACTGAAAAACCCGCTGCACTGATGTTCTCTCCTGCCTTGTGGTATATTTATAATTTTCCATTTCTTAACACCCGAGGCCAGCATTTCCCATCCCCAGACCACTGCCGGCCGAGATCACACGCTCGGGGGTGGGTGAAAGCAGCCTCCGAAAGTGCCCCTCCCTCCATCGGATTTGGCAGTATGCGGTTGCCTTGTAGTTATTATTATTATTATTTCCTTAAAGGTGGGTGAGAAATGCAGCTAGGCTCTCAACTCCTCCCCCAGCCCCCAGTTGTAAAGATGTTTATTTTAGATTAAGAGTCAGCTCCGTGGGTTTCCATTGCCTCGCCCCCCCCGCCCCCGGTCAAGGACTCACCGGCTTCTTGTGGGTGGGAGGCAGGGGCACTTGCTTGCAGAGAGCAATGCGGTGAGGTTGCGGGTCTGAAGCCTTGGAGAGGAAAACAGAAGAATAAACCACGTTAAAGCCATAATGGTCACACGATGCAATCTCGGGCGCACTTACTCGGGTGTAAACCCAATTTAACTCAGTGGGCTAACATCTTAGTTAAATAAACAGGTTGAAGGCTGTGCATTAAATCGAATTAGCTGGATTTAATTTGTATTTGGAAGATCAGTGTAGAATAAGAGACTGACAGGTTCTAGACTGAGGTCGCCGCGATACTATATGCATTTATTTGCATATTAAACACGGTGTAATTCTCTGAGGTGAAGGCACACAATTCGATCTTTATTGACAAATCCCATGCAGTCCGTCCGGGATTCTTCCCAAGTTAGTGTGTATAAGATTTCAGCTTTATTTGGAACGGACACTCTCAGCAACCAGACGTCTCGGATGGGACTTTGAGCAACTCTGGAGGTTCTGCTTTGTTTCTTAGGGTGGGCTGACCCATTCATCGCCTATCTAAAATTAGTTACCAACCCTTTGAATTACATCGCCTTAAATTCTTTTGGTTTTCCTTTTTATTCGGTCTGAAAATCAGATCGCCTTTGAGGCTGCAAATAATATAAAAGAAATCACATTTGTTCCGACCGTCAGAATAAAGTTTGGGGAGAAAAATCCAAACAAACCGAGCCCGAGTCCCCACGTGTTCTCTTCTTTTGAAAAGAGAGCAGGCGGGACTGCTAGGCGAGGGGCGTGGCTTCGCCAGGGCCCGCCTCCTTCCTGCCGCGCCCTCTTCCTCTGTCATTTTCTCAGGCTTGGCCATCCCCCGGTTTTCTGACTGGCTGTCCCCGCTGCCATTCCACCACGCTTCGTCCCTCCCCCTCCCGCGCCAGCCTCTGAGTAAATAAAGTAAAAAACCCCGCAGTAACCGCTGACAGTTTTTGGCTGGTTTCAGAAGCGCAAAGAGGAGTTTGGAAAGAGCAGGCAGTGGGTGGAGATGATCTAGGGTTACACGCGACTGCCAGGCGCAGCAGGAAATGGATGCAGAATAACGATCCTTGAAAAGGGAAACAACCTGTTGAGGTTCTTTCGCCAGCGCGCAATTGACAGTGCAGGCGCGAAGCGGGGCGCAAGGGAGCGCGGGCCCTTCCGCTGCCTTTGGGCACTCGGCAAAGTCTCGCTGCGGCGCTCGATGCGAAGTTTATTTTGTCTGATCCCAGTTTGTTTTGACTGGAGGGAAGAGGCCGCAAACAGGGAGCTGGACGCCGAGTCGCGCGCTCCAGTCGCGGTGCAGGAGGAGCCAGCTTGTTTTTGCGCGGAGAGAGACTCCCTGGCTGCTCCTCTGGCCGCCCACGGGTAGCTTTGCCGTCCGCCCGCCGGGGCGCACCGAGATCCGGGCTGCGCTTTAGGACTTGCGCGGGAGGGGAGGGCGGCGGCGGAGGCAGAGGCAGCATCCGGATCGGATTTCTCGACCCTGGGGGAAGCTTCCGAGAGGGCGCCTTCGCTCGCCGCCTGCCAGGCGAGACCGGGAGGAAGGAGCCCCTTGGCGAAAGTTGCGCCTCGTCCCCTGAGCGGCGTCCGTCGGCACTGGGGGCGCCCAGCGTGGGCTCGCGGTGGCCGAGCGGCTGGGGCCGTAACCCCGCCGGGGAGCGGGCAGCCGCCGTGCGCTCTTGGGCACCTGGCCGCGTGCGCCCCGCTCCGCAGCCCCGCGCGCCTCCCTCGCCTCTCGGCTGCTGCGGCCTCCTCGCCCCGGCCCCCCTAACGCCCGCTGTTGTGATGCGTATTCCCGTAGACCCCAGCACCAGCAGGCGCTTCACACCTCCCTCCACGGCCTTCCCCTGCGGCAAGATGGGCGAGAACAGCGGCGCCATCAACGCGCCGGCCCCGGGAAGTCGCAGCCGGCCGGAGGCGCGCTCCGTGGTGGACGTCCTGGCCGATCACCCCGGCGAGCTCGTGAGGACCGACAGCCCCAACTTCTTGTGCTCCGTCCTGCCTTCGCACTGGAGGTGCAACAAGACGCTCCCCGTGGCCTTCAAGGTAAGCCGAGGGAAAGCGAGGGCGCTGGGGAGGGGAGAAGGGGGGTAGAGAAAGGGAAGATAGACGTGGAGATGGAGAGGGGCGGGTGGGAGAGAGGCGCGCAGATGTTTCCTGCCCAGCCAGCTTCCCAAGCGCCCAGGAGAACTAGTGGTTTAACGGAAAAAAGGGCAACGGGAGAGGAGGGGAGGGAGGAAGGAGGGGGGAGGGTGGGAGAGCAGAAACTTTCCCCCTTGGCGAAGTCACCCTCGTGTTGCCCCCTTAGTGTGCAAGGCGCTGTACAGACGCGTCTCCCAAACCAGAGAGTGCCCCGACCAGCCAATTCTGGGAGCGCGAGTGCTCTTTAGTCATGAAACCGCAACCCTCGCCAGAGCCCGCAGTTTTAAGCGTCGGTTCTGCTTCTTGGGAGCTAAGCCCCATCGAACGCAGCCAGACTAACTTCTGTGGAGCGAGGCATAGGATCGCATTGCTATAAATGCCTCCGAATACCTCTGCAGTCGGCTTGGCTGGGAGTCCAGGCTCATGGGTCTCATAGGCTCTCCACCGTCCGGTTGCAATTCTATTGCTCGCTTACCTGACAGTTAACCCCATTGAATTCAATGGCATTTACTTCGGAGCAGGGGTGGATAGGATTGCACTGTGAAGGCCTCAGCCTAAGGCTGCAAAACCGAAACACACTTGACTAGGGAGCCTGTTCTATGGAACACAGGGGAACTTGTCTCCGAGTAAACGTGGTCCGGTGTAAACGACCACAGTTACTTGTGTTGGGCAAGAGAATCCGGGTGATTTAGGGGTCAAGCAAAAGGCGGCGAAGCTTTTTACTGAGATAGACCATTGGTCCATCTAGTTCAGCACTGTCTGCACGGACTGGCAGCGGTTTTCTGCTGTCTCAGACACTGACCTGTCCCAGCTCTAAGTGAAGTTTCCAGGGATGGAACATCGGACGCTCTGCCACGGAACTGGGCCCTTCCCCATGTGTCAAATGCCAAATCTTGTTTATATCCAAAGGCCTTCCCCCCCCCCAGTCTTCACCCACTTCTCTGTACTCACGCACAGTCCGCTTTAAAGCACCTCCAATAAGTGTCAATTGTATTTAATTCCTTTTCTCTCGCCTCCTACCTACGCTCCAGTTGGCTTCCAATATAAGAAAATACAATGCAAACTGGGTATGGAGATATAGATCACTGTGTTGGTTGTTGTTTTTTGTTTTTTGAAAGAAACATTTTAAAACCCAGGTCAGTAATAGTAAAGATTCTAGTCCCGAAACCATTGGCTTTTAAAATCGGAGCTGAGTGCCCTTGTGCCTTGCGCATATTAGAGCTCCCCCTCCCAGTTCCAAATAATGTATCCCCATCCTTTCAACCGCAGCCTACTAGAAATCGGGAAAGCAACGTCCTTAAAGGCAGGCTCTTCGCACGCAGTGGATTTGACCCCGCCGTCACTTCTGGATTTTGGATATAAAGGAGGATGGCTCTCTCTCGGGGGTTTTTGAATATGATAGGGTACGGAGGACGAAATAGCCCCTTTAAAGAATTAAATAAAATCAACCGAAAATCCTTTTTCTAGCCGGACTGGATGTCCGATTCGAATTAAAGAGTAGGGTGTGGGCTAAGCCTTATCCCCAAACCTGAGTGACAATACCTGCTTCGTTCTAAATATGATCGGCCGTAACCTTGGGCGCATTTTCTTAACCAAGAGAAATGTTGCTGTGGTCGCTATGGCTTGCAAACCCCGAAGGCACCGTAGTTACGTAGAAGTAGTAGTGGTGGTAGTAACCGCCACAGCCACCAGCTCTCTAGGGAAGAAACCCTGCTATCCTATTCACACACCCCCAAGAGCTCTCTTTCCCTCTACTAATTAGTATATCCCGCAAAAACCAGTGATCCCTCCAGATCGTCGGAGGGGCTTCTACTGAAGTCCGCCGGATCCCATTGCGTGCTTAATGGAACTTCCTTCCGAGGAAATGTTGGGCTGCGCTGCTTCAGTCAGAAATGTTGCTTTGCTCTCTAGAGACTATTCGAAGGCTGCTGCCCTTCCCCAATTCACCTCAGTTCTCGTTTTTGCTATTTAAAAATGGCAGGGGTTGCTGTTCTGCAATCCTCGGGCCAGAGCAGCCCCATTTTACTCCAGGCAACTTTTTGAAGAAGGCGAGATGCCCGAGGGGAGTCGGCATTTGGTTTGTCTTAAGGTTCTGGTCCTCGTGGGCGCCGGCATCTGTATTGCTTAAAATACCAGGCTCTGTAGTTTGGCAGAGCTGAAGCCCTGATTACTGTATTTAGATAGATTGCCATTAGATAAGTTAGAAGAGTTATTATGTGCATGCGCGCGCACAACGCAATATGTAGCCTGGCATCAGGTCCCAAGCGCACCCGAGGTATTTGGAACTAAATTTAATCGAAATCAGCGGCACAGCTTCTGAGCAAATTGCAGGTTAATAATGACTTTAAGTATCTCCTTAACATACTTTTGACTCCTTTGCCTTCAGGGTGTATGGAGTATTTAAAACGGGTGGGCACTCTCCTCCTTCACGGTGCCTGCCTGCATAGTTATAAAAAATCAGGGTTCAAATCCCTCTGCCCCTTCCTCCTTATGTCTGCTTTTCGGGGTTGTGTTCTCCTGGGGCAAAGACCTGCTCAGGTGCAAAGTCCCCGCGTACTTGGAAGGCGCCATCGTGAATCATCGTTGAAACGGATCCGATGTGGTTTGAATGCGGCTTGTCTCCTAAGCCCTCTTTTACTAGGAAGCAAGTCATGTTGGGTTCTTGCTCGTCAGCAAACTTGTCGGTGCCCCCCCCGGTGTATAAGCCCCCTTGGAGCCTGCTCCGGGCTTAGTAGGTTTCTGGACAGAAGCCCTGAAAACCACAGGGGCCTCTTCGTCCCCTTGGAAGACTCACTGCTTCCAACTTGGTGGGTCCCAGGATCACCCCCCCCCCGCCTAAACCTCTTTCTGTGTCCCAGCTTTTCATTCCACCCAGTAATGAAGCTGGCCTACATTGTGCGCCTCCCCCCCTTCCTGGGACTTTGAGGGATGCGCTTATTTTTAATTTTTTAAAAGCAACATTTCCTCAGCGTTGTTTTGCCCCCAGGCGCCCAGCCTCTTCTCTGATTGTTCCCTTCAGTTAGTAGCGACGATCAGGAAACTTTGAAGTTTAAAAGGAGTTTAGGCTAATTAACTAACTGGGGTTTAAAAAACAAAAAAACAAAGGAGGAGGAAGATGTAATCTTCAAGGAAAAAGCAGAGCAACCCAACGGTATCTGATCAATCCTGTTTCCCTTTACCCTTCCTCTTATCTTTCTTAATAAGCGTTTGCTCCGCTGCTGATCTCGCCACAGCTATTTTAATTCTTTCTTAATTTTAATCCCTCGCCTCTCAAAGGGTTACAAAAATCACCACTCTTTTCTGATCTGCCATTGAGCTTGTACGTTTTGTTCTAGGGGCGTTTATTTCCCAGTAAGCCTCCGCTGGATCTCAACTCCATTGCCAAGGCCTCGATTGCCTGAGGTCTAGATCCTTTTCTGTTTTGTTTTCTGTTTTGTTTTCAGGTTTATGCCCAGCTAGGTGTATGGGATTATTATTATTATTATTATTATTATTATTATTATTATTATTATTATTCTACAAGATCCTTTTACACGGGCGTTTATAAAAGTGTAGCAAAACTAACCTCAATACTTTCAAGTAATTGAATTCCTGGTGGGTTGTTAGATGAATTGTGGTTACTATTTACATCAGTGCAGATGGTGTGCAGAATAATATGGTCCAGCTGTAGCGCGGAAGTTCTAGGTAGTTGTCCTAGCTGATGGCCACAGAGAGACCTTTCCCCTTCCTCACTGTGTCACGTACATCTAAAGCGGTAACCATCGCCAGCAAATTGCATGGTTTAACCACGTACTGCGGGAACAGACAATGCGGTGGCTTCCAGATGTTGATGGACTACAGCTCCCATCAGCTGAAGCCAACATAGCCAATCTTCGGGAATGATGGGATTTGTAATCCAACAGCACCTCAGCTATTCCAGACATTAGCCGCATACTCACTATACAAGTAAAGTACCCCGAAAAGGATTCTGAGAACTGTGGTTTACCACTTACAGAGCTACATTTCCTAGCACTCTTAACAAACTACAGTTGCTAGGATTCCTGTGTGTGCGCGCGCTTCAAATGTAAGGGATGCTTGCAGCCAAGCAAGCGCGCGCTCTCTCGCTCCCCCCAAGATTTTGCACAGCCTCCAAATCCAGCCGCAAGCGAAGCTCTTCTAGGCTCCAGCCCCATTTCCCGGGAATAAGCCCCATCGCACCCACTGGGCGTTCCTTCTGCACAGTCGTGCCCATGCCCAGAGTGGTAGAGATTTCAGCACCTGTCGAAGGTTGGGATCCTGAACCCATGGCGAGTTGGTCCTTAACCGGCCCTTGCTCACGCTGGGTCTCAGGCGCGTGCCAGGTTACCTGCAGCGACGCTGACACTCCCAAGTCGGCATGCACCGTGGATGCTTGTCCAAGGACCATAACTCCGTGGCCTTTAACTTTCGAGTAAGCACGTGTCGTTCGGGGCTTGCGGATGCACTACCCGCCCGCATAGAAAGCAATGCTTAACTTCGACAGTGCGCTGTCCCTTTATTAGTATTATCCAGAGGCACTGAGAACCTGAAAAGTGTTCCTGTATGGCTAAATTTTGACAACGTGTTTGGGGGCAAGGGTGACAACGAGGAGGAGAAGAGGCTGGGAATTGCAGAGAAGCGTGAAAGGCAGAAAGAAGCAAAGGAGAGAAATAGATTTTGTTTAAAAGAGCAGCGCGCACGCAAATGAGAGGCGCGTTAGTAAGATATCTGTCATCGCTTAAGGAAATTAACAAACCACAACAATTTAACGTCTCCTCCGATTGTGGATTTGTGATCAGACAAAGAAAGGAAAACCCGGTCGAAATGAAAGTACAGTAGATCTCTGCACATGTTTCAGCACTAAACTGTAGGATGGAAATCGGAATGCTGGAGCAGTTAAGAAGAGAACTTTTAAACCTCTGGGCGCCTGGGGGTTGGGAGAGCGCCCCATTGAATTCAGTGGGTTCCCTTTCCCCAAATTATTCATCGGAGCAAAGGAGGCAGCGTTCCTCTGCATAGGCTTATAACATGGGTGATCACAGCGGAAGTTCATTTCTGTGGACCTGAGACTGAGCTGCAACTTTGCAGATTCTCGGTTAGCCTGACCTTACCCAAGATTTTAACCCCTTCGCACCGAGCGGACATGAATTTCCCAGGGAAACTACGTCGAATTGCGGCAACCTCCGCGTGTTGTTGTTGTTGTTTTTTAAAAAAAGAAACATCGACAAAGAAATAAAACTAAAAGCAAACCCTCGAACCCTGCTCTGCCCGCGCGCAGTGGCCGTGGAAAGGCGAGAGATTTGCTTGGCATCCTTTGCAGGCTAAATTATTAGACCCATATAATGGAGGGTGGTTATACAGGCCGTCGTGTGAATTCACGGTGCAAGTAAATTATTTGAAATACTGCATATTGCAGTAAAAAGAAACGAGAGATGCCTGTGCTCCAGGATTATCTTGTGAGGCTGTCAACAGTGCCCATTTTTTCAGTTTTGGGAAAACGGATCTCCACGTGGATGAGGAATGCACTGGAGGAAAGGGCGTTGTCTGTCTTATTTGATCTCCTTTTCAGAAGAAGGGGAGGGGCGGTGGAAAACCTCCGCTTGTTTGGAAGCATTTAATTTTATTTTCCAAGAGGGGCCTGTCATTCAACGTGTGAGACTTAGCTTCTGAGTAAATCCTCCTCTTCGAACCGGGCTGCAACCCTTTCCCCGGCTTTCATGGGAGTAAGGCCCGTTGACTCGAACGGCAGTTACTTTTGAGTAAGCGGGCACAGGCTTGACCTCCACGATTTTGTTTGCTCCGAGTTCGCCATCCGAAGGCCTGGTTCCACCGAGATAGAAGAAACTGGTTTCTGGAGGGACACCCCCCCCCGGCCTCTCCCTGGGTGTACTCTTGTTAAAATGAATGGGGTTGTTTCCGATTCACACCCCTCCTCTTCCGAAACCAGAGGCAGGAGGCTCTCTCGAACAAAAAGGGCGACATCGATGATTAAATGCACAAAAAGAAAAACACTTTAAGTGAAATTATCTCTGTTGCTGCATCGCTTAATTAAAAGGGATATAATTATCATTTTCTCCCTGCCACCGACGCACGAAGGGAGGAGGACACACAGGAACCGTATTCTGAAATCTCGTCATCTGCGGGGGGGGGGGGCAGAAGGCGAGCAAAACAGCACGACTCGTTTCCAACTAAATGCTATTCAGAGTAGACCCATTGAAATTAATGGACCTAAGTTGGTCGTGCCCATTCAATTTCAAGGGCTGTACTCTGAGCAGGTCCAATGTTGGCTCTGTAACCCACTGATACCTTTTTAAAAGCCTCCTACCCCCTTTATAAAATTTTCGTTTTCATCCCCCCTCCTCGATTGGGGGGGGGAAGGTGGCTGTATTAGCCGTTTATCATGTGCGTAGCCAGGATTTTTGTTAGGAGGGGGGCGGGACTTTTGCTAGGGGGGCAGAACCGTCGTGATTGGTCAGTTAAGTATTTCTATTGTTTTATTTGATCTAGGGGGGCAGCTGCCCATCCCTGCCCCCCCCCCGCTACTCGCGCCCATGCTATTTATCCTGAGGTTTGGATCCGTAGACGCTCTGAAATGCCGACGAGGCATTGGATGGCTCTTTTCAGGAAAGCAAAGGCCAAGATCCTATGCACACGTACTCCGGAGTAAGCCCCAGTGCACTCAAGGCGGGTTGCAGTACTTCTGAGTAAAGGTGCGCAGGATGCGGCCGCAGCCGAACTTGCCACAATGTTCTGAAGTTTACCCAGTTCAAAAAATAAACACCACCCCTTTTTTCCCCCTTAAGTAAGATGAAAGCAAATTACCACGCCTGTTAAAACCAGATTCAGAGGGATAGTGGAGATGAACTGATGGTGCATATAACACAGCCTACACTGAAGCCCTTTGAGATGCCCAGCTGATCTAGTTGGGATTTCAAAGCGCTTCGCTGCGGTCGGATTCGTCAACTTGGGTCAGCAACCAACACTGGCAAAAAAAGGAAAGGAAAATGGCAAGGCTGCGCGTTTCCGAGTTAAGCAGAGCGCTTCCTGAGGCGCCAGGTCGGAGACCTTTCATGTTGTTTATTGAGTGGGTGATTTTTTTAAAAAAATTAAAATAATATTAATAATAGTGGATCTTGTTGCAGTCTCTACCCTACATCAGGACTGAGACGTTCCTTCCCCGCAGATTAGCTAGTTTCTTTGCCAAACAGGTGTTAGTACAAAATAGCCTCCGGCAAGACTCTGCCCAATTACAACTGTAGCAAAACCCCAATGCGCGCGTTGGGGAACATAAGGTTCAAAATAGGCACGGAGGATCTTTTCGCTGGTGTTTTTCGTCTCTCACACACACCTCCAGTGCTGTTTACGGAGCCGTCCCACCCTTCTTCCAGAGAACGGTCCTGACGTTATAGAGAGGAGGAATGCACTAGTCTCCGCTGGTTTAACGTTTCTGAATAATAATAATAATAATAATAATAATAATAATAATAATACCCTTCTCATCTGTGATTAATCTCTGTAAAGTTATCCAGGGATTCCACTCTGCCTGAATGCATCGCCTTCTGGTCTAGAAGCTCTTCCCCCAATCGATTTTTGTTTCAGACTCTATTCTGGGTTGTAGAGGAAATGGACTCTGTACATGTTTAGGAATGCTTTCAAGACAACTAAGAGGCCGGGTCCTGGCACAAATGAAAACCCTGCTTCTGATGAGGCAGGAAGGTGCAATCCTATCCTCTGCGTTTGTTCGGAAGAAAGTACTTTTTAATGGAACTTACCCACCAATAAGTAAGGCAACAGAGGGTTGCAGGCTTAAAAGCTTAAAATGTCAATGTTTAAAAGAATAAAAGACATTTCCCTTCTTCCACTCCACAAGTCAATTATTCCCTTTAACAAAAAACACAAAACCCAGAACCTCTTGCAACACATAACCCAAACCCCCAGGGTAAAAAAAAACACCCACCCTTTTCTGTTCCCTTAGAAATCCACCTAAGGATTTCATCCTAAAATAATTCCCTCTTTCTATTTTAAAGCAACGACACTGGTAGTTCTGTTGATCTGTTAGGAATAAATCCGTAGGGACAGTAAAAGAAGAGTAGCATATGGTTATTGTATTTGTATTTGTTTAAAAAAACAATTAAAATGGTTTTTTAAAAGTCTACATTTTGGGCAGTATCGGGGTCATAGTAAAAGGAGTCCTATGACCCGCCAGGTATGCTGCATGCTCCCCCTCCTTCTCCCACAGGCATTGCTAGGAACATAATAGGCTCAGGGGGGCACAGATTGATGCAACAATTTTGCCTCTGGGCAAATTGAGGTACTGAGTGACTGAGGTCTCAACAGCATTGTGCTTTGCAGCCACCCTATAAGAAAAGGAGGTTGGAGGAGCAGGACACCCAGAACCCAGTGACAATGAGTTGGCGGCCCTGGGCCCCTCTGTAACAATGTCCCTGTCCTGCATAACCTTTCATTTAAAAATATGTTTCTATTCCCTTTTACTGTTGGAGTTACAAGGGCAAACATGCAGGGAGTATTCTGCCCAGTCTGTGGCTCATTAAGAAAGAAACTTGCTCCCACCTTCCGATATTCTGGCCCATGATGTGTGCCAGAGCACTGGGATAATTCAAAAGCACTAGGCAGACTCTCTCGTCCCAAAATTTCAGGCCATGGATCCCAGGCACAAGTCAAACTCTCTTCTTTCCTATTGATCTAAGTGTTGATTATTGTTACCTAACTGTGGCCAAAACAAAGTCCTATGTGGCTAAAATTAAGACAGGAAGCTCCTTGGGACTTACATTTACGAAGCTTTGTAAAATGCTATTATATTAATGGTCTGATAAAAGATTAATAATAATTTATAACAATTGGCTTTGCCAGATCATCAGTCCTGTCTAGCTCAGTGTTATCTGGATTGATTGGCAGAAGTTCTCCAGGTTTTCGGACAGGGGTCTCTCCCAAACTTTCCAGGAGGTGCTGAGGGATGAACCGGGGACCTTCTGCATATGAAGCTACAGCCCCTCCTCCAAAGTTTAACAATCGCTGCTAAGTTGGTCTTTATTCAGTCAAAGACTTTTAGACTGCAATCCTGTGCATCCTTGATTGGCAGTAAGCCCCATCAAGCACAGTGGGACTTCATTCTGAGTTAAGCCTTTTATTTTATTAAATCTGTACATCACCTAGGATTACACTGTTTAAGCCCCATGGCTTGCAAGGGGTGGTGGTGAGGAGACGTTTTTACCTCTCCCAATGTAATTGACGGACTTAATTTTGGCTGGACCAGATCCTTCCTTAATTAACTTAGACATAGTTAAATTCATTTGGCCTGTTCACAGATTACGAGTTCAGCTTACTATTTTGAGCATATTTTGGCCCTTTTATGTTACTCTGCTAGGGAATGAAGAGAGACGTTGTCAAGAGTGGCCTTGGCTTCTAACAGGAAGTGATAGCTTTTGTATTTTAAACTGTAAGGACATGATCCTGAATGAAGTCAAATGCTTTTAAAGCACCATTGATTTCCACTGGAGAATTAAATACACTTTTCATTCTCTCCCACTGAAATCAATTGACTAGATCATGCCCCCCCAAGTTATCTTCTACTTCATCCCACATTTTAATAAAATAACAGTGAAGATTTGATAATATGCAAATTTGTTTCCATTTTGAACCGCTCAGTAATAAATGCTGGAATTGGTCAACAGCCCAGGTGATAGCAAAATAGGTTATTGAACATAAATGCACTGCCTTAATATTAATTGTTTATGTGGGTATACCTATACGTGTTACAGCCTTGTTTTCCAAGTGTCTGAGAAATACTATAATAATAGCGCTTACCGGTATTTCAGTTTCTAAAGGTTTATTCAGAAGTGACTCTGCTCTTTTGTAACATGATCGTATGCATGTTTTACCCAGAAGTACAGCCCTCTGAGTTCAGTTTGATTTACCGTACTTCCAAGTTGCCAAACTCCAGTCTTTTTCCAGTCTCTTTCAGTTTTGTATTTTTTTATATATATAAACCCATTTTATCCCATTTCCGCGTTAATCCACATTTTCTTTTTTTTAAAAAAACCTGTATGAAAATTTTTATTTTAAGTATATAACTTTAAATATATTTTCTCTGGAAATATACATTGCTAATCACATTTTCTCAAAAAATACCCATTTCTAAATGCATTAACTCTCAAAGTATGCATTTCAAAATGTATTTTTCATATATATCATTACACATTGCACTTATCAGTCAACTTTTTATATACAAAAGGTAGCTTAAAGAGACTTACAGAAAAATAGCACGTACAATTAAAACCAACATTAAACTGAAACAGATTAAAAGCTAAAAACACATGCATATTTGTATGGACGAATACATCCTATGCAGAACATTTAGGAAGTACAAAAACTGGTAGGCAACAAATTTCCTATCTACACATTAGCTTGGGAGGTGGAGATCAGGCCAGTGCATACTAGGATTCACAGAGATCAAATTCCTCAAGCATCCCAAGTGACGTGTGCACTGGATTGCAGCCTGAGACCCGTGGAAGAGAAATGCATTGGTCAAGTATATTCCCTATGTTAACTACTACATCTTTGTAGATGCCTGCATCATACATGCATACCATGGATTTTTTTTGTCTCAGGGGCCAAAACGTCTTGAAATGCCCCTCAGAGGTTGGGCAAGGAATTTTAAGGGCAAAGTTCTAGCTCTGCAGTACAGCATTTGCTTTGGATGCAGAAAGTCCTGGGTTCAACCCCCAGCATCCCAAGGTTAAAGGTAAAGGGACCCCTGACCATTAGGTCCAGTCATGGCCGACTCTGGGGTTGTGGCGCTCATCTCGCTTTATTGGCTGAGGGAGCTGGTGTACAGCTTCCGGGTCATGTGGCCAGCATGACTAAGCCGCTTCTGGCGAACCAGAGCAGCACACGGAAACGCCGTTTTCCTTCCCGCCAAAGCGGTACCTATTTATCTGCTTGCACTTTGACGTGCTTTCGAACTGCTAGGTGGGCAGGAGCTGGGACTGAGCAATGGGAGCTTACCCCGTTGTGGGGATTCGAACCGCCGACCTTCTGATCAGCAAGCCTTAGGCTCTGTGGTTTAACCCACAGTGCCACCCGCGTCCCTATCCCAAGGTTAGGGCTGCACAAAATCATGGAAAGCTGCTACCAATCAGCAGACACAGTACTGAGCTAAGATGAGCCAATAGCATTAGGGGAGCTTCTTATGCTCCTGTGTTTCTAAACTCAACCATTTCTTTTTGCTGGTGGTTTCTAGGTGGTTGCCCTTGGAGACGTGCCTGATGGCACTGTGGTTACTGTCATGGCTGGTAACGATGAGAACTATTCAGCGGAGCTCCGGAATGCCTCTGCGGTCATGAAGAACCAAGTGGCCAGGTTTAACGACCTTCGCTTTGTTGGACGGAGCGGCCGAGGTAAGGAGACTGGAGATGAATGAGTTGATAACGAATTTAGAGGTGGCTTTAAAAGGTGGCTGAGTTCTTGGAGGATAGCCACACATGACACTATCCCCACATATTGTGCTTCTTTATTAGAACATTTCATCCTGTGTAAATATACCACACAGTGTGCCTCGCAACAGGAGTTCCCAAACTGTGATTCATGGACTATCTGTGGTCCAGAACCTTCATTCAGGTGGCCCATGGCATGTCTGTGGATTTGTGGTTAAGATGGGAGACAGCACATCTATTCCATTAAATATTCATATTAACTTTTAATTGCATTTTTATGGTTTCTTTTCTTGCATATTCTATTTTATTGCGTTACAATCTGAATTCTATGGAAATTATCCTATAAGAAATAAAAAGAAGCCATAAAAATGCAATTTTAAAAAATCATACAGCTTCTAGGGCAGTCCATTACAATGGCTACAACAGGCAGAAAAATCATTAAGTGGTTCACCCAACCTTCAGCTGTTTTCACATGGTCCATGAGGTGGAAATCTTTGGAAACCCTTGTCTTACAATGACTTTTTTAAAACAACAACAACACAATGTCCTAAAAAGAGTACAGAATAATTTTAAAAGCGAGACTGGGTTATCAGTTGAGAGCCAGTGTGGTGTAGTGGTTAAGAGCGGTAGTCTCGTAATCTGGGGAACCGGGTTCACGTCTCCGCTCCTCCACATGCAGCTGCTGGGTGACCTTGGGCTAGTCACACTTCTTTGAAGTCTCTCAGCCCCACTCACCTCACAGAGTGTTTGTTGTGGGGGAGGAAGGGAAAGGAGAATGTTAGCTGCTTTGAGACTCCTGAAGGGGAGTGAAAGGCGGGATATCAAATCCAAACTCTTCTCTTCTTCTTCATCATCAGTTAAATTAAAAAGCAACCCCATAAAATGAAAGACTGCTGGAACAAAACAGTCTTCCAATAGCAGTATGTAATGAAAAAGGTCTCATCCCTCAGCAGGCTTGCGGGGGGATCCCAAGTTTTATAGAAGTACAACAAATTTTGAGAGGGGAAGAAATCTAAAAGGGGGGGAAACACTTCCAAATTGCACACTGAGGACTGAGCATGTTCAGTGGGCACAAAATGCTGACTGGCTGTTTGAGGCAGTGGGGACGGAATGGAAAACTCATGAGGAATTGAATGAGGGGATAGCTGGGTGGGACCCTGACCAGTCTGGAGCAGACTACAAGCCATGATTTGTTGCAGGACCTACTTGTTAGCCAGGATAGCTGAATGGAACATCCACGATCAGAGGCAGTTTAAAGCTGGAGGCATTAAAAATGAAATATACATATTATCTTCTCCATCACCTCCCAGAAAAATGGGTAGAGAACCTCCTGTTGGAACATTCAGGACAGACCAAAGAAAGAACTTCTTCACACGTTGCATCGTTAAAATATGGAATTTGCTCCCACAAGAGATAGTGATGGTGGCCACCAATATAGATGGCTTTGAAAGAGGACTAGGCAAATCCATAGAGGATAAGGCTACTGGCAGCAGCTACTGGCCATGATGGCTATGTTCTACCTCCACTGTCAGAGGCAGTATGGGAATCACAAGTGGAGAGAAGGGCCACTGACCGGGCAACATCTGGAGGGCCACAGGCTCTGCCTGCTCCCACTGTACAACTTACAAGCACACATGCCTGGGTCCTGCAGAGAAGCTGTGATGAATGCACAGAGGGCAGAGTGAGGCCAGCAGGTGGGATTCCAAGCCCCCACCCCAATGTTCAATCTGCAAAGATCTATTGCATAGCCAATGCCGATGCTGATCTTACTGTGTTTAGCATGTGCCTGTTCTTCTGCAAGAAGTGCCACACCGTAGCCGCATAAGTTATGTTGCATGAACAGCCCTGATGCTGATTTTATGGTGTGTTTCAGCCTGTGCTGCTGCTGCTACAGGAAGTGGTGCACTATAACTGTGTCGGCCGCTGGCCAGTCTTTTGAATGTATACATGCAAACCGTCAAAGAGATTTTTGGCTTCTCGGCATTAAGGCCCAAGTGATCTTAAGAATGATTTGCGTGTAATAACTGTTTACTTGTTGCTCTCTATGAAACCCAAATAGTTTACATTCTTTCGTGCATTTCCGCTTTCCCATTGGCTCCTTTCCTAAGTGGCAGGCAAGGCTTTCTTTCAAAATCTCCCCCACATAACTGCTTGCAGGTTGATGAATGGAAAAATGTTTTGCTTTTATGAATTAAGCTTTCATTTCTGTACTCAATTATTTGCTTTAAGTCTCCTCCCTCCCTCCCCTTTTTTCCATCCCCCTTACACAAATTTCCAAACTGTACATAGCTCCATCCGAATTTGACTCTTGAATTCATTAGGAACCCCCCTACTCAGGTCTCCATGTCTGGGATAAGAAATTACAGTAGTCTGGAGTCCTTGGGAAGCCTGTGAGGAGTTTGATTTCAAACTAGGAGACGTGAGTCTAAAGCCTCTTGGTTAGCAAAAAGTCTTTTGTCTTCAAGTGCATGAAACTTCCCGTTTGGGCTCTCTGTTCTGCATGCTATAAGTCCCTGTTTCTGTCAGTGTAGACTAATTCTGCACAGGATAGTGCTGTCCTGAACACGTCTTTTACCTTTTGGGTTGTTGTTGCTGTTTTTTGCAATGATTTCCCACCAATTAACGAGGAAACCCCCCTACATTTGAAAATTATTGAAGGGCAGAGGAAACATAGGTGAAATTCTCAAGGATGAGGTGCAGGGTTTGTTTGTTTGTTTGCATTCACTCTCACTTTTGAGCTGGATGAGTTTTTGTGAGTTTCTTTCACCAATATCTGGTAGCTTTCCTTCTATAGCCTTTCTGGGAATCCGTGCTTCCTGAAAACCTCATGATATCCTTGGTTGTGCTTTCTTCTAAATCAGGGGTAGGGAACCATTTGCCTTCCAGATGTTGCTGAACTACAAATCCCATTCTCCCTGGCCATTAGTCATGCTTGCTAGGACTGATGGTAGTTGTTTTCAATAACATCTGGAGGGCTTAAGCAGGGCTTTTTTCCAGCTGGAACGCACTGGAGTTCCGGCACCTCTTTGGCGCGTTCCGGCAGCTCTATTAGGTTGGGGCACAGTGCCTGGGGCCGTGTGGCATGATGATCGGGTTGCTGTGACGATTGTGTTGGCGTGATGATTGTGGCTGCTGAAAGTGGCAGTGGGGACAAAGAGCTCAGCAACTTTGGGTAGGCGCTCATCAAGTTCCACCACCTCTTTTTCCAGAAAAAAAGCCCTGGGCTTAAGGTCCCCTACATCTGCTCTAAGCACAGGAAGCTAGAGAGGCTGCCTGACATGTGCTTACCAGCTGTCCACTGTGTTGTTAATGCCAGTGTTTGTAATTAGCAGGATCAAGTGCTAACTTTTTTTGTGGACTGTACCATGTAAGATTGGGGGTGTACAAATGTGTGTTCCCCGGGGGATGCATGTTTGAATGCTAACACACATGAACATGAAGTCTCCTTGTACATAGAAATCTAGCATGCCAGCTAATCAGGTTCAGCCTAACATTTTCCTTGATGAGCTATTTTTCTGTGTGCAACAGCCCCCTTCAATGGGGGAAATATCCAAAACTTCAGTGTTGTGCCTTTAACAGCTTAATGCATAGAGAAGGTGGAGCTGCTCTTTGCCTGGAGATGCAGCGTTGCTGAAATGTTTTATTTAGTTGTTTTCAAGTATTGATATATGGCTTTTCCTCAGAAAAGATAACAAAGGATTAAATACAGAATGAGAAAGAGCAAAATCCATAAATAATACAAGCAATACAATACAATACAAACACAGACTCCTAAACATAGAATTTCACTCACGCAGTACACTTACACTCATTTACTATCCACATCCACTAACACATCTGTACCTCAGACAACCTGCCCACATTCACCCATACTCACATATACTCTCAATAGTTACAGATCTCAATAATTCCCTGGGTACAAATATATAAAGGCTGCACTACAATACTGTCAGCCTAACACCATGAGGTAACATTTATGCAGCAGCACAAAAGATAAATGGCCGCCCTTGTCCAAAATGGTGTAAAAAACTAAGACAGGAATGTGGGCAGGGTGAGGGGATCACATAGTTAAAATGTGTAAGTGGGATGGAAGTCTAACAGTGCAATTCTATGCAGTGTTTTTTTTTCCTGGGGGGGGGGGGGGAAGGTACACATACCCCTAAGCATTTTGTGAATCTTTGTACTTTTGTCCATGTACTGTATTTGTTTTCCCCAATTTCAACTATAAAATGGTGATTTTCTTGAGTCAAAATGAGAGTACTCCTAAACATTTTTTAAGAAAAAAAGCACTGATTCTATGTATTCAGAAGAAAGCCATGTCGGTTTCCAAGGGGCCTACTTCCATGTTGGTGTGCACACAATTGCAGCCTAAATAAGCAATAAACAATAAAATCATTATTTTATTTGACTTCCTTCTTCAGGGACTATGGACCACTTGGTATAATAGTCCATAAAACAACTTCTTCCCATCATACTTGATTTATAGGCAAGCAACTTCAATAGGATATTGTGCAAATACAAATATTTACACCTGCCTCATATCTGTCCCCAATGAGCTGTTACTGGTGATAAAGGCAGAGGAGGACCAGTTAAAGAAGGTGACTCAGTCTAAGTGGGGACAGACTGCCCACAGCAAGACAAAATAAAGTAGTTAATTCCTAAAAACAGAGGCTCCAGATTTAGTAATGTGTACAAATATGCATACACTTGGGTAAAATGTGCATATAAATGCATATACATGTGAAAATGACATACAGAAATGTCACTAAGGAAAATTGTGTGCGTGTGACAGAATTGCATAGAAATGTGTATGTTTGGAGAATTTTGCACGAAGATGCTGATAAATCTTAATGAGGCCCTCTTCTTTCAAAATTGTGTGAAAATGGGGAGAACTGAATTTTAGATTTAAAAACGAGAAGCTGAGAAAAACCGAAACTAACAGATTTGCTCAACCCAAACCCATGCACCTGACTCTTGTTTGGGTGTTCTCCTTGTTCATAAACTCTTCATGTGAACAAAGGAAGTGAGGACAAGTGTGCTCAGCTCCGTGCCCCAGGCCACTTTCCCCACCACTCTTCAGCTGGTTTCTCCCAGCCCTTTCTGGAGATGCCGAGGACTGAACCTAAGACCTGCTTCAGCTTGGAAAACAGATGCTCTCCCGCTGAGCTATGGTCCTTTCCATTGAAGTTCTAGATTGCATTGAGACAGACGCAGCTCTCTGGGTGGGGCGGAGCCGCCACTCTCGCTTCCCGGTAACTGGGTCGTTGTTGCTTACAGGAAAGGGTGAGGCGGTCTGCACAGTGCGAATGCGGAGGCAGATCCAATATGGCGTTCCTATCAGTGCATTTGCACTGCGCCAACCTCCCTGCCAGCTTGCCCCTTCCCTTCTCCCTTCTGGTAAGCAGCAACAACTCGCCTGCTAGGAAGCTAGCGTAACAGCTCCACCCCACTTGACAGCGAGACTCTGTGACCTTCCCTGAACCACACAGTTGCCCACGGCAACTGGAGGGGGGAAGGGGTGCTGATGCGGAATGGCACATACCTGTCCGCACTTCCCAGTTCATTTGTAGGGTTTATACACAAGCAGAATGCCTGACCGGGGCTCCAGAGGCAGGCCTATTTCACATGCTCTGACCTGAGCTGGCACTCAAGGCAAGACCTAGGCCTAGTTGTGGCAACCTCTGGCTCAGACCTAATCACCTAAGGCCTAATCACCATAGTGGCATAGTGGTGTTGTCCCCTGAAGATATCCATCACCAAGGTTCCTGCTGGTTCATTCTGGTCACCAAGGTGAAACTGGGTTATGTTTCACCAACTGTCACAGATGCTGGCAGGAGCTATGCCCGTTATCAGTTGCCTTTGTTCAGCTATGATCCATAGCCAGCCAGCCAGTCTGGCGATGCTATCAGTGCACCTCCAACTGGCAATGGATTGTATGTAGTCAACAAAGGAAGCTGTGGTTTTGTGGGTTGAAAGCAAGGTTTTAGTAGATCTTTGGTACCCATCCAGATTCTCACAGATGATATATCCAGAGTTCTGCTTCTTGTTCAGGAGGTAGTGAACAGCTCCAGGTCCACACCATGGTGGCTAGTCTGTGGCCTTCTAGATTTTGTTGGGCTACAACTCCAATCCCTCACCATTGGCCCTGCTGGCTGGAGCTGATGGGAGATGGAATCCAAAGGTTTCTGGAGAGTCAGAGGTTCCACATTCCTAACATTTTGGAAAGGTTAGGGCAAACTCTGTCTCTCCCCTGGAATTCATACCACTGTCCCTTGCAAAGCCCACATCACACGTGATAGAGAGGTGGTGTAATTGTAGTGGCTAGGAGCATATGTTGGCCAAGAACATTAAAAACTTGCCTCAGCTACAAGCACAGGCAGGTGCTTGTGCTTTCACTTCTTCACCTGTAGAATGAGTTTAGTAATACTGGCATCCCTTATAGGATGGTTATTTATAGTAAATGTTAGCTATTTGGCTTGACAGGTGCTCCTGAGTGTTTTTATTTGTTTCCAGATTTGGGATGTTCAGAACTACTATATTACAGTAAGCAACAGTATGAAGGATGGCTGTATTTGCTCCTTTACTCCTATACCTTTATTTTAAATAAATAAGCAAACAAATTTCAAGACCCAGCCCTCCTAGGATTATGCCAATCCAGAGTTCAGGTGGGAAGCCAGGAAGCTGAATACTTCTTCCTCCAAACACACACACCTGGCCATAAAGTCCTGCATATAGAAATGTAGCACATTTGATAGAAAACTAGACTAAAACCCTCACATGCTGACTTTTACTGAGAGGAAGTTCTTGATACAGATGATGATTCAATCCAGCAGTCACTCCTGCTTCCCCGCCCCCCCCAGCTAAACTTTGAAGTGGTACAGGCTAAAGAAGGCTGCATCTTGTGACTTTTCTGAAAACATAGATCAGTGTTAGTAGTGTTTAGATGCTGTGCACTGTGATATGACATCCTATGCCCTTTTAAAATGTGGGTTTTGGGGGTGTTATTGGATTGTTGTTTTTATTTTGATTATGTGTTTTGTGGTTTTATATTTTGATTTATTCTGTGAATTGCCCTGAGACCTCTGGATATAGGGTGGTGTATAAATTCTATTTTTATTATTATTATTATTATTATTATTATTATTATTAAGTATACTATGAGACCAGTTGCTAATTTTTTCAGCTTACTGCCGAGTGACTTAATATAATTTGAGATTGTTACTTTTATCCCCTCTAGCTGTTTCTGCAGCCTCAGATCCTAACAGCAAGGGGGTTTGTTCAAACAGTAGTAGCAAAGCAAAGCAGCCTTAGTAAGCCCTTGCTTAAATTTAAGCCAGGCCTTGCTTTCAACATGGCCGCCCATCTACCACGGGTATATATGGTAGAAGCAAGGGAGGCTGTTGCTCTCCTCCTGGGTGAATCATGATCCAAAGATCCCCAGCTTTGATTTCTAAAAAAAAGGAGTAAGTTTCTAGCATTTGAAGCACCTGAGATATGAGGCAAAAACGTATAGGCGTTATTCTTCTCAAATTAGTGAGAGACTAACCTTTCCCACCCCTTTCAGTATTCTACTCCCCCCACCCCAGGAAAAACCCCTGAGGGTGCTCATGCTCTGCACCCTTCCATTATATCCTGGATCCCATACACTTACAACCTGGACTCATGTGTGCTTTCTCTTTTCTGTTTTTTCCTCCCTTGGTCTTTAGGAAAAAGCTTTACATTGACAATTACAGTCTTCACAAACCCCACCCAGGTCGCTACCTATCACCGTGCCATTAAAGTGACTGTTGATGGACCCCGGGAGCCAAGAAGTAAGTTTGTTGTCTTTCCTTGGAAGGGGAAGCATGTGGCCAGGCGACAGTTCTCAAGCTAATGCTTGCGGGTGCATGAAACCTTTTGCTGCTTTTAGGTATCCAAGTTGTGTCGGATTGCCACTGTGGCACCACACTTGCTGTGGCTGCTTTGCATGGGTAACATATAAAAGTGCCTCTCATTGTGAAACACTTCTGAGACCAGTGTCCGCATCGCTGATGGAACTCTGCTGGCATGGGACGCACAGACATGATCAAGGGAAATCATGCCTTGCGCACTGCTACACTGTACACTGTCAGAAGTGGCTCAGCAGGTGAGGTGAAGCTTCCCAGCAGGTGGGTCACTGTTGCTCACTGGGAGGGAGAGGGGTGATGCAGCAGCAAAGAGGTTGATGCGGTGCAACCACACTGGAGGAACAAATCCAGTGCTCCTGCTGGTACTCCTTCACTGCACCAACCTCCCCACTGTCTTGTTCCTCCCTGCTAAGCAGCAGCAGCAGCTACCACCATAGTGGCTCCTTCCTACCTGGCAAGCTGCTTCTGCTGATGGTGATGTGAGAGGCAGCTAATCACAGGGGACATAGTTTTGTGATGGAACCTTGTCTGCAAACTGCAGAAATAAAATAGGTTGGAAGTCGGCCCACCATCAGGTAGAGTGAGGCAATTGCTTCAGGTGGCAGATGCTGTGAGGTGGGCAGTGTGGTAGCTACCTGGCTATTTCTACTGAGCCTCCCTCCCCACACATCTCTTTTTGGAAATTGTCACCTTTAGCTAGGGGGGGCTGTGAATCTGCCTTTGCCCCGTTCAGAAGATTTAAGGGAGATCGTCTAACAATGAGTTCCCATGGGAAGCCATCACCTGAAATTTCCCTAACAAAAGAGGTTCTTGGATACTTCGTCAGGGCTGTTAAAGGAGTCTCCAGCAGAACTCCTGGCTCCTTTGACTCTCTCCTGTTGAAACACTTCCCACTCTCACGACAGAATGCCATTTTGGTTAGAAATGTATGCAGCACCCTAGCAAGATCTGACCAAGGCCCATCTGGTCCTGGCTTCTTTTTAAATTCCTAGGAACCCGGAGGTACTCAGCAGTCCCTTAAAAACCAATAACCAGTGACCTGCCTTGGGACACCATGCCCATCTCCTTAGCAGAATTGTTAACACAGGCCCAAATTCAACTGTGAATCATCCCCTACTCCTCTTTTACATTTCATCACAGGACAGAAATTAAAGATCTCTGTGATAGGCGGATGAGCTGCTGTTATGTTGGACTTGCCTGTTCTAATCGGATGAGTTTCTGTCAGTTTAAGCTTGTGGGCAACCCAGCTTTGTGCCAATACCTTCATGTGCCAAAAGAGGGTTTTTCTTCTTCCACTGACTGAAATTTTGCAACTGGCATTAGCACATGGCTTTGGGGAGGCAACAACAGCCTCACCCTGTCAACGAAGTGTGCTAGTGTGGAGCTGCTAGAGTTCTTCTTCTTTAGATTTCCCCTCATCTCCATTGGTTATATTTCTGAACTGCGTTTATGCCATGCATCTAAAGCATATTTCATGCCCTTGCCCAGCAAATCATGGGAACTGTAGTTTGTTAAGGGTGCTGAGAAAGGCAGCTCTGTGATGAGTAAACTACCATTCCCATTATTATTTCAGGGGTGGGTGGATGTACTTTAAATATATGGTACATACGCAGCCTAGGAGCAATGTCTCGATAGCTGGGCAGTTAGGCAGTGAAACCATTTATTTATTCATTCGAAAGCATTGATGAACTACTTATTTTTAAAATCTCTAAGTGGTATACAATATCAAAAACAAAGGAGATTGCTAAAACAAAAATACAAACTAATAAAGCAGCAATATAAAAACATGTAAAAGCAAATAAAACAAAAGTACAGCAACACTTCAGGTGCATGAAACAGGCCTAAATACAAGCCTGGCAAAAAGAGAATCCCATACAGTTACCTAGAGTAGGCATAGGCAAACTCGGTCCTCCAGATGTTTTAGGACTACAGCTCCCATCATCCCTAGCTAACAGGACCAGTGGTCAGGGATGATGGGAGTTGTAGTCCCAAAACATCTGGAGGGCAGAGTTTGCCTATGCCTGACCTAGAGGTGTGATGGGAGCTTCAGGCAGAGACTGAGGAACTGCTTTTTGGGCAATGCTCTGGATTGCTTGCAGAAGGTTGGATTAAATTGCCTGTAAGGCCCCAACTGAATGGTTCTAGTTTTCATGGATATGCATGTATATGCAAGGACATCTAAGCAGCATACAGTCCAGGGCACAGCCTGCCATTTCCCACCCTGCAGCTGCCAAGGTATATTTTTGAATTTAGATAATCTGTTGTAGGGTGGCTGTGAGTTTCTGCTTTATCCCAGGCAGCAGTTAAATAAATGGAGTGTGGCCTGCCACAAAGGAACTAGGCATGGCCATGGTGATGGGGGGTGGGGTCTCAGGCTCTCAAGCATGGTAAGAATAGATACCGTATGTTGGAATTAATATGATAAGACACACAAAGGTGGCTGTGCATATACGTAATGTATGGGTGTAGAGGTGAATCAATCTGTCAGTTTCAGTGTCTCATTTCCCCCCCAATCTTATATTTGGTTCATGTTTCTGCAGCAATTTGCCATTTTTTAAAAAAAGCCCATGAAAAATTCTCAGCATTTTAGTGTAAATTTTCCTGAATGCACACATTTTTGTATGCAGTTTTGACTAATATACACATTTCTACAAGCACTTTTCTTTAATATAATGAATTTTTGTACATTTATTTCACTAATGTATATGCATTTTTATGCACACTTTCCCTGAACACAGTGCATGTTTGAATCACAAATTTCAGAAATGTGTTAATTTTAAGGACAATTGGGTTTTGGTCTGGGTTTTGGTTCAAGAACGGTGAATTGGCTCATTTCTCATTAAAATGCAAACAAAATCAAACTTCTCCCCCATCCAGAGTGGATAAAATTAACTTTGCCCAAAGCAGCAAAAAGCTTTTGGGCCAGCCTTTAAAAGCATTTTTAAAAGATGCTTTTATATGTTGTTATTGAATTGTTTTATCACTGATACGCTTTCATCCTGGGCTCCTTTGGATGGGTGGGATATAAATTTGATTAATTAATGAGGACACAAAGAAGCAGTTCTTATTGCATTTCGTCTCCGCTGCCTACTGGTGAACCTAAGTTAGATGTGTCCATTAACTTCATTAGTCTACAGTACTGCAGCCCAGGGCTCCTTCAGGAGGAAGGGTGGGATATAAATTCAACAAACAAACACATGCTATCTTCCATATCCTCTAGCCTGTACTCCCAGCTTGCAGAAGCAGCCCCAGAAATGTAACCCTCCCAAATGCTTCTTGTTAAGTAACAGAGAGGAAACAGGATTGGAGCTGCAGGAGCTGGTTGATGATGCAAGTGGAAGGCTCCAGGTGGCCACATCTGATTAAAAAGCGCTTTGGGTTTTGTTTGATCTGCAATCAGTCCATTAATCTCTTAATTATGCTGACTAATTGATCGGTGTTTCACTTTCCTCCTCTGCTGTAGTCTTCAAAGACAATCTGTTCTGAATGTGTGGAGGGCTCGGTAATGGATATGAGGATGTAAAGCCCGACTATATCCAAGTGACCTAGTGCAGGGGTAGCCAATGTGGGGCCCTTCAGATGTATTGGACTTAGGGGATAGTATTCAATGCAAATTCCACTCAGAGTAGACCACTGAAGTGAGTAGACACGACTGACTTAGGTTCATGTATCTCAGTGGGTCTACTCTAAGTAGGACTTAGCTGAATGCAACCCAGGATTGGGTGAATTAATCAATCTTGGTTTCTCTGAGCCTCTAATTTTTCGTTCTCCGCATTTTCTCATAAGTTTGCAATTTTAAAAATTTCTCATGAAAATTCGGTATTTTAGAGTGTAATTCTCCTAATAGACATATTTTGTACACAATTTTGCCAAGTAGACACATTTTTGCAATGTCATTTACCCTAATATAATGTATTTCTGTATGTTGTTTTCACTAATATATGCACACACACACACACGTCCCTGTCCAGCTGTCCTACCCCACCCAAGAAGTGGTCCTATGATCATATCATGAGACAAAGTGAAACAATGGAGTTGAAGGTGGCATTGAAAGCAGCAAACTAACAGACAATAATAATAATAAAAGATGATGATGATGTTGCCCGACATGTATATTGGGAGAAATTCACACAAAGGTGCTGGTGAGTTTTCATGGAGACTTTTAAAAATAGCAAGTGGGTGTGGAAATGTGGAGAACTGAAGATTGAAAAAATAAAAAACTGAGAGAAGCCAAAGTTGACAGATGCCCTCATCCTTATCATGATAACTGTATTTCATGACCAGGATCAGAGGCAAGAGCCCTCTCAGCACCCCCTGATGGGGGACGCAAGTGGAAGAAGGCTTGTGAGCTTTGGGGAGACATGTGGTTTTCCACCATATGAGCAGAATAGCTGAGTAGTAGACCCTAAAGACTTAAAAAAATAATGGATGAAGCATTTTATTGGATTGGATTGCTGGCTCCTCATCTCAGACTTTTTTGAACTTGGAACAGACTTGTCTACTCAGAGTAGACCATGGAAGTAATAAACTTGACTAATTTGAACCCATTGGTTGTAGTCACCTGAGTTCTACTCAAAGCAAGCACACTGAAATTAATGGGCCGAAGTTAGCTGTGTCTATCCATTTCAATAGGTCTAGTCTGAGTATGACTAATGTTATACACAAGCCATTCATTTCAGTGGATTTACTTTTGCATATGACTTGGCTGGATACAATCCAGAATACATAACATTTTATTAAAAACAGCAACAGATACAATTAAATGGAAGAGGGAGCCAGCAATAAAATGCTTGGTGGGATTTTTAAATTTATTTTTTTCTTACAGTCTTCATGATCTATTTAAAGGTTGTACAGAGGGCCAGAGAAATGGAAAGGTGTTGTCTGCATGTGTGTGAGCTAAGTAAAGAGGAGCAGAGAGGAATTACCTTGAAATATCTCCTGTTTACAGTTAAGGCAGCTCCAGAATAAAGTCTGTTTTTAATGTTTACTGCTGCACTTGGAAAGCCTGATTAAATGTGGATGTTCCCCCTCCAGCAAGGTGTGTGTGTGTGTGTAAGAGGAGACAAACAGGCAAGCTTCTGTTTGCAAAAATGAACAAAATTATCCCACTTAGGAGTGTATGTTTTGCTTTCCTTTTGGAGCAGGGCCCCTTTGGACATATATCACTCATCCCAGGTTAATTTAGACGAGGCGATTGAAACAGTATCACAAGGTGGCCAATTCCTCCTCTTTCCTTTGAGAGATTTATTA
Source organism: Podarcis filfolensis (assembly GCF_964270895.1). Taxonomy (NCBI): domain Eukaryota; kingdom Metazoa; phylum Chordata; class Lepidosauria; order Squamata; family Lacertidae; genus Podarcis; species Podarcis filfolensis. Next base: position 62,919,836 of record NC_139611.1, on the reverse strand, counting down.
CTTTCCTCTCCTGGCACCTATGAGTGGCGTGCAGAACTCTGCAGAGGCATTTCATCCACCTTAGCAAGTGTCTTTAGCAGGGCTGGGGAACCTGCGCCCCTCCATATGCTGCCTGCTCTCCAACTCCCACCATCACTGACCCCTGGCTGCGCTGGCCAGGGCTGACAGGAGTCTGAGCCCAGCAACATCTGGAGGGCCTTATCTCTTTTCCCTAGAATCTCAAGTTGATTCCCAGTAAGGAGGGGGAAGGTTGCATGGTGGAAAGGGACAGTGATGGCAGAGCCACCATCCAGAGATGGCCGAGGAAGCTAGCAGCGATTAAGAACAACGCTGCTTTCATACTGTTTCTCACATCACTAAGTGGTGGGAACACAGGACTAACACTACAGGGTTTAGTTTCACTTGGATCAGAGAGTGGAGGGAGGAAGGGAGGGAGAGTGCACTCAGAGGCAGAGTTAGCTGCTCCGGCACCCAGAGCAGCGCACATGCTGTGCACTTGGGGAAGGAAATAGACATTCCTGCAGTGGGCAGTAAATCTAAGAGCTATAGGCCCACACAGTGCTTTAAAAAAAGAAAAGAAAGGGGGGGAAGGTGTGAGTACTCACCATGAATTTGTTACAGTAAGTGCCACACATTCAACATGGGGAGGGGTGCTGGTACTGAGTACCCTTGAGTACCCCAGGAAAAAAAGCACCGGGCCCAGGAAAAAAAGCACCGGGCCAACTTCTCAGAGGCCCTGCCCCTTGTCCAGCAGTACTTCACCACCTCCAGCTAATTCTCAGCTCAATCGCTTTCTTTTTCCAAAGCCATTTTCCTGCCCCTAGCTGGAAGCCGTTACCTTATTTGTTTATTGAGCAGATGTATACCTCACCTTTCAACTGAATAATTCTCAAAGTACAGTGGTACCTCGGGTTAAATACGCTTCAGGTTACATACGCTTCAGGTTAGACTCCGCTAACCCAGAAATAGCACCTTGGGTTAAGAACTTTGCTTCAGGATTAGAACAGAAATCGTGCCCCGGCGGCGCTGCAGCAGCAGCAGGAGGCCCCATTAGCTAGAGTGGTGCTTCAGGTTAAGAACAGTTTCAGGTTAAGAATGGACCTCCAGAACGAATTAAGTACTTAACCCGAGGTACCACTGTACCTAACAATCGACAGGTTGTAATAATACCCCATGAAATCTCTGTCTCATGCACACCACAGTAGTAGCCCTTAGTTCCCTGGCAAGTGGACGAGGCAAGTGAACATTATTTCCTCCACTTCTGCAATCCTAAGGATATTACATTCCAAAAGCTGGGAAGAGATCCCCAGCTATCAAGGAACATTCTTTGGTTAAATCCCTAGGGGCCACTTATTCACCATGGTCATGCCAGCCAAACTCTCAGTGCTGATGTTCAATGAGTTCATGGCTGATGCTCTGAGTAGATAAAAGTGATTGATTAATGAAAGCTTTCTTATCAAAATTACAGTTGATAGCATATAGATATGATCAGTGGGGTTTAGTTCTGTGGTTTTGTCTAGCTCCTTTCCACTCGTTCCATTAGCTTGTCTTTGCCCAACCTACTTCCAAACTTCACTACAGGAACTTTATTGGATACAGAAGTGAAAATGATTATCCATGATGGTGTTTTAGCTCTCATTGGTAAATAAGCAGAGAAGTATGAATTTTGAAAGTTACCTCTGTTTCAGTTCACATGTTGGTTTGGAAAGTGTGGATTAGGTAGATTAGCATTAAAATGCAAACTGAAATGAATTTATCCCCCATCCTTATTGATGGGCTGGGTTTAGCTTGATTTAGTCTCAAGTTCTGCCGGCCTGTTCTGATGAGTTGAGACGTGGGTCTACTTTGAGTTGAATCCTGTTGGTGACAACCCTGAGTGTTAAGGGTAGAGAACACCCTTGAGCAGCAGCACTAGAGCTAATGGGTAATTTGGGACACTGGAGTCAATGGTCTGATCCACTGCCCCAGCCACCTTTAGATGGTAAGCCAGCCCTACTCACCAGGAAGCTATCTTGCTCATTCCTCTGAGTGGGCACCTGGCATTCTGCTGCAAAGCCCTGATGACACCACTGAGCAGCAAGGCTTTTTGGAAAGCATTCATGCCAGAGGAACATGGCCTGTAATATATCGCCACGCAAGATCTCAAGTTGAGTGTTCCTGAGGTTAATTTCATGTAGTGCATACAAGATGTACACATGAAGGTGGGTTAAGGGTGAGTGTTGGCAAGCGCACTGATTTGAATGACCTACCTAACTCGTTTACTAAGGAGCATATACAAGCGCAAAGAGATAATGTAGCCATCCCAAACCCACGCTGCTTAAAAAACCCTTTATGTTGTACCAGCTCCTACAGCAGCAATATAGAGACCAAGGCAGACACACCTCAATTCCAGCTGCCCACACCCTCTGTATCTTATCCTGTCTATCTTTGTTCTCATACCACACCCATTGCCAAGGGATCAGAGCATCGCCTTGTGCTTTGATGCATTTGTCTCTTTGCCCATTTTTGTGCATCCAAGCACACTGTGTCTGTGAAGCTTCTGGTCGAGTGACGTGAAATGGCCTTCAAAACACATGTGCTGCTTCACATTTTAAGTTTGTTTATTTTTTGGTGGGGTGAGGAGCTCAATGTTGCCAAGCTATCACTTTGGAAGTCCCGCCACACCAAGCCTGAAAATTCTTGGGAATTGCTCAGAGCTCTTACATGGGAACACTAACCTCTAACCCCTTTCTTTCATATACTCAGAGTAGGAGTATCTCAAACCAGCCCAATAAGCCACTGCCCCTTGCTCCTAATCTAGTTTAAAGAACAGTGGGGTCCCCATTCTATGCAGTCTTGCAGAAAAACACTTCCACTTTTTCCAATCCTCTTTCCCCCATTAGAGCTCACTAATGGTTTCTCATTATCCTGGGGGGAAAAGTGACAAGTGGGATGCCACAGGGTTCTGTGCTGGGCCCAATGTTGTTCAACGTCTTGGATGAAGAAATTGAGGGGACGCTTATCAAATTTGCAGATGACACCAAACTGGGAGGGGAAGTTAATGCCACAGACGACAGAATCAGGATTCAATATGACCTTAATAGACTGGTCAACTGGGCCCAAACGAACAAAAAGTATCTCAAAAGGAACAAATGTAAGGTTCTACAATTAGGCAGGAATAGCCAGCTGCACAAATACAAGATGGGGGACAGCTGACTTGCGAGTAGTACGTGTGAAAAGAATCTAGGGGTCTTAGGAAACCATAAGCTGCTCATGAGTCAACAGTGTGATGTAGAAGCAAAAAAGCTAATGCTATTCTTGACTACATCAACAAAAGTATAGTGTCCAGATCAAGGGAAGTAATAGTACTGCTCTATTCTGCCTTGGTCAGACCACACCTGGAATACTGTGTCCAGTTCTGGCCACCACAATTTGAGAAGGATGTTCACAAGCTGGAATGTGTGCAGACGAGGGTGACCAAGGTGATCAGGGGTCTGGAAAGTAAGCCTTATGAGGAACAGTTGAGGGAGTTGGGTATGTTTAGCCTGGAAAATATGAGACTGAGAGGAGATATGATAGTGATCTTCAAATATCTGAAGGCCTGTCACATGAAGGGCACCCACCTGTTATGGTGGGTGGGTAGGACCCAAGTCAATGGAGTCAAGTAAAAGAAAAGAGATTCCAACTAAACATCAGGAAGAACTTTCTGGTGGTAACAGCTGTTTGACAGTGGAATGGACTCCCTTGGAAGGTGGTGGACTCTCCTTCCTTGGAGGTTTTTAAACAGAGGTTGGATGGCCATCTGCCATGGATGCTTTAGTTGAGATTCCTGTGCTGCAGGGGGTTGGACTAGATGACCCTTGGGATCCCTTCCAACCTCTACAATTCTGTGATCGAATATTAGACATGCAACTACTAAAGACCTTCCTCTTTCAACAAGCCTTTTAAGTAGATATCGTTCCCTGTCTGCATCTGTAGCAAAATTGCTTTTAAATGTGTTCTCATTTGTGTGTTTGCCATCCTGGGCTCCTTTGGGAGGAAGGATGGGCTATAAATTTAAATAGTGACGACATCTGGAAAGCCAAAGGTTCTTCACATCCGTTTTAGGCCAAAGGCTAGAAGACCTGTGGGTCACCAGCTATTGTTGGACTCCCAGCTCCCATCAGCCTCAACCAGCATGGCTAATGGTCAGGGATGATGGAAGTGGGTTTCCCAGAGGCATCTGGTGGGCCCCTGTGAGAATAGGATGTTGGACTAGATGGGTCACTGGCCTGATTCAGCAGCCTCTTATGTTCCTATGAGTTGGTGACCTAGAGACATCTGAAGGGCTGCCAGTTCCTTTCCCCTGTTCTTAGCCTTGTGGGTGCTGAGGGCAAGTCCCTAGAGTCTTGCAGCAAACCAACCCTGGTTGGGCAATGATGGCTCTGGAAGAAAGGGAACATTCAGCATGTTGTTCTCCAGCTCTTGCTTTTGCTGGAAGCTTGCCAGCCACGCTAAGAACTGCTGCCAGGCAGCCTGCCCTGAAACAGCTGGCACCAAAGCAAACGCGGCACTGAGGTACAACAACATATTGTGCCTCACACCCCGACCTTTGATTATCACATGTATTAAAAGATTCTCATATATCTAACAACACTGCCTGGGGAGAGAGATTTCATAAATCTGAGATTCAGCAGGGTCCAAAATTCATGGCTATATTCAAGGTTTAACAGGGAAAAAACTCAAAAGAAAAGGCAATTCAGATAATTTGTTGTGCTTATTATTATTATTATTTATTACTGTTGTTGTTACCTTACAATGGACTGCATCCAGATCATCCTACCGCATATTAAAAAGGCAAGATATAAATGGGGCTCATGGGCACATACTCAATTCTTTCACTGCTCCCTTTGCAGCTGGAGCAAACAAACCAGGAACTTTTCAATTAATTATAGTTTCTTATTCTGTCTAAACCAGGAAACCATGGCTCGAGGTTTTCAATTTCAAACCAGGGTTTCATATCCTAGCTTGTTCCAAAGCTCTTAACCATAGTTTCCTGGTTTGGATCAAGTGGGAAAAATAGGTAAATGGAGACTTTCTAGTTTCAAGACCAGTCCTACCATTAGGCAGAATGAGGCACATGGAATGTGAGGGGACAGCAGACAGATGGCATACGCAGGTCACCTGTAGACTAGTACCCATTGTGGTGAGGTAGATTATATTTCTCTTTAAATTACGGTAATAATTTATAATTTTGCATTTATCCATATAAAGTAACATATGCAGATTTTGTGCGTATCTGTGGCCTCTTTTGAGGCAATGTGTAAGTAGCCATCCTCATCTTCCCTCCTCAGGCTACAGTGCCGAGGATCGTGAGGGAAGGCGTTACAATTAACATGCTATAAAACTGACATAAGTTTATTGAGTAGTTCTAGAACAGGCTTCCTCAACTTCGGCCCTCCAGATGTTTTTGGCCTACAACTCCCATGACCCCTAGCTAGCAGGACCAGTGGTCAGGGATGAAAGGAATTGTAGTCTCAAAACATCTGGAGGGCCAAGGTTGAAGAAGCCTGTTCTAGAATATACATTTTCCAGGAGATTATCTCCTGAAGTCACTTTGCAGGCAACAATACCTGGCAGTTGACTCTGGGTGTTGGCAGTGGACCCAACAGCTTCCCAAGGATGCTGGTAGCTGGTGCCAGCCCTATACCAGCAGCCAACATGAAGCAAAGTAAACCTGGCTAGGACAGAGACAAACCAATAAGAAAGCAAGACAGGAAGGAGTAACCCAGGTAACTTAGTAACCTTAAAAATGGTTGCCAGAGAGGAGGTGTGGCTATTGTCAGAGGATAGGCAGGCCTAGTTCCTGGGACACCAATGCCCCAAGGGGTGGGGTGGGGTGGGGTGGGGGGCTGTGATAAGATAGCAAGCAAAACCAGTCAGGCAAGTTGGAAACCCGCCAGAATCATCGATTCTTCAAGATAGTTTTGGCTTAAATAAAAGCAATTAAGAGCAGCACGTGCCCTGGTTAGTGGTTAAAATTATATTTACAAAAAGAAAAACAAGGAGAGCAGAAGTCTCTGTGATCTTGCCAAGTTGTGAGGAGAACGGTATTACTATAGTTTCTGGTCCACTGCAAAAGTATGAGAGCTGATACCACATTTGAGGGAGCCCTTAGCAAAATCCCTGCCCTACCAAGCCATGGACTTGCCTAACACCAGCAGTGGGTAGCTTTGAACCATTTAAAATCTCCCACAATGCCCTGGCTGAGGCTACTTCAGGTAGGAAATGTAAAGTGATGGTTTATAACCATCCACAACTTGGCATGTTTGTGTGTGTGGCAAATTGATTATTTTTCCCAATCTACTCATTTATATTCAGCCATTTGTCAGGGCTGTCTCCTTCATCCAGACATTTGATCATCCAGACGCCTGGGCCATGTGCCCTGTCACCATGTGTACAATGAAGCTTGCTCCATACTTATGAGTCTAGGCACACAACTTTGATTGAGCAGGAGTTCCAGACGCCCACAAAAACCGTAAGTGTGAATGTCAGCCCCGTCCCACGTTCTGTTCAGGTTTCTACTATTAAGTATTCAGATCTCTCTCCCTTGTCAGGGTGAGATAGCAACTCTCTTATCAGCAGCACTTTTTATGAAGGATGTAAACCTGCGTGTTTTGGCAGCATCCCAACAAGCCACCCAGCAGTTGCTGGCTGTTCTCAGATCCTGCCAGGAACTTGGAAGGGTGTCATCACACCACTAGAAAATATTCTGAGTTAATAGCTCTGCCTCTTTCCCCTCCACCCTTGAAATCCATAGGTCTTACTTGTGGCCCCTTAAAGACTAGCCAATTCATGATGACATAAACCAGAGGGGGGCTCATTATACCTGCCATGTCTCCCACTTGGCCTGTGGTGTGGTTGTGCCCAAACCACGCTCCCCATCCATCACCTGACATCAGATGTGGCAGCAGTAAACCCACTCTAAATGCGTTCCTTATTCTCCCTTTCCACCCGCTAGTACATTTCAGTGTAGGGTTTACTCTTATTATTATTAAAATGTGGAATCTTTTTGTGTTGTTCTGTGGTGACAGAAAAAGGCACCAAATTCAAAAAGGGGGTTTTAATGTTCAGCAAACACTGTGCAAGGCTCCCAAATACCTTTGGGGCCTGGATCTGGGGCAGGTCGATCCTGGGTCATAATGTGGCCATTTCAAATGACCAGATCAGGCTCCAAATCATGGGTGGGGGGGAGCATGCAGCCCTAATTTAAACCCTCTGTATACCACTTTAACCGCCATGGAGATTCCTGGGAACTGTAATGTGTCAAGGGTGATGGAAACTGTAGGTCTATGAGGTGAGCACCCTTAGCCACTTACAGTTCCCAGGATTCGTTAGCATTACCGTTAAAGCAGTATACAAATGCTTTGCAGAGTATGGTGTGGATGTGACCCGAGAGTGCTTTGTTTTCTTCCTTTGCAGCTACGACTCAAATTTGAGCCACGCCTGCAAAGGAAGCTTGTTCCATTGCACCCACGGCTTGAATTAAAGCTGAACTACAAAGGAAAATTTGAGCCTGAGCTGTCCTTGTAAAGGAACATTTCAGGGAAGTTTTTAATGTGTGATATTTTAGTGTTTTTTGGTTTCTATGGAAGCCGCCCAGAGTGGCTGGGGAAACCCAGCCAGATGGGCAGGGTACAAATAATAAATTATTATTATTATTATTATTATTATTATTATTATTATTATTATCTCTTTTCATCCATGGCTTGGATTGTAGTTGGGCTTCAAAGGAAGAAGCTCAACCTGAGGTCACTCCCATCCTTCCTTTGAAGCTGCTTCATCTAACACCAGGTGATTCACAGAGCCTAGGACTTTCTGATCAGAAGGTCGGCGGTTCAAATCCCTGCGACAGGGTGAGCTCCTGTTGCTCTGTCCCTGCTCCTGCCAACCTAGCAGTTCGAAAGCATGTCAAAGTGCAAGTAGAGAAATAGGCACCGCTCCGTTGGGAAGGTAAACGGCGTTTCTGTGCACTGCTCTGGTTCGCCAGAAGCGGCTTAGTCATGCTGGCCACATGACCCGGAAGCTGTACGCCGGCTCCCTCGGCCAATAAAGCGAGATGAGCGCCGCAACCCCAGAGTCGGCCACGACTGGACCTAATGGTCAGAGGTCCCTTTACCTTTTTACTTGTTAATGTGGTCCACAGGGGGTAGAGACATTTTTGATCTGGCTTATCAAGCATATGCTTTTATAGAGTGTCTTAAAAATTAACCCTTTATGGTAGATTGTGCTTTTGTGGACTACCTGAAAGACTAACAAACGTGTGAGCCAATTTGGAGCAGTGGTTAGAGTGGTTAGATCAGTGTCCATTCGATCATGAAGCCCACTGAGTAACTTTGGGCCAGTCACCAACAGCATTTTTGATTCACGTATTGTTTAAGGAAAGTGCAAACTAGGTAGTTTCTCATTAAAATCTGAACCGTTTGAATTTCTCCCCCATCCCTCCTTTTCACCCACTTCATACCAGTGCATTTTTCAGCATGCAAATTCTATTGAGAGCCAGTGTGGTGTAGTGGTTAAGAGCGGTAGTCTCGTAATCTGGGGAACCGGGTTCGCGTCTCCGCTCCTCCACATGCAGTTGCTGGGTGACCTTGGGCCAGTCACACTTCTTTGAAGTCTCTCAGCCCCACTCACCTCACAGAGTGTTTGTTGTGGGGGAGGAAGGGAAAGGAGAATGTTAGCCGCTTTGAGACTCCTGAAGGGGAGTGAAAGGCGGGATATCAAATCCAAACTCCTCCTCCTCTTCTTCTTCTTCTGTATCTGAGCTAATTCACTCCTGTATGGTCACTCTCCTCAAAACTGGGCAGCCTGGGACTTAGCACAGGCCTCTTGAGCCTCACTCGAGTGCCCTGGGAGGTTTGAGGAAGGCTTTGAAGGAAGAAAAAGTGACGGCAGGTGGAGACAGGTGAGGTCCTTTCAGGTACAGGAGCATCCTCAGAGATCTCTGTACAGAAACACCTACCAGGCAGGGCTGGCCTTACCATGAAGCAACATGAAGCTGTTGCTTTAGGCAGCTGATTTCAGAGAGGGCCCACCCTTCCCCCCCCTTTCCATTTTTGGCTTTCAACTCCCTAGGTCCCTTCAAATTAAAGAAACAACAACAACCCAGCCTCTTTAAAACATTAGTCCTATGCTGAGTAGACTCATCGAAATTAATGCTCATACCTAACTTCGGTTGATTAATTTTAGTGGGTCTACTCTTGAGTATATCTTCATTGGATACAACCCACGCATACCCTAACTGACAGATAGCAAACTCACAGCAATGCACTGGCATGCGCAAGAAGGGATTGGCACATTTGTCCATTTTTGTTTCAGTTTCTTATTTCCCCCCCAGAATTCAGAGCATATCCACAGCACATATAGTGTACGCATTTTTGTGTGCATTACGTGGCTGGAGAGCTGCACTGCAAAATTTGGAGAACTGCAAATTCTCAAGGATGCCTGTGTTTCACTTCACGTATCGTTTTGGAAATTGTGCAACGAGTAGGTTTGCCTTTAAATGTGAACTGAAATGAATTTCTCCCCCATCCATACGCATAAGGGCTAGAAACTTCTTTTAAAGAAGGTTTGGGTTCTCAGGAATTTCATATGCTTTTGTGGTTGCAGCGGACACACACGCAGAAAGAGCCCCGAGAACAGAGACCAGCAGTACTGCTATTAGTAACAACAATAGGCTGCACAGGATCAGTCCATTGGCCAGTTTAATATTATTTTTCGAGCCTTAACGGCTTCAGCTTCTGGAGCACTCATGAAATATCTGGCTTAATAAAACATAGGGCCTGGCTGTTTCCTTGCTAGCTTGGGAATTTTTTTCCTCCCTCCAGAAAAAAAACAATTATCAAGTCTGGCCAAAATTCTGACTCCTTGGTAATTACTAGTAACAAAGTGCAGCTCTTTAGGGCTTTCTTAATATTGTGTTATTTTTAAAAAGAAAGGGGGGAGTGAAGGGGGGACGGGGGAGAAGCATGTTTCAATTACCTCAAAGAAATATGATTACATGAGGGTCAAACAATTAAGCTAAATGGTTCATGTGTTGGTTCATTACTTTCCCCATCCATAAACTCAGAGGGCAAATTGCCAGGAGTCTCAAAGTAACTGAAAAGCAGGGGAGACAGAGGACGTTCCTCCCCCTACTTGCTTCTCCCAACATAACCCTGTTCACAGCCTCTGGTGCTTTACTGCAGTTATGGCATGCCTAGGCTAGGGAAATGAGCTCTGCTTTAACTACATCCAGGCCCCAGTCTGAACACACAAGCGGAGCTAAGGGCTCCTGCCCATCTTACCTTTTGTCTAGGCACATTTTTGTGCTACAACAAACACAGCCCCCAAAACAGTCCCATTTTGACACAGTTATATAACCCATGATTTCAAAGCTATAAAAATTGCGATGGGCAGATCACACTTCGGATAAGTCCAAATTCCCCTTCCCTGCTTTAAAACCTCAAAGAACATAAGAAGGGCCTGTCTGCTGGATGAGGCCAATGGCCCATCAAGTCCATCAGCTTGTTCTCTCAGTGGCCAGTCAGATGCTTGTGAGAAACCTGCAAGCAGGAGCTAAGCGCAGCAGCACCTCTCACCACTTGCAAGACTCGGCCACTGGTATTCCGAGAAGGATAGCTGGTTAGAGCATGGTGCTGACAGTGCCAAGGTTGGAAGTTTAATCCCCATATGGGAGAGCTGCACATTCCAGCATTGCAGGGGGTTGGACTAGATGATCTGCAGGGTACTTCCAACTCTACAATTCTATGATTCTATGAAATACTGCCTCTGACAGTGGAGCTATTATATCCCTGTTCCATAATCACTTTGTATCCAACTAAAACATAAGGAAGGTGCTCTGATAATTTCAGTTACTCTTTTCTGTACTTTTTTGTAATGCTGTGATGCCCTTTTTGAGATGAAGCAACCAATATTATTGACACTGTAAGTGTGACCGGCAGCAAAATTTTGGAGTGTCAAGGATCCTGTTCAGGGTTCCAGCCAGCCAGCCATGCCCTCTTCCAGGATCTTCCATTCCGTACTCTGTCTCCCTGCCTCCACCTCAACTGCTTGTGGCTTTTTCTTTCTCAACATCCAGCCAACATTCTGTGCCCATTGAGCATAATCAATCCTCACTGAGCTGTTTTGGGGGTCGGGGTCTGTCTTAGCAATTCCCCAGCCCCATTGTTTTTTGTGCTTCTGTAAACCACGGGGTGAACTTGTGTTCCTTGCAAATATGAAAAAAAAAGTCCATCCATTTTGCCGTTGCCGCCGTGCAATTTCCAGAATGCAATCACATTTTGAAGTTAGAGCTTTGAATAAGGCAGCGCTGGCAGTTCAGCTGTGCCTTGGTGTTATTTTCATTCTTCTTCTGAAATTGCAGAGTTCTTTTTATCTTGTGCACAGTCAGGACAGACAGAGTGATGATGGAGACTTCTGTGGGTGGGGGGAAGGAAGCTGAACCTTAAGCAGAGCTACTAAGAACTAAAATACATGTCCCTATTTCATTGGAAAGTAGTTTGGCGTGTGTGGGGTATATGTGTGTGTCTAACCCTGTCCATTTTTCGTTCTAGCCACACGCATTGTAGAATGCAGCCTTGACAGCTTTCCACTGGTGTAACATGGCAGAGGGGACAGGGAATTGTAAACAATGGGTTTAAAATAACAAAGATACACAAGAGTCTCTTGACAATTCAACGAGAACTTAAATGTATGCAAAATAAGCACAGTGACCATTCAGTATGGCAGTTAGTTTGGAGGTGATACAAATCAACTTGCTTAGCATAGTAGTGGGACTGGTAGCCATTGTCTCTAGTTAAACTAGGTTAATAGGTTCAAACTTTCTAATTAGTTCTTATTCACCTAGTCCTCCTTTGGATCTCTTCTTTAGAAGAATGGCAACTTGGCAGTGTGTTTGATCTGCTCATGGCTCATGGGGAGAGAGAGACTACAAATCTTTCCCTTGCTTATGTGAACTAAAAGAAAGATCACTGGTATTTCCAGTGAGATACAGTACACAGGAGGATTTGATTCCCTCTCAGGATGTCTTTGGGAGTATCAACGGATAGATATGAAGACCAGGAGGAGGAAATTTGTATGCAGAACGGAATGTGAAGGCAGAGGAGAACTGAAAAAGCAGAACCATTAATACTTGTTGAAATGAGCTGGACCCCTAGGGCAAATGGGGCACTGCCTCACCAACCTCAGTCAGCTGGAGGAGGAGGGTCCTGCTTCTGAGCTTCCCATGGGCATCTGCTTGGTCACTGTGAGAACAGGATGCTGGGATAAATTACTCTTCAGCCTAATCCAGTAGGCTTCTCTGGAGTCTTTCACTGACACTTTTTAACTTCTGTTTACTGCTGGCTGCTTTGCAGCTGTTTTGTTGTCATTCTTATTCTTGTTTTATGGCTGCTGTTTTTAATGTGGGATTTTTATTTTTGGTGCTGGGATTGTCTTGCTTTATTGTGTTAATCATTGTTTTAGTCACTGTAATTAGCTGCCTTAAGCGCCTTGCATTGAGAGGCGGGACATAAATAAGTTAAATTGAGCGTGCCTGATGACTGGAAGTTTAAGGAATGGCTCATACAGGGGCCCAACTGGCCACCTCCTCCTTTGAAGGTGAGATGTTTTGCTGGACCTTCATGCCAGGTGTTCTTGACTGATGCACTCATCCAGAATTGTCTGCCTCAACAGTGGTTCATTTGAAGGAGGCAAGGCCAGAGCAGTGAGTAATCCAGAGTCACAAGAAGCAGCCTTTTGGGGATGGATCACCTGGGCTCACAGAAGCCTTCTGTTCTTGCATTCTTGCAGCACACTTGTTATCTACTCAAGGAGCACTGATGTGCCACAGAATGTGGTATGAGAATAGGAAGCTGTTTAGTGCCAAGTCAGGCTATTTGTCCCTGTGTAGCCCCAAGGGTGGGGAATCTTTTCTCCAGCCAAGTAATATGTGCAAACATGCATGTATATGTAACATGCGCACAAAAATGCATTTATTAGTGAAAAGGACAATAAAACTATATTATATTAGGGGAAATGGGTTGCAAAAATATAAATGTTTGACAGAATTGCTTCCAAAAATGTGTATATTAGGAGAAAGTAACACTGGAATGCAACCTGATATGCAAATGTGGAGAACTAAAGCTAAGGCTGGAAAAACTGGAAACTGAAATTGACATATTTGCCAGTCCTCCCACTCCCAAGTACGTGTTCTTCAGACTGCGGCCTTATGGTAAGACAGGCTCAGCCACAGAAGAGACTGCCAGGGAATCATTGTGGGTGCTGAGGTGTGATTGACAGTAGTCAAAAAATATTTAAGGCTGGCATCAGTTTCCTTTCACATGCTATTTTACCCTCTTTGTGGTTTTCCCCGTCTTTAAAGGTAGGGCTGCTAACTGATTAAAATGTGGGTTTTTTTCATTTATTAATCATCTACATTGGAATAAATTTGTACTTTACGAAACCTGCAACATAAGTACACTTGTTTAAATTGTAAGGTAGTATTAGATCAGTCGCAGCTTAATGAGCAAAAGTAACCACACGTTGTTAGAACATGTTAAATTTTTCTCATCTGATCCTTCTTACTGTGGCATGGCAGAACAAAACAACTTTAAAGAAAAAGAAAAACCTACACAATTCACAGTTGAGCAGTACTTTTATTAGGACAAACTAAAATGCCACAAAATGATGAGTTTTCAGGTCCTCCAGAATTCTTCATTAAGTAGACTGCTGTTGTTTTTTCTTATGGATCAACCTTTGCTTTAAAAAACAAAATAAAGGCTATGTACACAGCAGCAGCTTTAAACACCATGAGGTTGCTTTTCCCCACTGAGTTTCAAATGGTTTTCTTACATTGTTGTACGGACCAGCAAGAGGGCAAACTCCAATTCACACATGTGCTGTCTGTCATCTGCTCATGTGCAACAGCTGCCTGAAATTTACACACCTCAGTGTAACCACGGCTTCCATTTGCAAATCACATGGAAGGTGGTTTGAGGGAAAAGACACCAGTCAGGAATATTTCTTAAGAAGCTACAGGATACAGATGGATTGTGGCTAACATTGTGTGGCTTCAAACACCAGTGATGGGAGAGCAGCGGAGCTGGAATAAACAGTAACGTGTACATAGCTAAATTAAGCAATTGATTTTTTTTGGGGGGGGGGGAGAGAATAGCCCATCCTGTTTATTTATGCAGCATCCCTCCATTGCTCAGTTAGGAAACTGTTTTATATTGAGTTGGACCCATTGGCCCACTAACTGAGTTTTGTCTGCACTAGGCGTTCACTAAGGATTGAGCCCAATATTTTCAGTTTTGATGTATGTCTAGGGGCTCGGGATTTGTTCCCAGTCCTACCTAGGAACCTATGGGGTGTAACGAGGTGTAACAGGCTTATGCGCACTCCGCCGCCATGCGTGATAACCTGGAATGCAACCCCCGTGCAAATTGGGCGTTGCCTGTACACAACAAGAAAATTGACTACCTAGAAATCACAAAGTAAAATGGCAGCAGCGATGATCGCTGGGAGGAAGGGTGTGTGCAAGAATACAACTAACAAGTCACATTGCTGGTGAGATTTAAAGTGCATCAGTGAATAAAAAGTATAGTGCCCTTGTACTTTAACCAGCAATATCAAAAGCAACAGGATGGCCATCGTGTTGCTTTTGATACTGCTGACTCATATTTTGCAACACAGGGGTTGGTTGGTTTACTCATTCTTATACCTTAACCAGCAGCTTGACCTACAAAAGACAAGAAGTGAGCACTGTTTGACACTTGAGATGTGTGTTTTTGGGGCCCACTCTATTCCTGTTATTGTATTTTTTTTAATTAATGTTTAATTATTCTAACCCACCCTGGGAACTGCTGGTGAAGGTGTGTAACAACAACAACAAAACAACTGCTGCTTGAAGTTCACTTTAAGGCACAGTTACATTAGTCATTTGAAAAGTGACCATCCCTATCAATGTAGCAACTAAAGCTTTAGCTGATTAATATTTTTGCTTGTTTGCTGGACTGGTTAAATGTTGTAGATCCTGATTTGGGGCATGGATAATTTCAGAATGGATGGTGGTTAATAATGGGCCATAATTATTAATAATAATTATGGTCAGTAATATATTCATTTCTGCTAAATAACTCTGATCTGATAATCAGGTCAAAGCAACAGGCTCCTCTAGATTACCCTCTTTATTGAACATCCATCCTGATTTGCTCACAAAAAGCTAACACAGGGGTTAGACTACGACCCAGAATTTTTTGAGTTTTTGCTCTGCTTTGTTTAAAGTGCAGTTAGGTGACAATCAGCACTGGTTCTGATTTGCTTGTGGGGTGTATATATGGCTTACCATTAATCATTTGTTCCTATCTCACTTTTCAAAAAATTTCTCTGTTACTTTCTTAACTTCAAAAGCCGTTTTAAAAAGTAGATTTATTGAGCCAGGGCGACAGAGTGCTTTAATCCACTTTAATTGCACAAGCCTAATTTTCTGGAAAGCATTTGAATCCCACTTGTGACTTTGGACTTGCGGAATAATTGTTCTACATGTCTATCACCTCACCTAATCCCATACTGAATCCCACCGTGCAGGGAACAAATAACCAATCCATAGAATGCACTCCTAGCATGTCAAAGTAAGGCCAGGAGCAGACCAGTGCAAATTTAGACACCTCCCTAGCAACATCCACAATCCCTTGCAAGGTCCCCTTGCCATGAGGATCATCACTGGACTGAGCCCAATATTTCTAATTGCCATTATTTTTATGTATTTGATAGCTCACATGAGTTGTATTTTGTCTTATAGTGCCACCTACAGGCTCCCTGCCTTTCTGCTTCTCAAGTTGATTGCTATTGGGGGGTCTCTGAGCAATAAGATCCAGGTTGCCATGTTTTGAGCCTGGGCAGCCTTACATTGTGTTTCAGACCTTAAAAAAAGGACTTCATTGCTTTCCACATTGGTGAGCAGCCCAAAATAGATAATGCTACAGATTGGGAGACCCCTGTTTCCAAATGGTTCTTTTTCAGCTACATATGCATAGAGCAACACCCATATACAGGTCTACATCACTGTAGGCGATAGCCTTGTGGCCGTTTTGGCACACTGGCATGCTTAATTGCCACCCCAGTAAAAACTTCATCAGCCAGTTTTCTGTTGGATGGTCAGGTGCAAAGGAGGACAGGGCTCCCCACACCTTTTATAACAGTTCAGAAAAGGAAATTTCATCAGGCATAGCTTGCATGCAGCTTCCTATACATCTCTTTCCCTGTTTACTGTCTCCCAGTTTCTCAGCTTTTAACCTGGAGCCCACTCGGCACACGTAGGATTGCCCAGAAGCAAATGCTTTGGCTGATGCTGTGTGGAAATGTTTCTAGGAATGATTAGGTCACTAACACATGCTTATGGAAATCTCAGTTAATTGGCTCCCTTGGTTTTAATCAAATGATCAATTCCCTCTGCTTACATTTGCGTTACGCGTATCTGCACTGAGCAATAGCTCTGAAGAAAGTAGCTTACTTTATGTTTGCTTTTAGATGGTGCATGCATATATCCCTAAAGGGAGTCTAAAGCCATTTCAGAGGGCAATGCTTCCCAAACACCCAAACACTTTTAAAAAAACCCTTATTTAATAGATTTATATCCCACTTTTCAACTAGAGTCCCCAAAGTTGCTAACAACACCAAAGAAGCACATGCTCAGAAAATGAAACAACCGGTCCTGCTACAGTATCAGTTGGCATCAGCTGCAGTTAGTTGGTTCTGTGGCTGCCAAGGAGGAGACAGGCCAGCTGGAGCTGGTCTTGAAGCTTCCCTTGCACTCTTCTTCCTTTCCCATTTAATGGTCAGATTACAAGCTAGAATTTCTCTAGTTTTAAATTTTGATACTGTACCATTGTTTAAATTAGCCTTCACCAACCTGGTGCTTTCCAGATGTTTTGGACTCCAACTTCCATCAGCTGGCCAGTAGTCAGGGATGATGGGAACTGTTGTCCAAAACAATAAAGTGTAGAAGTGTAAAACCATTAAGTCCAGATTCCAGAGTCTAAAATTACCTAATTGCACTACTTTTCCTGACTCTGCTTCAAGATTTCTGAATCACCTTTGACATCTGCCTACTGCTTGTCCTTGACACTTTTTCATGGCTTGTTTACAGTAGTGACTGGGGATGGAGGAGAAATTTGATTTAGTACATATTTAAAGCCACATCTATCCAATTTCCACTTTCCAAAACAATTATGCAAACTGAAACACACTCATCTGATTTTTGCTATGCAGTTCTGCAACCAACCAGTGCTTATATAAGCGCACATATAAAAGTATGCATAAAAAGGAAGATATTTGTGAAAACAGCATACAAATATGCTTTAGAGGAAATTGCTTCCAAAAATGTATACATTATTTAAAACTGCATATAAAGCCGTGTTTATTGGGATAAATTTGTACTAAAATGTTAATGAATTTCCATTATATATATATATATATATATATATATATATATATATATATATTAATCCATTTGGCACAAAATGTGGAGAACTGAAGATTAGAAAATACTGAGACAACTGAAATTGACAGGTCCTTCTGTTCCTAGTGGGGATTTGCACATGTTAAGGGGCTATCACAAATTAAATAGTATGGGAAGTAGTATCTTCCTGTCACCACACATAATTTCCATCTGGTCTAATACAGATTTTCTGTTAATTCATTGTTAATGTACAATGATATGTGTTAATTCAGCAAGGCATTAAATGTTGAAAATGCATGTGTAAACTCGCCCAGAGTCCAGTTGCTCTCAGCTGAAACCATTAGTCAGTTGGGATGCCCACTAACCAGGAAAAAAATGGCTTGGCCTATGCGTTGTGCCATTAAAGGCTATGCTTGATGGGATAAATATAAATGTTGTCATTGCATAGCCACAGATCAAGCTGCTGTTAAAGGGTTAGTTACAAGGGTTAGTTGAAAAGTTGGCCACTTCCTGCTTCCAGCTGCAGCAGCTGCAGAGAGCAAAGCAAGCTGCTCTCCCAGAATCATCCCAGGTGTGGCAGATGTAGCAGGGCAGGGAATCTTATCACTGTGTAAAATCAGGAGTAATCCACTGAAAACAACTGAAGTGAAAGAAGGACTCAGCCAAGGAACCGAGTCTTGCCAGCTACATCAGATAGACCTGCAGATCAGCACATGCCACAAAGCTTTGTTTCAATATAGGCCCTTCCCATCCCTAATTTATTTGTGATTCTCCCGGTTGAGAACGAGTGTCTACGATTGCCACATCTGCAATGCATGATCACATCTTTGAAGAGGCAGCGTGGGGCTGTTGTTGATACATGCATGTCAAGTAATTAACATTACTCATTAATGCTTATCTCTCAGCAAATTCACCCCATGTACATCAGTATTCAAATAACCAATCAGGGCCATTTACATTTAGTGAGCCACAAGCCCTCCGTTTCTAATAGCCGAATCTTCATATCGGGAAAGTGTGACTTCCTCAGGGAAGGTTAACTGGCAGCCTGCAAGGATGGATTTCTACCACCACTTCTCAAGCCAATAACTGTTCCCTGTGGCAAGCCTACACAATGTTAATCAAATCCTGTTGAGAAGTTTTGCTGACAGAAAAGAAAATTACTTTCCAAAAGTTACAGGCGATGAGAGGCTTCCATGCTGTAATGTTCCATCTCTGCTTTGTGGTTTTGTATGCGGTCTCTTGGGCAGGCGCGAGGTTGCATTCACAACTGAGAGGTCTTTTTCTGCTAGAGGCGTGGCTACCTTATTATGGAACTTAACTAGCCATGAGGAAATCAGTTTGTGTAACAAAATATATTCCTATATTCCTATTTGAATAATAGAGCTCCACACCCCAGAATCTGGAAGTTAGCAGCCTCTGTTATAAAGGGAAACAACTTTAAGTGACAACAGGCTCATCACAGCTATCTGCCAATCACCCATTCCCACCACCCTTCTGAGTAATACCCCTCCCCACCTTCTCACTATATAGAAGGATCTGGCAACTTCTGTTTCAGTGTATCTGAAGAAGTGTGCATGCACACGAAAGCTCATACCAAGAACTAACTTAGTTGGTCTTTAAGGTACTACTGGAAGGAAAAAATTTTTTTTTGTTTTGTTTTAACTTTAAGTGAAAATGGTTCCTTTTTCTTCTATTAATAGTACTCACTATTATTGTTAATATTTAATAATATAAGAAGGTAGCAATTTCCGTTCCGACTTCTATTTTTCACAGTCAACACTGTTTGCATTCTGCTGCACTTCAGGTTCTACCAAATACTTTATTGTCTCCCTGTCCGCTATTTAACGTAACTTACATAACTATGCAATTTACATAACTTACATTTCATTTCAATGTAAGGGAAACATCAAAAGACATTAGTTATAATGTGTGGCCTTTAAAAAAAAAACCCAGCAACAATATAGACAAACACCAATGGTATTCACCGAATTGATTCTTGGCCACAGATGAACATGGGAACTGCAGCAATTTCCACTCTATTTTCTGTTTTTGTTGGAATCATTAAATTATTGATTGCAACTGGTTACCAGGCAGCAGACAGGGGTCCCCTTTCCTAATTTCTACAGGGTGGTGCGGTATGTTGCAAAGCAAAACGCTGACGAAAGCTGCAGCCACCCACCATCTTTCCTTCTAGTTCCCTCTCTATCAATCCCAACATTTGCCCAACCTTCCCAGGTGCTGACGGCAGGTCTGATTGAAGGAGGGGAACCCTCCATTAGCGATAGAGCACACACATTGTGTGCAGAAGGTCTCAAGTTCAGTTCTTGGCAACTCCGAATGGGACTGGCTTGTCTGAAACACTAAAGAGTTCCTGCCAGTTAGTGTTGACAATATTGAACTCGATAGACAATTGTCTGACTTGGTATAAGACGGCTTCCTGTGTTCCTACGAACTAACCAGTATGACTACCACCATCATATCTAGTTTGATCCGTAGAGTTGGGATCAAATTGTGGGAGCTCTCCCATGACTTAAAAGAGGGGAAATCGAGTAAACATGGCACATCTCCTCACTCCAAACAACTGGACTTCAGCCAACACATCAAAAGAGAGAGGCAGAGAGACAGACTGAGGATAATGATGATTATTTTCTCTTCACAGTTGGCCCATTCATCAAGTGGCCAAAGACCCTTGTATCCTTCTTAATTGCTGAATATGCTTACCCACTTGCTGCTTTAGGGAGTTGGTGTAAATCTTTGGACAAAATATACAAGCCAGTGACTGAGGGTGGGGCCTTGACACACTTTTTTCTTTGCTTCAAGGGCAGGAAAAGTCAATAGGGTCAGTATCTTAAGAAAGCAAGAGGAAACCAAAGGAATGGCTCAGTGTGACCAATGGCGTAAGAAACGTTCACATCAAGCATATCAGGGCCAGCCCAGGACATTTTGCTGCTTGAGGCAAAACAAAAAGTGGTTGGGGCCCCACTCCACTTCCCCTGCTGTGGCAACTGGAGGCAACGCAGGGAAGCCCAGGAATGCTGAAGCAGCAGAGGAGAAGAGGCCAGAGAGGAGTAAACAGTAGCAGCAGCAGCCCTGCTCTTTCCAAGCAGTGACTGCAAGTGACAAACACTCTGCCACTTGAGTTATGAAGAACCTCTAGCCCAACAACATATGGAGATTCTCCGTCCATAGTGTACTTCATACCTCTCCGCCCTCTAAAGTTGTTTGTCAGAAATTATGAAACTTCCCTAAAGCAGTTAAGGATGAATGGGCAACTGCTGGCTGCAAAAGGGGAAGGAGGAAAAGGGAATCCAGGCCGTGTTGTCAGAGTGACAGGGATCCTCCACTGCCTAAGAAAGATAAATAAACTCTGCTAAATTTTGCCCATTTAAAATGGAAGCAAAGAATGTTAAACAGGCCATTATAAGGTGTGTGCATCACAGAAAGCCGCCACCGCTTTGGGTTGGTTGGTTGGCTGACGGGTTGAACTTAAAAGACTTTGCCCTTCCACAAAATGTCCAGGCAATTTCTGAAAAGAAAAAAATACATAAAGCAAAAAATGATAAAGGACACCAGCTGTATAACTTAATGCTGACTGTGCTTGTATGTTGTATGACAGTTTTAACTTTGCATTGTTTTGGCTTTTATGAAAACACCACAACTCTCCCGGAGGTTTAAGAAAGCCAGTTCTTTTCTGCCCAATTGGCAACCCTACCCTGGGAGACCTATCATCTTCACTAAATGCAGGAGTAGCCAATGTGGTGCCTTTCACATCATGTTGGATTGCAACATTTACCATGTTTGCCCAGCTGCCCAGAGCTTTTGTCATGTTCCTCCAGTTCAAATAAGAGGTTTGCACCCAAATGCTGTGGATTTTTTTTGCTTTTATTTATTTATTACTGCAAAGCAAATGCTTCTCTTCATCAGAGCGGGGGGTGGGGATTTGAACACAGAAAGAGCAGCTTTCAACCTCTCCTTTAAGGGATACGTTTCCAGCATTCCATGCTGCATTTTTCAGCATCTCCGCCTTGCGCCAAAACGCCCCAAACTACCAGCGTGCTTTTTATTACTGCCTGCAGTATCAGATTCACATCTATCCTTCCATATGGAAAACATTTCATGTGTTTGATGTAGTGATACAGATCTTCTTATTGGGCAAGTGGGCTGGGGAGCCAACGTGTTCATGTCATGATGTCATGGTGTGCCAAATGCAAAATAGCATTCGTTTATAGTTCAATACATCCTTGTGGACACAAAGAGGGCAAATTCAGTAGCATGTTGTTTCTGGTTGCATTTTGTTCCCCCACCATGCTCTGAATTGGTCACATCCTGGAGGCAGGGGGCAAAAAGGATAATCATTATGCTGACTGCTGCCCAAAATATTCTAGCATGGCCTTTGTCAACCTGGTGCCCTCCAGATGCTATGGATTGCAATTCCTTTCAGCCAGCTGGAGTTGTCATCCGAAATACCTGGAGGGCTCCCTGTTGGCAAAGACTGTTCTAGCATAAGCAACATATCTATAAATATAAACTGGATAAACTGAGACCTGCAACAAAATGTCCATCTTCCTTATAAGGAATGGGAAACCTGCAGCCCTCCCGATGTTGTTGGGACTCCAACTCCCATCAGCCACAATCAGCATGGTTAGTGATCAGGGATTGTGGCAGCTGTAGTCCAGCAACATCTTGAGAGCCACAGGCTCTCCATCTCTAGTCTAGACTCATCTTTCACAGGCCTCCTGTTGATTCTGTACTGAATGTACTTGTTGGCTTTCCTTACTGTTCCAGGGCATCGACAGAAGCTTGAAGAGCAAACCAAAACCTATGGGGATCGTTTTGGGGAGCTGGAGAGGTTGCGGCACCCAATGAGGATCACTCCCACCACCCCCAACCCCCGAGGATCTTTGACTGCTCCTGGACACTTTGGGACACAAGCACAGAGTCAGATCCAAGGTAAACAGATTTGGTTCCTTTGTAGGCTCAGGTCTCTCTGCAAATGGTCCTCCTGGTGCAATAAGTGGAGCTGTATATGGGTTTGGTTTTTTTAGTTTGGCTAAGGCACACAGCAGCATGCATATGCAAAGTTCAAGGTTGGTGTACAAAGTCCTATATAATTTGGGACAAAGATGCCTACTACTACTACTACTTGTTAGTCACTAGGGCAACCCAAAGCGACTTACAACCAAACAAACAGAAGGTCATCTCCCAACTGATCACTGTATTCTGCAGGAGAATCCTCCTGCAGATACCACCTCATCAGGAGGTCTGTTCCATACAATACAGAAACCAGGCCTTTAGTGTGGTGGCACCCACCCTTTGGAGTTCTCTCCTGCTAATGTACCAGAGAGGTGCTGTCTCTGTTGTCTCTTTGGCAGCTATAGAAGACTTTCCTTTTCAAACATGCCTTTTTATGTGGAGGTTTATTATTATTATTATTATTATTATTATTATTATTATTATTTATTATTATTATTATCTGTATCTGTATTGGATTTGAAGTTGTTTTTATATATGTCAACATAGTTTTATATATGTTTTTATTGCTGATTGTTAAATTGCTTTTCATTGTTAAATCATTTTGAGGTGTTTCATAGGAAGCAATTCATAAATGAAAAAAAATAGCAATAATAAGTAGGGTGTGCCTTGGCTGGCTGGCTTGAGTCATCTGGTGGTGTTTACTAGCCCAGTTCTGCTGCATTTGCTCTCTTCACTTCACTATAGTACTTTGTAGGCTGGATCACAAGTCTTTCTATTGAGGTGAAAGGGGTGAATGTGTATTACACCAACTGTCCTTTTTCTCAGTCTTGCTCCCTATTTTCAGAAGTTCGTGAGTCACTACCACTATTTTGCCTTGTATTCTGGGGTGCCTGATTTAAAAAGCACATGTGAATGTGCTTATATCTGGTGAACAATGAACTTTTCCTCCCTTCCCCTGCCAACCAACTACAGTCTGCTCCAAGAGCAAATATTGCTGAACCATTGCAACTATTCCATATTAAGATCAACCATATGTTTTGTGAGATTAACTGATGTAACTGATTATATGTTGTGTTCAACATTATTGGGGTTAAAATTAAGGGAACTGTCAATTTACAGTATGAACCCACCGCCTAGATATCTGCAGATGAAGGGTATTATACAAATTAAATAAATAATAATAATAATAAACAATGCAAATGCACATCAGTAGCTACTATAGAACAGACTGATGCAGAACAAATGACTACATACTGTACAATGTAAAGTCAGTGGATAATTTTTAGCATTTAGCATTTGTAACTTGCAACACTGGGCAGTTGTGGGTGCCCTAGCCGATGGTGCCCTGAGAAGCTCCCCAGACTAGGCACCTCTCTGTCCCCTTTCTACATTTCCTAGAGTGCCTAAAGCAGGGATCCCCAAACTCGGCCCTACAGCTGTTTTGGGACTACAATTCCCATCATCCTTGACCACTGGTCCTGTTAGCTAGGGATGATGGGAGTTGTAGTCCCAAAACAGCTGGAGGGGCAGGTTTGGGGATGCTTGGCCTAAAGCCCCGCTACATCAGGCATCATGGGGCAGTGTGAGAAATTTTAAATGCTGACCCTCATTGTGGCAGCGGACATTTGGGATACCATTTATATTTCCCACAATGCAGTGGAGTGACTCAGCTTTGGGCAATCTGGGAAATTTGAAATGACACCTTGTGACTTACCGCTATTGCTTTGCCCAAGTATAGGCAAAAAACGTAGGGGTGGGGGCAGTGCTTTTTTTCTAATAATAATAACAATAGGTGCCAGTACTCACCATGAAGTTGTTATAGTAAGCATCACACCTTTTAACGACAAAAGAGAGAGGTGCCATTACTGTGTACCCTTGGGGGGGTGTGCAGATTCATGAAAGCCAGAATGTTGTAGATGTTAGCATTTTTATGCGATAATAAGTTACAACTTTCTAAAGCCACACTCGGGGTGATATACAGCATCTTGAAAACCCTAAAACAGTTGAAGCCGCCAGTGTTGGTCATGGTCTGGGGAGACCACATAGTTTTCCTGGGTGGCATTGAGTACGGTAGTCTCTTAGTCTAACCACTTACTAACCTTGAGTAGATTCTGCAAGGATTAAAAAGAGCAGAGCCCTGTTTCAGCCACCCCATAGTTCATTGAAGGAAAGGTCAGGTACAAACAGAGAGAAACCAATATGATAGTCTTGCTTCTGCCCCCCCCCCCCGAGCACTCATACCATTCAATAACAACCACACAAACACCATACACACAATAACTTCCTCTATTTCTTATGCTCAGACCAGAGTACTGATGATGTTTTGTTTTAGTTTTTTGCAAAAATGGTACCATTCGTGCGCAAAGTGGGTGTATCAGCAGGCTTGATCAAGCCTAGAGGTTTGCAGTCAGCCCAAAAAGAAATATGGGGGGGGGGTCAAAGGACTTCTCCCCCCCCCCAAACACACTTAAATAATGCTAAAAAGCAACTATACATGCATGCAGCAGGTGCCTGACACACCTGGATCTATTGCCATTAAACAAAATTGGCTCCAGGGCTTGTTTGGAAGGCTTCCAAAAGTAGTTCCTGACTGAATGTGGTGCAAGATAGAGAGGGATGGAGTGGAGGAAGCTTAGAGGACGAGGAAGGGACTAGCTTGTGAAGGCAAACGGTTGGATGACTGGCAGCTGGCCCAGTCCACACCTTCAAAGCTCCCTCTTCTCAGGTGGGGATGCTCTCCTACTCTGGGCAGCCTCATCCCTGAGAAGGAAGAGCTTTAAAGGCTCCCAGGACACACACAAAATGTTTTGTTGCAGGGCCCCACTTGTTTTTCTTTAACCACAACTGACTCAGCCTTAAAAAGCGAACACAAGGCTCTGGCGCACGCAGGTCAGGCAGTTGCCTCCTAGCGCTCATCACCAGAATAATGTCTAGGGTAGGGCAAAGCCAACATTTCTCACAGAATAATTTTCTGGCTCTTGTTTTGTTATGTTTTAGCTCTTTCTTGACTGCTAGAGAATTTTAGTCCTCCCTCTGGGAAATAATCAGCAAAATGGCCTCCTCCAAGTTTCCCTGGCTGCGAATTTTTAACACAGCCATCAATCCGGTTTAAATATTGTTTACTATTATTTTAATATTGGTCACATCTACACCACACGGCTTACCACAGAGAATCCTGGGAGCTGTTAAAATGGTATAAATGTGCTTTAACAGTATGGTGTGGATGTGGCCATTGATAAAGGAGATCATGGGCTTGGCCCCTTCTGGTCCCTTCTCACTTCCTTCATCCACCAACATGAACTAACAATAGAATTTCATTTTGACAGCAACTGAGCTGCAATTTCTCAGAAAAGAATTTCAATCATATCTCCCCCAAGAATATTCAGCAAAATGTACCCACACATGTATCTCCCTGCCAACAAACAGTGTGGAGAATTTTCATTTCTCCTCAGCTTTTGTCTAGGAAGCTATCAGTCAAATCTAAACCATCCTTTCAAAGCACATTTATACCACATTAGCAGTTAAGGCTTCCCCCAAATAATCCTGTGAACTGTAGTTTACCCCTCACAGAGTTACAATTCCCAGGATCTTTAACAAACTACAGTCCCCAGGATCCTTTTGAGAAAGCCATGTCCTTTAAATATGTTTAAAATGTCTTCTTTCTTCTTTGGCAATCACTCGTAGCCTAGTAAGATTATCTTCCATGAACACGGTCTTAACAGTGAGTCCGTAGATAAGTGTGGAGGCCAGTACTGGATTCCACAGTGGGGACATAGGTTTCCGGGCAGGAGTTGATCATGGTGATGGTTTGCCAAACATGCCTTTCTCTTAGCTCATTTCTCCCTTTTGTCCTGAGTTCAAGCGTCTTCAAAGTCCATGACACCTTTGGTAAGGGCTGTTCTCCAATTGGTGAGCTCGCAGGCCAGTGTTTCCCAATTGTTGGTGTTTATACTACATTTTTTTAGATTTGCCTTGAGAGAATCTTTAAACCTCAAAGTGCAGCACATTGGTTTTTTTGGATGTTGAGCGATAGGCCAAGCTTTTCGTAAGCTTCTGCGAAGATATTTATGATGGTTTGGAGGTCATCCTCTGAGTGTGCAAACACTATGTTGTCATCAGCATACTGAAGCTCTATGGCGGAAGTAACGATAACGTGGCTCTTTGCTTTCAGCCTACTCAGATTAAAGAGCTTTCCATCTGTTCGATATATGATTTCTACTCTGGTGGGGAGTTTCCCTTCGACAAAGTGTAGGATCATGGCAATGAAAATAATAAATAGAGTTGGTGTGATAACATAATCCTGTTTAACACCTGATCCGACTGTGAATGGTTCACTTTGAGAGCCATTGTTATCTGCAATTGTTGCTGTCATATGATCATGGAGGAGCTGAAGGATGTTCATAAATTTATCTGGGCAGTCAATTTTCAGAAGGACAGTCCACAGGGCGTTATGATTTACAGTGTTGAAGGCTTTAGTCAGGTCAATAAGCGCCATATACAAGGGTAGTTTTTGCTCTCTGCATTTTTCTTGAAGCTGTTGAGTGGTGAAAATTATGTCCACTGTCCCCCTAGAAGGGATTCATGGACGATTTTGGGATTCAGGAAGGGTAGCCTTGGATATTGTTAGGAGACGGTTTGCAAAGATCCCTGCAATAATTTTGCCATCCGCAGAGATGTCTTGATAGGTTCCGCAATCCATTCTATCACCCTTTTTTAAAGAGATTGATAATTTTGGCATCCCTAAAGTCTGCTGGGATCTCCTTTCTCCTCCAGAAATTTTCGATGAGCTTGTGAAGCTGTTGTGTAAGTTCAATTCCACCCACTTGGAAGACTTCAGCAGGTATCCCATCAGATTCACTGGCTTTGTTGTTTTTCATTTGGTTAATAGCTGTACGCAATTCTCCTAGATTTGGAGATACTGCAAGCTCATCTCTAATTTGTTTTTGTGGAATATGTGAGAGGACCTCAGCAGCTATGGGCGAGTTGCGGTTAAGGAGATGCTGGTAATGTTCTTTCCAGCGCAATGCAATAGCTTCTTTATCTTTTAGAAGTGTGGTACAATCTGTTAAGTGTAGGGGGCATATGCCATGATTTATTGCCCCATAGATAGTCTTTGTGGCTTTAAAGAAACACTGTGTATCATGAGTGTTGGTTAAGTGCTGGATCTCTTGAGGTTTTTCTCCTCACCAGGTGTTCTTTAGTTCTCTGGTTCTTCTTTGAACCTCAACCTTAGCACTGGCATAGGTTTTTTTCTTAGTGGCACAGTTTCTATCTCTTTGTCAGAGCTGAAAGGCCTTCCTTTTCTTGTCAATAATGTGTTCAATCTCACTGTCATTCTCATCAAACCAGTCTTGGTGTTTCTTGGTTTGGTATCCAATAGTTTGTTCACAAGCTACAATAATGGATGTTTTAAGCTTCCTCTAGTGTTTCTCAATGTTATCAGGGAACTCTGAAAACAGATGGTCCTTAAGAGTCTTGAGTCAGAATGACTGAATCTGTATCCACTGCCCATGTGCCAGTTCAAGACTAGGGGCTTCCAGATTTCACGGTCCTGGGTTTGGGATGGGTTTTTGGAAGACGTCTATGTGTGAATCTGTTTTATGTGTGTAGTTCAGTGCACGCTGACCAACGCACAGTCTTCGCAGTGAGGCTCTATTCTGATGGCATGAGTATCACGATGACCAGTAGATTATTATCTGCTGCAGCCTTCTTCTGCCTTCACAGCTGTTGTAACATGCCGCTTGTTATCTTCTGCCTGTTCTGCCATTGAGGACTTTTTGGATCATTCTTTGTCTAGCTCCTCCCCTTTGACCGTACAAGGGTCATAGGAATGTGTAAGCCCACTCACCACAACAAGGTGATGATCCAGCGAGTGTTTAAAATGTATAGTGTGGCTGTGACCAAAGTCTGTACCTATCTATTGTATGCTTTCTTTGAGCATAAGGACACCACACTGGCCAGCTCTAGATAGGGAGATATGGAGGGCTGCATTCATTCCCCAGGCCTGGGATTCCCTATCCCTGGCCTAGCAGTAGGCTCAGCTCTGAAGCACCATGACCTACCTAAATCAGACCGGACACGGGCTAGAGCTCAACGTCGAGCCTACCAAGTGGCAATGGCGATGGCGAAGAGGGCCTTCTTCGCCGCCTCCATTGCGTCTGCAGAAAACAGCAGCAGGAGACTTTTTCAGGTGGTTCGCAATCTATCGGAACCACCTGTACCACCGGGGCCTGGTAGGGACCCCAAGATCTCCTGCAATGCTTTTGCAAAGTTTTTTTGCAGATAAAGTCGCTCAGATTCAGAAGGAGGTAGACTCCACCGTGGGTGGGAGAGTGCTAGAGTTCTGTCTGGTCCTGTTACATGGGATCGATTCCAATCTGTTACCTCTGAGGATGTGGACAGGCTGCTTGGACAAGTGAAACCGACCACCTGTCTCCTTGATCCTTGCCCATCCTGGTTGATAAAAGCGAGCCGGGAAGGGCTGGGCGATGGGCTCTGCGGGGTGGTGAATGCTTCCCTCCATGAGGGAGCCTTCCCAGACCCGTTGAAAGAGGCGGTCATTAAACCGCTTCTTAAAAAAACATCTTTAGACCCGGCCAATTTGGCCAACTATCGCCCAGTCTCAAATCTACCATTCTTGGGCAAGGTGATTGAGCGGGTGGTTGCTGAACAACTTCAAGCACGCCTGGAGGAAGCGGACCATTTGGATCCCTTCCAATCGGGATTCGGGGCTCACCATGGGACTGAAACTGCCTTGGTCGCGCTGGTTGATGATCTCCGGCAGGCAAGGGACAAAGGTGAGAGCTGTTTCCTAGTTCTGCTGGATCTCTCAGCGGCCTTTGACACCATCGACCATAACATCCTTCTGGACCGTCTAGAGGGGCTGGGAGCTGGGGGCACTGTCATACAGTGGTTCCGCTCCTTCCTCCTGGGCCGTGTCCAGAAAGTGGTGGTGGGGGATGAGTGTTCAGACCCTTGGGCCCTCACTTGTGGGGTGCCTCAGGGTTCTGTCCTCTCCCCCATGCTTTTTAATATCTATATGACGCCGCTGGTAGAGATCATCAGGGGGTTTGGACTGGGTGTTCATCAGTATGCAGATGACACCCAGCTCTACCTCTCCTTTAAATCAGAACTAGTGAAGGTGGTGAAGGTCCTGTGTGAGTGTCTGGAGGCGGTTGGAGGATGGATGGCGGCTAACAGATTGAGGTTGAATCCTGACAAGACAGAAGTACTGTTTTGGGGGGACGGGGAGCGGGTGGGTGTGGGGGGTTCCCTGGTCTTGAATGGGGTAACTGTGCCCCTGAAGGATCAGGTGCGCAGCCTGGGAGTCATTTTGGACTCACAGCTGTCCATGGAGGCACAGGT
The DNA here is from genome assembly GCF_964270895.1 of Podarcis filfolensis. Classification (NCBI taxonomy): domain Eukaryota; kingdom Metazoa; phylum Chordata; class Lepidosauria; order Squamata; family Lacertidae; genus Podarcis; species Podarcis filfolensis. The sequence continues at coordinate 62,890,036 of NC_139611.1, read as the reverse complement.
TAACTCTGTGTCCAGCGCAGCTGTCTACCAGCTCCATCTGGTACGCAGGCTAAGACCCTCCCTGCCCACGAACTGTCTCGCCAGAGTGGTGCATGCTCTAGTTATCTCACGCTTGGACTACTGCAACGCGCTCTACGTGGGGCTACCTTTGAAGGTGACCCGGAAACTGCAATTAATCCAGAATGCGGCAGCTAGACTGGTGACTGGGAGTGGCCGCCGGGACCACATAACACCGGTTCTGAGAGATCTGCATTGGCTCCCAGTACGTTTCCGAGCACGATTCAAAGTGTTGGTGCTGACCTTTAAAGCCCTAAACGGCCTCGGTCCTGTATACCTGAAAGAGCGTCTCCACCCCCATTGTTCAGCCCGGACACTGAGATCCAGTGCTGAGGGCCTTCTGGCGGTTCCCTCATTGCGAGAATTGAGGCTACAGGGAACCAGACAGAGGGCCTTCTCAGTAGTGGCGCCCGCCCTGTGGAACGCCCTCCCATCAGATGTCAAAGAGATAAACAATTACCTGACATTCAGAAGACATCTTAAGGCAGCCCTGTTCAGGGAAGTTTTTAATATGTAACGCTGTACTGTTTTTAACACTTGATTGGGAGCTGCCCAGAGTCGCTGGGGAAACAGCCAGATGGGTGGGGTATAAATAATAAATTATTATTATTATTATTATACCAGAAGAATGTAACAAAGACCTCACTTTTTGTTCTAAGTAAGAGCCTCCAAGCTGTTGTGAGGGAACTATGACTAAGAGCTAGCACTGGATATATGCACAGAGGAGCCAGCTTGATGACATTTGTTTTCAAAAGTTGGCCCCATCAGCTTTGAATTCTTCCCTTCTGTGGAGGGAGGTGCGGTGCGGCTTTTTGTTCTGATGGAACTGCCAAAGCTCTCCTCACCCTGCTTTTTGCCTTGTGGGTTTAGTCACTGAGCTACAACAGTTGAACTGAGTCCAGATATTAAATTATATATTCAGAAGAGCCCCCTCTAGGCTCCTCAAGGGGTTTGATTGTTCCTGGATGCTCCTTTGAACAACAGAAATGAAATTTGCTATGGAATTAACCTTAATCACATGAACAATGAGCCACTAACTTTTTGCGGACACCCACTCAAGCTGGTCCTTATATATACAGAGACATATTGCTTCAGCCTTCAGTGTGACAGTCTTCGGGGAAACCAACAACCCTTAGGATAGTGCAACCCAGTTGCACCCTAGTAGAACAGTCTGTGTGGCATGAGAAAGAAATGAGTTAAATAATCAAAGACTTCTGTGAAACTAACGCATGGAGGGCAGGCACAGGCTACAACCTCTCCTCCATCCAAGATATAAGCTTACCCAAAGCATATCCACCTTACAAAGTTGAGACGATTAATATGAGGTAGGCAAAAACCAAATGGCTAGTGCCAATTTGCCAAATAGAAAAATTCCTGCCCAGCCCCGAAATACAGCGACCGACATAGTCCATAGCACCATAGCATGCTTGGAGCATCAGCAGCACCCTGAACTGGGGGAGGGTGGGTGGGAGAACCAGTGACGAAAACAGAGGCCTAGGAGAAATTCCCACATAACTCAGCAGGGTGTACGTCTGAGTAGACATGTGTAGGATTGCACTGATAAATTTCTATTATTATTATTATTTCCTTGATTAATCAGGGGCTGCCTTTTAATTGATTAAATGTTTTTTAAAATTCATTAGCCTAACCCATTAATTGTTTAAATACTGCAGCCTCAAGTCCCTTGTCCTGCCAGTGCAAGGATTTACACTTGTGAAAGGAAACTTTTCCTCCTCTCCTCCCCTCCAAATCTGGTCTAGTGGTTCCCCCAGTCGTCTGAAGCAGATTTGGAGAGGGTGAGGACATGCAAGGGGAGAGGAGATGGGGGAAGCTCCATTGCAGAAACAAATCCTTGTGCCAACGGAACAAGGGCATTGGATGCCACCTTTACTATTGTTGTAGGTGTCTTAAATTTTACTCAGTGAAATGGTTCAGACATTAATGGATGTGAACCATCTACAACACTTAGAAAATATGACTATATTGTAAGAGGTTTTAAGGGACAGACAGGAAAGGACTGAAGGAGTGAAGGATTGGAAATAAAGGCACAGGGAGACACATCTGCCCATAACCCTTCTTGCCAACTATATTTATACATGGGTGTTAAATATCTCCCATGTTTATCCTATCCATCATCATAGCTTAAGCCAGAAAAGCAAATATATATCTTAGGAATGTATGAATTGCTGGATCTGATTTGTCTCGTTGAGGGATGGGGGAGAATACATGAACCAAAGGCAGCTATCCTTTGAAATTTGCACATCTCTGAATTATGTGATTCAGTTCTTCAACAAATAAAGTGTACAAATATATGGATATTCAGATAAAGTGTTCATAAAAACATATATTATTGAAAATAACATACAAAATAGCAGTATATTAGACAAAATTGCATGCAAATAGTATATACTAAAATGCTGACAAATTTTCATTACAAATATGTATATTATAGAGCATACTGATGCAAAAATGTGAACTAAGCTTACGATTGGGAAAATGAGAAACTGAAGTATCCCAAACTAGCAGATTTAATGTTTCAAGGCTTGATCAAACATCTCCATTTGAGAAAGAAATTATGAGTCACTTCACTTATGAGTAGGGATGGATGAATCTGTCAATTTCGGTTTCTCTGTTTCTCACACTTTCAATCTTAAGTTCATTTCTCTGCATTTCCACATCAGTTTGCAATGTGGAAGATTATTTTAAACGTCCTTGTGAACAGTTTTGCTTAAAATACACATTTTTTGCAAGCAATTTCCTTTCAAATGAAATTATTTTCACTAAATATACACATTTATGCACACTTGCCCTTTGTGGAGGGAAGATAAATGCTAATTGTGTGGTTCACACCTGTTCATCTAAGTGTTGTGTGTGGAGGGTCTGGATTCAGGGTCTAAAAATCACCTAGCTGTACTGCTGTCTGAAACAATGGCCCCTTCCACTTAGCTTGCTTCTATATTGGGAGAAGGGGAGAGGGAAGACCCGGAAAAATTTAGCTTTCTTCAAGCTGTTGCTTCTTGGAATCTGTGAAGTCAGGTTTCCTCCAAGGCTGGTATGAAAACAGAGATGACATTTTATTGGATTTAGTTGTTTGACCAGGAAAGCGAACGGAGAAGCTTGAAAACTCATCTGCGTGCTGCTTGGCTCCTAAGTTGAGGTTGCTTAAGTCACCAGCATCTGTGAAATAGGAGGTGGGGAAATCAGGGCAAGTTGCAAACTGGGACTCTGTTTTTGTTATCACTGACCACCACAAGGCAGAGAGAGTGGCCAGCCCCAAGCGGCAACAGTGTTACGCTAGTCGGAACGATGACCTCTGGTTGAACACAAATTCTTGCTTCCCAGTTCCCTGATCCAAAGTGTTGCCATTTCCGTTGATAGATCGGGTCAGATATTTGGAGTGTGCGGGCCCTTGGTTTGCTCTCACAATGGTTAAATTATTACCTCTAAATGGGCTTATTCAGTTAAGGCAGCAGCTGGTGCGATTTTGAGAAGAAAATAAACATTTCCTTCAAATATTTTGATTGGCAGCACGACAAGGAAAATACTCGCCCTCAGAATTGCGAGGGCCCCCAAGAAAGCAATACGGGAGCAGATGAAATCTAGAAGTCAGCCCATAGTATTTTTTTCCAGAGGTGAAACCATAAAAAAATTGTGGCGTTTTTAAAAATTATTATTTAACTGGTGGGTTCTTGCTCAGCGTGTGTGTGTGTGTGTGTGTGTGTGTGTATGGAAGAGCGGGGTGGGGGGAAAGAGACATTGTCAGCTATAGTGGCAGATGGAGTGAAAAGATGACAAGAGTAACAAGAGGTTTTAATTCTGCTTCACACTGTGAAGCAGAGCAAGGCAGAAACTCCAGGCCACAGTCTTAAGGCACCATTAAAGAGCAGCACATTGTCACTTATTAACACTGTTGTTAAGTACATATAATGGTTGAGGAACAATTGGTTGTGAACTTCCCTAAGGCATCTGGTTGGCCACAATGGAAAACAGGATGCTAGACCACAAAGGCCTTTGGTCTGATCCTTCAGAGCTCTCTTTATGCTCTTATGTTCAAAGATGTCCTATTTAGCCAGAAAGCCTTTTCCACTCATAGAAGGGCTGTTTATGATGAAGGCCACATCCGGACTATACTTTTAAAGCACTGTGATGCCACTTGAACAGTCCTGGCTTCCCCCGCCAAAGAATCTTGGGAACTGTAGTTGCTTAAGGGTGCTGAGCTTAGATTACTATTTCCCTCAAAGAGCTATAATTTCCAGAGTACCCTTGGTAGAAGGACCGACCATTTAACCACTTTGAGAATTGTAGCTCTGTGAGGGAAATAGGGGATCTCGTAACAGCTCTCAGGACTCTTAACAGTCGTTACCAGGATTCTTTGGGGGAAGCCATGGCTGTTTAAAATGGTAGGATTCTGCTTTTAATATAAAACGGATGTGGCTTTAGTGGAAGACAGGGCTGGCCCAAGACTGTTTGCTTTGTGAGGCAAACAAGATGGCGCATGTACACACACACACACACACACACACACACACACACACACCACACTCTATGTACTGAAGCCAATCAGAACAATAGTTGAATCTTACTTGGACACTGGCAATGGGACAGTTTCCTCACCGTACCTGAGCAGATTAGCTTTAGGCAGGCAGAGGAAGCCACACAGCTCTGCCTTCAAACTGCCATTATCCCCCTTCAAGATTTGGTGCTTGGGGCAGCCTAATGTTGGTTCCTGTGGAAAAGCCTTGTGTGAGAAAAGTGACCTCAAATCCAGAGAAGTTCTTTCATTTGTGAAAGAACACACACTTTTAAATATATTTTAATGAATAGTATTCCTGCTCCGGATCAGAAATAATCAACACTGTGCCTTCCTGATGTTGTTGGTCTTTAACATCTGTCAGCCCCAGTCAACATGGTGAAACATAATAAGAGCCAGAGTCCAACAACTTCTAGAGGGCACCATGTTGGCTAGCCCTGCTTTAGAGCCTATATTGTCCCATAATAATATATTCCCCTCACCCCTCCCCTACAACCTTGCCTAACACAGACCAGCAAAAGAATTACTATTTGACACTGCTGACACTGTCAACTCACTGAGTTTGCTTGTGGCATGTTCTCCTATGGAGTCAGTCTCCAATTGCTTCCTTAATGTGACTGATTCAAAATATGCAGGGGAAATCATGTAGTACTTTTCTCCCAGGACTGTACCTATTCATCAACTTTATCCTCCTCTTCTTCCTCCTCACTTAGTGATATTAAAGTGCCTGAAAGAGTCTAGTGCTGTGCAGTAGAAATTAAAATAAACAGGTTGCTGCCCACAAAATCTAATTAACAAAAGAACAAAAGCTACAAAAATATGGTGGTTTATTATCCGAAGCATGAATGCACTCTGTGTTGCGAGCAAAATACAGAGGCTTTGTACATGGTCAAGTAGAATTGTTATTTCAACAAAAGTCCATTTGAGATAAGCAAACATCTCAATGTGTCCTCTTAGACACAGCACACAGTGCCTTAGATGGTTTGAGGGCATCCTGACATTGACTCCACTGTCAGAACCAGTGAGGTGCCAACTTGAACAAAATATTGGAGAAGCCCAGGTAAGCTCCACCCTACATAATCACATGACGTGGTACACACATTTGCCAATGGCAGTGCCCATAAACTTGGGGGGCATACCCCTCAAATATTTGGGGGAGGTGAAGCTCCCTCAGCCCAAAGGAGTTGGCTCCTATGGAACCAGTAATGGTTCTGAATACCAGTTGCTGGAAACCAGAGGAGGGGGGAGTGCTGTTGCGCCCAGATCCTGTTTGCTGTCTTCCCATAGGTTTTTGGTTGGCCACTGTGAGAACAGGATGCTGGACTACCTGGGGAACTGGCTCTTATGTTCTTATGAATGTTGTTCTGCTTGGGATGATGAGCTTGGGACGGCATGAAAAATTGCTTTGCTGGATCCACCCAAAGGTTCATCAAGCCCAACATTCTGTTTCCAGCAGTGGCTAGCCAGTGGCAAAGCACATGTTTTGCCTGTAGAAGGTTTTGCCCCTTGGCTGGAGAGGCACTGCCAGACAGTGTAAGCCAGGGAAAGGGAACCTGTGGCCCTCCAGATGTTGTTGGACTTCAGCTCCTATCAGCCCCAGCCAGCATAGCTAATGGCCAGAGATGATGGGAGTTGTGGTCCAACGTCACCTGGAAGGGCCACAGATTCCTCTTTGCTTGTGTAGACAATATTGAGCTAGCTGGAACAATTGTCTGACATGGCATAAGACAGCCTCTTACGTTCCAGGTTTACTTTGAAGCAGTGTCATGCTGGACAAAGCTGTCGCTTGTCTCCAGCATCTGATAATCAGAAGCACACCTTCCCCGACCATGCCTTGATTTCAATAACCATCCAGAGCTCTGTCACTAACTTCTCTAGCCATAGCTAGTATGTATGTATGTATGTATGTATGTATGTATGTATGTATAGTTAATAGAATGTATAAAGCACCTCATCTTCAAAACCTCCAAGTAGCTTACATAAAATATATATTAAAATTATGATAAAATCAGATGTTAGAAATAAAAAAATCAGCAGCTTAGAAATGTATTTTATAAAACACATATTTTAAAACATGTCAAACTTACATGTGTGGTTTAGCTTGCTGGAAAAAAAAGTTTTTGAAATATGATCAGAATAATGTTTGTATTTTTATTTTTTTTTAAGACCACAACTCATGAGGATTAGAAACTTGCTTGCTTTATCTAAAAACAAGAAGCAGCAGCAACATTGGTCGATATATTTCTCAGCTGTATTTCTTTTTCACTTTGATAAAGAAGCCCTTTTCTTGGCAGCACCAGCACCAGGAGCTGTCGTGTGTTCCTCTTTGCATGTAACAGGAAGAAATGCCTAGACCAAAAGCCTACCTCTAGCATCTTTACATAGCTCCCCCTTCCTTTTTGTTTTGTTTTGCAAGCCAACAGTAATTAACACATTTACACTGTTGCTTTTATATTAGCAGCGGGCAGCAATTGCCAAGCGGTGCAAGCTCAGACTCATAAAAGTTGGCCTCTCTAAAAACTTTAAGAGTGTGTTAGGGAGGAAAACAAAAAGGGGAAATGTGCCCTGAGCTTTTTATTTGAATTTGCTCTTTATGGAATATTATTTATGGTGACATGAAATATAATGAAGCAGCGTAAAGGCCTTCCTTTGCTGTGTTCAAGCTGTCGAGCAGCAAATGGCGCCTGCCTGCCGTTTATTTCAAGATATCCATCTCCTGGAATTCCTGAATGCCGCATCGCCGAGGAGGAGGAGGAGGAGGATGGGATGGGGCGCAGGAGCAAAAGCACAGGAGGGATCCAATGAGAACATGAGTCAGCTCAAAATGTAGATCGGGATTTGGACAGGGGCCACAAGCCGAGGAAATGAAGTTCATCACAAAAGAGAGAGGAAAGGGAGGCATATCCAAAAAGCCAAAAAATTAAAGAGAGAGAGGAAAAGGTATGAGCAGTATCTTAGACTAGTGAATGGGGAGGATGGGAGCAATATTATAACACAGGATATGCCTAGCTGAAACAGTTTGCTTGAAAGATGCCCTACAATAAAAGAACATTCTTCAAGCGCACTGCTTTGGTTGCTGCTATCAAGATAAGAGACGTCTTTTTTGCCCCGAGGAAAATAATTGTTGAAACATGTTGGGCACATCACATTATCATAAGTATTTATTTCTCAAGATCAGTCTCAGGTCTTGCCGCTCCTCCTTGCTTTTTGCCTTTTTAAGTTAAGGGCTAAACTAGCAGTGAAATGACAGGCCCATGATGGGATTTTTTAACACCTAGTTGGGGGACAGGTTGGATCAGGACCACGATACAGGCAATTCCATTGACCCAATTTCAATCCTCCCCCCTCCCCAAGCTGCTACCAGCTGGGAGAAAGGTACAATACAGGTATGGTACATAGACATGTTGGAAGTTGCCTTATACCGAGTCAGACCACTGACCCATCTAGCTTAGTACCGTCCACAGTGACAGGCAGCAGCTTGCCATGGTTTCAGGCAAGGAAGCTTTCCTGGCCTTACCTGAAGATGCAATTGAACCTGGGACTGTCTGCATGCAAAGCAGATGCTCTACCACTGAGCTCTGGCCTTCCCCCAAGTAAACCTGGGTTCACCCCTAAATATGTTGGGAGGGGAGCTGTAGCTTATTGGGAGAATGCATGCTTTGCCTTTAGAAGATCCCAAGCGCAAGGCCTTGAGTAGGGGTCAGCAAGGTTTACCAGCCAATGGGCCGGATCGCTCCCACAGAGATCGTCTGTGGTCTGGACTGGCGCTGCGCGATGCTGAACATCATGCCTGCACAGAAGCGATTTTCGGCATCTGGACATGCGCAGGCACGATTTCCAGCGCCACTTGGCGAGTCCCTGCGCTGTGCTGCGCTGATTTAGCGCAGCGCATGGGGTGCTTGCTGAGTGGGCGGCTCAGTTCAGGGGTGGCTCGTGGGCCAGTAAAATGGTGTTCGTGGGCTGCATCTGACCCATGGGCTGCACGGTGCTGACCCCTGGCCTTGAGCAAGCCTTCAGAATTCGCAGCTCTCTGAATTTTTCAGTACAGCTCTACAGCCAACTAATGTGTACAAAAATGCACATATTAAGGTAATGTAAACACATAAAGGCATATATTAGTGAAAGTAACATATGAAAATTAATTACATTAGAGAATATTGCTTTCAAAAATTTGTATATATGGCAAAAATGCTTACAAAACATCTATTTTAGGAGAAATTCACACTAAAATGTGGCTTAACTTTCATGACTTTTTAAAATAAATAAACATATTTGCAAACTGATGTAGAAGTACTGGGAAATGAAGGTTGGAAGAATGAGAAACTGAAAGAAACCAAAATTGACAGATTCACCCATCCCTACTTAGAACAAATAGCAAACACCCAGTTCCCTTTCTCCAGAAGGGCCATACGAGATATTTGCTAGGTATGTAGCATGTTGTTTTCTGTTAATTGCAGGCACTTATTTATCAGAATGTCAAATGTAGGGAATGGAGGCTTACCTCTTTACCATGCTGTGATAAAACTGGAGATTTCTGTCACCATCACCCCACCCTTCATGCAGCTCAGGCCCAGCGGGAATGGGGAGTCCCCATTGGCAAGAGAAAAGGGGATTTGTGATTGGCTGCAACTCCTTGACACATTACTTCTGTATCTTTGGAGGCTGAGTATGTCTTGAAGGAATCACCAGGTATCAATGCATCCATTTGATCCCATCTATTTGCATTAGGCAAAGAAATAGAGACTGACAATACCTCTATTCAGTCATTCTACCCATCATTCAATTAAAATTGCAGGCAAGAGAGAGTGCCTGCCTCTCTATTGCACCCTGCACCCTGGTCCTGACTTCTTCCACATATTGAATGAGCAAGTTCTGGGTCAAGGAGTCTGATCTACATGAACATAGGAGCCAGCACCTAGGGGCCAATGTCCCTTTGCCCCCCATAAAGTATTTGAGGGGGCTCCCCCCCAGTTGATGGGCACTGCCATTCAGATGGTGTGCATCTTGTGATTATGTGTGGCGGGGCTTACCTGCCCCCCATATGTTGTTCAAGTTGGTACACCTGTGCATGAGGAAGTATCCCACACCCTGTGGAATCTGAATTCTAAACCACCCAGGGAGCCTTCATGCATAGAAGCAGGTTTCCTCTTCAGGCCTCCCCGCCTGACACATGGAAGGCAGCAGGGCAGGTGACAAGGATTTGGCAGAAGCAGGAGGGCCAACAAACATTGCTGCATTTTTCTGCTTCACACAAATAGGGTGAATGCCCTAAAATGGCTAATGTAGAACAGGAATCCACATGAATGATGGTCACCTCAATTAAACTGTTAGGGCAGTTTCTGGAATTGTGGGGACAGAGAAAGCATCCATCTTGGATCAGCCATTTTCGTCTTTCCGCAGTTAAATATTGCCGCACAGAAAAAATAGTAATTACATTTCTTCACTCTTTTTTTAGGCCTTCATAGGCAAAGAAACAAAAAAACCCCAACCAGTAATAGCATGACCTACAGTAAGCAAGCTTTCCACTGTGTGTTTATCAGCTCTGTCCCTTGGGCCTATCAGCACAAACAGACCACCCACACGAAGGCCTCAGAAGACCCTGGCATAGACTCCAGATTTCCCTCCGCATTGCTCTGTTTGTGTGTGCATGTGTGTGCCAAAGCAGATGGACTGACTAGCTTGGGGACTCACTGTCAGAGGGCTGTGCTATCTATTTACTACACAGCCCTAGAGAACAGCTAAACAATTTTATTTCTGTGTTTACAATTGTGCTGGCCAAAAGCTAGAATAGAAGCAAGCGTATCACTAATACACACGCCCACACATCTGAGTTGAGGGCCCTGGACTGGACCGCACTGCACTAAAATGATACCTTCACAAATTGGGAGGAGGTGGGGTATGTTTCTATAAATATACAGAGAGGCTCAGCCATTGCCTATCCCCAATGTGATGCAAACTTGATTTCATAGAATCTTACAGTGGGAAGGAGGGTTTGTGGGCTCTCTGCAGCGACATCAGGCCAGGGTGCTCTTTTCAGAGCCTGCTAAAAACTTTTTTGTTTAGGCATGAAACATGTAAAAGCGGACATAGCTTTTGGAAATTTCCAAGAGTCTTGGCTGACCACTTAATGGGTAGTATTCAATGTATTGCTATGTGAACATTCCATCTGTGCAAGGATCTCTGCTTATGCAACAGAACGTTCTCCCCCTCATCTCCCCGCACGCCCCCTCAATCTGTTTCAGGGACTTTCCCAACCCCCTGGGAGCAGATTTGGGGAGGGCTGTGGGAGAGGAAGGGGGCGAAGTCCCATTGTGTAAATGGAAATCTGTGCACTGACAGGATATGGTAGTTGAATACCATCCGTATGTTTCCACATGTAATTTTAGCTTAACTGCTGATTTTAATTATATTGTGAATTTTTAAGAACTGCCGGATGTGGCAATTATAACACTCTGTACAAGATTCTGTATGGTGCTTAATTGTATTTTTAATGCTTCTTTTACGTTTTATATATTACATTGCATTGCATTACAGTTTGAATTCTACAGAATTCAAATTGCCGTACAAGAAAATGCAATATGAGAAACCCAAGAAGCGAAAAAAATATAATTAAAAACCAAGGTGAAAGTTTAATGTAATGGATATGCCGTCTCTTGTCTTCAACCACAAATCCACAGACATGGCAGAGACCACCTGAACGCAGGTCGTGGACTACTGGTAGGTGGTGGACCACAGTACAGGAACCCCAGACCTATACTCACAAAATGAGCTGTGCCACATGTTCCAGGAGAAGGCTGAAAACTCCAACCCACAGTAACATCCTCTCTCTCCTCTCCTTTCTCTCTTTCCCCCAAACCAGGTACATCTGAATTGAGTCCGTTCTCTGACCCACGCCAGTTTGACCGGTCCTTTTCTGCATTACCAGGCTTCACCGAGACCAGGATGCATTACCCCGGTGCAATGTCGGCAGCCTTCCCTTACACAGCCTCACCTTCCGCCACTGGAATTGGTGGCATCAGCATGACCAGCATGCCCGCCACCACTCGGTTCCACCATACCTACCTTCCTCCACCATACCCCAGCTCCACCCAAAACCAGAGTGGACCTTTCCAGACCAACCCTTCCCCTTACCACTTGTACTATGGCACATCATCCGGGTCATACCAGTTCTCCATGGTAGCGGGGGGAGAGCGCTCACCAACGAGGATGCTTCCCTCCTGCCCAAGTGCATCAGCTGGAAATAACTTAATTAATCCTAGCCTTGCCAATCAGAACGACGGCGTTGAGGCGGATGGCAGCCACAGTAACTCACCTACAGCCATGACAACTCCCGGGAGGATGGATGAAGCTGTCTGGAGACCGTACTGAAAGAGGACCAGGAAACCAGATGCCTTTCACTCTTACTGAATTAAAATGCCCAACATGTGCTATGTTAGTTGGTCGTTAGAAAGGAGGCGATAACGAAAAGGAGCCGTCAATAACTTTTCCCAATGCGCATCACATTGCTCTTGTAGAAAATATAGGTTGTTAAGTTAATTCAGCAAATGGAGACTGGAGATGGGCTGAACTTTGTATACATTTCAAAACAAAACCCTCCCTCCCTCTTCTTAAAGTTCCTCTTGACAAATCTCGATTGTGTACGCAATGTACATAGGAATGTACAGATTGGAAATGCTCTGTTCCTTTGTAGTGTTGTGGCTGAGTGTGAAAAGCCCTAGTCAATCATCTCAAAGGTCATGAAATTTTAAGAATGAATGAATGAATGAATGTGTTTAGCTCTTCAGATACTGTTGAGAAAGATATGTAAAGCCGAGTTAATCTAAGGACAGGACCAGAATGTCACCATGCCCTGCACCGCACTCTTTCTACCATTCAGTGGTGGCCTTATCAGGAGGCAGCATAAGGTAGTCACATCAGGTGGCGAATCTGGAATGTCAGGATATGCTGGAAAGTTCTCCTACACAAGTTCCATTGAGGTGAATGCAGTTGCTTAATCTTTTAGCAGGGCTCGTACGCCAGGGGGAGGAGCTTCTCAGATTTGACTGCAGTTAATTTAGTACTGGGAAAGGGTGCTATTTTGAATTTCTTGCTTTATACTACCAAAATATCGTATGCCAGCCGTGAACCTATATGGCCATTTAACCAGCACTCTGAATACACCAGATTCAGTTGGTGGGGTGAGGAGTCATGAATGGCAGCACATACTGTATCGCAACAGGCATGATCCAGAAGCAGTAAAAGCAGCTGGAATCATGCTGGTGATCTGTTCCCGAGTGGGTTGTGGGCAGGGATTTTGCTAGGTACTCAAGGAACAGGTTCCTGACACAAATTTGCATTTGATACATTATGTACAGAGATACAAATTTCTGAGCAAATTATGATGGTAAATGCATAGGGTATTACCAGCAGCATACCCAGCTAACTGCCCAAGAAGCAACATCAAACAAGGCTTTGTTTTTGTTTCATTTTTAAGGGGGGGAAAGAGGAGGAAAGGAGGTGGAGATCTGGGACCAAGTGCAAAAGACCCAGGGCTCAGACCCCCTGGGCCCCCTACCAATGCCCCTGGTTGTAGGTAGGGGTGGGGAGAAAATTCAATTTCACATTTAAAGGTGAACTTACATAATTTGCACTTTCTGAAAAAATACAAGAACCCAAACACTGTCATACCTCAAAATTTGAATGTCTCCAAATTTTATAAAGCCGTTCTCCAAGCAGGTGATGTGTGCAAAATGCATAAAGAGTCCATCAAAATGCTAATATTAGTGAAAATAACTTGCAAAAATGCATTATATTAGGGGAAATTGAATTACAAAATTGTGTATATAGACAATATTAGGAGAAAGAGTAAAACGTTGATGAATTTTCATAAGGACTTAAAAAGAATTTACAAACTTATGTAGAGATGTGGAGAACTGAGTTTAAGATTGGGGAAAATGAGAGGAACCAAATTTAGCCCATCCCTAAATTAGCCTTTCTCTAGTTTTGGGGCTGAATCTAGCCTTTCGTCTTCACCAGACAGACAAATGGTATAATTCCAGCTTCCTTTATGAGCCTATGCATTCATCACCCAGTTGCCCTGTGCATGCTGTACTCTACCAAGGCCAAAGCTCTGGTTCTCATTAAAATATTAAACCTGTGTCTGAGGTGTACCACTTTAGACTGCTGCTGGGGACTTACATTTAGATGGTCTCTCACTAAAATAAAGCATTTCTGGGAGCAGAAAACCAGCATATCGGGGATAGGTATGGAGGAGAAATTTGATTCAGTTCATATTTAAAGTTGAATATATCAAATTTGCACTTTCTGAAGCAATAAGAGAACCAAAATGCAGTCATCCGTAAATATTTGCACTTATCTGAATTTTGTGATGCAGCTCTGCAACCAAACAATATTACAAAAATGCATATATTATGGGAAAGTGTGTGTGTGTGTAAGTTAATTTATTAGTGAAAATAACATACAAAAATGCATTAGGGGAAATTGTTTGGAAAATGTGCATTAGTCAAAACTACAATGCTGGTGAATTTTCATGAGGATTAAAAAAAACAACCAGAAATTGCTTCATAAATATGAAGAACTGAATGTAAAATTGGAAAAATGAGAAATTGAGAGTACCAAAATTGACAGAACCTTCCATCACTAATCAGAGGGAAGGTTGACTAGAACCTAGCATCTAAGGGCTGTTCACAAGAAAAGCCCCTCACAACCCAATGAATAAATGAGGAATGAATCTGCCCTCCCCTGACACTGATTGGCCACACTCCTCTAGAAGCCTTTCAAAAGACACACCTTTAGTCTGAAAAGACCCAATAGCTATAGGTCTGTTCCACACAATCAGGAACCCTGAATGGCCAAGGCTTGCCAGCTGCACAGAGCAGTCCTACTGGGCATGCAGCAGAGCATGCACAGACTATGTGACCCCCAGAAGGAAAGGAGTGCAGCTCAGCAGCAGAGTATATGCTTTGCATGCAGAAAATCCTGTGTTCAATCTCAGGCTTTAACTGAGAAGGATTTGGAAAGACAAATGTTAGAAACCCTGTAGAGTCACTGTAGATAGCGATGAGCTAAATGAACCAAATGGTATTGGGGAAGGGGGAGAAATCCAGTTCAGTTCCCATTTTAATGCAAACCCTACCTAATTCACACTTCCCAAAACGCTACGTGGACTGAAACACAGCTATCCTTCAAAATCCATGCTTCTCTGATTTTTGTGATTCGGTTTTCCAATCCAAAAATGTGTATATTTGGGGGGAGTGTGTATCATGAGATTTGAATTGCAAATATGTATCAATTCGGAGAAATGAGCACCCCTACGCTGGTGAAAGCAAACTAATGTGGAAATGCAGTGAACTGAACTGAGGACTGAAAGAACTGAGAGGCACTTGAGAGGCACTTGCCTGTATAAGGCAGCTTCCTATGTTCCTATGCTAATGAGCATGTCGCTGTCTGGGCCAAGGCTAGCAGCAACACTCCTGTTCTTTCCTGTGAACATCCTCCTTGTGTTCTATACAGATGGAATGTTTTGGTATAGAGGAGCCTTCAGTCATTGAAGCCCCGACCAGCAGCCTGATGTGGTATGACCCAGACACCAGTTTACCACCACAGTGCGTGCCAGATCATGATGAAGGCCTGTGGCTCAGTAGTAGAGCATCTGCTAGGCAAGCAGGAAGTCCCTGCAGGCATCTCCAGGCAGGGCTGTGAAAGACTCCCTGTCTGAAACCCTGCCAGATATAGAATACAGAGTTTGTTGGAGCCCAGTGATCTGCCTCAGGATAAGGCAGCTTCCTGTATTCCTATCATCAGAAGCCCATGTAGACATCTATGTTTAGAGCCTATATAGTCCCACTTTAAACTCCTAGGTACGCAGACCGGGTTCTGACAAGAGGTGCTTTTAGGTAGGCAGGTATTAGAAATGTGAACAAGTATCTTATTGCTGATTTTAACAGAGGTTGTAAAGCAAAGGCATGATCCATCACCATAGTGGGATCATGACAGGGCACAAAAGACTCCTCCTTCCTCTGCACATGCTAGGCATCACATGAAACCATAGTGCAGTGGAACATTTTGAAGCACCAGAGCCCATCATGTCAGCTCCCAAAGCCACACGCCTAGGGAGCATCCAAACACCCAGTTTATTAGGAACAGCATGACTGTAGTTCTCTGCAGAATTTCCTGTGAGTAAGCTCCATTGAATCCAGTGGTGCTTATTTTGATTGCTTAGATTCAAGTGCAAAACACACTGAACTTAAACAAAAGATCTTACACCAGCTGAAATGCACCTTTAGCTTTTTATTAGAAATGCAAACAATCTTGCAAAGAGGTATTATAATTTAAACCGCTAGCATGAAGTAGAAACCTTATCAAAGAAAAGGAAAGAAGTCTCCAACCTCTGCTTGGTTATGTTCTTCATTTTCTGATTTCCTCTATGCTAATCTGTCACAAGCAAACTTGAAAGCCTTGTTATCACTTCATTCACTTCCACAAAGCAAGTTGGATCCATCACTTAACCCATGCTCCAGCACACGGCAGCATCACTCCAGCTCTGAAAAGGTCTCCCCTGCATTTCCTCTCTACTACCCCACTGACCTCAAATGGGAGACCGCAATACCTTCATCATCGTACAGCCCAGACCAAATAAAATCAAACGCACACACACAGCCCTTCTGATGGTGGAAGGGAAGACACAGGAAGTTTGATGCTCCCCATTTGGAATAATGGCCAATGTGCTATGGTGTGGGGGGGAGTGTATGTCCAGGAAGGGGGAGGAAAAAACAGAGGACTTTATTGGGTTCTATAAACATCCCTCTGTGCTCATGTTAAACCACATCCTATATAGGTCACTACATATTAACATGGCTCATCACACATTTGACAAGCCCATTATGTGTATTTGCATCTGGTGTAAAATGAACAACCCCAAATTGTTTTGGTGAGAGCTTGTTTTTAAGTAACTGCTGGCTGCCTCTAATAGAGCCTTGATGGTTTTTCTCAAAGAGGAAAACCAAAAACATTCAGGACTATCAAGTGTGTTCTCGATATGCACTTGTAAACCACATTAGGAAGTACAACCTCTGTCAGCCCAACCCTTTCAAGTTAATGATGGATTGTCATGCACAGGTGTGAATAAAAACACATGTGTTTTATGAAAGCGGTCAAAAATATTTGACCTGGAGGATTTTATTTTATTTTATTTTATGCTTTGCACTATAATATGCTTCTTTTTTTAAAAAAAAAATGAAATGCACAATTGCTTGTACAGTAAAATATTTTGTTTGGTTCAAGGAATATTTAACTGTAAAAAGAATAAATCTACTTTGGTCTTTATTTGTTATAATAATATAATTCTTTTAAAAAAATATGTTGCTGAAGGATCCTATTTCTTAGAGCTTGTGTGTGAAAGGTTTTTAATTGGTTGGTTGCTTTTTAAACAGAACAACAATTTGACTAGAATTCTTTTTTTAAAAAAACCCTCTGCAATCTGTGTTTAACACAGCAGAGACTGGTTTGTTTGTTTGTTTGTTTGTCCTTTCTTTTTTTCCTTTTCCTTTTTTAAAAGGAGCTGATTTTGATTATGAATATTTTAAAATGTGTTAATAATATTTAAATGGTGAGGGTCTGCACAGTATTCCACCCCTAGTTACTGGCAGCTCTGTTTTGAAATGTAGCCTTCCCTACTTCTTTTACATGTAGCACTTCTAACCATCTGGGATGCAGATTCTGTTGCAAAATTCAACAGTCCCAAACCAAAGTTTGGTGAAAACATGGAAAGGTGTTTTGTTTTTGTATGTTTGAACAAGCTTACCTTGCCACCTCTTGCCCTTCCACCTGGGCGGCTACTCTCACTTGATGCAAAATGGAGATTCTCCACCTGTGCTTTCTGCATCAACAGCAAAATGGCCTCTCATTCCATCAGCCTCGTCTTGCAGATTCTTGGGAGCTGAGCCAACCATAGCAGAGTGGTCAGCGGTGCATTTCCCTTTCCTAGAAGACAAATAAAAGGTCCATGTTCTTTATCAGATATACATGATGATATTGCTAGGTGTTGCGTGTAATCATTTTAATGCCTTGCCATGTGGAATAAATAAATGTACGGTTACTGATGGAGAAATTGGCTCTTGGCTGTTGACTCTCACCCAGTGATGCTCCTTCCACTGAAGTGAATGGGGATATCTGAATGTACAGAGGCCAGATGCAATTCCTCACCAATCGTGTGTATGATTCCAGATTCCACATGCCCATTGCACTGCACTGAGGAGTGGGCTTCTGGTGGAGAGCAAATGCCTGTAAGTTTCTGCATTGTTGTCTGAAAAAAGGCGGCAATCATGGCCAGGGATAGGCACAACAATCACGCCTCTCCATGCCGATACATCTCCTTGCCAAGGCAAAGGGAGCACTGATATAGCTCATTGCCAAAGACACAAGAGAGCCTGTGTATGCCTCTGGTCATAGCAGTACATCAGACTAGCAGTGTATTATCTTTCAAAGTTGAATCACAACTTGGGACAAAGGCGGGATATAAATACATTAAATAAATAATTTTCTGGGTGGTATTGCTGCTGCTGTTTGATGGCTGAATGCCTAGCATGATTAAAAGTTCAGACTCATTCTGCTCACCACATTTCCCCCATTAAAAAATCCTAGAATTACTAGGGAGGGTTGTTACAGGGACCCAGACCCTCTACTTTCCATGGTAGTTCCCCTTGACTTTGGAAGGCTAAAATGGGAAGGGGCCTCAAGGAGGTGGAGATGGAGCTTGTGATAAATGGAGCCCTGCAATCCAAGGATCCCTGAGACATTTGTGCTGTTTGTGCTGTTGCACATGACCAGTGGGATGGGACTGTGGACCGCATGCACATTTTCACATTGCAAGGTAGATAGGAATGGTGAACCACTGGAGATGCAAAAACCATGGGAAGTATTGGCTCCAGTGAGTATTTTCTAGTTGGGGTGATGGGAGTAGTGGGTGGCAAAGGGATTCTACTGAAGCCTGTTGTCATCTATCTGAGGTACCATACAGAGGAGCCTGAAGCTTTTTGCCACTGAGTATCTACATCAGGTGTAGGGAATCTTTGTCCTTGCAGATGTTACTGAACTACAGCTGCCATCTGCTATGGCAAGCATGGCCAATGGCCAGGGACGACAGGAGTTTTAGTTTAGCAACATCTGCAGGGACAAAGGTTACCCATGCCTGATCTACATCATGCCATACAGATCACATGGGGGCGTGTACTGCATTCCAGATGAGGAGTACATAATGCAGTTCCATATCCAGCAAGTTGATCCATGCACAAAACAGCTGCTTTCATGTACACATCTCCCTTGCAGCATTAGAACAAATGTGCTCAATTTGCTGTGTGTTACTAGTAAGCAAGTTAGGCAGTGGCAGACCCCATTCGAAAGACCAAGGTGCAGAGGCAAATTAAGGCTGATAATTTCACCACTTCTTATCTCATCTCACCACACTTGAGGCATTAATTCCAACTGACCAAACATCACCCTGGACTTCAGGGGGAGGGCAGGCAGAGACCAGTGCAAATTAACTAGATTTGTTATTTACACTGTCCAAATGCCAGTAATTATGTCAAGCAGGATGAAGAGGGGTAGGAAGAGCCAAGAAGAACCTGCCTGCTGCATCAGGCCAATAGCCCATTAATCCAGCATCCTTTCTCATAGTGGCCAACCAGATTCCCATGTTAGGGACAACAAGCAGAATCTGAGCACCTCAGCAACACACACACTTCCCTAAGATTTCCAGGGGACCTGCGTAGTAGAGTCCAGGCATACTTGTTTTCTATGTTCAGGGACTCTGTTTATATGGAGGAATATTTAAATCACACAAGTTCCTTCCTGCAATTCAAATACAGCCCTCACCCAGATTTACCACCTCCATGAGAACTAGGAACATGACAGAACCCAGGCCTGGGTTTTTTTTGTTTGTTTTTTTAATGGACATTTTTGTGAACCTGAGCCTAGGTCAGATTGCCTGGTGTGTGTGTCTGTTCTTTGTGCTTTAAATACAGTCCATGTGCTGCTGAGCCTCGGGATCTCAGTTCAAAATGAGAGTTCTCTCTGACGCCTAGCAATTATTTCGACCCTCCTTCTGCACACTGCTGCATGCCCCATAGCTGCATTTAGAAGAAACCACAAGAAACACTCAAACGGTGAGAATTTTGCTTCACAGTCTTGACTAACGGAAATATGTTTCTAGTGCAGCCACACAGCACAGAGCCACCTTTTTATCACAGCTTCTGGGAGAGGAAACACTCCCCCGGGGTGTGACCATTATTTGTAGGAACTTTCCGTTCCAAGCTGATCCGAGCTTCTTGGAGCTTGATTTAAGAGTGAAAGAGGCAATTAGAGGGGAGTGGGCAGAAGGAAACATCAGAGGCTCCCTTTTGTACACTGAAGGACTTCGCAAACCTTCTCTGTACCATTATCCGCCAGCTTTTGGCTCAGCTAGGCTTCCTACCCCAGAGAGTTTAAAAATCGCTGGGTTAAGCAGACTTTCTTAATTAACTCCCAGTTCACTGGTTTACCAACTGGAGATGGCTAAATATGACTTTGCAAGGTGTGGCAGTTCAGGAGCTGCTCCCCTCCCATGTGCCAAAGCCCCAGGCTAGAGTGGGTCCTCAATCTCAATATTGGGCCACTGATGGCAACCTCCTGAGCCCCCACCCAATCAGGCCTCCACTGCTGCCACCCAGCCCAGAATTGCTGATGCCGCTGCACAGTCTGCTGAGCTCCAGCTGGCACCAGGTGGCTGCCATCTTAGATGTCCCAAAAAGCAATCCACACTGTCAGCATCAGAAAATATATTTTGCCAAACCAAAGGCAGGAATTCCCAAACCGTGGTCCGTGAGCTTCATACAGGTGGTCCGCAGCAGTCTGTGGATTTGTGAAGATGGAACTAAATATTCAGATTGCTTTTTAATTGTACATGTATGGCTTGAGTTCTTATAGAATCATGGAAGTGTAGAGTTAGAAGGGACCACGGGGGTAATCTAGTCCAGCCACCTGAAAGAACAGGAATCTTTTTGCCCAATGTGGGGCTCAAACCCGCAACCCCGAGTCTCATGCTCTACCAACTGAGCTATTTTATTGCATTACAGTTTGAATTCTGTGCAATTCAAATTGTAGTACAGTAAAATACAACATATAAGAAATCAAGGAAGCCATAAAAATACAATTTCAAAGCACAGAAGATTGCAGAGAACAGCAGAAAAGCTGTTAGGTAGTCCTCAGTAATTTTCCAGTGGTCCATGGGGGGGGGGAACCTTTAGGAACCATGGAGCTAAGGAGATGGCCACCTTGGGCTGCTGCAGGTGCGAGGTATAGTCTTTGAATGCTGCCCTATATAATAAACTGGTTCATTAGATAGAAAGGGGCCAGCACAGTCAATTCCTTGCTGTGCTACTTTCCTATTCACAGGGAGGGTTTTCTGTTTCGTTTCTAATGCTAGGAAACATTAGCAAGTTGTGAACTTCCGCCTACAGGCTGACGTCTTAAAGATCATGGGTCTATTACACATAAAGCAGAATGAGGCAAGAGAGTGGGCCATATCACCTTGGTGAAGGTCTCAACTTTTAAATGATGCTACCATATTAAAAGCAGACAAATCCATGCAAACAAACAAACACAAAGTTGAAAGGGACCTTTTCTGTGTACTTTGCTGGCTTCTATATGCAGGGAGTTTAACCAAGGAGAATCTTCAAGAAACTGTGACTTCACCCCACCTTCATTTTGAAGCAGTGTAATTCATTCCATCACCCCAACATGCTACCAGTCCATCTAGTCATGTCTTGCTAAAACATTTTGCTTGCTGAGGCAAAGGACAAGAGGGAAAGGAGAAAATGCCCCATCTCCCCTTTCCATGTATAGGAGTCAACCAGACTTGAGGGCAGCAGGCTACCTTAAGAGGATCAGGGCAGGCGGTATGACATACAGCACACATCTCTCTCCTCTGCCACTTCACCACCATGCCTCATCCCCTAAAATCTGTCACCTCTCTCTGACCTAATTATAGAGGTGTGGGGATGAGCAATTTGATCCAGTTGGCTTTTAAAGACAAGCCTAACCAATTTGCACTTTCCAAAACAATATGCAAAGCAAAGCACAGTCATCCTTTGACATTTGTACTTCTTCATATTTTGCAATGCAGTTATCCAGCCAAGTTATGCTCAAAATGTTCAAAAATGCATATACAATGTATTTTCTCTGATGAAAATAGGGACGCCCTGAGGAAAACGCGGGACATTCTGGGATCAAATCAGAAACCGATACGCCTTTTGTAAATCTGGGACAGTCCCTGGAAAACAGGGACACTAGCAGGGTCTGCATTCAAATCCACTGACTAGGCAGGACTTTGTGCCTTGAGGGAGAATGGTTTCGTCAACTTCATTCTCAGCTAGAACTTCCCTCCTTCTTCTTCATTCCTGCTTTCTCAAGGGAAGTTTTCACAGACTCATCTCCATATACACGAGTCAGCCAATGTAAGCTTTGCCTCAGAAGGGAGTCACATCAAGGCCCTTTGAACTTGAATGCTGCACTGCCATTTCAGCAGCTCTAATAACTGCAGTTATTCCACAGGGGTCACACTGAGTCGGTGGCTTGTGGGGCGGGGAGAATTGCCAACCAGCAAATGTGGACATTTCTAGAGAGAAGAAGTTGATCTCTGGAAGAGCAGCAGAGGGTGGCTTCTTCTGAATCATCAAGGGAAGGAGGAGAGCCTGGAGGTGTCATGTTCTGCAACAGCCCCAAAACTCCAGCGGTGCAGTAATGAGATTTTTTTTTCCCACACAGAGAGAAAGGGATGCCTGAGGAAAGAGTTTCAATTATTTAGCTTTGCAGCAGAGGATTAAATGCTCGGAGCCAGTGTTCTTCAATTAATTCTAGGGTGGGCTAGCCAGTCTGCAACTCATAGGTGTGGCAGAAGGACATCATTAGGCAGACTCATACATCATATGTTTATATGGGATGCCAACTTATTCACCAGCCCCTGCTCTTCTCCATTTACCAGCAACTTGATCCACAATCATAAGCATGTGATCTCCCTCCATGTAACCAGAAAACTTTGCTGGCTGGCATTCTTTTTCTGTAGAAGAAGCTATCCTTAAAAGCACTGAAGAAGCCCAGGATGTTTTTCTCTTATCAGTTGGCAACTTCGCTAGCCCTGGACTTCCTAAGTTGCAGTATATTTTTTGGTCTTTTTTCTCTGTCCTGGTTTCTGTGCGTTTAACAGAAGTCCTGCAAAATTAAGAAGCTTCAAGTTTTCCTTGCATGAAGATAAGGGATTGGGAAAGTGTTCCTCTGCAGAGACTTTTGTTTGTTGCAGTTATATCCCACTTCTTCCTCTAAAGAGCTGAAGGTGAAGTACATGGTTCATTTAATTCACACAACAACCCTTTGAGGTAGGTTAGGCTGAGAGGTGATGAGCTTCATGGCCAAATGGGGAGTTGAACCCTGGTCTCTCAGGTCCTACACTCTAAGCACAACACCACCCTACCCTCCAACATCCTGGGGACCAGAATTAGGATGCTCGTTTTTTGATCCTGCACTCTCACAAAATAAGCTTTTTTTTGTCTTGCAATACCAAAAAATGAGCATATTTTGGTCCGGCGCTTTGGCAGGAACCAGCTGACTCACACCAGAGCGAGTGTCTTTCGGTCCAGAGCTCTGGCACAAGCCAGCTGACTCACGGCAGAAAGCCAGACCAAAAAATTGGACATTCTGGGTACCAATCAGAAGCCGGTAATGGTTTCTGTAATTCCAGGGTGTCCGGGATGGTTGAGTGGTATGCAGCACACTTGTCATGGAAGGCCCACAGGATACACTAGCCAAGAAGCTATGCAATTGACTTTATTCTCTCTCTCCAACAAGAATGAAACAGCAACAACCCCACCCAGGCACAACTAAGTCTAGTGCCACCTGCAAAATAACACCACCACAGTTAGGTATGAGGAACCTTTGGCCCTCCAAGAGTTGCTAAGCTATAACCCCATCATCCCTAGCATTTGTTCATGCTTGCTGGGGCTGGTGGGAGTTGAAGTTCAGCAGAACTTTGAGGGCCAAACGTTCCCCATACCTGAGTTAGTAGGTGATGGAAAAGACCTTTGTCTGAGCTGCTGGGGAGATGCTGCCAGTCAGAGTAAACAACACTGGACTAGAGGGTGAAACAATCTGATCTGCTATAAACTGTCCAATTTGCACTACCAAAACAAAATGCAAACCAAAACACAGAAATGATCAATTGATGTGCAACCACCAACAGAACCGAGGACCAAATGGGGCAGGTTGTGCTTACGCACACTCTGCCGACACAGGGAGTGGGGAGGGTGCAGGAACAGAACCCTCATGCAATATGGTCACTGCCTGTATCAAAATGCATTACATTAGGGAACCAAAATGTTGTTTCATGGGCGGGGATACTTGTATACCATAATGCCATTGAAAATCAAAGTGATTTAAAACACAAAATAAAAACCATGCAAAAATTTAAAATCTCAGATCAACAGCTAACAATCACAGAAGATGCTGTCTGCACAGGGTTAGTGGCACAGAAACATTTTCTGCAAACATTCGAAGGTTAAAATAGAAGGCGCCTGCTGAATGAAGGCATTCCATGAGACTGGGCTGGTGACACTAAAGGCTCAGCATCATGTTGATGTAAAATGAGCCTACCAAGCTGGGATATAAGATAGAAATGTATATTAGGAGAAATTAACACTGAAGTGGTGAATGAATTTTCAAGAGCACTTGAAAAACAGCCACAGGAGGGGTTGTGATAAAGAACTACCCAGCAGAACCAAGTGCCCCTCTTGCCATCTCTTGAGTAGATGGCAATTTGGTACCAGTAATCTCTTCTCAAACTTGTTGATACTTGACATTTCAAGATCTTCCCCACCCGCTCATCACCAGAAGCCCAAGTACATAATGTGCATCATTCCATGAGGGACGTGGCTGAATAATTATTTTTAACAATGCAGACAAAGTTGACTTTTAAGATGTTAATTCCCTGACAGTAGCCGGGGAAATCCAAGTGAAGTGTCTCATGCCCAAGAAGCCTTATGGAGACTTGGCTGGGCCGCCAGATTGGAGAGCCGGAGAGAGAGAGAGAGACAGTAGAAATTAAAATGTATTGCTAATCTGTGGATCTTTTGTTCTTGGCAGTGTACAGACAAGACATAAAAATGATGGAAATGACATGTCTTTGGCATGATTTTGCCCAGCTTGCTACAGTAAATACTCATTTTCACTAAGCAGCAGAGAATGAAAGTAACTTTAAAACTTCAAAGTGGCATGATAGGGAAATATGGAGAACAATTATTCTCATTAACTCGACTTTTGAATCACACGAGATGATGGGAAAGATAGATGTTTTTAATTAGGAAAGCTAAGGAAAGCCACAAGGAAAAAAGCTTTTGCATCGCCTCTGAGTCAACATGTGTGTACATCAGTATGTGGGCATTTATAGAAAAGAGGGATGTGAACACTGAGCCAGTGGAACTGAGTGGGCACCATAATAAGGCAGAGTCCTTCAGTTGCGAGAGCAGCAAAGTATTCTAGTCTTTGTGGGAAGGGTTGCAGATTGGTGGTAGAGAACACGTTTTGCATGTTCAATTCCTGGTGTTTTCAGGTAGGGCTTGGAGAGACCCTTGCCTGAAATTCCAGAGAGCTGTTGCCAGTCAGTGATGAGCCCATTCGGTGTCCTATATTCTCAAAGTTCCACACCGGGGTAGTCAATGTGGTGTCATCTGGATACTGGTGGACTACAACCCCCACTATGCTAATGGTCAGATATGATGCATGTTGCAGTCCAACAACATCTGTTGGGAGCCACCCAGAGTGGCTGGGGAAACCAAGCCAGATGGGCAGGATATAAATAAATTATTATTATTATTATTATTATTATTATTATTATTATTATTATTAGGCTATGATTTTGGCTTCCCCATCCCACATTCTGAGAACCAGGAAACAGCTGCTTTTTAAAATATTAATTTTTGAGAATTCTTATTTTCCCACCATGATATCCCTCCTGATATTGATTGCTGGCCGAGGTGCGGTGACATCCATTGCTCTCACCTCAATGTAATAACTAGACAAGACAGCATATATATATATATATAGGGTCAAATAAGGCCACATCTTTACTGATTACAATTGTGATATAGGCATTGGATAGACAGTAACCATTGATCTCCAGCCCGCCTGCTGGAAGTGTTCCTTAGGGTCAACCTGGTACCAAGGAGAGTCCTATGAGCTACATCAAATAGGAACACTCCTCAATGGATCATCATCTTGAGGAGTGGTATATTCTTAGCCCTCACCTGGGCGACTGGACAGAACTCCTCCCGGATCCTTTTGAAGAGATGCCTTCTCCCTTGGAGGAGCAGGCGGAGGCTACAACCTCCCCTCCAACCAAGACTACGAATTACCCAATGCCTAACTGCCAAATGTTGTGACACCAGACCACCAGACCAGAGCCAATTTGTTTGGTGGGAAATTCCTGCCCAGCCCTGAACACAGAAGCCAATAAAGTCCATGGCAAACTCAAGCACAAACAAGAAGTCTAATATACAAGGGAGAATAGATGGGAGATCCTGTGATGAACTGGGTGGAGGAGCTGGCTCCGCCCTCTGGGAAAGGCTTGCCACTAAGCTTGCCTGTGATTGGTCAATTAGCAGGCAAGCTACAATTTGCAGCCCTGGCCCACAAAGTCCATAGGCCTCTCGTGCTGACCAGGTGCCCCAGTGCATCGTCCAATTGCCAGAGTGTGACAGAAAGACATTGTATGGCCACAGCACTGCCAGACCATTGAAGGTAAGCAGACTTATCTATTTATTCAAACTGTTTATATCCCATCTTTCTGCTTCATCACTGGAATGTCCAAACAACACTGGTTAATGCATTTTGAAAAACCAAATAAACAAATAAAACAGCAGATGACACACTTTTTAGAAGTCAGGAGATAAATAACAGATTAACTAATCATACCAAAGGACTGCTGAAGTTAGGCAGTCTTCACTGAGCATAAATGCTATCAACGAGTGTGCCAGGGGGATAGGGCACGGAATTTCATAGCCTGAGTACCAAAACAGAGAAAGCCCTCTTTTACCTATCCTCAGTTAACAGAGTGACTTGAATGAAACAGATTTAATCCAGAAAGAAAATAAACTGATATACTTTACTGGGGTAAACTGAACAAAAACAGTATATAAATTGAGGAGAATATCATTTACAGGTCTAGTTGTGAGCAATGAGACATAATATTCAACCACACATACTGAGATAAGCCTCCTTGAGAAGTATTTATCCCTCCAACTCCTCCAACTGTCAAATCTCAACAGTCTTTCTATAACATGAACAGTTTACTCCCAAATGACTATAACATCTAGCTAAGCCAAGTCTGGTGTTAGCCAGACCAATAATCACACTAACCCTTAATGATCCCCGATGTTGTACAACTGCATTTCTGCCAGTAGTGAGACACGGAGCCAGGCCACTCCTGGCAACCAAAGTAGGTGGACACAGAATCATGCAGAAGGAACAGTCCTCAACTTATTTGAAGATGGTCCTTAAAGAACGCAGGCCTCAAGTCATTTGGGCATTTAAAGGTTATAACCAGCACCTTGAACTTGTCTAAGAAGAAGAACAGAAGCCAATGAAGCTGGTGCAATTAAAACAACAAACAGCCAGTACTCTAGCTTCTGCCATAGCTCAGAAAGTCCCTGGTTCAATCCTGGGCATCTCCGGGTGGGGCTAGGAGTGTCTCCTGCCTGAGACCCTAGGGAGCTGCTGCCAGTTCAGTGTAGGCAATACTGAACCAGATGGACCAATGGTCTGATTCAGTATAATACATTTTCCGATATTCCTGTGAGGTTTCCAACCCCCTTGGAAAGACAGCTCCACACATTACAGTAATCAAGCCTCGTCATAAAGCACATGTGACTTCACCAGCCTAAAGTGAGCTACAGCACTCGTGGCTTGCAGGGTCCAAAAGCACACCCAGACTGCAAGCCTGAGCTGCAATGGAAAAAAGGGAGGCACTCTGAGACCATATGGGATTAACACAGAGCCAAGATGCCACATGGGGAGAGGTAAAACATTAGCCACTTTTCTTTCCCTGCTTGCAAACTCTGAGCTCCCTGCACAGCATCACCTACTAGCTCTTCTGCTTATACTGCTAACCCCACAGGAATTGCCCACAAAGTGCTCACACAATCTAAGTAAATAAAGTTACCAGCTCCCTTTGGAGAATGGAGGTGGGAAATAGGGAATGCCCCCCCCCCAAAAAAAACAACTAGTTCCAAAAGTTCTGTTCCTTGGTTAAACTCAGCCCGAGCAAGATAAATACAGTGATGGATAATTAGCCATGTCTGTGTTATTTAATGCTTACACATGGTCTGAAACATGAGCTGGCCAAGGGAAGACCCTTCCCCTGTAAAGTGGCGCAGGTAGGTAATTTTAGACTCATAATTTATGGTCTTGTGTGTACTCCTGCATTTGGGGGGCTGAGTGGGACCCTGGACCTCTGTCTCAATGGCACCACCACCCCTGTAGGCTTTCCAGTGCTGCCACTTTCAATGAGGTGGTGAGATACTGATTTTGGGGCAGAGTCTTCCATGAGGGAAGGGCCATAGCTCACTGGGAGGGCATCTGCCTTACATGCGGAAGGTCCCAAGTTCAGTCCCCACCACCTCCAGGTAGGGCCTGAAACCCTGGAGAGGTACTGCCTGCTGAGCAGGATAGACTAGTAGGTCTGATTTAGAATAAGGCAGATTCCTGTGTTCCAACACTGCTGCTTGTTTGTTTTGAAAAGCACTTTGAGGGCCCTATGGGACTGAACAGTAGCCCATACATTTGGTATGTGTTCTTATCATACTGAGGAGTATAATGGAGGCTTATTTTACCATTTCCACCCTCCTTTCAGTGGGCACTTGTGTCTTACGCATAGACACTTCCTAGGAAAACCCAGAAATTATAACCTATAACCTTTACTCTGTCCCTGTCTTTTATGCAACCAGTCCAAACAGCACTCCCTTTGAAAAACTGTTGACTCCCAGTGTGATATCTGATCACACAAAAACTTGTTATGCTGGGGAAGGGTTGCAAGGAAAAAGGGGGTAATTAAAATGTCAGAATGGAGGTTGTCCAATCAGATACGTGGCATGAGCTGGTAGTTGCAGCGATAATAATCTAGGCTTAAAAACAGCAACTCGTATATTCACCTTTGGCAAATATGAATCACCTCCAAGTCAGAGAAGCATGGCAAGATATTTGTCCATAAATGGGCCACAGTTGTGAGTGAGTGGGCAAAGTGGGGAAGAATTGCTTAGGGTCTAGTAACTTATGCAGTCCTATTTACAAGACTGTATTTAATTAATTAATTTATAGAAGTACTTCTATACTACCTTCTCGCATAACATCAGGGTGGTGCACAGCAAGGCAGAAACATTAAAAAGCTATACAAAGCAATCAATAAAATGACTGGCTATTCAATAAAAAATTAAACAACTGCATAGGTTGTTTTCAAGAGATGCCTGAAAGTCAAAACGAAGATGCCTGCCGAATGACTGCTGGAAGAGTGTTCCACAGCAGGGGACTGATAACACTAAATGCCTGATTTATAGTTGATGCCAGTCAGGCCTCTGTAACCTGGGGGACAAGTAACAGCACTTCTCTGGGTAATCTCAGTGATTGGACAGGTGGTTCAAATCTCACCCCTCCTCCCTAAGATCACTCACTCACCAGCACCCACAAAAGATCTCAGCGGTGCCCTCCTTATTAAAGGGATTGCAATGGAGGTGTGGAAGAGGACACGTATGGTTTAGGTGACTGAAGATGTGTTGGGCTGAGTCAGATGTACCTAAAAGTGCCAACACCTGCAATTGTTTTTACCATAGAGCTTTCGGCATATTAATTTTCATTATTGCCCTGATGATAATGGAAGCCGCAGCATTGCCACACACCCTGACCAGCCCAAGTCAAGCTGGCCCGGCTGCAACACAAGATGGGGAGGGCTATGGGGTGACCGCTCCTGTTCTGTGGATGACCAGTAGTGCAACTGAGCAATTTTAGATTGTGGAGTTTAGGTTTTAAAAGATGGCAATGTATATTATTGTAGTTACTTACTTTTTTTTACTATTCTGCTGGGAGCTGCCCAGAGTGGCTGGGGAAACCCAGCCAGATGGGTGAGGTGGAATTATTATTATTATTATTATTATTATTATTATTATTATTATTATTATTAAAAAAGAAGCCACCACTCCTGCATTTGTTAATCTTCCTGCTCATTCTGCTGAGTAGGGTTTGGGCCTCTGCCCCAACCCAACACCAAATAGAAACAGTATTTTGCAGTTTGTTCTGTGAGAACTGCAAGTTTGCGTTCAGAAATGCATTAAGTAAAGCAGTAACAGCTGTGAACCTATACAACCTATCCACAGAAGAGGCTGCCTGCCACATCCCTTCATGAGTCATAGTTCTGACCTTGCTACCTCTGAATCATCCTTGGGGGGGGGGTTGCTGTAATTTTGCCATGCCTCTGTCACAGGTGCAGCTGGACTGATCAGTCACCCCTGATGTTTGAAAGAGTAAGAATGACCAGCCACCCCACAGCCATTAGGAGTCTGTCCATTGCCTCTCTCAATGAGTCACTGCTCTGACTTTGTCTCCTTCCAATCTGGAATTATGCTCAGAGCAAGCCCAAAAATCACAAGATGGGCAGTGGGATAGGAATATGTTGTATCAGATGTTAACAGGAAGGAGAAGCAGCCAAACCAGCCAGCTTAGCTCCTCTTGTGGCCCATGTCCTTCTTCTATCTTCTTCTATCTCTCTCCCCCACCCCCTCCTGCAATTCCTTCTGTTGACAGAGACACCCCCCCTTCAAGCGACACTGTGCCTGTTATGTACTGAGTTGAATAGGATCCAAAATGCAACAGTCTGATTGGTCCTAGAACAATAGGATCCAAAATGCAGCAGTCTGATTGGTCCTAGAACAATAGGATCCAGAATGCAGCAGTCTGATTGGTCCTAGAACAATAGGATCCAGAATGCAGCAGTCTGATTGGTCCACAGGAGCCACCCAATCCAGCTCCAGGTGAAAGTGAATCCACAACCTTATTGGCCTACAGGAGAATCCCGGAATTAGCCAATCACGTGGGGCCCATTGTGTAAATAATGTTTATACAGCAGACATTCTGGGGGAACTTCCATTTCCTCCTAACCACTATAAGCTGAATAAAGAGCATGAACTCCACTCTCGACTCCGAGTATATTTCAGTGCCTAGCTGTTCTTTCTTCCTCATCATGGAGACATACCTCTTCTCACTGGGTCAGATTGATTGTCCACCTATCTATCCATTGATGGCTGGTACCTGTTGGGACTTGCAGGGCAGTAGCCAGAAGACCCAACAGTTAGAGGCCAATGGCAGGCAGAGCAAACGAATTCCAGCTTCACCCACCCCACCCCTGCTGGAAAACAAGCTGATAGTCAAGGACTGGATATAAGTAAGACAGTGGGCAGGTGGGGGCTGAACAAGGATGATGGGACACTGCGTCCATATCCTGCCTTCTCTGACCAGCAGCTGCTCTCCAGGTTCTCTCTCAGGAAAAGGGTCTCACCTCGCCTCCAAACTGACCCTTTTAACTGGAGACGCTGGGGACTGAGCTGTGAACCTTTTCCATGCAGAGCATGGGCTTTGCTACAAATCTGTGGCTGAGTTTTCATGTTCTCCAGATTTCTTCATCAGACCAGAGTTCTGGAGATCTCAAAAACTTGCTCACAAGTTTATGGCATTTTGATTGGTTCCAGTAAAGGCATTACAACTTTTTTCGGGGGGGGGGGGGTTTCAAATGGGCCAACACAGCTACCACCATTTTTAAATGCACAAAACAGAAACCCATTCAGAAATTTTGGGGTGAAGCTACGCTGAAAGCAGGTGCCTCTTACTCTTTCACACTCTTGAGACCTCATCTGTACTATACATTTAAAGCAGCATCATACCACTTTAAAGAGTCATGATTTCCCCCAAAGAATCCTGGGAAGTGTAGTTTGTTAGGGGTGCTGAGCATTGTCAGTCCCTTCACAGAGCTATAGTTCCTGGAGTGGTTTAACAGTCAATCCCTCTTCCCGGGGTACTCTGGGAATTGTAGTTCTGTGAGGGGAATAGGGCTTGCCTAACAACTCCCAGGATTCTTTGGGGATAGCTGTTTAAAGTGAAATGATGCTGCTTTAAACGTATAGTGCAGATGGGGCCTAATTTTTTCCCTCAGTGAGAAGAAGCAAAGAAAACACGGAAATAAATGACTTGGCATATATTGAATGAAATCAGATTATCTGAGGGGAGAAAAAAGGCGTGTGTTGGAGCTGCTAACAAATATTGCAGCAGAAAAAACCTGAGATTAATTTGGACTATTTTGTTCAGAAGAAATATCCAAATAATTTCAAGAATGCTAATGATTTGGGGGAGAGGGCTATGCCCAAATATAACTTTCTACCAAACGTTGCCTAACATAAAGCTTCAAGACATTTTTTAATTTTCTGGCTCAGGTGAAACATTTGGGGGAAAGCAAGAAGTGTATTTATAAAACTAGGGGAAATTCTCACGAGGGCTCCATGCATCTCTAGTAATTACAAGTGTATCCTCAGTGATATTTTGTCATCTGTGAAATGGAACTAAAATGATATTCCCACACCAAAGCATCCGCCTTAAGACTGGTTTGTGAATTACTTTGAAATCTCCACCTGAAAGATGCTACCTGCTCATTATACTTTATCCACACAAAAAAGTGGTGAGAAAAAGGGGACAGATTCTGATCTCAACGGTGTAAAAATCCAGAGAGACTTCACCTCAGTAACCATACAAGTAATTAAATGCATTTTAATTACAAGCCTTGCGGCTTTACTTACCAACAGTGCAAACAAGGTTGATTGCTGCTGTATTAAATACAAGGATTAATCATACAGTGGAGCTCAGCTGTGTTGCTTGAGCCTTACACAGGAGCCAGAACCTGGTCTGGAAAAGGAAGCAAAAAGAGAGAGGGATTAGTCAGCTGTAGTGCAATTCCCAATTCCATAGGCAATGGCAAAAACTTTCACTGAGGCTAACAGAAGCAGCAGTTGGTCTTGCATTTATTTATTTTCTTGCTTGGAAATATTTAAGCAACATTCCCAAGGCAGCATACAAAATAAAACGTACAGTGGTACCTCGGGTTAAGTACTTAATTCGTTCCGGAGGTCCGTTCTTAACCTGAAACTGTTCTTAACCTGAAGCACCACTTTAGCTAATGGGGCCTACTGCTGCTGCCGCACCGCCGGAGCACGATTTCTGTTCTCATCCTGAAGCAAAGTTCTTAACCCGAGGTACTATTTCTGGGTTAGTGGAGTCTGTAGCCTGAAGCGTATGTAACCTGAAGCGTCTGTAGCCCAAGGTACCCCTGTACTTTTAATATTTCACAAAGACACGTAAGCCTGGTCAGTTCCAGTGTCCTGATCACAGGAACATTGAGCCATTTTATGTGTGTGATGGTGACCAGGATTGTGTTGATGGAGCAGACAAACATGACTGCAGTTAAGTATCAACCCACCTCTTCCTTAAGGTAAAGGGTAAAGGGACCCCTGACCATTAGGTCCAGTCGCGTGGCCAGCATGACTAAGCCACTTCTGGTGAACCAGAACCATCCTGGCGAACCAAGACAATCCTCCTTACATGGGTTCAAATTAAGGATGCTTGAGGGTTTTATTTGGTCTGCATTTTTTTTATATATAATAATTTTTATTAAGTTTTCAATTTTACACTTCAAAATAAACATTTTGCAAACTTTGAAATATTCGATGACTTCCCTTTTTCTCCTTCCATGGTTCATTTTACAGATCATAAATTCCTGCATATTTTACTATAACCATCCAAATCTGTTTTCCACTTTTACTTCCATCAAAAATTATTTACTCTGCTGAATTTATCTTAGTGGGATGCAGTTCGCCAAACAGAACATGCATACAAAAAAAATGTGGGGAAAGTGTGCACGGAAATGCATGTTAAAGTGAAAATAATATACAAAAATGCATTAATTTAGGGGAAATTGCTTGCAATAATACATTTATTAGGCAAAATTGTGTAGAAAATGCATATATTAAGAGAAATATGCATGAAAATGCACTGAGATTTCATGCAATTTGTTTAATGCAAACTGAAATGAGATGAACTGGACTTAAGATGGGGGAAACGTGGGAAGCCAAAATTGATAGATTCAGTCGTCCTTAATCTGGACTAGTTCTTGCATTGCTTGAGTGTCACAACTGTAGGCCACGCCACTCTGGCAATACTTGAAATGTCGTGGTTACTTCCTATGGCAGCACAACCAGTCGCTAGGAGCCAAAAGCAGTGGCCTGGAAAGCAACCACATCATACATCCCCTGTGGTTTCCTGATTTACAGGTACAGCAAGGAATACATGACCACACAGAAGTGCCAAACCTGACATAAAGTCAACTCAAGAGCTGCCTTCTGTTTCACAGAGTTAACTATGAGCTCGTTAGAGGAATGTTGGCCTGAAAATGTAAAAATGCATAGAAAGCCACACAAGAGCAAGCTCTGATTCTTTGAGGTGATGATAGAAGTGTAGCAAACAACAACAACTGTTAGAAGTGCAGTCCAGGGATCATCCAGTTTGTAACTTAAGGGTTAATTCTGTTATCAGTAAGTCAGCTAAGAGGGAGGGGAATGTTGCTTAGCAACCAGGCAGCACGGCATGACTATTGCTGAGATGCCACGTTCTCTGATTAGTTGTGTCCTTCTGAGGAAGTTTCTCATCTGTTTGGTTGTACACGTCCAGCCTACAATGCCTGAACAAAGACAAAAACATCTCTGTTCCTTTCTCCTCAACTTATACACTGTTTTTGTTCAATTCTACAAGGGCAGCAACACTGAGACTGAGGAGGAGGACGCTGAGAAGCTGCACCAGCCATTGGGTTGGATGTTAATAAGAAGACAGGCAGGTGGAGACTGGCTGCAGGCAGAATGAGGTTGGTTGGCAACCCAGCTTTTCTTAAAAAACAACAACAACTTGCTTTAGCATTTGTAGAACCTGAGATACGAGGCAAATGTACTGACACTATTCTTCTTCTCATTTTTGTGAAAAGCTAGGCTGTTCCCCACTTTCAGTGTTTTACTTCAACTCCACCAGAAAAAAAATCCTGTGGATCCCCATGGTGGGTGGTGCAGTGTCCCACTCATCCTAAAGGACCAGCCTCCACTGCTTTGGGATGTTTGGAATAGTTTGTCACATGCGCCAACATTTCAGTGGGTGGCCCCTAGTACGACTTCCCTGCTTCCATTTGCTCACCTAAGCACAACCTGCCCATTTCCCGCAGCCCAGATGATTCAAGCGTGCCTACTTTCACCAACTGCTGCTTGCTGAAGGCCCATTCATATTTCAACAACTGGATCAAGGAGTTGCTTTCTCAAGATCTCTACCCAGTAAATCTGGGAGATTACTTTGGAGACTGTAATCAAAGTAAAATAATAATACCGAGGTCTTGCACAACACCTCTTTATCACTCCTTTGCAAGCCTTAGTCAGGTGGTAAATATCATTCTTGAGCAAGACCTCAGTATTATAATAATAATTAAAAACCACATGGAAATGCAGGCCCCCTCCCAAAGGCATCCATCCAAAAGCAGAAGCCTCCATTTTGCATATTGTGAGCAATTATAACCAAGGCTAGTAACATTTGTTCTTGCACTTTCTGTTTTTGTTTTGAAGGAGAGACAGAAGCGATGGAGGGGACGCAAAAGATACTGGATACATTCCATCAAGCTCCACCCACTGGTTCAGTTGACGTAAGGCAGAATAGCAATGAATATTCATAACTGGGGAAAACAGGTATATGTGCAAGCCCAAAGGCACACACGGGGGGGGGGGGGATCAGATCTGAACAACCCATTTGCAATACAAGGCCCACACCAGGAAGCACACCTTTGCTCCATTTCTCCGTATCAACCATATTAGTTTATCTTCCCTCCTTTGGCTTTATTCCTTATTGTATGAAACTTGTCTTCCTTGCTAACTGTTAACAGCATTTGTTAAAAACGTATATAAACAATATATGTGTCAGAGCTGCCCAAGGTCCCAGCTCACAAAGGACCAACGCTGCTTCGTCGTTAAGTACAAAAGTCTTTATTGAAGTTCAGTTTCACTTCCAGAGCCGCAGCGCGCAGCTCTATGTCTCACTGTCAGACCGCTGATGATCCCTCTGAATCTCCTCCCCCTGTACACCAGTTTAAGACCCTCGCCTTGCTCCACCTTTTCCGCTGCTCTTTCCTCCTCTGGGACCGCCTGCCCGCCGGGGTCTCGCCCTTTCTAGCCTCCTCTGACGCTGATTCCCCTGAGCCTTCTCCCTCCCTCCGGCGGGCTTTAGGAGCTGGTTCCCCATCCGGGTCTCCTGCTGTCCCCCGCGCCTGCACATTTGAA
Source organism: Podarcis filfolensis (assembly GCF_964270895.1). Lineage (NCBI taxonomy): Eukaryota > Metazoa > Chordata > Lepidosauria > Squamata > Lacertidae > Podarcis > Podarcis filfolensis. Next base: position 62,853,979 of record NC_139611.1, on the reverse strand, counting down.
CTTGGCGCGCGCGCCCAGCCAGCAGCTTTCCTCCTGACCGTTTCACTGCTGCTGTCACTGCTTCCTCCTTCGGGGGGGCTAGCTGCAACTAACCTCCCCTCCATTCCCCCACTCTCCGATGGAGGCGTGGTCAGCCCTGACTCACCTCCTCTGCCGGCTGGAGGGGACGCTGGCCCTGACACATGTGACTCTTCCCCCCCACTACGCTCTGGTGGGGAAACTGGTCCCGATCCCCCACTGCTGCTTTGGGGTTCCCCTCTGGCTCCTTGTTTCTGGTGCGTCCCCTCTGGGACCCCCCTTGCTCTGACCATCGGCGCCCCTTTCTGGGAATCTTCTGATTCGCTGGAGAAGCTCATGGAATCTCTCGGGCCACTGTCATACTCCCCTACGCTTCCCTCGGATTCTTCCCCTTCGCTCTCCAATTCCTCTCTCCCCAGTGCTCCTGCTCCTGATTCCCTGACAATATGCCTTGTATTTATGAAGAATACTATCACCCCATTGTACAACTTGTTTGTTGATGTTTTATTGGACTGCTCTGGCAAGGTTCCTCTTACCTTCTTAGGGATCACAGGTAGTCAATATGGTGCCATCTGGGAGTTGTGGGACTCCAACTCCCATCAGCCCCAGCCAGCGTGGCCAAGGGTCAGGGATTATGGAAGCTGTAGTATTCCAAAATCTGAAGGGCACCACACTGGCCAGCCCTTTTAGAGATGTTTTGATAGAGAGCATTACACCACTTACTGGATGAGAAGTCTGCCAACGACTATTAACTATGATGGAAACCCCATGTTTAGAGGCAGTATACCTTCTGAGTATTAGATGGTAGAAAGCCTGTGCTTGTGAAGTACAGATGCATGTATTTCCTCCAATTCCTTGTTAATAATGCATGACACACATTCCAACTTCCTTAACATGCAAAAACTTATCTGCCACCAACACCCTCTTAGTAATCTGCAAGCCCATCCATGAGATACTATTAAGAAGAGGGCCATTTTCTTGTACTGCTTGAGGGCTTCCTGGTGGCATGTGGCTGACCACTGTGGGAAAGCTTGACTAAACAGACTTTCAACAAAGCTTTTCTTATGTTCTTTGTTATGTACTAAGCTTGGATCCTAGAACAACAGGCAAGTAGAATCCTAGAACACAACAACTGATTGGCCTGCAGGAAGAGACCAAACAGGCTCCAGGAGGGAAGCAGAATCAGCCAATCAGACAGGACTCATTGTGTAAATATGTATATAAAAGCTTGAGGTTTGGCGGGTAATTCAATCACTGTTTTACAAGCTGCAATAAAGGGCATGAAATCACTACAGGACTCCGAGTATACAGTGGACGCTCAGGTTGCGAATGTGATCCGTGCGGAAAGCACGTTCGCAACCCGCAGCGGTGCATCTGCGCATGCACGGGTCATGATTCAGCGCTTCTGCACATGTGCAAAGCGCAGTTTAGCCCTTCTGCACATGCACAAGCGCCGAAACCCGGAAGTAACCCGTTCCAGTACTTCTGGGTTCGGCGCGGTGCGCAACCCGAAATCACGCAACCCGAAGCATCTGTAACCCGAAGTATGACTGTATTTCATTCTTAATTATCTGAGAGCTGTAGTTTGTCCTCTTTCACTTGGTTCATTCCTTGGATATGGGCTTTGCTCATATTAACAATCTGAAGCACGCTACCTTAAAAGACTTTACCACTCTGGGGCAACGGTGCAAAGAAGCTCACACAAAAAATTCAGACCAGTTACAAAGCCCTGTGGCCCCTAACTGCACTACAAAGAGAGAGAGAAGAAAAAGAAGCAGCAGCAGCATTTTAATTTGTTTGTTTATTTAGATGCATAATCTGCCTGACCCTAAGGCTTTGTAGCAGATAAACGAGCGTGGTAAAGCAGAAGCTATAAAAGAAGATTTAAAAGATTAACTAGATGTCTAAATTAAAATACACAATTAAAAGGAATCCTTTATTAGCCTTGATAGACATTTAGAAAAGTTCATGTGTTGCTTTTTGGAAGGTGCACTGTTTTAAATGCAACACCAGAGAAAAGAAAAATCCAAAATGGCAGAACAACCACCAAAAAGTCTCTGCATAGCTTTGTAGTTTCAGTGCTACACTAAAATGACAGCAAACTCGAAGAGGTACTCTTGGTTGTGTCTCAAATTGTGTCTGCACTGCACAGCTCGAGACCCAGTAATCCCTGAGCTCTAGTCGACTTTATTTTATATTTACAAGTTCCCAGTTTTAGGAAGCAATGCATGCAATTAGACCTAAGTCTCTGCTTGCTTGCTTTATTTCTCTTTCAAAAAATTAGCCAGAAATGTTTCCAAATGCTGGTGCTCCCAAGATACATGAAGGTCCTTAAATATTTTCCAATATTTTTCCAATCTTAAATTATTCATAAACAAACAAAAATTACTCATGAAATTTCATGAACATTTAGTGCAATCTTATCCTAATATATACAATTTAAAAACCTACACAAAATAATTTTCCAAAGCCATTTTCAATAATATAATGCATTTTTTCATGCTATTCTCACCAATAAATGCATTGTTTATGCACACTGCATCCTCGTATTTCTCCCTAGCTGATACAAAGCTGAAAAATAAGTTTGTGAGACAGCTATGCTCATAACTACATAATCTCGCTTTTTACAACAAAAATGCATATCTTCAGCCATATTCTGGTAATTCTTCAACTACTATTATTTATTTTAAGTAAGTAAAAATATAAGCTTTATTCCTGAGTAAAGTTGCTAGCCAACACGTATTTTTTCTGGTTTCATCAATAAAACTATGATCTGTCACAGGTAACCAGTATGTGTCCCATCAGGTAAGCTGTAAAATCTAGATTCTGTCCTGGCGCTCCCCAACACTGGCCGGATTCCATCTTGGCCCCATATCCTGGCTCCATCAGTGGTTTTGAAACCAGACGTTAGCAGCAAGGAATGGAAGAGAAAACTGATTCAGTTTGCATTTGAAGGGGAACCTACTTAATTTGTACTTTCCAAAATAATACACAGCCCTCCTTCAGAATTTGCATTTCTCCAAATTTTGCAGTGCCATTTGCAAGTCGAATAATGTGTGCCATTTTAGGGTAAGGTAAACTCTGCATATATTAGTGAAAATAACTTACACAAATATATGAGGGGAATTGCTCTGAAAGAAAATGTGTTCCTTAGGAAAAATTCACTGTGAAATGCTGGTGAATTTTCATGAGTAGAAAAAAATCACAAACTGGCGTAAAAATGTGAATAATTGAAGACTGGGAAAATGAGAAGGCCAGAGAAACCCAAATGGATAAATTCACTCATCCCTGTCTTCTGGAAATCCAGAGTCCAAAGCTAGTACTTTCTCCACATCATTCACACATTTTAGACTGCTGCTACTTGTGACGCTCATTTAAACGCCTACCTCAAGAGGCTGCGGCCTACTTGCTCCCTTCTCTCTCCAGCTTGGCAATGATTATTGTTTACCTTTCAGGGGCTCTTTTTCTCTCCTAAAAAAAGAAAAAGAAAAGGGGGGAAAGATCATGGAACACCCAGGCTTTAATGTATGTAATGAAACTGATACAGTAATTTTATTCCTGGGTCATAAATGGAATGGGCTGTAAAGTAAAGTTGGGTGTTTTTTTGAAGCCAGCCTCAAAGAACGAATTGTTCCAAAGGGTCTGGTTAATGAGACAGTGAAACGTATATGAGGTTCATGTCGAAGAGAGACCAGCTCTTGGTCGCTTTTCCTTCCTAAAAGATCTGTGCTCCCTCTCTCTAAAAAAAGCCAAAATAATATATATTCCTCTCTCCCTCCCTCTTGGCCTCCTCAAAACACACAGCCTTCGAGCAGCAGGAGTCGCGAGCCCTGAATTCATTTCTGGTTAACAACTTGTGTGGCCTTTGTGAGAGGCATTTCCCAGCTCTAGCTCTCATTTCCCTTATTTTGGAACAAAAACGGGTAGCAATCCTTAAGCATTCCCAGAAGAGGGGATCAATTAGGAACCCCTCCCCATGTGCTTACACAGAGAAGAAATGGATGAGAGGAGAAGGAGGAGAACGCCGCAGCCATGCACATAGTCAAAAGAGATGGGCGCCAGGAGCACATCGTGTTTAACAAGATCACGTCCCAGATCCAGAAACTATGTTACGGTCTCAATTTGGACTTCGTCAGCCCTGCTGCAATCACCATGAAAGTGATCCAAGGCCTGTAGCGTGGGGTTACTACTGTAGAACTGGATACTCTTGGCTGCTGAAACAGCAGCAACCCTGACAACCAAGTACCCTGACTATGCTATCCCCGCAGCAAGAAATGCTGTCTCCAACCTGCACAAGGAAACTAAGAAAGTATTCAGCGAAAAGGGAAGGAGTGAAGCAAATCTTTCTATGGCATGCACACTCAGGAATCTTCCTACTGTCCCATTTTGCACTGAGAGGCACAGCCTCTCACTGGGTGGTGAGTGGGCTTGCACGTTCCTATGACCCTTGTGAGCGAAGCCGTCAGGAGTCTTGTATATTTAATACTTTGGCTCTGATAAATACCAAAAGAAGACGAAGAAATTCTGTGGCACCAAAAACAGGTTCTGGAATAAGCTCAGGCATGGATCATGACCAGTTTAGTCTTACATTTATGAAACATTACAGGGGGACTTCCTATGACAAATGGAGCAATGTTTATGCAAAATCAATTTTTTTTCCAGCTAAACTGTCTGTCAGAGTGAAAAGGCAACGCTGTCCATGCCAAGAGGTGGAAAAGGGTGCGCCAAGCTCTGGGCACATTTTCATTCACAGTGATTTTTATCTAGGATATCAGCAATCTTTGATTCTGGATCATATGCTCTGTAGAGAAAGGCGTAGCTAATGATTTAGAGGACACCAAAACTGGTTACAGAATCTGGGCCGTGTAATGGGGCTGGCCTTATCTCATTGTTTCAAAGAGGTACCTTAAGATAATGCTCCAAACTGTCCAAAGTGGGGGGAATTGAACTTACACAATTTCACAAGCTCATCGAAAAAATCTGGGAGAGAGGAGATCACAACAGACTTTAGAGATGCCAAAATTATCAATCTCTCTTTTTTTTAAGTGATAGAACGGACTGTGGAAACTATCAAGGCATTTCTTTACTAGCTGTGGCTGGCAAAATTCTTGCAAGGATCTTAGCAAACCATCTCCTAACAATATCCGAGGCTACTCTTCCTGAATCCCAAAATAGTTTTCGACCTTCTAGGGGGACAGTGGACATGATTTTCTCCAGCTCAACAGCTTCAAGAAAAATGCAGAGAGCAAAACCAACCCCTGTATATGGCGTTTATTGACCTGACTAAGGCCTTCAACACTGTGGACTGTCCTTTTGAAAATTGGCTGCCCAGATAAATTTTCGAACATCCTTCAGCTCCTCCATGATCATATGACAACAACAATCGCAGATAACAATGGCTGTCAAAGTGAACCATTCACAGTGGGATCAGGTGTTAAACAGGGTTCACTTATCACCCCAACTCTATTTATTATTTTCATTGCCATGAGCCACACATTGTTGAAAGGAAACTCCCCACCAGAGTAGAAATCATATATCAAAAAGATGGAAAGCTCTTTAATCTGAGTGGGCTGAAAACGAAGAGCAAGTTTACCATAACTTCTGTCATAGAGCTTAATTAATGCCGAAACCCAGCATCGCCTTAGCTCTGTGAGTGCAGCTTTATCTCAGTTGAAGTGCAGAGTGTTTGAGGACCGGGGTTTTCACAGGGAAATCTGTGTTTACAAAGCTATTGTACTATCAATTTTACTGTATGCTTGTGAAACTTGGACCACTTATAAATGCCATCTCCAACTCTTTGAAAGATTCCATCAATGGTGTCTCTGAAAAGTTTTACATATCACTTGGGAAGACAGGTGAACTAATGCCAGCGTACAGGGAAAAGGAAAGATCACCAGTGTCGAAGCAATGGTCCTTCAACATCAACTTCGTTGGACTGGTCATGTTGTTCAGATGCCCGATTATCATCTTTCAAAGCAACTACTCTATTCCGAACTTTAAAATGGAAAGCATAATGCTGGTGGTCAACAAAAGAGGTTTAAAGACTCCCTCAAGGCAAATCTTGGGAAACACTGGCCTGTGAGCGCTCCAGTTGGAGAACAGCCTTTACCAAAGGTGTCATGGACTTTGAAGATGCTCAAACTCAGGACAAAAGGGGGAAATGTGTTAAGACAAAGGCATGTTTGGCAAACCCTCACCGTGATCATCTCCCGCCTGGAAACCTATGTCCCCACTGTGGAAGGATGTGTGGGTCCAGAATTGGCCTCCACAGTCACTTACAGACTCACTGTTAAGACCAGGGGTAGGCTACCTAAGGCCCGTGGGCTGGATGTGGCCCAATCACCTTCTCAATCCAGCCCGCAGACGGTCCCGGAATCAGCATGTTTTTACATGAGTAGAATGTGTCCTTTTATTTAAAATGCATCTCTGGGTTATTTGTGGGGCATAGGAATTCATTCATTTCCCCCCAAAAAATATAGTCCAGCCCACCACATGGTCTGAGGGACGGTGGACCGGCCCATGGCTGAAAAAGGTTGCTGACCCCTGGTTAAGACCGTGGTCGTGGAAGATAATCTTACTTGGCTACAAGTGATCACCAGAGAAGAAGAAGATGACACAGAGCATAAAGTGGTAACAGTGGAGGCCAGATACTGACTGGGTCTGAGCCTAGGTACCAAGTCAGCCTATTCAGGTCACAGGACTGGCACCAGCTCTTGACAATATGGGGCACAAGACAGATAGTTTACTAGCTTCCCATCCAGCCTAATACTCTCCCTGCCTAAGGCAGTTCTGTGGTACAGTCTGGCAGACTGAGGTTAGTGCATATGTGCTAGGTCAGGGTCATGTGAGAAATGTTTGCGGGGATCATATAAAGAGGGGGAAGGGGCAATTTTCATCCCCAACATGACACTGGACTGGGTGAAGAGATTTGTAAATCACTTATGAGGCTTTGATGACGTAACCGTATAGAAATCCAGTGGAATGCATAAAAATAACATTTAGTTATGTGTGGCATTTATACCCCACCCTATAAACTTGTGCTTTAAAAAATGTAAAAAAGTATTAGGGTGGTCTCTGCCCTCAGGCTTGTCTTCTAAAAAGGCATGGCACTCAAGGAAAAAGGAATGGGAGGGAAGAGGGAAAAGCAAGCTCAAGCACAAGTTCTTAAAGTGACAGTTCTTATGACTCAGTTAAGAGCAGCAACTCCACACTGATATCAGTGGTGGTTCTGGGTGTCTTGTCCTTGATACGCCTCTTCATCCAGTCCAGCCCCATGAATGGCTACTGCTGCTACTCTGCTTGCAGTGTTTGGCCACTGGTGCCACCATGCATCTAGTAAGCCAGGCACAGGTCTGGTGGGAAACACAGAAATGTTTGGTGGGTCAGTTCTGGACTGGGGGACAACAGCCCACCACCCCCCTGCTATAAATCCTTGCTCTGCACTGGCTGCCCTGATATGCCTAGAAATAACAGCAAGCCAAATTTCCCTCCCCAGTTCCCATTTTCAAGGGGCCATTCAGCCCCCGTGAAAGCAGGGAGGGAAACTATGGCCATTTTATGAGAGCAGGAGAAAGACTACAAAGTTTTCAAGAGTGGAGCTGACTTACATTGCTCAGATTAGGTGGTGAGGATGTCCCCCACTACTTTAAAACTTTTTGGGTGGACAATCAGAGCATGTGCAAGGCAGGACCATAGCTAGGGGGTGGTGAGGTGGCCCCCCAGGGGCACAGGCAATGAGGGGGCACAAAATCAGCTAAAAATGTGTCCATAAATATAAATATTGATTATTGCCTCATAAGAAATGGTTTTCAATAGAGGGTGAATTGAATGGGTGGAGGGGGTGGTGGAGGAAAGGTGAAAAGAAGAACTAACTTGTACGTGGCTAGGGGGCGCAATCTGGATGGTTCTGCCAGGGGCGCAAGATCACCTAGCTACGGCTCTGGTGCAAGGTGTACTAGGACTTCCCAGTCCTGTCTTGTTTCCTGCTGGGAGCAGCCAAATGTGTATAGAAGGATGATTTGATACTTGATTTAAATAAGGCGAGTCAGACTCTTCACACCACCAAAGATGTGCGATATTCCCTGCCTCCTTCTTCCTACATAGAAACAACAACAACAACAACAACAACACCCCACACAAAAAGTCTAAGTCTAGAAAGCAAAGAAATGCTCCTTGTTTGGCTAAAGAAACACAAGAAAAGGCATCACTCTGCTACCAGACAAGTCCTATCTGCACTACACATTTAAAGGAGTACAGTGGTACCTCGGGTTAAGTACTTAATTCCTTCCGGAGGTCCGTTCTTAACCTGAAACTGTTCTTAACCTGAAGCACCACTTTAGCTAATGGGGCCTCCCGCTGCTGCCGTGCCGCCACTGCGTGATTTCTGTTCTCATCCTGAAGCAAAGTTCTTAACCCGAGGTAATATTTCTGGGTTAGCGGAGTCTGTAACCTGAAGCGTATGTAACCTGAAGCATATGTAACCTGAGGTGCCACTGTATAAACTTTCCGTATCCTTAACAAACTACACTTCGCTTTCTTTGGGGAAACTCATGACTCTATAAAGTGTTGTGGTGCTGCTTTAAGAATATAAGAAGAGCCTGTTGGATCAGCCCAATGACCAATCTAGTCTAGCATCCTGTTCTCAAAGTAGCCAACCAGTTGCCCATGGGATACCCGCAAGCAGGATTAGAGAGCAAGAGCATGTGCAGAGTTGTTTCCATTCTGACAAAAACTAAGTCATTTGATTCATTGTCTGCTGTGTTGAATACCACTTTAAAAAGTCATGGGAACGGTTGTTCATTAAGGGTGCTGAGAATCGTTAGGAGCCCCTATTCATCACACAGAACTACAATTCCCAGAGTTCCATGGGAAGAGAGATTGATTGTTAAACCACTCTGGGAAATGTCTCAGAGGGGGAAAAGGTCCTCCAAACAGTACCCTTAACAAACTACAATTCCTAAGATTCCTTTGAGGAGCCACAATCATGGTATCAAAAGTGTTTTAATTATATAATGCAGATGGGGTCTTAGTTGGATGCAACATTTTTTTATTTACAATGTATGTCATCCAATAACAAAGGTCCTCTGGAGCATTTACAAGTAAAATAACAACCAAAAAATACTAAAACACAAAACAAAAATATAATCTAAACCCAGAATAAAGCTAGGAATAGAATAAAGTCAGCAGCAGAGAATAGCACCAGTATAACAGATCTAAAAAGTAGTTTTTTGAAATGTGGGATTTTTTTCATGAAAACTATAACACATACAGCAGGGTTAGCCAACATAGTGCGCCCCAGATGTTGTGGACTACAACTCTCACCAGCTCCAGGGAGCTTGGCCAATGGTCAGGGATGATGGGAGTGGTAGTCCACAAGGTCTGGAGAACACTGTATTGGCTACCTTTGAACTACAACAAAGAGCTTCCATCTGTTGACTAAAAGGAACTGATAACCCACACAGAACTGTGAAATTTAGGAACAATCCTTAATCTAGGTTGCAGAAAGATTAGTAGAAATGATCAGTTGTTTAACATTATTTTGTAGTTGTTGAGTGGGGTTGTGGTAGAAGACATCATTTGGATTTTGTGCTTCATGCTGATTGTAAGGAGAGAGATCTGGCACAGGGATGCACGTAGCTCTCCAGATGTTGTCGGCCTACAATTCCCGTCATCCCTGACCATTGGCTGGGGTTGATGAAAGTTGGAGTCCAACAGCAACTGAAGAGACAGGTTCCCCACTGCTGATCTAAGACACCCATTTTGTTTTTCCCAACCAAGTCATGGGCTGAACTTAATTTTCAACTAAAATCCCAACCGTACTCTGTGCAAATGCTTTGTGTGGGGGGGAGGAATATAAAAATACAAGGATCATAAGATCATGAAAACAGGAGCGGGGGTTACACAAATGTACTGAAAGCCCAATTGGGTGAGGACGACACATTTTTAACCAAGTTCCTTAAATCAGCCCCACAGTTCAGTTGTATTCCCTTGGAAATCCTCACAAAGAAAAACATGGTGAATGAGAAGTTTGGTTTTCATTAAAAACTTGAATGTAAGGGTTTTTGTCGTTTTCAATGGGCCTTTGATTCCTACAGATGGAATGTTTTCAGAACCTTTTTTTAAAAAAAGAAAGACTGTTCCGTACTTTCCTTTCTTACAACGGCAGAGAAATGTAAGTAAATTTGAAATCTCTTGTGTGTGCATATGTGTAACCCCACAACTGCCTCCTCCCTCTGTCACAGATACGCGCGGACAGATTCTCACACACAAAATAGTGATGTATGCATACACACAACATGCATGCGCAAATGTGCATGTACAAATCCACCGAATTACTCACCCATAAACACAAGAACATCCTTCCACTCTTTCCAACATCTAACTGCTGCTGCATCAGTGTATCCTGGGACCTTGAAATAATCCCAGCTTGAAATCCTTGTTTGTCAGATCCACAAAGCTAGTGCTAAAGATGGCAAGGGGCATCCATTGACAACACAGCCAATCTGCAAGAGGCAGGAAATGCTTGGCTCCAGCCAAGTGGCCACTACAGCTGTCCCAAGAGCAGGCTCTATGAAGCTCTGGAGCCTGAAGAATGCCACACTAAGCAAGTCAGACAAACCATGAATTGAGAAGATCGAGACAACGGGTGTCTGGATCATTCAACCTGAAAAACACCATACTAGCTCCCCAAAAGCAGGTGCTGGGCCTTGGCCCACTGGGGCTCATCTCAGTGCACACAGAAAATAAGAGCAGCTCCCTACTCCCAAACACTGTTGAGGCTGAGACAAACCTGCTCCCCCTTTTTTGTGCACCTTTTTAGCAGTGCACCTTGCAAAACCGTTCGCCTGTTCAGTTACAATGGCTTCGCTTGCACTCACTTTCAATTGACTTCACTAGCCCTCAGCGACATCATCACATAGCCAGATATGATTGGCTGGACAGCTTCACGGTGATATAACATTCACTATGTAATCTCTGACTGGATAGGGTCACCTTGGCAGCCAATTCAGTAAGCATTGGCTTCATTTGCCCCCACATAGTCAAATATGATTGGCTATGTAATACTGTGATGTCATCAGATTTGCTGCAGGATCCCTGGTTGGTTAGGATTACCTATACGGCTAATTCAGAAAGGAGATTCACTATGGGGGATAGGATACCCAATTGTATTTTAAAAAGCAGATGAATGTGAGCAGTCCAGCACTTCTGTTGTATAAAAAGCACTATTTTGGACCTAGAAATCAAAACTTGAGAATTTTTGGTATGAAGCTGTTTTTTTAAATCCGTGTAGAGATTTATTTATTTTTTACTTCTATTTTTTGTTCATGCAAAGAATTAAGAAATGCCGTACATCCTCCCCCCACCCCAGAGTCTGAAGTGGTGCAGTCCTGGAACACATGTTACCACATGATCTGCTCTTCGCGCAGAGCAGTGGCACAGTTTATTTTGACTTCTGAATGATTTCTTTTTTTAAAAAGAAAAAAGCTGTTTCATCACTTTCCAAGATGAGTTCCTTGCCAGGAAGTTCAATGCCCACTGAGCTTGCCACCCAACATTGCCCTTAGCCTAACTCTACATCAAGAAATTAAGAAAAATTGTGCTAATGTTGCATTCATTAAAGCAGATTAGTTTTTAAAAATAAGAAGGCAAACGCCTTTTCCTTCACAGAGAACAGCCCCAGCTGAATGCCCAAGGAAGCAACAGCAGCACCAAGAGCAATAAAAGGGCACGTTAATGATTTTTCAAAGCACAGTTGTTCCCAGCTCAAGCTCATATTCATTTTTTTTTCTGTAGCACTTTTCACATGAGGATTTCAAAGTATTTTCCTGGCTGACATTAAATTAATTAAGACTGGCTTCAGCCGTGGGAGGCTGTATGTTAACAATGGGTATAAAGCGGGTGTCATCAAGTGCAGCCTGTTATACGGCCTTCTGAGCTTGTTTGTGTTTTGAACCCAAGCACGTGAGCCGCTGGTCACTTGCGGGGAAGGTTCTGGGAAGGGTTGGTGAAACAAACTCCTACAAGGGTGAGGAGGAGGAGCAGGAGCAGGAAAGACCTGGCAGGCTGCAAGAAGAACTCAACCCATCCTTATCAGAAAGGGGAAAATGAGAGTGGTTTCTGGGATGATGCATTCTGACACTTTCAGTAAAGGAATGACGTGGATTCCTCTAAAGCAGGCTTCCGCAACCTCGGCCCTCCAGATGTTTTTGGCCTACAACTCCCATGATTCCTCGCTAGCACGATCAGCGGTCAGGGATGATGGGAATTGTAGTCTCAAAACATCTGGAGGGCCGAGGTTGAGGAAGCCTGCTCTAAAGGTCTCCCTGGGCCTAGCAGTACTTAAACCAGGAGCTGCCATCCTGAAAGCTAAGAGATTTGGTTACAGCCTGCTGGATCAGGCCAGTGGCCCATCTAGTCCAGTATCCTATTCACACAGCGGCCAACCAGATGCCTGTGGGAAACCCACAAGCAGGACCCAAGGACAAGAGCCCTTTTCCCTCCTGCAGTTTCCAGCAACTGCTGTTCAGAAGCACTACTGCCCCCAACTGCAGAGACAGGTGATAGTCATCATGGCTAGTAGGCATTGATTGCCTTATTCTCCATGAATTTATTTAATCTTTTAATCCAAGTTGTTGGCCATCACTCAACATAACTTAAAAACATATTACAATAATAATAACTAAAAACTGTTGCTTTAAACAACTCTCCAAGTTAGGGATTTTATTTTATTTAAAGGCAAATTTTCACTTTCTGAAACAATGCATGAAGTAAAACACAGCCATCCTTTGAAATTCACAGTTCTCTGAATTTTGCAATATAGTTCCTTAGCCAAGGTATGCGTACAAAATGCATGCACTAAAGTATAGTGTGCATATAAATACATATATTAGTGGTAGCAACATGCAAAATGCATTCTCTTACGAAAAAACTGCATACAAATATGTATACAGTATTAAGAGAAATTGGTACTAAAAAGCTGGTTAATTTTCATTAGGACTTCTTTTTTAAAAATTCACAGACTGCTATGGAATTGTGGAGGACTAAGCTGAAGATGGGAAAAATAAGAAACTCAGAAAAGCCAAAACTGACATTCCTCCAAGTATACACTGCTGGCCATAAAATGATCAGCAGCAATCGCACACAAAAAACAGTAGGCAGCTGTTTTGAGCAGGCAAGAGACAAATAGAAATATTCAAATGCTTGAGTGTATTTTTTAAAAAAAGTCTTAGCCAGCAGGTGAAGAGATGCTAAAACTTTGAGCCTGGCAAACCTCTCTGAGGAGTGCATTCCAAAGGTGGGGAGCCATTGCAAAAGATAATTATTATTATTTTTTTAAGTTCATCTTTATTGAATTAAAATACAAATATATATACATACATAAAGATAAAAAAGAAAATATTAAGACAAGAAAAGAAAAAGGGAAAAAAGAAAACAATGATTTTATGAAATGCTGCCAGGGACATGGGCAATAGTGACGGTGCACCAGATCAGATGTATGGCGATCAGATTCACCCACCTCTTGTGTCTCTGCACATACAAAAAAAAGACCACCTTATCCCTTATCCCTGGTATATCCCCGCCACTGGCCATTGACTGGGGCTGATGGGAGTTGGATGGGGTTGATGGGTTAGTTTGGAAGTCCAAAACTTCTAAACAGCATCAGGTTGGGGGAAGGCTGGACTAGAGAGTGTGGGATTTCAAGCCTTCCTTGCCACCTACACCACATTCTTTTTTATATTAATCGACAACATGTGCACCCCTCTAACGAAAACCAGAGTGGTCTTGTAAATCCACTTTTGTTCACAAGAGGGGTGAACCCATCTCCCTCCATAATCTGCCATTTTCTCCTCATTTCCAAAAGGTCTGCATTGTCTAGATAGCAGTTTCCTGCACTAGAACCAGAGGACTGAATTACAGTAGCCAATGGGGTCTGCATCTCCTTTTGCTGTAACAAAAAGACATACGGGGCAGGGGGAAGGAACTGGTCGCAATACATGAATGAGCGATGTTGTTGCAAAATAATATTTTTTCTCTCATTTGTTTATTTTCTTTGTTGCTTAATCCTTTTGATGATACTCTTAACCATTGCCAAGGGGGGGGGATAGAGGGGGGGAAGAATACTTGGCAACTGACAGGTTACAGACTCCCAATGCTGCCTTGGGGGATACGAGTGCAGCTCCTGCCCTTCCAGAGTTCTCCATTTCACCGCAAAAGAAGCTGCTATTAATACTTTCATTGGCCAGTGTACAATTAAAACAACAGTATTTCAAGCTTTCCAGTTAAAAAATAAGCCCATTCACATCCTAATATCTTGATGCAGTTGACAGAAATAACAGTGTATGCCTCTGAATTCCTAGTGGCTGGGAATCACAAGAGGGGAGAGAGCTGGTCCACTCAGGTCCTACTTTGGGGGCTTTGCATTGGGGGACCTGGTTGGTCACTGTGAGAATGACTAGGTGGGCCATTGGCTTCATCCAACAGGACTCCCATTGTGTTCTTAACACACTACTCAATGCCTGGATGCTATGCCCATAAAAAGGAGAACATGGGATGAAACGTTCTCCCTTCCCATTGCATGTGTGACGTTCGCTTCATCAAAACGGTTGGGTTTCCTTTCTGATGGCACAGTAAATCACACCACCTATCCTAGCAAAGAGAAGTCATTAGAAGAGGAATAGAGGCGGTCTGATCGTGCCATGCCGCCTTCAGAATGTGCATCTTTTTCTCATCCTGGGCCCAGTTTGGGAAGTCATAGGGGTCACTGTTCAGCAGGTTTCGAAGGGGTTCAGCTTGAACCAAGAGACAACTGATTGTGATGGGTGCCTATTGGATAGCATATGTGACAGCACCAACCCACAGCGCTGGCACAAGACGTCTTGCTGCTGAGGCAAAGCTGACTAGATTGGCAGTTAAGTCTACACTCAACATTGGTGATAGGAAGGCATCAGACTAGCTCAGGTGGGCAGGGCAGTTGTGTGGTGCAGACAGCCTCATTCTTCAGTCCCGTATCTCTTCTAGCCACCACATAGCATCGACCACCTGAGAAATTTACCAGCTTACCAATTCAGTGTTATGAAGCATAGAAAGCTGCCTTGTACTGAGTCAAACCATTGATTTGTTGAGCTCAGTACTGTCTACACGGACTGGCAGTAGTCCCTTCTAGCCCTGCCTGGAGATGCTGGAGATTGAATTTATGCACTTCTGCATGCAAAGCAGATGCTCTGCCACTGAGCTACAGCCCCCTCTTAAGTGCATTATTAGCCAGTGTACTCTTAACGATTGTTCTGCATTGTTATGATTACAGTGATTTCAAATTATTGTTTCAGTTTATTACCAGCCCTTCACCATAAGGCCCCAGGGTGGGTTACAACAATTTAAGGTACAATATTTAAAACCGTCTAAAATAAATTACACTCCCAAGAATAGGGTAACAGTGATATAGCTATAGATTTTTTTTGCTTATTATATAATATAACATAAAAAACCCCCATGGGAACTCATCATCTTATTCCATCACATGGTATGATCAACCACCAGCATCAGTAGCTTCTAAGGTGCTCTCCTCTCCTCAGGGGGAAATTGGACAAAGAGCTCCACTTGCTGCCTCAACTTCCTCACAGCAGCCGTACATGCCTGCGGGTGTTTGTGCCACAGAGACCCACATGATTGCAACCAATTCATCAATCAAAATGATAGCAGCTGCCGGAAGTTGCCATGCAAGAGTATCCTGTCTCCAAGGTACCATCGGCAAGTTCTGAGGCTGTGTGGGTGGTGAGGAGGTTTCTGTGAAGTCAAGTTCTTGGTAGAGTCTTGTGTGGGCAGGGTTTCTGTGGAACGTGGAGGAGCAGAATGCTGCTTTCTCTCTCGCAGATAACGTGAAGGATCTGCTCCTCAGGAAGCTGAAGGGAGCCTTGAGTAGGGAAGGGCAAATCTATCCATCTCAGTTTCTCAGCTTCTAAATCTTAAATTCATTGATTTAATATTCCCAATCTTAAATAGCATTTTAGTGTGGAATTCTCCCAATTTTAGTATGCAATTTTGCCTACTATGCACATATGCAAAACATATTTTTTTCTAATATAATGCATTTTTGAATATTATTTTTCACTAGACAAGGGATAAGTGAAATCGTCAATTTTGGTTTCTCTCAGTTTCTTATTTTTCCAATCATAAGTTCAATTCTCCACATTTCTACATCAGTTTGTGATTATTAGTTTTACTAGAGGCTGAACCTCAGCTTGCTCCACCCACCAACCCACCAACCCCCTACTATTCCCCCATTATCCCCCTAGAGCTTCCCCTTCCCACCCCATTCAAGTACTAAACCCTCCTTTCACCTTCCCAACCCCATTTCTGGAGCCCCCTCTATCTTCTATTCCACAGCCCCACTTTGCACCCCTGTTTTCACCTCCACTGCCATGGGTACCACCTTGAGCTCTGTGGAGGAAAGGCTATAAAAGCAATAAAATAAAAAATAATCCTCCTAAGGCCATTCAAGCTCATGGCCATCACAGCTTCATCTGGGATCAGATTCCAAAGTTTAATTGTTAGCAGCATTCGTATTACTAGTACTGTTACATTACATTATATTCCACGTTTCCCCAAGGATCTCAAGGTGGCATATATGGTTCTTATCCCTTTGCATTTTATCCTCACAACAGCTTTGTGCTGTGCAAAGAATCCTTCCTAGTTTTGCTTTGTTTGAATTGCCTGGTTGTTTTCGCTGAGCTATCCATGCTAGTTCCAACCTGAGGAATCGGTGGGGAACAGCTAGCAGGTTAGTGCAGGTGCGGCAGCCAGCCAGCGTCTTCGCCTCGGCTCCTTAGCCCGGTAGAAGAAGGAGGGCTTCAGGGTGCCCATCAGTGGCTGGCTCTTTAGTTTTCCGGCCACAACTTTGTGCTGTGTGAAGAATTACTTTCTATTCCCAGTCCTGAATATTCCCACATTCAAGGTCATTGGATGCCCCTGAGTTCTCATGCTATGAACAACTCCCGAAAGTGGCAATAGCACAACTGTTAGCATGCATCCACAAAAGGCAAAACTAACAACATAATAGGAACCATAGATTGTTTTCCAGGAAAAGGGCCTGCTATGCCCTCAAAATAAGGAGAGTTTGGAGCATCATCTTAAAATACCTCTGTGGAACGATGAGATAAGGCTGCCCCATTACACGGCATCACAGGCCCAGATTATGTAACCAGTTTTGGTCTCCTCTAAATCATTAGCTACGGCCTTTCTCTACAGAGCATATGATCCAGAATCAAAGATTGCCGATATCCTAGATAAAAATCACTGTGAATGAAAACGTGCCCAGATCTGGGCACACCCTTTTCCACCTCTTGGCAAGGACAGTGTTGCCTTTTCCCTCTGACAGACAGTTTAGCTGATAAAATAATTGATTTTGCGCAAGCATTGCTCCATTTGGTAACCCACTTTTGAAAAACAAATGTGAGTTTGTGTCCAATGCTATAGGAAGTCCCCACCCCAGTGAAAACTGAGGAGGCTGGGGATAGATTCTGTAATGTCTCTTAAATGTAAGGCTAAACTGGGCATGATCCATACCTGAGCTTATTCCAGAACCTGTTTTTGGTGCCAGCACTGGAAATTCTGGATCGCACAGAATTTCTTCTTTTGGTATTTATCAGAGCCAAACTATTAAATACTGTATGTGTTTATGAAAAAAGAAGCAGAGGTGTGAATCAGTTACTGAAGTCACACTCTTGATATCCTACTACAGGACGACAATATGAACTACATTTTAATTCCACTTCCCCCCAAGGAGCTCAGGCCAATGTACATGGTATCCCCTCCTCTCATAACAATCCTGTGAGGTAGGAAAATAGACTGAAAGATTATGACTGACTCAAATTCCCCCGTGAGTTTCAGGATTTGAGCTCAAGGAGGATTTGAACCCAGTTCTCTCAAAAGGTGGGCAAGCTTTTTTCTGTCAAGGGCCACATTGCTATCTGGATGGAACCCTCCTGCTCCCTCTTTGTCTCTGTCTCTTCTCCTCCCCCTAGCAGGCTGTTGAGGGAGCAAGAGATTGCTCTTGCCGGTTATCTGAACTGATGGTTGCTTGCAAATGCCTTTTGAAATGAAGCCAAAGGCCATCAATGTTTGGTAAAACATACTTTGCTACTACACCACATGTGGTCTCAAAAGAACATCCTACCATCTTTTAAAACTGATTGGATACAGACTCTTGCAAAGTACATTAATAGAGCATTAAACAAGCAGATTAGGGGTCCTGCCACACTGTCCATGTTTTTTGAGAGGGGTTCAAGTGCAATACTAGAAATTTAGGTTTGCGCAGTTGAAGTATTCTGTCACTGTAGGACAACAAATTGGCTTCTTCTTTTTAAAGGACTTCTTCCAGTTTGGAAACTGATGGGTACATGAAAGGTATAGGCTGGACAAATGACTAACAAGAAAATGTGTAGATATCCTGCAAGAAAATCAGGATGAATGCACATTGTCATTTAACCACCCTGTAAACAAACCACAACAAATGCTCAGTAAAACCCAGTTATAATCTAACCTCCTGTGTCAGCTTTGTGCAAGCATCTCAGGATGAATACTGAACAATCAGGTCACCTAGAGGAGCCCCAGATCCATAAGCATTGGGATGGGGCTCTTGGAGAACATGGTTTCATTTGAGAATTGGGCTGCTACAGATAAGTCCCTATTTTCATCTGTGAAATATTGGGGGGTATTCTGAATGCAGTCCCAAAACAACGTCTCTTCACATGTGCAAAATAAGTGCAAAGAAGTCCAAGTACTCTGCTTTGTGATGTAAGAAGCCACATCTAGTGGCATTCAGTGTAGCCCTCCAGTGGTTGCTGAGCTATAACTCCCATCCCCCCTGGCCATTGGCCATGCTTGCTGGGGCTGATCAAAGTTGTAGCTCAGCCACACCTGAAGGGCCAAAAGTTCCCTAGAACTGGTCTGCAGTATAGGACAGTAGTTGGGAACTTCAGACCCAGGGGCCCAGTGTGGCCCTCCTGAACTGTCTACTTGGCCCTTGGATTTCTGCCCAGGCCATACCTCTTCTCTAAGGATTCATACCTGGCTGGAATGAGTCATTGAACTCTGATAACGGCTGTGGCTTGCTTGAACAGAGGAGAGAAAGGAAGTGTGTGTAGAAACTAGTCCACTGCACAAAGGTAACATTTACATTAACTATACCAATAATTAAGTAGCCAATTACTATTGGTATACAAAACCCTTGTCAGATTGGGACCAGTTTACTGGCGGGGTTTCTTTATCCCATAGGTGGCAACTTAATTGTTTTGATCTGGCAAACTGGCGGTACGAAAAGTACCACAAAACACTCCTTTCGCATTTGTGAGATATCCATCTTTTAGTGTGGCAGCGCCTACACTGAGGAACTCCCGTCCGGCTGACCTCAGGCAGGCACCTCCCCTGTACTCTTTCAGCACCTGCTTAAAACATTTCTGTTTGCATAAGCCTGTCCAGATGCCTATATGTTGATATGATTTAATCTCTTTCGTTGTTGGTGTTAATTGTCTTGAAATGTTTTCAATTGTTTTCAACTGCGCTTCATCGATAACGTTAATACTTCTTGTAAACTGCTTAGGGGCTTTGCTGCAACCAACTGCTATATATGTTTTGTTTAATAAAATAATTTGAATAATTGCTCCACCCACTTTTGCTTTTGGCCCTGCCCACTAACAGCATACGGTCCCTGGAAGATTGGTGAGACAGGAATGCGGTCCTCCAGTTGAAAAAAAGGTGTCATATCTCTGGTAAACTAGGGCTGGCAGCCCTAACAGAAATATTCCTGGTTTCATTAATTCCTTGCATTATTTTTACATCTGCAGCGGGGTCACACACTGAGTCCAGTCTTCATGCTCCATCTGTCCTCTGTATGCACATTTTGGTTCAATTTCTGCCATATTTCACGAAGTCTCCAGTCTCTCTCCCTAGACTTTCTGGAGTCCTCTTTGTTAGACGGATTGCTGGATGATTCATTGCACCCAAGAGACTTAATACAGTACATAAAATATTCTTATTCCTAATTTATTTCTCTTCTTTATTTTCATTCTCTTCTTTGGCCCCTCACTGGATTTTTATTTTATTTATTTGGCCATGCAACATAAAATAAATATTCACAAATAGAGACTGTAAAGGGGGGGGGAGTAGGAGGTGGAATTGGTTTTGGACGCTGTTTTCAGGGTTCACTGCTTTTCAATTTATTTAACCAGAGGGTGGAAGGTTGGGAATAGAGATGAGAGCAACCCCTCCTCACCAGTTCCATTCCTTTATTGTCCCCTGGCTCTGTGCTGCCTTGAACTACTTCTGAATTTTGCTGAGACTGGGATAAATTCTTAAATTCATTCTGAGATTGGAGCATGCATGGTTTGCTTTCAGAGCAGGCCCAAGACATTTCACTTCCTGAAGTCAAGGATGTGCTGCTGGCCCCATTCCACATACAAAAATCATATGGACTAGCAGCTGAATCTTAAGGCAGATCCACACCATACATTCAAGGCACATTCTATGCACATTTAAAGGACATGAGTTCTCAGGAGTCTTTGCTGGGTGGAGCCATGTGCTTCAAGTGTGCATTGAATGTGTTTTAAACATGTGGATCTGCTACAACTACAGCACCGCAGAGGGGGTAGTGTCTTCCTTTGCACTTGAGGTAGGGATGGGGGAGAAATACAATCCAAACCCCCTGTTTTGATTGAATCTACCTAATTTGCACCATCCAAAGCAATACAAGAACAAAAATATAGCTATCCTTCGAAAATCACACTTTTTATATCTGTTTTAATTTTGTTTTGGGGGTGTTATATGATTCTAAGTGTTTTCAGGGCTGTTTTTATTAGAGTTACTGAGAGAGAGAGAGAGAGAGAGAGAGAGAGAGAGAGAGAGAGAGAGAGTTTTTAGTTGTATTTGTTTTAAATTATGCTTTGAGCTGCCTTGGGAGAAACGCAGGTTACAAATAAAATGCAATGCAATGCAAGAGTGAGATGAATTTTATTTCTATTTAAGTTATAGCCATCCCCCCTATTTTTTTCCATTTCTTGCCTCTATGCCTATAAATTAGCATATGCAAATCAAGCCAATTGGTGTCCTTTTTTGTCCTCTCTTTCAGTGATGCTTAAGTGGCCATCCTAATCAGGCATGTTTATTCTGACCACAACATGCCCAGGCCTCATCCTGCTACCCACATCTGCTTCATTATCTAATTCAACTGTGCTGTAATGACAGATGGATGTATGGTTAGTTAAATGGAAACCTCCACACATCCGGATTGCTTCACAGAGCCATGTGGCAACACTCCTACAGGAGCAATCCTTTATCTTGGCAGAGGAGCACAGCACCAAGAGTCTACCGACTGCTGAATCTCCTAATATGTGTCAACATTCCCACATGTTAGCCACAAGTTCTGAGATCAAACAAGAGCACCCTCCCATTCCTACCATCCTTGCCCTGAGGTTAAATCAATGGAGAACAAAGAGATGTTGGAAGGGTGGCGTGCATGTTGCTAAAGACCAACTCCACTGATTATGTATGTCAGTGTCAGGTTTACTAATGCACTGCCTTTCTTTGAACATTAGGCTCAAGAAAGTTTGCATCAAAACAAATATATATGGGTTACCAGACGTCCCCATTTCCCAGGAACAGTCCCCGGATTTGCAAATAAGTCCCTGGACAAATTCCATCCCCGGAATGTCCCCGGATTTCATCTAATGTCCACGAGAAACGCAGCAGCGGTAGTCTCAGCAGGCCAGAGCAGTTGGCTCTGGCTGGCTTCAGGAGCTGCTCGGAAGTCCCCATATGATGGTGGTGCAGGGGCTCTAAGATGCAGCTTCCGGGCTGCCTCCACCTTCCCTGATCCCAGCAACTAAGCTGTGAAGGGAGGCTTCACGCTGCCTATCAGAGCTTGCGTGCAAGCAGGAGGGGGCAGGGATCTCTCAGTTAGGCAACGGGAAGCCTCCCTCCCCAGCTGAGGAATCCCCCGGCCCTCCTGCTTGCACGCAAGTAGGAATGGGATTGGGGCTGCTCCGATGGGAAGGAAGGCATTGGGCTGCCTGAGAGATCCCTGCCCCCTCCTGCTTGCATGCAAGTAGGAATGGGATTGGGGCTGCTCCGATGGGAAGAGAGGCATCGCGCTGCCCAAGCCTCACCGCTGCTGCCGCTCTTGGCCCTCCTTCTCCACCTTCTATGCCTGACCCACCGCACACTGCTTCACCACCACCACCACCAAAGAACCAACAACTCAAGGGCTGCCCAGGCTCATGGAGAAAGGAGATAGAAGCCTCGGAGGAAGGGGAAACGTGGTGGTTGAGGTCAAGGTGGCGGCCGCCCCTCAACCTCCCAAACGTGTATTAATTAATTAATTGATGTGTCCCAGGATTCGTTGAAAAAAAACTGGTAAACTATATAACACCACCCTGCTATTTCTCAGTCTATAGAATGCCACTGATTCATAATAATTCATAAAAATACAATCCATTAAAAGCAGTGTATCAAAATCTAACTGAATAAAGTTTGGCATTTAACATCCCCATTGGGTAAGGCCCACTGATTTCTGTTTGTTGACCCTATGTATGACTAAGTCTGGAGCTATCCTCTTCACCAATGTGCAAGCTACAGCTGAGGGGAATTGTTGTCCAAATCATTTGGAGGGCACCGGGTTGGTGAAGGCTTGCCTGGGCCTCAAGGAAGGGCTGTATGCCAGTTGCAGAGCATCTGTTCTGCATGTAGAAGATCCCAGGTTCAATCCCTGGCATCTCCAGGTAGGGATAGGAGAGGCTCCTGCCTAAAAAAAACCCGGAAGAGCTGCTGTCAATCAGAATAGACACTACTGGGCCTGATAGACCAATGGTCTGACTCTGTATAAGGCTGCTTCCTGTGACCCTAAAATACCTGTGCATGCTTCAGTACAGCCGCAGAATATGCACACCTGCAAATAAAATAGGGAAGAGTGCATAACCAGTGAGCAATTATCTGCAACGGTTCTCTTGTGTCAAAGGTCTGCTACCATCTTGGCTTGATTTCTTTCGGTGCTTGTGTGATAAGAGGAAGCTACGAGATTAGAAAAAATGAGATAAGAGTTGTCAAACACTTACAGATGATATATACGGATTCAGTTGGCACCGGACTGGCTCTCGTAAACAGCAGCTATGGTAGTAAACCTGCATCTGGGCTGCATCACTTCAGACTGTAGGTGGGGACTCACATTAACTCAGTGTGCTGCCTAAGAAAAACACAAAATATCATCCTCAGAGAACATTGGGTTTATATTTTTCTCTGTACTATATTTGCTCTAGTCCGTCATCAAAGTGTTTTCATTGGCTGTTTGCCAGTGTTCAAAAGGCAGAGGTGAGGGGAAGAGGAGGGGACTCATGTCTGTAGTAAATTACTTGGGGTGTAAGGGAGGGCAGGCGGCTCTCTGTGTGTGACAGCTTTCATCTCCAGGAGACGGGAAGATAAAGGAGGAATAGGGGAAGATGGAATTGGGTTGTGGATTTGTGGCATTTGGAGGAATTGTGGGGAGACGGTCTTAGGACTCTGGCAATGAGGGGAAGGAAGTTGGAGAGCCAGAAGAATTGGGGAAGGGACAGGTGAAGTGGATGGCATTTAAGGGGGCACTTGCAGTGCTGTGGAGCAACAAGAGGAGGCACAGAGAGAAATAAAGGAATATGTGTTCCCTCTCACTGTGCTCAAACTTCTTCCATTTCTCAACTGCCTCATATGAGGGAGATAAAGGGAATGGAGCCCTCAGAGAATCCATAGTATCTTCAAGCAATGTATTTCATTCTTGGTGGTTCCATGTGCTGTCTTCAACATGGAATTCCAGATTCAGTGTAGTACAGTGGTACCTAGGGTTACATACGCTTCAGGTTACAGACTCCGCTAACCCAGAAATATTACCTCGGGTTAAGAACTTTGCTTCAGGATGAGAACAGAAATCTTGCTCCGGCGGTGCGGCGGCAGCAGGAGGCCCCATTAGCTAAAGTGGTGCTTCAGGTTAAGAACAGTATCAGGTTGAGAACAGACCTCCGGAACGAATTAAGTACTTAACCCGAGGTACCACTGTAATTTAGAACAGATCTTTCATTAACAAACAAGCATCCACGTAGGTACAACATCCATCAACAGAATTTCACCTTCCCAAACTGAACAAGCTAATTGAGAGGCTTGCTCTTAAGAGTCTATTCATCTTACTAGGGATTGTGGCCCTGCTTGCATTGCTTGCCAACCCTGCCTTCCCATCACCCCTTGCCAACTTTCCCCCCTTCACACCTTGTGCCCCAACCCCCTTCCCTCACAGATCACCCAAACACCCTTTCCTCATAGCGCAACCAAACCACTTTCCCAGAATTACCTGGGAAGATGGATTGATTTTTAAACCACTCTGGGAACTATAGCTCTGTGAGGGGAACAAAGGTCTCCTAACAATTATCAGCACCTTAAGAAACTATAGCACCCAGGATTCTTTAGGGGAAGCCATGACTGTTTAAAGTGGTATGATACTGTTTTAAATGTAGAGTGCAGATAGGGCCTTAATGCAGATTGCTGCATGGTGTGGCTAAAATCGTGACCATGGTGAGGCCTGATGGGTGCAGTAGCAACAGGACAGCGGGGTCTTTTCCGTCGTAGTACCAGAAATGTAGAACCCCCAACCAGGGTTAAGCTTTCTCCTTCTGGTGTTCCTTGATTCTTCCTCAACATCCCTCCTTCAGCAAGCATTTGACTTCTCTGCTGCTTCGATGTTCTTGCTTGTTTCAGTCTGCCTGTCTGGTTCGTTATTAGTTTTTGATGTTTTATTACTGCTTTTTTTTTTTGGTCTTGATATTATTTGATATTTTAATAAAGGTTGATCCAGGTAGCCTCTTTGGACATCTTCATGCAGAGGGAAAGCTGGTTATACCTTTTTACTACTAATATATACATACATAAACACATAAATTTCATTACTTTAGGATTAATTTAGGATATGGCAAAAGGATTAGACGGTAGAGTTAATGGGCCAGGGATGAATGCTCACCCAGTGTCCAACACCCTCCCTGTCAGGGATTCTGTAGTCTGACCACAAACAGCATTGCCTGAGGCTGGAACTTAAAAGCTAGTCACCTAGTAAGCTCTTTGGGACTCTGCACAATATCCAGCCTCAAAGTTATCTTCAAGCACAGAAGGAAGAATAGAGAAGTGCAATACTGGTTCCTATGATTGGCAGGTAGTATAGTGCCTCTGGATTGGCAAGACCCGCTATTAACCCCAGGAGTCTGGTGTGCTGCTCTGGCCCAGCCAACAGAGCAGTGTTATTTGCCTGTTGAACTTTAACCTCCAGAAAGTTACTTCAAGGACCCTGGATTACCATTAGGGTGGCCACTTATTTTGCCCAAAAAAGTGGAAAGAGGTTTGCGAAACCAGGTGCAGTGTGCCCAAGCCATCAGGAATGGGATGTACCAAGGAGGGGAAATTACAGGACAAAAAGTATGGGATCAAAATGGCCACAACTTTATTGATTACAGATGTAAATAGGTTTTGGAATAGGCAACTGGGTGAGTATCCTCAATCACTCAACCCATTCACTGGGTGATTATTCCTTCAGGGTTGATCCTCGGTTTTAGGATCACACTGTAACAAGAATCAATTCCACAACACAATATTGGGGACTTCTATGCCCCGTTAGCCCCTGTCAGGGCATTTGGAGAGAATCTGTCCTGCTAGACCTCTTTAAAGGGGTACTCTGAAAATTTGCCCTATGGAATACCCTCTGCCAGGTTCCAGCCCAATGTCTTTTTCTGCCAACAAGTTGTGACAATTGCTATGAGATAGGCAACACTTCCAGAGACGCCAAATTTGTCTACAGGAAAAATTCCTTCCAGGCCCCAAGTATGCTATTTGAATCCTTCCATAGCCAGGTGTTGTATACTCATTGGCCATCTGCTGAGTGCGAATGAGGGCAGACCACAACTTGCTTGGGACTGGACATCTCAATTTTTTTGTGGGATTTTCTGCCATCCTGCACAATTGACAGAAGGGTCTTGTCATCTGCTGCCTGCATGAGATGACCCCCCCCCGACTCCCCTGCAGCCACGCCAGGCCACAGCTGCTACTGCCAGAACTGATAAGTGGGCCTTGCACAAAAGTTCTCAGTTGCTAATTTAGATGCAAATTTATAAATCGCTGCCACAATTTAAATAGAAATGCAATGCATCTCACCGTAGCAGGGAAGACTGTGACCGGGAGATGAACAGGTGTAAAAGTAAGGTGCACTGCCAAAAACAAACAAAAAACAAACCAAGAGGGCACAGGTTTGCATCAAAATTGCATGTGGTATTTTAAAAGTATAGGTGCACATTTAGAAATAATTACTATCATTCAAATAGAAAGACAATCCATCTCACCATAGTGGGGAAGATTGAGAGATCAGGTGTCCTGGGTGTGCCTGCTCAGTCTGCTGTCCAGGTGTAAATCTCTTGCTCCTCTTCCTTTGGTTTCTTTATTTTTCACCTGGACTTAAACTAGGCAGCCCTTCAGATAGAGGTCTATACTCTCTATAGTAAGAAACATGGATATCCTATATAAATGTGGTACAGTTACACAACATGGATAGACCCTTAAAAATCAAGCCAGGCTGCAAAAAATGTTGCTGATTAAGTTGCTTTGAAACACCTGTGTCAGGATGGGATAGAAATTAGATTCAGTTCACATTTAAAGGGGAACCTACCTAATTCACACTTTCTGAAACAATACACAAACTGAAACACAGCCATGTCTCAAAATTCACACTTCTCCTTATTTTACAGTGCAGTTCTCCACGCAAGTTATGTGTACAAAAATGCAAACACTAGCATAAAGTGTACATAAAAATGAATATATTTGTGAAAGAAACATTGAAAAATGCATTATATTAAGGAACGTTACTCTGCAAAAATAAAAAGTTTGTATGAGTTGAAATTGCATATAAACCTGTATATATCAGGCAAAATTCGCTGGTTAATTTTCATAAGGATGAAGGGGGGGAATTCTCAGCTGAACTTTAGATTGGAAAAATGAGAAATGGAAATTGTGAGATTTGTCCATCCTTACCTGTAGGTTGCTTTGAACACTTTGGTGTAAAAAGTGAGGGAGGAGGAAGAATGGAGGAGGTACAACTATGCAATATTTTCCAGCATTGACTAGGCAAGTGGCTTTAAGGAAGCATCAAACACATTCTTTCCCCCATGCATCAATACTGCAAGCCCCTTTCAATGGTTTTTCTAGCTTAGGGTGACCTCTGCAGGCAGCTGTTCTTATCAGGATTGCTTTAGACTTCTCTGAGTAACTTTGCAGATGACTTAAAGCCTTTGCTAGTACTTATTTTAAAATGCATACTTCCCAGCTGCAACAGTATTTGTACTGCAACATCCTGTGCCTATGTAATTTGGGGCAAGGGGACAACATAAAAAACAACTTTTCTGCAGGGGAGACAGCATCACCTCTGGGGCAATGGTGTGCTTTTTAAGTTCAGGAAATCCATTGTGTCAGAAGGTGGTAGCAGGAGTGGAAACTTCAATGGATTCCATCTCCAAAAGGCAAACTTTGATTGGGAGGTGTGGAGCCAATCTGGTCTCAAAAGCAGGCAGTGCTGTCCTGAAACCTGAAATCTAGAGGCCCATGGAACTGACATCCGGTTGACTTCAGTTGCCTTAAGCACAACTAAGAGGGATCTGTATTTAGCGTTAAATCCTGTTGACGTTAACCAAGATGGCTTCTACATAAAATGCATTTAGGTTCAAACTTAGATTAAATTTGGGCATTGGGTATGACACTAACTAGACTTCACAAGCCCCATTGTTGTGGAGATGATGTGATAAAACCATAAACGTCTATTGTTTCAAGCTGTTCCAGGGAGATGTACAAACCTGTTCTGCAAGGAGAGGGAGAATTATAAGGCTTTCCTGCCACGGAACTTGTACCATATTGTATTTGTGCAATGTGGCTCTTTTTTTCTAGAAAGACTTCGGATGCGAACTAGTGTGTAATGAGATTGTGAGCGTAACATTGATTCCCACCCTCAGTTAACAATGTCCCCTTTCAATGTGGCAGAAGATTCCCAGGCCTCCATCCTTGCTGCCATGCCTCTCGGCATGTGATCACTGAGAACACAGTGTGAGAACCGGAGAGACACAAGGAGGACCTCATCTGACTCTTCTGGTCAACAGCTACTAGTCACGATGGCTATACATGAACTCCAGCATCGGAAGCAGCTGTGGTGGGCTGGTGCCCATTGGGACTGACAGGGCAGGCTGCAGAGAGCCCAAGGGTGCTTGGAACCAGGGGCAATGATAGGCAGAGCCAACGGTTTTGTCCCCGTCCTCTTCCCTGTTGAGTCCTATGAGGGCAACATGGAGACTAAGGAGGAGGAAGCTGACAGCCAATTATACCTCCTGGGCTGGTTGTAAGAAAGATAGACAGGCAGGTAGGGACTGGGTGAGGTAGATTGAGGTTGGTAGGACAGTACCCCATTCACCCTAATGAACCAGCCTCCACAGCTCATGTCCCTGTGGAGTTTGAGGCCTTGAGTCCCTTATATTCTGGTGTTTGCTATTTTGGAATGAGTTGCAACTTCCCCTCAAAGGGCACCAACAGCAGGGGAGAGCTATTACCCTCTCAAGTCCTGCTTGTGTCTGTCTACTGTGAAAAATGGGGTGGTGGTGCCTGGTTGTTTTTCAAAGTAACAGTTGAGGGAAGAGTTCTGAGGCTCAAGATACAGACATATGAGGAGGGGCTTAACTCATCCCACTACCACATCCCCCACCCTCCAAGCCTCTGTTTACCTCAGGTAAAGATGGGAGAGAAATCTGATTCAGTTCACATTTAGCAGCAAATTTACCCACCGCAATTCACACTTCCTGAAACTGTGTGCAAACCAAAACACAACCATCCTTCAATATTGACACTTCTCCAAATTCTACAGTGCAATTTGCTAGGTGAGTAAATGTGTATAAAATGAATATACTCGTAGGTAAGTGAAAATAAGATCTAGAAATGAATAATACTTGGTAAAATTGTGCATATTGGGAGAAATTCACACAAAAATACTGACGAATATTTGTGGGGGTTTTTTACAAATAAAAATCACACGCTGTTGTGGAACTGTAAACAAACCCTAAAGAAAGCAAAATCAAAAACAGAGAGAAACCAAAGTTGACAGATCTGCTCATCCCTAACCCCAGAGCAGAAGCTTCACTGGGGCACTAACCATCCCTGCCTGACACCATCCACAGATCATTTTTGGTTTGCCACCACTTACGGCCGATTTGAAGTGGCTACTAGGCTTAACCCAACCAACCCATCTTACCTCCTGTTTGTGGACGGCTAACATTTCCCTGTGGTCACAAGAACAGGCCTCCAGTTTCTCCAAGAACAAGAACCACCAGGTTGCTGCACTCCTTGCCCCCTCCCCTCCCCCAGGATTAATGGGAGTCATCCTCATAAGGTGTTGTGCAAACGATTATAATAATAAAACTAATTTCACAAAGTCATAACTTCACCCTGCTTGTCTGATGGCCTCTCTCAGCTGCTGCTGTGCAAACACAAGTCATCTGTTGACAAGCACCCGGTGCGGTCAGCTTGGACCCACCCTTCTTCCAGCGAGTGAATAAGTGGTACACAAGAGCATTTTATAAGGAGTGAGAGGGAATCCCTTTGATCTTCTCCTGACTTCCTAGTGCCGCGTCAAATTGAAACCCAGTTTTGGTTTCTTACCTCAGAATTTGTTCCTCCTCAAAGTCCGATCTTTGTCTCCATTGTGGGCATCCTCTGGATATCCTACTCAATAGTCTTGTTGTTCCATATTCATTCTCTCTCTCTCTCTCTCTCTCTCTCTCTCTCACACACACACACACACACACACACAGACATGGCTAGAGATGCAAAACAAATATGTTTAATCCGGTCAAAATCAGCTAAGCTGCACACATGACAGGCGCCATGGTCTCAAAAGCTACCCCGCAAGTAGCGGTGTGAGACTTAGAAAAGTGATGGCAGAGTGATTAAGGTAGCCATGTTTCCTACTTTACAGAGGGACAGTCCTCTCTTTGACCTCTGTTTGAAGGGCTGCCATGCATATGTGCATTTTATGGAAATCTATGCCACCTTTTGCCCTTTTTGACTACTGTGCATGCACTTGCCCCAATCTGAGCTCTTCACTAGTGATTGCATCAAGTAAAACCACCCAGCTCCTGGTGTTCCCACTGAGGTAACCTCTCCCTCCTCTAACTGCTCGAAGCCAGCCTTGATTCTAGGGCACCATTAAAAGGCAACAAATGGCCCAGGGGTATTTTTGTCAACAGAGATGAAAACCGTGTGGATTTTCTACCTCAGGGAATATATAGGAAGCTGCCTGATGCTGAATCAGACCATTGGTCCATGGAGCACTGTCTACCCTGACCAGCAGTGGACCTCCTGTGTCTCAAGTAGGAGTCCCAGCCCCACCTGGAGAGGCCAGGGATTGAACCCGAGGCCTTCTGCATGCAAGGCAGTTACCCTATGGCTCATCTATGTGTTGGCTCATCTCAAAATTCCCTGCGGGTTGGAGAGAGTGTTTCCAACGATATCTTGGCTTGCATCCACACAAAAAATACAAGGGCTGAGCCAAAATTTGTGAGAGGCTTTTTCAATAAATATTTTACCCACGGTGAAACATCCAACAATGGGAATTGCTTAGGAAAAGCTATGCAAACAATAGGGAAGTTTTTAATCTGTGATATTTTAGTGTATTTTTGGTTTCTATGGAAGCCGCCCAGAGTGGCTGGGGAAACCCAGCCAGATGGGCGGGGTACAAATAATAAATTATTATTATTAATTATTATTATTATTATTATTATTATTATTATTATTATTATTATTATAGTGAAAAGTGCCCCCGTCTTCTCCAATCATTTAGTGCTTTCCCCAGCAAGGGAAGTGGCCAGAATACCATTGGGACATCTAGTTTGTGGCTGTGGAAGCAAGATGCTGGATTAGATAGGACTTTGGTCTGATCCAGCAGGGCTCTTCTTAGAGGAAAGATGGCATATGTGTCAGACTTTGTTTCATTTTATGGAATTTTTATTGCATATTTTGTATGCTGTCACCCTTGTACTGTAAATAGCTTCGGACTTCTTTTCAGTAATACATAGATACATCGAATAAATTGAATTGGCAATATACTGCGTTGAGCTCTTCTAAATTTATTTCTTGCTATTTTAACCTGCTGTTGTAATTTCACACGGTTTCTGCTTTCCATTATGTAGATTTGGTTTTGTATGCTGCATCAGAAATGATTTCCACCCCCTTTTTAAAAAAATTAAAAGCCAGATATAAATCCTTAACATCAAGAGTGCTTCCAGACAGGGACTTGATTTGGAAACAGGCAGCTGAGATATCACCAATAGGCCATTTGGCATTCCTTTATTGATCTTATTTTCCCTGGAAAGAGGTAAGTGCAGATTAAATGGCAGGGTGGGGTTGCATTTTTATACCAACATTGTGCGGACCCTGAAAAAAAAAATTGCATACCTAAGGAGCACCGCTCCCAAACCAACAACCACCTGGAATTAACCAAAATAAATGAATAATACATAATATTATAATTATGCATTATAATCTGCCAAAATAATAATTTTGGCAGAAACTTAAAGAGCTCCAAACAGGCCACCATTCAACAGGTGTAGCTCTCCATCCCAACATAGGAACCATACCACAGAACCTCTACCCTCCTCAGCAGGGGATTAGTGGGTTGTCTCCAACTAATTTTTACTCAGCAGCCCTCGTAAAATGATATTAGTCATGTTCATTAATTCCAATGGGTCTTCTCTGAGTAGGACGGGATAAAAACCCTTTGCCACCCAGTTCTTCCCATGCATAACTCTGCTCCGGCCCTCCCTCCAACTTGCCTCGACTTGCCCCGACTGAGGCCTTTTTGCTCATCCGTTGCAATGACTTGGGCAGCATTATGAAATCCTCACCACAGGAGATGTTAACAGCGAAGGTAGAAAAACACATCAAGCGCATAATGCGTTTCCCTTTTAATAGCTTTCATTGGGGAAGCGTTGGCGAGGGATGAAAGCTGTTCAGGGCAAGACGGATGCTGGGTGGAAAGGAACTTCAAAAGAAAACCCTGCCACGTCGGGCGCATTGCGAGGTTTGACACTGCTCTCCGGCAGCAAGAGACCCTCCCCGTGGAGAAAGGCGAGCTGTTGTAACCATCCTGACACGCAGCCAACTGCTCGCCTCTTGGTTATAAAACCAGAACAAGGCTGGGCAAGCATGTGTGCCAGAGCCCTCGGGATCTGCTCAGAAGTCACTTTCCCACCCACAAGTGGGCACTGAAAGGGAGGGCTTGCCCACCCCAAGAACCAAGCCCATCTTTCCAGAATCCTCTGCTCTAGGCAGGGGGGCAGAAGGAACTGGCAGTTGGGTTCTCCATGGGGATGGAAGCAGGCTCCATTCCACTCTCTGTTTGTTGCACGCAGCATGGTTTCTATTCCACTGTAGTTCACCTTCTGCCAAAACACGTTATTTGTCTCGCAGTCTGCTGTGGCGAAATTATATAATCATGTAAAGTCTGTTGCCATTCCCTCATTCATTTCAATGCAAAGGAAATACAAGGCAAATGGTGTGTTGAGCGTAATCAATTCCGTATCATTTGCAGACCGAAAGCAACAACAGTGAATACAGATCATGTTTGCTGGGTTCATTTCCGGTTGGGATGTGTGATAAATAAGTGAACATCACTGCAGGGCAGTTGACCTTTGGGTCCCTTCCAATTCTACAATTCTATGATTGGCAATTTCTGCCCCAGTTTCTGTTTTCATTGGAATTCTCCAACCCCCCCCCCCAAATGCCCCTCCAGAATCATGATGGCAGCCCTTACATGAATGGGAAGATTTCCCATATCCCTGCTCTCCTTCCACCAGCAGCAACAGCAGCTGCCACCACATAAGCTTTTGTTTTGTTTATAAGGGGCAGGAAAACTGTTGGACCCTTCTGCACTACCGCCATCCTCAGGAACATGGCAGGCTCTGACTTTGCTTCAAAACTGGCTGCAAAAAATTGAGCTGATTTGCGGGTGGGTAAATGTTTTGGTTTGTCAAGCCTAATTATGAATCAAGTCAGGCCCCAGGGGTACAACCATCATGACACACAGCCGAGACGACATTTGCCAAACTATTTTCTGTTTTGTTTTCAAAGGTGACAAACTCTTCCACCAGCTTCCAGTCTTGCAGCTATGGGGGTGCAGTGGGGAAAACCAATCTAGCCTTGCTAAGTTGCCTGAATTTCCCATACTAGCCCTTCCAATGAACATAGAGGTAGGTGGCTGTTTTCTTTCACCATTGTCACCTCGGGACCAATGCCTGGGCAAAATGTACTAGGCCAAAATGGAACCAGGACAAAACGCCTGGCAGGTTGTGGCCCCAAAGGCCCAAGACAAGCCCCATGTTTAGGGAGGGACATATTTTTCTGTTGAAACTCCACCATCCAAATCCTGTAAGTTCAGTCATGTCATCCAGAGCAGAGTCTCATGGAACATGAAACCCTCTCTTGGGAAGGCATAGAGTTCCCATCCTGTAGGATCTCCACAAAGCCTCTCTACACCTCCATATACAGATGAGACACAAGTACATATATCCCCCAACTCTTTAGGCTGCAGGGCCAAGAAGCCAGAGAAAACTGCCCCTGTCTCTCAGAGTTGCACCATTCTTGCTTCAAAGAGCAATCTAGCTTCCATCAGAGCCTTGGTTTAGCAAAATCCTTGTTTTGAAAACCTGACCAAAAAAACAACTCTGATGATGCCCCACCAAGCCCTCTGCCTGGAGCACCAAAGATGTGGAGATGTCATTTGGCATTCTCCTTTTTGAAGTTCCTTTGCTTGATCTTTGTCTTGAAACCAGTTTATTCATCTGTGTGTCCAGTGGTAAGAACACAAGCCTCCCATCAAAAGGATCATGAGTTTGCCTTTTCTCCGTCCTTGGAAAACTTCCAGCATCAGAAGGGAGTGGTTGGCAAGACACACACACACACACACAGAGAGAGAGAGAGAGAGAGAGAGAGGGTGTTAGTTAGTTAAAAGCAGTGCCAGTTTGCCCTTTGTTTCTTTCTGCTCTGTGAACCCCCCTTTTTGGGAGTGAGGGCATTGCTGATAATGGGCTGCAATCAAGTAGTGATGGGTCCAGGTCACAGGCAATTTTGCACCTTGGGCATCTCGTAAAATATAAGAACAGTCCTACTTTATCAGACCAATCCTCACTTCCCTTCCAGCATCCTACAGTGCGCAATCCAGCACCTCTGGGAAGACCACAAGCAGGACATGAGTGCAATAGCCATCCATTACTGCTGCCTCTAAGCAACTGATATGCAGGGGTAGAAGCTGGAGGCTGCATACAGCCATCATGCATGTAACCACTTATAAGGCTTATTTACCTTGGTTTGGCTTAATTCCCTTTTAAAGTCATCTACGCTATCACCTATGAACTGGACTGGATCAAAAGAGAGGCACAGTCAGGTACTAAAATGTGATCATGTATGAGGGGGGGCATATGTGCTATCCTATAAACTGGGGTTGGTTAACCTGTGGCCTTCCAAATGTTGAGAAATGTGTCCCGGCATGCTAGGTGTTCATCTTAAGTCATAGTTAACATAAAACAGGGTTTAATCCTTAGTGCAACGTGTCAAGCGGACCATTGGCCCATCAGAGCTTGCTTCATCAGGACTATGAAGGTGTTTTATCAAAACACAGCATATCTAAAAAGGCTGATGGAAGATCTAGAAAGAGGGTCACGGTTTCTGGTCTTCCCCATTCAACAGATTGGCTTTGAAATGGTGTTCGGATGAGGTTCTAAAGTAACAGCTACGAAGAACCACTTCAAAAGGTGCCCAGAAAGCCACAACCCTCGAGAAAGTGCATCTCAGACGTGGCTCTCTCCCCCCTGCTGGCTTCAATTACGTGCCAGCCTCAGAACAGTTTTCTGTTGAAAACCTGGAGCCTGTAATGAAAGAACCTTCTTACAACGGCTGCGTTCCAGGCCTGCTTCAGGGTTTATACTGCGGCAAAGGGTGCAACAGCATTCTTCCCTCCTGCAGTTTCCAGCAACTAATATTCAGAAGCGTACCATCTCTCACCACAAAGGCAGAGCATAGCTATCACGGCTAGCAGTCACTGGTAGCTTTATCATCCAGGCATTTGTCTAATCCTCTTTAAAAGCCATCCAAGCTGGTGGCCATCGCTGTACCTTGTGGGAGCAAATTCCATAGTTTAGGTGCTGTGTGGAAGAGAAGTACGACTTCTTTCACTTTTCTGCTGGCAACATAGGCAGCCTTCACAGTTGAGTTCTGCGTGCGCTCTTTTCTATTTAGACTCAATTACTTTTACCAGTAGTGAACTTATTCTCAGAGCAGTGACCCTTCTGTAGCCAGAACGTCACCACGCAGGCACAAGAGGAAAGCTTCAGTAGCCTCAGGGCAACCCCAAGGTTTGCAGAAATACAACATACATGTCACTTTGAGATTCCTATCAGCTGCTGGATTAAAATATCCCCCTTGAGAAACTAAAGGTGTTTCCTTACAGCAAGTCAGTATTGTCAACACTGACTGGCAGCAGCTATCCAGGATTTTCCCAGCCTTACCTGGAGATGTCAGGGACTGAACCTGAGACCTTCTGCAAGCAAAGCAGGTGCTCTTCTCTGGACACTGTATATGTGTTTTCGAAAGATGGTGGAGGGAGACACCTACAGGACAAATGGAAGCATAGCACCAGTTGCAGGAGTTTCCCCAATCCTGCTGTTCAAATTGTGCCTGGATAACTCACTTGCAGGTACTTGTGATACTTGTGATACTTCAGATACTTGTGTATCTGAAGAAGTGTGCATGCACACGAAAGCTCATACCAAGAACTAACTTAGTTGGTCTTTAAGGTGCTACTGGAAGGAAAAAAAAATTTGTTGTTTGTTTTGCAGGGGAGAGACTGTGTTGGACCACCAAGGAGAGCATTTCTCCACCTGCCCTGCCCCACCCTCTTGTAGGATTTACTCCTGCTCTTTGTGGCCTATCTGTGGGGACTGCCCCCTACATTTGGCAGGAACATGAATGTATTTGGATTTTTTGTTTTTATTTAGTTTTGATATGTTAAGATTTTGTTGTCTTGATTTTGTGGGTATACGTCATCCTTTGTGAGCCACCTTGGGGGGCATTTTTTGCTATAAAGCAGCATAGCGATAAATTCTTAGCTAATGTGCAAGTTTCTTGGCTGTTCTCTGAGCAAACAGCTTCCTTCAAAATGTTCATTTCAAATTCAACTTCCAAGCCAATCTCGTAAGTTTCCCACATCTGAATCTCAAATTCAAAAGCCAGCAAAACCGATGTAGAAACACAAGAAGCTACCATATATTGACGCAGACCCCCTTTGGGTCCATCTAGCTTGGTATTGCCTAAATCAGTGTTTCTCAAACTTGGTTCTCCAGCTGCTGCTGGGACTAAGACTCCCATCATCCCTGACCACTGGTCCTGAAAGCTAGGTATGATGGGAGTTGTAGTCCAACAACAGTAGAGACCCAAGTTTGAGAAACTTGCCCTAAACGAACCTTCCACCCTCCAGATGTTGCTGACGCCAACAGCCATCAGCCCCAGCCTGCATGGCCAATGGCCAGGGATGATGGGAGTTGTAGTCCAGCAATATCTGTAGGGAATCACATCTGTAGGTGATGGGAAAGACCTCTCTTGAGCTGAGGCACTGCAAAGCTACAGTCATTCAGAGAGCTGGAATCCAGCAACATCTAGAAGGCACCAGGTTAGAGAAAGCTGGATTACACTGCCTAGTAGCATCTCTCTAGGGTTTCAGATGGGAGTCCTTCCCATTTTAGGATTAAACCTGGGACCTTCTGCATGCAAGGCATGCCCTCTACCCCCTGAGCTATAGCCCCTGCCCCAGAAATCCAGAGAAGAAATAGCCAATATCATATTAAGTGAAAAATATAAATTTTATTTTTTAAAACAGCTGCCAGCAGTTTGCCAGTATACCTGTAAAAGATATTCCAGAAAAGTGAAAAGAGAAGCATATTACAATATATCATAAGAGATTCCAGGTATCTCTGTACAAACGCCAAATCAATGCCCTGCCCATTCTGGGAATCTGTGCCCCCGCCCACCCAGATGCAACAGTTGAGCAGATAAAACAAGATGATATATATTTTTAAAACACGGTTTGCTCAGAACAACCTTTTCAGGTATGTTCAAAAGGATAAGAAGGAACTTGACTGTATCTAAGCAATTGTGGTTTCAACATGGGATAAAACGTCTACTGTTAGTCACAGCTGGGAGGGGACAGTTATTCATTTTTAGAATGAAGAGTTGATTTAGCATTGCCTCTTAAAGCAACATTTCATAGAAAGGCAGGTAGGCATGTGAGTGATAACCAAGGTTCCACAACCCCCCCCCAAAGTATATACATGCTTCAAGCACTAGGGAATGAAGCCAGACCTCAGCTCTCATGTGTAGCCCCCCACTATACATAACACTTTTAGTATGAATTAGAACACCTTTGTGTGTTACATTTAGACACTGGTTGGCTAGAATGGCCAGATTTCTAAGCTGGTTTCTCTTTGTCACTGTTAATATTTGCACATAGCTCTAGCATAGTAAGATAGGCTAGACCAATTTCTGTGGCCCATGAGCTTTAGGCTGATAACAAACAGAACCAATTTGTGCACAAATGCATGTTGAGCCGAGTCCACAGAAAATACTTTTGTTACAGAGGCCTGATCTTCAGCTGTGCTGGCTGGGGCTCATGAGAGCTAGAGTCCCACAGGAAGGACTTGACAGAGGTGGGGAACCTGAGGTTTGCTTTCCTACCCCTCCGTGGCCAGAATGTGGCACACTGGTTCGTGTGCGAGTCAGACAAGTGTAATGATTTCACAAACGCTCTGCACACTTTTGAGAGAAGTGTTCCACCTGTTCTCTTTGTTCCTCAAGGCTCTGCCTGCTGAGCAAAAGTGACCTTGTTAAAAAGGCATCTCTTGATATATAAGTCATGCAATTTTAATTCTCTGGGTTGTAGTCGCTACAAGTGCTACTCAGAATAGGCCCACTGAAACGAGTGAGCCCAACTTAATCATGCCCATTCATTTCAATGGGTCTACTCTCTGATGGAGCATGACTAACACTGGATATAACCCACAGCTTTTCTTTTAAAAATAAATTCTATTTCACTATAAACAAAATAAGCAGAATGGCCAATTATCTTATACAAATATGACCCAACAGAGAGCATGTGGACAATGCATCATCCAAAACATTGGAATCCATAGTGTCATGACATCAAAGGGCATAGGACGAGGGCAAAGACTTTTCCTCCTGAATTATGTTTGCAGAAAGGACTTCAGGGCCACCTCAACCCTTCTTGTTACTTGTGAAGCAGAATCCAAGCAGCAATCTGCACTCAGAGTAACATTAGATGCAGCCAATTGGGATGTTCCCCTTCAGTAGGAGCTGCCTCTCAGAGTGGTCCAAGCCAGCAGGTTCTTTCAATGGCACAACTATCCCGTGGCTAACAATAATACATGCACAGAATTTCCCCAGACATACCAGTTCTGAGATGACTTCAATCATTCTAAATATTAACACTCCTGCCTATTTTTAGGGCAAAAGTGAGACAAGCTGTGGCCTTGTTGCTGGACTGCAACTCCCATAATTCTGACCTTTGACTGTGCCCGCTGGGGCTACTGGGAGCTGGGAATCAAGCAGCATCAAGAGGGCCACAGATTCTACCCTCCACCGCCTGGGTTTAGGCAAAGGAGTGATTCCTCAAATGCCCCTAGACTGACAACTAGAATGGGAATTTAAAACATCTTTGGCTATAGGAGTGGAAAGGCATTTTGGAAGTCACATTAATACAGGAGGAACATTTAAGGAATTGCTACA
This sequence comes from Podarcis filfolensis, assembly GCF_964270895.1. Classification (NCBI taxonomy): domain Eukaryota; kingdom Metazoa; phylum Chordata; class Lepidosauria; order Squamata; family Lacertidae; genus Podarcis; species Podarcis filfolensis. The sequence continues at coordinate 62,815,036 of NC_139611.1, read as the reverse complement.
AGGAGCTGCTCTTGCTCACACTTCTGGTTCTCATGCAACTCTCATCCCATGCTCAAAAGTCTGAGGATGGTGGGTTTGGGGAATGTCTGTGAGAATTAGACCTACATTTGCTATTTTGGATGGCTAGAAGCAGAATATTTGAAATTCTGTTAACAATGCATATGTACATAAAAAATATCAATTTTGTAAGAAACTGGCAAGTGGCAAGATCATTAACTCTTCAGTTTTGTGCAGGTTAGGCAAGTTCCCAAACTAAAATACAGTAGGTACAACACATGTCTTTCCGCACTCCCTTCTCTCCAACCTTGGAAGAATAAACGTTAAGTCAAACTTGGGGTTTTCTCTGTCTTCCAGAAAGTTAATCTGTATATGAATGCTACCAATTTCATAGGCTAAACAAAGGTTAGCTAATGGGAATTCCTTTCACATTTCTGTTGCAAAAACGTAACTATAAAAAAATTTCCCATTTGATGACAGAAGCCCCCCATCCACAAACACACGCCCACATCTTTATTCATTCAAGAGGAAAACTGAATGCTTTCACCCATGTGGGCTGCTAAAGTTAACCAAATGGTTGATCACTTGCAACCACAAATTATGCACCTTATCTTGTCGGAGAAACTGCCTCTACTACACACCAAGTGGATAACTGGTCACACGAAAGAACATTTATGCACATCAATATTACTGAGGAAGAGATAATGCTTCTCTGTAAAATATACTGTACTTCCAAATGACTTCTCTGTTCCAACTTAATAGAATCAAGAGCACAAGATTCAACTGCTGCCTACATTTCAAACCGGAAAGGTTTCGTCAAACAGTACTAAGGCATAATCAGCATCAAACGATAAAGGTTGTCCTGTGCTGCGGTGTAATTTAAAATAAATTGGCAGGCTGCTTCCTCCCTTTTGACTGATACTGTTGGGAGGTGCAGAGTTATTTCATGACTCATTAAAGGTACGCTTTCAAATAAACACAATCCACCAAGCACCAGTTCCAGGCTAAATGGATCCAGTAACCAGATGGGGAAATAGCAGTTACATAAGAGGTGGTTATGTGGACAGTGACTTGGCAAGAATTTGAGCTAATGGCCCACATCTGACCATCTTTTTCCTCGAATCCCATCTGGTCACACTGGTCATCCTACCTTCTAATCTGAAACTTTAAATTTGCCAGGCAAAATGACAACTGGAAGGCAAACAAGTGTGGGCATTAGCAGGACAACCACCCTGTGCATAAGATCCACCATGCTGTACAACACAATTCTACCCTTTGGGTACCTTACCCCCCAAATGTGTACACCAAGCTGGTCAACTGACTTAAAGGCAAAATCAGCAAGAAGAAGAATCTGGAGCAGATTTCAGGCCAGTGAAATTAAACCAAGAGGTACAAACATGCTAGAAAAGGTTCTACCTTCTAGTGTTTTGTGTCAAAGCTGCAGGATGCTTTGGGGCCACCCTTAAGCCTAAGACTGGCTTTTGTGAATACTGGCAAAGAGAAAGAAGGCACCACAAAGGCATGTATAACAAATACAAAGCTATTATTGAAATCATGTATCTACTTATTGGATCAGATCACAATGTAAATATGATTCTTAGATTTAAAAGAAGAAAAAAACCACAAACCTAAGGCTCTTAACACCAAGTCCCTCACCGAAATGAAATTTTGTACAAAAAAAAGGTTCCCTAATCCTCTTCCATGCTCTCACTTATGCTGAGTAAGCCAGGCTGCAATGCTACACACGTGTACTTGGGAATAAACCACGCCAAACTCAGGGCAACTCTCTTCTGAGCAAGTATGTACAGAGTTGGGCTGAGAGAAAGTCTGTTAACAGGAGCCCTTATACGTGCTTTAAAAATGTACACTCCAGTGTAAAAGTTACAAAAGGTACGCTGGCAAGAAGGCTAGTGTTGATTGGCTGGAGTAGTCTTTGATGGCATTTAAAATAAATAGAAAGTTTGCTCCATGCCTCAAATCCTTGCCTTTCCTTTTATTAAAGAAAACCCAAGTCAGAAACACAAACCATTTTTGTTTTTACAGTGCTATTCCTTGGTGCTGTTCTAGAAATACACAACTTGGACCTTGTAATGTGTTAATGACTGTGATGTGAAAAAATATAGATCAGGTACATATGCAGCAGTCAGATGTGACTTATTGAAGGGAGAAACAATTGAAAGAGGGGCTGAGAACTCCACATTCCACACTTACAAACGACCAAGGAGAAAATCATCAATATGGAATTATGCACGTAAGGCAAAACAGTTGGTATCTAAAGGCCACTTGCACATATTTAAAAATAAAAAATAGTTACTTGCAGGAATCTGACATTAGCACAGTGAGAAGAAAGCACCCCTGGCACCCAACCACAGCATTTCTTGCTAGCAACATAAAAGAGTAGTTACAAGTTGAGTAGAAACATCTGGCATATTTAGGCTGCTTGACAGCTCAGGTTTGGAATGATGTTACTTAAGAAATAAATCCCACATATTGACAAGCCTCCTAGTGCCAAAAAAAAAAAAAAGCAACTTGCTATTATGGCCTTGGATTATTGTGCTTCATCCAATAAAGATGTCTTGCTTTTTGATCCAATCAGTTGGAGACTTATGTACTCCCCCTCCACCCCCCAATGCAAGCATATGCAGTGAACCCTTGTCACCTCCAAGAACACAGTTTATTGGGTTCCTGGTGTCTATGGGTCACAGCTTGTGGCATTTGAACTTATTGAAATGTGCCCTTTTTCCTCATGAGCAGGCATGCTTGCCCAAAGGTTTTGCATGTAGCTCTTTTCGGTGAGGCAGTAAGAGACTTTGGTGCACTGTTCAGACAGACCAGCAGGTAGAGTGTTTCAGGAGAGCTAAGGTATGCAATAGCATCTCGAAAATACATAAATAATCCTTAAATCACACCAAGAAGTGCTTCCTAAACAAATCTGAAAATCCCAAGATGCAATTTGAGATTTAAAGGCCACTTTATATAATCAGAAGAAGCAAGTGGTAAAAAACAACAACAACCTTTCCTTAGGCTGAATCACCTAAATTTGGAGCTGCGGAGGCTGTATTCGCTCTGCAATGAATAAAATTCTGCGCATTAAAATATTCTATCGGAGAAGAACATGCTGAAGCCATCTCCCCAACAAGCCAAGTGTGTGCAGACAAGAGAGAGAAGGTGGCTTCTAATATAGGGAAAGTGTTCAAACTTGCACTCCACTCCCACTACCTGAAATGCTCAATCCAGGAAAAGCTTTACCACTCGGTTCCTTGGACTATGTAAGATGGCTGTCCTACCTAATTGAGACCCAGGATCTGCAGGCCCAGGTAGTAAAAGTAGGGGTCCCACTCAGCAGTTCTGGGCCAGGTTCCAGAATTGCTTCACTGCAACATTAACTGTTGTGCTCAGCTTGCTTATTATAGGATACAAAGCAAGCAAACGGCATAACATTGGTTTGCATTTTTTGAAAGAGAAAAAATACCTGGTCTACCCAATGTAACACTGAATAACTGCAAGTACATGCAAAGTAAATCACTATCTTAAAAAGACAAAAGGGGAGCAGTCTGTTAAAAGAAGCGTTTCGTTATGAAATGTGTGCGAAACACTGCTTATTTAGTGAGTCTCTTAGCTACATCGCTGTAGGCGAATTCAATCTCTTTGTCTCCAGGACAAGTGTTGGTGAATTCATCACGACCATAGGCATTTGTCAGGTATCTCCAAATCCCAGTCATTGTCTTGGGAATATCGAAGTTGCGATACTTTTTGGCCACAACCTAGGAACAAAGAAAGGGAAGAACAGCTGTTTTACAATGTCCAAAGAGAGATGGGACCAGCCCATAATTTTTGTGCTTTGAGACCGCAACCAGAACCACAAAATAGCATCGGACTTGTCTGCATATAAGAATGAGAGGGAAAGCTGCTTAATACCAAGTCAGATTATTTGTCCATCTTGCCTAATACAGGGGAAGGGGTGGAGCTCAGTGGTAAAAGCAGAGGTAGAGTGGTAGATCCCAGGTTCAATCCTAGGCATTTCCATGTAATGCTGGGAGAGACTGAAATCCTGGACAGCAGCTGCCAATCAGTGTGGGCAATATTGAAATAGATGGGCCAATGATTTGACACAGTGTAAGACAGGGATTGAACCTGCAATCTTCTACATGCAACTTGGGTATGGCCCCTTCCCTGTAAAATGAATAGGAAGCTTAGCATCAGTGGCAACTTGTAGGTGTGCAGGCACCCAATAGAATTTCCCAAAGCCCATTTGCCACTACAGGAAATTATCTCGTTCAGTTGAGTCAAGCGTCAAATGTAAACTAGCCCTCAAGGTAGTTCCACCCACCTTGACAATATGTAGTTTGGGCAACAAGTTGCAGTCTGCTAGCGTCATCTCGTCACCATCCAGAAACTTGCGGGTGGAAGCTGCGATATCCTCCATGCTGTTCTCATCAATCTCATCAGGGAGAGGTGTATTCAGGTACTCATCCAACTTCTGCAGAGTTTTCAGAAGGCCTCTCTCCAAGGCTGGAAGAGTTAGCCAGTGAAAAAGGAAGAAGGAAAGCCAATGGTGCTGGATAAATCAATCACAGTTGAAACCTACGTACCTAACCCCCAATGGAAACAGCGCCAAGCGATCTATGAATCACCCACCAAGCAAAAAATGGAGAATCTGTTCACTTGGGGTGCCGTTTAGAATGTGGCCCTTTCAGCCCTGATGAAGCACTCAATTTCTGCTTAATAATAATAATAAATTTTATTTATATCCCGCCCTCCGCCGCCCAAGCCGGGCTCAGAGTGGCTAACATCAACATTAAGCTCCATTACTGTTGCATATTAGTTCTTGAAGTAACAGCAGAGGGCAGTCTTCACCAACATTTCTCTCCTTACAGGAAAGAGAGCTTTGCCCCGCCTGTTTGAAAGGCCATAAAAAGAATGTAGGGTTGGAGAAGTATTTACATAACCCTGCAAAAAGAGGATATCAGCAATGCTCCTTCTCTAAGACAATCCAAGCAATGACTTCTAAACTTTAGAATGTCAAAAGAAACCCCGCGTCTACAAGTACTAATGAATCAAAGTAATGAAGGCTTTGTTGCTTCTACAGGCTAGGGCAAACAAGATTTTACACCCTTAAAGCTCTGCCTCCACTGAACCCAGGAAGGTCTGCAAGATGTAGAAAAAGCAAACCCCAGATCGGATTTCATAGCGGGAGCAATGTGCCATCAAGTAAAGTTGCTCTGACAGCATTGAGATGAATTCTAACTAACCTCTGCACATCTTGCATGGCAATTCAGAGAAAAGCATTGCCCTTAGCCTGGAATGAGAACTATGAGCCATTCTGTGGGATTGTCTGCTTTGGAATTTTCCCATCTACTGCATGCATTCTGTGTTAGTCACAACAGCGTCGTTTCCAGTTTTGAGCCAATGCTGATGTAAGTTTGACTTCAAGACAATGGCTCCCTCCCAGAAACTCCACAGGAGTAGCCTTTTTCTCCCCCGCCCCGGCCCCTCAATGTCTTCGATGAGTAGGAGAATCCTTGGAGCATTTGGTGCAAAACTCCTCTGGGTGTGTGCAATACTCCCCCCACCTGCTCCAATTCAGAAGAGAAACAGCCACTGGGCATGCAAGCTACAGGACACTACTTGGCAGAACAGTGAAGAAACAGGCCAGCTTATAGTCAAAGCAAATTCATCTGAAACCAAGTGAGGTAGAGAGTCAGTAGAGCGTTGCAGTATCCAAAGACTACTCCACAGAATTCTGGAAATTAACCTACTTGGACCTGTGCCTCCATCTTGCCTTCCAACTAATGTCTAGCTATATCTGTTTCCCAAAGCTCAATGCCATCAGGATTTATTTTAGGTAATCATGGCTATGTGTATGCTGCAATTCCATGCAAGTCCAGAAAAGCCACAGAATGAAATACTTGCTGCAAAATTTTAAGAATAATCTCTAATGAAAAATAGGTTTCTAGCCCTTGTGGTTGTGAAGACTTGAGAAGGATTGCCAGTGGGTGGGACTTCAGTGCCCTATACAGCTCCTCCCCCATGACTACAGAAGCGGAATTATGCAGAATAAAACACGCATTTCCGCACGATTTCCACAGATCACAAAATACAGATAGCTAAACTGTAGAATGCTGATCTTCAGCACAGGGCATAAGTGAGCTGGGACTATTTGATATATTCAGGGTTAAAGGTGAGCCTGAGACAATCCTCATCAGTAGCTCAGCCTTGCAAATGACTTAAGCAATAACCTACATGGCCAATCCACCCCTAAGCACAGTATTTTACAGGCCACAAAGGAAAAAAGCAGATAGAAAGTGAGCAGAAACTGTAACAGTGTACAAAAGCCACCAAAAAAATGCACCATGGAAAAGATACTGCTGTCAATATTGTTTCCTTACAATGAGCTGCTGTATGAGGTCCCTGTGGCAAAAGGTCGCCTAGCAACCACAGATTTCTCATTTACTAGCAGGAAACATAATCCAAGGTCTATAGGTCTGTGGATTCAGTTTAAGTGCCATTTTTAGACCACCAAGGGTAGCACACTGTTTGATACAAGAGGAAAAAATTGGCAGAGCTTTCAGAGAAAATGCCAACGGTAGGTACACCAGGCAATAAAAATTATGAGTATAGAATTTTCCAGCCAACTCACTAATTATTGGTGGGGAGCTGAAGCTAGAAAAATTCCAGATTTTCACAAGAGTCACATAGGACAGATTTAGGCTAAACTAGGGATGGGGAACCTGGATCCCTTCAGATGTTGTTGGACTCCAGCTCCCTTCATCCCCAGCCACTGGATATGTAGGCAGGGGTTGATGGGAGCTGGAGTCCAGCATCATGAAGAGTGTATGTTCGCCACCCCTGAGTTAAAGGAAAGTAGATTTGGCTGGAAAGAGGAAAGATTTCCTAAATGATGGAAAGCTGGCCCTTGGAAAAAGCTGGCTGGGGGTATTCATCATAGCTACATTTTTTTTCAAAATCTGCTTCCTGGTGTAGATCATAGCATCCCTAAGAACCTCAGCTTTTCTAGTCTAGTGCCTTGCCCACCTCCTACACATGGCTACTGCTTAGTGTCTTTCAGATTCCATTGCTCACCTCTCTCTTTACTATCAGAGGATTGGTCTACTACAGCTTGTGGCGCATTAAAGAAACTTGTTTTGGCATGAGCTTTTGTGGACAAGTGTCCACTTCATCTGATGCAAGAAATGTTATCTTCACTTGACAAATACACCTGCGTATAAAGCTGTGGACAGTGGGGGCACATGGCCATGAAAAAACAGAGCAGCAGGAACAGATGCACATGAATACATAAGACTAAGCAAGCGGGTGCACATATGAACACATTTTACAACCTACTGAGCTCGTATTTCAGTATTTCCTTCTGTATCTGTGCATATTTGTTTGCAGGCAAACTGAACATTCCTTTTGTGCATCTGATGAAAGGGACTCAAGTACATTTAAGGTTGTATCACTATAAATCCACTTGTCTTTAAAAAGGTGCAACAAGACATTAACTGTCTGAACCAATACTGCAAATGGATGTGCACATGTTCTAGATGACTTATCAAATTATAATCTAGCCAACTTTTTAAAATTCATGATCAAGATAAGCCTAAGGGCTGGAAAAAAGATGACCTGCTTCCTCTCTTTTCAGACACACTTCGTGGGATGTGCAACTTTTAACCTACACAAAAGATTGCAAACACAGGAACTTAGTTATGCAGTAGCAGATTCTATGGAATTGGCTTCTTTGATACTCACTCAGAAGCAGTTCCATGCTTCATGTCTGTACAATTTCACTTTAATGCGGGTTTCCTCTCCACACCCCTAGCCAAATAATAATCCTTGGACAGCAGTTCCAGCATGAGCCCAATTTATAGCTATCAAGAGCTGGCCAGAGGCACTTATGGTGCAAAATTCAAACAGAAATCGGAGAGGCAACAACTCCAATTCCATGCAACATAAGTTGCTAGCTTTTGATGAGCATGTGCTGTTGAATACAAATAGATGTGAATGACTATCTTGAGGATACACAGTTGCTCTCAGAATGCAACAGGGCTGTTAAGCATAAGCAAGGTGGTTGCGCAAACAATGACTCCAATGCTTTTTAGCAGCTTTGGCAATTTTATGATTAACTGTAATGGGCCATTGTTGTCAGCAGAACTTACAAAAATCTCATGAGGCACATGCACACAGCTGGCACATCTTTTAAATGTGAAAAGCCCGGAACTTCAAATCAAGGGATGGAGAGAGGAAACAGCTGGGCCTTTGCTCAAAAGGTGGGAGTCAGTTCCAAGGACCATAATGTATTTTCCAGATGAGTGAAAGACAGAAGCTATGGAAGGACAATCCTTAGGCATGACGACAAAGGAAGCGTATTTGCCCATTTCAAGGATAAAAATTAGGGCTGAGGAAACTCATTGAAATTAATGTCCTTCAGTGGGTCTACTCTGAGTAGGACTAACATTGGCTACAAGCCTTAGCCTTTAAAAGAAGAAGCAACTGGCTGCTCATGACTACACAAACTAGGTGTGTCAGTTTTACTGACTATCTGAGAAAAGGGCCATGTACAAAAACCACAAAGCTCAACATTTCACAGGGTCCTATAGAACTTCATTCATTTCAGTAGGGCTTGCACCTGACTATTGTTTTTTGGGGTGGTGCCCCATGTTTGAATCAAATGAAGTTTACCATTCAGCAGCCTCCAATGGCCCCCAAAATCTGCCTCCATGAGATGATATATGCTTCCCTTTGTCTCTGGCTACAAAAGTACATTCACAGAGGTCTCATCCCACCAGGCAAGAGGGCCAGCTTTTACTTGATGCCTCGGACTCCAGCACTGGCCAGACTTAGGAAATTAGAGCTGAGATAGGCTGCATGAGCCATACCTTGTTTACTTCCAAACATGAGGGCAGAAGGGTTCTGGCCTTGCTCTAGAACTCACCTGCTACTCAGAAGTCAAACAATGCTCTTGAACACAGTCTCGGCAGGGCAGCCATACAGATGTTGGTCCCGTTGCCATTAATGAAGTGGAATCGCCCACTTCAGCCCCTCGAGGTCTAGAATAGGGCAGGAAAGCCTATGGCTCTCTAGATGTTGGTTATGCTGGCTGGGGCTGAGGGGAATTTGAGTCCAATAATATCTGGGGGGACCAGACTTCCCATGCCTGGTCCAGAAGCCTTTAAAAGCCTCACTAAACCTTCTATTCAAATGCATGCACCAAAACACCAACGACACTGTCCCCTACTCCATTTTTTTTTATTTTGCTGAAATGCTAGTTCAGAAAAAGACAATTTGAAGTGGACATGTGCCAGGGGGTTAAACTCTGTCTGATTACTGCACGTTCTCTGCTACCAGTCACTTTTTCCTTTGCTGAGTTGTAAACATACATTTGAAAGCTTATGGTGCCAACGGGGGTGGAGGTGGGAGCAGTAGGGGTAATTTGGAACACAGAAGGCACAGGAAAAAGATTGAGCACCTTCTGCTCCCCCACTTCTCTGCTACTGCAGAAACAGTTCTAAGGAAAGATAATCAAGGCTTTGCTGAATTGTATTGCAAAACATGACGTTAGCCCTTAAGGCAGTCTGTGTTTGGGAAAAACCTCTACTTGGGCAAGCTACTGAAGGGGAGATGGATAGCAAAGAGAGCTAATGCCACATAACACACTCAAAAATAGATTCCCTACCTTCATTTGCTTCTGGCCTGGAATTCTTGATAAATGCAGAAAATTTAGCAAAGATGTCCATTCCAGCAGTGTTTGATTCTGGGTGTTTTGGTGAAAGCTTTGTGTACCTGAAGAGAAACATATATACATATATATATTTGTATATGAATTTACAGTGTGATTTCAATTGCAGCATGGCACTGTACCATATAAGTTGGGCATATTTCCTTCCAGAATGTTTTATTACTGATGGCATATATTTGCATCATCGCTTTGTAGCTACTTAATTCATCCTTCCTGCAAGCTGGGAAGAGCACAGTGGCAGCATAACTACAACCTTGTTCCTGTGTTAAGCACCTGAAAGAAACAAACATAATGGTCCAGTGCTCTTCCCAGAGCACATGGGAGAGAGTTCCATCTGCCTGAACTCACAGGAGTCATTCATTCAGTGTCAGAGGCCATCTGAATTTTTGCCAAAGCAAGCAGTGGCCAATTACATTACGCAAGAAGTGTGGTGGCTTAGAAATGCTGCTTTACCCTCGTAATGAATTCCACAGATTTGCAGAGTTAGCACATGGAGCTCTGCCCTCCCCTGAAAAATATTTAAATGGATGCAACTTTTTAAAATACGTTGTTACTTGAGCAGCAAACCGTTTAGAATTTTGTCCAAGTACCAGATCTGCCCGTATGTTTGACAAGCCTTCAGAAACATGTTTAGCGCTGAACTTATATTCCAGAAAGTCCCAATATGCATATAGTGACACAATTTCAGTATTTCTTCCATTAAAAAAGGGGATAGCCCCTTGCTCAACTCACCTTGGAATAAATATGGGTACAGCTAAAATTTTGATTTAAGCTAGTTGTGAAACAGTGACTGATTTCTAAAAAGCTATCAACCAGCACACTGAATACCCACCTTGACATCCTAGGGTCCACTCATTTTAGCTGACCCTCACAACCAGTCACCGTTTGTGATCGCCACATGGGCTTGTGGTGGGTTTTGAAGGTGTGCCAACAACTCTAATGCCCAGTGTGACTGGGAGAGCAAATTCTTTCCCTTCTCTCCCAGCAATCAGGCTATGCAAGCGCTGAGCCACAGAGGTGCTCTGCAAGATGTCACTGGCACTGTGCCACTTAAGAGACACAAGGTCTGGGAGACTCCCTCCTCCCTCCCTCCCATGAAGCAGTAGAAGGATGAAGAGGGGGGAGGAAATCACTCAGACCATGCAGAGAGGCATCTCATTGCCTTCAAAGTCTGTCCAAAGTTCAGCATGAGGACAGAAATCTCAGGGGATCTTCTCCAGAATTAAAGAGAAGATACCAGTTGCAGGCAAATTTGTGGACCATGTTGGAAAAGAAAAATACAGTGAATTGGTTACTAGTCTGTATGGAAACTACTGCATTTCACCTTATGAAATTCAAACAGAACAAGAACACCCCTACGTACTCTTAAAGAGTTTGCAAATGCTAAGGAAAATTATTGTGGAAAACAAGACTTTAAAATAAGAAGATAGACTTGGTTTTATCCCAAGTATCGGCGATATCAGTAATGCCAACTTCATGTTGAGTTTTAAGATGGCAATCGCTGGTGATCATCAATCCCCTTTGGTCTCTCCTTTTACAAGGGAATGAAGACACAAGGACTCTTTTCTGTTCAGACCTGCTTGCCAGTCTGTTGCGTTTAATAATTTTCAGGTCACAGAAATGCTTAACCAAGAGTTAACTTTCGGATCCGATCCTTGCTCACCCTAGCAGAAAAGAGCAATGCCAAGAGTGCAATAGCCCAGGGGTTTGGTGAGAAGTTTGATGGGAAGGAAGAAAAGGGGGGAGTCAAGGCAATGAAGAAGCTGACTGGTGTGGCTGCACGACCTGCTTGGCTGAAGCAAACCCCATGGTCAGAAATGTGAAATCCTATGCATTTCGCCTCTGTTGCACAAAGATACCATAGATACAGCTTCGATAGGGTAGGAACAGCTTTTTGGCCCTAAGCCTGTAATAATGTACAGTTGCCATCTCTTATTGCTGATGAAGTAAGCTTGCAACTAACTTGCATAAAGAGTACATAGCAATATAGAGGATTAAGCAGTACCATCCTTAGAACTGGCAAAGACCACCACCACCAAAACAGCTTTCTGCAATACACCTCCCCTCATTAGTAACACTTACTTGGGTGGACAGAGGACATCTTCGAGAAATTCTTCAATTTTGTTCACGTCCGTCTTCACCTCATTGTTAAATGTTATGAAGGGCGGGTGAGTCCCCGGTGCCAAGTTCTGAAGGTCTGCAGGTTTCCTGCAAGAGTAGAGTTGTCTACATTAAAACTTTCAGTATGTTGAGCAATTCCGGCAGGGTCATGGTTAGTGCTATCAAGAAAATAAGAGCCTGCTGAATCAAGCCAGTGGGCCATCTAGTACAGCTTTCCTGTTCTCACAGTTGCAAACCAGCTACCTATAGGAAGCACACACAAGCTAGATCTGAGCACAACAGCACTCTCCCCTCCTGTGGCTTCAAGCCACTGACATTCAGAAGCATTACGGCCTCCGGCCGTTGAGGCAGAGCACTGCCATCCTGGCTTCTGGCCACTGATGGCCTTACCCTCCATGAATTTGTCTAATCCTCTTTTAGACATAAGGCAGTTATGGCCCAAGTACTCTGGGGAAACCATTTTTAACCTGAGATAAATTAGGACAATTTAAGACATGGGGGTGTCCCTGAGGTAGAAGGTGGCTCCGCTGGGAATCCAGAACTCCAAGGACTTTGCCAGCAGGTTTGATAGAGCACAACGTATCCAACCAGAGATATGCTGCACAATTTTACTTTTAAGGACTACGTAGTAAAATCTTCAAACTAATTTGGAAAGCTAGAAATGTCTTTATTATTCAAGCTGGGAAACGGTTTATAAACCTGTATGAGAAAAATCAGCAAAATTATGATCAGCTCTCTGTGCTTGCGCTTCCATAGGACGTATCATATTCACCCATAAGCTCACTTTACGCCTTGCACTGCACATTTCTTAGATGCATGCAGGTAACATTTAACGTGATGCATCCTATCTGGCTCATGGCGGGGGCACAGCTTTGGCTAACTGGATTTTTGAGGTTCCACCCACCTACACCTAAACGCATCTGTATGGTGCCATGAAGACTGCATTCTGCTGATACAGGCTCTGTTGTCTTAATCTCTGTTCCACAGGAAGTACAACATACGCACACAAGCAGGCTAACACGAGGAGAGGAGCTCCATTGTGGGGGTTGGTCTGTTAAGCCAAAACACATTTAGCAAAATGTGCAAGAGCAGGTTATGACATCAAATTTGGGACTAGAGCTACTCCTCTAGGGGAAATATTTAGTTACTATGCTCCAGCCATTAATCTTCCCTCCAACCGATAGTAACACTTCCTAGCTCAAAACAATTTCACCACCCAGGGCAAGTGTGGATTTGTTTGGCACAGTCCTATTTCATGAGACTGTAGTGGCAGTTAGACCTGCAGGGGGAAAGCAATCCAGGCTCCTCAAAGCAGACACTCAGCTGCCATCAAGCCTGCTTCCTTCTGGGGCAGGCTGGGCCTCCTTTCCCCCAACACAGACTTAAAGGAATTACATGAAGGGGCAAACTACTTTGAAAGTTTGTGTGCACTGGGGAATTCAGTGACAGTGAGATCAGACAGACACTGAGAAGTTTGGACTTTTTAAAGGGGGGGATATGGGAGTTATTGGAGGAAAGGTGCTGTTAGTGGACATAGTGAAAGGAACATTAACACTGTGGTTGCAATTTTCAGCGGTGTACAAAGGCTTTAAAAGGAGATCAAAGCAGGAGTAGAGAGTGGGAGCCTGTATAGAGGGGTAAGCTGCCTTGAGCCACTGGGAACAAACAGGCAGACTATACTGTACACCTGAATAGGATTTTTAGTCAACATCCTGCAGCAGGTGGCTGCTTCCAGTTTTGTGAGGCAGGGGAAAAACCTCAGACGTTGGAGGAAGCTGTTGGCACTGCTGTGGCCTTTTCCACCTTCGCTAAATAATTCTAGTTGTCACAAAGCGAATCAGTCTTACATCAGTACTTTCTGCTGCAAAACATACAAAGGGCAGAAGTAAATTGTGCATATAGACATCTTTAAGTCCCTACATATATTCCTTCGGGGGGACCCCAATTAAGCTGGATTTCTCCATATGTACATAGTTGGGCACTTAATAATGTATATACACATGTCTTTTGCTTCCACACTTTTCCATGTTGTGCTAACACCACTATAAAGCTTAGCTGATGCTTCCTGCAACAATAATGTCTAGCACTGCCCTGGATTATTGCCCATCTGAGGCACACACACAATGCCCATCTGACCTGTACCACCTACACTGGGAAACTCTAGAGACAGCACTACCAGTAAAGTGAACCGCCGGCATGGATTTGGCGTAAGAAAACCACCTTCCCACCATCATTCCAGTGGTAAAAAACTGGCAATCACTCAGTGATGCAAAAGACAAAAGTACAGCCTTTCATGTCCAGCTTACCTGACTTTCCCACATTTAAGGTTCGGTGAGGGATGCTCAGTCAATCATGAACTGACCTCAGCATTGCACTTTGCAGGGTATTAAGCCAGTATTTTAGTAAGCCAGAAGCACACAAGATCTTCACACAAAACCAGTTTTAGAATTTAGCACTGAACCAGACATGCAGCAAGCAGGACAGGCAGAAGCTTGGTACAACAAATGGCCTGAAAGGCCATGGGGAGCTGAACAGATGTATAAACTAACAAGCAAAACTAAAAAGGGAAAAGAATCAACACAAGGCAGCCACCAGACCTCTCCTCTGAACAGGGGAAACTTCGAAAGCAAGCACAGCCACAGCTTGATGTCTTGCCATTATTCCCATCTGCTTAGAGTTTTCAAAGAATGAGAAAACAGGGCTCTCCATAAAACAAGGTGTCCCATGCCAAAGCTAGATTTAAGTTATTAAAAAGTGCTGATCAGCCACTGCTTCTTCACCCCAGGATCCCAGGTATAAACGGATACACACAAGTATTATCAGAGACTGGACTAATTCAGCCATCCTACAACTGTTATCTTGGGATTCCATCCAGCAGCCTAATTTTTTGCATGTTAGGGTTTGTTTTCATATCCTCCACCTCCACCTCCACGCTAGTTTGGTTAATAATTTGGAAAACTCCAAAGCTTACTCAGTATTTGGGAGACAATTTTGTTGGTCCTACCTAAAAAGTATTGCCTAGCAATAATAGGCCTTTCTTTTACACGCTAGTCATGCCATTTCTTGGTAGACGAATTTTGTGCAATGTTACACCAAAACCACTATTCAGTAATTCAGGAACACAGGAAGCTGCCTTACATTGAGTCAGACCACTGATCCATCTAGCGGCTAGTCCAATTCAGCCTCTCCCAGATTTTTGTTTCATGGCAGAGAATAAGAGCAGAACATTCAGCTGCCACAAACCTGCCCTTAACTGTGTGCACACACTCAAAGTGTTCCTAATTTGTCCTTCTCCAAAAGCTGCTGAGATTTGTGAGTCAGTTTCATACCTTAAGTAGCTTAAGCTTCAATTAAAACACTGCTGTGTACACCCACAATAATTACAGAAAATTACTGGAGTGGCTCTCCTCCAATTTCTCCCATTGGTTAGAGGAGGTTCTTTTCAGATGGGAAAAATAGTGGCAAATCATACCTTTCAGGTGTGAAGGGTGCACACTGTTCTGGGAGCAGGCAAGACCAAACCCTCAGCAAATGTCAAAACAAGTTCTGAAAGGGGGTGGGGCTTCTAGCAAACTACACCCCCTCTCCAAAAACAGGCAAATTAAAGCTATTGCTGTCACAATCCCCCTTAAGCATCCTCAACAGAGCTAGTCAGTTCCCTTACAGTTTCCTTTACCCCTTCTTCCCTGTTGGCCACACCTGTTTATGTTGCATGTTTGCACCAGTCTAAATGAGCTTTTAGAGAAACACATCTGGTGCTAATGATGTCAAATTTATTATTATTATTTATTATTATCATTATTATTATTATTAGGAATCTGTAGCATCTTCTTTCCAAACCAATCCTTCTGGCACCTGGCATAAAACTGAAGCGTCTTTCCACTCTGCTTTCCAATGCAAAGCATTTAGGGTGTTAACCAGAGAACAACAGAAAGTCACTCTGCACCAGAGAATTATGGTCAATGTCAGCTCCCAGTTTAACACCGTAGGTTCAGGCTGTGTGGGTGGCTCCCAACTTTGTTATGTAGAAGCATAGCAAAACCATACCCTGCATCTCTAGGGATAGTCTAGTACTGTTCTGGCTGAGGTAGAGGACGTTTTTAAGGAAAGGAGAGAGAATGTGAAATAAGTGTATGCGAGTAATCATATTACTCAAAAGTGTGCATGATGTCTTAGCCTGGCAACCTAATTGAAAGACATTGCAAAGTTTGTCCCGGTCTGCCTGCCAACAGATACTAGTATACATAATAGGTGTGCAAGAGCCTGAAAGAGCCAACTCTCATCCCATTTACAAAAAAACCTCCCCTGCCTGGAGGCCAATCTTACTCACCACAAGTGAGTGCTCTTTAAGCCTTTCCTATGGCACACAGCTGAAACCGCATCCATTTAACAGGCGTTCCCACCCATGCTGCAAGTGATGCAGCTGTATGGGCCACAACTGCCATGCTGTAACTACTAACTCGTCTTCTGTGCATCCATGGGAAGGGAACCTGTCACTACACCACTATACCACTGTCACTATACCAGCCTTGTATTTAACAATTTAAATTCATTGTGGGAGACTGCATTGAATTCCATGTAAGGAAGTGAGCAAGCTGGCAGTGGAGGAGAGATGGTTTCTGTGAGAACTGCAGAAGGACAAACAACCTCTAGTGCCAAAACCATCATAGAAATGCAGCAGGCTGGCTAGGGATGGAGTAGGACCCCTCCATCCCCTCCATCAGTCTGCTTGCTAGGAGGTCATTTTTGTTTTAATTATTTTTCACTCGTCTGCTCAGAGGTAGTAGCTTACATTTCATTTTTAGTCGGTAGGGCTGTCCCCAAGTGGTGGTGGTGGTAGGTTGGGCAACTCACAATGTGTTGCCCTTAGGTACAGGGCTGGGGAAGTAGCTCCTATTCACACACACACACACACACACACACACTCCAGGGATGGCCCCAAATGGAAGAGGCAGGCAATCCTCCTCTGTGACCAGCATAGCATGCAGCCTATTAACAGGTGAGTAAAAACAACAACAACAAATATAGACAGGTTTACAACTTTTGTGGGCTATTTACACAGTTACCGTTTATTTATGGCAGGCATAGGCAAATTCAGCCCTCCAGATGTTTTGAGACTACAATTCCCATCATCCCTGACTGCTAGGGATGATGGGAGTTGTAGTCCCAAAACATCTGGAAGGCTGAGTTTGCCTATGCCTGATTTATGGCATTGCACATACACCTCTCAACATACAATGTGAAGAACTCAATATTAGCAGCTAAAGCAGTTAAGATACAAAAAACAACTCCAGATAAATTTAAAAACAATACAAAGCAGACACCCACAGCAGAGACATATTCATCCAGCTGGGAAAGCTGGTTGGGACAGAAATGTCGTCAATTGTTTCTGCAAAGTGCAGGTTGTGGGTGCCTGTCGTGTCTCAACAAGAACACTGTTCTATATACTGGAAACCCTGCTCTGATTTACATGCAACAAAAGCCCCAAGCTTGTACCCCATCCTTCCTCCAAGAAGCTCAGAGAAGGATACAGGATTTACCCCAATGTCTTCTAATAGCCCCGTGAGACAGATTCAGCCTAGGTATTGACTGACTTGCTCAAAGCCACACAGGGAGCTCCATGAAGCAAGTAGGGCTTTGAACCTGGAGTTCACACATCCGCTGTCTCTTATGACACTGGCTCTCACCTGAGGCAAGCAAGATGGACTGGAGTAGTTGGGAGCAAGAGGCCAGTTCTTAAAGAGACTTAATAAAGTAGTTAAGCATCTGGGCTATTACCCAACTCGGAGTGAAGTATAAAACAGAGATGGCCAAAAGAGGACAAAAGCAAGTTTTGTGTGTCTCGGGTGGAGGCTGTTAAGCCCTAAAAAAGTAACAAACAACAGTGACCTATGGAACATTGCTATAAATACCCTGGTAAAAAGAACTTCCATTTCTTTCAGGCTAGTAAAGAGGGAGTGGCTCAAGCTGAGAGTCATTATAGCATGCGTCACTTGGTGGTGGTGTTTTGTTTTTTTTAAGATTCACTGGACAAGTGCCCAGACAATAGGCTGGCCAGAGTTATAAAAAGGCAGCCTATGGGACAGGTTATATGTTTATAATAGACAAGTTCCACTAGGTTCGCACTAGAACAGATGCAAAGTTAACTTGCTTAACCTCAGACCCAAGTTGGGCAATTCCTTCTCCACAAACCTACAGCTACATCCCTCCACCAATAATCCCTAGTGATCTTAGCCTGATGGTGGGACAGCCTCCATTAGGGTCTACAGCAGGGGTAGGGGGACCTGTGGCCTGTCAGTTGTTGCTGGACTCCAACTCCCAGCTCCAGTCAGCATAGTGAAGAGAGAAGAAATGGAAGCTGCAGTCCAGCAACCTCTGGTTGAGCATTTAACCATTAACCATCAGGAACCATTGAGGATATGGTTCCTCTAACCCAGGGATCGGCAACCTAAGGCCCATGGGCCACAAGCAGCCCATGGGGGTCATTTAACTGGCCCACGAGCCACCCCTGAACCAAGCCGCCCGCTCAGCGAGTTCCCACGCATTGCGCTAAACTGGTGCAGCACAGCGACTCACTTCCGCAGCACCGGAAATCACACCTGCAGAGATGCTGGAAATCGCGTCTGCGCAGGCGCAGATGCCGGAAATCACGGGCGTGTGTGCGATCCAGCCCACAGAGGGATCTCCACTAGAGTGAACCAGCCCAGGCAAGGTAAACCTTGCCGACCCCTGCTATAATTACTAACTGGTCTACCAGGGGCTCATCATAATTCTTCCCCATTGCCACTTCAGCAACAGCAGCAGTGTGTAATCACGTGGGCTGACCGATTAAGAGTCAGACTCGTATCAGGTGTCTGGATTCTGCTTAACATGGGCTCAGGGGTTGCAAGAGTTCATTTCTGAACCTCTCAATTCTGCACTTCAACAGCATCACTAAATGACATAACCAAGTCAGTAGGTTAGACAATTGGTTTCAAGATTTCTACCTTCAGGAAACTTGCTTCAATTTAGTGATGGCCAGCAACTGGGGTGGCTTTAAAAGATTAGACAACTTTATGGACGACAAGACTATCAATGGCCCCCAAGCCACAATAGCTATGTTCTCCCTTCACAGTTTGAGGCAGGATGCCTCTGGAGACCAGTTGCTGGGGATCACATGCAGAGGAAGGGCTGTTGTACTCAGGTCCTGCTTGTAGGCATCCCATAGACATCTCATTAGCCACAGTAAGAGCAGGCTACTGGACTAAATGCCCCATTGGCCTGATACAGCAGGGCTGCTCTTATGTTCCTATTTTGTTTACCAACCTTTCATTATTTGCCTAAGACTCCTTGCAACTTGGAAAGGGATCCTGCTAGGAGCACTCTCAGCTTGCTAGGCCTGTTAGCCTCCACTTTAGCACTTTTGTTATGCCAAATGCACCCTAGAATACAGCATGTACATTGAAAAGAACATGTGGTAAAGTGTAAGTAAACTATCATGCATGCTTTCCTGAATGTTATTGCTGACAGAGAAGCTTCCAGACTTATGGGGAATGCCAGGATTTCCTGGAACACCATCTGAGAAGTACTTGCTCAGGGTTTTGGAGGCGGGGGTTCAGTTCATTTTTAAGAAAGTAGTCCTCAAGCAAATTTTTTTTTAAAAAATCAAAGCCAAAAGCTTGCCCTGCATTCTCGAACAAATTCTGCACACTGCAGCTATGCTCTGGCCAACAAAAGAAGTCTAATTCTTGCACACAAACACAAGCTGCATTCCTGAAGAGGGAAAAGAATGAAGCCTCTGTCTTTACTGACTACAGAGAAGCAGAAAACCTATGAGCACTTGGGGGGGGCGCTAAGTGTGTCTCCATTTAGTCCACACATATTTTTGCTTGTGGCCTTAGCTACTAGCAGAATTTAACTGCAAATAACCTCTTGTTAGCAGCGCTATATTTAACAAGACTCCACAAAGGAAAAAGCATGTCACAGAACAACAAGCTTGCAAGATTTAAGTTTTTCCTGTGCCCCACAATTGCTTGCTTGTGAACTTTTGTACCGGGAAGAGCCCAGCACAATGTGAAGTCCAAATCCTGATCTTGTTAGCAAAAGAAAAATAAGTTTTGAACCTCATTAACAGAGCTGTAATACAATACATAGCAGAAGAGCAATTGTGAACCTTATTAAGATTATAACATTTCTTTAAAAATATTAAGTGGGTTATAAATGCCTTAAATAAAAATCTCATTCAAAGAAATGAGCACAGAAGTACAAACATGGCAGGCAACCACACTAGTCTGAGCTATTTTCCTAAAGTCCAAGTCATCATTCCCTTCAACAGGCACTCAACTAGCAGAGTTTGCTATCAATTTAGAAACAAAAACAGGGTCACCCCACCCACCCACAAAAAGCTATTGGGTTCTACATACCCAAAACCTCTAGGCAGGAAAAAGTTTCTGAAGGAAACACAGGCTGAAAAGGACCTGTGAGCTTCCAGAGAGTTGAGTCTAAAGAAGGAATACTATAGTAACTCACCTCATTGTCTAAAGGTGGAATTTCCAGATTCACACTCAATGCCAGAGGCAGGATGCTATCTTTGGCAGGGAGGTGGAGGAGAGGCATGCTGCTGACTAAAAGCCTCAATTTTCCCATTGTGCTCTACAGGCAGCTTTTTGAAATCTGCCCCAAGAGAGTGGGGCTGGATGGGCAAGAGATTCTAAATGAATTGTATTACAGTGGTGCCTCGCAAGACGAAATTAATTCGTTCCGCGAGTCTTTTCGTCTTGCGATGTTTTTCGTCTTGCGAAGCACGGTCAGTCGCAACTGCACCTCTTCAAGCGGTTTTTAAAAAAAGGAAACAAACTCGCAAGACGTTTTCGTCTTGCGAAGCAAGCCCATAGGGAAAATCGTCTTGCGAAGCAACTCAAAAAACGAAAAAGTCTTTCGTCTTGTGAGTTTTTCGTCTTCCGAGGCATTCGTCTTGCGAGGTACCACTGTATTAAAGAGCAGCTAAGATAGAATCACAGAAACGTAGAGTTGGAAGGGACCATGAGGGTCATCCAGTCCAACACCCCTGCAATGCAGCAACCTTTCAGCCCAACATGGGGCTTGAACGGAAAACCCTAAGATTACGAGTCCCATGCTCTACTGACCTGAGCTATCCTGCATGCTAATAGATACAAGATGTGAAGAATAAAAACAACCAAGTCTTGTAAGTATCATAAAGACTGACGTATTTTGTTACGGCTTCATCAGCTTTTGTAGACTTAAGAGCCCATTCAATCAGCTGTGGTGGGGGTCAGAGAAGTGGGAGGAGAAGAAGAAAGGGAGGCAGTTGGTCTGCTTGAGCCCTTTCTGAACTATACAGAGATGTTTCAGGAAGAAAAAGTGATACTGGACATCCTTCCTAGACCACCCCTCTATCTCACACTACATAGCAGTAAAAGATTCAAATCTCAGGTTGCCCACACCTGAACTCTCTAGTGCTCTACAGAATAGGAGGGGAAGGTGGGAGAATAAAAAGGCATGCTTTCCTCCTTCATGACCATCCTACCCCCACAGAAACCTAGCCTGCATACACACCATACATTTAAAAGCATGTTCTCCCGTTCCTCTTTTTTTAAAAAAAGAGGACGAATCTTGGGAATTGTAGGAATTGTAGCTCTGTGAGGTGTAAAGACAAAATCCTTTTACAAAGGATATGCCACAGAGGCTGTGCAGATGAAGAAATATAATTCATTAGCTTTTGACAGCACCTATTCATGCAGGTTATTCAGAGAATTGGAGTACAGTGGTACCTCGGATTACATACGCTTCAGGTTACAGACTCCACTAACCCAGAAATAGTACCTCAGGTTAAGAACTTTGCTTCAGGATGAGAACAGAAATCATGCAGCGGCAGCGCAGCAGGAGGCCCCATTAGCTAAAGTGGTGCTTCAGGTTAAGAACAGTTTCAGGTTAAGAACGGACCTCCGGAACGAATTAAGCACTTAACCAAGGTACCACAGTACTTTTACATCTTCGAATTTTCCACATAACATATCCTTGCTTCAGTTATTATGTCTGATATTAACTCTCCGATACAGAGGTTTATAAATCTTCAAGATGTCAAGAAAGTAATCGCACAGGATTTATCTCCCAGCAGCAGCAGCAACTAGAATCTGCTGTGTAGGAAAGAAGACCCTATTACTTAAATCTCTCAAAGATAACCAGATATAAAGTAGAAATGTAAGGGAGTGTCATGTTTCCTACCTTTTCAAGTCAACTGTTGTTACACTAAATACCACTCCTTTCAGCCAAAGAATCATGAAGAGTCTCTGAGAAAAGGGGCAGTTGCCTATGCTTTCACCATCACTTCCAGCCTGCGAAAAGAGGAGGGAAAAACATTAATACAAGTGCACCAGATGTCCAGATCCATTCTCTGTCACCCATTAGCAGTAATGTGAGCTTCAAGAACAGTTTTGAACTGAAAAAAATTCATTTACAAACTGAAGGTAATTAGCATGGGGAAATTTGCATCAGGATTTTTTTTTAAAAAGTTTTCACTGGTTTTTTAAACAAGGATCATAGGAATAACAAATGATACAAATAAAAGACCAAGTCTTCTCATGTTATTTGTATATCACAAAAATACCATAAACATTAGTAGTAATATCCATAACATATGGTTCATTATTAATAGTTAATGTTTGTTCGTGTGCTGGTTTAAACAAAAACAAATGGGGAACAGGATAGAACTGAGTTAACAGATAACATTCAACACCGAACAGCTGAAAACCTAATCAAAAGCCCTTGTGGTTGTGCTTAGATTAAGTATGAGTAAAAGCCACTTTTCCTATTATGTTACCAACAACACAATATAAAGTGTTGGTCTATTGATGAACCGGGGGGCGGGGGGATTTAAATCTAGATCAACCAGATTGAGCCAAATGTTGATGTGGGGAGATTGTTCATTTTCTGGAATACTGGCATGTGCTATGAAATTAAACCATGGTAAAGTCATTTTTTTTCTTTATCTGTCCATGTGTCAACTGTAGGTTATTTGTAAATCTCTCATGGAGGGCTGTTTTCCAAACTGTTTTGTACTAAATGTCTATCGTTGTGCCAGAAAGGGTTTCCCAGTGTCGGGTTATATTGTGTCTCGCCATTTGTAATAAATGTCTTATTAATTATTTATTAAATAAATCCAGGTTATTTTCTTAAACTATATTTAATAAAGCTAATTCTGGCCTGACTTCTAATTGTTGCTTTGTTGTTTTATCAATTTCTTGGAATATCAAATTCCAGAAAGGCTGGATTTCCATACATTCCCACCACATGTGGAGATATGTACCAGGTGTGAGGCAGAGCCTCCAGCAATGTGGTGGTGCCAGGATGGATCACTGCCAGCTTTCTAGGGGTTAGGTACCACCTGTATGAGTTTCAGGGTAAATTACTGCTTGCCAAGATAGACTAAAAGGGGGTTTCCATCAGAAAATTAGAAATTTTCCCGAGAAAGATCCCCTAGAGTTGGGGTAATAAGCTCAGGCCTAGAAATAAATATTGCCCTTGGGACTCTCCCTGGGCCACACCCCTCAGTGGTCCTGCTTCACCCTCTCCCTTGAGTGTTTAGGCCTAAACTGAATGTGTCCCTGAAGTTGGATAACCACTGGCTTTAGAATGGATTGAATATAGCCTACTGTACTAAAGTGTGCCATCTGCCCACTTTTGCCTCTGGCCATGCCAACTACTGGCATGTGGCCCCATGGAAGATTGCCCATGAGGAAATGCAGCCCTCAGCTGAAGGAAGTTCCCCATCCCTCCCCCCGAGAGTGATCTCATTTAGCACACTTAGTTTTCTTTACTAGAAAGAAGCAAAATAAGAACTTTGAAACTGCCAGACTTGTCTAATATTGTATTTGCAATTGGCATCCATCCATTGTTATGAATGAACTTATGAAATGGAAAGATAAATCACTGAATTTTTTTTCATCCCACATCACTGCCCATAATTAGAACAGGTGACTCAGTAGATAGGGTAAGGACCAGAAGGTTGCATCACAAGTAGTTTCGTCCCAAGAGAAAGAGGGAGGGATCAGCCCTTTGTGTAGCATTTCCTCCAAGAGAAGAGACTAAAAAGTTTACGCCTTTGAAAGATTAAAGGAAGCCTCTGTTATCATCAGCACTGTTTCAGCTCAATAAGCAGCTTGCTAGATAAAAATTCTAATTTAATATTGAAACCTTTGGTGATATCTGCCTGTTTAGTGGTATCACAAGGTGGGAAGGACTCAGCCAATATAACCGTGAATCATTGGCGCTAGGCAGCTTTGCAAATTGCTACTCTAGAAAAACTGACTTACCTTATCTTAAGAGAAACTGTGGGCTTGGAATATCATGTGGCAGTCTTTTCATAATTGCCTTTGTAACAAAGAGGGAAAGTAGCAAGGAGGAGTTCTCTTTCCTTTTTACCAGTTCTTTGTTATTTTTGTACCAAACCTGCTATATTTCTGTGCGTGTAAGACTAGTATTTTAGAATTTAAAAAGCAGTTTGATAAAGCTCACCACCTACCAGTGTGCCTTAGTTAGCTCACTGAAAAGTCAGTCCAAGAGGACAGTCCAAAGACGGAAAGCTTTCTACATGCATCAATATCAAGACTGGTGAAACTTGTGACCCACCAAGTCAAACACTGTTCAGAAAAGCCTCCAGGCACCTTCTGGTTTTGGTGCCTGCTTAAGAATGCAAAACAGGGTGGTATACAGAGCACCATGCAAACCGCAATAAATGGCTGAGGGGCTGCATTTTGCCTAGTGGGTCACAAGTTGTGCTGAAGGCAAGCCTACTCAACTGTGTGACACAGAAACTCCTACCGGGGGGGGGGGGGGCGGGTCATGTCATGATAGCCCTTGCTTCTCTGACACACACATGCACACTTCTTTCAGACCATACTGTGGTGCCTCTGTACCCGGTGATATAGGTCTAAATATCTGAAGCCATATTTTAGGTATTCATTGCTTTAGTCATGTGCTTATTTGTCTAAATCCACAATGTATAAAGATAGCTTTCGCCGAAGCAAAAAAGCAGCCAGCAACTGAGAAATGGGAAGTGAGACTTACAGAAACATGAAGGCCTCTGACAAATTTAGCAGAAATGGGCAGAGACTGGAAAATTACTATGACTGTGCCAAGAACACCCAGGGATTTCCAACTCCCAAAACCAAAGGGCTGGAAAGGGCATGAAAATCTAGTCCAAACCGTGCTCTCTACATGCACTGACACACACTATTCTATAAAGCCATAAGCTCCAAGTAACCACTTCCAAACTACTATCCAGACAAGTAGCATGAATAAGCTGCTCAAATCAGGTGTGCCTGAATAATAAAGTGATTTCAGGAGGACAATTTAGATGCCCCAGCAAAGTGAGTCAAGAGGAGGAAGGCATAAAGCTTTAGAAAATGCTTTCTAGATTTCCAATTAGAACAAACAAACTTGCTACTTCAGTGGCAACCTTTCTCTCTCTCTTTTTTTAAAAAGCTCCAAAACTGTCTAGCCTGCTTCACCAGATTAAGGAGATCTCTCTGGAGTATCATCTAGCCCAGGTATAGGCAAACTCAGCCCTCCAGATGTTTTGGGACTACAACTCCCATCATCCCTGACCACTGGTCCTGTTAGCTAGGGATGATGGGAGTTGTAGTCCCAAAACATCTGGAGGGCCAAGTTTTCCTATGCCTGATTCTAGCCCATGGGCGTGCAACCTATGGCCCTCCAGATGGTGTTGGACTACAACACCCATCATCCTTGGCCATTGGCCATGCTGACTGAAGCAGATGGGAACTGAAGTTCAACATCTGGAGAACCACAGGTAGCCCAGCTCTGCTCTAGCAGGTGGCCTTAACTGGCAACTGGTCTTCGTTCCATTTTAACTTTTCCCCCTTGAAGTGACATGTTGGGAAAGCAGGTCTGCCTTAATCTACCCATCATGCCTCCTGTTCTATTTTTAATCCAAAGTATTTCACATGTTTATTAAATGGCATTATGAAGATTACTACTGATATCCTAAGAGACAAATTGCTTCTCAGGAACTACCTTGTACTTCTTGATCAACGTTGGGAAATGGGTTGCTACTACATTCCTAAGGGAACATGAAGTTTATTAAATCCATACAGAGCTGCTTTAATGAGCCATTGGTTAGCAAACCTTTTATTAAAAAGCAAACTGTAGTGTATCCAATTGTCTAGATGAGATTAGAATTGGACTAATAAAATGACGTAAAACTTCAAAATTTAATATGAAAAAAGGGCCATAGCTCAGTGCTAGAGCATTTGCTTGGTGAAGGTCCCAGGTTCAATCCCCAAGACCACCAGGTATGGCTCAGAGACCCCTGCCTGAAATACTGGCTTCCAGTCAAATGGATCCAGTGGTTTGATATAGTACAAGGCTGTTTCCTATGTTCCTACATGGGTGGTGCTGGGACACATGGCAAAAAGCAAAACAATGCAAAATCTGGATTTAGTGTGTTTCCTCATTCCAAATTTAATTACTGCCATCTCTAGTATATCTGGATAACTGAAGAGAATACTACTACGAATGTTTGGGTAGGAAAGGCAAAGGAACAGGTGACAAACACAGCACCCGACAACCCACAAACGTAACACATTATTTTTCATCATGACAAAATATCCTTTACCCATAAACAATTACATCAGTAGTTTTAAGAACAGCAGCACTTTTGTATCCCAGGATGATACAAGGGAGGGAGTTATTTTAATGCTAACAGCTTGCAGATGTAAAGCATTCTGGAGAATCTCTGGAATCTGAAACTTGTTAAGTGAAATAGTTTCCAAGAAGCACTCTTCCAAAACAGTTTTAACATAGTACAATACTGATGGAATACTTTTCCTGAATATTCTGGAAAGGGCAAGCTAAAATTCTAAATACTAATTAACACCATGTTACAATGAGATTCTTCCAGAAGTTCCATCATCAATATACTGCCAGAAAATAAATATTAAACATGGAGTTAATAATAAAAGATATAGCCCAGTTCTTGCACCACCTCATTTCGGCACAAAGCAATCAGGCCCTAGCTATGGTTCCCCCCCCCCCCCAGCAATGGGACATCTAAACACATTTCCCAACTCCTATTCCCCAGTGTATACACAGTACAGTATGTACATCCAGGCAGCAGGTCCAGGCAGCCAATAGCAATACAATTGCTCCTACCTACATCAGTGGGTAATCTTTTTCAGTCTGAGGGCCACTTTCCCTTCTGGACAACCTACAAGGGACCACAGGCCAATGGCAAGTGGAGCCAGAAACAAAAGTGGGCCCAGCAGTTTTACTTTTGAGTATTAGTTTTATTTCTACATACACACACACACACACACACCCCTCTGTCCTCTATCCAGACAAGCAAGAAGCATGATCGGAGTTCAAGGACACATCCTAGCCAGGCAAAACCACTCAAGGAGGATGCAAAGCAGGGCCCGAGGACAGTCCCAAGGGCCAAAGGGGGAAAGAAGAGAAATGAAAAAAGCAACACAGGTTGGGAATTGCAAGTATGCATCCCTTCCATGGTAACCCCCACATTATCAAAGAGCCCCCTTGTAAAGAAGAGAAAGGCAGGCAGGTTCAGGGTTAGACTATGATTGGCCCTGCACTGATCACTATTTACCCATTAACTAAATTCCTTAAAATGAGCATTTTCCTTTAATGTTAATGTCTTAGAAGATGTGGAAACCTCTCACTAAAACAATAGCTTGAATCCAAAATATAATCCAGACCTAGTTCCAGATATGAAGCCTTCAGGAAGCCACTGCATTTTTATGAACTCAGAAAGCCTTTTCCCCATCTGTATTCCCCAAGTGTACTTTGAGCACAAACCATAAGAAGAATGTTACAGGCATGCCAAGAAAAAATTGGCTTCAGCACTCAAAACTGATTCTGTCTACATTCAAGAGCCATTTTTGCAGGATACCTGCAACCATGGCAGGTATAAAGCTTGTTAGCATCAGTTTCTGGGGAGAAAATGCCAACAAAAAAATTCTAGCTGTTTTTAAAAAGTATGTTTGAACAAAAATTAAAACAAACCAGAGTTTTGGAAGCCTGAGAACACCCAAAAGAGAATTTCGGCAGTCTTCAGGGGTTCTCAAGTAGTTAGAATCAATTGCACATTTCAGTAAAAGGTGTTCAAAAAGGAGAACTCAATGAGCCATTTGAGCTACATAATTGTAAGAAATTGTGCGACAGCTATAAGAGATCTGAGACAATAATGTTAATAGTCCCATTTTCCAGAGTGTTTTATGCTTGCAGAGTAAATACAACCCACTTGCAGAAGTCTTTCCTACTGTGGATAATAAAAAGAAAATGGGGCATATCTGAAGACTTCCTGGGAAATCTCTGTTCAAACTTGGGAGTCCTGCTGCTTCCACGTGTTCACCACCCCCTCCTCACATGGTTTAGTACAGAAGTAGAGGTTCCATATGTTACTAAGACAACACAGGCCAAGCAAATGATTTCACAGCAACCACAGTGACATGTGCTTGACTCCAGTTCAATTCATTGAGCAGAAGAGGATAAACTGCCCTGAGATCTTTTTATGAAGGGTGGTATATAAATTTAATTAATCTGTTGTTGTTTTCTTAATAGAAGAGGTGCCAGTACTCACCATGAAGTTGTTACAGTCAGTGCCACACTTCTTAACAACAACAACAACAACAACAAAAGAGGTCCCAGTACTGCGTACCTTTGAGTACCCCCTAAAAGAAAGCACTGATAATACTAAAGTAATAATGAAAATGATATCTCTATAAGCAAAATTTGGCTTCAGCGGGAGGTGGGGGAGACCTCTGCAACTGGATGCCATCTATGTTAATGGATAGATCATATAGATTTTCTACCAGTTATACACAGGAGCTACATATGGAAAAACAGCTCCCACAATGGGTTGGGGAATTTTTTTAAGACACCCTTGTGACCCTTTAGAACTGAACTATCAATGGGGGAAATCTAGAGCAGTAGAATTTCTTGCTGCACATTGGTTTGCAGCAGGAGCTAATAAGCAGGGGTCAGCAATGCATTCTGGGGTCAGCAATGCATTCTGGGTCCAACACAGCCTCACATTTTCTGCACTGACTTCCCATTAAAACCTTTCTCACCCTCATTTTGATTCTCCCACTTCATATTCATATTGTCCTAGATGGTGAACCCCCTGCACAGGAACTGGAAGCTTCTCAATATTATGAAAGCACAAAGACTGGTGTGCTGTGCAGTCACTGATATGAAAAGCAGCAGGCAATCTTCACCCCAGATGCTCCCATTAAAAGCAGGAACAAGCAAAGAATGTCACAGAGATTTTTTTTTGCTAAAGGATGGGATATAAATGTTTTAAATCAGAAGTAGAGAACCTGTGGCCCACAGGCCAACCTTGGCCAGCCAGGGGGTCCAGTTTGGCTCATGAGGCTATTTTCCACCCAACCACGCCAACCTGTCCATCAGCTGGCATCACCTCTGATGCCAGCTGATGGGCAAGGCTTGACTGCACACAGACAATGGGGCCTGTTTCCTATTGGCATGCACAGATAAAGCAAATAGAACCTTTTTCTCCAAGCATTGACAAGGTGAGAGAAAGGCCTCTGCTAAAGATCACACTGTCCAAGTAGGTTCAACATGGAGAGAGGCAGTCCCTGACATACTTATGGTCCTGAGCTGTATAGAGCTTTAAAGTTATTGAAGGTTTTGAATGGGTAGAACGAACACTGAATTAGATGCAACTGTCAAGTTCAAATTCCTCACCATCTATGACGGCTCATTTTCTCCCAGCCTACGTTACACCCCTTGAGTATTGGTGGGGGAATTCGCTAACACTGGGTGTTTGCTTTTAAGATGTGCAACGTGAGACTTTAAAAAGTATGAAACTTTACAAGCAATCATGTGTAGCAAGCATATTAACACTGCCATCACTGGAAGGTCTCTGATATTAGTGAGTTTAGTGAACTTTTACTGTTTTTTTCCTGCTGTTCTTATGGTTATTACATTTTAAAGATCAACATATATGTTGTTTTTTTCTTTATTAGTCATTTTAAACCTTTTGTAAATAAGAGATGATTTAATAAAATAGGTTGCCATGAGGGTCCCTCCACCTTGCGCCAGGGTCCTGCCTTTTATGTTGTGATGATGCTCAAAGATTCTACATTGTACAAAACTGTAAAGCTCAATTAACTAGATGAGTTAAACCCTACCCTAGAAACTCTTCTGCATTCCCAACTTCATCAAGGAGACAAAATAGACTCACAGGAAAAATTTGTTCAACCCAGGAAGAAATTTCCTGAATTTCCTAATCAAAAACCCACCTCACTTCCAAATGCTAGCTCACCAAGAATGTGAATGCCATGAAATGATGCCTTAACAAGAATAAAATGTTTAGCATTTCTGATAAGGCAGGGTAATCGTGCCAAGGCATTTGACAAAAGGGTGGAAAGTATTTCTCAAGTACTGTGTCTCACCCACACTGAAGAAGATATCTGGCAATTTTAATATTTTCTATTCAGCAACCAACCGATCAGGACATATGGTTAGCAAAGCCAGTGCTAGATTTTATGTTTTATGTCTCCTAACTGGTGGCATCAAATCATGGCACTGTGACTTAGCGTAAAGCTTGCACAGGTTTATTCCACCCAGTTTCAGGATCCCGTGCAACACAGGCCTGGAGAGGCTTTTGGGGAGTGCAGGGAATGAGAAAAAAGGGGTTGCACAATCTGTCTTCCAGTCACACAATCACTGGAGACAAGCAATACTGGCAAAACAGGGAGCCAGTTAGGCTCTATTCAGTAGAACAGGATGCCAATGCATGGTTGTGTCTGTGGCCAAGATCATCTCCACATCCCACAAAGGGATCAAGGGTTTCAAACAGAGCACTAGCCATATAAGGCAGAAACACTGCAACTTATCCAGGGGCTGGTCTCGTGCAGCCCTCTGCTCCTGCTTTAAAGCAGGTAATAAAGTAATGCATGTTTCATATACATGCCTGATAATTCATGAAGTACAATAAATCTTTTTACTCTTTGACTGGTGCATCTTCTCTTTAACTTTTACAAATTATTATCACCGCAGAGCAATGGAAGAGATTTTCCTCTTACTGTGAAAGCAAATGAGGTAGTGGAGCAGAGAGCCCATTTGCTCAGTTGCCTTAGTCATGCCCTATAGTCAAATACAAATAAACAGCAGTAAAATTCACTAGATAAGACTGCAGCAACTTCGGTCTATTAAGTTTCGGTCTATTAAGTTTCAATCCTACGCCTATTCCTGATCATTAGTATGCACTTCTTGCCACTTGCTCATACCATGGATTTTTAGATTCTCAAAACTTATTGATGGTGCCAAGTTCCACTATTCAGTTCTGCAGCCAGTGTGTCACACCAAGCTTTCAAGAGACTAATTGCTTCCATCTATCTCATTTCTTCCCAACAGTCAAAGAGTCAATAGACCCTTTAAAAGGACAAAAGTGCAAGTTCATGACAGATGAGGTCAATACTCCTGAAAGCATCCAAGAACTCTGCTGAAATGTGAAAGATGGAAGCTGAAGGTTAGAAGAACAGAGGTCCAGCCCTTATAGCGAAACAGATGGCAAGCTGCATGGATACTTTACAACATCAGAAAGATTGCCTGCCAAGGTTCAGCTCTGTGCAAATCCATCTCATTGGAGAGTTACCATTTATCCACATTATGAAAAGAGAACTTACAACATTGACAGAATCCAGTACAGCAATAGACACACAATAATATCATACATCTAACATACTGCTTGGCAAAATCAACCTGTGTATCAAGACCCAAGTAGACACTGCACACAGGCACACAAACAACCCGTTAAAAAGAACAGCAACATGAAAAGTCATTTATATGGAGGCAATTGGGACCCACGTTTTCAAAAAGCCACAGGGGATGAGAAGTGACATTTGGAATGGGGATGGGAGGAAAGAGGACAAAGAAAGCGAACCCTCCTCCTGCCACTCCTCTGGAAGTGGCTTTTCCTGTTTTAAAAAGAGCTATTGGGTAATGTTACATGCATCTACATGAAAGAACTGAGCCCCAGTTTCTCCTTTAGCTTTTTAAAAATATATATTTGGTGTATACACAATCAGCTATATGTTTATGGCACACATTTCAGATAGAAGGGATATCTATTAAAATAACATTTGCAGGAAGTAGTCATTTACTCCCAGCTGTGTGATACTGCTCCCAAAACTATTACGCTATACCAAGCTAGCATTTCCAGTCGGGGGGGGGAGGGGGGGAATGAGGCTATATCTGCTTGTATTCTTGGTAGAGGGAAATATACAAAACTGCTGAGATATTTTGCACCATATTATCTTTACTTAAACTCATTAGGTTGGTGGAAGATTCTGATGATCACTCGTGCCTGCCCTAGACTTGTTGTATGGAGTGCACTTTCATGACAGAAATACAATTACTGGGAGAAAATATTAAATGCAATGGAAACACTGTTTAGGAAAGACAGCTAGCTCTCCTACAGTGCACAACTAACAGCCCTTCAAAAACCAACAAGAGCCTTCCTGGACAGAGATGCTTCAACATCTGGCATTATGTCTCAAGAGAGGATCAGCTATTTTTTTTTAAAAAAAAAAAAGCTTGCTCGTGGCTCATGAAGGAGGCTTATTGCATCCTCCCAGCACAGGTGCCAACCCTGAGGCCATCTGACCTCACCTTGCTTCAACCACAACTCAAATGCAGCACTGCCGCACCCTCTTTTATGAGCCACTGCTGTTCTGAATTTCTCTAAAAACAAAGGTATGTAAAATAAAATACATTTATATTATTACATAATCCATCACTTTCTACCCCAAAAAAGTCTCAAAGCAATTTAGGAGAATAAATTAACCTAAGGAAGCAAAACCATGAATAGTACAGCCATCAACAAGAAAGTACTTTCGGATCCAGTATTGTTAAATTAGTTTCAGCTAGTACATATTAAGGATATCAACAAGGTACCTGAATACATGCAGGAAACCCCTTGCATTCTTGCCCTTTGCCCTCATGACTGGTAAAATTAAGCAGGAAGGGAATAAACAGTTGGGCCGGAGAGATTATTAATGCCTCGTTGGAAAGGGCACTGAAAGAGGCAGTAGGAAGACTTCTCCTTACAAATCCTCCATGGATCTGGAATATCTGACAATCATACCAGTCACTAATGTCCCTTTCCTGGGCGAGGTTATTGGGTGGGTGGGTGCAAGCCAGCTCCACACACTCTGGGATGAAACTGGGTTTTTTAGATCCATTTCAACTGGTGTTTTGGCTCAGTTTTGTATGATATCCTGTATCAAAAGGGAGCTAGTGGGAGTATACCTACAATATTACAATCTAAATTTTACAGTAACACTTCTAAAACTTCACTTTGATAACATCTGAAGTGCTATGCACAGGCTAGATAATAAGTAGTTTAACAGTGAACACCACTTCATAGAAGCCCCAAAGCTTTATTGACAGAACAGGTTAACAATGTTTACTAAATACACTAGATAATAGGTATGATGCAGTAATTTGCAGGGGTGGTTACTACAACCATCAGCTCTGCTGAGACCCCAGCAACTTCTGGCTCTTCCTCTCCTTTGAACTGTTTGCATTCCACCTAGTCCTTACTAGAGCTTTGACTAAGAACAAGTGCCTGAGCTTGCTTTTTCCCTCCTCCCTCGCAATCCCTTTTCCTTCTGCATCATGGCTGCAAGCCTGAGAGCAGGGAATGTTTTATAGTTTCTCTTTGTGGGGCACTCTGGAAACCCTTTTTTACTAAGTGATATAAAAATGCTTATAGTAAGCTTCATCCTAGGTACATCCATCCAGGATGTACCCAGAGTCCTGTTTGTTGGTGGGGACCTGAGCTCATATTTCCAGCTCAGCCTTGAAGCTTACTGAATGGCCTTTAGCAAATACCTTTCACGTCTAAAGTAGCTCACAAGGTGGTTATGAGTATCAACGCTCCATAATCCTACCTAAATGGCAACAGCACAGTCTACCACCATTGCAGAAGTCCCACAATGCCTCAGAGTCTATCTGGCTTTTGACTGCCATGAAGAGCTACATTTCTGCAGTATAATGAAGCAGTTGTCTAGACTCCTTTTATGTTACCAAGCTCAAGTTCAAACACTGCAGTGTTCCAAGTGGAAAGATTATGAAATTGCCAAAATGGTTGTCTGCTGTCAAATTTGCTTTATATTTAAGAGCTACTTTGGATTCAATGTTACACATTACCAAGGGCTCTGAAGAGCTATTGTCCAAGAACTTTGCTCCTTTGAGCTAGTTAGCACAGTACAGTATGTGCTTTGGCAGTAGCACAACCCCCTCCCCTCCAAGGACTCACTGCAAATGCAAGAGAAGCTTACAATTCCATATTGGAAGAGAAGGAAAATTTCCTCCCACTACCCTGAACCACTGGGCACTGGGGGAGGGGGAATTATTAATACAGCCAATTATTCATACAGCCTTGTAGCTTTCTTAATATCAGAACATCTTTTGTGAAGGTCTTCTACAATCTTTTTATGTGAACAAAGAATAATTTAGAAGGCTAAACTATTACGGAACCTATAAGCAGATCAATCTGGTTTACGGCTCTTGGGAGAGTCATTTGCTTAGGCCAAAGCTAGACATGACAATACATTATCAATTTACTGCAAACTCATGAAAATGTAAGTATGTGGGTATACAGAATTTCAACTAAAACCAACTTTAGACTGAAAATTAGTTTCAACAGGAGTCTTTTATGTTTTAAGCAGACATCTCGATGAAGATGTCAACCCAGTGTGTGGCAGTTGTGAAAAAGGCAAATTCCATGCTAGAGGTCATTAGGAAAAGAATTGAAAATAAAACTGGCAGTAACATAATGTCATTACAGTATCTAGTTTGAACCTTTAAAGACAAACTTGTTGTTATTAGGTCCAGCATGTTAGCCTTAGTTCACCCTTGGTGAAGACAGGACAAAAATCAGAGCTAAATTAAAATTAGCAACTTAAGAAAGTGACTTCCACCAGATAACAGAAACCTTTCCCATGACTTTGGAGGGATGAGCTATAAAAATAAAGGATTTCATCCAGCAGCTATCTAGGGAGAAATTGGCAGAGAAAACCTGAACTCAGTTTCAGCGTAACAATTTTAATTATCATTTTACTGATGTCTGCCTATTGTATTTAATTCTTTTGTGAGTAGTATGCTATCCCTGGAATCAATATGGGTGGTAGGAAAAAAGACAAGTAAAATGTAGTCTTAAAACATTTAAGGCATTGAGTTTTAGTTATTTCATGTGTTTTACCTAATACAGAATACAGTGGAACCTCGGGTTAAGTACTTAATTCGTTCCAGAGGTCCATTCTTAACCTGAAACTGTTCTTAACCTGAAGCACCACTTTAGGTAATGGGGCTTCCTGCTGCCGCTGCGCAGCTGGAGCACGATTTCTGTTCTCATCCTGAAGCAAAGTTCTTAACCTGAAGCACTATTTCTGGGTTAGCAGGGTCTGTAACCTGAAGCGTATGTAACCTGAAGCACCTGTAACCTGAGGTACCACTGTAGTATGGTATACCTTTCATGAATTAGTTTAGATGCAAAGTTCTGTACAGAAAAAAATATTCTGAGATACCCAAAGGCAGTTCTCTTGAACCATCACAGCCTCAAGTATTCATATTCACTGTGCGTTCTGCGCCTAGGATACAGTGCCTAGTCAGAACAGTTCAATATGTCAAAGCACTACTTTAGAAAAACTAAGAAAATGCAGATGTGTTAACCAGCACTGCAGCAACAGATGTGCCCATATATTGGTGCAACTGCTACAAACACCTATCAGTAGCACCCATCTGAATGCCAACAGTACTTTTGAAAAGGAGCATGAGTGTATTCATGTTTTTTATATATAGAAAAAACCTGCATACCATTTCCCTTAGAAGCTAAAAGAATACAGTCAGATTTTTGCTAAGGAAGGTAAAGACTTCTGCCTCTAAAGACACTTCTCTTGCACCAGAAAAATAGCTAACAGTACACAGCAGCACAGGACTCCCAAACTTAAATCAACAAAGTGACAAGGTTCATTGGGTGGCCTTTGGCAAGACAGTATATCAACCTGACCTATTTAGCTTCACAACTGTAAAGCTTTGTACTGTGAAAAGTGTTCTAGACATTTTAAAGCCATGTTTGGCTCAGCTTTATTTTTAGCAGAATTCAGTATTTTAAACTACTTTTGTTTATTTAAAATAAACCCACAAAGTATGCAACAAACTAATGGACATTAATGGCAGGAGAAAAGCATTCAAGTAGGAGAGGAAAGAGGCAGAAGGCCATCCAACAACAGTGGCTGATCTCATTGCAGTCTTGAAAATTCACAGATGTGACTTCACTCCTGAGTTCTACGCCTATATTTAGTTTATGCCTAATATGGATGTCAAGTCCAGGACATACCACTACTTCCTTTCTCCGAGTAAAGAAACCTCCTCGCCCTTTGTTTAGCCAACAATGGAAAGATTAAATGATGACTTTAGGGAGAAGAACTGCAGAAAGTTGTAATTAACTGTGAGTCTGATTTATGCTTAGGGTTGAAATTGGAAACTCAATGTAATTTCTTACAATCAATTAATGAGACTACTACAAAGTTCTCCTGGGCAATCACACGGTTAAGAAACTCATTTCCAGGTCAGCAGTTGAACAGAGGCAGCTCCACAATAAAAACAGAACTGTCTACTTGGACGACATATTATAATTAAGTCACTGACTTAGGAAGTTTGTTTTCCCTAGGCTCCAACTGCCTGCAGTCATGAGAAGTAATGCTGTTTTCACTAGTTACTCTTTGGTTGAGCAGGGCATTCGACTTGGGAACAAGAGACAAAATGCACCATCAGAATCCAAACACACCCTCTCTGCATTTCTGTGTAGCACACAGGGCTCTTAAAGTTCATGTTCTCTAGCCCTCAATTATTAAAAGAAGCTTGAAAATTTAAATACAAACATGAAGACTGAATATAATAAAATGCCATCAAAATGCATCTGTTCTAACCTCATAAGCACATATCAGAAAGTGTAAAGGTTTATTTAGTTTCACAAGACATTTTGACATAGTAATGTAAGGGCATGACCCAGCCAAAGTTAATCACTTAAGCTCCTTTGGTTTCAATGGGAGAGAACACCACTATGTTTCCAGGCAAGTCAAAGTGCTGTCTTTGATCTTTAAAACCCATTGCAGTCCTGCTTACTATGAATACAGCAAATGATATATCCTCCTATATGCACCCTACTGTGCACCGAGATTTGACAGAGGCACCACTATGGGCTACTCAATCTAAGGCCTTCTTCATGACAGGCCTGGACTCCTTACCAAAGCTTGCTAGCTCTTTACATGCATTTGGGGAGATGGCTTAAAACTAGGGGTGGTGAACCTGTGGCCCTCCAGATATTATTGGATCATAGCTCCTATCATTCCTGACCACTGGCTGTGCTGCCTGGGACTGTTGGGAATTAGAGTGCAGCAACATCTGGAGGGCTGCAGGTTCCTCATTCCTGGTTCAGGGTTTCCTTTTAAAGATGGCTTTCCCTCCTTGATGGAAATGTAAGCAATTGTTTTCATTAGCTACTGGAGTTTGTCTTATGCTGCAGTCTAGTTTTTATTTGATACTGCATGATTTTGTATCGTATTATTAAGCTGCTTCAGGGCACTATTTTGTGAAACCAGATATAAACAAATCATTGTAGGTCAGCTCTCATCAAAACTATACTGGTTATATATGTTAATGACATACACCTAAATACTGTTCATTTGTATTGTTTTACTAATATATTTGCACAAGTCTAATATATTTGCACCGCAAACAAAAGGTAAACTAACCCTTTCTGTGAAAACATTGTCTTCATCTTCAAAGCCCTGTAAAAACAATTGCTTATGACAGAGTCCTCAGTTGCATTAACAAAGCTACTATAAATAGGAACACTAAAGCAGGATATACCAAGAGCAAAGCAACTCTTCGCAGCTTCACAAGCTCTTTGAATTTGCTGAAGTACTACTATCAGCTCATATCAAACAGATCATACACAAAAACACCAAAAAACCTACTATCTAAAGGAAACTTACGTAGTTTTATGGCTGATTTGAATAAACTTAGTCATTTGTTGCATTTTCAGGCTGGCAAGAACAAACTAGGGCAACTAAAAGGTTTCACAAGCACCTGAAATTATTGCACCAAAATGAAGAGGAACAAATTTATTGTAGCATAAATGTTTATGGATTAGATGTCTTGGGACAGTATCCAAAACTATGTGAGGGAACTTTCCCCCATACACTGAAACTTCCTCTTCCTTTCCTCAATCCAAATCTGTTCTAACTCTTCAAGAAGAATTTGGGTGGCACACCAAGGAAAGACAGGGTGGGGAAGTTCTGATATGTAGGAAGAAGCCTGTTCCACTGATTTTGACACCATGGGTTCCAACGCTTAAGTCTTTAAAGGTGCCATAAGTCGCTGTTCTTTTTTCCTGCAAGAGACTAGACACAGCTACTCTGCAAATAGAAATTCTTACACAAGAGTACTGAAAGACGTAAGCTACAAGTCAACTTTCAGGTAACCTGGAAATAAGACATCACATGCTTATAACTTATACGGTTTTATAATTTAATACCAGGTTCTTCATAAAGGAAACTACAGCTTAGCACTCAAAATGCAAACCCTTGTGAATAAGCAGTCTTCTCAAACATTTACATGCTTTATACAGGATCTGGTACTTGCTGTTTCTGCAAGGACTGGGTTATGGAGATAAGGACAAGCCATGTTATTCTGTTTCCAGTCATCTCCTGTATGGTAACTTCACTATGACAACTACAGCAACTAGCTGTATTGCTTTATAAATACCAAACAAGTGCAACCAAAGAGTCTCACAAATCCAAACCTTGTTCACTGAAGACACTCAGACAACGAATAGCTTCAGTCATGACTAATTTAGATGCTGCAGGTAAGCAAAGTGTAATAGGCTTTTCCTCCATCAATG
The DNA here is from genome assembly GCF_964270895.1 of Podarcis filfolensis. NCBI lineage: Eukaryota > Metazoa > Chordata > Lepidosauria > Squamata > Lacertidae > Podarcis > Podarcis filfolensis. The sequence goes on along the minus strand of NC_139611.1, from coordinate 62,776,208 downwards.
TCAGGAATGGATGTCAAAAGGTGAAAAAATTCCAAGCCAGACCTTAAAAGCCTGGCTCCCTCCTCCAGAAGTCCTGACCAGGAACTTGAGGCACTTCAGGTGACAGTACCTTCTCAACTATGACTATTTAGTATACCAATACTGTCTCAAGCTGCCCACTGAAAGATTAGCTGGTGCCATGGGCTCTCCTGCTCATTTTTCAATGAGATGCCCACCAAAAATAAAGACTTTATGCAGGAGCGAATAGACAAATCCTGCCACTGACATTTGTACAAGCATCACATATGGCACTCTGGTCATTCCTTCAAAACAGAGCAGCACTTTTGCCCACCTTGCTTTCATGAATGTCTGGGACATATGTGAGAAGTTGGGTTCTTTCCTACAGTTTTCTGCTGATACTGCTGTGTGACTGAAATGTCAATACCAAATACCAGATGACACCAACCAAGTGTACCTGCATGACTGACAGAACAGAGCTGTATTTTCTCCCCTTGTCTGGATAATGGCACTTGACCTAGCCAGCTACTTGAAGCTGTGCCGACTGAGGTCCAAATCCTTCATAAATTGTATCTTCTTTTGAACTTCAACATAACAATATATTCTCCAATTCTCCATTACCAATTGCATTTGTTATAACAATAAATCCCAGAATCATGGAAGAAACACCAAGAGAGGAAATAAGCAGTGTGTTTTCATTTCTAGCATTGCTGTCAGAAGATAATCTTATCAAGAGGTCTGGCTTGCCATCAAAATAATCCCATTAGGCACCGTCTCCATGCCAGGTGCAGCTCTCTCACTAAAGCATAATCTTGTAATAATAAAAATGCTTTACCTGACTGAGAAATGGTTAGGAAACACAAGCAGGTTGTCACATATTTGGGAGTGAGAAGCATCAAGCCCAGGGCCTTGAGTGGCCATACTCAAATTTTAATTAGGAGAGTAGGCTCTTCAGCTCACAAGTGTGGAAGGTGGAACCTGAACAGTAGCAGGCAGAGGTTCCTGCATTTATACTATTCCTGGGCAACCCAGAGACTTTTGTGCTGCCTGCCTATTGAAGGGCCCAGGATTGCTCTCTTTTTTCTTGTTTTATGTGGTGGACAGTGATTTGGACTTGCACTTAAATCTGTTCAGCCAAGAATTTATTAGACCCTTTGGTATTCTCCTGGATTAGAGAATGATCTACTTTCACAAGGTTGTAATATGGACAATAGCCATCCAGGCTGCACAGTGCCTATTAAGGGCAATACTGAAATTTAGCTTTTCAGCAACATTCTACAGGCTACAGGAAAATATTTGCCGCATATTCATTATATGCAAGCCTTTAATTCTACAAGGTTCTATTTAGGTGTTTTAAATATCCCTGCTAGACATTGGAAGCAACTCTGCTTTATCAATTATACATGTGCTTTTGCTGGGAAGCTCTTAGGGAATGAAATCTATTAACTGCTTCTGTTTAATCAGCACTAAGATGCAAATATTTGCACTGCAAGTTAACATGGACTTCAGGCAGACCAGAGGCACTGACTGAAGGCACAAACTTAAGTTATTAATTACCGCAGACCACCAACGTAAGTGCTATAAGCAATGCTGCATTTCAACTATGCATCTAGTTTGCTTTGCAAACATGGTTTAGAGCAGGAAGAGGCCATGAATTATAGCAGCACCAGTGTAAATATTTTTCTTTCACAGGCACTACAGAAATTGCAATGATTATGCTTAACCACTTTGTTGGAAACTAGCAACTTCCATCTGTTTTGGTCCCCTAGAGATATAATCCACTAAAAAAATCTAGTTGGTTTGTAGACCAGCTTTTTATAAATTCTGTTCAAGGTTTACTTAATGTGTTCATTCCCGAGTTTAAGCCTGGCTGCTGCTGTTCTTTGTGTGCCGATCAAACTGATACAGGCATTTAAACATAGGTATTAGTACAGATTCCCAATGAAATAAACTATTTGCTTAGGATAGGTTCAATCCATGCATTGTATACATGTATAATTAAGTTGATCTTGAACTTGGCTTAGAACACTTGTAACAATTTCCTTTGAACACTCGAATGGCTACATTTGAACAATCATGTCTCAGCTTAATAAACAAAGATATGCACAAATTTCATTTATTTCAAAAATGTTTTATACTACTCTTCAGCCAGAGGCTAGCAGAGCAGCTTATAAACCATTAAAATGTATTCAAGCTTGAAATGATCAACACAAAGAGAAAATGGATTGGGAGGATGAAACCTGAATTTGCTTGTTTTCATGTTCTTAGTTACAAGTTGTTCTAATGACCAGCTGTTTGTTAATTCAAGGAGATGAGACACAGGTGCCAGAAGCTGCTGGTCTCTGAGCTGCACTGATGTAGTGGCCCTGACTCGCTTCTCCTCCCTCCTCTGCTACAGCCTGATGTAATGACTACTATTGGGTCCAGACATAGCATCCAGACATAGCCATTTGCTCCTCCTTATGCAAGTAAGGAAACCAGGAAGCCTCTATTAACCATAGCTTCCTGATGTATCTGAACCAGGAACTATGGACAATGGCTTCCAACAATCCAAAATATGGAAGCCAACTTTAAACCATGGCTCCTTATTCTGTCCTGTTTGGAAGCTATAAACCATGGTTACTAGTTCAGATGCACCAGGAAGCTGTGGTCAACTGAATTCTTGGCTTGTTTCCACACTCATGCAAGAGAGAAAAGTAAAGCAGCTGCATTAAACTCATGCATTTCCAACCTTAAGCTAAGATTTGCATCAATCCGAATACAGTCATTGCCAAATTCTTATATGGGCCAGTCCAGGTAATGTGTGGCAGAAGATTCAAACAATTCATAGCTTACTGGAAGTTATGAGAACACTCATTCCTCCAGCTGACTCTTCTCATAGCTAGTATGATCAAAGCTGCTTTCACAACGTTCTATTCAAATTTTAAAAATCATTGCCCAGCCCCTGAAAAGTCATGAGACGAGCCTAGACATGTAGTTAAAGAAGGCTAATGAGAGGATATTCCTGTTTTCAATACATTATCACTTTTCCACAATAGAAGGGATGTAAAAGATGTGATCCTCCAGTCCCTGGATTCCTCAGGGCTGGTACATTCCCGATGACAATATGGGTGTGGAACAGATTGTGCGATAAGGCTCTTGTTTACAAGTCAAAAGCTTTCAAAACTCCAAAATATGTGTCTTCATATTTAAAAAGAGCCATGCCTTTTAAAATGATCCCATGTAGCTCCTTATTATTCCCCCGCAAAAAACCAGCATTGCAGAAGTAGAAGAAAGAAATCAAGCAAATACTTTTTACACTATCTCCAACAGCAACTGAGTAATGGACTATTCATAGCTTGTATGAAGTAGTATTTAAAAAAAAAATGACTTCATCCAGATTCAGTCAAGTTGCCACCTCTTATTCCCAGCCCAAGACTTCTGCTCTGAGTGAGAGGGAGCTAAGAATGAGTATTACAGAAGCAGGGAAGAATGCAGAAAACAGGAATATTTTATTACTGGAGCACTTGGAAACAGCTCTTGCTTTGAAAAATACACTTCTCATAATAAAAAAGTTTTAGTAAATGTTAAGGCCAGAGTATATGATAAAACCGAACAAGGCAAGGTTGAGACCAAAGCACACTCCCCAAAAGCCATTTTTATATATCATTTGATGCACTCTCGACCTACTGGAAACCAGAAATGTTTATGTTTTTATTTATGGAACCAAGTCTTTATCCTCTCCGAAATGATGTCCACTATTAACTTGTTATAGGGAAATGAACAGGAAACAGAAGAGTGAAACTGAATGGAAAGAAGGAAGATTTGCATCTATAACTTAACTTTGCAAAACAGGAGTCTCTTTCAGAATACTGCACATAGTGATCAACACATCATAAAAATTGGAAGAAGTAGTTTGCAGATTATGACATATGTGGTTCCTAAGTCTACAGCTACAGAATCTTTGAAAAGAGGTAGGTAGAGAAGTGCCTGGACAGGCTAGCTGCAGGGGCGGGGGGGGACCTCCCTCTGTGAAATAGCTAACAAGACAATAGGATCTTCAAATTGGAGATCATCATGTATGATGCGAAGGATGCCCAAAATCAAACAAGGAAAGAGGACTGAATATACAAACCAAGTTCAGTGGTACCTTGGGTTACATACGCTTCAGGTTACATATACTTCAGGTTACAGACTCCACTAACCCAGAAATATTACCTCGGGTTAAGAACTTTGCTTCAGGATGAGAACAGAAATCACGCAGCGGCGGCAGGAGGCCCCATTAGCTAAAGTGGTGCTTCAGGTTAAGAACAGTTTCAGGTTAAGAACGGACCTCCAGAACAAATTAAGTACATAACCAGAGGTACCACTGTATAGACAACCTTCAGGGGATATATGGGTTAGACTGGAAGACAACTAAGGATTAGCTGAGGAATGTTGGGATGGAAGGACGCATGTCACAAAATCAAAAGACCTGCAGGGGAAAAGCTTTCTGACCCCATCACCAAACTGACAAATTGCACGACAGAATTGTATTTTTATGAAGAATGTGCAGCAGAACCCACAGAGAAAGAGGGATATGAGAAGTCAGTGTCAGGCTGATCAGTACCCATGCTATTTATAAAGTTCTAGTCTTCATTTCTATAATAAAGTATGGAATAATCTGTATCTAGCCAACAGGTTTAAAGGCACAGAAATGAAGAGATGACTGTGTGGAAGGGCGAGGAGAATCTGTCCATACAACACACATTGTTTTGCTGCTTCCACAATTTCCTTGTCTTATACTCAACCCACGGAACACTTCCTTGGAAGTTAAGTCCCGCTGAGTTCACTGGGAATTATTTCCAAATACCCACGCACAGAACCAGACTGCCCCTCCCCAAACTCCAGCTCTGGACACAGCCTCTCCTGGAGAGGGAACGCCATAGGGAAATGCTGAGATTGAGAACTGCTGTGGGGTATTGCAGAAAGCAAAGTCGACTCCCTCAACGAGGAAAAGAGAGGGAGCGGCCCCCACCATGGACTATAACCCAGCTGCTCAGCCCCCACTCCCTTGCCTTAGAGATCTTCAACGGGCTCTTTCGCCGAGTATGTAGAAGCTGAAGGTTAAGACCAAGGATGAGAGCAAGAAATGACACATCCGAGGCACCTCGCGCTATTTCTGTTCCCAGGCACCAAATTTGCATGCGGCTTCTACTGCCATAATGTTTTGTAAGCCGCTTTGAGAGTCCCCCGGGATTATTAAATAATAATAGAGTGGACCCAGGAGCGTGCATGAGAAATACCATGGCGATGTGGAGTAAGGCGAGTCAAGTCGACTCCCTCAATAAGGAGCAGGGATGAACCACACACTACCCGAGGGGGGGCTGCTTAATAAAGGCTGGGGGGAGGAGGGAAGCACACCACCCCCAAGGAGCACCTTTTACCTTGACGAAGAGCTCGATGAGAGGCTGCTTGTCGCCCTCTTCCTTCACCCCGTTGACCGGCACCGAGAGCGCCATGCTCTGTCCTCTTCGCTCGGCCACCCGCTCTGCGTGGAGACTGACCGGCGGCGACGCCCTGCGAGCAAGCGAGAAAACTCCTCCCTTCACTCACTCACTCACTCACTCAGCCGGTCCTTCGCTCGCCTGCCCGTCTGGCTCCCCTCACGGCTTGTGCGAGCGCGCCGGCGACTGCGAGGGAGGGAGGGAGCGCCCCGCGGATTCCGCTCTTTCTCTCTCTCTCTCCCTGCCTCCTGGGCTTCAGAGCCGTCGAACAAGGCGGGACCGCGACTGAGGAGCCGTTTCGAGAGACGCCGCCTATTTATACTAAGGGGCGGGGATTGAGCCGCGAAAGGGGCGTGGGAGACCGCCGGGAGGGGTGCAGGGAGCAAGCGAGGAAACAAACAGCGACGGATGAAGGTTGGGAAGACGCCGCCTAATAATATTTGTCGGGTGCCAGGGCGGGGCCTGTGCGGTGAAGGAGGCGTGGCTTAGGACATCAACCCGCCCCCGGCGGCAAAGAGTGGGGACTCTGACGATAGAGAAGCACCTTATGATCCTATGGACGTGGGTGTGGCCAGAGCAGGGTGGGCGTGTTTTAGGGGAAAGAGGCGGCGTGACTGTAGTGGGGAGACTCCCCGACTAAACCCAGGCGAGGGGAAAGAGGGGGTGTGGCTTGACTTTGTTGTGCGCGCGCGCTGCTGAGCAGGGGGAGCGTTTCTCCTTGCATGAAACTCAGGAACAAGTTTCTAGTCCACGTGTTTGTCTATTCATACCCTTCCGTTTTAATGTATAACTTGGCACAGAATCAGTATCAAATTAAAAGATTAACAAAAATAACAAATCCACAAAATCAAACCATTTCCAGGGGGATAGCTGCGCCAGTCATTTGCAGCAAAAACCATAGAACCTTGTGGCCTCTTAACAAATTTATTCGTGCATAAGCTTTCATAGACTTAAGACCGTTGTTATTGTTACTATTTATTTCATGAATTGCTACCCGCAAAGCATCCCAAAGCCCCTGGCGATGGGAAACGGGTTCCAGCAGCATCTGGCAGCACACAACTGCCTCCCCATTGCTATGGTCTTCAGCCAGCATACCTGAAGGTATAGGGTGGTATACTAATTAATAACAACACTTTAAGGCAAGTGGTTTTCAACCAGTGTGCCGTGGCACCCTGGGATGCCTTGAAGATGGTCCCTCTTCCCTTCCTCCTCTGATGCCTTCTCACCTCTCTGCCTCCTCCCAAAGGCTTGCACAGCTGTTTGTTGCAGCAGCCCTGGCTACAAGCTCCCCATGGTGCCTCTGGGGCTGTCCAAGATGTGCTTCCCAGGCCCCTGCGGGACAGTCTGAGGGGGTACAGTGAAACTGTTCTTATCCTGAGGTGTGCTTTTGTTAATGGGGCCTCCCGCTGCGCACGATTTCCATTCGCATCCTGGGGCAAAGTTTGCAACCAGAAGCAGCTACTTCCAGGTTAGCGGAGCTTGGAACTCGTAACCTGAAACGTTCGTAACCAGAGGTACCACTGTACCTCCCTTTGGGGCGGGAAGGGGGCAGCTCAGAGACCAGGGGCAGCTGCCCAGAGTACTCCCAAGGAGAGGGTGGGGGGAGGCTAAGGGAACACTCCACAAGGGAGGGTGTTTGAAAAAGGGTGAGAGGCTGCCAGCTCTGCAGGCAAGTGGTGACATAACTGGACTCCTGAGCCCCACAGGGGTGCCGAAGAAAGAATGTAGTTGGCCAAGGGAACCGTGGACTCAAAAAGGTTGAAAACCTCTGCCTTAAGGACAGGACTGTGCCCTAAGTGTAGAATAGGTTTTTAAAGATAATTGTGAGTTATGTTTAGCAAATACAGCTGCATGCACATGCTCCAGCTGTTCCGATTTTCCAGGCACAATCCCTATTTTCTGGTCCTTTTTCCCTGGTAGAATGCTGTACTTTTTCTTTCCTTCTTTCTTTCCGAAAAGCCTTGTTCTCAGCTTGATCTGCAAATGTTATCATTCTGAAGGGTTTAACTACCACTCCAGCATCTCTGGAACTTAGACCTCAGAGTAGGACATGGGTGTTTAAGACAGTAATCTTTTGCATTAGGAAGAAAGAAACATGGCGCATTTGTGAAATATGACGTCTGCTTTGGGATATTCAGATGAAGGGCAATATACAAATTTAATAATGATGATGATGAATTGTTTCTTTATTAATGTACATTAATTCCACTCTATTTAGCCTACTTGAGCATAATTAAGATCGAATACAATTATTTGCGTCAGTTTGCATTACTATAGCTTTTAATTTCTACTGAGTTTCATTTGGATGCAATTTCAGAGGGAGTAGGATCACATATGAGTGACAAATAATATTTTGATTGACTTGCAACCACTATAGTGTCCCATTCCATCTTTGATGTTCACTCGCTGCCCCCCTGACTGTTCATGGATGCCATCCCACAAACCTTATAAATCTGCTAGCAAATTTAACCATAGCAGTATCAAGCCTTAGCATCTCATCCCATTCTCATGAACCATGCTCATACCACACCTAGTGCTAATTTGGGAGTATGACTTTTGCTTTTCTATTTTGAATAAAAGCAAAATCTTTTATTTCCCTACATAAGGGAGGGACAAGCATAGACCATCAGAGCAAGCCAGCTGGTGCAGTGCCCAATGACCTAATGTCTGGGACCAGCCACTGCATGGGCCTGTGCTTGGAAAGAAGGCGGGCAGGAAACCAACTTCCTCCTGTGTCTCCTTCATCCCACAGCAGGATTTGAGGTTGAAAATTGCTCAGAGCAGCTGCTGTAATACCTGTGAGATGAGCAAATCCTTCCCTATGCAATCTAATTTGATTAGTGCTAGACTCAGTAGCAAAACAGTAACTGCTTTTCGTTCACAACCCTATACTGAAAGTTAGGGATGGGTGACTGTCAGTTTCAGTTTCTTGCTATTTCTAATTTTTCTAAGCTTAAGTTCAGTTCTCCACATTTTGGCAACCAACTCTTGAGTTGTGTGCAAGTGGAGTATATCAGAAACTTCTATTTCAATCAAAATAATTATTTTAAAAGGCCGATGTACCTCAACTTTCCAGGACTCAGGGAAAGCAGAGACATACTAGTTGTGGGGAGCAAACAACAGCCAGCACGATACATCCCATCATGCACCACCCACTAGTGTGAACAGGAACCATTGAACTGGAGTTCAATTGAAAGTGCACAAGTGTAGAAAAAAGTTGACAAAAGCACACACTGAAAAATAGGATCAGTGTGACCCACATACATGTTAACAGGCAGGTGTATATACACTCTGAATTATTTCCCTGCTTTTGTTAAGAACGATCCGTTTAGTGTTGGCATACCAAGTGGCTACCAGCCAGATTATTTCTGGCCAGCTGTATAAGCTCTCCACCCACTTTCTCTGACATCCGCTGAGCTCTTTTCTTGTTATCAGCCTGACCTTTTCTTTTTCAACGGATCCACTCTCCAGCTCTTGCACTCTAAAGCAGCAGCATGGGGGAGGGCGGGCAGTGCTGACTTTCTCCAACATGAAACTTAACAAAAATGTGGAATCTAGATTTCAAGTGTGATCTCGGCCAGGATTGGGCAGAAGTTAAGAATAGTCTAACAGAATCTCCGGTGTTCTAGAGGCTCAGGCCTTCCACAGAAGTCGAATCTCCAGGCTCTGCCCCACAGCTGTAGGCCTATGCAGAGCAGGCTCTACCATTAGGCAGAGTGAAGTAAACGCCTCAGGTGGTATATGATTGAGGGCAATGATGGTGCCTCCCCCAACAGCCATTTCTTCCAAGCCTGCTGCTTACGGTATTCCTTACTGTTAGAGGACAGCCTCTCATACACCCCTAAACAGCCTGGTGCCCTGAGATGCAGTGGAGGACATTGTTCCAATTGTATAGATGGAATGGCACCATCTTGTCCTTGCCTTAGGCAGCAAAATGTCTTGTGCCAGGCAGACATTTAATAAGCCCTTAATTTCAGCGCAGGGCCCCAGCCACCTGTCAAATTTGGCCCACAAGCCTAGATCTTGATAAGGATATGGTCTAAGGAGTCAACTCCACTGGTTCTGCCTCCACTATCATAGGAAGTGCACCTCTGAATACTAGTTGCTGGGAATCACAAGTGCAGGAAGCACTGTTGTACTCACATCCTACTTGGGGGCTTCACTTCATAGGCATCCGGTTGGCTGCTATGAAACAAATGCTGGAGTAGGTGGGCCCTTGGTTCCAGCAGGGTTCATCTCATGCTTTTATTATCTCAAAGGGCGCAAGGCCCCCTCTCCAAGAAGGGTCAATAAATCTTTGACCTGACAGCATTCATAATATCATAATACAAGTACTTATTCATGTTGAAGCTCCTGAATTCCATGAACAAAGACTGCAAGCAAATAAATGAGTTTTCATTGCAGCTGGACTTTGAACTATCAGTGCTGCACCACGGACACATATGGCTATCCTTAGAGCAGCCTTCCCCAACCTGATGACCTCTATATTATGTGAACTACAACTCCCATTATCCCAGATCTTTGGCTTTGCTGGCTAGGGCTGATGGGAGTAGGAGTCCAACAGTATCCAGCAGGCACCATGCTGGGGAAAGCGTTGATGCCATTGTGGCTTCCCACAGGGAGCAAGGCAGAGTTAAACATGTGTTTTTCGGCTCAGCAACCTATTGTACTCAAGGAGATGTAGACACAAAGAGAGTATTGTTCTTTAGGGGCATGGGGCCCTGGCATCAAGGCCCAGCAGGAGCTCCCAGCTGATGGAAGCATTAATGCAGGCCTGCCTCTTCCCCTAGCAAATCCCACTGTCTTTCCTGAATAATTTGTCTGGGAAATCTTTGCATTAAATGTGAAGGAGGCATATAGGCTTATACGACATGCTGAGCTTCTCCCATCTTGCTGTGCCCCTTCAGGCCCAAGTCTGTTGCAAATGCCTCTGCAATGCTGCCAGTCTCTGTATTTACCATGGACAGACCTCGGTTTTAGGCTCTTATCCTTCACAAGTTACCACTCCCATTTTGTGGGATTTTGCCTTTTGTGAAAAATTTAACAATGTCTTTAAGGGTGGGGGGGAGCTTGGAATAAACCCTGCATACCCCTGAAGTTCAATCAGCCTTGACTAGGAACTGAGCCTTGAATGTGGAAAGCCAGCCCTGCCCTGTGGAACTCCCTGCCAATAGAGGCTCAGCAGGAATTGTCTAGCCTTTCATACAGGCCAGGGGTTCTCAAATTATAATCTGGGGACCTCTGATGGTCTGCAAGCTTCATTCGGCTGGTTCGTAGGCTTGTCTCTGAAGAACACTTAAAATCTGAATTCTACTGAATTCAAATTGTAATAAAATACCATGTAAGAAATAAAAGAAGCAATTAAAATGCCATTTAAAATAGTGTAGCCTATAGCACAGCACATTACAATTGCTACAGCAATGGAGACAAATTCAGTAGTCCTGTAAGACCCTCAACAATTTTTAAGTGGCCTGCAAGCTGTATGAGGAGTTTGGGAACCATTGTTTTAGATGTCACCTGAAAACTAGGTTATTCATTCAGGCCTTTGAAATGTGAAATTTGTTTTTCCCAACCGGTATTTCTAGATGTTGTTCTTATTGATTGCTATAATTTTCTGTGTTGTATAGGTACCACCTTGCTGCAATTTTTGAATAACAGTGCGGTCTGTAAACATTTTTTTTTTAATTACTATATAAAATACTTCTCAAGAATAATCCCATGGGGTCTTTTGCTCTCTAAATATCCTGAGCCAAATGAAACTGAGGCTTGAAGTGAGAGGCTTACTGATAACAGTGTGTGTGTGTGTGAGAGAGAGAGAGAGAGAGAGAAATAGAGAACTGGCATGAGGTAATTCTTTGGCAAATGCCTCTCTCCCCTTCTCTCTCCCTCCTATCTAGTCTTCCTGTCCCCATCTGCCAACATCGCATTGTCTACAGCATTTGGGACTCTTGTCTCTCTTGACAGTAACGGAGTTGACATTTCCAGCTGCAGCGTTCGCTGCCAGGCCCTCCACAAGTGAGCTCATAATAGCAGAATTCAAAAAAACACAAAGATGGCTGTCTTCAACGCAGCATTTTGAAGTGATGTCACAAGCAAGGCCTACAACCAGGGGATCACGACTCACACCAAGGCCTGCTTTTGCATATTTCTCCTCAGAGGAGCAAATCACTAGTTAGCTGCAGCACGGTTTCCAGCACTCCCCCGACTTTCCATTTTAATCAAGGGTCTTTGTTTTCACCCATTAACAAAAGAAAATACAAAGAGCTCCCTGATTATTATTTATACCCCGCTACTACTACCAGCACCTTATGATTCCTGGCAACTGGCATTCAGAAACATACTGCTTCTCTGACCATGGAGACAGAAGATAGCTATAATGGCCAGTAGCAGTCATCAGGCCTCTCCATGAATTTGTCTAGTCTTCTTTTAAAGCCATTGAAGCTGGTGGCCATCACTGCCTTCCAGCTGCCATCCGCTAGCTGCCTTTCCCCCCTCTCTGTGCCACTTCTGGTCTCTCCTTTCTGCAGCCCCCTGCATTGTTCTCTCTCCATCCTCTTTGTCTGCATTTCATTGTAAGCAAGGCCAGGGCCAGCCTTTCTACGTAGCAGGGGGAAACAACGTGCTTTCTTGTGTCTCCGCACAAGCAAAGGTCTGCACCCCAACCTGCTACCCCACCAGTATTTTCTTCCCCTCTTCTTTCTTCAGCCTCTCTTTATTGCCTCAATTTGTCTCTCTTCCCTCTCATTGCTATTACTTCTTGCTGAGTTAAATGCAAAAGCATACAAGGCTTTTCACGTGGTGAGGGAGTCTCAGAAGAGCTGTGGGGTATGTCTGGCTGGCAAAAACAGACTAGAAGATCTGTCAATTCCAACACACACACCCCTGAATCAAAGAGAAGAGGCAGTGAAAAGATAGAAGCATCCTCTCCCCTTTACATTTGATGGGTTTGGGTGGGGTGGGCCTTAGCTGCCAGTTTCCCACAGAAGTAGGGAAAATATGCAAATAATAGGTATCTGGGAATCCCCCAGAGAGCTGCAATCATTGTGGGGGAGCACAGTTGACCCTCTAGAGCAGTCATTGGAGTGTCAACTGAGCAAGTGTTCACAATACTTGGCATATTTTAATTCAAAAATATTTTGGGGTCTGAGTTGCCCCATTTTAATAACAACGGCTCAGGGCAGGTGATAAAGAGCTATCAAAAATATAAATAGGTACCAACGCTGGTTCTCAAGCCTCAGCTTAACTGTCTAACTTTGTAATGGTTCATGGTTCTCTGATAAATGGAAGAAGAGGGCAAAGAGGTAATTTTGCAAGGTCTCTCTTTGGCAATCACTCGTAACTGAGTAAGATTGCCTTCCATGAATATGGTCTTAATCGGGGTAGGCAACCTAAGGCCCATGGGCCACAAGCATTCCCCAAGGGTTGTTTAACCGGTCCCCAAGCCACTCCCGAACCCGAGCCGCCCGCTTGGTGAGTCCCCGCGCACTGTGCTAAACCGGCGCAGCGTGGTGCAAGGACTTGCTTCCGCGATGCCAGAAATCATGTCTGCACTGACACCGACACTGGAAATTGTGTCTGTGCAGATGCAGACACCAGAAATCGCGCTTACACATGCTCACATGCACGCACAATCCGGCCCACAGAGGGATCTCCGCTGGAGTGAACCGGCCCAGGTGAGGTAAACCTTGCCGACGCCTGGACTTAACAGTGTGTTCATGGGTGGCTGTGGAGGCCAGTTCTGGATCCGCACATCGTCTCACAGTGGGGGCATAGATTTCCAGGTGGGAGTTGATCACGGTGAAGATTTTTGCAAGGTAGGCATTCTGAAGCTTGTGTCATGGAAAAGTTGTTGTGCACATTCTGCAAAAGCAGAGTTATGAAATGCAGTTGGACCCATTTTGGCTTTTAGGACAACCCACATGCCTCACAGCAACTGAGACTGTAAACGAAGCCTAAGCAGGAGTAACTGAAACCACTGCATATCACTTCCCAGTTTATCCCTGTATCCACTTCTTCTAGGCCTGCACTCTTAATACCCTATCAAAAGTAGCTTTGGCATGAATCTGCTACGAATGACAAGGAGGACCAATTTAAAGAGCTAGCGCTATGGTGTGCAAAACAAGTTTCAAGACTGAGCTTCAGCTCAAGTTATGCCCTGATCTTCATTCTACAGACATACATATCACATTCACACACAAGTAACCTTTACCCAGAGTATCCAGCCTTGGTGCAAATTATGCCTATTCTGCTCCCAATCCCTACACAGAAAAATGATCAGCCAGACTTCAGAATGAGGATGGTTTGATTGAAATGGACCCCTCAGGCCCTCCACCCCATTACCTGCTTAAGGTTACTTTTGCCCTCCAGCTTACTCAATTATTCATGGCATCTCCTGGCAACTTGGAAGTATCAACAGAGCTAATCTTGCACATGAGAGAGCGGTCCCATTCTCTTCCACTGAGCTACAGCATCTCCCTGGTAGCATAAATGGTGTTTGTATCAGCCTCAATGGACCTGGGCATTCACATCACATCTACACATGCATTTTAAGCCTTTGGCATAGCCCTCTAATCTCCATATCCTACTCACCTCCTGCAACTGAACTTGTAACCAAGTCTAGGCAAGTCTAAGCAAAGAGACAGGCACCCCCACCCCACCCACCTCCAGTAATATTATTATTCTTAAAGTGACTGATATAGTATATCTTGAAGGCATAAGGAGGGGAGGGTGTTCTACAAAATGCTGTTGTTCGTAGCAGTCTTAAAGTAAGTCATTCATACTAAAAGTCATTCAGTAGCTAGCTATAAAGAGAGGAAATGAATCAGAAAGATCTAGCTCTAGTTTCTTTTTGCTGCTCATGCACTTTGTGTGACAATATAATCTCATTTCGTGTCACCTGGTGATGGTGCATGAAGGACCCAGGAAGAGCATCTCACAAGTGATCAAAGAGTGGTGTGTGTGTGTGTGTGTGTGTGTGTGTGTGATGTTTTAGTCAAATAAACTTCCCCCCTCAGGCAAATGGTGACTCCAACCACATGAGTTGGCAAACCACTCACTGAATGAAAAATGCAAAAGACAAGCTTGATTAATATTTAATGGCAGTAAAATCCCATTTTTCCAGGAGTGAATATGTGTGCCACAGAAGAGGGTGATGCGGCGGCGGCGGCGGCGGCGGGAGGGGCTTATAGCAATATTAAGAATAAGGTGTGGGTCTTTAAAGTTAAACAGTGTATCCCATTAAACTTTAAACAGTATTTTTTTGTAGATGTTTGCTTTCTGACAAATGATTGCCTGGGGATTCACCTGTCCTATGGGTAGGGATGAGTGACTCTGTCAGCCTCAGTTCCTCTCAGGTTCTTGTTTTTCCAGACTTAAGTTCAATTCTCCGCATTTCCACATCACATCAGTTTGCAATCCGTTTTTTAAAGCCTCATGAAAATTCACCAGCATTTGATTGCTGATTTCTCTAAATATATACATTTCTCTATGCAATTTGCATAATAGTTGCAAAGCAACCTTCCCTACTATAATGCATTTTTGTATGTCATTGTCACTAATACTTGCATTTTTATGTACATTGTGCCCTAGAATGTACATTTTTGTACACATTGTCTGGCTGGAGGATGGCTGTTTTTTTGGTTCCCTATTGTTTCAAAAAGTGTGGATTAGGTAGGTTTGCCTTTGTGTGCAAACTGAACAATTTTTTCTCCCATCGCCAGCTAGGGGTGTGGTATGTGAGGTCTATTGTGAGGTATTCTTAAAATAAAAACTTGGAACCCCATATATATTAAGTATAATACAAACATCACCACCCAACCCCAACCCCACTCACCTTCCCGCCCCCTCTTTCCCCCTTTTCTTCCTAATGTCTCAGCAAATGAAACTAATCTGCAAAAAATGTTACTTGGAAAAGAGAGGGAGAGAGAGAGAGAGGGAGAGAGAGAGAGAGTGCACATACTTTTGTAAACCAAGAAAATATTTAATAAAATACATAATAAAATAAAAACTTGTTTTTTTCCTGGAAATTATGCTGCTTTTAACAGATCTTTGTTATAATTTATTTTCATTTGCAATGTTCATTTGCAATGTTTAGAAGGGGTTGTTTTTTCCATATTTATTTTAATATGTATAACAATTCAAATGCCCAAACCATTTCATAATACAGCTATATTACAGTATCGTAAAACATAGACTCAAACATATGTTCTCTCACTTGTTTTACACTGTTGGGACTTATAAAAATAAATAATCCACACCAACACTTGATATTCCTAATTCTCTTTTCACATGAATTGTTAACAGTCTCCATTTATCTAATTGCCTTTGATAGTTGTCACTATTCTTTTAGCATGGTTGTTAATTTAATCAGGCTTAACTGCCACCAAATAATTCTAACAAGATCTTGGTTGGTTGGTTTGCAGGCACTACCCCACAGCTTTGGCATATTATAATATCGCAGTGGCTCAGATACATAGGATCTGGATTTTGTAGGGTTCTATTCTTAACATAGTTTAATGAGCAGTCAGAGGGTCAAATGGAATTTGGGGCTTCCTGACCCTTGGCTAACTAACTAATAAAGGCTGCTTGCAGAGGGCTTTGAAATTCACCCAGGGGTGAGATCATGTAACCCTGTAGTGGCGTAGCGTGGGGGGTGCATGGGGGGCGGGCCGCACCGGGCGCAACATCTGGGGTTAGGGCAAATCCATGGGTTAGGGGGCGCAAATCCACGGGTTAGGGGCGCAAATTACTTGCCTTGCCCCGGGTGCTGACAACCCACGCTACACCACTGACCCTGTACAGCCCTGGAGTAGTTGGACCTTCAGCCTGATCCAGCAGAACTCTCCTGTTTTTATCCAGGGGCAGCAGAGAGGGCAGTAGACCCTATCCCAAGCAGCTATGTGCTTACACTCCTCTAGAGGAAAGGAGGGCACAGTGAGTGACCATCAGACCAAGTGAAAAAATATGGCATTTATTCATAGGACTTGCATTTCTAGCCCAGTTTCAGCTCAAGAGCCACATTCTCTTCTGGCCAACCTTTCGGGGGCCACATGCCAAAGCAGGTGGAGCAGTGTGTGTAAATCTTGCCTTCGTATGGTTGGGTGGTTTCTACTCACATTCACTCACCTTTCTCTGCCCTCCAAGCAAGCAGGAGGCATTATCAGAGTTCAAGGACATACTGCAGCCAAACAAAAACACTCAAAGAGGGGTGTGAAGCAGGACTGGGGATGGGTGGGGCTTGGGAAGAGTTCTGAGGGCCAAACAGAGG
Organism: Podarcis filfolensis; assembly: GCF_964270895.1. NCBI lineage: Eukaryota > Metazoa > Chordata > Lepidosauria > Squamata > Lacertidae > Podarcis > Podarcis filfolensis. Next base: position 62,759,480 of record NC_139611.1, on the reverse strand, counting down.
GTATTTGAGAGCCACAGTGGGCCCCTAGGACTGGGGTCCCCCACCCCTGCTGCAGAACCACAAATTCAACAACTCTCCAGGCTGGCCCAAGAGGTTTGGCTGCCTAAGACATCCCACCCACTCTGTCCTGCATTCTGCATACAGAAGCCAGTTGGACTGGCAGCTGAATCTTACTCCCACATCAACAATGGGACAGCCTCCTGCTCCGACCGCACCTGAGGGAAGCAGGCTATCTTGGGTGGTGGAAAACAGGCCATGTGGCACACTCCGCTCTGTCCTCTAACAGAAGGGCTCAATAGGAGTGGCTGGGGACTTCCACTGCTGCTTCCTGGGGTGGCAGGTGGCCTCACTGCAGTTAATTGTAGGGTTGGCCCCTGTCAGCCAAATTATAGTGGGGCAAAGTGCTGCGAAAAAACCTCCACCCCAGTTGCATTTCCTCATTTCTCAACCTCCAAAAGCCGGTTTTAACAATGCTTCTGAAACTTGCTCAGGAAGAGGGCATCTCCAATTAGTTTCTGTTAATTGGTTTCTGTTTCTTCTGCAGAGGGCACTGACATTTCTCAAAGGTCCTCTTGTTATTTTATTGCTTTATATTTGGGGGTCACCAATGTGGCATTTGTGCCCACCGGGGCCTTCCACATGTCTTAAGGTGATGTGAAAAATAAATTCAGCTAAATAACATTTAAAAAACAACTAAAAAAGTGACAGCAGCTAGATTCTTAAACAATACAAAGTAGACTCCCTTGGCAAAGACCTCTTCACCCAAGTGTGGAAGCTGGTCAAAACAAAAATGTCAGAACAACACAAAACCCCAATCTCTGAGCGGTGTAAAATTCCTGGGGTTTCAGGTGCTTACCCAGGGTTTCTGTTTCATTTTGGGAGTGAAGCACAGCAGAGACTGTGGTGTCTTTACGATATATGGTTTCTTTACACATTTATACAACCAGACCCTACAGTGGAGGGGTTCACAGCATTAACACCCCAAGACAGTCTTGTTTCTCCCATAGCTGCAGCCTTAGATTCAAACAGTAATCAATCATTGTTCCACCTCTCTGCTTTCCATCTTCCTGCTTTGCTTCTAGGTCACATCACAACAAACTCTGCTCTAAAATGCAAAATTTGTGTTTCTAACTATCTAAGAGTTGAAGGGAGGGCCCTACCCATTTGTTTTCTGGCTCAAAGCCCCCTTTCCCTTGTTTTCTTCCTTACATCTTTAGTGGGCCATTACCAGGCTGGATCCAGGAACGAGAACGATTGATTAGATTTTATTGGGTTACAAAAGTACAGTGGTACCTCGGGTTACATACGCTTCAGGTTATATACGCTTCAGGTTACAGACTCCGCTAACCCAGAAATAATACCTCGGGTTAAGAACTTTGCTTCAGGATGAGAACAGAAATTGTGCGGCGATGGTGCGGCGGCAGCAGGAGGCCCCATTAGCTAAAGTGGTACCTCAGGTTAAGAACAGTTTCAGGTTAAGAACGGACCTCTGGAACAAATTAAGTACTTAACCCAAGTTACCACTGTATGTGCATTGTTTCTGTTTTCAGGTCATAGAGTCTTTTCTTCAGATCAGTTGCATGCGATGCAAGACAATAATATTGTATACAGTATAAGGTTGGGAGAGGTGGAGAGAAAGAGCCCAACAAGACAACAAGAACCCACCAACAGCATACAAATCAATATGGCCAACTTGACCCAACAACCCACCCCCCTCACACACGCAAACAAATCTTGCTGCAGTCAACCAAAGGCAACCAACCATGCCCTGGGCTCCCCCACAACCAATCCCAGGTATTTCTATGGAGGTTGGTGACACTCTCCCAAAGGATGGGGAATTCAAATGCTCTAATCAGGCAGCCTGAAAGAGCCACAGGTTGATCCGGCATGTAGCAATCTTCACATACCTCAATTAACAATCTGCAGGATCATTGGGGGCAGAGGGATGGGTGGCTCAACTTTGGAGGTAGAGTGATGTAGATATTGGTGCTGAGAGGGATAGGAAATACCTAGACATGTTTCTTTGGCAAGAGGCTTCCTAGGAAGCCAGGAGGCAGGCTGGAGTTATGTCACCCCAAATGTAAAAGGGCCTTTTCAGGTGTGACTTCTTCTTCTTCTTCTTCTTTGAAATGTCCCTTCCAAGAGAAACCCATTTGGCCTCCTCATTTCTTATTTTTCAGCACCTGGTAACAAATTTGTATGTTGCTCTTGGCCTATTGTTTGTTACTACAGTAGTACCTCGGGTTACAGACGCTTCAGGTTACATATGCTTCAGGTTACAGACTCCGCTAACCCAGAAATAGTACATCGGGTTAAGAACTTTGCTTCAGGATGAGAACAGAAATTGTGCTCTGGTGGTGTGGCGGCAGCAGGAGGCCCCATTAGCTAAAGTGGTGCTTCAGGTTAAGAACAGTTTCAGGTTAAGAACGGACCTCTGGAACGAATTAAGTTCTTAACCCAAGGTACCACTGTATTTGCTTTTGGAGTTTTTTTGCTATCTTCTTGCTAGTTTTACTTCATTATTTTCCACTATTGGGTTGTTGTTTTGATGGGTCCCCTCTGCCCTGCTCTTATTGTTTTAGAATTGCTTAAATTTACTTAAGCGCTGTTGGTAGCTACTTTGGCTTGTTGGCGAAGGAAAGAGGAATGCACGTTCTCTGAAAAAAATGTTTGCCTCTGATTTATTAGATCACAATTTATAAGTGTTTGGCTTCTTTCACCCAGTGCCTTTTGCCATTTAACTGCTCATGCCTCTGGAGATGTTGCTGGCCTGCAACTCCTAGCAAACTGTTGGTTCTGGTGCACAAAGCTTATGAGCAGAATACCTAAAAGATCCCCTCACCCCTTATATACCCAACCAATCAAGAGGGCTCCCTGCAGATACCATCTCATCAGGAGGTCTGCTCCAAAATGGTTTCTGTTGACTATGAGACATTTTATGGGAAGCAATCATGAATGGAATCAAAGAAATGTTAGGAATACATTCTTCACGAAACAGAGTAATAGTTCCTTTAAACTTTAAAAAGCGTTCCAGAAGTTTCTTCAGTATGTGGGAGTGGCACTCAAGGCTTAATTGGCGTCAGTTAGAGATGCAATTTCAGCACAAGGAAAGCACACATACATGCTGAGTTTATGCCGTGCTGGAGAGATATAGAAGGCATGTAAATAGTTTGTATATATTTTATAAGAGAAATGCTTGTGCAACCAGTCAAGCAAAAAGGAAGCTCTTGACTGAGGACTTTGTCTGTGACTACTGTTCCTGTCATCTGCCACCAGGGAAATACTCTGCTATAAACAGTAAGATGAGGTTTTACTGAGGTGCCACCACACAAGTAGAAAGCGCAGCAGAAGTGTGTGGGCGGTAACCTCTAATAAGAAATACCTGACCATTGGCCACGCTGGCTGCGGCTGATGGGAATTGGACTCCAACAACATCTGGACGGCTTCAGGTTCCCCATTCCTGGTTTAGAACAATGTGCTGGTGTGTGTTACACTAGCATAGATGGACACACAATAACCACCAACTTTCAGGTGTGGGCCTTTTAATCTCAAATAATGCATTATGTACTTGTATGTATGCCGTTATTTCTGCTGGGCAGCTGGCTCCCTCCTGAGAAGAATTCAGGTCCTACAGTGAAAAACCTTTTTAAATTCTTAAAAAGAAACCAAAACATCTGAATAATAACAATTCTCCCCAACCTTGATCCATTCATGAGCTGTGCATTTAGTTGTACTTAACGTAGCCCTAGTTTAAGTTGGAATTCCAGCCAACCTTCAGTAGAGCTAGACCATTGCACAGTCGGTGGGTTCTGATTAAATAAAAGCAGAAAGAAAATAGGTTTGACTCACACCAGCGGCACTTAAAAGCAATCCCCAGGCATCCTCCATATAACTAGGTTTTGGGTGTTCAAGTAGCTTTACGGAGGAAGGTTTTCTTTTCAATCTACAATGCCCTAATAGTCAGGAGAGAAACAGAGCTTTTCAGCTACAAAAATGAGCGAGAAAACATAGAATCAAATCTTTTGATTTGTGCCTGGAAGTTCATGATGGTAGGCAACTGACTAAAGTCCCATATAGCTCAGAGAGTAGCTTTTCTTATGACGCTAACAGCCAACGATATCCATTAAGATATGCTGAGAGCTGCACTGGTTGTCAAGTTGCTTCCGGAACAGGTTCAATATTCTAAGGTTAATTCACAAAGGAACCAAAACACCTGGGCCCAAAAATACCTTAAGGACCATCTGATTCCTTGTGTTCCACCTTGATCACTGCAGTATTTTGATGGAGCACTTCTTGGGGTTCCCATATCTCCGAGTTTCAGTCAGCCTTTAATAGGGATCACGCCTTTAAGGTGGCAGGTCCTACCCTGTGGAACTCCCTGCCAGTAAAGTGTCAACAGGAATCCTCCTGGCCTTCTTTGAGACATCTCCAAAAAACCTATTACTTAGACAGGCCTTTGAAATGAAGGTTGTTTTTACCAACCAATATTTATGGATTATTTGTGGGTGCTGGCTGCCATTTTTGTACGGTGCCTTGTGGTTGTTTACAAAAGCGCCATCTGGTATTGCATGTTTATAGTGCATTCAAATCATTGTTTCTTTACTAATGTAGCCGAGTTCCTTGTTAGAATAAAATACAACTCAAAACAAAAAAGCTGTCTGTCCCTAGCAGGCCTCCCGAGCCAGCTTAGCCTTCCGAGGCCAGGGGCAAATGTACACGGCTGTCTGCCCCCCCTGCATGTGTTCCTCTCCACATGCTGTTCATTGCTCAAGGCCTTGGTCCAGATTCTCCAGCTCTTGAGGTGTGACAGGCTGCGATGAGTAGAATTTCCCATTGTACTACTCACTTTGTGGAATGTCCTTAGTGTCGAGGCACAGATCTCATGTGTGCATCTGTTTCATTTGTTGTGGCTACTGACGTTTCCTTTATGGATCACTGCTTTATGAATGGCTTTTGTTGTTTTTCAATTGATTTCTGGAATTGCATTGCTAACTGATGTTTTCTGATTGCAATTCAATATACATTATATAAGTGCTAGATTGTGGCCACTTTAGTCATAGTAACTTAAATCCAGTAATTTAAATGGGTCTACTCCGAGTGGAACTTATTTGAAAGCCTGTTTTATATACTAGAAGCTGTACATTCAGTGTTGTGAGCCCAATCCTGTGGAACTCCCTTCCAGTCAAGATTAGAAAGGTATGCTCCTTGCTGGACTTCAGGTATATGACAAGGACTTTTTATTTCAGGTTATTTTCAGGCAAGAGCTTGGATTTATGTTCAGTTTTACACTTGATCTTTTTATTGTTTTATTCTCTATGGTTTTTTATGTATAGTTTAGAGATGCTAATGATATTAAGCTTTAAATAAATGCCTTCCATATGTCAATAATTCATCTTCTCCAACTTGCTGCTTGATCCATCTTGCCCTCTAGTGGTCTTCAGCTGGCACTGCAAGCCAAATGAGTGAACAACTTGCAGCAAATGGCCTGCCAGACACCATCAGTTTAAAGATGCTAGTGCAAAATAGTCCTTGGAACATGCCAGCTCCCACCACAAAAGCAAGAAAAAACACAAAACATCACACCCTGCAACATGAGTCAGTCTGTTGGGCCTATCGTTTATTAGTACCATGTCAAGTCTGAGCAAAGACTTATTTGGGAAGCATTGACTTTTTAAGTGTCAGGGATCCAGCTGATATGCGGTTTTTCAATATAATGTCATCATTTACATGAAGCTCTTATAACCAAGTGGTTATATACCTGGACCCTGGTTCTGAAGATGTGGTATGTGTGAATACTCAATATTTAAGTACTGCATGAGTGCAAAACCCCCATGGTCCTCACACACTTCCAGATATTTATCCTGTTCATTACTGCTTGGTTTGTTTTTATTACATTTGTATCCTGCCTTTCCTCCAAGGAGCTCAAGGTGGCATACACACTTTTCCTCCTCCCCATTTAATCCCTACAACAACCCTGTGAGGTAGGTTAGGCTGAGAGGCAGTGACTGCCCCAAGGATACCCAGTGTACTTCATGGATGAGTAGGGATTCAGCCTCTGGTCTCCCAGGTTGTAGTCCAGCACTCGAACCATCTTTTTCCACATTAAAACAAAAGTGAGTTGTAGTATGCCTGGTATAGTAAGTGAATCTCACAGAAACTCTGCAATCATGACACTTCAATATGTTGTTAATCATTTATAGATGTAAGAAAGGGAACGAGCCTGCGCACATGCCGGCTCTATATTTTCATCTATACCTTTGTGGTTGTGAATGGAACTGGTATACTAGAGAGATCGAAGTGTAGCACAGTCAGAAGACGAGCAGGTGGTGGTGAAGAAAGGAAGAAAGGCCAAGTGGCCCTGTGCAGTGATCTCCAGGTTTGGGCATGGCTTAGAAGAAGAAAGCCAGAACGCCTGGCTCCCCACTCTCCTAGATCAATGTTTAATGCAAATTTGAAGCCTCTTTACCCAGGCAGCGTAATAAATAGTAGTAGAAACAAGGATGAGTTTTAATGAAAGGAAAATGGCAGAGCTATGGTAATACAGAAGTGATGGGGTGGGGAAGAGCCTGAATGACTTCTCTTCAAGAACTCTTCCTGCCTGTGAATTTTAAAACAGTGGCATGTTTCTAGCTCTGATTGTTGTGAAGAGGAACTGCCCACTGGATAGAGAGGAAATTCTGCTCATGGAAAATGGTATGCATCTGAAGGCGCCCCTCTGTTAGAGGGGCAATACCCACAGTCACGGGAACTCTAGTGCTCTAGACCAGAGGCAGCATCTGCAAAAGGCTCCATTGCATGAAGGCAAAATGGTGCTGGGCCCTCCAGAGATTTCCCCTATCATTCCTGGCCACAGGCTCTGCTGGCTGTGTCTGATGTGAGTTGGGAGTGCAACAACATTTGGAGAGCCACAGGTTCCCCATCCTTGCACTTTAGGACCTTTGGGGAAGTTTTTAGCTCAGTGAACAAGATTAGAACCACACACTTTTCTGCAAAATAAGCAAATTTGTTTACTTGAATTTTGAGTGGGGAGAAATTACATACATAAATCACCAAGATCCTTTAAATTTAGAAATTTATTTTGTTTAATCCACAAGCTTTATAATAGCTTTAGTTTTTTAAAAAAACAAAAAACCCCAGTGAGAACATGACAATATCCAAAGTTCAGGCCCTTCAGGCTTTCAGAGATCACAGCTCTGAAAGTTTCACACTATTCCAAAGGACCGCAACAAGACCAAAAAAAAAAAAACTATGAATGGGGCAACAACAACATTTCACAGAACAAAACTGTATGCCAAACTCTGCTGAGATTGCCGATTATGGAAACTAATTTAAAAAGAAAACAAAGAGGGAGGGGGCGGGAAAGAGAAAAAACAACAACAAATTAAATTCCAGCATTCCAGATAAACATCATTATAAACCCCACTGGCAAGAGCAGCAGGTTACCATGTAGACACCGTCCTCAAATACTAATCCCGGTTTTAAGCATAGACAATACAGGCAAACAGAGAAATCTGAGAATTTGCAAGTGTTTCTATGCAATTTCTTTGATAACTGAACAGACCACAAATGGCCTAGGGCAAGAAATCAGATTAGAAACTCCATAAGCATTTGTACAACGGCATTTTAGAGGAACTGTGGGATCTGTAAGCTTCGTTTTAAAACCCTTGAAGGGAAGGGGAGGGAGAGAATTCCTTACTGCATAAGAAAATTCTAGTGAAACCATGTCAACTGTTGAAGGAGGTCACTAGTACACCGTGAATGCTTTTTTGTAATGAAGATCCATGCCTTTTTTTAAACATGAACTTCAACCTAGCAATTATTACAACCAATGTTAAAGTCTAAAGCTCAAACACATTTTAGCAATTTGAAATTGAAGTCTGAGTACAAACCAAACAAAATGTACATTATATCAAATGCTGCTTCAGCCTAAGATGGTGGAGACACTTGCGCCTTCCTCATTGACCTCAGAGCCTTCTCACGCAGATGCTTTTCCAAGTCATCCAGGTTATCTTCTGCTTCACTCTCAGTCTCCTTAACGCAATGGAAAGTCAGCAATTACTTCTATAGTCACAGAATATGAGCCTGAATTAGATTTGGCCAAAGAGCAGAAACTTGCATGATACAAACAGCAAAATTCCTAAGTTTTTTAGACTAACACTATCAACATTAGGAATTCTAGTTTGAGACAATGGAGCTATATATAAAATGGAAAGAAGTATTAATAAGTATCACACTTTAGCAGATTTTGGTGAAACACAATCTTTTTTTGCCTTTAAAACAGGGATGGAGGACCTCTGACCTACCAGATGTTGCAGGGCTACAATTCCCAAAATCCCTGACAACTGGCTATGTTGTCCAGGACAGATGAGAGCAAGAGTTCCACAACATCTTGAATGTCACAGGCTCTCCACCTCTGCTTTACAAAGGTCAAACAAGCAGGGCTTCATTCTCATGGTATAAAGCCAGCCCCACGGTGTATTACTAGGCCTTGCCTGCATTCTGGTGTGCCTCTAGCAAGGATGCCAAACAACCTCCCTCCATTCTGTACTGCTAGTATGAAAACATGCCATCTCCTTCCCTGGGACAGCAGCTACGCTTGCTGGGAAGATCATAGGTTCCTCCTTTCCAGGTTCTCTCATCACAGCTTCCATCTTATGTTTTATATATGAACTTATGTTTTATATCAGCATGTTTCAATACTGACAACTGAGAGAGTGAGTAGATGGACAGTAGTGAAAGGAAGCCTGAGAACAGCAGCTCAAGCCCCAGCCTTGCTCTCTTCAGTTGCTGGCCCTTTTCCATGTAAGAGCCTCACGCAGGCCAGAACTATGCCTCCTTAAGACAAAGGTTCTCAGGATGCCAAATACGGCAAAAAGCTGATCCCATGCAAGACCACAGCCTGCAAATGCCTGGAGTACACAGCTCGTGGGTATATTCAAACAAAGGTATTCTTGAACTGTACAAGGAAGAATGCAAGCTTTGTGTGCCGTTCTAAAATAGTTTGTAATCTGATTCCTGGACCCTTAATATTTGAACCATTGCCAGTCAGTTTCCAACCCACCACATGGAATATAGAAAAGTGGTTTATAAATGTTTTGAACAAATATTCACCTTTTGGGGCTCCATATTTTTCTCCTGGTCTTCCTGTGCAGACGTGGTAAAAACAGTCATTGCAGCAGCAACTGCAGCCTTCTCTTTCTTATGCTTCTTATGCTTCTTGTGCTTTTTATCCTTTTTATGCTTCTTATCCTTCTTTTTCTTCTTCTTCTTGCTACCCCCTTCTTGATCAGAGTTCTGTAATGTTAAGCAAATTGTTTTGTGAGTGTTTGCTTTGCTCTGTTTATGGAAAGGCGGCATATAAATGTTTTAAATAATGTGAATTTGAACATACACCACAAAGCAATACATTCCTAGACAACTCCCTGACAATGATCACTTGCCTGTATATTGGCAAAAATACAAGCTTTCGTGTTTGAAATTAAAGCATGAGGAATCCAGTAATAAAGTAACTGTCAGTCTAGCTTGGTAGTGATTCACAGCTGCATTAGACCCAGCAAACATTGTTTCGGTCAGTGTAAGAGGATGGTTGATTAAACCACATGCATGAATTGAGAGGTGGCCATCACAGTTGCACTGGAAGATACACACCCTTACTGGTGATGGACTTGGTGTAGGACTTTTAGCCTTCTTTGCAGGTGCTGGTGGCGACCAGTGAGCAGAAGGCGATCGAGATCGAGCAGGAGATGGAGGCACTGGATGTTTCTTAGGAGGTGGCTCAGGAGATCCTGAAACAGACCTGGATGAAGATCCCCTTCTCACAGAATGTGGACTTGGTGTGGAAACCCTTAGGAAAAGAGGTAAAAAATAAATAAATCTTGATTTCCATGCTAAGAATGATGGAATTCAATTGAATATGCAAATACACAAGTTTAATTTAAATGTTCTCTAAGTGCAGACTTTATCCTACAATTGAAACTTCAAGCCCCCTTTCCATTTTTCCAAGATATATCCTTTCATGGCTTTCCAAATGAAATCTCTTTTTTATGTTTATTACAGCTCTAAAACAATTCATTTGAATTTTAATGTCACAACCAATTTGTACATTTTTATCTCATGTGGACAGAGGTCCCTTGTGACATTTGTATGGTTTGTAGGATTTAAAAAAAAAAATACTGAAATGGTACATAAATATATGTACATAATAAATCATGATCTTTCCCAGAGAGTTACTCTTAAATCAAAACTATATTGTTTTGACAACTGAATTTTTTTTCTTATGTTGGTTAAAATTTAATAAAGACTTATTTTTAAAACTATCAATATTTAGTCAAACTTTTATGTGCCCTTTAAATAACCTCCATGTTTTCATTTCTATTTTTTTAAAAATTCCAGTATATTAAATTTACTCCATTGCTCTAATTATTCGTTTTGTTATTTGCTCTTATACCAGAGGTTCTTGGGGTTTCTCCCCATTTTTTTGTCACCAAGGTATGGTCAGAAACCAACATATTCCCAACCATATTTTAATATTTGACTGGAATCAAGTATGCTACAGTCGACTGTGGGATCAAGAATTTATATTCTTTTAAGATTTTGTTACAAATAAATAACCACCGATGGAACAGATGATAGAAATGTGCTGTATCCAACAGGAGTCAGTCCGAGAAGATCCACTCAAATTAACGAACATGACCAACTTAAGTCCATTAATTTCAATGGGTCTTCTCCAGTGTTCTGTCATGAAATTTCATGTCTAAGTCCTATCAGACAAGTTGGTATTTGGTAGGGAAATTACGCAATACACCTCAGGGTTGGTAATATTCTCAGAAATTCCTTAGTGGCCTATCCAAACTGCTTTTCAAATATCAAAAGCAGTCCTTTGGCTGCCAATGAATTACTTACTTCTTAGACTTTTTCGGCTCTGGGGTTCTCGAGACTCTTCTGATGGGCCTGGTGCTTGGTGATGGAGAATGCCTTCGCTGGGGAGAAGATGAAGGTCCCCGGCGCAGCAGCGGGGGACTTGCAGAAGGACGGGAAGGCCTAGGCTGTGGCGAAGGAGAATGCCGTTTGTTCTGCAGAGGGGAACGGGCATCACGGTTGGACCTGCTGGGCGGAGATCCTTTCCTGTGCTTGGAAGATATTGATGGCGAGCGTCTCTTTGGGGGTGGAGAACTTCTTTGTTTTGGTGGTGGGGAACGGGAGACTCTAAGCTTAGGCTGTGGAGAAGGAGATGCCCTTCGTTTGGGAGGAGGAGAAGCCGTCCTTCTCTTTGGAGGGGGTGAAGGAGAGTATCTTCTTTGTATTGGAGGAGAATATCTTCTGGGTGTGGGAGAGTGCCGGCGAGGTGGTGGTGATGGAGACCTTAGAAACAAATATGCAAAGTAATTTAAGGGGTACATGAAGGTGTTTCCAAATAATAGAGAACTGTGTGAACAGTTTTACTTCGCTATAATTGCCTGTAAATGCCACTGCATAATTAGAAAGCAATACCTCCTGCTATTTATACATTTTTTCTAAATGTTCTATAACATTTTCACTACCTTTTTTTATTGAAATATGCCTATTTAAATAATCTTTGTAAACCACTGTTCCATTCACAAACAGATACCGTTGGATGTCATCTCTAACCTTTAATTGTGATCATATTTGTGGGCTGTTTCACCTGATTTATTGTTTTAATCTTTTATAAACTTTATTGAAACTATTGGCCGCTTAAACCACTGTGCCGCCGCTGCACTATTTCTGTACTCATCCTGAAGCAAAGTTCTTAACCCGAGGTACTATTTCTGGCTTAGCGGAGTCTGTAACCTGAAGCGTATGTAACCTGAGGTACCACTGTATATAAATACCTTAAGAAGCACCAATAGTTTCACTGCCAATTTCAAAATAATGAATATTGATGCCTCTATCAAATGTTGATGAAAAGCCATTTCTAAGTTAACAGCACACTTTTTATAGAGATGTGTGTTTCATAAGGTAAGAAGCAAGTATTACCTTCGGCGTGGTAATGAAGGTGACCTACGCCGTCTTGGAGGAGGGGCAGGGGAAGGAGAGCGCCGTCTTCTGGTAGGCAGTGGCGATGGACTGCGCCTCCTCCTACTAAAGGAAGGAGAGAGGGAAAAGGCTCAAGACAGATCCTAGAGAAAGAAGCATACGCACAATAGCCTATGTACAAAGTAGCTTACTGCTGGCCAAGGCAACATCATCCTGCCCTTCAGCTATAATCCCTTTAACAATTGTTGCCACTCAACCATTGGGCTCATATTAGTAGTAGCCAACAAGCACAGAGGACAGGGCTTAAACAAAGCCACATACCTAGCCTCCTGGGATCACCAGGCAAGTTTTTTTAAAAAAGAAAAGAGGATCAACTAACAACTAGCATAGCCATTTTTAAGCAGACAGGCTAGCAAATACGTGTGTCTTTGGGGACACACTTTCAATGCTGCTGTAAGATGACACATAGACAATATGTTCTGCTACTATCAGGCCCTCTTTCCTCCAATTATGATTCATTTAATTTACAATATAATCCTGTTGTGTTGCGCACGACAGCGCCGTGTTTATGAAAAGCAACAACGCTGACTGATCCACGACATGCTAGTATCCCAACACCAATGCAATTCCCTCAAGGAGCAAAACTGCACTGGCAAAACAGGGACAGACATTCAACTTAAATTATTCCCTTCCAGGCACAGATGTCACAGGTACAGAAGCAACGAGAAGCCTGTTTAGGTGACAACTGAAGTGTATTTAAGCAGGCTTGTCCAAGATTTTAGCTCAGCTCAGTTTCAATATGCATATTAATTTTCCCTTCAAAGGCATATGGTGGAAGTGATAGAGAATTCACTTGCAAGTCACCTGTGCCACTTTACTTTTTTTTACTTTCTGCCTCTTTCCCTCCACAAACTAGGATCCTCTGATCACCACATATGTACATAGCTGGCAACATCCCAAAGTACCCATGTTTCATGAAAAAAATTTACACAGCTTTCTAAGAGACTTGGGGTGTCTGTAATATTAGAGCAAAGTGAAGCAAAACATAAAATAAAATTGTACAAAAATAATCCTCAATACAAGTACACAATGTTGTGATGAGTTGGGGTTTCTTTTGTAACTAGAAATTTATAACAATGCAGAAGCTGATGTAATAAAAACAAAAACAATCCACTTTCAGTTTTACAGTAGATCCTAAACAAATATTTTTAAAAACCCCTGAATGTAACTTTTTTAACATCATACACTGCTGCTTTCCGTAACACAGTAAATTCTATTTTAAATAAATAAATAAAACTCTATTTTAACTACTTCTGAATATCTATTTGGAAAACATCTAATGTGCATTGCTAGACTGTCATCTTGTTTTATTATCCCATTTTTGTAACTTTATTCTATTTTTCATTTCCTTCGTAGCTGAATTGGTGGCAGAGGTGATCAAAGCAGACTTAGGAAAGACTAAGGTGCACCCGGCTCCCTCCTCCACCACCACCTCCCACAGGCTTAGCATCCCCCCACTTTATTTTTTACATGGTAGGCCTATGTTAAATATGCAATAAGTACTGCCTGCAATATGTTACAGTGCTGCTTTGAATTGTTTTTATTTGATTAATAGAAGCCACACTGGGCTCCTTTCCGGAACAGTGTGTTATAAATTTGACGTTAATAGTAATAGTAGTAGTAGTAGTAGTAGTAGTAGTAGTAGTAGTAGTAAATACAACCTTTCTAAAAAACCCTTTAAGACTTAATCCTAATTAGCAGATTAACCTGCTAACTGACCTTTTAACAATTGGCAACTGCCACCTCTTTCCCATCTGCATCCTGACAGCAGTGGAGGGGAGGGAAAAAAATTGAGAAGTCAAACATCCCCCAGAGTTACTTGCTAGGATGAATTAGCAATTCTTAGCCCCAAGAAGCTCCCATTATGAATCCTAACGATTAAAATCAGCCAAAGTCATTAAAGTAAGTGGAACAACAGAAACAATATCGCTAACACGAAACATTAACATATTCATGTTCTCAGTTTGGGACAGGTGCTAAATTTAGTTCTGACTGCAGAAAATACAAAAGCAAAACAAGCTCCAAATGATATAATAAGGTGCTCAGAAAACAATGGCACAATGGCTAGAAGTAAACACCAGTATAAAACAAAGGAAGTTACCGAGGGGAAGAATCTTTCTGCCACTTTCGTGGAGATGGAGAAGGGCTACGGGAATGCGAGTGTCGCCGGCGTCTACCCACTTCACCATTCTTTACGTTTGACTTTTTTGGCCGTTCTTCTTCAGATGATGACGATGAACCAGAATCTGTCAGAAAATGAAAAACTCTTGTTTCTAAAATGCAACACAATAATGACTTTAGAATTAATGATATTATTTTTAATTGACTCTATATAAAGCAGCTAAATTCCGCTAATTTTTCTTTCACAACTTTTTCAATAACCAGTTTAAAAGGAAATCAAATTCTGTGAATGAACCCCTTAAGAATAAAAAAAATCAAAATGCAGCAAACTTCTGTAGAATGATTAATAGCAGCTTTACAAATCAATTTGTGCAATTATGTATCTGTGGCTGATTAAAGAGTTTGAAAAAAATAATCTTATGGATTCTGTTTTCAAACATCCTCTCTGCATGGATTCCCAACTCCACCCACATGGCTGTCCTTCTAAAACTGGCATATTAAAAGATATTAGGAACCAGAAGTAATCTAAGCTATAAGTATTATATGCTGTTTCTAGCAGGCTTCTCTAAGTTCCCATTCAGTTCACACATAAAGCCTACTTTTATAAGCAACCAGGTGCCATTAGCTCCCAAGGGCAGTGAGCCAACAGTTTTTAAGGATGTGAAAGGAAAAGATTAAATTATTTCAATATAGGGCCATACCCATGAGCAATGCAAGCAGAGAGGGAAACACTGTCATCTGGTTAAGATGTAACAATCTCATTCTAACCAACCATGGCTTATTAGTTCTAAAATGAGCACTGAAGCAATGCACTCCCTTTGTGCTTCAAATGAAAGCTTTCATCTGAACTGGGAAACCCAGTTATATGCTGTGTGAGAGGAGGTAGGGGAGAGCACAGTGCTCAAACTAATAAATCAGTGTATTACTATGATATTGCTGCATCTAAACTATGCCTATAGCTGATACATTAGCCCAAAATACACTTTTCAAATGCCTAATGAAAGATCTCCAAGGAAACAAAAAAAAAATTTCCTACTAATACTCAACACGTCACAGAAGGATAAGGCACTCTCTTGAGCTATTAAAGGCAAACATCAAATACCTTACACCAGCTCCAACAAACCACCTACAACTCTCTAGGAAGGGGCACCTCATATTTTTTAAGAACCAGTGATTTAAGAAATAAGCCTGAGGTACAGGAGTAGGGGCGCCTGTGGCCCTCCAGAGGTTGCTGGAAATTTTAGTGTCATAATACCGTATTTACTCGAATCTATTGCTCACCTTTTCTGGCCAATTATGTTGTGAAAATAAGGTGCACATTAGATTCAATGGCACATTTACATTTGCCAGCAAATACTTTTTTTGGTTTCAATGTTCTGAAAATTGAGGTGCGCATTAGATTCGATGGTGCATTAGGCTAGAGTAAATGCGGTATCTGGAGGGCCACAGGTTCACTACCGCCGCAGTCTAACACCTGTGAATTTTGTGTACGCAGCTATCTTACCCACAGATGCCACTCTCTATTCTAGCAGGGGCCTTTTCTCAGCAATAGAAAATTGCACCTCACCTCTAACCCTAATAACTGCAATGGCCTACAGAACAAAAGTTTATAGGGTTAAAAACCAGCCTCTTAAATAGAGTCTATGAAGGCTGCCACTAATTTCAAAATGGATGAGCTGGTAACAAATATTAAAGGGCTGGGGGACAGCCAGCCTGCAGGCAGAATTTGGCTAGCCAGCCTCTCTTTTGAGGAAGCCATGGCCAACCACCCAGCACCTGACATTATATATGACATCAGGTGTGCAGCAGGTAAGGGTGGGGCTTCAAAGGGACAATTAGGATTTCAAAGTGGGCTTCCAGTTTTTCCTTTCCATCAGCAGTTGGGAGGGTGGTAGTGTGCTTTGCTCAGAGAGGGGAAAGCAGTTTCCCTTCCAGTACTACTCTTTGAAGCTCCAGACACCAGAGGCTCAGAGCAGTTCGGGGCTGTCTGAAAGCCCTTCTCCAGCTGTTTGGAATATTTGAAGTCCTGACAATTGGGGCTTTAAAGCACAGCACCAGCTGATGTTACTATGGCATCAGGTGATTGACAGGTAGGCAGCCCCACAAGTGGGGAGATAAAGTTCTGGCCCACTGGTCAGAAAAGGTTCCCCACCCCTGAAATGCTGGATAGAACCAGAACAGTCCACATAAAGAAATCCAAGCGACTTAGCCAAATTATAGGTTTGCAATAGAAGCCATTTATAACAACTCATATTAGGACATTATTATTTTTTTGTACACTTACTTGGGAAGAGGCCCCAGTTAACAAGAGGGAGCTTATTTCCAAGTATACATTGCAAGGATTCAGTCTGCAAAACTATAAAATACCGTACCAGATGAAGACTGCTGGTTCTGCCTTCTATACTGCCGTCTTTGTTGCACAGAATCTGCAGCTGCCATTTTACCACCTTTGTCTTCTTCTGAAAAGTGTGCAAATTAAAAGAAAAACACATTGAAATATTATATTTACAAGTGTGTTTCATAGGAAGTGTTTTTATACTATGTCAGACCATTGGTCCATCAGGACTGTCTACCCTGACCGGCAGTGGCTTTCCAGTGTCTCCCTACCTAGGGGTGCCAGCAACTGAACCTGGGACTTTTCTTATGCAAGGCAGGTGCTCTACCACAGAGCTATAGCTTTCCCTCTGTTAACAGTAACACTATGGAATACATTTCATATTCACAGAGCACAATCTCAGGGCTCTTTCTTAAGACATGGTTCTTTTACAGTGCTTTGGATGTCAAGAGAGTCTAGAGATGATTATGTTTGAACTGCTGCTGCTTTTTCACTCTTTTGGTTATTTTTGCTACATTTTATAGTGTTCTTAAATGGTTAGCCTTATTTAATGAGGCATCTTCACATAAAAAGGTACACACTAGGCACCTAATGCACCAAAGTCACACAAACCACTCCCAATATCACATACTCTCAAAATAACTCCGTATTAAAAATGTAAAGACATAAATTGAGGAACTCACCCGATTCTGACAATTCTACTTTTCTAGGTTTCGGTGCTGGTGAGGGAGATTCCCTTTTTTCAATACTTTTACGTTTGGGTGCTGAAAAGAAACAAATAAACAGAATTCTGAGGAAGAGCCAGGAAAATATTGGGTATATATATATAGTAACTTATACAGTAGTGTTAAGTGCCCTAGGAGCCTTCACAAAGCATATGTGATTCACGCCCCCCCCCCCAACACCATTCTGGTGCAGATCCAGATTCAACTCTAGGAAAGTCACTATCTTTCAGCCTAAACTACCATACAGGAGTTGCTGCAAGGATGAAATGAGATAAAACTGCGAACAGTCCCAAGCCCCTAGGACAGGGCAGGTAAGAAACTCAAATTTAAAAACAAGCCCCAAAACTTGTCAGATAAATCTTCATTAGTGCTCCCTGTAAAAGGAATCAGAGGGTGAGTGTATAAAATGCTCTAACCACATCCACTGTGCTGTAATTTGAAATCAGAACTTACATCTGAGGCCACCACCATTATAGGCTAATCTACAATGATTGTATTTTTTAGAATTTTCTAATGGTGGCATTTTTAAACATAAGTGTGGTATAGGACAAGCAAAGGAACTGTTACAGCCTTTGAAACAGTTACTAAACACTGCCAGCCTGCCACCAACGCTTCTACTGAACTCAGTTCTCCAAAAGAAGCAACTGAGGTTGATCCCTGTGCTCAACCCACTCATGCAGGTAGCTGCCCAAGAAAACACAGAAGTGTTTTCCTTATATCTAGGAGCACAGAAGTGATGACATGTGAAATAATGCTATTGGCTGCTACTGGTGTGCATGTCAAGTAGTCCTTACAGCAACAAAACCTAAATGTACTTGTATAGCATGGTAACTACTCCAGCTCTCTTTTGAGCTACACGTGTGGCAATTGTACTGTGCTTAACTTACAGATGTACCTGGCCAGCAATACATGAAGTTTACTGCCTGCCTTTTCTGGCCGTCTAGCTTAGGGGACTGGTTTTGGGCTGGAGAATAAAACACAGATGGCCCCCTAACATTTTAGTATTTATTATCTATCTCTCTCCCCACAACCTTTCCACTTTAAACATGCAGACGTCTAAGACACTCCACTCATTAGATACTAAAGAGCTATACGAAGCCCCATACACACAATTAAGAGCGTCTTGTAAAAAAATTAATTTACTCCTCTGTACCTGAGGTTCTACTGGGAGAAACGGAGCCTCGGCCTTTTCTTGCACGGTTCGATTGCTGAGGCGTCGGAGATCGGCGGGGCTTTGGGGGTGGAGTTAGGGGTGGGGAGGGGCGGTGCCTTCGCCTAGGAGGACTTGCTGAAGGTGACAGTCTACGTGTCTTACGAGGAGGGCTGGAGACAACTCTCTTAGGTGGTTTCTTTGGTGGAGATCGGGAACGTGAAGAGGAGGAAGAGGAACTACTTCCTGACAAAGATGCTGATGATCGTCTCCTCCTGTAAAATTCAAGTTGACATCAAGTATTCTCTGACTAATCATAATAAGACACTGTAACCAATCTGCATTGTCCTGCTTTCTCAAAGATCTTACTAGCTTCTACTACGATATTTCCACAAACAGTTGAATAGCACTTTCAATTTAACACATCCAGCAGACCTAACTTAGTAGTTAGTGATGGGAAAGGTTTCAAGTGGTTTAGGAGTTGGATGGTCTAGAAGAATTCTATTTAAAGGACTGAATTAAATGGACTCTTTCATTTAAGAAACTTGTCTCAAAAAAGCCCAATGCAAGGGGATTAAAAAATGTTCCTTCATGTTTGGAAAAACCATCAGTATTGAGAGTTTAATCCGTCAAGTTTCTTTCAGATTACACTTTAAAGTAGGGCCTCTAGAATTCTGCGGCGCAATTTGTGGTCAGTTCTGTTGCTATCATGTACCTGCTGACTCCACCTTTGGCTGCAGAATTCCTGAGAACCTGAAAAAAAGAAACCCTGCCCTGAGCAATTTAGTCTTTGGAAATGATATCACAAAGCTAAACAACTACACTTGTGTTTAATTTTCAAAAGTTTTTCTAAAGTCCAAGTGCTCAGTATCCAGTCACAAAATTTGCAAAGCAATATTCAAATGTCAGTTTGTCTGTGCACATAACCTTTTGCAACATAATGGCATCCTATGAAAAGAGTAGCAATGAAGTGAGTGTATGTTAATTCTTTAGGAGCAATGCTTTCAAACGGCATTCTGTAGGAAATGGGGGTTCTTCCCCAAAAGGCATTTGGGATGCTACTACACAACTTCACTGCAATGTACACTGTCAGGTGTACCTGCTATTCATGCAGCGGTGACAGGGTCCAACAGGTCTGGTCAGTGCCCAACATAAATTATGTGCCCTAAAACATGTCCCAGAATCCTCTGCAAATGCACAGAATTCCATGAAAGAAAAATGGTGGACAAGTTACTGTGAAACAAGCTCCCCCATGTTTTAGGATGTTTAGGTACAGTCTGTGGAAAACAAAGGCTTCTTAGGAGGGTCAACCTTACCAAGAAATGCTTTAAAAGTAAAGACATCTGTCCTATTTGAATCCTAAAACATTTTGCTTTTACAGCTGACAACCCCTACACTGATTCTTTGAAAGTACAGTCTCAAAAATAGTTCAGAAACAAATACACTTTCTAAGAGACCCTGGCCTGGTGGAACGCTCTCTCACATGAGACCAGGGCCCTGTGGGATTTGACATCTTTCCGCAGGGCCTGCAAGACGGAACTGTTCTGCCAGGCCTTTAGTCAGGGTTCAGTCTGATTCTTGTCTTTCTGTATAAGAACAAGCATTAAAGAGGCCTCCTAGCCCGCTCACAGGTCCTTTATAAGACCAGTGGTAACAGTAGGCCTGGGAGAACATTAACCACTCTCAATTTTATCCGTGGATGGCCATCTGTCCAGATCTTAATTTGCTCTGAACTAATTTTAAGATGTATTTTAATTAATTGATTGCCTGTTTTTATGTTCTTTGTACACTGTGTTAGTTTGGTGATGTTCGCTGCCCTGAGCCCGGCTCCGGCCAGGGTACAAATAAATTTATCATCATCATCATCATCATCATCGTGTCAACCTATGCTGAGCATTGGATATATTATTTAAAAAGACAGGCCATGGAGAACTGTAGAAATGACAGCGTTCAGTTTCCCTTGATGGCAACTTTCATGGTATTTTATTTATTTATCTCTTCCTACTGAGGAAGTCAGGATGTAGACAAAACAGTCTCTTATTTTTATTCAAGTCTCTTATTTCTCTGTATATCTTTCGTCCTGAACACAAAAGGAAAGTATTTCATGACCAGTTTCAGACCAAATAGGAGACTGTTTCTGACTCTCATCTCCCTAGATTGAAGGGGGGTGGGGAATGAACTGAAGCAACTAAAACATTACTATTGATACATCCCTTAAATACAGGTGACTCTTGTTCTAAATTAGAGACTCTTACCGTCTCACAGGAGATCTACTCCTTCTGTGTCTGGGTGGAGGTGGAATGCGTCTTGGTGGGGTTCTTCTCCGAGGAGATGGGCGTCGTCTTGGGCTAGGCCGCCTTCTTGGTGAGTAAGACCTATCAATTCATGAAAATTCAGATACTAAATTTATTGATTTACAAGGCCAAAGCTTTGCCAACTCTCCAACTGAATGGAGTTCCTTATCAGTGGAGCCACACTCACTTAGTATATTGCTGCTATAAAACTTGGAGCAGGACTGGCCTTCTGTTTTGTCTCAGTGTAACAGGAAGATTGCAAACACCTGTGTAATTACCTGGCCACACACTGCCATTTACCCCTCTGGAAGCAACACCCCTATTGCTTTGTTGCTGCAGGAAAGCTCACAACAGATACCTGGATGCTTAATGGTGAGAAAGGGTCCTTCCTCAAAGCTAAGCATTCTACTGAGATGGTCATGGAGAATGCCTGTGCCACTGCAGTACTGATGCAACAATATATAACAGTTTATTATTCCTAAGGTTAAAGTAGTATTTGGTGCAGTAAAGGAGCAGGAGCTCTTCACATCTATGTCAGTCAAAATGTATTTCTCTGGAAGCACCCAGCATGCCCTGGGAAGTCTCAGTACACAGGCAACAGAAGACCAGTCGAGAGCTGAAAGAGACCAGTGTGTGTAAGCAGCAAAGCAGTTGCTCTCTATGTCCTGTACTGGCCCCGCATGGATAACTATCAAGTCCTAATTCATATTTACAAGAGTGGGGGCTGTTTTGACATGGTGTGATCACAGGCTGTTCCCATGACCACACACATGAAGAAACAACATGGAATGGTCCAAACTCTAAGAAATGATAAGAGGACAATGAGGAGGAGGAATGCTTTACCATTTTTTCATCCAAATTGGATGAGGCAGATGTGACTTAAAAAGAATACATATGCTGCCCAGCAGGGCAAAAACACCTTTCAACCCTCTAACCTGGATCGTGATCTATGACGCCTTCTTGGTCTTGAATGAGATGCAGACCGTGAGCGAGACTTTGACCTTGACTTGGATCGAGAAGGAGTCCTTTGACGAGTCTTTTCCTTTTCTTTCTCCCTTTCCTTCTTTGAAATTCTTTCTGGAGATGGCTCCTTGGTATCTGGCACAGGCTCAATTTTGGGGACTTTCAAAATATCACTGTTGAAATACATTTTGAAGATTAAACCAAAGATTACAATTGGAGGGAAATTTTTTTTTTAGATAATTTAAGGGTGCAATCTGCAACACTTAAGAGACACATGGCAGGTAATTCTAGAAGACACCCTTTATGTTAGCTAAGAACTCTGAACCAAAACGGTATGTCCAGTGTTCTATGAAGAAGAGATTTGTTTAAGGCACTTGCACGCCAAAAGCATAAACTCCCGATTGGTAGATTATGCCTCAGGCAAAACTCCTGGCATCTTCCATTCCCATATTCAATCTTACATTTTCACATTTCTGTAGTACTGTCAGGTTATGTCCAACATGTATTCAAAAAGTAATGAAAGCAAGCCAGAATGATGAACAAATAACTAAATAAAATTGGTGTATAATTACAGCTTTCTGAATTATATTCACTACTCCACATGACATAGAATATCACGTTTCAGAGTAATATGAGAACAAAACTAGAAAGGAAAACTTCTCAACAAGTAGATATACCTAGTAGATGTGGCCTCCTGGATCAATGTTTCTTTTATTTTGATTGAAGGTTCTGGCTCAGGAGTCTCTTCTTTCTTTTCTGGTGCAGGAGTAACACTACGACTCTTTGTTTTATGGTGTGGGGATCGGGAATGGCTGTGTTTTCTCTCTTTCCTGATAGGGGATGAGCGTCTTCTAGGGGAAGGAGACCTTGATTTGCGCCTAGGACGAAGTCAATTTATATTCAAGTTTCTTGTGGAATTTGAAAAATGTATTAATATCCAATCCAATTATCCTTCTCACTCTTGCTACCTGCTTATAATTAAACTTTGCTGTCTGAAACAGCATTTATATACTCTGTCACTTTCATTTCAAGTAATAAACCCATCTTTTTTTTATTCTTCTTGCGCGTGAGCTTCTGGTGAGCGCAAGGTTGAGGGTAAACGTTTATTAGTAACAAATGCACACATTATAGCTCTAGCAAAAAGATCCTGAAGATCTCAGCTTAATATTGGGAGTTTGCATAGATGATACATGGGCCATGGACCCAAATGTAGGTTCAAATGTACACCTTGTAGCACTGTTAACTGGGAAAAATAAAATGCTATAGCCAGAGCATTTAGACTTCAAATACTAAAAGATACATTCCCAAGAAAATTTAACTAATAGAGCTGCTCTACCACAGCTTCAACACATGCAAGAGTCATTTGGAAAATAACAACACACACACATTTAAGTAATACCTTCTAGGACTTCGGGATCTGTCCCTCTTTTCTCTATTTTCTTTATCTTCCTTGTCTCTCTTATCCTTGTCTTCATCTTGTTTCTTCATGGAAGCCAATTTTTCCTGTTCAATCTGAAATAAACATTGTGCCCTTAATTCAGAAGCATGGGCTGAGAAGAAAATGTTGAATCCACTGAAAGAATAAATATTAACACCATACACATCAATATAGAGTGTTCTTCATATAGTGTGTTCTGAATGCTTCAAATGCATTATCTTGTCTTTACAACCACCCAATAAGGTAACCAAATATTTTCCTCAAAATGCAGAAGCAAGTGGCTTGTCTAAAGTCATCTGGTGAGGTCAAAGCAAAAACAAACAAACAAAAAACTGATCTGTAGACTTGTGAATTCATTGTTCTATGAATAAGCCGCTATGCTACTTTAGCTCAGGTACATTTACATCAAGAATAACACAGAACTGAACAATTGCATTCAAACCAGGATGCTCAAAAAGGAAAACCACTAAGACAAATTACACAATGACATGAACATTAGCAGAGAGTGAAGTGTCTCTGCCACTCAGTAGATTACTGGAAGCCATAGTTAAAACTGGCTGGTTAGGCATGGTAAGTGGATAGGTATTAACTTTGAAACCCCACGTCAACCATAAAATCTCATAATGCTAAACTGAATTAGTATATCAAATATTAAAATCATTTGTATAAGCCCAACTTCGGGTGTACTTTATTTCTAGAGTTACCTGATAATTAATATGCTGCTACTATGATGTAAAACATTTAAAGCACTAACAGGATAGAATAGACTGCACACACTTTGTTCTGTGTTTGGGGAAAACAGCTGACAATGGTAGGACAGTGGAAGGACAAATTATTTACAATCAAGATCAGACACTGTAAAACACTGATTTATTATTCCAAACACTTGGGGTAGCAGAACTTGAGCTTTTAATGCCTTCAGAAAACTGAAGATAGATATAATGTGATGAGCCATGCCACACTCTGAACCTGAGAAGGGTGTTTGCCATTGTTGCTCTTTCTAAATAGTTAAATACCATGCAATTCTGGGAGCTAAAAAATAAGTGCCTTGAGTGCAGAAACTCAAAAAGGAGTCATTCTTCAGAGTAGAAGTGAGCACGCAACCAAGTCCACAACTTTCACCGGGGTTATGTTCTGGGCATCACACCTAAATCCAAAGTCATGTCTAGTCAAAACACAATGGGTTCAATGATTCAAATACATTTTCCCCAGAACCCCGCCCCATTTTTATTATTATTTTCCATGCACATAAAGCTGACTACACACAAGTTAAATGTGCATAGGTTGTGGGCTTACTGTACACAGCAGATGATTTGATCACCTTTTTGCTGGGAACACCAATTATGTGTACAAATCAATACCATGTTCACATTTCCACACGTGATCTTTCGTAATCACATCTTTAATAAAACAAACACTCACAAGAACTCATCTTTCTGTAAAAGGAAATAACTGTTCACCATGTAACAGAGTTGGTGAACTGAATAGTTTTAAACTTGTACTGATTATTGTATTAATATTACACTTAGGTTGCAATTCTAACCCTGCTTACCTGGGAGTAAGTCCTACTAAATTCAAAAGAACTTACTTATGAGTAGTTATGGTTA